>NC_090939.1:138918544-140251878 GCF_040938575.1 Ambystoma mexicanum | reverse complement strand
TATATGAAGTGTAGGAAACTCTTCAAAATAGAGGTTTAATTGATTTTTGTGGAGCATACATAATTTATCTTGTATAGTATATAATAGGTCAGTGCGCTAAAAATCAGCACTGCTGGGCCTCAACATGTTTCTGTTGCTATTCATTTCATGGTGACAATTCTTCAGGAGATTGATTGGTCACTACTGATTACAGGACCTGTTACAATCTTGGCCCGGTCAGTCTTTATAAAACAATTAACATTCCAACACTTCTCACAGTGCAGGCTGCAGGTAAAAACAAAGAATGACATAAGTCCTTTTAGTGCACGCAATCAGTTAAGAGTAATTAATCTCTATGCCAACTAGGGGTAACAGCTTTTTTACCTTAATTGGCAGCATGGGATGGTGGGCGAGAGTTGTGGGATTGCCATCGTACAAGCAACCTCTGCACCACCCAACCTCTTTTCTTTCACTGCCACCATGCTTCTTATCACCTTCCTGTACCAACTGTGCTCCCTTGAAGCCAGGGGATGGTGAACCCAACTTCGTGGGGCACTTTGAGGAATCCACGCTCCTCATCAGATTGACTGCTGCAGGATTTCAACATCATTCTGAAATCGGAGATATGGAGCTGCCTCAACATCAGGTGAAGTTCAGGGGATTCATGATTGGCCTGTCTGATGTGTGCTGTGGTAAAGTGGTTTTAACCTTTTGGAGACACTGGGCCTCATTACGAGTTCGGCGGTATCCATGCCGCTATTGGCGGCATGGCTGCCGCCGAAATCGCGTCCGGGTCCTCGGAATGAGGACTTACCGGGCCATTCCGAGGTCGGAAGGCCCGGTAATTCCTCCCTCCGAGGACCCGGACAAGGTCCTTCCCCATTCCCATTCAGCCCCATAAGGCTGAATGGGAATGGGAGAGGGAGCAAACAACGGGCCATTACGAGATGGCCCGTTGTTTGCTCCCTCTTCCCCTCGCGGGACCCGCTCTGCACATCTGGTGAGACCAGACGTGCAGAGCGGGTCCTGCAAGGGGAACTCGGAATCGGGCGGTACGGGGTTGACGGCACCGGCACCTTTACCGGTGCCGTTAACCCTGTACCACCCGACTCGTAATGAGGCCCACTACTGTGTTGAACTTCAGGGAGAAACTACTGTGGAGTCTGGCCCTTACCCCTATTGCCTAATGAGCTCTTGGCAAAGACTTTTCATTGCCCTAATGGGACAATTCCCAACAGGACCCATGGAGTGTAGCAGCTGAGAATGTTAGAGTGTGGTTTGAGATGCTGCTCAGCCTTGACAACCAACACACCTATGAAGGGCACGCGAGTGTTTGTGGTCTTTACCTCCCACGCAACTCTCTCATTTAATCAAAATGTTCATGCCTCCCATAAGCTTAAACTCATTTGTCCCCCTGTCCTCGTTCGCCAGCGTCCCTATTTTTGCTGCACACAGGGAACCGTCCATCTATTTGAGAGGGAGATAGAAAGAGGGTGTGAATGTGAAATTCTTTAGAATTGAAGAGCTTGGGAGATTGATATTAGACGATATATAGGTTGTGCTGGTGGTGTATGCATGAACATGTGGTGCTCTTCAATAAATTGATGGAATTAGAAGACACTGGGATCAGCACTGATTATGTAAGTGCTGCTTGTTATAAGAATGCGACTTAGGGGGCATGTGAACTAATGTTTGCCCCTTTTTTGTATATTTTCTCTTTCCCTCAAACTTTGAAACCGTTTTTGGTTCGGGGATGTGGTTATTTTTTAATCTACATGTGGACACAACAATCAATGTGGAATCGAATATGTGAAGCTCTGGTAATGTATTGAAAACTTTATATGTGTATGATGTGCATGACTGTAAATTCTGTTTTGAAAAATTAATGGTATCGATTAGTCCTGAAGAAGACCTGGTTGTTTCAGGTCGAAACGCACAATGGTTACCTATTAAATGAAATTGACATTATTTATATAATCACTGCCTTCTGATCATGTGAACATAATTTGGATGGATTATGAATTTCAGCAACAGCAGTTTAGGACAAGGGTGTAGCGCTTTGGTAACACCACATAGAAAGTGAGTTGTCTGTAGAGACCAGTGCTAGGAGTGCAAAGAGGAGACCAGGCCCTTTTCCCTTGCTAGGTTTTCTCCTGCTTTTCTTTTACTTCTAATGCTTTGTTATGCCTTTCTTGCCTTGCCGTGCCCTTATCGTTTCTTGTTGGGCCATGAAATGCCTTGGTGTATGTGGCTTGATTGTGCCCATAAATACTCTGCTCACCACTCAGTTGGTCTCCTCTTTAACACTTTTACAGTTCTTTAAACTTGGTTCAAGTTGCCACTTTGTGACAGTCATTCACCACATAGCGGCTCTTATCGGCTCTCCCCTTGACTCACCTGCTCGAATGAACCGCTTGGCTTTCCTCATAACTGGAGTCAAGGCCGGTACCACGGTAGCAGGAGTTTCCCTTGCTCCCGCTTATCAGCGTCCACACGCTCCGTGTACCATTGACATCTGTTGCAGAACACTTGGGCTGTTGTCCTCTGTCTTACGATTCCCTCTCGGAGGTTTCACGGTTCTGCGTCGAAAAAGGCAAGGTCATGTCTCTTCTTGGCAGCCTCTCAATATTCGCCGCCTTTCTCGTCCTCTTGAACTGCTGGGCCTGGATAGCTGTCTCACCGTGTGGTTTGCCTTGCTCAACCTGTGCTCTCTTGCTCCACCCTTTGTCCCTGTGGGGAAAGGGCCATCAAGTGTGTGTGATTCTGGTCAAATGCCTGACTCTGCCTGGCCCTTGTGTTGGGACATCTCAGGTAAACAGTTTTATTACAAGTCCATTGTCTCCCGTGGGGTAAAACAGTGTTCATGTATGGAAGGGGAAGAGTTAAAGTGTCAGATTGCACTTGTGGAAGGATGGGCAAAAAGTGTCATATGGAATTATAGCTTTTTACCAGGGGGTTTGATAAACATAGAAGGGTGACATTGGTAGGAATGACCAGGATTGTTATCGTGAAAGGGACAGGAGTGATTATGAGAACTGTAGTGTTTAGTCCATGTAGACTGGGTGTTCGGTAAAGAATAACCAGAGGGAGGGGATTGGTAGGGTTTGTGGGGCAAACGGGAATAGCGTGGATTGTGAAATAAACAAGGGGAATTGTGGGAATGGTAGTTTTTTATCTGAGCCGGTTGGGACTGCAGGAAAGAATGATCAAAGGGACATGGAGAAGAATGTCTGGGAATATTCAGGTGGAAAATAGGAAAACAATTGTTCTGGGAGTTATGGGTTTTGAGGGTAACAGCGTTCCTAGTTGGTCCACCAGAGTTGTCGGGGTGGCAGGATTTTGTTAAGGGAGCTTCTTTGGGTGGAAGGGAAATTGCGGTGGAATAACCAAAGAAAATCTCAGGGACCGCATCCTTCTCTTCTTCTTCTGTGGTAGAGTACCGCGTCTGACATGGATTACTTCCTGGAACATAACCCCGGGCTCCCCCACTCATGTGATCCTCCTCCACAGGCCCACTTTCAGCCACTGGATCCAACAGCAATGGCCATGTCTTGGCCACCTGGATAAGGGATTCCTGGGCTCTACTTGGGAGATCACCCCTAGGTTTCTCACAGTGGGCTTCCAGTGGATCACACTTTGCAAATGTATAAAGCAAAGTCTATACCAGTGGCCATGCATGGTTCCACAGTCTGGGGGCATCAAACATCATATTCTAGCCAATGGAAAGAGAATCACTTCCTTAGAAAAATCATGGGGTGAATCTTGGTTTCCCAGGCTACTTAATTCATCAGGAATGTAGCTTCATGCTTGTCTCAGACCATATCAAACTCCAACCTGTGTTATGCTGGCTTTGTCTACGGGGCAATCCAGCTTCGACCCTGACAAGACTGTTAGTCAGTGAAATCTTGAGTTCAGATGTACACCATAGGTAGAAGTGGTAAAATTAAATACGTACTACGCTTGATCAGCTTGGCCTGGTGGAATATTTTCATCTTAAATCAGGTTGGGGGAAAGAAGAAATAGCGATTGGATCCAAAACTATTTTGAACTTGAAGCAAACCAAAAGAGAGGCCAATGAATGACACAAAAAAGAGCATTCTGGGCTGCCTTAGCAGGAAGCAAGTGCTGGGCTCACCAAGTTATGTGCATTGGTTTAAATAAAGAGCAGAGGAAGAGGGCAATTTTTTTGCGTTTTGCTTTTCACGAAAGGTACTTCCTTGGATACAAAAATGAAAGGTGTGAATAGCTGTTTGTGCAAATGGGACCATGTGGAGGATGTGCTGCATTTTCTACTATTGTGCCCTATAAATGCGGAATTAAGGCACACATATCTTTGCCCGCTGTTTAAAGGTTTGGGGATAAGAAGTTCATATGTAGCTTTTAATATGATTTTATCACCTCCAAGTATAAATTGTGCATCAAAAATAGATATTTTTATTCAGCTTCCTTTGGAACTCAGAGCGTGTCAATTGCAGCATAAATAATTTTAAGTGGTTCTTTAGTATTCATTTATTTGTAGTTCAACGTATTCTGTCATGTGTACATTTTGCATGTATTGTGATTTTATTGTTCTTTTATGGTCTAGTTGCCATAAATAAAAATCTTCTCTCTTCTCTCTCTGTCTCTCTCTTGTCTCTCTCTGTCTCTCTCTCTCTCTCTCTGTGTACGTGACGTGGTGGTAGATACGTGAGCCTGCGTAAACATTCAGTAAATGCAACCTTCTATCTAAGCAAGCATGTGTGGGTGTCTGTTTTTGTGCTGCTCCCAAGGACCAATCACAGACTAACTTGCAAACACGACAGCAGTCCTATAGTCTGCATAAGCCAGGACAGGAAGATTGATTGGCTATTCAGAGCTATTTTTAGGGGTCTATAGTTCCCACCCAGCCTCTCCCTGGTGGCGAGATGCACCTCGCGGGTCCCTGCACGATAAACTCTATGTACAGAAAGCGCTGACAGCACAATGAAGGAAAAAAGGTGAGGTGGGGCGCTGGGGTATCCTAAGAATAGCCACTGGTTGACGTCCCGCATCCCTTTAGAGGAGGAGCAAAGCTTGCAACTCGCCTACTTTCTCTATTCATGTGATGACTAAAACACACAACTGAAACAGATTTTCAATGTACACATTTTTAGTTTTGGCTATAAACTGGTGATTTAACTCCACCTATAAAGCCAAAACTATTGGCATGGCAGTACAGGTAGGGGTGAGATGGCAAGTAAGGATGGACACACAGCTTTTGGGTGTTTGGCTATTTACACTCCCACTGACCGCTCATGGCCATCCTAATCCCAATGCATATGTCCATCCCCTTCCTGTGCCTCCTCACTGAAAACAAACTCTTCTGGGATTTCTTTAACGTAGTGCTATCGTGCAGTAATATTAAATTATGGACTTTTAGGGCTTTGGCATTCTTATTTCTAAGCAGTATTCTAAAAGGTCATGGCTTTTTTGATGCTGTAAATCAGCTCCTAGCATAACACATATGGTGTCCAATCCTTGTTGACATTCTAAAGATTGATAGACGTGCACTGATTGAGATTGGTTTTTTTTTATTAATCAGCTCCTAGTGTCAGAAAAATGTCTTAACAAACTGTGGCTAACAACTCATCATTTATAAGCAATGTGTGTATCCTCACATCTGTTCCTTACATTGAGCTCCTCTTAAAACAAGCATTGGCAAAGCCAACTATTTGGGCTCTTTAACAGGCATTAGATATGCATTTTCCAGGAATTGCCATCATATGACCAGTTACTTACACCATTTTCCAGCTGTTGCCCTCTTGTGACAAAGTAGTAGAGTTATGGCGTGGCTGGCAAATGCCTATTCCGTAACTACGCAAAAGCTCAAACTGTTGAGAGACCACCAAGGGGCGCAGACGGAATGGTGGAGTGATCTATCGCCTCCCTCTTCAGGGCCGAAAAAAAAGACATCTTTTGAATATTTGCAAGGAGAAATAAACACCTGACGAGCGGTGCATGACTTTGTGAGCCGATTGCGCACCAGCAGGCGAAATCCAGAGAAAAATCGAGCAAGGGAAGTGCCAGAAATCATATTACTGCTAAGCCCTTCCAGGGCCGTTGGAGTGGAGAACGCAGACCAGGGAGACAAAAATGGCGGCCGCAACTCTCACTGCGTATCTATGATACCACGGAAGAGCTCACACAGCAGACCCCGCGACACGGCGCCGTAAAGCACAACAGGAGACAGGCGCACAGTGGAAAACAGATTCTACCCAGACGAAAGAAAGAAGCACTCGTGAGCGCGCTGGGGGACGAGCTCGGCTGCCTGTGACGGGGGTGCTGTGGAGGCTTACGCTGGTGCGAGCGGCCCAGCGGAGGTAGGCTGTGGTCCCTTGGCGGTGGTTTCCCCTCTTCCCTCCTCCGCTGTGGTCCGCCCGGGGGCCTCCGCTGCAGAGGCTGCAGTGATCTACAGGCCTGCGCCACCCGGGCACGGGGACCGGCTTCTTTGCCGTCTCCGGCTCCCGGGCATAGTGGCGTGTCATCTCCCATGGTGGGGCACAGTAACCTCCGCCCCCGTACCCCCTGAGGACCAGTGCTGAAGCGACTGCGGAGGAGCAGTCGTCAAAGGAAAAAATTGTAATACAGCAACTAAGATTTAAAAAAAAATGAAGATGGCAGAAATCGACCCCATCTAATACTAATCCACGTAAGGCAGCAATCTGGGTACATTTCAACAGTCACAGCGCAACCCTCAGGGGCATTGGCTCCACCTGATCCAAGCAAGGGGGGCCTGGGTGGCAGGGGCGCCTCTCCGAGCCAGAGTCTTACAAGAAGACCGCGCTTGGGGACCGGGAGGCACCATTTTAAGTGCCACCCGTAATAAGAAGCACAGCCACGGCCTTCATCCTCATCAAAACCAGGTGAACCACCCCCTCACGCTTCCGTCTCACCACACCTGATCCCCAAGCCACAGGAATCATCAGCTCCCTACCAGACCCGTCGGGAACAGGACATTTAGATAATGGGAACGCAGTAATTTAAATGGCACAAAGGAAATATAGACACCACCATAGAAGGACAGTGCTGAGGTCCCACACCATACTCCAGGAACCTACCTCAGGGTTCTCCCCAGATGATCAATGGTGCTCCCTTACCAATACGTGAGGGGAGGAGTACTCCCCTGAGACTACAGGCTCCCGTTGCAGCACCAGTGCCCTACAGGCTCTTCCGAGAGCAAGGCTGGACCCGAGAACCCTGACAGCCCTGCGGAAGTTCAGACGCACAAATACAATCATGGAAACGGATGAAGTCCAAAGCTCTTCAGACATCCCGGGTAATGACTGTGGCAGTGCCACCAAAGCAGACATCTGCCTTCTCTTCGAAGAAATCAGGTCACTGAAAAATAGCCTCAAATAAACGGTCTCGGAATTACAAACGAAGATGGAGAAAGTAGAAGATCGTTTGGAAGCGGTGGAGAGCAACCAGCAATCGGGAGACATTGCCACCATGCAATACGAAGCCAGACTCCTAGACCTAGAACAGAAAGAACGCAACATGGAATCCAAAGTCGATGATCTTGAAATACGAGAGCGGGGATCCAACATTTGCATAATAGGCCTAGAGGAAGAACAGGGTGAAACACCCTCTGGCCTGGAAAATAAGGTGAAATCTTTAATCTTGACCCTGTATAGCGAAGCTGATGCTCCTGAACTAGTAGTCAAACACCTGATGATTTACTCACCTTTGAGAAATGTGTACTAAAGGACATTAGAAAACTAAAAAGGACCAAACACACACCTCAACAGAACCTAACCACAGGTGAGAGACGAGCTTTGAAAGACCTATCAAACAATAGGGACATGATAATCAAACCGGCTGACAAGGGGGGTGGCATTGTCCTTATGACAATTGATCAGTATACTAATATGATTATGACTCTACTGAATGACAGAACCAGCTATCAAACACTCAGGAAGGACCCCTCCACAGATATGAAAACAACAATCTCGGAAATGGTCGCCTATGCTCAGGAGAGAGATTGGATTACAGAAAAAGAATCCAATTTCCTGACTACATCCTCTGACCGCACACCTTGTTTGTACGCCCTCCCCAAAATTCACAAAAACATACACGACCCCCCGGGGAGACCTATAGTTTCAGGGTGCGGCTCCATCTTGGAACCATTAGGACAATTCATTGATTATTTCTCAAACCTCTCAGTAGTAAAACCAGATCATACCTCAGAGACACCATGCACACTATTCAGGTTTTTGAAAATCTGCCATTTAATAGTTCCCAACAGATCTTGGTAACTATGGACATCAAGGCACTTTATACCTCCATACCACAGGACAGAGCCATAGAATGTGCATATGAACATCTCATTCGTGAATATGCCGAACCAGGATCCTTTCGTGTCCCTCCGGAATTCATTTTTGAACTGTTAACCTTTGCCCTCAACAAAAACTTCTTCACCTTCGACAACCAGTACTTCCTTCAAATTAAAGGTACAGCTATGGGGGCTACTTTTGCCCCCAGCCTGGCCATTTTATTCATGGCCTCTTTCGAAGACCAATACATTTACAACTCGATTAACCAATGGGAGGCTAAAATCTCCCACTAGCATCGTTACATAGACGACATTATTTTTATTTGGACAGGAGACGTTATATCTCTCCAAAATTTCCTAACATGGCTTAACTTGTGTGACAACAATATTCAATTCACTATGGAGCACAACACAACCTTAATACACTTCCTGGACCTTGAGATCTCATGCCGTTTTAACAAACTCACGTGTAACCTTTTCAGAAAACCAACTGATCGCAACACCCTTCTGCATTATCACAGTGATCACCCCCAACACTTAAAACAAAATCTTCCTTACGGTCAATTTTTGAGGATACGACGTAACTGTACCCACCTGGAGGATTTCTATGCCAATGCAGACGCACTTGGTACTAGACTGTGCTCACACGGTTATCCCACAAGACTAGTCAACACTGCTTCCAAAAGAGTGAGGTTTACGAACAGAGACTCCTTGCTGACACCGAGGTCTAAATCAGTCACACAGAACAATGAAAGACTCACCTGTGTGGTCACACATGGTCCCAATACCTTTAACTTCAAAAAAGTCATTAAAAAGTACTGGCCAATAGTGAGATTGCAACTGAACGAGGAACCTACATCCAGATCCGCCTTCAAGAGAGCAAAAAACATTAGGGAACATCTAGTGCATTCCTCGTTCTCCAGGCCCCCACCGCGAACTGGCCTTTGGGATTTACGCAAAACCACAGGTGATTGCCCCTGTGGTTCTTGCTCGGTTTGTAGACTCACAAAGAAGATTCTCACATTCAATATTGGCACAAAACAGTGGACTTTGAAAAACCTATCCAATTGCAAAAGCAACCAGGTCATCTACTGCATCGAATGCCCATGCGGCCTTCATTACGTGGGACAGACTATGCGAAAAGTCGGCACCCGCATTTCGGAACATCGTTCCCGAATTCGGTGCAAAAATCTCACTTCCCCATTGGTTACACACTACCTGGCGAACCACCACACCCCAGACGATATGCTATGGTGGGTCTTGGACAGAATTCATACTGGTCAGAACATACCGATTAGACTTTCCGAATTGGAAAGAAGATGGATCTACAGACTAGATACACTAGCACAGGGTCTCAATGAACAAACTCCTTATTGAAGACCCCGAGCTTTAACACTAGCCCCGGGGCCTGATTCCAACCCCCTTTCCTCCTTGATACTAACAGCAATACCTCTTAAGGAGGCCAATACCCATTCCACCCCAGGCATGACAGGTCCCCGTGGATCCCGTCTTCCCGTGGCCCAACAGGCTCATTGGGGTTCAGTTTCATCTATATTTTTTGCACAACTGGCTGGTTTGCAGTAATGCCCTTCTATTCGATTTTCTAGGAACATTCACGGCGAACTATAGGCTCACATTTTCAGTAACACCAACATCTTGCGTGCTGTTCCTACCGTTCAGCCTGGTACCAGTTCATAGATCTATTTCTCAGATCCTTCCTTTCCTGCACGGAATACGCAGGGGATCAACAGGCCATCACTCACATTTCAGGCATTGATTTCCTTTCTAGTCACGAATGAAGCTCGTGACCGGCTCTTCCCGCCCCCTTAGTGCCACGATTGGTTGGCCCCAACACACACCCACCTGCCAATCACATGTCTTGGCAGGTCCCCATTGGGCTTTACGTGATTTCCACGGTAGTTTTCCGGTTTCTCCAGCCCACATTTACAACACAGATAACCGAGCACGGCAATTGGCCGACACGCGCCCACACCCATCTGTCAATCATTCTGGAGGCAGTCTCCGACTGGATACAGCACGAGTTGCAGGGAGCTTCCACCTCGCTTGGGAGACACGCTCAACACGGTTGCCAGGACAAACGGTCCCCTCTGGCTTTCACCCTCGCCGCAATCCGTACTTCATACGGCAGCCACAGAAGAAGCAGACACTTCGTGGCTCTCTGCACGTTCTATTCTGCCTCGAGCCACATCCAAGGAACGTCGCTATCCTCTTACCCAGGCAAGTCTTCTTGTAATTCCTTGACATTCTATTATCAGGTCCACTAGCACAGGGCAGATGGCAGATATTAGTGCACAGCAGCATGCCCTCCTTTTCCAGTTCTGGGGCATGCCATATGGCCTTCATTGAACACGACATCGTTGTAGATGTTTCTAGCAGCTACGTCTGCTCCTTTCTGCAGGTCATTTTCCTAGGCAGTATCGCGCTTTGGAACAGCGTTGTAATACCAAACGGGTATTTCACCCGCCAACAATTCGAAGTGGACACAGACGTCTCCAGTGACAGAACACCTGGCGACATCCACTCCTCCATCTCTTCACTTTTTCCTGAGAAGACATTACTCAGGTAATTTCCTTGTACTGATGAGCTCTTTCCCAGCACATTCTATTGGCTCCTCACATTTTACCATATGGTTTTCATTTATTGCTTCCATTCACCTTCCTCAGGTCCTGTTGGCCCTGTCCAGTAGTGACGACTGAGGGACCAACTAGTACTGTACAGTAGACCCTCCCGGTCCCCTGCCTCAGCTACAAGCAACCTCCACTTAACCCACTACGGCTCTGATCATTCCCACCCATTCAAGGTAAGCTACTCCTTACCACTCCAGCCGGCCCCACCACACCGTCTTGGACCTAGGTTTGGAGACCGGCGGGTAGCCACCAGGGACTCCTGCACTGCTCTTCCAAAGGGGACCCAATGCCACAATCTGCTCCCCCTGCCCCTAATTCGGGGGGAGTTTCATCAGAACTTTTTAAGAGACTTCCCTCTCTACAAGGGGCTTTGTACGCATGTGGCCATGAGATACATCTCAGACTCGACCGGGATCGATGTCTGCCTTTTTGATTAGTTTCTACCTTTGCATGCATTATAATTTTGTAGAGATGCACCTCCTGGGGACTCATTCCCCTCTTTGTTTCTTTTTTACCGAAATCTGTTTTCTTTCTCCCCTTTTCCACCCATAAAGGGTCCTGCTAATTATTGCCCTGATGAAGGCGGAGTAGATTCTGTTTACATGGTAAAACATTTCTTCACCAATTTTGTTCCGCCGAAACGCTTTCTTCTATCAGAGGGGGAAAAAGGTCCTTCACAGCGACATTTGTGGACCACCAGGACCATTCTGCTCACGTGACATGATCCATTGATGGGAGCATGTCATCTAGGTTAAACACGTACATCCTATATGGTTTTTTTATTCCCCCTGTAGCGTTGGCAGACCCTATCCCGACACATAATATCATCAACTTTGGGAATTGATTCTAATTACTAATGAATACCACTCTCAATTGCTTAATATGTTCTATTACATTGAATAGAGTTTCAATTGTACTCATCACTTTGTAATTCTGTGTTTTTCTGTGATTCAATCAAGTATCCCAGTGATATATAACTGGCTTTTTGTCAATATTGTAATTGCTTTTCATTTATGTTCTTTCCTTGATGTACCAATTATAATTTTCTTAGATTGTTTGAAAGCTCTCATACCCAATTGACAAATGGGAAATGAATGTTCGTTTTCTTGATTACACATGTCTTTCCACGTTGGTTTTTACTATATGTACTTAATTTTTTACGATATTAAATTTTTTTTTCTTTTTTACATCAATCTCTGTAAATATCTGTTTATTGTCTACGACTGTTCCAATATGTATTTTTGCATGCACATTGATTAAGGTTATGTGGGTTTAGACCGGGTGTAATATTTCTAATTCATTTACACTTCACACTGGCTAACCCCTAAACATACCAGTACCTTTGTTCTGTTGAGATTATAGACTTTGCCCCCCACTGGTACGTTACCCCCCCGGGGCAGACCACTGTGGCTACAGAGTAGCCCTAATTCTGTATATATATAACCTGAACTAGAATTGGACAGAGTGCACAGGGCGGGCGGTCTTCCGTGGGGTCCTTGCTCAGTCCTCATCAAATGTCATTATTACGCACAAAGGCAAGATATTCTGCAGCAAGCGAGATTAAAGGACACAATAGAATTTCAGGGCTCAAAAGTAAAGCTATACCAGGACCTTTCAGCAATGACACTGGCGAAGAGAAGAGGATGCCGCCCTCTTACTGGTTGGCTTCAGGAAAAGGGGGTGAGATACCAATGGGGCCACTCTTTTTCCCTTACATTTGAGTACGACGGTGAAGAGTTCAGGTTAACCTCAGTGGAGGAGGCAGAGCAGGCTCAACGTCATCTCCAGTGCCCCACCGCTGGTCCAGACAAGGACGGTCGGAGAGAACCGACAGGCCCGCACCGAGAAGCGGCCAACAAGCCGCCGAGGAGAGGCAGAGCTCAACAAAAATGGAAATATAAATGCTTGAACACTCCCTAGGGGGTTCGTTCTGCGCCTGCTGCGGGGGGCTCTGCCCCTTGACAAAACTGTCATTGCAAAGTTCTAGTGCTGTCTTACAGCTTTTATTAAGTCGAATGCATCGCATGTTGTGTTTATCTCCAGGTGCTCATCATACACTGTTCCTCGTTTGTGGTTAAGCACACGTTGTTCCCTCCTTGCACACACGTTACAGTTTCGGTTAAGGCCCTGAGAGGGGTCCCAACAAATTGGCCCTTTTTGAACAAGGGCATCTCTTTTTTCTTTTTCTAGGGAGAATGCTCTCGATAGCTTCTCATACAGAGGGAAGGGGGGGAGGGTTCCACTCATCCATGCAAGACAGTTAGCTTAAAGCACATAAAATTCTGCACATAAACCCTGCTTCACGGTGACTAACCTACCACCTCACCACAATAGGTAGGGGCTCAATGGGCATTGGGGCAGCAATCGCTATTCTCCATAGTAGGGATGGCTTGCGCTGATGGCATAGTCTTTGGTTCCCTAAATGTGAAAGGCTTGAACTCTCTGCAGAAAAGGTCGATACTAGCGTGAGAGTTTGTACAATCCAATCTTGATGTTCTTTTCATACAAGAGTCAAAATATTTTAATGGGGGAGGGAGCTAAATCATTGGTAGAGGCATCGGGGATGCGATCTGGGCATCTGGACCACAAAAGAAGGGCGGAGTGGGTATCCTGCTAAGAAGATCCTTGGAAATACAAATAAAACAAATTCACAAAGATACTCAAGGGCGATACGTGGCACTCAAGGGTAAATTGAGGACCCGCCCCATCACACTGTGCTCGGCCTAGGCCCCCAACCAGGGCCACTCCGGCTTCTTTGAACCCCTGTTTGACTTCCTAGAAAACTGGAGGGAGGGCTCACTGATTTGTGGGGGGGATTTAGCAGCAGATCGAGAGTGTGATTGGCACCCTGTGCAGCAAAGCACCCCTCCCCCAAGCAACCTCCAAGGAAATAGATTCCTGAGTCAGCTTAGAGAACACCACCTTATAGAAACCTGGCGCACAACACATCTGGAAGAAAGGTCCTTTACCTTTTTCTCGCCTCCACACCATACTTTTTCGAGAATTGATTACCTTCTGTTAGGAGCTGAAAACAAAAGTGACATGCTAAGAACATCCATCCAAGTTGTGGCTTGGACCGACCACGACCTATGTACCCTAGATTTAGACCTAGGCCCCCTTCGAATCCCTGATCGCAGGTGGCGATGCAACGATTTTTTGTGCAGCGATCCAATATTCAAAGAAACCCTATCCGACGCCATAACAGAATACTTTCAAATTAACGGCACAAACGAAATGTCGCTTAACACGGTTTGGGAGTTAAGAGAAGGTATTACCCGGTTGGAGCATACCCTGAGAGGACACCCCACTAATGAGGAAGATACAGCTGCTAGAATTAAAAAGATGAGGGAAGAACTAAGGGACATATGGAATTGTAAGGCTCTTGCACAGCTGAAATATCTCAAGCAGAAATTCTTTGAGAAGGGAGACAAAGCCCACACAATGTTGGCCAACAGCCTCCGAAAACAAAGAGCGGACAGAACAGCATTCAAAATTAAAGACGAGTCAGGAGCCCCCCTCGCGAACCCACAAGAAAGAGTCGACCGCTTCTCCAGATACTATTTGAAGCTGTACACCACTGAGAACAGTGGTCCCCACTCAACCATTGAGGAATACTTAGCTGCCCTTCCCCGCCCACCTATTACTGAAGAGCACCTGGTCATGCTCAATGCCCCAATAACCGAGATAGAGGTGCAGGGAGCCATCTCGGCTCTTAAGGCAGGCTCCGCACCAGGGCAGGACAGATACACACCAGCCTTCTATAAAGCCAATTCTAATGTCCTGGCCCAGTTCCTCGCCAAATTGTTTAATTCAATCTTTGAGACCTTACAGGCCCCCAGGTCCTTCACTGAGTCTATAATCGTCATTCCCAAAGAGGGCAGAGACACCACAGAATGTACATCATACCGGCCAATCTCCCTGATAAACGTCGACGCGAAAATGTAGCACTAGTCCTCCCCCAGAAGGTTCACTCTGACCTGGTAGGATATGTGAGAGGCCGACAGGGAGCAGATAACGTTAGAAAAACCCTACACCTTATGGCGACACTCTGAGAAGTGGGAGAAGACCCTCTCTTATTATCAGTTGACGCCGAAAAGGCGTTTGACCGTGTAGAATGGCCTTTTCTGAGAGCTGTCCTGGAATGGGTAGGGTTGGGGACCACATGGACGCAGGATGCGAGAGCATTATACCAATCCGCCCGTGCTCAGGTCTCCATCAATGGCATCTCCTCTGATTTTTTTAATCTTATTCGCGGCACAAGGCAGGGTTGCCCGCTTTCTCCCCTTATCTACGCCCTAGTGGTAGAACCTTTTGCTCAGGCCATTCGCTCAAACTCCACGATCTGGGATATCCCCAGGGGGGGTAAATAATACAAACTGGCCATGTTTGCCGATGACATCCTCCTGTAACTCACCAGTCCGTTGACCTCTATCCCCGCTTTCTCCCAAGAATTAGCATGATATGGTGCCCTTTTGGGATTCCGAGCCAATCTCCAAAAAACCATTGCAGTCCCCTTGAAGAAGAACGAGTACAGCCTGACTTTGTCCGATATTTGGGGGTAAACATAACAGTCTCTCTCGCTGATCTATTCGAGGCCAACTACACTCCTTTGTGGCAAGCCATTCAAAGAAATATCACTAAATGGCTCAAATTACACATGAATTGGGCAGCGCAATTCACCACCATAAAAATGAACATTCTGCCATGGTTTCTATTCCTGTTCCAATCTCTTTCAGTCATTGTCCGAGACTCCTTGACAGAGGTGAATCGCACACTATTGAGATTTTTATGGGCAGACAAAAAGGCAAGGATCCAATACGCCACATTAATCCAACCCAAGGAGGAGGGCGGTATGGGCTTTCCAGACCTGGGAGAATATTACAGAGCAATACAACTCCGGGTACTTCCAGATCATTTGTGGGAGAAGCCTGAAAAACAATGGGTAGCAATAGAAAATGACATCTTCGCACTGGTCACGCTGGGAGAATGGTTGTGGGTCCCACTATCGGCCATGACGCGAAGAGTCAAGGAGCACCCCATCCTTAAGGTATTGTGGTCCCTTTGGTACCCAGCTAGAGCAATGCAGGGTGTTACGTCTTCGCCTTTCCCCCCCTCAGCTGCATTTGGTCCCTACCCATTCGAGATATGCTAAGTGAAGTTCAGTGTTTTCAGTCCTGGTACAAGGCCGGTCTTGTCCGCGCCGGGCAGCTGTGGAAAGAAGGTGTATAGACCACCATGGAAGAATTTAGAGTGGACCTGCGGGGGGCGGAATGTCTCCCATGCTCTTTCTTCAGCTAAGAAGCGTCATGAACGATGTCCGCTGGGGCGACTCTCTTAAGCGCCCCCTGACACCGTTCGAACAGATATTGAGCGCCCCCCAAATGTCAAGAGGTCTCATATCAAAAATGTACAGATCATTCCTTACAAGAGGCCACCTCCAACGCCCTCCATCAGAAGTCAAATGGGAAGCCGAACTAGCCATAGCTGCTCAACCACAGATTTGGGAGAGGATATACAGGGCGGTATGGGCGTCATCCATTTCCATGCAATACAAAATGCACAATGCACGCCTACTTGTGAGATGGCACTTCACACCCTTAAGGCTGTCCAAAATGTTCCCAGGCACGTCCCCCTACTGCTGGAGAGGATGCGGAGAGCACAGCGATTATTGGCACCAATGGTGGAAATGCGATAAGGTGCAGGTGTACTGGAGGGAGGTTCTGGGCTGGATCTGAGCCATAGATGGAGTCCTCAGGGAAATAACACCAGTATTTGTATTGTTTGGTGTAGAGCCAGATGACGAGGATTCGTATGAGTTACTGACACACCTGCCACACAATTCGTTTTTGTTATTGGCAACTAAAGTGTGCCTGACCATCAAATGGAAATCCGCTTCTCTCCCCTCAAAGGGAGAATGGTTAATCAAGGCCAATTCTATTTACGAAATGGAGAGCCTTACAGCTGCTATACATGAATCACGCAAAAACATACACATGCTATGGTTGCCCTTCTTAGAGTACTATACAGCATATTGGGAACCCTCTGACTAACCAATCTGACTTATTCACTGATATCTTGAAACAACACCACAAAAAAAGACACTGCCCCACACTGTCAGTCGTCTGTTGGCCCCGACCCATACAACTGTGACATATGTCATGTAATGTGAGGCAACAATGGTTACCAGTGCAGAATCAACAGTGAATCGTTCATTGTTACTGTTTATTTTGCCTATAGCTTCCATTCTTTAACTTGAGAGATGTGATGAGTTGGAAAGGGGTGGGGGTGGGAGGGGAGGGAAGGGCTTAATAAACAAGGCCTGAGTTGATTATTGCTTCGCATTTACCCTGTAATTGTAATGATGAGATACCACTGAAAGGTACTGTGAATCCAACATGTATCAAATAATTGCCTTGTGGAAAAATGTATAAAAATATATTTAAAAAAAAAAAGCCCAAACTGTTACAAATGGAATTTCGGACTAGAGGTCAGGCTATTAGTAAGTGCTTCCTATTTCTTTTGGTAGAGAAAGGAACTGAGACACAGGCAGCAGCTGTGGTGATTATACAATATTTTCTAGGGGGAAGTTGGCACAAGCCTTGTGCTTCTACAGTTTACAACTCTTACAACTTAGCCTCTCAAATGCAGGCATCATTTTGTGAGAGGTGGAAAGGCGTCAGAAATAGCCAGAAAGGCATTAATCCATCAGAAAATATTCTGCCATCCAGACGCCCATTTTGAGTGGAGCCGAAGCGGCGTAGATCACCAGTTTGGGCGCTGATCCGCCAATCACACCGATCCACCACCGACAGAGAGTGGTATAAACACGTCAGTCACCGCCTTACGCCTTTGGATGTGTATCTGCTGATAGTGGGGCTGCCCATCCTCCATGAAACTGTCATAAATAATGCCGCACAATGCTGGCACCACAAATGCTTGGGAAATGTGTAGAAAGCCCACCATGACTGCTCACTGCCCCCAGCAACATGGCATTAACACGTGCACCGGTGAAACTTGTGGCCTACCACTCTACGTCATGGTGATGCCAGGCGAGACGGCCAGCGGCAGAGGGTACTTTTGGAGCAGAGGAGGCAGCCGATGACTGAGCCGCACCACATGCATGGGGCCATGAGTGGACACGTGTGAATGGCAGAATGGTGAATAGCACACAAGACAGTGCATATTGGGCCCACCTGATGTCATACACACCCCTCCCAGTCATCCCTGTGCACCACAAGGAACCATATGAAATCCAGTGCTCCAGGCTCTGTCCCACGTAAGTGACCCATAGACCTATTTGGCTGCATCATTGGCACATGCCTTATCCCCCCTGCATGCACCTGTCAATCAAGGACTTGCCTCCAAACCATGACTGCAGAGGAGGCATCATGTCTGCACCATCTTGATCAAGAGGTGATCCTGGACATAACAGATGCCCTTGCTCAGGCGTCTGCATTCTGGATGTTTTGTATTACCATTTCCATTAGCCCTAGCCAGAATAGTCAATCGTGAGGGATCATGGGCGCCCAAAACATCTGGAGAACTTCAAGTGGCACCCTACTGGCGTAGCTCTAGATCTCAAGCCACAGATAGACATTGTTCCTCATTACGAGTCCGGCTGTACCCGTGCTGGTAAAACCGGCAGGCTGCCACCGGACTCGTGAATATTTCTGGGGCCTGGCTTCACAGAAACACTGGGGGATTACGACCCTGGTGTTCCTGGAAGTCAGGAGACGGAAAATTGTTAATCCCCAGTCCCATTTGAGTACCACAGGACTCAATGGGAATGGGGATGATGGAAGCACCAGCACCATTAATAACAGTGTCAGTGCTTCCATGAATGTCTGCGGGTGGGTGCCGTCCCACCCGCCAGGTCAGACATGTTGGGTGGGACGGCACAAGCCCGCAGACTTGGAGTGTGCAGATCCGGTAACAACGGTGCTGGTAGGCTTACCGGCACCATTGTTACTGGACCGGCACACTTGCAATGAGGCCCATTGACACTTCAATACAACCAATAGCGATTGTTGTCCCTCTTTCGCAGTCTGATTGCCCCATTGTGGAATACACTGTATTTTGACTTGGGTAAACAGGTCCCCCTGTGTGGATCGGGGAAATATCCCAATAAGTACATGGCTATTATTCGGGATGTATGTGACCAAACCTTATGTGATCTTGATTTGGATAGAGAGATCCTGGTCACAAATCCTGATAAGGTAAAGCGATTGTTGTATGAGAAGGATTGGATTGTAACTACGGACAAATTCTACTCCTACCCCTCTTTGAGGCATTTACAGTGGGAGCATAAAAAACGTGGAGTTATCCCACCTCTTCTTTTAGAGTTCCATAACTGATAGGACTGGACAATCCTTCTTACATTACGCTGGAACACCCTGCCAACCGGTGAGGTGTTATTCAGAAGGAAAACCATAGGCCTGACCAACCTCTTCTGCCGAATCGGTGAGAAGGAGGGGGAAATTGAAACCCTGAAGCACCTACTACTTTCATGCCCTGGTGTACGTGAAAAAAGAATGGCCTACCTAGCCAAGTTTGTAAAATGGGAATTAAGGGGGGATTACACTATATATGGTCTCGGTGTATCAGAATACCTCTGAGGGTTTGGCGATAGCATCATTTATTAAATCCCTGAATCTGTATAATGACCACGATACTGTACAGCAGGTCTTAACTCCACCAGCCCTTAATGGGGATATATAGGCCCCTATGCAGTTGCTGTCACATATGTAACGCTTAGCACAAAATTCTGCTGTTAAGGCTGGCTATAATATTTAACCTGAACTCTACTGGTTTTAATGTCTTAAATTTAAATGTGTAGATTGATTTATATATTGCTGTAATATGTGTCTCTTCCTTTTGATTCTCTTGTATTTTTTATAATAACAAGGTTTAATAAATTTTAATTCTCTGTATGAAATTATATATTCTGTGATCTACGTAATACAATGTAACCCTATGTCTTTTTTAAATGTAATTCCCTTGGTAACATGTAATATTGTGAAACATGGTTCCTTGACGTATTTTAATACTGACGCTGTAAAGGTTTTTTTGTGAACCATATACAATAAAAAAAATAATTAAAAATATACCCCCAGTCCTCAAGGTGATTTGTGTCCTGCACTTCTGTGCGAGTGGACGAGTCCAGACCAGAGTGGTAGACATGGCAGGAATGACTCAGCCCGCTTTCAGTGGCATCCTGACACAAGTGCTGTATACCTTAATTTCTGCCCATGGCCATGAGGCAGAACACATTACCTTCCCCACAGATAACATCACCCGCAACAGGATAAAGGACGACTGGCAGGCAACTCAAATATTGGAATCCTCCTAGGGGGAGGCCATGTGGCCTTCATCCTACCGAATCATGCGAGTGCATGGTCCACAAGTGGAAAGGCATGCACAGCATCACCCTGCAGTCTGTGTTTGATGCCCAGGCGCTCTTTGTACATACATGTGCTACGATTCCACCCATGGTGCCCTTGTCTTGCAAAACAGCAGTGTACCAGGTTTGATGTGATGCATGTTTAATAGATGGACTTTGCAGCTAGGTAACTCTTGGCCCATCCAGGGCAGTTGTTAATATACAGATCACTCATCATAAATGCCTCAGAAATTGACCAATGTGTGTTCTTCCTTCCACTACCACAGGTGCTGCTGCATGCCCATGCAAACCTTGGCTGCAGACCATGGTTCGTAATCCCCAAACTGTGGGACATAACAGTTACAATTGGACTCATGAAACAACTCCTGGTTTGGTTGATTGTGCGTTTGGCATGTTAAAGAACAGTGGCGGTGCCTGCACTGCATAGTTGCTAATGTCATGTAGGTACCAGTCAAGGTGTGTATACTCTTAGACATGTGCTGTATCCTACATAACAGTGTTGCACAAAGGGCTACTCCGTTTCCACCAGATGATGAGGGGGACAATGAGGATGACACGGATGACCAAGATGACACAGAAGTACGTCACTCATCCACGCCCTGTGAGGAATCCACGGCCATGAGAAAAGCACTCAATAAAAAACACTTTTGTATGTGGCATGAGGGGGGCAGCTATGCCTGGCTACAAATGCATGGCGAGGTGCCCTGACATTTAATTCAACTTGTTATACACACCTGACCACATGGAGGGACAGGCAATAGCCCTGAAATCATCACACATTTTCATGGCTCAGCTCAGGTTGCTGTGACGGGTAAATCCCATGTTGCCATTCTGAGCCACGCAGTACCATTGTTCAGGCCACTGGATAAGGTGGCATGATGGAGGAGGACACCTAGTGTGTGCATGCAACACTCACCTGTAGTGTTGGCTCCACATCCAAATGTGCATTGCATAGTGAACTGAGAGTGTCGCCTCAGCCCTTTAAGACAAGGTAGCAATACAGTGAGATGAATGGGGATGCAGTAGTTACTCAAACATCAATAATCAAACTGACTCAGGTAGTTGGCAAAAAGGTTAACTGTTATAATATCAATTATCTAAAACAGGGAGTTACAACGGACATCATCCGACGTTGCACAGCAATCTCTCAACTTACTTTAGAAAAAACAGACATTATATAGAAAACATTCGTCACGAATGAGGTGAACCCACGTATTTACTAGCGTCATCCTACTTGGCAAACTACTAAAACCTAGTGACTAATGTGATAGGCTTAAGGGGAACATCTAGATATACTTTATATGGGATACAGGGATGTGATTGGAGCTCTAAGGTCAGGTGGGCAACCAAGCCCCACCCTAAAACAAGTCACTATGAACGTCACTAAATACACAACTTCCCATTGGATCTACAACTATAGGGCTCTTGTTTGTTTGTTTGTTTGTTTATTCACTTTTATTGCGCACCAGACCCGTAAGTAACAGGGCACAGCAGTAAGAAAAGGCAAAGCTTACATAGTTACAAGAAATACTATATATAAAATAAAAGCTTACATAGTATCCATGGTTATAAAATATACAAGATATACAAGACTTATGTGATTACAAAAATATGAAATGTACAAATATACAAGTTACAGAGAGGCACAGAGTTTAAACGAGAGTATAAGGCGGGTGAGACTCAACTGATCAAGGTGCAGAGTGGGCCTAGAGGTAGGAGACTAGGGGTCGGTAGAGATGAGGTGTTTGATGACATTTTTTCGGAAGAGTGGGTAAGGTTGGTTTACTCTTAGATCTAGTGGCAGTAGGTTCCAAGATTTAGCAGCCTTCACTGGGAAGCTATTACCACCAATTGTGGTGAGTCTGTATCTGGGTATGGCCAAGCAATTAGCATTGCCGGCTCTAGCAGGTCTGAGAGAGGTTCTTCTATGAAGTTTATCTGTGAGGTAGCTGGTGGCGGCGTTATTTAGAGCTTTGTGAGTCAGTGATAGCGTCTTTAGCTGTATTTTGTTACCAGTAGACAGCCATTTATGATGGCGTCTAATGGAGGAGATATGGGTACTTATATTTATGCCAAGTGCTGCTCTCAAGGCATTATTATGTAATGTTTGGAGCCGCTGGATGGTAGTTTTATTAGCACCGCTGTATAGGGCATTACAGTAGTCAGTTCTGGATAGTAGTAAGGCTCTGGCCAAGATCAAACAACTGTCATTAGAGAGGAATGGCTTGCAAGCTCTAATCAGCTTGCAGGTGCAGGTTGTGGTGGAGGCCAGGGATTTTACCTGTTTATCAAAGGACAGGGTGGAATCCAGGTAGAAGCCAAGCGTTTTTACTTCCTTGGAGACTTTGATGGTATTTTGAGGAAAATTCCTGACCTAGTTTTTTGATGTTGGCATGTGTTCCCATGATTATCAACTCAGTCTTATCAGCGTTCAGGCATAGCCCATGAGTGGCCATCCATGCCTGGATGATAAGATATACCCTGTTCACCAACCCCGTGTCTTTGCTATGATGCCCAGAAAGCGGGAGGAGAATCTGTGTATCATCTGCATAATTGGTGTAGATGATACCCAGATGGTCCAAATCATCAAACAGGGGCTTGGTGAAGATGTTGTATAGAGTTGGAGGGATGCAAGAAACCTGAGGGACACCGCACAGTTTAGGGGTAGGGTCTGCAGCTGCCGATGGAGAGAAAACTCTCATGGTTCTCTCGCTCAGGAATGATTCAATCCATCTGATCAAGGTGTCTACAGAGGATCTTATGGTCCACAAGATCAAATGCAGCTGAGAGATCAAGTAGGAGCAAGAGTACTGACTTCCCTTTGTCTCTCAGCTCATCAATTTGGGTTTTTAAATCAATAAGGGCAGTTTCTGTTCCGTATAGAGGGCGGAAACCAGATTGTCTGTCTCCTAGGAGTTTGTGCCGTTGTAGGTGTTTCTGAATTTGGTTATAGGCAGCTTTGTCCAATATTTTGAGTAAAGAAGGTACAGTGGTTATGGGGCGGTAATTGGTAGGGATGAGGGGAACTAGTGTCTGTTTTTTTAGGAGAAGGAGCACCCACGACTGTTTTAGGTTAGCAGGGATGGAGCCTGAAGTAAAGGAGGCATTAATCAATTTAGCAATGAACGGAGATAGTTCCCTGGCAGCATCTTTTATTAGTTGTGCAGGGCAGATGTCGCCTTTACAATTAGAAGGCTTCAATGAAAGGATGATTTTTTCTACTTCCCCGAGTAGACATTTTGGTGAAATGGAAGATATTATCACGTGTCTTCAGTGGGTCGCTAGGCGGAGGGTTTTTAGGTGAGTGCTGTAGATTCAACGTTTCTTTTTTGTGCTGGATTTTATTTTGGAGCATGTTAATTTTATTTGATAATGCCTATTGGATGTCTGTACACCAGGACTTATCCTTAGTGCAGATATCAGGTGTAGCTATAGGTGACTCTAATTCTTTTAGTATAGAGAAGAGTTCCTTCATGCTAGAGTTGGATTTGGCAATGCGCTCGTCATAAGAATTACGTTTAGCCAGGCAAACTTCTTTCTGGATTTTATTTTGGAGCATGTTAATTTTATTTGATAATGCCTATTGGATGTCTGTACACCAGGACTTATCCTTAGTGCAGATATCAGGTGTAGCTATAGGTGACTCTAATTCTTTTAGTATAGAGAAGAGTTCCTTCATGCTAGAGTTGGATTTGGCAATGCGCTCGTCATAAGAATTACATTTAGCCAGGCAAACTTCATTCTTATAGTGTGAAGAGAGCAAGGTTAATTTGGCTTTATTATTCGTGGAGGGGCAGAGTCTCCAGTTGGTTTCGCTTTTGCTTTTCAGAAGGCGTGGGTCTCTAAGTTGTGGCATGAACCATTTATTTAAATGGGCTTTGGGTTTGCTAGATCTAGGTTTAAGAGGGGCAATTTTGTCCAATGTAGTGAGCATGATATTGTTGAATTCATGGACTAGGATGCTAGGATCAAGATTTTCTGGTAAGGCATTTAGAGTGGGGAGGATCGCAGGGATTACTTTATCAACTGTAATGCTTTTTTTGTTTCTTGTTAGACATGGTGGCTCTAGTAGAGGGGCAGTGGGAGTAGGTCTGGTCGTGGATAAGTGAAAGGACACCAGTGAGTGGTCTGTCCAGGAAAGAGGCATGATGGATGAGATAGTAACTGTACAGTTATAATCCGCTATCCAATCCAATGTTCTCCCCTTCAAATGGGTGAGTTTATTGACTTTTTGAGACAAGCCTAATGCCTTGATTGTGTTAGCTATATCTGTAGTATTTTTGTCCATCAGGTCATTAAAGCCTATGTTGAAGTCCCCTAATAGGAGTAATTGAGAGGTTGGTTTGAGGTTGTTAGTGTAAGTATATTATGCAGATCCTTCTCCAAAGTGCCAAGAGGACCCGGCGGTCTGTATATTAGATGGATGGTGAGTGATTGAGAATTATTTATCTGGAATTTAGCAGATAGAATTTCGCAGGATTGTGACAATTGGGTAGGGGCTAGTCTGAGGGATAGGCACATTCTGGAGATGATAGCGATACCGCCTCCTCGTGCACCATCTCTGTTTTGTCTGGCTATTGTGTAGGCATCTGGTATGGCTAACATAAGCGACGGTCCTGCTGCGTTATGTAGCCATGTCTAGGTAATCGCAAGATTGCCTTCTGTGATTAGATCAGCAATGTCAAGGGCAAGGGCGACAAGCAATCTTGCATTGAGATGTGCTCCTTTGAGGGAGGGGGCCTCAGTAACAGCTTTGACCTGGACAGGTTTGGCTGTGATATTATCGCTTGATTTGCGTTTATGATTATTGGTTTGGTGGGCATTAGTATTGGCGATAGAATGTGAAGGTGACAAATTAGTATTAATAGGTTTCAAAATATACTGAAAGTTAGTCTTCAGGTTGGTGGGAGGTAGGGATCTTCTCAGTGGTTCATGTAATTTTGTTAATCTGGCGCGGAGTCTAAGGTTTCTATTAGATGTGGCACAAGGTAGGGAAGCAAAGGATGCTGGCCCTAGGGCAATATGTAATGCAGGTTGTGAGGGCGTAGCATAGTGTATAGCTGTATTTGTCAGTTTGGGCGGGCTAGGATCTAGTATGGGTGCTAGAGGGAGCTCAGTGAAGCACACTAGGCTTCTAGTATCAGTATGTAATGTGGCAGCCATAGTGCAAAACAGAATAGTTAGAATGAACATCTTACTCAGTTAAGCGGCAGGAATATGGCAGTTGGTCAACACAAATAAGGCAGTACTTGTGAGGCTTGTGAGGCAGCTAGGTGCCTGGGCCAAATCACAATTGGGCAGCAAGAATAAACAAAGTAGGTCAATGCAGATAAGGCACCTGGGCCGGAACACAATTGGGCAGCAAGAATAAACAAAGTATGCAGGTAAGACACCTGGGCCGGAACACAATTGGGCAGCAAGAATAAACAAAGTAGGTCAATGCAGGTGAGGCAACAGGCTCTCTCGCTGATCTTTTCGAGGGCAACTACACTCCTCTGTGGCAAGCCATTCAAAGAGATATCACTAGATGGCTGAAATTACCCATGCCTTGGGCAGCGCGAATCACCACCATAAAAATGAACATTCTGCCATGGTTTCTATTCCTGTTCCAATCTCTTCCAGTCATTGTTATTGTTATTGTTATTTTGCATTTATATAGCGCCTTATATACCATTGGTATGGTCTGAAGGCGCTGGTAGGTTGAACGCCCTTGGGAACCTGAGTTAAGATCAGTAGAGAAAGTAGAGAGAGTCAAAAGGTGCGTGTGAGCACCGGGTATGTGTGCAGCTCGTGCAGTATTTGTGTAATAGCTGCTTCTTAGCAGTAGGTGTGGTGGTTGAGAGATCAATAGTATGTGTTAATTCTGGCAGGATATATCCAGACCGGATGTGGCTGCGTTAGGCCTGAAGAGAACGCCTGGCTGGGGGGTGTGAAACCAGCAGTGTTTAGTTAGAATGATGTGGAGTGAGCGGCGGATGTTGGTATGAGAACAGTTATACCGAATGGTGTTATAGTATCCCTGTGTTCTAGTTGAGTGGTGATGTAAAGGAGAGAGTAAGCGTGGTGGTGTGATATGATGGGTTATATGCTCTTGCAAACGTTCTCTGCATTCCAAACCAAATTCCATACTATATACGTCATGCAATTCTATGTGCTCCAGTCCGTTACATGCACTCCTATCCACTCCATGTACCCGAGTATGCTCCATACACTCCGGTCCGCTCCACGCACTCATGAATTCTAGCCCACCCCGTGCGCTCCAGTCCGCCCCGCGTGCTCCAATCTGCCCTGCGCATGCATTCTTGTCTGCCCCACGCATGCACTCTTGTCTGCCCCACATATGCACTCTTGTCTGCCCCACGCATGGGCTCCTGTCTGCCCCATGCTCTCCGCATTCAGCACTTCTACGTACTCATCTATTCAATGCACTCATCACTACTGGATGCAATCTGTGCTCGTCCGCTCTACAGACTTCTAGATTCGATTTTCACAGAGATGTTATTGGGCACACTTCTCAATACAACTTTCCATGAGCGGCTATTGGGTATACTTTTAAATACAATTTTCACAGAGAGGCTATTGGGTACATTTCTAAGTTCAACTTTCTCACAGGGCCAATTGGGACACTTCTAGATTCACAGAGAGGTTATGGGCACACTTCTAAATTCAACTTCTAAGTGCACTTCTAAATCCAACTTTCACCTGGAGGCTGTTGGGCACACTTCTAAATTCAACTTCTAATGCACTTCTAAATTCAACTTTCACAGAGAGTCTATTGGGCGCACTTCTAAATTCAACTTCCAAATGCACTTCTGAATTCAACTTTCACATAGAGTCTATTGAGCACACTTCTAAATTCAACTTTCCACAGAGAGGCTAATGGTCACATTTTTAAATTCAGCTTTCACAGCGAGGCTATTGGGTACACTTCTAGATTCAACTTTCACAGGGATGGTATTGGGCACACTTCAAAATTCAATTTTGCACCGAGGTGTTACAGGGCACACTTCTAAATTCACCGCGGGGCTAATGGGCACACTTCAAAATTCGATTTTCACAGGAGGCTATTGGGCACATTTCTAAATGCAACTTTCAATGAGCGGCTATTGGGCATGCTTCTAAATTCCATTTTCACAAGGACACGCTATTAGGCACACAGAGGATACTTAGGAACACTTCTAAATTCAACCAGGGCACGTTATTAGACACACTTCTAAATTCAACTAGGGCATGCTATTAGACACACACAGATGATATTAGGCACACTTCTAAATTCGACCAGGGCACGCTATTAGGCACACTTCTAGATTCGACTAGGGCACACTATTTGGCACGCTTCTAAATTCAACTTTACACAGAGAGATATTAGGCACACTTCAAAATTCAACCAGGGCATGCAATTAGGCGCACTTCTAAATTCAACTTTACACAGAGAGGCTTTTATGCAGAGTTCTAGGTTCAACCAGGGCACGCTATTAGACACACATAGATGATATTAGGCACATTTCAAAATTCAACCAGGGCACGCTATTAGGCACACTTCTAAATTCAACCAGGGCACGCTATTAGGCACACTTCTAAATTCCACCAGGGCACGCTATTAGGCACACTTCTAAATTCCACCAGGGCACGCTATTAGGCACACTTCTAAATTCAACCAGGGCATGCTATTAGGCACACTTCAAAATTCAACCACGGCATGCAATTAGGTGCACTTCTAAATTCAACTTTACACAGAGAGGCTATTAGGCAGAGTTCTAGGTTCAATCAGGACACGCTATTAGGCACACTTCTAAATTCTCCCAGGGCACGCTATTAGGCACACTTCGAAATTCCACCAGGGCACACTATTAGGCACACTTCTAAATTCAACCAGGGCACGCTATTAGGCACACTTCAAAATTCAACCAGGGCACGCAATTAGGCGCACTTCTAAATTCAACTTTACACAGAGAGGCTATTAGGCAGAGTTCTAGGTTCAACCAGGGCAGGATATTAGGCACACACATACGTATTAGCCACACTTCAAAATTCAACCACGGCACGCAATTAGGTGCACTTCTAAATTCAACTTTACACAGAGAGGCTATTAGGCAGAGTTCTAGGTTGAATCAGGACACGCTATTAGGCACACTTCTAAATTCTCCCAGGGCACGCTATTAGGCACACTTCTAAATTCCACCAGGGAACACTATTAGGCACACTTCTAAATTCAACCAGGGCACGCTATTAGGCACACTTCAAAATTCAACCAGGGCAAGCAATTAGGCGCACTTCTAAATTCAACTTTACACAGAGAGGCTATTAGGCAGAGTTCTAGGTTCAACCAGGGCAGGATATTAGGCACACACATACGATATTAGCCACACTTCAAAATTCAACCAGGGCACACTATTAGGAACACTTCTAAATTCAACCAGGGCACGCTATTAGGCACACTTCTAAATTCAACTTTACACACAGATGAAATTAGGCCCACTTCTAAATGCAACTTTACACACAGAGGATATTAGGCCCACTTCTAAAATCAACTCTACACACACAGGCTATTAGGCAGAGTTCTAGATTCAACTTTACCCAGAGAGGATATTAGGCACACTTCTAAATTCAACCAGGGCACGCTATTAGCACAGACTAAACTTGAGAATTCCCTCTAAGTGTGGCATATGCTAACAATCACATTTCTAGCTAGACACAACGCGGGCTAAGCTTGAGAATTCCATCTAAGTGTGGCATATGCTAACCATCAAATTTCTATCTAGATGCGACGCGGGCTAAGCTTGAGAATTCCATCTAATTGTGGCATATGCTAACAATCACATTTCTATCTAGATGCGGCGCAGGCTAAATTGAGAATTTCCGGCTAAGTGTGGTACATGCTAACATTCACATTTCTATCTAGATGTGGTGCAGGCTAAATTGAGAATTCCATCTAAGTGTGGCATATGCTAACAATCACATTTCTATTTAGATGCGGCGCAGGCTAAATTGAGAATTCCATCTAAGTGTGGCATATGCTAACAATCACATTTCTATCTAGATGCGGCGCAGGCTAAATTGAGAATTTCCGGCTAAGTGTGGGACGTGCTAATATTGTTACACCTGTCTAAAGGAGATGCAGGCTAATCTTGACATTTCTCTATCGATATGGTGCTAATTAACATTGGCTAGTGTGTTAGTGCGTAATGTATTACAACATTTACAGTCAGGCGAATAATGGAGTTAGGCTGGAGATGACAAATCTCTCTAAGTATGCATGTTGTGATTCTATGGCAGTATGCGTTCAGGAGAGGTAAGGTAGAATGACCAGGGCTTTCTGGAGTTGAGTAATTGCTCTACTCCCCACCCATGCCACACTTACAATTTTGTTGGTGTCTGTTTGCTTCTTTTGCTCCCTCTGTGGCCACCTGCAGACACTTTGTGTAGCCGTCCTTCGTCTCGGGGTCCTTAGCGTAGGGGCTGCCAGGCAGGGGCTGCCCTGGGAAGGTGGCTTAGGAGCCTTGATGGACCAATACGGGTGGGGGGTGGGCTGGGAGGCGGGAGGGCGATGGCAGACCAGGAAGGGGAGGCTGGGGGACACAGGGTAACGCAGGGCCTGGGGCGCATTTTGAACAAAAAGAACCACAGAAATGGGGTCACCTATGGGTGGCACACTCACCTGCTCCTCGGATGGAAAAGGGGAGCAGGTGCAACGAACGGGTCGCTAGACCCAGGCAGGCTGTTGTTAGCAGCCAATCAGGGGTGGGGGGCGGGCTGGGAGGCGGGAGGGGGACGGCAGACCAGGAATGGGAGGCTGGTGGACACGGGGCAACGCAGGGCCTGGGGCGCATTTTCAACAAAAAGAACCACAGAAATGGGGTCGCCTGTGGGTGGCACACTCACCTGCTCCTCAGATGGAAAAGACTCCTTCCTGGCAGAGGTGAATCGCACACTATTGAGATTTTTATGGGCAGACAAAAAGGCAAGGATCCAATACGCCACATTAATCCAACCCAAGGAGGAGGGAGGTATGGGCTTTCCAGACCTGGGAGAATATTACAGAGCAACACAACTCTGGGTACTTCCAGATCATTTGTGGGAGGCGCCTGAAAAACAATGGGTAGCAATAGAAAATGATATCTTCGCACCGGTCACGCTGGGAGAATGGTTGTGGGTCCCACTATCGCCCATGACGCGAAGAGTCAAGGAGCACCCCATCCTTAAGGTATTGCGGTCCCTGTGGCGCCCAGCTAGAGCAATGCAGGGTGTTATGTCTTGGCCTCCCCCCCCCTCAGCTGCATTTGGTCCCCACCCATTCAAGATATGCTAAGAAAAGTTCAGCGTTTTCAGTCCTGGTACGAGGCCGGTCTGGTCCATGCCAGGCAGCTGTGGAAAGAAGGTGTATTCACCACCATGGAAGAAATCCCTGTTTGAAGTATGGGGATTTTCGGGCAGAAATGCGCGCAAATCTGCATTTTCAGCGCAAATAATTCCATGAATCAGGCAGTTAGAGTGGACCTGCGAGGGGCGGAGGTGCCTCCCATGCTCTTTCTTCAGCTAAGAAGCGTCATGAACGATGTCCGCTGGGGCGACTCTCTTAAGCGATAAGGTGCAGGTGTATTGGAGGGAGGTTCTGGGCTGGATCCGAGCCAAAGATGGAGTCCTCAGGGAAGTAACACCAGTACTTGTATTGTTTGGTGTAGAGCCAGATGACGAGGATTCGTATATGTTACTGACACACCTGCCACACAATTTGTTGTTGGCCGCTAGAGTGTGCCTGACCATCAAATGGAAATCTGCTTCTCTCCCCTCAAAGGGAGAATGGTTAATCAAGGCCAATTCTATTTACGAAATGGAGAGCCTTACAGCTGCTATACATGAATCGCGCAAAAACATACACATGCTATGGTTGCCCTTCTTAGAGTACTATACAGCATATTGGGGACCCTCTGACTAACCAATCTGACTTATTCACTGATATCTTCAAACGACACCACAAAAAAAGACACTGCCCCACACTGTCAGTCGTCTGTTGCCCCCGACTCATACAACTGTGACATATGTCATGTAATGTGAGGCAACAATGGTTACCAGTGCAGAATCAAGAGTGAATCGTTCATTGTTACTGTTTATTTTGCCTATAGCTTCCATTCTTTAACTTGAGAGATGTGATGAGTTGGAAAGGGAGACGGGGGTGGGAGGGGAGTGAAGGGCTTAAAAAACAAGGCCTAAGTTGATTATTGCTTCGCATTTACCCTGTAATTGTAATGATGAGATACCTCTGAAAGGTACTGTGAATCCAAATGTATCAAATAATTGCCTTGTGGAAAAATGTATAAAAATATATTTAAAAAAAAAAGCCCAAACTGTTACAAATGGAATTTCGGACTAGAGGTCAGGCTATTAGTAAGTGCTTCCAATTTCTTTTGGTAGAGAAAGGAACTGAGACACAGGCAGCAGCTGTGGTGATTATACAATATTTTCTAAGGGAAGTTGGCACAAGCCTTGTGCTTCTACAGTTTACAACTCTTACAACTTAACCTCTCAAATGCAGGCATCATTTTGTGAGAGGTGGAAAGGCGTCAGAAATAGCCAGAAAGGCATTAATCCATCAGAAAATATTCTGCCATCCAGACGCCCATTTTGAGTGGAGCCGAAGCGGCGTAGATCACCAGTTTGGGCGCTGATCCGCCAATCACACCGATCCACCACCGACAGAGAGTGGTATAAACACGTCAGTCACCGCCTTACGCCTTTGGATGTGTATCTGCTGATAGTGGGGCTGCCCATCCTCCATGAAACTGTCATAAATAATGCCGCACAATGCTGGCACCACAAATGCTTGGGAAATGTGTAGAAAGCCCACCATGACTGCTCACTGCCCCCAGCAACATGGCATTAACACGTGCACCGGTGAAACTTGTGGCCTACCACTCTACGTCATGGTGATGCCAGGCGAGACGGCCAGCGGCAGAGGGTACTTTTGGAGCAGAGGAGGCAGCCGATGACTGAGCCGCACCACATGCATGGGGCCATGAGTGGACACGTGTGAATGGCAGAATGGTGAATAGCACACAAGACAGTGCATATTGGGCCCACCTGATGTCATACACACCCCTCCCAGTCATCCCTGTGCACCACAGAAAATGTTGACAAGCACCACAAGGAACCATATGAAATCCAGTGCTCCAGGCTCTGCCCACGTCAGTGACCCATAGACCTATTTGGCTGCATCATTGGCACATGCCTTATCCCCCCTGCATGCATCTGTCAATCAAGGACTTGCCTCCAAACCATGACTGCAGAGGAGGCATCATGTCTGCACCATCTTGATCAAGAGGTGATCCTGGACATAACAGATGCCCTTGCTCAGGCGTCTGCATTCTGGATGTTTTGTATTACCATTTCCATTAGCCCTAGCCAGAATAGTCAATCGTGAGGGATCATGGGCGCCCAAAACATCTGGAGAACTTCAAGTGGCACCCTACTGGCGTAGCTCTAGATCTCAAGCCACAGATAGACATTGGGCCTCATTACGAGTCCGGCTGTACCCGTGCTGGTAAAACCGGCAGGCTGCCACCGGACTCGTGAATATTTCTGGGGCCTGGCTTCACAGAAACACTGGGGGATTACGACCCTGGTGTTCCTGGAAGTCAGGAGACGGAAAATTGTTAATCCCCAGTCCCATTTGAGTACCACAGGACTCAATGGGAATGGGGATGATGGAAGCACCAGCACCATTAATAACAGTGTCAGTGCTTCCATGAATGTCTGCGGGTGGGTGCCGTCCCACCCGCCAGGTCAGACATGTTGGGTGGGACGGCACAAGCCCGCAGACTTGGAGTGTGCAGATCCGGTAACAACGGTGCTGGTAGGCTTACCGGCACCATTGTTACTGGACCGGCACACTTGCAATGAGGCCCATTGACACTTCAATACAACCAATAGCGATTGTTGTCCCTCTTTCGCAGTCTGATTGCCCCATTGTGGAATACACTGTATTTTGACTTGGGTAAACAGGTCCCCCTGTGTGGATCGGGGAAAGATCCCAATAAGTACATGGCTATTATTCGGGATGTATGTGACCAAACCTTATGTGATCTTGATTTGGATAGAGAGATCCTGGTCACAAATCCTGATAAGGTAAAGCGATTGTTGTATGAGAAGGATTGGATTGTAACTACGGACAAATTCTACTCCTACCCCTCTTTGAGGCATTTACAGTGGGAGCATAAAAAACGCGGAGTTATCCCACCTCTTCTTTTAGAGTTCCATAACTGATAGGACTGGACAATCCTTCTTACATTATGCTGGAACACCCTGCCAACCGGTGAGGTGTTATTCAGAAGGAAAACCATAGGCCTGACCAACCTCTTCTGCCGAATCGGTGAGAAGGAGGGGGAAATTGAAACCCTGAAGCACCTACTACTTTCATGCCCTGGTGTACGTGAAAAAAGAATGGCCTACCTAGCCAAGTTTGTAAAATGGGAATTAAGGGGGGATTACACTATATATGGTCTCGGTGTATCAGAATACCTCTGAGGGTTTGGCGATAGCATCATTTATTAAATCCCTGAATCTGTATAATGACCACGATACTGTACAGCAGGTCTTAACTCCATCAGCCCTTAATGGGGATATATAGGCCCCTATGCAGTTGCTGTCACATATGTAACGCTTAGCACAAAATTCTGCTGTTAAGGCTGGCTATAATATTTAACCTGAACTCTACTGGTTTTAATGTCTTAAATTTAAATGTGTAGATTGATTTATATATTGCTGTAATATGTGTCTCTTCCTTTTGATTCTCTTGTATTTTTTATAATAACAAGGTTTAATTCATTTTAATTCTATGTTTGAAATTATATATTCTGTGATCTAAGTAATACAATGTAACCCTATGTCTTTTTTAAATGTAATTCCCTTGGTAACATGTAATATTGTGAAACATGGTTCCTTGACGTATTTTAATTCTGACGCTGTAAAGGTTTTTTTGTGAACCATATACAATAAAAAAATAATTAAAAATATACCCCCAGTCCTCAAGGTGATTTGTGTCCTGCACTTCTGTGCGAGTGGACGAGTCTAGACCAGAGTGGTAGACATGGCAGGAATGGCTCAGCCCGCTTTCAGTGGCATCCTGACAAGTGCTGTATACCTTAATTTCTGCCCATGGCCATGAGGCAGAACACATTACCTTCCCCACAGATAACATCACCCGCAACAGGATAAAGGACGACTGGCAGGCAACTCAAATATCGGAATCCTCCTAGGTGGAGGCCATGTGGCCTTCATCCTACCGAATCATGCGAGTGCATGGTCCACAAGTGGAAAGGCATGCACAGCATCACCCTGCAGTCTGTGTTTGATGCCCAGGCGCTCTTTGTACATACATGTGCTACGATTCCACCCATGGTGCCCTTGTCTTGCAAAACAGCAGTGTACCAGGTTTGATGTGATGCATGTTTAATAGATGGACTTTGCAGCTAGGTAACTCTTGGCCCATCCAGGGCAGTTGTTAATATGCAGATCACTCATCATAAATGCCTCAGAAATTGACCAATGTGTGTTCTTCCTTCCACTACCACAGGTGCTGCTGCATGCCCATGCAAACCTTGGCTGCAGACCATGGTTCGTAATCCCCAAACTGTGGGACATAACAGTTACAATTGGACTCATGAAACAACCCCTGGTGTGGTTGATTGTGCATTTGGCATGTTAAAGAACAGTGGCGGTGCCTGCACTGCATAGTTGCTAATGTCATGTAGGTACCAGTCAAGGTGTGTGTACTCTTAGACATGTGCTGTATCCTACATAACAGTGTTGCACAAAGGGCTACTCAGTTTCCACCAGATGATGAGGGGGACAATGAGGATGACACGGATGACCAAGATGACACAGAAGTACGTCACTCATCCACGCCCTGTGAGGAATCCACGGCCATGAGAAAAGCACTCAATAAAAAACACTTTTGTATGTGGCATGAGGGGGGCAGCTATGCCTGGCTACAAATGCATGGCGAGGTGCCCTGACATTTAATTCAACTTGTTATACACACCTGACCACATGGAGGGACAGGCAATAGCCCTGAAATCATCACACATTTTCATGGCTCAGCTCAGGTTGCTGTGACGGGCTAAATCCCATGTTGCCATTCTGAGCCACGCAGTACCATTGTTCAGGCCACTGGATAAGGTGGCATGATGGAGGAGGACACCTAGTGTGTGCATGCAACACTCACCTGTAGTGTTGGCTCCACATCCAAATGTGCATTGCATAGTGAACTGAGAGTGTCGCCTCAGCCCTTTAAGACAAGGTAGCAATACAGTGAGATGAATGGGGATGCAGAAGATACTCAAACATCAATAATCAAACTGACTCAGGTAGTTGGCAAAAAGGTTAACTGTTATAATATCAATTATCTAAAACAGGGAGTTACAACGGACATCATCCGACGTTGCACAGCAATCTCTCAACTTACTTTAGAAAAAACAGACATTATATAGCAAACATTCGTCACGAATGAGGTGAACCCACGTATTTACTAGCGTCATCCTACTTGGCAAACTACTAAAACCTAGTGACTAATGTGATAGGCTTAAGGGGAACATCTAGATATACTTTATATGGGATACAGGGATGTGATTGGATCTCTAAGGTCAGGTGGGCAACTAAGCCCCACCCTAAAACAAGTCACTATGAACGTCACTAAATACACAACTTCCCATTGGATCTACAACTATAGGGCTCTTGTTTGTTTGTTTGTTTGTTTATTCACTTTTATTGCGCACCAGACCCGTAAGTAACAGGGCACAGCAGTAAGAAAAGGCAAAGCTTACATAGTTACAAGAAATACTATATATAAAATAAAAGCTTACATAGTATCCATGGTTATAAAATATGCAAGATATACAAGACTTATGTGATTACAAAAATATGCAATGTACAAATATACAAGTTACAGAGAGGCACAGAGTTTAAACGAGAGTATAAGGCGGGTGAGACTCAACTGATCAAGGTGCAGAGTGGGCCTAGAGGTAGGAGACTAGGCGTCGGTAGAGATGAGGTGTTTGATGACATTTTTTCGGAAGAGTGGGTAAGGTTGGTTTACTCTTAGATCTAGTGGCAGTAGGTTCCAAGATTTAGCAGCCTTCACTGGGAAGCTATTACCACCAATTGTGGTGAGTCTGTATCTGGGTATGGCCAAGCAATTAGCATTGCCGGCTCTAGCAGGTCTGAGAGAGGTTCTTCTATGAAGTTTATCTGTGAGGTAGCTGGTGGCGGCGTTATTTAGAGCTTTGTGAGTCAGTGATAGCGTCTTTAGCTGTATTTTGTTACCAGTAGACAGCCATTTATGATGGCGTCTAATGGAGGAGATATGGGTTCTTATATTTATGCCAAGTGCTGCTCTCAAGGCATTATTTTGTAATGTTTGGAGCCGCTGGATGGTAATTTTATTAGCACCACTGTATAGGGCATTACAGTAGTCAGTTCTGGATAGTAGTAAGTTCTGGCCAAGATCAAATAACTGTCATTAGAGAGGAATGGCTTACAAGCTCTAATCAGCTTGCAGGTGTAGGCTGTGGTGGAGGCCAGGGATTTTACCTGTTTATCAAAGGACAGGGTGGGATCCAGGTAGAAGCCAAGCGTTTTTACTTCCTTGGAGACTTTGATGGTATTTTGAGGAACATTCCTGACCTAGTTTTTTGATGTTGGCATGTGTTCCCATGATTATCAACTCAGTCTTATCATCGTTCAGGCATAGCCCATGAGTGGCCATCCATGTCTGGATGATAAGATATACCCTGTTCCCCAACCCCGTGTCCTTGCTATGATGCCCAGAAAGCGGGAGGAGAATCTGTGTATCATCTGCATAATTGGTGTAGATGATACCCAGATGGTCCAAATCATCAAACAGGGGCTTGGTGAAGATGTTGTATAGAGTTGGAGGGACGCAAGAAACCTGAGGGACACCGCACAGTTTAGGGGTAGGGTCTGCAGCTGCCGATGGAGAGAAAACTCTCATGGTTCTCTCGCTCAGGAATGATTCAATCCATCTGATAGCCTCAGGGGAGAAGTGAGCAGCAGAATCAAGGTGTCTACAGAGGATCTTATGGTCCACAAGATCAAATGCAGCTGAGAGATCAAGTAGGAGCAAGAGTACTGACTTCCCTTTGTCTCTCAGCTCATCAATTTGGGTTTTTAAATCAATAAGGGCAGTTTCTGTTCCGTATAGAGGGCGGAAACCAGATTGTCTGTCTCCTAGGAGTTTGTGCCGTTCTAGGTGTTTCTGAATTTGGTTATAGGCAGCTTTGTCCAATATTTTGAGTAAAGGAGGTACAGTGGTAATGGGGCGGTATTTGGTAGGGATGAGGGGAACTAGTGTCTGTTTTTTTAGGAGAAGGAGCACCCACGACTGTTTTAGGTTAGCAGGGATGGAGCCTGAAGTAAAGGAGGCATTAATCAATTTAGCAATGAACGGAGATAGTTCCCTGGCAGCATCTTTTATTAGTTGTGCAGGGCAGATGTCGCCTTTACAATTAGAAGGCTTCAATGAAAGGATGATTTTTTCTACTTCCAGAGTAGACATTTTGGTGAAATGGAAGATATTATCACATGTCTTCAGTGGGTCGCTAGACAGAGGGTTTTGAGGTGAGTGCTGTAGATTCAACATTTCTTTTTTGTGCTGGATTTTATTTTGGAGCATGTTAATTTTATTTGATAATGCCTATTGGATGTCTGTACACCAGGACTTATCCTTAGTGCAGATATCAGGTGTAGCTATAGGTGACTCTAATTCTTTTAGTATAGAGAAGAGTTCCTTCATGCTAGAGTTGGATTTGGCAATGCGCTCGTCATAAGAATTACATTTAGCCAGGCAAACTTCATTCTTATAGTGTGAAGAGAGCGAGGTTAATTTGGCTTTATTATTGGTGGAGGGGCAGAGTCTCCAGTTGGTTTCGCTTTTTCTTTTCCGAAGGCGTAGGTCTCTAAGTTGTGGCGTGAACCATTTATTTAAATGGGCTTTGGGTTTGCTAGATCTAGGTTTAAGAGCGACAATTTTGTCCAATGTAGTGAGCATGATATTGTTGAATTCATGGACTAGGATGCTAGGATCAAGATTTTCTGGTAAGGCATTTAGAGTGGGGAGGATCGCAGGGATTACTTTATCAACTGTAATGCTTTTTTTGTTTCTTGTTAGACATGGTGGCGCTAGTAGAGGGGCAGTGGGGTAGGTCTGGTCGTGGATAAGTGAAAGGACACCAGTGAGTGGTCTGTCCAGGAAAGAGGCGTGATGGATGAGATAGTAACTGTACAGTTATAATCCGCTATCCAATCCAATGTTCTCCCCTTCAAATGGGTGGGTTTATTGACTTTTTGAGACAAGCCTAATGCCTTGATTGTGTTAGCTATATCTGTAGTATTTTTGTCCATCAGGTCATTAGAGCCTATGTTGAAGTCCCCTAATAGGAGTAATTGAGAGGTTGGTTTGAGGTTGTTAGTGTAAGTATATTATGCAGATCCTCCTCGAAAGTGCCAAGAGGACCCGGCGGTCTGTATATTAGATAGATGGTGAGTGATTGAGAATTATTTATCTGGAATTTAGCAGATAGAATTTCGCAGGATTGTGACAATTGGGTAGGGGCTAGTCTGACGGATAGGCACATTCTGAAGATGATAGCGATACCGCGTCCTCGTGCACCATCTCTGTCTTGTCTGGCTATTGTGTAGGCATCTGGGATGGCTAACATAAGCGACGGTCCTGCTGCGTTATGTAGCCATGTCTTGGTAATCGCAAGTAAATCAAGATTGCCTTCTGTGATTAGATCAGCAATGTCAAGGGCAAGGGCGACAAGCAATCTTGCATTGAGATGTGCTCCTTTGAGGGAGGGGTCCTAAGTAACAGCTTTGACCTGGACAGGTTTGGCTGTGATATTATCGCTTGATTTGCGTTTATGATTATTGGTTTGGTGGGCATTAGTATTGGCGATAGAATGTGAAGGTGACAAATTAGTATGAATAGGTTTCAAAATATACTGAAAGTTAATCTTCGGGTTGGTGGGCAGTAGGGATCTTCTCAGTGGTTCATGTAATTTTGTTAATCTGGCGCGGAGTCTAAGGTTTCTATTAGACGTGGCACAAGGTAGGGAAGCAAAGGATGCTGGCCCTAGGGCAAAATGTAATGCAGGTTGTGAGGGCGTAGCATAGTGTATAGCTGTATTTGTCAGTTTGGGCGGGCTAGGATCTAGTATGGGTGCTAGAGGGAGCTCAGTGAAGCACACTAGGCTTCTAGTATCAGTATGTAATGTGGCAGCCATAGTGCAAAACAGAATAGTTAGAATTAACATCTTACTCAGTTAAGCGGCAGGAATATGGCAGTTGGTCAACACAAATAAGGCAGTACTTGTGAGGCGTGTGAGGCAGCTAGGTGCCTGGGCCAAATCACAATTGGGCAGCAAGAATAAACAAAGTAGGTCAATGCAGGTAAGGCACCTGGGCCGGAACACAATTGGGCAGCAAGAATAAACAAAGTATGCAGGTAAGGCACCTGGGCCGGAACACAATTGGGCAGCAAGAATAAACAAAGTATGCAGGTAAGGCACCTGGACCAGAACACAATTGGGCAGCAAGAGTAAACAAAGTAGGTCGATGCAGGTAAGGCACCTGGGCCAGACGCAATTGGGCAGCAAGGGAAAACAAAGTAGGTAGTAGGTCAAACAGGTGGGGCACCTGGGCCAGCTCACCACCAAGCAGCACGAGTGTGGCAGTGCCAATAGGCAACTGGGTGAGATATGTATCCACAATTGGCAGTTTATGCAACACAGATTCTACCGTGCAGGTGAGGCATCTGAGCACCTAGGCCAGATTACAAATGGGCAGCGGTGGTAGACAAAGTAAGTTAATACAAGTGAGGCATGTAGGAGAGGTAACAGTTAGCTATTTAGCCGTTAAACAGCCCTGATATGGTAATGCAAGTAGGGCAGCAGGGTAAGTTACCAAGTATGGAGTAAGGTCAATACTTACGTGGTGCCACGAAGTGTAAACAACCAATGGGCAGCAGTCCAAGTGACACAAATATAAAGGGTTTCACAAAGAAGCAGGTGTATCATAGAACACGTGAGCATGATTGTGGCATAATACAGTGCAGCAATAATGAGAACACATACAGTGCAGCAATAATGAAAATGAAAACACATACAGTGCAGCAATAATGAGGACACATCAAGGTGAATGCGTGGCTGTGGGAGGAGGTGAAGACGAGAGTAATGGGAGATGGGAGTGCAGGTCGCTGAGTATGGTTAAGATGCTAAATATAGTTCGAGCGTGCACCTGTGACACAGCAGGCTAGTGAAAGTAGGATAGCACTACGAGTCGGTAGGTGGCGTGTACACGTGGGCAAGAGGAGTAGGTCAGGGACAGGTGTTCAGGCAATGGCCCGATAGCCACTAGGGCTGTAATGTTACCGTAATACCAAGGTGATAGAATGGCTTGTGCAGGGGTTCATGCAGAGGCAGACGGCTGGTGACAGGCTGAGGACAGGTGCTGGCCTTGTCTCCTTGGGCCTTGCAGATGTGGGCTGGCTTCCGCCTGCCGGCTCACTGGATAGGCTGGTGAAAAACGGCCAGAAAGCCAATCAGAGCCGTATAGGGAGGCCTGAGGGTGGGGTTAGGTTGAAGATGGCAGTGAATCTCGGCGGGTGGCCATCTTGGAAGGTGCTTCCTTCCTCGTGCACCACAATGGCATCCACAAGCACAGAGGACCCCAGGGCAGGGCAACTGGGCCTGGGACAGGGTGGCAAGGTGCAGAAAGGCACAAAGGGCAAATATGGAGGCAGATTGTGGCAATTCCGGCGTGCGTGGCTGGGAGCGGTATTTCCGAATTTGCATGCGCAGTTTTAGTGCGCTTACCGTCGCTTCACAGGGAAATCAGCTGGGACGTCCGAGGCTTGCCCACTGCTCCTGCAGTGGACCGAGGGAGCTCCTGCTCCATAGAGGGCTGGTTCCAATCATGCAGCCCACTACAATTGGTTGGCACTCTTGCATTCATCAGTACTTTTCTGCTTATGTTAGCAGCACGCAGGCTAGACTTCCAGGTGCTGGTGAACTGGCCATAACCATAGCTTCCCACCAATTTAGCATACCATCTATCATTACCTCAGTGGTCTGCTGCCAATTAAGGCTTTGAACTTGGTCTTGGATATCTTCCTTGCTCTGGAGAGTACAAGGGAGTGAAGGCACGCTCTGTCCTCATGCATAGGTTTACATAACAGAGTTTCAAGAGCCGTAAAAACTAAATTTGGAAAGTTATGATTACTATTCACGTGGTATTCAGAACAGGATATCCTGATTATTCTAACTTAGACCAACCCAAGGTAACCATGAGAAGCATAGAGCAATATAATGTCACACTGAAAACATCTTTTCTTCATGAGTTTTACTCATTTATTTCACAAAAGGTGAGTGTATTTAACAAGTACATAAAATTCATTCCTTTAAACAAAGACATACAATTAATAAATAAAGCAAAAAATATTTTTTTCTTTTAAAGTTAAGTTGATTTAAACAAAATGTGAATGTATTTATAAAGGTCTGCCAGTTGATTAGGCAAGATGTAAATACATTTATACAGGTCTTCTGATGTAAATACATTTATACAGGTCTGCCGACGTAAACTTTTCACATAATGCGGTTTTTTGAAAAGAAAAGAAAGGGTCTCAAAGAGAATAAATCTGTAAGAAATTGGAAACAAAGATGAGTTCCAACAGACAAGGAGACCACTTTAACGTTTCGGCGGGCCACCTGTAAGGCCACTGATGTTAAAGAACCGCCTTCCTCGGGGCAAAATAAGTAGTAAAATTCCCTGCGGGGAAGCAGACAAAACAATCGGTCACATAACGAAATATGTAATTTGTACAGAAAATATGCTATATTTTAATTGGTTTAAACAAAAACACACTGTGACTTGCTGTATACTTCTCGAATGAAAATCCTGGGCTGACAAGTATTTAAAGCAATAATTAGTTAAGGCAAAACAATAATTGAGTGAAGACTACTGATTTAAACTGCCTAGAAGGGGAACGTTACCCAAAGTAAATGAGGGGGAATTCTTCAAAGGCAGGGGGTCAGGACGTCAAACAAGGCCTCGGTACAGAGCATAAGCAGAAGTGACTGGAGAAAATCACTGAGGTAAAGGAAAGTTTAAAAATGTATACATCAGTGAATCTGGAAAATACAGAATCTATAAAATATAGTAGTAGCATGGTGGAGAGAGAATAGGCAAAAAAGGAAAAAATACCTGAGTCTAGCGAATATAGTGTGCTCCTCTCCAAATGCTGCAAAAGGGTCTGTAATTAATCAAACCCAATAGTCATGAACCAGCTTCAGAAGGGAAGAGTGGATACCCCTTGGTGAAAAAATGATGGTATCCGGTATGTGTTGCGGTAATGAATACCTGTCAATAGAAAGAAAAGAAAAAAATGAGAAATGAAACAGGAGAGAGAAGAGGGAAGAAGAAAGGAAGAGAGAAAGAGAGGCAGGAATAATCCTATTGTAATCCGTTTCAAAATGAAGAATGTTGCACTAAAACTGTACATGTAGAGCACTTTAAAATACACAAGTCCTGGGTCGGAGTGTTGTGCAAAATTTCAAGCAGTGAATGCAGCTTCCTTGCAGAACTAATGAAGAATTAGAATGAAGCGGAAGTTTGCTTACCGGGATCCTGAGAGTTAATCTGGCGAAGCATAGGTTTGACTGTCATGTTCGTCCAACTTCATCCACACACGTGACCACAAAATCGAGCTCTGGTGTATTTAAAATGCTATTTTTGAATAGACCTCTTACATCGTCCTTGTTTTGTCCATGCCCTCTGAACAGCAGTTTTGTTCTTTCACACGATTTGTAACTACTTTCTGCTCATCCACGTCTGATAAGACCCTGGCTTCTTGGTATCCATCCAAACACGCCTTTCTGAGATCTGCTTCTGTAATTCAATTGCTTTTTCGACTGCGACACACTGGAAAAGAGGCCTTTTCTCTTTAGGTCTTGCTCTGCTAAAACATGTCATGGAAAACATCCATGCTTTACTTGATTCCTATATATGTACACGTTGGTGCTTGCCGCAATCTATTCAATACGTAGCCAGCCTTAAGAATACTTTGTCTGCTTGCGTTTCGATTGCGTATTTACACATATAAAATGACTTGATATCTTCATTGTTTCTGTAGCATAGGTTTCTGCATCTTGAGCCCAAGATGTCACTTATCTATGATACTTTCTTGATGGCTTATAGAATGTTTTCATACTCTTGCCTCTGCATCTCTTCTATGTATGTCAGTTCAGTTTCATGTGTGTTGTCACCAAATCTTTCATTCATTGATCCTGCTTCTTCTTTCATTCAAATGGCCATCATACTGTCTTGTATGCAGGTGTGGTTTTCTTAATGCGAACCTCGCCTCCAAGATTCTTCTTGGTATTGGTATTTTCACTGGGACTGCACGTGTCTCGCATTCTGGTTCCCAGCATATAGGAAATGTGGGTGAGATGGTTGCGGTGACGGTGCTTGGCTCCTCCTCTACAATAGCACTGTCCACCGACATATGCAAATAGGGGCAGGGTACTTCACTTGGGTCCAGGGCACGTTTCTTCACATGCTGGCTTAGTTGCCCAATATAGGGGCTGTGCACAGCGCTTGAGTCCAGAACATGTTGTTTGTGCTCAGAGACCTGTCTCTTCCGTGCTGGTGGTGGCAGTACCTCACATGTGTCATCTTGGTGGTGGGCTCTCATGAGAGGTCAGGCTTGATAATGTAAAAGTATATTTTGCATGAATACCGCCTGATGGTAAACATTGGCCTAAGCACATTCGCATCGCACTATAAATCACATTGAATGAGCCTGAAATAGACTGACTACGCTGCCATTTTGAGTGATCTGCCATTTTGATCGCCTCTTGCTTTCTGTCCCATGTTTAGAATGTGTGTTTCCGGCTCCAGCAGAGCAAATTTAACTTTGTACTGTTTCCATGATGTCAACGTAGATAAGAATGTTGAAGCTGCTAAAGTGGATTGTTTGTCCTACACTGAGAAACCTTGGAGTTAAACAAAAGCCGTACTAATCAGTAATTTAGATACCATCTGTTCCAATAGTGCCTTCCCTGTTCAAACAACAAAGTAGAATGATGAATAGTTGAACGTGCTCCTCTTGCAGAAATCTTTGTTTTCGCTCCTTGAAACTAAGCTGACTTTAAACTCAAGAACAAATGATAGAGAAATATAAGCGAGCAAAATAAGGAATGTTACCTTTGTGTCTTATATTTGGAAAACATGCGAAATGTTTAAAGGAAAACAACAAACTATTCAAAGATGTTTAAGCATGACTTAGTAATGTGGAAAGGCTATGAACCCTAGGTAAATGTATTACACAAAGAGGGGCTAGACGATGTGTCCGGTATGGTGGAAAACGTGTATAAATACTTGTGTTTTTGAAATGTCCAGCACTCTCATCTCACAGTGTCTGCTTGCACACATTGCGGGGTGTTGAGAGCTAGACAGCTGCCTGTACTTTGACATTGTGACTGGCGTATTTCTATTGTGTGGTACTAAGCCTCGTTGTTCTTCAATCTTTCAGTTGGCGCCCGAATAGGGACCCTCAAGATTGATGTCACATTGCTGGACGAAGTTGAGGCTACCGGACCGGGATCAGAGAGTGATGGTGGCCCCTGCAAAGTGAGACAGGATTCCTCTGCAGTACTGCACGCCCAATCACTGGACGGTGAGCAGCGTTTAGTAGGACATCACAACAAAGGTCCCTGTATCGAGGCCTGTTTGTCGAAAAACACCAGCCACAACGATTTGATGTCCGATCAGACCCTTTGATTGATTGAAATCAGGCGAGTCATACCTCGATTGCTAAAAATCCTGATTTGTGTTGCCAGTGTTGTCTCTGCTGAAACACACGTAGCCAGGTAAGACCGCGCTTTAACTATGCCTGGGAAATTGTCATCCTGTTTCAGGGTATTATTCCACAGGGAAAGACAATCTTTGAAACAAGGCCAACCAGCGCCACCCGAAGGGTCGCCTGCTTATTTAATGTATTGTAAGTATGGCCCGAGAGCTATCGTATTTAATGAAATTTGGCACAGACAGACCAGACATGTTTCTGAATTTAAGTGGTCAGTTTATGGTAGTTTTGAAATTGCCCCCATAGAGCATTTAGAATCTGTATGTTGAGAAGAAAGGCTAGGCCTGCAGCATTTGATGCAGTTGAAGATTGGAGAAAGGAAGCTATGCAGCAACTCAAAAGTAGAGAAAAGCATGCACGTAGACACATGACGAATGCTGATAAAGCATTATTGCATGATCAGCAGAAACAGTCAGAATCCGTTAGAGGTATGGATAGGGCTTTCCAACTAGATGTGCAAAAGATATATCCCTCTCAGGATTTTCATACATCAGACAAGTTCATTGATAAATTATTGAATGAACATAGAACTGTTTCAACTGCACCACCTCCTTATGTGCCTCCCCCGTTTGTTGTTCCTCTTCTTCCTGTTGTTGTTCCTCCTCCTGCACCTCCACCCATGCCAACTGTTGCCGTCCCCATAATTCCATCTGTACCGCCAGCGGTATTGCCTCTGCTACCTATTGTACAAGAGTTGTATGAACTCCCTTTGCCAGGTGGTTCTGCTCCACCTGTAGTGGTTGAAGGGGCGAGAGCTGATCCAAGTATAGTGACTCGTGGCACAGTATGTAAAGATAGAAAGAGAGAATGATATACATGGGCTAAAAAGTACACAGAAGAGGGTGATGAATCGGCTGTTTTAGTTGCCATTTCTGATCAAGGGGGTATTCCTGAACAGAGTATTTTGATGGAATGGATGAGAATGTATTTAGTTGATATATGGAGTGATTTGACGGACATGAATGTCCCACAGGGGTTGAGGGATTTGAATGTCCTTACCCGCTCAAGGGACACTGCAGAGAAAGTATATGAGCATGTAGAGAAGGTATTTGAGTTTAAAAGGGAGCTAGATCAGTTACGGAAAGATGAGATGGATGATAATGAATGGCAAGCTTATGTGCAGAAGCGATTTCCTCCTCCATTGAAACCAATGAGTGAAAAAAAGCGCATTTGCACAAGAGACACTCTTAGATGGATTTCGGATGTTTCAATTTCTCCCACTGAAGTGCCTGATGCATTTAGTCAGTATGCTCCGGCAACGCAAAGGAAAGTGTTACAGGCAATGGTGGAGTATTTACAAGATGACTTTTTGAAGAGAAAAGTATGTTGACCCGTAAATTTGATGGTTATTTATAAAAGAGCATTTTTCGCCCGATACTGCTTTGATTATTTTGTCACTCGATTTGGCCTTGTTGATTAATCGATGCTCAGATTTGCCTACTTTACAATTGCCGATGAGGGAGGTTGCTCTGATATTTGTTCTGAAAGTAGCGATTCCAGCAAATGCTGCAGCAGTAACACCTGCCACTACTATTGAAGCACACTATGTCTCACAGTTTGTTCATGTCCCGTTTTCTAGACAGGAAGTGAATACCTATCAATACATCTATAAAGCCACCCAGCACTGGATGGCTTACAACTCCTTGGCCCTGAATACCAATAAAATAGAGCTCTTGATAGTTTCCTCTAAGAACACCGGAACCAAGCTAGCCACAGACTATGCCAACTTCACTATCGTGGACAATGTCATCATGGTCCAAAGGAAAGTAAAAACATTAGGCGTTGTTCAAGATGACGAACTATCCATGAAGCCCCACGTCTCCAGCAATCGATCTGTGGCAATCGGCACCCTACCAAGTGAATACCAGGACTTTCAAGATGTCTTTCAGAAAGAACAGGCTAATACCCTGCCACTGCATAGACCCTACGATTGCCAAATCGACCTGATACCTCACGCACAAATCCCTTGTGGGCGAATTTACGCACTCACGGAACCAGAAAACCAGCACCTGAAGGCCTATCTTGACCAATACCTGGCCAACGGGTTCATCCGTCCCTTGAAGTCTCCAGCAGCCAGTCCTCTATTCTTCGTACCGAAAAAGGAGGGGGACTTGAGAAAGTGCCGCGACTATCGCACACTGAACCAGATTACCGTAAAATATCGCTACCCCCTGCCACTGATCCCTGAATTGCTTGATCAAGTCAAAGATGCCCAAATCTACACAAAACTAGACCCGAGGGGGGCATATCACCTTGTTCGCGTAAAACAGGGGGTCGAATGGAAAACCGCTTTTCGCACCAAATACGGCTTGTACGAATATCAAGTAATGCCCTTTGGCCTTTGCAACGCGCCTGCTGCATTTCAATACTTCATGAACGATGTCCTACGGGAATTGATTGATGTCTGTGCTCTAGTGTACATCGACGATACCCTAGTATATTCCGCAACAAAGCAGGACCGCGTTAAACACGTCCGATCCGTATTGGAGAAACTCCGTCAACACCAGCTCTATGCCAAGCTCTAAAAGTGCTCATTCCACGTCTCCGAGGTGGAATTCCTGGGCTTTATTCGCAGCCCGAATGGAATCCGAATGGATGTACACAAGGTAGATGCTATCCTGAACTGGCCATCCCCAAATTCATTCAAGGGGGTTCAAAGTATTCTGGGTTTTGCAAACTTCTACCGCCGGTTCATCCCAGGATTTTTGCAAATCATGCATCCCATCATGTCATTACTAAGGAAAAGCAACAAAAAGTTCCAGTGGCCAACAGAAGCCGAGGAGGCTTTGCAGGAACTCAAAGCAAGATTCACATCTGCCCCAATCTTATGCCACCCTCGCCCTGATCTCCCATACCTGGTGGAAACGGATGCCTCAAGCATGGCTATGGGAGCTGTCCTCTCACAAAAGGACCCCGAAACGGGCCAGTTACACCCTGTTGCCTTCTGGTCGCATAAATTCACACCCCCTGAACTCAATTACGCTATCACAGACAAAGAACTCCTGGCCATTAAGTCAGCCTTTAAAGCATGGCAGCACTACCTCTTGGGCGCCAGAAACAATATTACCGTAATAACTGCCCACCGGAACCTCCAGTACCTAAAAACAGCAAAGGCCCAATCCTCACGACAACTACGTTGGGCTCTTTTTTTTTGCTGAATATGACTACATGATTATATTTCGACCAGGGGTGAAAAACGGGAAGGCCGATGCCCTTTCCCGTATGGGGGTGGAAGAGCAAGGGTATCAGACCACTGACCCAATAGCAATCATCCCGACTGAAAAGCTCCTAGGAATCACAGCAACCATAACTCAGAAAGAATTACATGAAGAAATCCAAAACCTGATGAGTCCGGAGCAATTACAAGCGTGGAGTGCACAAGGAGAACATTACATGATAAAAGATCAGTTGCCCTACTTCAGGAATCGTTTATTCTTACCAAACCAAGAACTACGAGAACAAGTCATGTCCGGTTATCATGATTCCTTGATCGAGGGCCACCCCGGAATCGTTAAAACCCTAGCCAAGGTAAAACGAAATTATTGGTGGCCCACGTGGCGTAAAGACATTGGCCCTCATTACGACCCTGGCGGAAAGGGGTTTACGCCGGCGTAAACCATGGCGCCCCTTTCCGCCTGACTACGAGTTCCCGTAGCGCCATGGTGATTTTTACGCCTGCTTTTTGCAGGCGGAAAAATCCATGGCGCTACGGGACTTGTTGTTAATTACGCCACCGTAATTTACAGTGGCGTAATTAACGCCTTCCCCACTCCCATTATACCCTATGGGGCAAAAATGGGAATGGGGAAGGGTAAATGGGGATTGGGGACTTACCGCCCCGCCAAGGTCGGAATGGGGCGGTAAGTCCGCCAACCACCATGGCGGAGTTGGCAGCTTTGCGCCATGGACCATGGTGCAAATTGCACCATGGTTCTCCGCCAGGGTCGTAATGAGGCCCATTATCCAATTCATCCTATCTTGTGGAGTGTGTGCTCAAAACAAGTCATCCAAGCAGAAACCGGCTGGGCTATTACAACCATTGGAAATCCCACCAGCACCCTGCCACACGTTGTCCCTCGATTTTATTACTGACTTACCACCCAGTCACGGGTTTAACACTATTCTTGTGGTCGTGGACCTATTTTCAAAAATGGCACATTTCATTCCTCTTAAGGGGCTCCCAAATGCTTCCACTCTGGCAAAGGTATTTCTTGAAGGCATCGTAGGACTCCATGGGTTTCCTTCAGTTTTGGTCCCAGACTGAGGTACTCAATTTGTACCTAACTTCTGGAGAAAATGCTGCTCTATGGCCCAGATCGACATCCGGCTATCCACCAGTCACCATCCCCAAACGGATGGTCAAACTGAGAGAACAAATCAGACGCTCAAGCAGTATCTGCGTTGCATGTTACACCAAGCTGAAGGAAGCTGGTTCGACCTATCATTGATAGCTGAATATGCTTATAATAATTCCCTACACACCAGCACTGGGCAGACACCCTTTTATACCATGTATGGCAGGCACCCACGTACTTCTGAGTTGGACGTTCCTACAACCCTGGAGATGCCAGCAGTCAAAACCTTGCACACGAGCATTTCTCAAACCTTTAAAAGGGCAGCTGAACACCTACCTCAAGCTAAGAATCGTCAAAAGAAGTTTGCTGATCAACACCGAGCAAAGGCCCCCAACTACCAAGTGGGAGACAAAGTCTGGCTGGCGTCTAAACACGTGTCCATTAAAGGAGCCCGAACTTTCCGTCCAAGATACCTGGGTCCATTCACTGTCACCTCCGTGATAAATCCTGTGGCGGTCAGACTAGCTTTGTCGTCAAACATGTAGATTCATCCTGTGTTCAACGTGTCTCTTCTTAAACCTGTTCAACCTGGGACCGGGGTAGCAACGGCACCGCAGCCAGTAGTAGCCACCGGGGAGCCAGAATTCGAAGTCAAGGACATCCTAGATTCAAAGTACATCACATCAAAATTATACTACTTAGTAGACTGGAAGGGGTATGGTCCACAAGACAGGACATGGGAGCCTTGTGAGTACATCCATGCACCTCGCTTGCTTAGATGATTTCATCAAAACCATCCAACCAAACCAGGACCAGACTGAAGAGCCACCTTGAGAGGGGCCTTGGGGGGGAGTGCTGTCATGATTCCTGCCCTCAAGTCCCCAGCCCTCCAAGATGTCAGTCTGGAGCCAGGCCACGATCACCTACATGGCCCTCAAGGGCATCTCCATCCCTCCAAAGACCCACTTGGAGTTAGACTTGGCGCTTGTGGCACCAGACTCACTCACTCCCATAGGATAACATTGGGGATTGGACTTGTAGTGCATTGATGGGGACAAGATGGATGCCCCCACATATTTCGGTTCCCAGAACTGCATGTGCAGTCTAGTCTTTTGGGTGTGGTTCAGCCCAGAGACACCTGGGATACCCAGCGACTATTTAAGCCACACCCAGGCTGAGAAACATGCTTTGCGTTTTCTGCACCTGCAGCGTGACACTCACTGTGTTCGGATCAGTCTCCAGTAGGCCTGCATCTTTCTTCTGCGCTCAGCTCCTGCAAGAACAAGAACACCGTTAGGAACAGCCTTACCTTGCAGCGCTTCTGCCCATCATTCATCGCTCCTTCTGTTCTGCGGGCATCTTCGGCGGTGACATTCCCATCCCGGCACGCCGCTTCCTAAGGAAAAGGGATAAGAACAGAAAAAAGGCATACTTAAGCATTGTGCAAATCTTTGCTTATTTTTAAATACTGTACGAGCTTCAAACGCTTACCTGAATCCCAGCCGCTCTGGGGGGACTCTGTCTCCGGAACTTCTCATCCATCTGCAAGAGGGAAAAGACACTCCAGGTTAGCATGGAAAAATCTGGAGGCGCTGCATACCGTGCTTACCCACCGCATTTGTTCTTCATAACCGGCATCCACGCTGAAAACGTCGCGGCACCTAAAAGACACAGAAAAAGAACTCAGTTCAATGCAAATACGAAAGGGGTGCATCGCGCAATACGCTCTCACTCACCTTCAGCGCTACTCATCTCAGCAGCATGCCGCCATCCCCAGACGACCATCATCTAAGGAAGGAAAGGAACGAAGTTAGAGAACTGTTCAAAAGACTCATTATACTTACCTGTCGAACTCTTGCCAGTGAAGTAACTAGGCAGCAACGAGCCCGCATCAATCAACGCGCCCCTGCGCTGAAAGCAGGATGGAGAGCACACTATCCAAGAAAACAAGGTGAGCTGTGGATCAAAGGGAACGGTTGGACACCGGGGAAGAAGGGGTTCAAGCACACAGAGACAATTGGGAGTTAAACTCTACCAATCCTGTGTTTCAGGCCCAGTCTCCAGTAGAATAGCCTCCAGGGAAGGGTTCGAGGTTGTAAGAGGTCAGAACAGGCTGAGTGACGTCCCCGTGGCTACCAGGTGAGCGTTACATGCAGTGATGAAATGTCACATGATTGTCTCTATATTACAGAACAAGAAACAAAGGGAAGAATTGATTTAATTGATACACCTTTAAAGAATTCACAAGGGGAGCTATTCTGTGATGGCTCCTGTTGTAAACTACCGGATTGGTACATCTACCGCTGCTTATGCAATCACCACATTAAGCACTGTTGTGGAGAGTAAACAAATTCTGCATAACTCTGCACAAGCAGCAGAGATCATTGCATTAACTAGAGCTTGTGAAATTTCTGAAGGGCTTTGTGTAAACATTTATACAGATAGCCAATACGCATTTGGGGTGGTCTAATATTTTGGCCGACTATGGGCTGAGTGAGAATTCTAGACCTCACATGGAACAAAAAATTCAACATGGCACTCTGATAGTCCGGTTGCTATCAGCACTTACGTTTAGTCCAGAGTTGCATGATATGTTTACGACATAACATTGGGAGGGGAACACTGACACAAAGGGCAGTTTTGGTCCCCCCCTCCATGCCTTTTGAGGTGATCCATTTTGATTTCATTTCGATGGAACATTGCCAAAACTATAAACATGTCTTAGTTGTGATTTGTGCCTTTAGCAAATGGGTTGAGGCTTTCCCACTAAAAGACGCCACAGCAATGTCAACAGCAAAGACCATGCTTTTGGAATATTTCCCTAGGTTTGGTTTGCTGAGAGTAATTTGGTCCGATAATGGCCCACATTTTTTGCTGCTGTCATTCTGCAAGTATGTGCGGGATTACAGATCGATAAATGGTTTCACTCGGCCAGACATGCTCAGAGTGCCGACTTTGTGGAACGCCATAACGGTATCTTAAAGAATAAAATCGCTAAAGTCTGTGCACACAGCAATTTGAAATGGCCAGATGCTTTGTCAATAGCCTTACTATTGATGCGGACGACTGCACAGTCAAAGACAGGGCTCTCGCACTATGAAATTGTCATGGGGAGACCAGCTAATGTATGGAATGCACCGAGGCCCAAACAATTTATTGAGTATCTGCTTTTGTCTGATTATTGTGACCAGTTGACTCAAAACTTGCGTTTGGTTCACCAACAGGTATGGGCAGCCCTGCCTGTACAATACGAGAGTCCAGGTCACCAACTCCGACCTGGTCAGTGGGTCTTGGTGAAACATTTTGAGAGGGGCACCTCTCTTGCACCTCGTTGGAAAGGACCACATCAGATCCTTTTGGCTATGCAAACTGCAGTACGAGTGACCGGAAAGAAACCCTGGATCCACGTGACATTTGTGGAGAGGATTCCTTTTCCTCTGCCCTATGACGAAGGGGAGGAGAAGGGAATTGATGATCCTGATGCTCATAACGAGCCTGCTTTGAGTGACACCGAGGGTGCCACGAAAATTGTTACTGAGCCTGTGATGCCTGGGGAGATTGTTGCTTGTTCTTCGAAAGTCCTTCCTGAGCCTGTGGGTCTGGGGAGATTCTTCTTCTTCAATCTTCTTCACCGTCGATCGATCTTGTTTCTGCTTCTTCATCTTTTTCAGGAAACGACAATGCTTTATTCACTGACCATTCCGTACCTGGTGTCTCAAGGTAGAATCTGCGACCACGAAACAGGAGTTAGATTTAGAGCTTGCTGACATTATATTAATGTAAATAGAATACGAAAGTGCAGCTCGGATTCTGTACCCACAAGAAACCCACAAGAAACCAACGTTGAGCCAGTCCCTTGTCATTTTTCTGCAGCATACAATAAAAGGCAGGGACCGGCAAAGTTATCTTCAATCAAGATAGGCCACGTGGTCAGGTGCCACCCACAGATGAAATGAAAAAGCCTAACAGTGAGGCTTCTTAATGGATGCTGAGAAACTATGCCTATTTTAGAGGCCACTCATACTAATAAGGATACTGATCAATTTGCTGATGATGAATCCGCCCATCGAGGGCCATGGTCCCCGAGGACCAAATGGGTACTGATCACAATAACAACGTGTATTGTAATTACATTGACATTCGGGTTTTGGTATCTGGAAGGTGCACATCTGCTTGATATTTTATTGCCAACTGCAAGTGTCTCCACTATGTCTCCACCATATGTGCATTCGCATACATTTCTTCCTCGAGACCTCCAACATAGAGGGGGTTATCACAACAACACCCTCTTGATGATCATGAATGCCACACATGTCATTCTGAATAAGACCAATTGTTGGATATGTTCACATCTGCCACAACATGGGGAAAAAGGGATTGGGCTGGTATATACATCCTCTCCTTCTAACTAGTGCTTGTTATACTTCACTTAGGGCATTATTGTTCGGCTGATAGAACGATAGTGTCACTGGGAATTTTGATGGGACTAATCTTAACAAGTTTGAAAAATGAGTTTTAGCACCTTTAGGATGTTCGCTGTTTGCAAATTGGAGCAAGCTAAATGTTGCTTCTATTAGGCCTTCTGAAAGACTCTCCAGACCTTTCCAATCTATAATTACCTTTAAAATGTCTCCCATAAGTAATAGGGAGGCTATGCCTCCTTCGTATACCATTAACTATAGTCCAAACTATGTTCCATTTTGCATATGAAGAGAGGGTTCCCAACCAATGGGTACATTTGAGGGATGTACGAATACTGCTGTACTAAACAGTGAGGATAGACGTCTGTACGTAGGAGATCCTGTTTATTTTGTTTCCGGTAAGGAGGCATATCCATGGTTGCCAAGAGACTGGGAGGGTGCTTGTTATTTAGGAATACTGTTACCAGGTGTATATGTCGCCACTACTGTTGAAGTTTCTAGACCTCAACCCAGGCAGGATGAGGATGGTGACACTCCCTCACAGATTCTGGGAGACGTTGCTAAATCCTTTGTGCCATTTTGGGGGCAGATAATAAACTCTCAAGATATTAGAAAATTGGCAAGGGTTTTAGAAAAAAACATCAATTAAACTACTGACATCCTATATAACATGACACTAGAGCAAAAGGCTATTAGATTAGTGGCTCTCCAAAATAGGATGGTGCTAGACATCTTTCTAGCTGAGCATGGTGGGGTGTGCAAAATGGTGGGATCCACGTGTTGTGTTTTTGTACTCTATTCTTCCCCCACCATATTTAAGGCAATTAAGAAATTGCACACCTTGAGTACTGAAGTACAGGTTCCAGAGGGAAACTGGGATATTGGCACATGGTTCTGGGACTTGTTATGATCTTGGGGCTGGAACATCTTTGCAGTCCTAATGGCGATCCTTGGCATTGTACTGTTTTCTGTTGTTGCATACAGTGTCTTTCTGTTATCTGTTCCATGATAGGGGGAAGTTGTGCACAAGCGGTTGGTCAATTAGAACCTAAAACACATAGGCTTGGAAAAATGACTCATGCTTTGGTAATGCAGGACATCACCATAAAAGAATTAATGATGATCATCAATGTTTTTGAAGATAGCGATTCAGGATGCTCTGATGATGATACATAGTTTTTGGATGATGCTAATGTTTGAGTAATGCTCTTGGCTTAGGTCAAAAGGAGGGTTTGTAAAAGTATATTTTGCAGGAATTCTACCTGATAGTAAACATTGGCTTAATCACATTCGCATCGCACTATAAATCGCATTGAATGAAACTGAAACAGGCTGACTACGCCGCCATTTTCAGTTATCAGCCATTTTGATCGCCTCTTGCTTTCTGTCCCATGTTTAGAAATTATGTTTTCGGCTTCAGCAGAGCAAATTTAACTTTGTACTGTTTCCATGATGTCAACGTAGATAAGAATGTTGAAGCTGCTAAAGTAGATTGTTTGTCCTACACTGAGAAACCTTGGAGTTAAACAAAAGCCGTACTAATCAGTAATTTAGATACCATCTGTTCCAATAGTGCCTTCCCCGTTCAAACTGCAAACTAGAATGATGAATAGTTGAACGTGCTCTTCTTGCAGAAATCTTTGTTTTCGCTCCCTGAAAGTAAGCTGACTACAAACTCAAGAACAAATGATTGACAAATATAAGCGAGCAAAATAAGGAATGTTATCTTTGTGTATTATATTTGGAAAACATGTGAAATGTTTAAAGGACAACAACCAACTATTCAAAGATGTTTAAGCATGACTTAGTTATGTGGAAAGGCTATGAATTCCTAGGTAAATGTATTGCACAAAGACGGGCTGGATGTGTCTGGGATTGTCGAAAACCTGGATAAATACATGTGTTTTTGAAATGTCCCGCACTCTCTCATCTCACGATGTCTGCTTGCAGACATTGCGGGATGTTGAGAGCCAGACAGCTGCCTGTTAATAAATGTGCATTATACTTTGACCTCGTGACTGGCGTATTTCTATTACGTGGTATTAAGCCTCGATATTCTTTAATCTTTCAATAAATGGAACACTGAGGTCTCTGGCTGCTCTAGCTGGAAGATGTCTTGTTGCACGCATGAGTTCTGTCAGCATTGTGGCCACCCTGCCCTGTACATGGTTTGTACCCTCCAGACATGGTACCAGGGCGACATGTAAGCCCTGAATTTCGCAAAGTTTGCAAACATATATCAGACCTTTGCCGATAAGTCTCCTATGCGGATGGCTTTCAGTGATCTGGCTGTCGCTAGTGCAGCTCCTATATTGTGTCTGCCCAATACACTGATGTAGTTGACATTTTTTTGATGGGGGCTGCTTTCTGCACCAACCTAAAAGAAACTGAACATGGTTCAATTTGGTTGATTGCTCTCTAGTATGCTGTCAGCACAGTGTCAACCACTTACACGCTTATTTAGTGATAAGACATTTATTGGTCATTCAAAATACATTCAGTCCTTTTAGTGGTCCCCCAAAGTGTTGTAATGGAGAGAAAAGTTGTTCTTGATTGGGATTCCTCTTATTTAAATTTCTGTAAATAAAGCCTCTTGGGCTTCTTATGCTGAATTCTCAATAATTAAAGTGTTTTAAACATATTCCTTGAGACGTGTTTCACCATTTAATGCATGGCACATTAGGAGGGATTACATGTTTGGTTGCATCCAGTGCTTTAAGTGGGCTGGGGCCAGCCAGGGCAGGACCCCGGCAGTCTCCAAAAAGTAAGACTGAGCCCCCCGGTCCCACCAAGCCACTGCGGGTTATCATCCCCCAAAACAGCCATAACGAAAGATGAACCGGCCAGCCGCCCATCAATAAGTCAGGCAACAGCTGTGACTGACAGAATTCCCAGCCAGTCACAGCGTTACGCAAACTGTTTGAGCGACGCTGTGACTGGCTGACACTTCTGCAAGTCACAGCTGCCTGCTGCCGGAAGTGCATACATTTTGCAAACTGTAACTTTCACTGGCGACCCCTCACGAGGGTCACCAGAGGAAGTTAGACAGTCCCAGCCTGGCCTGCCCTAATAAAAGGGTGCCCCATTTTACTTACCTTTGGCACTGGATCCTATGCCCATGCTACGACCGGCGACGACCACCATCCGTCAAGAATGCACCCGACGAGAAGGAGAAGCCGCACTTCCACGGTAAGTGACTGCTGCCACTGACTTCGCTGTTGCTTGTTGCAGTTTCAACTGGTCAAGGCAAACTTCTCACTTCAGTGTGTTCGCCTCGACCAGCTGAAATTGCAACAGACACTTTCGCTTTCTTTATTTTTTCTTTGTTTCCTTTACTTTCTGCTCTCTGTTCCCTTGCTTTTTCTTTCATTTATTTTCCCCATTTCAAACTTTCTGCTGTCTTTTATCACACTTTTCTTTTCATTTTTTTGTTCCCATTTTGAACTTCCTGCTTTCTGTTCCCTCGGTTTTTCTTTCATTTTTTTTGTTTCCATTAAGAGCTTTCTGCTCTGTGTGTTCCCTCACTTTTTCTTTCAATTATTTTCACCATAGTTTCATGTAGTCATGTTTTGTGATAATACGACAGAAAAGGTTTTATATTGTGGATGAGTTTTAGGTTAAAGTAGACAGGATAAGGTTGAGCTGCTGTGGGTGTTCATTGAGAGGGTGGGTTAATTGAATTCAAACGGCTTGCATTTGTCTCCCAAATTATAACGTGCGTTTTCGTGGCCCGGTGCACACTGGTCCTTATTATACCGTATATTACAAAAACGTTGTTCATTATGTGTTTCTGAATCGGGGTGCACTTAAAGCGTGAAATGGAAGGGGATCATTTCACGCTTTATTTCGCCTCAATGCTTGCCATATATGCTCCCCAAAGTACTTTTTATCCGCAGTTTTCTTAATGAAAGGCAAGCACTGCGATATGGAAATGCGGGCCACTTTTTTCTTTATGCCCAAGCATATTTTGCATTCTCAGTCAGTAATTACACCAACAGCTGTTTTCTCTGGGGCATGTTTTTTGACCTGTTGGGATGTTAGAAGAACAAAGTCTTGGAGTGCCTTAAACCGGTAGATAGTGGTAATGTCCTTTAGTGCCGAAGCTCATTAGTGAGTTTTGCACTTAACACAGAGACCACCTGTGACTCACTGCAGACAATTCACCCATATAATCATCAAAAGCTTGGTTTTAAGGTGTTTTTATTGTAAAAGCATGGTTACCAATAAAAGTCTTTGGGGCATATTATCTCTTGCAAATTCCGCCTATACCTTACACCGCCCATTGGAAGAACCCCATGAAATAAAAAGGCACTCCCATGCCTGTTTACTGTGAAAACTCTGTGCCACAGATGGCCGAATTAATGAAGCTGCCAACTCTAATTAGCAAACTCTGATGTTGAGCCAGCTTTTGGCTGTGCTAGCACGTTTCAGCTATGTGGAGGTGACTTGCGTTTGATGCCAAGGCAAAAAGACAGCCTTTTTTTGAACAAATAAAATGTATGAAGTTACATAATTTTGTATTGCATTTGAAAACGGTACAGGGTGTCTGATTTGTGTGACAGAGCTCAAGGCTTACCTGCCTACTTTTTAAATATACTGGAAAATTCTAGTTTCACAAGTGGTTCACGGTTTATTTAACTGCAGCAAATGCACATTTAAAAATGCCACCAGGCAAATACTATTGTGTCTTTTGCAACGTTACTCAGTAGCAATGTTCCCTTATTGGCAATTTTTGTTCTATAAAAAAATGCATGGGGATAGCATAAGGGAGCAGGGTATGGGTAGCATAAAATCTGGTTCACAAATACAGATAGGAAGTCCAGAATTTCAAGCGTGCACAGGTTAGAAACAGATCCGCTAGTGATATATCGCTCCAAGATGTTCTGCAGCCATTAACGATGCTGGCAAAGTCTGTGGTACTTCCCAAGTGCAAGTCTATGCAGACTTTGCTGTTTCACTACTTGCCATCAGACGAAAAAGATGTAAGGTGGTGGAGGCTGCCACCAGTCTGAGTGGGGATGAGGAAGCTAGCCCAGTCAATTCGAGTAGTGAGGCAGTGGAAATATGCCAGGATATTTGCACTAAGGAGGCCAGTAGCTCCAGAGCATCTCTCACTACACTGTAGCCTATGCCAGAAGAGCCTCTTCTAAGCCCTGATTGCTAGAGCGTGCAGCAATGGCGCTATTTTAAGGGGGAATATGAATGGATTCTTCTGGCTTCAGGTCACATTGGATGCACTGTGTGTAGGGACGTGAAAGCAACAGGTGACTTATAGTGCACTCCAGTGGGCAAGGTTTGCGTGTAAGCATAGAAGGGGCCCATGGGAAGGTGGGTCATTCAGGTTCTGGCAAACATGCTAGGCAGAAGCAGTTCTGAAAGAAGATTATGGAGCGAAGACTTCTAACAGCACGAAAAAAAAAAACTACATGACAGAAGCCATGCAGCAAAGCAGTGGCAAACATTTGGAAAGCACATGCAGAGTGTTTCACACTGTTTTCTACTTGGCCAAAAAGAATCAGCCATTCACAGATCACCCTGATTTGGTGGACCTTAAGGAAGTGAATGGCAGTGAAATGGGTCGTGTGCTGCTCAGTAATGTTACTGCAACTGAGATGGTGAGATATATTGCATCAGAAATGCAAACGAAGTTAGTGTGTTATATCAGGGAACACAAGCCAAAGATGGCTTTGTTTGTGGACGAGAGCACTACTGTTAGAAACAAATGAACATTGATTATTTATCTGCAGGGTTTTTTTTGGGGCTCATGGTAACCCAGTCACCATTTTCTTTGGACTAGTGGAGCTGCAAGAGACAAATGCCTTGGCCATAAAGGCAGCTCTGCTGGGATATTTTGAGAATTGTGGCATCACAAAGACCTTGTTGCATGAGATCTGGATTGCTATTTGTTCTGATGGTGTAGCTGTAATATTTGGTAGCAAAGGTGGGGTGACAGCATTATTGCGAGCTGAATTCCCAAATCTTGTTTTATCGTGGCATTGTCTAGCTCACTGCCTTGAACTGGCCGTAGCGGACACAATTGATGAAGTCGGTGGGCCAATCATTTTAAAATGTTCATGGACTCTTTGTACGCTACATACAGCATGTCCCCAAAAAACACAAGGCAGCTAGAAATGGCTGCCAGGGATCTGGGTTTGCAGTGGCAGAAGATAGGGAAAATGCTGGACACACGATGGGTTGTATGAAGTTATAGGACGGCTTAAACTGTTTGAAACGGCTTCCCTGCATTTGTAAGCATTTCAGAGAAGCTTCTAAGCAGGGGTGGACTGGGAACCAAAAGAGGCCCTGGAAATAATATTCAAAGTGGCACAATATCACACATTTTCAGCAAGCCCAACCCTTTTCCTATGAGAGCATTTAGAAATAAAGTACAAAAGAGGCCCAGGGTGCAGAGGCCTACCGGGAAATCTAGTTCCCTATAGGCCAGCCATCCCTGCTTCTAAGGACCCTTCAAGACCCATAAGGGACCAAAGCAAATATGAGAGTCTGCTTAGGAAGCTTACCTCCTGTTCTTTCGTGAAAGATTTGGGGCGGATGCGCGTTGCCCTTCAAGAACTAAAGGACTTGTCTCTGGCTCTTCAGAGATGGGATGTCACAATTGTGGATGCACACAGACTCTTGATAGGGCAAGTCCGGAGATATTTTGCGATGAAAGAATCTCTGGGGGAGTTTGCTTCTACTGCTCAGAGTGCAGTTGATTGCGGACAATTCAAGGACGTTCTTATTTCCCAGGGCAGGGCAAACTCTGTGTGACTGAATGAAAGGCAATTTGATCAAATCCTTTCAGTTAACCTTGACTAAAGGTGTGCTCCAGACTCTGATAAAGAACTTGTAGCCAGTTTTAAGTGCCTTGGATGCAATGAATGTACCTAATGATGAAGAAATTGTACTTTATGGTGAAAATAAGATTCAAAGACGGTGTACGAAATTTCAGCTCCCAATCAGAGACACCATCCATGCCAATCAGAGACACCACCATTGTTTCCGGGTCAGCAAAGTACAACTCTGCTGGGCGGGTGCCCTCCTGCCCACGAGGTCTGGCATGCCGAGCGGACCGGCACCCACCCACAGTGTTTCACGGAAGCACCAGCACCGTTGTTACTTCAGGGTGACAGCCTCATAAATGATGCAAAAGAATTTGAAGATGATATGGGCTTGCAGTGGGAGCCAGTGCAGTTTGATGAGGGTTGGACTGATGTGGGTGAATTTGTGGAGTCATTTAATGACTTGCAGAGGTGCCAGAGTCATCGCCAGAAGGCCTTTCAAAAGGGCACTGCCACAATTCAGGTGGAAGAGGACCAAGACTTGGACAGCAGATCTGACATTTATTTGGGGGATGAAGGACTTGATTTTACCCAGGAGAGAATGTTGGTACCAGGCTGTTTGTGTCTCCCTTGTTATGTGCTGTTTGAATATGTCTGTCGATGTTGAACCCTAGGGACTGGGCACATGTGGCCAGCTGAGGTGTGAAGCCCTCAAACCTCAAAGCAGAGAGCCAGGTCTTGAAGTCATGGTGTTCACTGTTATTGGACAGCAGCAGGAATTGAAGTTTGGAGGGGTTGATCTTTAGGTAAGCACTGGACATACAGGACTGGATCAATGTGAGGCAGGCCTTGAGCCTGTGGATGTCTTTGATGGAGATTATCTTGAAGTAGCTAAGCATGCATTTCTGCATACTGGTGGATGTTGTGTGGAGCGAAGAGGGTTCTGATAGTGCCATGTAAAGATTGAAGATCAAAGGGGATTGGATGGATCCTTGCGGCACCCCACAAGAGATGGGTAGAGTAGGTGATCTCTGATTCTAGGAGCAGTGCATCCAGAGCTATCAGCTTTTTTGACTAGAATGTCGAGTTATGCTTATGTGAAGTGGGTGGCACAGGCCCTTGCAATGAATTCTGGCTGTTGATCTGTGCTCTGCCTTCCTGCATACCTATCCCCTTGCTGGTGATCTTGCGGCCTGCTTCGTATTGCCCTGGTCCAGGTGGCCTGTTTTTGGTTAGGATACGTTATTTGCCAGCGCACAGTCTGACAATGGAAGCAGTCCATTGTCACTTCTGCAGCATACAGTTTGATGGCGGTGTGTTGGTTGGCTTGCGCAAGCCCGCTAATGCATATGTATCCTCTATCATATGGCGCCTTTCCACCACTTCAAAGTGCATGACATTATATGGCAATTACCTGGCAAGCAGGGCGGGTGGACAGTCGTTGATTGAGCTGGGGACGGGTTCTGGAATTCCAACTGCCATACTCTAAATGAAGCCCATCCTCAGTGGTGGAGAGAGACATTTGGTACATTTTCAAATCTTTTATGTACCTGGTGTGTGTGACATTGCAAGCATGAACGACACATGCGCGAGCCTCGTTCTGGTCCACGCATGCGCGTTCATAATAAAGAACGTCCGTGCGGGCAGTTGCCGCCGGGACGCCTTAAGGCACCCACATGTGTCCCATGTCTCCTTGTGTGGATGCGTGTGAGCGAGTGTGTGTGCGGGGTGGCCCGAAGCACGGGCGCACCCACAACATCTGGCGACGAAGCGGGATGCAAACGGAGCATTCTGCTGACATAACTCTGCATGTACACTGCAGCAACGTTATACCGGAGTATTCCCCGAATCCAGCGCGAGCAAAGCGGATGGGTATCTACGCAGGACACGTGGCAGTAGTGGCCTGAAAAGGTGCTCGTGCGCTGCTCACGTTCCATAGAAACTACAGCGAACTAATTTTTGGAATCCTGACAGTTCTCAGCATCCAGAGGACTGTCCTTCAAGCAGTGGTAATTGGAGGGGTCCACGGCCACGTTGATCCCCACCACGCAGTGGCCTGAGGTACGTTGACGGTCTGCACAAGTCAGGTTTGCGGCTTCTAAACCCTGAGGAGGTGCCAGTGCGACCTGTGAACATGGCGGAGAGTGACGAAGATGCAGGGACAGCGCAGGTGGTGGTAAGGAGGAGACAACAGGGATCTCTGTTACCCATGCAAGAATTCCACACGTCGGGTCCACCCTCAAAATTGGGCCCAAGATGGCTGCTGTGGATAAGAAAATTGGACATGTACTTCACTGCAACAGGAGAAAGGAACGATGATGCAAAAAGGGCAACTCTACTGTACTCCGCGGGTATGGACGTCCTATGCATTTATGAGTCTCTTAACCTGCAAGTAGTCACCTATGATGCGGTCAAGACTGCCTTAAAGAATCATTTTATTCTGCTGTCTAACGTGGACTATGAGAGGTTCCTGTTCAATAGTGAAAAACAACGGGAAGAAGAGTCGCTTGATCAATTCTGCGCTCGCCTGAGACAAATGGTCACGACGTGCAGATGGGACAACGAGGAGGCCATGATTAGAAATCATGTCATCCAAGGCTGTGGCTCAGGCAAAGTCTGCAGACAGGTGCTAAGGGAGCCAGGGTGGACTCTGACACAGATCCTGGACAGTGGAAGAATATATGAACTGGCAGAATCGAGAGGTGCCACAATGGACGCAGCGGTGCGTCCCGGCAGGTCAGAAGAGGTGTTCGCAGTCGGGAGGCAATCCATGTCAAAGAGTAAGTGGAGCCAGAAACGCCAGGAAGCAAGTCCAACGCATGGAGTGGCGTCCATTTGTCAATATTGTGGATACGATTTGCCGCACTCGGAAGAATGTCCCGCCAAATCCAGATCCTGTGGCAGATGCAACGGACTCGGACACTGTGCCCGGATGTGCCGAGCTCCTGCGCCGGTGGCTACTCAAATGGGTCCGGCCAGGTTGTTTGGCAGCGGGTCGGAGGGGCAAAAGAGCATTGCGACAGTTGAACAGGATATGCAGAGGCTGAACATTGCCGAGGAGGAAGAAGAGGAGGATGAGGTGTTCTTCATTTCGAGCACAGCCACAGGGGCAAAGAAAAAGAGGCAGCCTAAATGCATCGTGGACATCCAAGGGGTCCCTACACAAGTGATGATTGACACGGGAGCCTCGGTATGTGTGCTGGCCTCAGATCACTACCAGTCAATCCCGGGACCACTACCGTTGGATGTCTCGAGAGCAAAGATCTTCACGTTCGGCGGCGACACACCGCTCCCCATCAAGGGCGTCTTCGTGGCGCTCGTTTCAAAGGGCGGCAAGTCCATAAAAGCACGATTTTTCGTCACTGACGTAAGCCTCCACACCCTGCTTAGTTGTGCGGTGTCTGAGGCATTGGACCTTGTGCATTTTGCGTTCGCAGTCTATCAAGCAGACATTGAGCAGCTAGTGGCCAAATTCTCAGGCATTTTTGAAGGAGTGGGAAAGTTGAGAGCTCCTCCTGTGCGTCTCCACATTGACGACACCATCAGGCCTACGGCTCTCAAACATCGACGGATCCCGTTCCATCTCCGGGAGCAGGTGGAGGAAGAACTCCGCTCACTGGTCCGAATGGACATCATCGAAAGGGTGGAAGGCCCGACGCCCTGGGTCTCGCCCATAGTGGTGGCCCCCAAGCCAAAACAGCCAGGAGTGGTGAGCATTTGCGTTGATATGGGCCTCCTGAATGCGGCTATCAAAAGGGAGAGACACATTACACCCACTCTCGATAATATTATCGGAGAACTGCAAGGGGCGAGAGTCTTTTCGAAGTTAGACTTGAGGGCAGGCTACCATCAGCTCGAGCTCCACCCGGACTCACGTTATATCGTGACTTTTACGACGCATGATGGCCTCTATCAGTTTAAGCGCCTGAGTTTTGGCATTTCATCTGCTGCCGAAGTTTTTCAAAATACAATCAGGGGGGCACTGGGAGGACTGAAAGATGTCTTGAATATGAGCGATGACATTTTGGTGTTTGCAGACCCAGAGGCAGAACACATGAAGAGATTGGAGTGCACGCTGAAGAGGCTAGAAGATTTGGGGCTTACCCTACACCGTGAAAAATGTGAGTTTTTCAAAGACAGAATTGGGTTTTTTGGCTTCATCTTTCATGCCAGCGGCGTGTCGCCCGATCCTGCAAAGATCAAGGACATTCGGGAGGCCGCAGCACCCCAGTCCCCAACGGAGGTAAGGAGCTTCTTGGGGATGGTAAACTACTGTGGGTACTTCATTAAGGGTTTGGCCTCCTTGTCGGAACCCCTCAGAGCGCTAACCAAGAATGACGCTGTCTGGGTGTGGGAAAGGAAAGAGCAAGAGGCATTTCAGGTCATCAAAAATGCCCTGCCCGATGGAGACACCATGGCGTACTTCGACCCCACCGCTGAGTCCGAGATCGTTGTTGACGCCAGCCCGATGGGTGTAGGTGCGGTGCTGATGCAAGCAGACAAGAGAGGGGACATGCGACCCATTGTGTATGCGAGCAAGGCACTAACAGACACAGAAAAACGCTATTCGCAAATAGAAAGAGAGGCCTTGGCCATACTGTGGGGCTGTCGCCATTTTCGTCTCTACATCCTGGGCAAGCTGGTCGTAGTCGTGACCGATCATAAGCCCCTGCTGCCCATCCTGGCGGGTGTGTCATCTAAACCTCCACCCAGAATTGAGCGATGGGTGCTGGCCCTTATGGAATATGGGGTTCGACTAGTGTACAGACTGGGGACCAATAATCCGGCGGACTATCTGTCACGACACCCAAACTCAGAGAATGTGGAAAAGACCACGGAGGTGTCTGACTGTCGAGGGCTGCTGTGTCATGTGGTGGAAGGTGCATTGCTGGTGGCGCTGTCCAGACTCACCATAGCGACAGAATCGTCCAAGGATGAAGTGTTCCACATCACCAAAACGGCGGTTAGAAGCGGCGATTGGAGAGAGGTGCTTCAGAACAATTCAAGGCGGCAGGCTGATGCCCAGAAAGACCTTCAGGCACTTTGGAGGGTGAGGGAGGAGCTATCCATTTCAGACGACGGACTACTCCTGAGGGGGAGGCAAATTGTGATCCCACAGGCCCTGAGAGATCGTGTGTTGGAGTTGGCTCACCTAGGGCACCAAGGGGTAGCCAAGACCAAAGCGCAGCTTCGACCCAAGGTGTGGTTCCCTGACCTCGAGGGAATGGTCGAGCTGGTTATAAAAAGGTGTCTGGCGTGCCAGGCGGCGAATCCCGGGGATAAAGCTCCACCGATCAGCTCAATGGAACGGAGCGAAAAGCCCTGGGGAACCGTCCATGTGAATCAACGGGTCGGGGCATGTATTTTTTAGCGGTGGTCGACCAATGGTCCAGATATCCCGAGGTGGAGGTCGTAGAGTCCACCGCCACCGAGTACACCACCACGGCCTTGGACAAAATGCCCTCGCTTTGAGATACTGTGCGACCCATGGCTTCCCCGAAATACTATGCTCAGACAATGGTCCCCCGTTCACGGGCAGCCAGTTCGCACAGTATCTCAAAGCGAGGGCCATCCATCACCGGAGTGTATCCCCGTTGTGGCCGTGTGCGAACGGGGAAGCTGAAAGGCTCATGCGCACGCTAAACAAGGTGCTGAGAATATCCGCAAGCGGTGGAGAGGACCTCCCGAAGAAGGTTGTGGAATTTCTGTGAGAGTATCGGACCACGCCGCATAAATCGACAGGTGTAGCCCCTGCTGAGGCGCTATTCGGGTGCTGCCCTCGCGGCATGATACCGGAGGTAGAAGGAAGAGTACCCGGGGTCATTGACAATGAAAAGGTGAGGGAGGAGCGGGGAGCCCTCAATCAGAGAGAGAGCAAGAGGAGAGGTCTCCAAGACAAGGAAGTGGCTGTAGGTGATTCCGTGCTAGTTCGGAATCGCCGCCCAGAAGGCAAACTGTCACTGCCTTACGAGCCTCACCCGTGGACAGTCACGCACGTAAAAGGAACCATGGTCACGGCAGCATGCAACCGGGGGACCGTCACCCGCAACAGGTCCTTCTTCAAAAAAGTGGACAATTCAACGTGGGCCAGTGAACCGGACGAAAGCACATCCTCCGAGGCTGTCCCAGAGGGTCAGGCGGAGGACGCCCAAAGGGAGGCCGTTCCGCACCCAGATGGTCCCAGTGCCACTTCGCAAAGCACCCCTCGGTACCCTGTGTGAGGAAACCGCAGACTGCTGGCTCGCCTCAAGGACTATGTCCTGGACTCGGGAGACTGAGCCGAGGTTACAGAAGCTGGCCAACCCACGTGGGGTTACATGCTTTATATTTTCAGGTTATACTGTTCATCCTTGTTGATGCTATGTTGTTTTTGTTGAAGAAAAAAAGGGATGTGACGTTGCAAGCATGAACGACACATGCGCGAGCCTCGTTCTAGTCCGCGTATGCGCGTTCATAATAAAGAACGTCTGTGCGGGCAGTTGCTGCCGGGACACCGTAAGGCACACACGCGTGTCCCGTGTCTCCTTGTGTGGATGCGTGTGAGCGAATGTGTGTGCGGGGTTGCCCGAGGCACGGGCGCGCCCACAACAGTGTGGTTCTATGGCATATTAAAGAACTGGTTTTCTGACAAACCTGTACTATCTGCTGATGCTACACTATCAAATGTCCCCCTACCCCACCCTGATGAAACACCAAAGCTTCCCATAGCTATGCTCTTCTTCTCACTGGTTTTAGTATCATTTGGTCTGTTTTTTGGCAGCCCAACCCCTAGTGCGCTTACCATTTTTACCTATCACCCCCCCCCCCTCCCGGCCCTTCCTCCACCTGTGCTTCTTACTTGCTGCAAGAACCTTTGGGCACCTCTGTCTCTTTCTTACCTGATACCTCTGCACATGCTTTTTTGGAAGTGTACCTGTCTGTTTAGCAAAGCTGTTTTTCTTTATCAATCGAGGTGCTTGATAATAAAAATAAAGTATCACGCAACAGGGCTTTGGGCAACACCTCTGCCCTCATTCCAAGAGCGGCTAATGCAGCACACATCTGGAATACCTGCACACTTGTGGCATGAATTGAATTCACCATGGGCCGATGCGAATGCAGCCCACCCATGGTACATCTGCTTGCATACCGAAATTCAGCAAACATCATTGGTGGTTTTATAGCAGAATTACATTTTTTTGTTTGTATTATGTTATACTTATTTTCTGGTGAGAAACTTCTTGAAACCATAACATTGGTATTTCCAATGCTTGCAGTTTGTAATTTTTTTGTGGGTACTAACCCTATTTTTTTAAAACATTTTTTATTGAGAGCACCAGGAACATTTAGCTACTGTGCCAAACTCACCCTTTCACGTAGGTGTTGTTAAAAAGCTGCCGGCTGTAGGAATTCTTAGGGCAGTGCTCTTGTGCCCCAAGTGAGGAATGAGTGGGTGTGTGTGTGTTAGATTACTACAATATTGGCGTTTAACACATAGATTGTATTTCTAGGAGGATTCCTATGTTCTGTGGAGTCCTATAGCGATGAGAAATGTAGTCCACTTGTTGTAGATTAGTGCCATTTGGTCATTATTATCACTGTGGGTGCCGACACGTGTTTTGACCAAACAAGGTCTCCATCAAGGCAAATGTGATATGTTTCCTGAGTATAAGGTTGTTATGGCGTCTAGCCAATGATGAATGGCTAGGTGCAAGCAACCCACCGACTGATGAGACCCATAGCTACACCCACAACCAATCGCAGAACAGTGTGTTTGACCGATCTTTATCAGAAATTGCATAGTATACATTTGCAGTGAATTTACAGTTTTCAAACGTTTCCCTTGTGTATTTTTCTCATTCAAAGTATTTCTACACTCCCATTCTGATCCAAAGTGTGTACTATTGTTTATCTTGTAGCTTATGTTTGTTAGGACCTGTTTAGTGTGGCTCCCATAAGAATTCTATCAATTTAAGCATTTTTGCCCATTTTCATTGTTTCACAAAGCCATTTTCACCTGTCAGTTTAAAAGTGTCAATTTCCAAAAAACGGTTTTCTCTCTTGTTTGGGGAGGGAAAATTGCATTCAAACTCTAGACATTGGGCCTCATTCCGAGGTTGGTGGTAAGGGGTTAATGGCGCCGGTAAGGGTGCCGGTGCTGTTAACCCCTTACCGCTGCATTTCGAGGTCCTTTAGCGGGTCCCGCTAAGGGTGGCTGGTTTTTACCAGACGCCCTTAGTGGGAGCCGCTAAAGGGCCAGGGAGCTAATAACGGGCCCGTTATTAACGGGCCCATTGTTAGCGGGCCAATTGTTAGCTCCCTCCCATTCCCATTGAGCCCTATGGGGGCTCGAATGGGAATGGGGATGGGTTCCCTGAATGTGGAAATACTGGGTCCTCCAAGGTTGGAATGGCCCAGTATTTCCCCATTCAGGGAACCGGACCCGGAATGCGGTATGGGGTTAGTCATGGCTCTAATAGCAGCATGGCTACCTCCATACCCGTAATGACCCCCATTGTCTTTCATTCCGGAATACCTGCTGATTACTGACATCTGTGTAGGATTGCTCATTTGTGCCCCCAGAACTTTGCAGGGGGAAATATTAGCCTTAACGCTATCTGTTCACAAACCAAAACTGTTCTTTTTCCTGTGTTTTATATTCTGCATTATTATAAGTGAATTCAATTGCTTTACTTATTTTTTAATTGTATTGTAACTGCTTGGTGATTGCTGCCACATATATATATATATTCAGTGAAAAAACTTTGTTAAAGGGACGTTATGGTTAAGTTGCGCTATCAGTGGTGTCATCAATGACGTTTGTGATGTCATCTTTGATGTCGTGGGTGTTAGTCTTAGCAGTGCACGGTGGTGGCGCGAGTTATGGTTGCTTAGCTTACCATAACTGGCGAATTTCAGGGGTTTTTCGGTTTTACTTGGAACCATATCGTCCCTTTAACAAGTTTTTTTCACTGAATTTCATAGGTTTTTAGTAGCGCAACTTAACCATAATGTCCCTTTAACAAAGTTTGTTTTAACTGAATTTCATAGGTTTTTAGTAGCGCAACTTAACCATAACGTCCCTTTAACAAAGTTTTTTCACTGAATTTCATAGGTTTTTAGTAGCAAAGCTTAACAATAATAACTTTGACTTTATGTACATGTAATCTAGAACATACTGAACCCCTTCTACTGAATTTGATGTCCGCAAACTTTTTTGATGTCCGCGGACATGTTCGGACAACAATACCACTACCTAAAAAATCTGGGGGGTTATGTTTAATTGTTATATTATAACATAGTAACATTAAAAAAATTCACAAAGTAGCACACATACATATTATATGTAGTAATACATAAGAAATGTAACCCATATATGTAACACACTAACCATTCATTTAAATACAATGGGGGTAATTCATAGAATTTAGCGCACAAGTGGCTCCCGCGGCTGGCGCACAGTGTGCGCGTGCGAATCCCTGCGCCAGCCACGTGCGCTAAAATCCATTTCCGCGCACAGGTATTCATGGATTCCAGCTACCAAAACCAGCCGTGGCGCACAGTGGCGCAGCGACCCTGCAGCAGCGCCAGTTACGCCCCCAAGAACGCCTCTCGCGCAGGGAAAAGCCATCAAAATCCCCAATCCAGCGCAAAGGGCTACGCTACCCCTGTACCAGCACGACAAGCGGGCTACGTGTATCACTGGGGTGCGCGGGAAGTACCTCACGTCATTTCAGCTGGGTACGTGTATTTCAGGGGTGCGCTGGAAGTTCCACAAGCGATTCCATCAGGGTACTTGTACATCAGGGGTGCGCGGGAAGTTTCACACGTGAATTCAGCAGGGTACGTGTATATCAGGGGTGCGCGGGAAGTTCCACACGCGAATGTTCTGGGTACGTGTATTTCGGGGTGCTTGGGAAGTTTCACACGCGATATCAGCAGGGTACGTGTATTCCAGAGGTGCGCTGGAAGTTACAGATGCGAATGTCCTGGCTACGTGTATCTTGGGGTGCGCGTGAAGTTTCACACCCGATATCAGCAGGGTACGTGTATATCAGGGGTGTGCAGGAAGTTCCACATGCGAATGTCCTGGCTACGTGTATTTCGGGGTGTGCGGGAAGTTTCACACGTGATATCAGCAGGGTATGTGTATTCCAGGGGTGCGCTGGAAGTTCCACACGCAAATGTCCTGGCTACGTGTATCTTGGGGTGCGCGGGAAGTTTCACACGCGATATCAGCAGGGTACGTGCATATCAGGGGTGCGCGGGAAGTTCCACATGCGAATGTCCTGGCTACGTGTATTTTGGGGTGCGCGGGAAGTTTCACACGCAATATCAGCAGGGTACGTGTATTCCAGGGGTGCGCGGGAAGTATCACACGCAAAATCAGCAGGGTACGTGTATTTCAGGGGTGCGCGGGAAGTATCACACACGATTCTATCAGGGTACGTGTATTACAGAGGTGCGCGGGGAGAACCACACGTGAATTGCACGTGTGGGTCCTCCCAGGTGTTCCCTCTACACCCTCCACGGCCCCTGCAGGTGGCCCACACCACAGGGGCCTACCCTGCACATGTCCTGCAGGCACCCCATCCACCATGGCCATGCCCCACAGCCAACCCACATGTCACCTTGCACTACTGCCCACCAACGCATGTCCCCCTGCACCCCAGGCCACCAGGGGCAGCCTCCACCAGGCCCCCACTCATGTCTCCCATCACCCCCACCCCCCAGCCACCAGGGGCAGCCTCCACCAGGCCCCCACCCATGTCTCCCATCACCCCCACCCCCCAGCCACCAGGGGCAGCCTCCACCAGGCCCCCACTCATGTCTCCCATCACCCCCACCCCCCAGCAGTGCAGGGGCAGCCTCCACCAGGCCCCCACCCATGTCTACCACCACCCCCACCCCCCAGCAGTGCAGGGGCAGCCTCCACCAGGCCCCCACTCATGTCCCCTATCACCCCCACCCCCCAGCCACCAGGGGCAGCCTCCACCAGGCCCCCACTCATGTCTCCCATCACCCCCACCCCCCAGCCACCAGGGGCAGCCTCCACCAGGCCCCCACTCATGTCTCCCATCACCCCCACCCCCCAGCCACCAGGGGCAGCCTCCACCAGGCCCCCACTCATGTCCCCTATCACCCCCACCCCCCAGCAGTGCAGGGGCAGCCTCCACCAGGCCCCCACCCATGTCTACCACCACCCCCACCCCCCAGCAGTGCAGGGGCAGCCTCCACCAGGCCCCCACTCATGTCCCCTATCACCCCCACCCCCCAGCCACCAGGGGCAGCCTCCACCAGGCCCCCACTCATGTCCCCTATCACCCCCACCCCCCAGCAGTGCAGGGGCAGCCTCCACCAGGCCCCCACCCATGTCTACCACCACCCCCACCCCCCAGCAGTGCAGGGGCAGCCTCCACCAGGCCCCCACTCATGTCCCCTATCACCCCCACCCCCCAGCAGTGCAGGGGCAGCCTCCAACAGGCCCCCACCCATGTCTACCACCACCCCCACCCCCCAGCAGTGCAGGGGCAGCCTCCACCAGGCCCCCACTCATGTCCCCTATCACCCCCACCCCCCAGCCACCAGGGGCAGCCTCCACCAGGTCCCCATTCATGTCTCCCATCACCCCCACCCCCCAGCCACCAGGGGCAGCCTCCACCAGGCCCCCACTCATGCCCCCTATCGCCCCCACCCCCCAGCAGTGCAGGGGCAGCCTCCACCAGGCCCCCACCCATGTCTACCACCACCCCCACCCCACAGCAGTGCAGGGGCAGCTTCCACCAGGCCCCCACTCATGTCCCCTATCACCCCCACCCCCCAGCCACCAGGGGCAGCCTCCACCAGGCCCCCACTCATGTACCCCATCACCCCCACCCCCCAGCCACCAGGGGCAGCCTCCACCAGGCCCCCACTCATGTCTCCCATCACCCCCACCCCCCAGCCACCAGGGGCAGCCTCCACCAGGCCCCCACTCATGTCTCCCATCACCCCCACCCCCCAGCCACCAGGGGCAGCCTCCACCAGGCCCCCACTCATGTCCCCTTTCACCCCCACCCCCCAGCAGTGCAGGGGCAGCCTCCACCAGGCCCCCACTCATGTCTCCCATCTCCCCCACCCCCCAGCCACCAGGGGCAGCCTCCACCAGGCCCCCACCCATGTCTACCACCGCCCCCACCCCCCAGCAGTGCAGGGGCAGCCTCCACCAGGCCCCCACTCATATCCCCTATCACCCCCACCCCCCAGCCACCAGGGGCAGCCTCCACCAGGCCCCCACTCATGTCTCCCATCACCCCCACCCCCCAGCACTGTGGTGCACCCTCCACCAGGCCCCAACTCATGTTCCCCTGCACCCCCACCCCCCAGCACTGTGGTGCAGCCTCCACCAGGCTTCCACTCATGTCTCCCATCACCCCCACGCCCCAGCACTGTGGTGCACCCTCCACCAGGCCCCAACTCATGTTCCCCTGCACCCCCACCCCCCAGCACTGTGTGGCACCTGCCAGCAGGCCCCCACTCATGTCCAACTCATATTCCCCTGCACCCCCACCCCCCAGCACTGTGGTGCACCCTCCACCAGACCCCAACTCATGTCCAGCTCATGTTCCCCTGCACCCCCACCCGCCAGCACTGTGGTGCACCCTCCACCAGGCCCCAACTCATGTTCCCCTGCACCCCCACCCCCAGCACTGTGGGGCACCTGCCAGCAGGCCCCCACTCATGTCCAACTCATGTTCCCCTGCACCCCCAAACCCCAGCACTGTGGTGCACCCTCCACCAGGCCCCAACTCATGTTCCCCTGCACCCCCACCCCCCAGCACTGTGGTGCACCCTCCACCAGGCCCCAACTCATGTTCCCCTGCACGCCCACCCCCCAGCACTGTGGGGCACCTGCCAGCAGGCCCCCACTCATGTTCCCCTGCACCCCCATCCCCCAGCACTGTGGTGCACCCTCCACCAGGCCCCAACTCATGTTCACCTGCAACCCCAACTTGAACCAAAAATTTGTATTAAAGGAAACATAAAGTGAATCAAAAATAAACAAACAGAAATGGGAATGTTAGTCCGACGGCTCACTTTTGGATGTCCCGGGCCAGGGCATCATCGAACTCCTGCTCAATGTCCCGGAGGCGGTCCTCCTCCATGGCCCCGAGGGTCCGCAGGGCCGTCGACGTGTCCACCTCCAACCCCCTGCGGATTGCCTCGAGGCACTCGGCCCGCCTCAGGGCCCTCTGCATGGAGTTCTCCGCCCTGACCATTGTGAGCCGTGCCTCTTCCGCCCGCTGCCGCTCTGCATCTATGGTCCTCCTCCATGGCCCCGAGGGTCCGCAGGGCCGTCGACGTGTCCACCTCCAACCCCCTGCGGATTGCCTCGAGGCACTCGGCCCACCTTAGGGCCCTCCGCATGGAGTTCTCCGCCCTGACCATTGTGAGCCGTGCCTCTTCCGCCCGCTGCCGCTCTGCATCTATGGCGTGGCCCAACCGCTGCCACACGGAAGACACTTTCTGTCCTGGGTCCTCCTGCCCTCCGGCCGATGCCTGCCCCTCCGATGTCGAAGGCCCAGAGCCTTCATGGCTCCCACCACGTTGCTGCTGCGCCTCTGCCCGTGCACTGCCTCCTGCTGCCTGCACATCCTCCGCTGGCTGGGGTGCAGTTGTTGATGTGGCCACCCCTGCTGGACGTCCGACTCCCGACTGTGGCAGGGATGCCTCCTCCACCAGCCTGGCCGCACCGTCAGAGGCAGCTCCACAGGGCACCCAGGTGACTGATGGGTGGGAAGATGGCACGGAGGACGACTGGCGCATAGGGGGTTCAGTTGAGGATGGGGTCATAGCAAGCCCCATCAAATGGAGGAATCCGGCCTGGGTGACCTGTCCCAGTAGGCCGACGCGGTCAACGAGCCATTCGAGATGACATGCAGTCTCCTCATGAAAAGACTGCAGGTCACCTCGCATGGCCCGTTGATGCAACGCCACACCAGTCAGGACAGGCTGAACCCGCACCCGGATAGCCACGTCCGCAGGCAGAGGAAGGCCAGTTGTCGTGAGCTCATCCCCTGCCTGAAAACGGGTTCTGGACATAGGCATCCCTGCTGGTGCAAGATGATGCAGGGACAGGATCAGGGACAGGATTGCACACAGGCACCTCCGCGGCGGCCTGTGCTGCCTCCTGTCCCTGGTCCTGCACTGCACCACTAGCACCAGTGGAACCCCCACCTCCAGACCCCGTCTCTGTTGCTTGCACGGCCTCCTCCTCCACCAAACCCCCCACCAACCTGGATGACTCTGTGCCATCTTCCCCCGTTGGGCCCTGTGGGGTCCCAGCTGCCCCTTATGCTGCCGAGGAGTCCAACTCCAACCTCCGCCTCTTGGACCTCCCCCCGGCAGCTGCGGCCTGGGACGCGGCACCGGACTCCTCACTCCCCAACGAGATCACAACCTGGGAGGGGAGCCGGGCCTTGCGTCTCCGGCTGGCGGTGGGATCCCCGCCGCTGTGCTCCACAGCACCTTCTCCGCCCTCTTCATCAGTTGACGCTGCAGACAGGGAGAAATAAAACACAGGCATCAGGGCACTGTACAATGGACACATACACACATGACAGTTGTACATGAGTGGCATTGGCAAACCTCAGACATGCCATCACAATCCACAACACACATGTCATTTCAACTCGCACACATGAGCCATACCACAGCCATATCGCAACTGCCAGCACCATCCATACACATACAACAGCATGAGCAGCCAAAGGTGAGCCAGACATCACATGTAACACAGGAAGTGCACTACACATGTACACACACCGCCACAGTTGCATGCATGTGTACACCTCTGCCAAGTGTTGCAGTGTTCAGATGGGCATCCATGTCACATCTGCCAATCAGGCTTCCACATCCCGCTGTCACATGCATCCATGTTGCATCACTGTTGCACCCTTGTCAAATACACACAAATGCACATGTACACAGTGCTGATACATGCAGCTGAAAACAACATACATGCGTGACATCACGAACATGTCTACTGACATACACATTCATCCAAACATGTGTGCCCACACAACTGCATTTGGCATGCAAGCCTACACACACAAGCATCATCCATGTCTCACACATTACAGCCCTCGCATGTGTTAGCCTCACGGCCCTGTACACCCCCACCCATACTCGACCCCATACAAACAGATGTGCAACCTGCACACTACTGAAACATCACCACACGCTCAGCTCACAATCAGGATGCATGTACACTTACCGCTCGACTCCAGACGGGTCTGCCTCTCAAGGACCTGGACGTGGAGCGCTGGGGATATGCGTTCCAGGACCCTCATCTGATCTTCTGACAAGTGGCCCCGGCACCCCTTAGCATCCGCTGCCTTCAAGAGGCGCCGGGCCTTGTTCAGGGTCCTGGACCTGAAGTCCTCCCAGCGCTTCTTGACATGTTGGAAGTCGCGGACTGCCACCCCCTCCGCGTTGATGGCAGTCACGATGTCAGTCCAGATCCGAGTCCGTCCTTCCTTGTCGGTGCGGGAACTTCTGAAGAGGGCATCATACTGCCCCAGGACTTGCTCCACCAGGACACCAACTTCCCTGGCACTGAAGCTGGTGCCCCTCTGCCTCTCTGGCCGGGGGTTGTCAGTGGTGCCAGATGTTGCAGTGCCCGACATGACAACCACAGAGGCAGGAGTGGGTGGGCAACTGGGTCCTGGGGCTGGGCTGTGGAGCGATGGAATCCCAGTCGGGAGTCTTTGGTTCCAGCAGGGGTGGTCACAGCAACAGCACCCCTGGCTGATGTGTAGGCAGCAAATGGCAGGGCACGTGGGCAGCAGGCAGTCAGGCAGCAGCAGATGGCAGGTGGGAGCGTGCTCGGGGCTATGGGGGGCAGTAATTCGGCATTCTGGGCAGGAGCGTGGTCTTCCGTGTGCTTACGCGTGGCCAGCTTGATACGGAGTGATTTGGCACGTGAAAATTCTGCATGTCAGCGTGTAATTTGAGGAAAGGCCCTTAGCGCGTAAGTGCGTCTGCACGCATACGCAATTTCATTGGACAGAAGGCCCCTCAAGCGCAAGCGCCCCTGTGACGTGACGCGCACAGGCGTGCATGGGCATTTCAGCGCGCGTGAAAAACTGCACGTCCGCGTGTAATCCGAGGAAAGGGCCCATGCGCGTAAGTGATGTGACGCGCGCGGGCATTTCCCTCAGCACGGGTTAAAGGTGAGCGGGCCCAGCAGTTCGCTGTACGTGCCTTTCGTGGAGACCGATGTGTGTTGCTGCTTCCTGTTGTTTCGCACGCCATCACAACTTCACAGCTATCAAGGACGTATCTCTTCTTTTGGCGGGGGTATTGGCTATGCATGTTTTTCTGCATCGCGCTAGTCAGACGGTGAGTCGCACACGCTCTTTTTCCCACTGCGGGTGCCCCTGTGTATCGCACCCATTTTCGATGTCATAGTAGCCTGCGTGTCGTACGCGTTATTCGTGTTACTGGGTGCCACCGCGTACTGCCGGAGGTTTAATTCACGCACGTAGGCTGCAGGGTTGCGTGCACGGTTTTCCTGCAGTTTTGAGGTGCCTGAGTATTGCGTGACCCGTCACTACATCGCTGGGGTCACATACAGCCTTGCAGGTGCAGGGGGGCTGTTAACATCTTGCTTCCCACCCCCTTCACCCCAATTGCCCAGGTCAATTGTGGTGTACACCTCCCATTGGCACCACTCCATCTGTGCCGGCACTACTACATCTGTGCCATGGTTGGGAGGCCACCAAAGGTGAGGGGCGCCTCTGCTGGGCGTCCTCCTCATGGTGGGCGTGGTCGGGGACGTGGCCGTGGTGACCAGGGAGTTGGGGGACTCCAGGGTGTCCAGGGCGGCCACAGAAGGGGAAGAGGCAGGGGTGCGCCACTTGAGCACAATGTTGTGCCATGTGTCGGTGCAGTCATGCCACCACCCCCTGTGGTTCCGGGTGATGCAGCTTCTGCATCTGGCACTGGTGCCCGTGTGACCCGGCAGTCCGTTCCATCGACTGCCACGGGCCCAAGGGTAGTGGTAGCTGCAGGTGCAGCTGTGGACACCGCCACCCAGGCCCAGGGTCTGCCAGCGCAGGCTGCGTTGGCACTTGAGGAGCCCTTGGTAGATCTCCAACAGGCCAGGAGGGAAACCATAGGGGCAGGCCGGGCTGCTCAGACCAAGACACGTGTCCCTGGGGTAGTCATGTCATCTGCTGCCCCGAACAGCCGGGTGTTGGCAAGTGCAGGGGCAGATGCACCCAACAACACCCCGGTTGTGAGTCTGCCAACCAGGACCGTTGCAGTCAATGACCCTGCCACAGCTGATGTTGCTGCGCAGGGTCCATTAGTGGGCACCCAGCTGCCACTGACACAAGTCAGGCCTTTGGTCGTCCCTCCACCTGCCACTCCCTTGGCTCAATCCACCGAACCCACTGGCCATACTGGTCAGGGCGGCATTAGCCAGCCAGGGTCTGCACAACAGTCCAAGAGGAGGAAGTTTGCACCTGCAGCACAGGCTGGGACCCCACACACAGCCACGACCTCCTGCACATCGAGGAAGAAGCCTTTCTGCAAGCAGGAACTGGACTTCCTCGTGGACTACGTGCGGGGCCACAGCCGTGACATGCTAGTGGATGCCAATAGTCAGACTACGGCTGCCCAACGTGACACCCACTGGAAGCATGTTGCGGAACATGTCAGTTCATTCGGCCATGAGGTGCGCACGGCGCAAGAGTGCAAAAAGCGTTGGAATGACATCAAACGCAGCACTAAGGCTAAGCGTGCCTCTAATTACAACTTGACTCTGGTGACTGGCGGTGGGCCTGCACCAGAGGAGGAAGAGCTCACTCCGCATGAGGCACTCATTGCGGAGTTCATACCACCTGAATTGGTCGAAGGAGTGGGAGAGATGCTGGACTTTGATGCCCAGTCCAGTGAGTGTTGATGCGTGTTTGTTGAGGACGTGTGTGTTTCACTTGTGGGATGTGTTGTGCATGATTGCCGCTACATGTGACGTGTACATGGTTCTGATGTGTAAGTAATGCAATGCTTCCGTCATGCATGTCTCCTCTGCCTGCATGCGGGGACTCCATGTAGGCATGCTCCCTTGCCCCTCCTCCGCCACTCTGCACCCCAGTTCCACCTTTGCACTGGTGTTCTTCAATCTTGCCAATGTGTACTTTCTTGTTCATGCGTCCTGTGTAGATGCTAACTTCCAGCGTAGAATCTGCCAGACATATGCCGTGTGGTACAGCCTTAGTACTTGATGCAGGGTATCTCACTTGTACTGTGCATAGGTCAGATGTCCTACATGGACATGAGTGCCCATTCATGCTCCATGTGCATTGCACGCATGCCCCTATGTGTCCTTGACGGGATGATCACTGTAATACAAGTCCTTGGTTACATACAATGCCTGCCATCTCATCAGCCTTCCCATGTCAACTGTGGCTCATTCCTGCGTTGCACACATGTTTAGGGTCTGACAATCTGTGTGGCTCACAGGCCTCAGCCTGTTTAATGGCCAATGACTCTGTCCAACTGTTGTGTCTTCTTCACACATGGGCGGCATCCAGAGTTTTCATCATGTGTCCTGCTTACTGCCCCAGCATCATTTGCAGTGTTGTCACTTGAATCACATTAAGCTGTTGATGCCAGTCAACACTGCCTGTCAATACACAGGTGTATGGTCAGCCTTTTGATACCATGCTAGGCATCCCTGCTTTGGTACTGGGGTGGAGGGGTGCTTGGCTTCTAGATATGGTACACATTGAATGCACAATGCACGTGATGTCTGAATTTGACATTGCACTGCCTTCACATTTCCTGGCACACACCATGGAGTCCTTGTACATGTAGGTAGTGAGTGGCGTACACATTTTCTGCACTGCATAGACCCACTTCCATTGAAACTGCCACCTTTCAACAGGTCTGATCACAGAAGCAATTCAAAGTTGACCCAGCATGCATGCCAGGTTATATGTTGTGTGTCACATGTCTGCCTGATGCGTTTGCTGTTGGTGTGTGTGTGTTGTGTGCTTCTGACATGTGTAGTGACCTTTTTTCTCTCTATTTTTCAGGTGATGACGCAATGGAGGCGGAGGATGGTGTTGTCATGCCAGACACAGGGTTGTTACCACTACATCAACCCGGCACTAGTGGGGGTTGTGGGGTGGTAGGCCACGAAAACCCCCAAGTGCTACAGTCCATCTTGTCTCTGGCTGCCTATGAGTCCAGCCTTGATGACGACTCTGATGTCCATGTTGAGTTGGATGAGCATCAAGTCCATGTGTCAGGGGTGAGTCATTCTGATGTGGACACTCCTCTGTCTGCGACACCTGCACTGAGGGATCAGACAGTCTTGGTTCCTCCGCCCGTGGTGGATCGGGACGCAGGGTCACCCTCCACACCAGTCACTGATGTGCCTGGGACATCACATCGACGGAGGCATGTAGTCGTGCAGTCGCGGGCGGTGCAAACACAGCGAGGACCCCCGGTCCTTGGGTCGTGCAGGGGTCAAGCCCAGCAACGCGGTCGCCGCGCGCAACCGCAGTATACTGAGTGGGAGCAAGACATGACTGCCAATTCAGAACGGCAGGGGGCAGCAATGGAGAACATCGCTGAGAGCATGGAGCGTGTGGCCCGATCTGTGCTCCCCCCTGCTAGGCAGGTGCTTCTCCAGCAGCAGGCGGCACGGTCCACGGCCGCTCGCTCAGCCTGGGCATGGCGGCCTCAGACAGGGCACGCCAGGCTGAAATGTCGTCTCTGCGTCAAGCAATTGCTGCTCACGCAGAGGCGCACATGGATGTCCTGAGGGAGGAGTATGCTTCCCTCAAATCCACTCTGGGTGTCCTTATGATGTCCCAGAGGCAGCGGGCAGAGGAGAGGTTTGCACAGCTTGACCGTACCATCTCAGCTGAGCTACAGGCTTGCCGGGAGGTGCAGCGGTTGTCCAGCCAGGCCTTGCAGGAGGAACTCTGTGTTACACGTGCTACCTTGCAAGAGGAAGCACGTGTATCACGTGAGGTTCTGCATGCAGACCTACGTCACATCGCCACACAGAACCAGGCTCACCCGTCCGGCAGACTTGCTGCCGACGAGGGGCAAGCTGCGGCTAGGCGTGGCCAGGCTACTGTGCCACGTCCTCCTTTACAGGATGAGCCAGACTCGGACGACCATCTATCTCCCACATAGGTCGGGCTGTGCAGGCGTTGAGCCCATGGAGGTTTTTTTTTTGGCTCAGCATCATTGCATGTAGATGTTGAGCAGCACCCTGTACCTCCCCCCTCCTGGGTGCCTCCCCTCCCCCCGGGTCGTATGTGGCCATTTTTGATTTTTCTTTTAGTTTAGTTAGTTAAGTTTATGTTTGATAGTTAGTTTAATTAGGTAATGTAGGTTTTACATAGTTAGTGTAATTAGTTAATATAGTTTAAAATTGCTTGTCTATTGTGCTTTCATGTGACGGTGTGGTGCTTTGTGGCTTTTGAAGGCATCCACTGTCTGTTCCAACTGGGCCCTTCAGGCTTGTCTTGTGTATGTGTTTGCTGCTTGGGGTCCTTGACTCACATATGCCACTCCTGCCTCCCTTATCCATGGGCTCGCAAGGATGGTTCGGTGTCACAACCTTTTACACAAGGGCTTTGGACTGTCATATCTGTGGCATATCTGGTGCTGTGTGACTTGTGTTTACACCCCTAGTGGGGATGATTTTGGTGTTATTGTCCACTGTTCAGCTTTTGCTAGATGGGGTGTTTCATGATTAATGTGTACATTCATTGCTATGCATTGTGTAGTATGTTTCTTATCTTTACTGTACACGTGCTTGTTGCAATTCATGCTGTAGATAGTGTTCCACACTTTGGATGTGAAAGACGGACTGATGGTGTGATTTATGATGTGACTCTCTGACATGGTCAAGTAATGAGATGCCTGAAGAGACACACACAGATGACTTTGAAGCATTAATCATGTGTTTCATGCCCTTTCTGCAGGGGGATCAGCCTCCAGAGCACCTTTGCCAGCAGACATGGCCCATTGGACGATGGAATTCTGGACACGATTGTTGGTGCCCACATGCACATGTGTGCACAGGCAGAGGCACAGGGATTGCAGACCTACATCCTAGAACTGCTGACGTGTTCCAAGGAACTCCAGGCAAGGTGAGCAGCACAGGGGGGCCACAACACAGCAAAGCTTGCACCAGGGGAGTTGCACATGCAGGCTTAGTCACAGCACTGAGGGTGAGCTTGGACGAATATTGGTGTTGAAGCCCACAATGCAACTCAGATGTGTTGGTGGACTGATGGCTGTTGATTGTAAGGTTGTCTGGGACACCTGCAGGGGCAGTGGCACATACCCTCCGGTACACCAAGGTCCATCGAGGCATTTGTATCAACCATGTAGCCTTCCGAGACATGGAAAGGGGCAGCTCACATGGACATACAGCAAGGGACATACTCGGGTGCAGTGCATTTCATTTCCATGTACATTATGATAAATGCACTGCCAACTTTGTTTTGGTCATGGTGGTACACAACTTGCTCTGAAGTCATGGCTTGCTATATGGGTATGTCTGCTTACCCAGGGAACATTGCATGTTGTGTGAATTGTGACACATTGGTGTTTCATTTGCCACGCACACACCGGCGGCTGACTTACTGCATTGACTGTGTATGACCCATCACAGGGGTAATGTTATATATGGGTACGAAGCATCTACACCAGATTGCCTGTTTGTAGAGTAGTTTGTTGCTATGGGGCATGTTTGGTGGTGTGTTTTTGTGTAATTGGTACGTACAGGTTGTTGACTGTGACTCTCTTTGCAGCATTGCAGTGCTCCTGTAACCGGACCTGAGAGTGCGCAGGCAGGAGGCCAGCACTCAAAACCAGAGCTAAGTGTCTTGTTGTTTTTCTTTCAAACTGCTCTGCATAGGCTTGCTGGGGGGTGCACTAATGCATGGATGAATGTGTAATTCAATTTGGTATGTTTTTTTCCCCCTAATCACCCGGAATCCTATGCAATTTTGAACCCTGTACCCTCTACCCAGTGTTCCTGCTTCTCGTACCTATCCAAGCAACGTTCCCTAACCCTCTTTCCCCGCTGGGGTTGCAGATGCCTGTGTAAGCCCCAAACTTGCAGGCGCCAAAACCCTAGAGGGGGTGGTTGGTTCGTGCCACTCCTAAGCCTGGACTACAGAAGGCCATGACAATGATGTCCAAGTTTGTTTGGATTGTGTATGTGTTTATGCAGGTAGTACATTTTCGTGCATTCCCTACCTTCATGTGTCATTCCTCCTCCCCTCTCCTGCCACTCATTCCAGCTATCCAGTGTGCCAACACCTGTCCCGACTGCATATCCCTGAACCTCCTTCCCCACCATGGTCTCAGGGGCCTGTGTGAGTTTGACCTTGCAGGCACCCGGGACACAGTGGGGGTGGTTGTTTCGTGACACTCCCGCGCCTGTACACAGGACCTGTGACAGTACACATCCGTTCATGGTGCATCATTCTATGTTATGTACCACACATGGTTCACATCCTGTTGTGACATTGTTTTACTGTGCTACCTCGGTTGTTGCATCATTGTGGTAGTACTTGGCCTTTGTGAGGTACTGCTACGTCAAGTCATCTACTGGAGGGTGTTCTGGTTCGTTTTTATGCCTTGGATTTTGTGATTTTGGAAATGAGTATGGATTCTGAGGATGCAGGCACCTTTTTACACACAAGGTGGGAGATGGTGACGAAGGGTAAAGGTGATCCTGTGGCCAGGTGGAATTGAGGGTTGAAGGCTCCATGACCCAGGTGCAGTTGTTCAGTGGGTCATGGTCATTTGTGAGGGAGGGGGGATGTTGTTGTTGATAGTTGCCTTGCCCTGCAGTGTGATAGGAACCCTGACATTGTAATGGTGGTATCCTATGTACATGTTGTGTTCTGCTGATCAATGCCTGTTCATGTGTTGTGTTTACCTTTCAGGTGCGAGGGGATAGTTGTGGTTTGACATGCTGGGGTGTACACAAGGTGAATGTTCACATGTGATGTGTAGAGAACACTGATGGTCACTTGATTGCACATGCATATGTTGAGTGCATGTCCTTGCTGACCCACACACTTGCACTCTGATGCACTACATGTACTACCACCCTTGCAGATCCACGTGTACACTGTTTGCCTTCTGGTGCCCACTGTGTCCCTGCAGCACATGTTCTGTGACCAATTATGGATCCTGTACATGCCTAATTTGCTTTTTGATGTGGTCTGTCGCTTAGATGTGATGCTCAGGGTGTGCATCACACACAATGGCTGTTCACTGTGCTGTGCGCTGAGCAGTGTGTTGCAGGAGTAGGACACAGCACACAGAAGCTGCAGTGTTGATTTTGCAATGCACAATGTGCATGTAGACAGGCATTCATTGTTATGTTACGTCTACAACTCTTGTAATGCATTTGGAAATTACTTATTTTGGGTGGGAGGTTGTTGGTCAGTCATTTCATCTGATTCCAGGTCAGGCATCATTGTCTGATGCCACTGTACATTTTGTACATGGCAATGTGTACCTTATTGTTACTGTGTTGGTGTATGGGTATTGCTTGCCATGTCATGTTGTGGTTTGGGAGGGTTTGAGTGACATAACAGTGATGGCCACGGCCTGTTTTGCAGGTGTGTGTGATTCACACCTTGCATGTCAGGGTCATCCGCTTCTCAAAGCAACTAGCTGGGGGTAGATCTCTCTCCGCGGCAGGGCCCTCCCTCTGGAACAGCCTTCCTGCCTCACTGGAACTTGAGGAGAACCATCTCCGGTTCGGGAAGCACCTCAAGACCTTCCTCTTTGCTTCTGCTTTCTCTCTGCCTCTTCCTTGCAAAATTCTTCACTGGAACTGCACTGGATCTGCAACTGGGCCACTCTCACCGACCTCGGTCCCTGGCCCAGCCACTCCTCACTTACACTGCCTCCCTGGCAACCCCTGCACTGCGGTACTGTCTCTCTACCCCTACAGCCCCCCCTTCCCAGCACTTGTCTGCACTTACCTTTGCAGTTGCCACCAGCTGGCCTATGTATTTGTTTTTTAGTCTACTTACCCTGTACTGCACTCCCCCCTCCCCGTCCCCTTGCACTTTTCCCTTCCCCCTACCCCTGCACTTGCACAATCTAAATGACACCTGGCCTAGTAGTACCGTTGTCTGTCTTCCCTTGTTCCCCCCTCCCTGCCTCATCGCACCTTGAAATACTTGTGTATAGGCCATATCATGTCGTGTCATATGTGTGCCTTTTGGTCACACAGGATAGCTTGTGTTTAAGTAGCTAGGGATGCAGACAATGTGGCACTTCCATGGCAACTATCTCAGGGTGGTAGGGTTGTGACAGTTGACTGTCTCTTTGTCATCATCGATTGTCACCTGGTATGTGCCAGGCCTGTGTGCACTCCGCAGGGGTGGGAGTTTAGGTGAAAAATGTGGCCACAAGCTGGGTCCGGGCTTCCTCGCCACGTGACCTGTCCCCTCCCATGGGCAGCACCTGTGCCTGTGGTTGGGGATGTGGGGGCACCACCATGTCCACCGGGAGGCCCTGCCGTGTTGCAACATTGTGCAGGACACATGCTGCCACAATGATCCTGCACACTACTGGTGGTGCATAGAGTAGCTGCCCGCCAGAGCGGTCAAGGGAGCGGAAACGTGACTTGAGCACTCCGAATGTGCGCTCCACTATGGCCCTGGTTGCAATATGGACGGCGTTGTATTTTACCTGGGGTGGTGTGGTGGGGTTCCGGATTGGCGTCATCATGTGGTTGCTCAGAGGGTAGGCACTGTCCCCTGGGGAGGTGTAAATGGTTGTGACTATTGGTGTTTGTTTATTTGTGTGTGTGTGAGTGACATGCATGCATGTGCAAGGGCATTTGTACTCACCTAGGAGCCATGTGTCGCCATGCTGCCCAGCTTCCAGGGCCCGGCTCAGGGCAGACATTCTGTATATGAAACTGTCATGGGTGGAGCCAGGGTAGTTTGCATAGACAGAGGTGATGATTCCCTTTGCATCGCATACCACCTGTACATTGTTGGAATGCCAGTGCATGCGGTTTCGGTAGATGTGCTCAGTGGCCCTAGGTGGACGTAGGGCCACATGGGTGCAATCTATGGCACCGAGCACTTTGGGGAAGTGTGCCACCCTGAAAAAATCCAGGACAACGGCCTGCCTTTCTGCGGGTGTTCTGGGCATGTATATGTGCCTGTGGACTGAGGGGCGCGCTGTCATGATTGCCAGTACCTGGTGTAGGCAGCGTGACTGCGTGGCCTGTGAGACCCCCCCCACTATGGCAGTAGTCCGCTGAAATGACCCAGTGGCCAAAAAATGCAGGACATTGAGCAGCTTCTCCAAGGAGGTCAATGCTTGGGAGCAAAGGGTGGGGGATGTAAGGTCATCTTCCCACTCCCTGACCAGGTCTAGGATGATGTGGGGTGGAAACCTATACCTGCCATAGACCTGGTCGTCAGGCATCCCAAAAAGGCTTGTCCATGGTGTGAAAATGCGTGCCCTGGCTATTCTCCTCCTCCTGCGGTGTCCCACGATCAGTGCTGCGACAAATGGGGCTTTCATCGTAGCTGTATATACGTGTTTGTTGTTTGCGCGCACTTTTATACTGTGCGCGGGGACGCTTCCGCCTGCCTTCGTGTGGCGGACGCGTTGACGCCTGTCTGCGTCTTTTGCCGTGCGCGGGTTTCCCGTATTCGAATCCATGAATACGGGTTGTTCGCGTGCTTGTGGGCGTTCCGTGTAGTTCCCTGCAGTACTTCCCCAGTTACGCCTTCTTTTTCACGCGTTATTCCCCATTCCGCGTCTTACGCCCACTGTTCCGCCCACTTTGGTTGTGTGCGCCGCGCTATGTGCGCTTTTGCTGTGCGCGTAGCGCACGCCGTGTATGCCTGCGTGCGCCATGGCTGGATTGGGCGCACGGACAGCGGGAAACACGCGCAGCGTCTTCCTTGAATCGCACACATGCGCATGCGCTGCATTTCTCGCACTTGCGCTACCTTGCGCCTGCTTGCGCTGGGATTTTCGGCGCACATTTGCTCCATGAATCGACCCCAATATGTTCTAAAATGGAATATACCAAATGAAGATAAATTGGCTTCCAACATAATTACCTCACAGACACTCCACAACTAAGAGCAAGACCAGACCTACAGAGTACTCAGAACATATATTACCTAAAATAGTAAGTGTACTTCATTTTACTCATATATTTATAAACTTTCTGTATTAGATTTTTAAAAAAATACATTATCTTTTTTTTTTCTCAAAGAAATGTCTAGTACTCTGGAATGGCTAGAGGAGCACTTCCCACATGACGAAATGTCAGAAGATAGTGAAGCTAATGGAACACACTTTACAATATGAACCATTTAATTATTATTATTTTATACATATTTAACATATATATTTGTTTTTGTACAGAGCATACCAAAATAGAAAATACCTCTGAAGAAACTGTTACGGATAACACTCTTGCAAGCATAAAAGAAAAAATGGATTTATTGTTGACCAATTTTAATAATTTGAAAACCTTTGTTGAGGATCATTTTAAAACAAAAACCTCACACCATTGTCCCACATGTACGTGTCCCCCCTCACCATATCCCAGTCAATTATCCCCAAACCCTCTCCATAACCCAAAACGTTTTTATGAGACTTCCATCCCTTTTTCACCTGATACCAATCATGTTGAAACCCCTAATTCTCCTGTTTTTATTTCCGTTTCTGCCTCACCTTCTCTGTCATAAATTGTTAATATATGTTAAATAAACTTAAATTCTTATATTGTGTTGTAATTAGTTGTCTGCGGACAGCGCAGTTGTTCTGAAATGTTCGTAAATAAATGAAAATGGAGGTGTCCTGAAGAACACTATACCTGTCCGTACTGTTCGCTAGCAAATTGAAACTATTCTAGAACGCACGCGCTGTCCTGAAATGTTCGTAAATAAACGAAAATGGAGGTGTCCTGAAGAATACTATACCTGTCCGTAATGTTCACTAGCAAGTTGAAACTGTTCTAGAACAGACGCGGTGTCCTGAAATGTTCTTCGAGAAACGAAAATGGAAGTGTCCTAAAGAACACTATACCTGTCCGTAGTGTTCGCTAGCAAGTTGAAACTGTTCTAGAACACACGCGATGTCCTGAAATGTTCGTAAATAAACAAAATGGGGGTGTCTTGAAGAACACTATACCTGTCCGTATTGTTCGCTAGCAAGTTGAAACTGTTCTTAGAACACGTGGTGTCCTGAAATGTTTGTAAATAAACGAAAATGGAGGTGTCCTGAAGAACACTACACCTGTCAGTAGTGTTCACTACCAAGTTGAAAGTGTTCTAAGAACACAAGCGGTGTCCTGAAATGTTCGTAAATAAATGAAAATGGAGGTGTCCTGAGGACGCTATGTCTGTCCGTATTGTTCGCAAGGAAGTTAAACTGTTCTAAGAACACACGGTTGTCCGTAACTGTTCGTTTGACGTGTGACGCACTTTTAATTACTTCAGGACCCGAACAGTGTCCGTAGGACATCAACACGCATGCGCAAACCAATGTCTGTGCATTTGGTGTCCTGCGGACAGCCGCTTCCTTCGCGAACATGTTCACGGAGCGATCATGTGACCGCGCCCACGCTGATCGCGTGTTCTGAATGCGGACACTGTTCGTGTCCCCGAACAATTTAAAAGTACATTTTCAAGTAATCCACAATATTTCTCAATAAAAACTCACCATAGCACAAGTCCCACATACTAATCCTGAGTTTCTACATACTTTTTGAAACCTTTTGAACCTTTTATTGTGTTTGATCTGTCCGCGGACAGCACGCATGTCAGCGAACCGCGTACAAGCAACCCTACAAAAGACCACACCCTAGAGCTTATTCTCATTGTGTTTCTGGCTATTCTTCAGAACACAGCAATTTTTGCTGCCACCTGCAGATTACACCATCATCAAGATGGCATCCATGGCTGAACTACTGCCACCTGGTGCTGCACCTGCTTCAGCACCACCCCCCCAAGGGCCTGAAGAGGGGAACAGAAGTGAGAGTGCAGAGGAGGAAGAAGAGGATGACGAGAATGAGGTAGGAAATCCCTACTACCCGCACTAGGCGTGAATCTTGGGTGTGGCGGTTATTTACCATTCATGGGAATGGTCCTAAGGCTCGGGCGAACCGAGTCACCTGCAATGAGTGCAAAATGGTACTCAGTCACGGGAGGCATGGTTCGTACAGCTTTGGGACCACAACCATGAAGCGACACCTCAGGTCATTTCACTCTGGGGCCATTCGCAGGGTTGTACCTTGCGAGGAGTGAGTAGGTTGATTTCCTCTACTTCATCCTCCGTTTCCGATCCTGTCACCACAAGGAACACCTCTGTGTGACAGCGTCTTCCTCAAGCTGCCTCACAGACCATACATAATGCTGATGACCCTTACCTTTCGAGGGTCACAGTTGTGTGTATGTACTGTGACCCAGTACTCTGCAGGGGGGAGCGACTTCATAGTGCTTTTAAGACTATCGTCTCAGAGCACAAGAAGACCTGCTCACTACCCAAATAAAACCCACTCTACATCTTCCTCTCTCAGCTCGCCCTTTCTTATCCCCGAGGTTGGAGTCCCCCACTTTCCCCTCCTTTCCCCTCCTCTCCTAGTGTGTCGTGTATAAAAAACAAAAAAAATATAAAATAACAAAAAATCACAGTTAAAAAATAGAAGTGAAAATAAATGAAGCAGGGCCCTTTGTATTTTTTAGAAGTCCGCGGACATCTAAAATTTTGGGGTGCTACCCTATCATAAGGATTGCAATTTTCTCTGGGAGGAAGTGGTGGCTCTGAAAAGAGTCTTTTGAAGGTGTTTGTGTTTCAAAAATTATAAATACTCAACACCTACTTCAAAATGGATGCTGTAATTCTAAAAAAGGTTGCAATGCATTTTGTATGTTTCTTAGAAAAATCTGATTGCCAGCATAAATTAGATGTACTCCATCTCTGCAAAAAATGTATGTACTACGAAACATATTTTCATTGTGAAAAGAGGACATGCCAAAATCTCTTAGAAAGGCACAAACAGCCTTATTGACATTGTGCCTTGCTTTCTCCATTTGTGGACCAAATGAAGAACAAAGCCACATTTGTCTCTGCGCAATCCGTGAAAAAATTACTTGAGAATTTGGAAACATGTCCATGACCTTCCCAAGTCCTTCTTTCATTGCAAATTGCAAAGAAATTCCAGACACATGTCCTAAACTGTTCCCTCCACAATGAATTATAATTATATCTGTCTCCAAAGTAGCACAGAGAGGTAACAAGTCCAACCACTTCATTCCACATACTCCATTCCAGTGTACTTCCACATGTGGGAATCCAAGATCTACAGCTACTCCACAGGTTTCTGCATGCACCTTCAACCAATGTATCCACGAGTCTCCCAAAATCCAAACAATCTGTTTTCTGAAACACACAGCCATAGCTATCTGTTCTTCTCTCAGCAAAAAGAGTATCTGAGAAACTCTCTCCTGGCACAACACACCCACTAAACTTTCCTGACCAATCCCTTTCAGTGCTCATTCTCATTTGCATGACTTCTGAACCCAGAAATCCCCGGATGTAACACCCGATGTCCGCAAACTACCGCCATGTCCGCGGACATATCGTAACATGAACAGCCCTTCTACCATTTCCACTTCACTCTCTATGCCATTCCCTCATTGGATGTAGCTAAGAAGTCACATGACAATCCACCAATCACATTCAAGACCTCTACATCTAACTGCATCATCATAGATCAGCACTGCAAATGTACTGTGAATCTGTCTGAGTACAAGTGTCATATCACTGGCAAGCACCTTCTTGTAGATGGTACAAGATTTCTACCTGCAGCTCCGTGCATATCCATATGCATGAACACAAACTACAGGTATGCATATTTTCTGTTCAGTACATGAACACATTTTCTAACTGACTTTTAGCTTGTATAATCTGTAAAATGAATCTACTGTCTTTTTTTAAATCTCCTAAAATCAACTGTCACTTACAAACCTTTATACTATTTGATTTCTTTATACACACACACTCAAATCATGTTAAACTAACATTTTTGAAATGAAAAATATATACTACATATAGTCAAACAAAATTGCATGCACACTATATGAAAATCTCAAATAATAATACTTGTACAATTACATATATTTTTTTAATTTCTTTATTTATTTAATTACTTACATTTATATAGGACAAGCAGCCCATTGACACACTATTACTTGGAAGAGCTTAGTTACAGGAATACTGGTATTCAGTGCTACATTATAAATTTCACAAGACATAGTAAAGATATTTTGTTTGCTACAGTTAGTAATTGCAATACAATTTGTTAATTAAGAACATATCATATGTATTCAACTGGTGCGACGTATCTTATGTAAATAAGATCGTTTTAATGGTTTTGAGAAAGGCGCTGAGGATGCCAATTAAAAATTAAAAACAGTGCTATATACAAACAAAATTACTAATTTGTTTCTTTTACAATTGCAGTGAAGACCGTTCTCCTGAAAAGAAGCAGCCGAATTTGAAGTACAAAGAAGAACTAAGAAGTAACCTGCTCATTTTAGAAAAAAAGTAAGTAGAATATCACCATAATATTTGTATTATTACTCAAACACAATGTAAGGTTAATTCATGCTATTTCTGTGCCTAAAAATAGATATTCTGCACCATTCTGTCCAAAAATCCCCATGTCTTAAACAGCGATTTACAGTCCGAATGGCCCACAAATTCCTATTTTTTTGACACACAAATTACCCAACTCAACCGCTAGAATTTAGAAGTTATAGAACAAACAACTGTTTTAATTGTATAGCATTAGATATACTATTTATACTTCTCCACACAAGTAGCTTAATTTTTTCTGTCCTCTGAACCCCAGTTTAGTAACACATTAATTCAATAATACCCATCCCTACTAGTTGTAGTTCCCAATGCACAATCACCCACCATTACATACATCTTTATCATCTTACTCAAACACTCATGCACACAGCACACATACATTGCAGAACACCCCAACCCATACCTTCTTTATTTTTTTCAACGGACCCTAAAGAATGCCTACCAAAAATCAAGTCTGTAGAAAGCAACGCAGAAGTAGAGCAAATGAAAATAAGTGTCCAACATAAGCATCCATCTCTAGCACAATTTGTAAAAAAAGTTGAAACAAAACAGCTAATACAGTCATTTATTGAAACAAAAGAAGTTTCAAGTACAAAAACTTTGCCTCCTCTATCAAAATGTAAACTAAACCAAAAAACAATTAACAGAAAATCAGCTATCACTACAGATAAAACTGCTTCTTTAAATCTTGATATAGTTCAAAGTAATCCTACCAAGAAAAGTATTTTAGCCAAAATGTTCCATCACAAAGTCCTTCAAAATCTTATAACAACAGGAGAGAAACCAGGTTCAATGCTTAAAACCTATCGTAGGAAATTAATCTTAGAAGCGTTGATAGACAGTGCAATTCTTCTCAAAAGAAAGTTATTGACTTTAGTGATAAACAAAATGAAACCACTAACAAAACTAATAACTAAATTACAAAAAAAACTTCTCAATAAACAAAATGTCAAAAGAAAGAACTTCTTAAGTATCTGCAGAGGTGAATGAAGTCACACTACGAGCACAGAACCATACTTTAATGAAGAAGCGTACTAACAAAAGCAAACAAATACATTTGCCATACATAGCAGTCGTCAAGGTTATGAAAAAGTTAATAATACCATAATGGAACAAGAAGTACTCCTTACAAAAATATGCCCTAAAAACATAGAATTACCCCTCCATTCAACTGAATCAGAACGTCTGGTGTACAAATGGCCATGAACATCAATGTGTAACACCCCCAAACAATTCTTCAAGTCTTTACGCCAATTCCTTAATCAATATGTGAAAAGCAAAGACAAAATCAAAATTAAACTACTGCAAAATATGGATACATATCCAGTACGCAAGTACACAGGACTACAAGGACATTCATTGGCCTGCATTACAGGACCTACTTGCAAAACCACCTTCCATGATATCAAAAGGATATCAACACATCATTCAACTATAAGAAATCTAGTTTATAAACTGTACTATGCTAAAAGTCCTGCTTTAGCACTAGCCAATTTAAATAACATTCTTCTACATGGTACAGCAAAAGACCTACTAGAAGAAATTGACTATAATCAGAAAAAATATTTTGGAAATGAAACCCACTTACAGAATGAAATAGCTGTAAACCAAATTAGTAACAATTCTACACATGGAAACCTTTTACTACACACATACAAAAAGGAAATACTAAAATTTAAAAGTACATCAGCTGAAGTACCAAACCACGTGTGTGTATGTTGCTGCAGAACTTTTATAAAAGTAACACAAAAACTGTAGACCTATCATACAAAACAGAAGACAATGAAGATTCTAAATGGTTTGAATTAGCTCTCTACCTTATAGCAGAAAACAAATACGAAATAACTGACCCCGTAATACTTTGCAGTTACTGCACTACAAAACTTGACACCAACCAAACTCCTTCACGTGCTATCACAAATAATTTGGAATTATATCCACTACCAAAACCCCTTCAACAACTTAATTTATATGAGAGCATCATAATTCAAACAGTGCACCCATTTCAAGCAATAATACGCCTTCAACCAAAGACTGCAAAATTACCTCCCTCTGAATTAGTGACAGGTATTTGTGGAAAAGTAGTGTATTTACCATTAGATCTAAAAGAAAATGTGCACACTCTAGGAGTGCAACGTCCAATGCAACAATCTTTAATTATCTTGGTAATTGGAGAACCTACAAAAGACAAAAAATTGGCAACAGCTGGTAGATTTACATAAAGTTAGAGAAGCCTTGCAATATCTTAGAGAGAATAATGAATATTACAAAGAAATTAATATTGAAGAAAACTTGAAGGATACAACTGAAATAATTCAAGAGACGCAAGAAGCTGGTCAATTTGAGCTACTAGATCCTGCTACAATATCAAACACTTTAGACCATTGTACAATTCATCCATTGCACTCTAATGACACCATAGAAGATGCACTGGAAACATACCAAATGCGTCAAACAAAAGGATCACCAATCAGCATATGGGAAAAAAGTAAAGAAGCACGTTCTTTTCCTCTACTCTTTCCTACTGGCAAAGGAGGAAGGTACGATGATAGACCTATTCAAATATCAGCATCAGAATACCGCTCATTAGGGATGTATTCTGAAGATCCCAGATTTAGACAAAATGTGGAATACATATTCCACCTACTCTTTGAAAGTGAACTAGCAACTTTATGTTACGGAGTTGCACACATATTAAAATCAGGATCACACTTTCAAAATATGACAGCTACACAATTATTACAAAAAGTGCAACAAAAAGATGAGGTTTTACAATCAAATATTACAAATCTATTAGCAAATATGCGTGGTAGTCGATGTCATGGAGATGTACGTTGTATTATCAGAAACCTTGGGCCACCCACTTGGTTTGTTACATTAAGTTGTGCAGAATATGCATGGGAAGATTTACATGATTTCCTACGCATATCAAACAAAAACAAAACAAACATAGATATACTAACACCTGGAGAACTTTGTTCTCTGGATCCTGTTAATGTTTCAAGATATTTTCACCATCACTTCATTGCTATGCTACATTTTATTTGTAATAAAACTGTTCCTCCCCATGGAGAAGTGCAACACTTCTTTTGGAGAAAAGAATACCAAGCCAGAGGAGCAGCACATATCCACATGCTTTTATGGATTAAAGATGCTCCTAAATTCGGTCAAGACAGTGATGCCACTGTTTTACAGTTTATTGAAAAATATGTCACTTGTGAAATTCCATCGGAATTCAAAAATAGTGATCTTCATGCACAAATTTTACAATTTCAAAGACACAAATGTGGCAAATATTGTCGTCACAAATACAAAAACAAAGGGAAATACTACACCAAATGCCAATTTGGTTTCCCTACACCAGTTACAAATACAGGTCAAGTGAACAACCTCATGTCTTCAGTTAGACATAGTGTTAAAGGTAAGTCACCTAAAAATACATATTACATAAAAAGAAAAGAAGAAGAAAAATATATCAATGATTACAATGCAATCATTGCCCACCAATGGAATGCAAACATAGATGTGCAGTACATTGCAGACAATTCTACTGCAGTTGCACGATATGTCACAGCATACTTAACCAAAGCAGAAAAGACAGAGCTGCAAGACCTCTGGAATGACCTGTCATCAGATAAAACAGTATCTCAAAAATTATACAGCTTGGGCATAAAAATGCTGTCCCATAGAGAATGTGGATCCTATGAAGCAGCTGATCGTTTAACTGGTACTGCACTGTATGGTAAATCTGAAAATATAGTATTGTACGTCAGTGGTGAAGCTGGTTCTGGCAAAACATTCCTAATCAAAATCATCAGTAAGTTCCTTCAACAATTGACAAACAACAAACTGTCAGCTGTTGTCACCACTGCCCCCACGGGTTTAGCTGCCTACAACATAGGTGGTGTCACTTTACACCGATTACTACTCCTGCCAGTAGAACACCAAAACAAATTAGACTATTACAAACTTTCTACAGAAGCTGCAATGGAACTACGCAGAGTATTGAAACAAATGAAAATGCTAATAGATGAAGTGAGCATGGTGCCCAACCTAATGCTGGCTTTGATTCACCTCAGATTACAAGAAGTACTCAAAACAAACTATGGGGAGCTCTTTGCAGGAAAACACATTATTGTTTTTGGAGATCTTCTTCAATTGACACCAGTAAAAGGTGAGCCTATTTTTAAAACATTAGGACACAAACTCTTCTGTAAAACTGTTGGCAGCATTGGAAATGTCAACCTTTGGCAACATTTCCAATACAGAGAATTAACAGAAAACATGCGGCAATCTACAGATCTCACTTATGCCAACATCTTAAAAAGTATCAATGTTGGTATACTTTCTAAAGAAGCAGAAGCAATATTGAAAACCTGACACATTCATGCGCTTTATGGTGATAATGCATGTGCTACAGATGTTATGGAACAATTAGCCCACAAAAATGTCAATTGTATGGCCTTAATGCCAACTCTTGCAAGCTGTTTCAAATTCAATGAAATAATGTTAAGTAAAGAAATGCAACCAATAATGGAAATTAGCGCCACAGAAAAACTAGATGTACATGGTATGACACTACCCATGTGTGAGCAAGCCATAACAAGACTAAATAGTTTAGAAAAATCAATCTCAAACACAGCATGCTTGGAAAAGATATTACAATTATCCTTAAATTGCAGAGTAATGCTTAAACGTAACCTTGATGTGGACCAAGGACTAGTTAATGGAGCACTGGGTACAGTTGTTGGCTTTCAAACATGCCCACGTGACAACAAAATTCAGTTTGTCAATATTCTCTTTGACAAACTTTCAGAAGTAAAAAGGATAGGATGCTCAACAGCTCGATTCCTTCGATTCAAAGACATGTATGTACACAGAGAACAATTTTCTCTAACTCTTGCATACGCAGTCACCATTCATAAATCACAAGGTCTTACCCTAGACAAAGCAATGGTAGACATTGGTAACACAGTCTTTAAAGAAGGCATGAGCTACGTAGCACTATCACGCTTACGTACACTTGACGGTCTATTTCTAATCAACTTTGATGCAAGTAAAGTAAACGCTGATATTCCTTGCATTTTAGAATACAATAGACTTCGCTCACTATACACCCCCCATCTAAACACATATTCTGTACCACAAAAAGTAAAATGTTCTAAAAGAAATCTTAATCAAATAGAAATGCAACAGGATGTCACTGCAAATCCTCCAAAGATAGTAAAAGAAACTAAAACTTCATCAAGTACCACAAACATAAAAGAACCCATTAGGGAAAGTAAACCAGGTACTCAAAGAAGGAAGACAAACTAAAAAAAAATCAATCAGATACAGAACTACCCGGTCCATTTAAACTCTCAAATATAGTTGGAGTAAGTTGCTACGCAAACGTAGCAATGAATATTCTATTTCAATTGCCACCAATTGTTGACAACATTTACTTACACAGTACAGACCAATTGTGTTTGCAAATGTTAGTACTTCACAGAAATGCAACAAACAATATACACGTATAGTGTTTATGGAATAAGACCACAATTGGACTACTGTGCTGGAATGGTTAAATTCCCTATAAACTCACAGGAAGATCCACAAGAATTTCTAATATACTTACTACAAGTACTGGAAAATAAAAACATACCTATAAATTAAATCTTCCAGATTTCATACATGTGGAAACATACATGCACTCTCTGCAACAATGTGACACAAGAATAAATCCCCAATGAACGCTTCATATATATATATATATATATCAATACCTAATTGTGAATCCATTCCATTTCAGCAACTTGTACAAAATGCAAACCATGGTAGATTATGTACTACCTGCAATTCGGAAAATCGTTCCAAGTTAGTAATACAAACACATAGTAAATACGTAATACTAATGCTTCTACTTTACAATGCGGATGGTACCAAAAACAGCTGCAAGCTGGCTGGTTTCACACATGGTCAAATATCACTTGGCAAGAAAACCTTCACAACAATAGGTATAATCTACCACGCAGGAGCCACAACCAATTCAGGGCACTACACTGCATATATAAAAAAGAAATGTGGATGGTTTGAATGTAATGATAGTACCATTACTCTAAAGCAGAGATTACCAGCAAATCTTACAAACGCTTATTTAATGTTCTTAAAACCAAAATTTGAAAACTAAACTGTACTTAAACCTTAAGTAAACTTGTAGTAAAAAATATAAACTGTTAACATATTCCAAAAGCTATCTAACTGCCCAAAGATTCCACAACACCTAATCAGATAAATGAATACCACTAAATTAGAGCAAAAAAATAGACAGTTAGAATACTAACTGTCCCACAATTTAACAATATCCAAACATATAAATCAATACCACTAAAATATATAAAAAAATAAACAGTTAGAATACGCCTACTGGTATCTAACTGCTCCAAAGTTTTACAATATCCAAACAAATAAATAATATGTTACTGCTCCAAAAAACTACAAGAAGCCAATGTATAAAGCATTAGCCAAAAACAAGTGAACACTGAAAACAAACAAACAAATAAACTATAGCAAAAAACAGAAAAAGTTTTTTTTTTTAATCCAACATGGATTATTTTTTCTCACACAGACCCAATGATTTTATCAACAAACGCAGAAACTGAGCAAATTGCACAGTACTCTGGTTTGTAATCTACTAAATATGAGGGTCCATAAAAAAAGAAATGTTGATTATACAATGTAATAAGTCATTACAAAATACTAATACTAACATACTATTTTCTTTTATCACAGAAATGAACAAAAAATACATGTACTCCAGTTACTAAACCAAACAGTAAATATATTATAATAAGTACAACCATCGCAGCATATCACACCCATAATGGCTTATAACTTTGTTCCTTATAAATTTATTTTTGACTCAAAGTTATAGGCAACTATAAGTGTGATATGCTGCGGTGCTTGTGGCCAGGGCATAAAGTGTTGGGTGCATGGCCATTTGGCCATGCACCCAACACTTTATGCCCTGGCCACAAGCACCGCAGCATATCACACCCATAGAGTCAAACATTTCAACTATGGCGTATAGAAACTTTTAATGTCCGCGGACATTATGAGTGTTCTTAGAACACTTTCAACTTGTCAGCGAACAATACGGACAACGTCCTCAGAACACCCCCATTTTTTTATTTGCGAACATTTCAGGACACCACAAGTGTTCTTAGAACACATTCAACTTGCCAGAGAACAATACGGACAGCGTCCTCAGGACACCCCCATTTTGTTTATTTACGAACATTTCAGGACACCGCGAATGTTCTTAGAACACATTCAACTTGCCAGAGAACAATACAGACAGCGTCTTCAGGACACCCTCTACGAACATTTCAGGACACCGCGAGTGTTCTTAGAACACTTTAAACTTGAAAACAAACAATACGGGCAGCGTCCTCAGGACACACCCATTTTGTTTATTTACGAACATTTCAGGACACTGGGAGTGTTCTTAGAACACATTCAACTTCCCATCGAAAAATACGGACAGCGTCCTCAGGACACCCCCATTTTGTTTATTTACGAACATTTCAGGACACCACGAGTATTCTTAGTACACATTCAACTTGCCAGAGAACAATACGGACAGCGTCTTCAGGACACCCCCTAAGAAAATTTCAGGACACCGCGAGTGTTCCTAGAACACTTTAAACTTGACAGTGAACAATACAGACAGAATCCTCAGGACACCCTCATTTTGTTTATTTACGAACATTTCAGGACACCGCCAGTGTTCTTAGAACACATTCAACTTGCCAGAGAACAATACGGACAGCGTGTTCAGGACACCCCCTACGAACATTTCAGGACACCGCGAGTGTTCCTAGAACACTTTAAACTTGACAACGAACTATACCGACAGCATCCTCAGGACACCCCCATTTTGTTTGTTTCCGAACATTTCAGGACACCGCGAGTATTCTTAGTACACATTCAACTTGCCAGAGAACAATACGGACAGCGTCTTCAGGACACCCCCTAAGAAAATTTCAGGACACCGCGAGTGTTCTTAGAACACTTTAGACTTGACAACGAACAATACGCACAGCGTCCTCAGGACACCCCCATTTTGTTTATTTGCGAACATTTCAGGACACCGCCTGTGTTCTTAGAACACATTCAACTTGCCAGAGAGCAATACGGACAGCGTCCTCAGGACACCGCCATTTTGTTTATTTATGAACATTCCAGGACACCGCAAGTGTTCTTAGAACACATTCAACTTGCCTGAGAACATTACGGACAGTGTCTTCAGGACACCCCCTACGAACATTTCAGGACACCGCGAGTGTTCTTAGAACACTTTAAACTTGACAACGAACAATACGGACAGTGTCCTCAGGACACCCCCATTTTGTTTATTTACAAAAATTTCAGGACACCGCGAGTGTTCTTAGAACACATTCAACTTCCCATCGAACAATACGGACAGCGTCCTCAGGACAACCCCATTTTGTTTATTTACGTACATTTCAGGACACCACGAGTGTTCTTAGAACACATTCAACTTCCCATCGAACAATACGGACAGCGTCCTCAGGACAACCCCATTTTGTTTATTTACGTACATTCCAGAACACCACCAGTGTTCTTAGAACACATTCAACTTGCCAGAGAACAATACGGACAGCGTCTTCAGGACACCCCCTACGAACATTTCAGAACACCACAAGTGTTCTTAGAACACATTCAACTTGCCAGAGAACAATACGGACAGCGTCCTCAGGACACCCCCATTTTGTTTATTTACAAACATTTCAGGACACCACGAATGTTCTTAGAACACATTCAACTTGCCAGAGAACAATACGGACAGCGTCTTCCGGACACCCCCTACGAACATTTCAGGACACCGCAAGTGTTCTTAGAAAACTTAAAACTTGACAACGAACAATACGGGCAGCGTCCTCAGGACACCCCCATTTTGTTTATTTACGAACATTTCAGGACACCGCGAGTGTTATTAGAACACATTCAACTTCCCATCGAACAATACGGACAGCGTCCTAAGGACACCCCCATTTTGTTTATTTACGAACATTTCAGGACACCACGAGTGTTCTTAGAACACATTCAACTTCCCATCAAACAATATGGACAGCGTCCTCAGGACAGCCCCATTTTGTCTATTTACAAACATTTCAGAACACCACCAGTGTTCTTAGAACAGATTCAACTTGCCAGAGAACAATACGGACAGTGTCTTCAGGACACCCCCTACGAACATTTCAGGACACCGCGAGTGTTCTTAGAACAGTTTCAGCTTGCTTGCGAACAAAACGGACACATATTGCGTCCTCAGAACGGCCCCCCCATTTAGTTTATTTAGAACATTTCAGAACAGCCGTTTTGTCCACGGACAAATTGAACACAACAAGAGCGTCTACCACATAAAAAAACACACCATTTAACCTATCTCATACTCTCCCACCCTCCCCAAACACTCTTACACACAAACACACTCTACTAAATACACATTTTAAACCAAGTTTCACCACGCTGTCCGCAGACGTCCGCGAATCCAAGATGGCGGGCGCTACCGAAAATCTAATGCCCTCCACGCTCTGCGCCGTCCAATCAGTGAACACGTCGCATGTCCGTGGACATCACGCAAGCCGATTGGCCAATCAGGACACTGTCCGCGGAGCGAACAGGGAAGTCTGTCCGCGGACCGAACACAGATATCACTAATTTTTATGACCTACTTTTTGGTCATTTAAAAAAAAAAACTACTGGACGGATTTTCACCAAATCTGAAAAAGCATGCTTTCGGGACCAAGCAGCTACTCCTGGTCTACATTTGGTGAAAATCCATCCAGTGGTTTGGGCTGTAGGTGCGAGCAAAGTTTTTTCCCCATTCAGTCTATGGGGAAAAAAAGTTTTGGGACCCCCCCTATAACTTTTCCTCCGTGGACGAATCCTCACCAAACTTTGCAAAAAAATTTGGTGAAAATCCGTCCAGTAGTTTTTTTTTTAAATGACCAAAAAGTAGGTCGAAAAAATTAGTGATATCTGTGTTCGCTTCGCGGACACACTGTCCTGTTCGCTCCGCGGACAGGACAGTGATTGCATAAGCAGCTTGCGTGATGTCCGTGGACATCTGACGTGCTTTTCTATTGGCTGCCGTGAAGCGTGCAGTGTGTCTATTTTCAGAGACGCCCGCCATCTTTGTTTATCGGCGTGGGATCTGCTGCTTGCACAGTGTATATGTGGGCTGCGTCAACTCTGCATCATCCACGAAAAGGCGATGAGGCACAGGCTCTCGTGCCTCTCTCTTGTTCCCCCCACATCCCCCTCATGGCCCGTGCCTCCCATGTTCCCCCCCCTCGCTGATTCTCCGGGTGTTCCTCCCACCCCCCCATGCTCCGTTTCTCTTTCCCGTTCCCCCGCTCATGTCCCGTGTCTCCCTACTGTTCCCCCCAACCCCCTGTTCATGCCCCGTGTCTCTCTCCCCTTCTCCCCTACCCCCCGCTCATGCCCCGTGTGTCTCTCCCCTTCCCCCCACACCTCGCTCATGCCCCGTGTCTCTCCCCTTCCCCCACCTCCCGCTCATACCCCATGTCTCCCTACTGTTCCCCCCACCCCCCGCTCATGCCCCGTGTCTCTCTCCTCTCTCCCCTTCTCCCTCACCCCCGCTCATGCCCCATGTGTCTCTCCCCTTCCCCCACCCCCTGCTCATGGCCCGTGTCTCCCATGTCCCCCCTCGCTGATTCTCCGTGTGTTCCTCCCACCCCCCCCATGCTCTGTTTCTCTTTCCCGTTCCCCCGCTCATGTCCTGTGTCTCCCTACTGTTCCCCCACGCCCCGCTCATGCCCCGTGTGTCTCTCCCCTTCCCCCCACCCCCTGCTCATACCCCGTGTCTCCCTACTGTTCCCCCCACCCCCCCGCTCATGCCCCGTGTGTCTCTCCCTTTCCCCTCCACCCCCCATGTGTCTCTCCCCTTCCCCCCACCCCCCCGCTCATGCCCCGTGTCTCTCTCCTTTCCCCCCAGCCCCCCGCTCATTCCCGTGTCTCCCTTGTGTTACCCCCCCACCCCCTGCTCATGCTCTGTGTCTCCCTTGTGACGAATCCCCCACCCCCCGCACATGCCTGTGTCTCCCTCGTGATACACCCACCCCCCGCTCATGCCCCATGTCTCCCTTGTGTTACCCCCACCCATGCCCTGTCTCCCCTGTTACCCCCTACCCCCCGCTCATGCCCTGTGTCTCCCTTGTGTTACCCCCCACCCCCCGTTCATGCCCCGTGTCTCTCGCCTTCCCCCCACCCCCCGCTCATGCCCCGTGTCTCCCTACTGTTCCCCCCACCCCCGCATCTCTCTCCCCTTCCCTCCCACCCCCGCTCATGCCCCGTGTGTCTCTCCCTTTCCCCCCGACTCCCGGCTCATCCCCCGTGTCTCTCTCCCATTCCCCCCACCCCCCACTCATGCCCCGTGTGTCTATCCCCTTCCCCCCACCCCCGCACAGCCCCGTGTCTCTCTCCCCTTCCCCCACCCCCTGCCCCGTGTCTCTCTCCCCTTCCCCCCACCCCCCGCTCATGCCCCGTGTGTCTATCCCCTTCCCCCCACCCTCCGCTCATGTCCTGTGTCTCCCTACTGTTCCCCCACCCCCCGCTCATGCCCTGTGTCTCTCTCCCCTTCCCCCCACTCCCGCTAATGCCCCTTGTCTCTCTCCCCTCCCCCGCCCCGCTCATGCCCCGTGTGTCTCTCCCCTTCCCCCCACCCCCCCGCTCATGCCCCGTGTGTCTCTCCCTTTCCCCCCCCACCCCCCGCTCATGCCCCGTGTATCTCTCCCCTTCCCCCCACCCCTGCTCATGCCCCATGTCTCCCTCCTTTCTCCCCAACCCCCCGCTCATGCCCGTGTCTCCCTTGTGTTACCCCCACCCCCCGCTCATGCCCCATGTGTCTCCCTTGTGTTACCCCCCCAACCCCCGCTCATGCCCTGTGTCTCCCTCGTGTTACCCCCACCCCCGCTCATGCCCCATGTCTCCCTTGTGTTAACCCCCACCCATGCCCTGTCTCCCCTGTTACCCCCGCTCATGCCCTGTGTCTCCCTTGTGTTACCACCCGCTCATGCCCCGTGTCTCTCCCCTTCCCCCCCACCCCCCGCTCATGCCCCGTTCCCCCCACCCCCCCGCTCATGCCCCGTGTGTCTCTCCCTTTCCCCCCCACCCCCTCGCTCATGCCCCATGTGTCTCTCCCCTTCCTCCCGACACCCGCTCATGCCCCGTGTCTCCCTCCTTTCCCCCCACCCCCCCGCTCATGCCCATGTCTCCCTTGGCTCATTCCCCGTGTCTCCCTTGTGTTACCCCCCACCCCACACTCATGCCCTGTGTCTCCCTCGTGTTACCCCCCACCCCCCGCTCATGCCCCGTGTCTCCCTCCTTTCCCCCACCCCCCGCTCATTCCCATGTCTCCCTTGTGTTACCCCCCCACCCCCTGCTCATGCCCCGTGTCTCCCTTGTGTCACCCCCCCACCCCCCGCTCATGCCCGTGTCTCCCTTGTGTTACCCCCACCGCCGCTCATGCCCCATGTCTCCCTTGTGTTACTCCCCACCCATGCCCTGTCTCCCCTGTTACCCCCTACCCCCGGCTCATGCCACGTGTCTCTCGCCTTCCCCCCACCCCCCGCTCATGCCCCGTGTCTCCCTAATGTTCCCCCCACCCCCTGCATCTCTCTCCCCTTCCCTCCCATCCCCCGTTCATGCCCCGTGTGTCTCTCCCTTTCCCCCCGACTCCCAGCTCATGCCCCGTGTCTCTCTCCCCTTCCCCCCACTCCCGCTCATGCCCCGTGTCTCTCTCCCTTTTCCCCCCACCCCCCGCTCATGCCCCGTGTGTCTCTCCCCTTCGCCCCACCCCCCGCTCATGCCCCGTGTGTCTCTCCCCTTCGCCCCACCCCCACCCCCCACTCATGCCCGCGTCTCTCTCCCCTTCCCCCCAACCCCCGCTCATGCCCCGTGTGTCTATCCCCTTCCCCCCACCTCCTGCCCCGTGTCTCTCTCCCCTTCCCCCAGTCCCCCGCTCATGCCCCGTGTGTCTCTCCCCTTCCCCCCACCCCCCCCGCTCATGCCCCGTGTGTCTCTCCCTTTCCCCTCCACCCCCCATGTGTCTCTCCCCTTCCCCCCACCCCCTCCGCTCATGCCCCGTGTCTCTCTCCTTTCCCCCCACCCCCCCGCTCATTCCCGTGTCTCCCTTGTGTTACCCCCCACCCCCTGCTCATGCTCTGTGTCTCCCTTGTGTCGAATCCCCCACCCCCCGCACATGCCTGTGTCTCCCTCGTGTTACCCCCACCGCCCGCTCATGCCCCATGTCTCCCTTGTGTTACCCCCACCCATGCCCTGTCTCCCCTGTTACCCCCTACCCCCCGCTCATGCCCTGTGTCTCCCTTGTGTTACCCCCCACCCCCCGCTCATGCCCCGTGTCTCTCGCCTTCCCCCCACCCCCCGCTCATGCCCCGTGTCTCCCTACTGTTCCCCCCACCCACCGCATCTCTCTCCCCTTCCCTCCCACCCCCCGCTCATGCCCCGTGTGTCTCTCCCTTTCCCCCGACTCACGGCTCATCCCCCGTGTCTCTCTCCCATTCCCCCCACCCCCCACTCATGCCCCGTGTGTCTATCCCCTTCCCCCCACCCCCCGCACAGCCCCGTGTCTCTCTCCCCTTCCCCCACCCCCTGCTCATGCCCCGTGTCTCTCGCCCCTTCCCCCCACCCCCTGCTCATGCCCCGTGTGTCTATCCCCTTCCCCCCACCCTCCGCTCATGCCCTGTGTCTCCCTACTGTTCCCCCACCCCCCGCTCATGCCCCGTGTGTCTCTCCCCTTCCCCCCACCCCCTCGCTCCGCTCATGCCCCGTGTGTCTCTCCCTTCCCCCCCACCCCCCGCTCATGCCCCGTGTATCTCTCCCCTTCCCCCCACCCCCGCTCATGCCCCATGTCTCCCTCCTTTCTCCCCACCCCCCCGCTCATGCCCGTGTCTCCCTTGTGTTACCCCCCACCCCCCGCTCATGCCCCGTGTGTCTCCCTTGTGTTACCCCCCCACCCCCCGCTCATGCCCTGTGTCTCCCTCGTGTTACCCCACCCCCGCTCATGCCCCATGTCTCCCTTGTGTTAACCCCCACCCATGCCCTGTCTCCCCTGTTACCCCCCGCTCATGCCCTGTCTCCCTTGTGTTACCCCCCGCACCCGCTCATGCCCCGTGTCTCTCCCCTTCCCCCCCACCCCCGCTCATGCCCCGTGTGTCTCTCCCTTTCCCCCGCACCCCCTCGCTCATGCCCCGTGTGTCTCTCCCCTTCCCCCCGACACCCGCTCATGCCCCGTGTCTCCCTCCTTTCCCCCCACCCCCCGCTCATGCCCATGTCTCCCTTGGCTCATTCCCCGTGTCTCCCTTGTGTTACCCCCCACCCCCCACTCATGCCCTGTGTCTCCCTCGTGTTACCCCCCACCCCCCGCTCATGCCCCATGTCTCCCTCCTTTCCCCCCACCCCCCGCTCATTCCCATGTCTCCCTTGTGTTACCCCCCCACCCCCCGCTCATGCCCCGTGTCTCCCTTGTGTCACCCCCCCACCCCCGCTCATGCCCGTGTCTCCCTTGTGTTACCCCCACCCCCCGCTCATGCCCCATGTCTCCCTTGTGTTACTCCCCACCCATGCCCTGTCTCCCCTGTTACCCCCTACCCCCCGCTCATGCCACGTGTCTCTCGCCTTCCCCCCACCCCCTGCTCATGCCCCGTGTCTCCCTAATGTTCCCCCCACCCCCTGCATCTCTCTCCCCTTCCCTCCCATCCCCCGTTCATGCCCCGTGTGTCTCTCCCTTTCCCCCCGACTCCCAGCTCATGCCCCGTGTCTCTCTCCCCTTCCCCCCACCCCCCACACATGCCCCGTGTGTCTATCCCCTTCCCCCCACCCCCCGCACATGCCAGTGTCTCTCTCCCCTTTCCCCCACCCCCTGCTCATGCCCCGTGTGTCTCTCCCCTTCCGCACCACCCCCACCCCCGCTCATGCCTGTGTCTCTCTCTCCCCTTCCCCCCACCTCCCGCTCATGCCCCGTGTCTCCCTACTGTTCCCCCCACCCCCGCTCATGCCCCGTGTCTCTCTCCCCTTCCCCCCACCCCCGTTCATGCCCCGTGTGTCTCTCCCTTTCCCCCCGACTCCCAGCTCATGCCCCGTGTCTCTCCCCTTCCCCCCACCCCCCACTCATGCCCTGTGTCTATCCCCTTCCCCCCACCCCCCGCACATGCCAGTGTCTCTCTCCCCTTTCCCCCACCCCCTGCTCATGCCCCGTGTCTCTCTCCCCTTCCCCCCACTCCCGCTCATGCCCCGTGTCTCTCTCCCCTCCCCCTCCACCCCCCGCTCATGCCCTGTGTGTCTCTCTCCTTCCCTCCACCCCCCGCTCATGTCCTGTGTGTCTCTCCCTTCCCCCCCACCCCCCGCTCATGCCCTGTGTGTCTCTCCCCTTCCCCCCACCCCCTGCTCATGCCCCATGTCTCCCTCCTTTCTCCCCACCCCCGCTCATGCCCATGTCTCCCTTGTGTTACCCCCCACCCCCCGCTCTTGCCCCGTGTGTTACCCCCCACCCCCCGCTCATGCCCCGTCTCTCCCTCGTGTTACCCCCACCCCCGCTCATGCCCCATGTCTCCCTTGTGTTAACCCCCACCCATGCCGTCTCCCCTGTTATCCCCCGCTCATGCCCCGTGTCTCCCTTGTGTTACCCCCCACACCCGCTCATGCCCCGTGTCTCTCCCCTTCCCCCAACCCCCCGCTCATGCCCCGTTAACCCCGCCCCCCCGCTCATGCCCCATGTCTCTCCCTTTCCCCCCACCCCCTCGCTCATGCCCCGTGTGTCTCTCCCTTTCCCCCCCACCCCCTCGCTCATGCCCCATGTGTCTCTCGCTCCCCCCCACCCCCGCTCATGCCCCGTGTCTCCCTCCTTTCCCCGCTCATGCGCATGTCTCCCTTGTGTTACTGTCCCCCCGCTCATGCCCCGTGTCTCCCTTGTGTTACCCCCACCCCCCGCTCATGCCCCTTGTCTCTCCCCTTCCCCCCGCTCATGCCCCGTGTCTCCCTCCTTTCCCCCCGCTCATGCCCTGTGTGTCTCTCCCCTCCCCCCACCCCCCGCTCATGCCCTGTGTCTCCCTTGTGTTCCCTCTACCCCTGCTCATGCCCTGTGTTACCCCCCACCCCCCTGCTTCTTGCCCTGTGTCTCCCTCGTGTTCCCCACACCCCCGCTCATGCCCCTTGTCTCTCTCCTTTCCCCCCACCCCCGCTCATGCCCTGTGTGTGCCCTATTCCCCTACCTCCTGCTCTTGCCCCGTGTGTGCCCTGTTCCCCCCACCCCCGCTCATTCCCCGTGTGTGCCCTGTTTCCCCCACCCCTCGCACATGCCCCGTGTCTCCCCTGTTCCTCCTCCGCTCATGCCCTGTGTTTCCCTCATGTTCCTCCCCACCCCCCGCTCATGCCCTGTGTCTCCCTCGTGTTCCTCCCCACCCCCCGTTCATGCCCCGTGTCTCCCTCGTGTTCCACCCCACCCCCCGCTCATACCCCGTGTCTCCCTCGTGTTCCCCCCTACCCCCCGCTCATGCCCCGTGTCTCCCCTGTTCCCCCCACCCGCTGCTCATGCCCCGTGTCTCTCTCGTGTTCCCCCCACCCCCTGATCATGCCCCGTTTGTGCCCTGTTCCCTCTCATCCCCTGCTCATGCCCATGTGTCTCCCCTGTTCCCCCCCACCCCCCGCTCATGCCCTGTTGTGTTCTCTTTATACACCCCGCCTTCCCTTTCCATGGTGGCCATCTTGGTAAAAGATTTTTTTTTTTACCACCCTGGGTTCCCACTTTGAGGACCTAAGATGCTAGTGTTCTTCATCTATCTGCGTTCGCTTCGCGGACGGACTTCCCTGTTCGCTCTGCGAACAGCACCCCGATTGGCCCATGGGCTTGCGTCATGTCCGCGGACATGCGACGTGTTCGCTGATTGGACGGCGAGGGGTGTGGAGCGCGTCAGATTTTCTGTGGCGCCCGCCATCTTGTATTCGCAGTCAACCGCATACAGCGCAGTGAAACGTGGATAAAAAATTGTATTTAGTGCCGTGTGTTGGTGTGTAAGAGTGTTTGGGGAGGGTTGGGGAGTATGAGATAGGTTCAATGCTTTGTTTTTTTATGTGCTAGACCTTTTTGTTGCGTTCGATTTGTCCGCGGAGAACACAGCTGTTCTGACATTTTGTAAATAAACTAAATGGTGGGGTGTTTAACGGAGTATGTGTCATTTTTGTTCGCAAGGAAGGTAAAAATGAGCTATGAACACTCGCGGTGTACTTAATTGTTCGTAAATACACAAACTGGGGGTGTCCTCAGGACGCTGTCCGTATTGTAATCTGTCTAGTTGAATGTGTTCTAAGAACACTCGCAGTGTCCCGAAATGGTTGCAATCACACAAAATGGGGGTGTTCTGAGAACGTTGTTTGTATTGTTCGTTGTCGGGGTGAAAGTGTTTTAAGAGCACTCCTTTTGTTCGCTAATAGTACAATTTCCTAGGGGCGTCAATCGACTTTTTGCCCACCAAAGAAAGGATAAATCCGGCTGGTGTGCGTCGACATTATGTGATAATCCTATGACTGGCGCTATTGACCTGGCTGACTTGCTTTTGCGACACTAAATCATATCTCCCGCCCCTAAGCCTGATATTATCAAAGCATTCATATTCCCCGCCTTTCTCTGTGACGTTACAGGGTGCGTAATGAAACGCGCCCAGTCGTCTCCAGTACTACGTGACTTTACACAGAACCCGTAAGACAACACACATTATGTCACAACACAGCGCGCCACAATTCAGAATATGAAACTGCGATTTAAAAGCAAAGAGCAAGATTGTAAATGTTGTAAAGTACATTTATTTGACATCAAATGTTTAGAGAATATTCAGCAATTTGCATTTGTCTTTGTTGTCGATCCGCAAAAGTTCATGTTGAGACACGCAATGTTCCTTTGCGGTACAGAGAGTGTTAGATCAGGTTACAACTCAGTGCGCCACAATTCGGAATATGAAACTGTGGTTTAAAAGTAAACAGCTGGATTGTACATTTGGTAAAGTACATTTATTTCACATGAAATGTTTAGTGAATATTCAGCGATTTGCTATTGTCTCTGCTGTCAATCAGCAAAAGTTTATTTGGAGCCACGCGTTGTTCCTTTGCGGTAGATAGGCTGTTGGTTTATGATAAAAGCAGTAATTGGTCTCTCTGATAATCGGAAGGTTGCTCCAACAACGAGCCATTAGACCACCGTATTGGTTGCTATGTTGTTTGTAGCCGCTAGTACTGCGTAAGGGCATATTGGTCCTTGGCGATTGTCCCATAAAATGGTGAGGGTCATGAAGTTGCATATTTGGACTTGCACCTGGCAGTTGAAGACCCCATCCGCTGGAGTCTGTAAATCGTGACATAGACAAAACGGGGCCACGTACCTGTTTTAAAAAACATAAATTAGTCTCACCAACCGATCTTCATTAAAAATCATCATTTTATTTATTAGGGCGTGAAACTATTTGCTATCTAAGATAGTGCAACAGAGTATGTTAATAATATTTTCCCATTCATATAGCGCTAAGAACTGTGAGGTATGTAAGCGGTGCTTATTATTAACCACAGTGTGTGGTGCTCATTTATCGACCACGGAAGGATGAAAGGCTGAGTCTCGCCTTGCCGGGATTCGAACTTGCGTTAGCAAGCTGTGCACGGATGTCAAAGCGAGCGCTGTACTCGCTGTGCCACTTGACAGGCTACAGTGAAGTGGCACAGCGAGTAGAGCGCTTGACCGCCTATAGACCGGTTAAATTATTTATATTAACCCACTCTGTGTTGTCTGCCTTTTTCAGAGCCCTCTAAACGACAGGGGATCAATTCGGGGGTGATAGTGCGCGGTAGAAAACATTATGCCACTTTCAACGAACAAGTTCAACTTCAGCGGTCTTTAATGCAACGCTATTGTAATTATATTTGGTACAAAGTAATCTAAAGGGTTACTTACAGTACAATTGCAATTTCCATTGTCTACGAGTGGTGCAGTCCCAAAATACGACTCCGCATGTGCCAACGATCTTTCGCATAGTGATATAATATGTAAAAGTGGTTTCGTTTCAGAAATTTCATCGTTATCTTCTCTTACGTTTTAGCAACACTCCTTCAAGAGAAGTCTTTCATCACAATCTCTGTCTGTCAAGGTCAAAACACAATACAACCTTATAGTCTGCTTCGTGAGCCTCTCCGGGGCCCGAGAAAACAATGGAAGCAGCTGACCTTCACTGTGAATGAGCATAAATTCTTACTTTGCAACATTCTGTGTAAAGCCATCTGTAGAAGTTGGTTTTTGCACGCCATGTTTGTATATTGTTTGCGTGATATTAAAAAAAGTTTGTTTAAAGGACATTATGGTTCTAAGTACAGCCGAAATACCCATGAAAATAGCAAGTTATGGTAAGCTATGAAAAATAACTCGCACCAACACCATGCACTGCTAAGACTAACACCCAGGACATCAAAGATGACATCGCAAATGTCATTGATGAAATCACTGATGACATCACATGTGTATGTACTTTTCATGGAATTTGTGTACTAGGGATTTTTATTATAATGTTCCGAAAAAAGTGTCAAGGATATTGCAATAAATATCATACCGTTATTAGTGCTTTGAACGATGCATTTATATCAATAAATAGCATTGTATTATGGGATTCTATGTAGTATACTGAGCTACTAATGGAGAAAGATAGCATTGTGTGCAGAGTACAAGATAAAAGTATAATATTTGTAATGTTAATATGTAGAATAATGAAATGATAATTGTCCTGAAATGTTCGGAAATTCACATAATGGGGGTGTTCTGAGGACGTTATTCGTATTGTGTGATTGCTTAGCTGTATGCAATGAGGGAATGGTACAGAGAGTAAAGTGGACGCCGTCCGCGGACACCGCGGCTGTTCGTGGACAGGGCGTGGTAAATCCGGGTTTTTCCAGGAAATCCAACATGGAAAGAAGACTGTACGGATCAGCCAATCAGATGTCGAGGTTGTGGATTTGTGTTGAAAGAGACTGTGTGTGGTGAAGATGGCAGAAGTGGAGAAAGTCAGGGTGTTGGTGCTCAGAGATATGTTTGTGCATGGTTTACAGCAGTACGCTGAATGCAGGCATGTTGCAAAGAACTTTGATGTCAAAGGAGTGGAGGTGGTGTGGAGCACTGTGCCTGATTGCAATGTACAGGGAATTGTACAAGTTTGTGCGGATATGGCCACGATGAACAGTCTGCATGTGGTAGTTTTGCACTATGGTGCTTTCCATTTGGGCAACGTCAGTGCCCCTACTTTGTTGGCTGATTTGGAACGCTTGGTTCAAGCCGTAGTGAAGATCCTTCCAAATGCGAAAGTAATTTATTCTGGATTACTACCTAGGGCAATATGGGACAATAGTTCAGTTTTTTGTCCTCAGCAAAACATTGCTAGGTGTGTCATCAACCGAGGCATGTGTGCATTCATGCTTAGAGCTGGTATGTTCTTCTGTAACAATGAGAATATTGATGCCAGTAATGCTGTTAATTTTAAAGAAGATGGCATTTGTTTATCTTTTACCGGAAATGCCTTTTTATTTTGGAATGTAAGGGTTGCTTTGGAGAAGGTTATGTGAAGATTTTAGGAGTAAAGTAAGAAAAAAAAACAAGAAAAAAAATATAAAATAACAGGTGTCTGTCAAGCATCTGTAAAAAAAAAAAAACGGCTCTTTTCAGAGCCAACTTCAAAGGGGAAATGGGGCACACTATTTAAATTTACATTCACCACGCTCAGATTTTCGATGTGTCCGCGGACATGGCGGTAGTCCGTGGACATGAAAATCACTATGAGGTGGTTAGTATGTTCTATGTTACATGTCAGGGATATCATGATTAAGTTGTGCTACTAAAAACCTATGAAATTCAGTGAAAAAACTTTGTTAAAGGGACGTTATGGTTCCAAGTAAAACCGAAAAACCCTTGAAATTCGCCAGTTATGGTAACATAAGCAACCATAACTCGCGCCACCGTGCACTGCTAACACTAACACCCAGGACATCAAAGATGACATCACAAATGTCATTGATGACATAACTGATGACATCACATGGCTGGCTCTCCCTTTTTATCCTTTACTGACATATCGAAGCCACATAGTTTTCTACAGTAACAGTCAGGATGTAAAAATTGAAAAGGTACTATATTTGTAGACTTGGGGTCCTGTCACATCATATATGAAACATGTACATAGCGGAAGATACAGGCTTGAAAGAGAGCAATCCTTTCTGTGCATGAAGATAATCATTATGGTTATCAGCACTTTGTCATAGTTTTATTTTTATTACTCTACCTTCCCTCTATATGCTCATATTTGTATACATTATACTCACTCTCCATAGAGTGAATGGGAAAAAAAAAATTCTCGCGTCTACAGCCCAAACCGCTGGACGGATTTCCACCAAATTTGGACCAGGAGCAGCGGCTTGGTCCCGAAAGCGTGCTTTTGCAAATTTGGTGAAAATTCGTCCAGTAGTTTTTTTTTAAAATGACCAAAAAGTAGGTAAAAAAAAAATAGTGATATCTGTGTTCGGTTTGCGGATACACTTCCCTGTTCGCTCCGCGGAAAGTGTCCTGATTGGCCAATCGTCTTGCGTGATGTTCGCGGACATGCAAAGTGTTTGCTGATTGGACGGCGTGGAGCGTGAAGCGCGTCATATTTTCGGTAGCGCTCGCCATATTGGATTCGCGGACGTCCCCGGACAGCGCGGTGAAACTTTGTTCAAAATGTGTATTTTGTAGAGTGTGTTGGTGTGTAGGAGTGTTTGGGGACGGTGGGAGTGTGTGAGATAGGATGAAAGTTGTGTTTTTTATGTGTTAGACGTTCTTTTTGTGTTCGATTTGTTTGCGGACATCATGGGTGTTCTGAAATTTTCTAAATAAACTGACTAGGGGGTGTTCTAAGGAGTCAATATGTGTCCGTTTTGTTCGCAAGCAAAGTGAAACTGTTCTAAGAACACTCGCGGTGTCCAGGGAGTGTTCGTAGGTGGTGTCCTGAGGACGCTGTCCGTATTGTTCTCTGTCAAGTTGAGTCTGTTCTAAGAACTATCGCGTTGTTCTGAAATGTTCATAGGGGGTGTCCTGAAAACGGTGTCCGTATTGTTCGCTGGCAAGTTCAAAGTGTTCTAAGAACACTCACATTGTTCGCGGACATTAAAAGTTTCCCATAGATCATAGTTGAAATGTTTGACTCTATGGCCATGCACCCAAGACTCTATGCCCTGGCAACAACCACCGCAGCATATCACATTCATATTTGTTTATAACTTTGGGTGAAAAACAAATGTATAAGGAACAAAGGTATTAGATACTATGGATGTGATGTGCTGCTATGGTTGTCCTTATTATTGTATACTTACTGTTTGGTCTAGTAATGGGAGTCCATGTTTTTCTTCTTCATTTCTGTGATAAAAGAAAATAGCATGTTAGTATTCGTATTTTGTAATGACTTATTACATTGTATAAGCAATATACTTTTATTTTTTTTCGACCCTCATATTTAGTAGAGTACAAATCAGAGTACTGTGCAATTTGCTCAGTTTCTGTATTTGTTGCTAAAATCATTGGGTCTGTGGGAGAAAAAAAATCCATGTTGGATTTAAAAAAAAAACCTTTTTCTGTTATGCTACAGTTTATTTGTTTGTTTGTTTTCAGTGTTCACTTGTTGTTTCTGGCTAATGCTTTATACTTTGCTTTGTTGTATTTTTTTTGGAACAGTAACAGATTCTTCATTTGTTTTGATATTATAAAATTTTGGAGCAGTTAGATACCAATTGGCGTATTCTAACTGTCTATTTTTTTAATATATTTTAGTGGTTTTCATTTACCTATTTGGATATTGTTAAATTTTGGGACAGTTAGATACCAATTGGCGTATTCTAACTGTGTATTTTTTGGCCTAATTTAGTGGTATTCATTTATCTGATTAGTTGTTGTAGAATCTTTGAGCTGTTAGATAGCTTTTGGAGTATTCTAACAGTTTATATTATTTTAACACACATTTATAATTTTGGGACAGTTAGATACCAATTGGCATATTCTAACTGTGCATTTTTTGGTCTAATTTAGTGTTATTCATTTATCTGATTAGTTTTTGTAGAATCTTTGAGCAGTTAGATAGCTTTTGGAGTATTCTAACAGTTTATATTTTTGTAACACAAATATGAAGCGTTCATTGGGGATTTCTTCTTGTGTCACATTGTTGCAGAGAGTGCATGTATGTTTCCACATGTATGAAATCTGAAAGATTTCATTTATAGGTATGTTTTTGTTTTCCAGTACTTGTAGTAAGTACATTAGAAATTCTTGTGGATCTTCCTGTGAGTTTATAGTGAATTTCACCATTCCAGCACAGTAGTCCAATTGTCGTCTTATTCCAAAAACACTATATGTGTTGTCAGGATTGTTTGCTGCATTTCTGTGAAGTACTAACATTTGCAAACACAATGGGTCTGTACTGTGTGAGTAAATGTTGTCAACAATTGGTGGTAATTGAAATAGAATATTCATTGCTACATTTGCATAGCAACTTACCCCAAATATATTTGAGAATTTAAATGGTCCAGGTAGTTCTGTATCTAACTGCTTTTTTTGGAGTTTGTCTTCCTTCTTTAAAGAAGTATCTGGTTTACTTTCTGTAATTGATTCTTTTTTGTTTGTGGTACTTGATGAAGTATTAGTTTCTTTTACTCTCTTTGGAGGATTTGCAGTGACGTCATGTTGCATTTCAGTTTGATTTAGTTTTCTTTTACAACGTTTTAGTTTTTGTGGAGCAGAATATGTGTTTAGATGGGGAGTGTATAGTGAGCGAAGTCTATTATATTCGAAAATGCAAGGAATATCAGCGTTTACTTTACTTGTATCAAAGTTGATTAGAAATAGACCGTCAAGTGTACGTAAGCGTGATAGTGCTACGTAGCTCATGCCTTCTTTAAAGACTGTGTTACCAATACCTATCATTGCTTTGTCTAGGGTAAGATCTTGTGATTTATGAATTGTGACTGCGTATGCAAGAGTTAGAGAAAATTGTTCTCTGCGTACATACATATCTTTGAAGAGAAGGAATCTAGCTGTTGAGCGTCCTATCCGTTTTACTTCTGAAAGTTTGTCAAAGAGTATATTGACAAACTGAATTTTGTTGTCACGTGGGTATGTTTGAAAGCCAACAACTGTACCCAGTGCTCCATTAACTAGTCCTTGGTCCACGTCAAGGTTACGTTTAAGCATTACTCTGCAATTTAAGGATAATTTTAACATCTTTTCTAAGCCTGCTGTGTTTGAGATTGATTTTTCTAAATTATTTAGTCTTGTTGTGGCTTGGTCACACATGGGTAGTGTCATACCATGTACATCTAGTTTGTCTGTGGCGCTAATTTCCATTATTGGTTGCATTTCTTTACGTAGCATGATTTCATTGAATTTGAAACAGCTTGCAAGAGTTGGCATTAAGGCCATACAATTGACATTTTTGTGGGCTAATTGTTCCATAACATCTGTAGCACATGCATTATCGGCATAAAGTGCATTAATGTGCCGGGTTTTTCAATGTTGCTTCTGCTTCTTTAGAAAGTATACCAACTCTCACACTTTTTAAAATGTTGGCATAAGTTAGATCTGTAGATTGGCGCATGTTTTCTGTTAATTCTCTGTATTGGAAATGTTGCCAAAGGTTGACATTTACAATGTTGCCAACAGTTTTACGGCAGAGTTTGTGCCCTAATGTTTTAAAAATAGGTTCACCTTTTACTGGTGTTAATTGAAGCAGATCTCCAAAAACAATAATGTGTTTTCCTGCAAAGAGCTCTTCATAGTCTGTTTTGAGTACTTCTTGTAATCTGAGGTGAATCAAAGCTAACATCAGGTTGGAGACCATGCTCACTTCATCTATTAGTAGCATTTTCATTTGTTTCAATACTCTGCGTAATTCCATTGCAGCTTCTGCAGAAAGTTTGTAATAGTCTAATTTGTTCTGGTGTTCTACTGGTAATAGTAGTAATCGGTGTAATGTAACACCACCTATGTTGTAGGCAGCTAAACCTGTGGGGTCAGTGACAACAGCTGACAGTTTGTTGTTTGTCAATTGTTGAAGGAACTTACTAATGATTTTGATTAGGAATGTTTTGCCAGGACCAGCTTCACCACTGACGTACAATAGTATAGGTTTCTAATTACGGCAGGAACATTCTTTATTTTCATGTTTTACAACATGTGCAATTTGTTTTGTTACTTCTTGAAAAATGCTACTTTGCTCATTGTTTAGTTTTGATTGTAGTATAGTTAAGTCTTCCTTATCTTCATACTGACACATGGTGTTTTCTACTTCTATCATAGCTAATTCTGCCTCATTTGTTATTAGTAGTTCTCCCAGTGGTTCTTGGCTTCCTGTTACAGAAGGTTGACTACTGTCAGGAGTATCCTTATCTAGTTGAGCTTGGAGTTCTTCTTCATGTTGCTGTTCATTGTGCAACATTGTTTTGTACTGTGTAAAGTTTACATCTGTTATAGTGCTTTCATTTGCTTTGAAAGCATCCTCATATGAGTCATAGTTATCTAGTAATTGTTCTTCTTTTCTCCATGGTTTGAAGAGTTGTAGCAGGGACATGTAATATACTTCTTTATGTTGAGGAGTCTTCAATGACAATTTGATATGATTAATTAAATTTGGTTTAGTGAGTTTAACTAAGCTGCCTTCACAGTCTGTCACTCTATATTTACCTTTTTTTTTCATCGGGTTTCATATTATTTTTGTATGTGTAGTTTTGGGCTATTTGGTATAGACACATGTTTTCCAAAGTATTACTTCTGTTTGGGTAGTATGTGTCCAATAAATTGTTTTTTAAAATGTCTTGGCTGTTGGGATCATGTTTGGCTATTGTTTCTATATCTTCATATGATTTTAGAACTCTTTTTCTAGATTTAGCTGGACCAAGACTTAGCCATACTATATTTTCAGATTTACCATACAATGAAGTACCAGTTAAACGATCAGCTGCTTCATAAGATCCACATTCTCTATGGGTGAGCATTTTTATGCCCAAGCTGTATAATTTCTGAGATACTGTTTTATCTGATGACAGGTCATTCCAGAGGTCTTGGAGCTCTGTCTTTTCTGCTTTAGTTAAGTATGCTGTGACATACGTGCAACTGCAGTAGAATTGTCTGCAATGTACTGCACATCTATGTTTGCATTCCATAAGTGGGCAATGATTGCATTATAATCATTGATATATTTTTCTTCTTCTTTTCTTTTTATGTAATATGTATTTTTAGGTGACTTTCCTTTAACAGTATGTCTAACTGAAGACATGAGGTTGTTTACTTGACCTGTATTTGTAACTGGTCTAGGGAAACCAAATCGCCATTTGGTGTAGTATTTGCCTTTGTTTTTGTATTTGCGACGACAATATTTTCCACATTTGTGTCTTTGAAATTGTAAAATTTGTGCACAAAGATCACTATTTGTGGCTTCTGATGGAATTTGACAAGCAACATATTTTTCAATAAACTGTAAAACAGTGGCATCACTGTCTTGACCAAATTTAGGAGCATCTTTAATCCATAAAAGCATGTGGATATGTGGTGCTCCTCTGGCTTGGTATTCTTTTCTCCAAAAGAAGTGTTGCACTTCTCCAAGGGGAGGAACAGTTTTATTACAAATAAAATGTAGCATAGCAATGAAGCGATGGTGAAAATATCTTGAAACATTAACAGGATCCAAAGAACAAAGTTCTCCAGGTGTTAGAATATCTATGTTTGTTTTGTTTTTATTTGATATGCGTAGGAAATCATGTAAATCTTCCCATGCATATTCTGCACAACTTAATGTAACAAACCAAGTGGGTGGGCCAAGGTTTCTGATCATACAACGTACATCTCCATGACGTCGAAACCAGTACTCTTTAGTACCACGCATATTTGCTAATAGATTTGTAATATTTGATTGTAAAACCTCATCCTTTTGTTGCACTTTCCCTAATAATTGTGTAGCTGTCATATTTTGAAAGTGTGATCCTGATTTTAATATGTGTGCAACTCCGTAACATAAAGTTGCTAGTTCACTTTCAAAGAGTAGGTGGAATATGTATTCCACATTTTGTCTAAATCTGGGATCTTCAGAATACATCCGTAATGTGCGGTATTCTGAAGCTGATATTTGAATAGGTCTATCATCATATCTTCCTCCTTTGCCAGTTGGAAAGAGTAGAGGAAAAGCACGTGCTTCTATACTTTTTTCCCATATACTGATTGGCGATTCTTTTGTTTGACGCATTTGGTAAGTTTCCAGTACATCTTGTACGGTGTCATTACAGTGCAAAGGATGAATTGTATACTGGTCTAAAGTATTTGATATTGTAGCAGGATCTAGTAGCTCAAATTGACCAGCTTCTTGTATTTCTTGAATTATTTCAGTTGTATCTTTCAAGTTTTCTTCAATATTAATTTCTTTGTAATATTCATTATTCTCTTTAAGATATTGGAAGGCTTGTCTAACTTTATATAAATCTACCAGCTGTTGCCATATTTTTTTGTCTTTTGTAGGTACTCCATTTACTAATATAATTAAAGATTGCTGCATTGGACGTTGCACTCCTAGAGTATGCACATTTTCTTTTAGATTTAATGGTAAATAAACTACTTTTCCACGAATGCCTTTTACCAATTCAGAGGGAGGTAATTTTGCTGTTTTTGGTTGAAGGCGTATTATTGCTTGAAATGGGTGTACTGTTTGAATTATGATGCTCTCATATAAATTAAGTTGTTGTAGAGGTTTTGGTACTGGGTATAATTCCAAATTATTTGTGATAGAACGTGAAGGAGTTTGGTTGTTGTCAAGTTTTGTAGTGCAATAACTGCAAAGTATTAAGGGCTCAGTTATTTCATATTTGTTTTCTGCTAGAAGGTAGAGAGCTAATTCAAACCATTTAGAATCTTCATTGTCTTCTATTTTGTATGATAGGTCCACAGTTTTTGTGTTACTTTTATAAAAAATTCTACGGTAACATACACATACATGGTTTGGTACTTCAGCTGATGTACTTTTAAATTTTAGTATTTCTTTTTTGTATGTGTTTAGCAAAAGGTTGCCATGTGTAGAATTGTTGCTTAATTGGTTTAAAGCTATTTCATTCTGTAAATGGCTTTCACTTCCAAAATATATTTTCTGGATATAGTGAATTTCTTCAAGTAGGTCTTTTGCTGTACCATGTAGAAGGATGTTATTTAACTTTGCTAGTGCTAAAGCAGGACTTTTAGCATAGTACAGTTTATAGACTAGATTTCTTATAGTTGAATGATGTGTTGATATCCCTTTGATATCATGGAAAGTGGTTTTACAAGTAGGTCCTGTAATGCAGGCCAATGAATGTCCTTGTAGTCCTGTGTACTTGCGCACTGGACAGGTATCTATATTTTGCAGTAATTTAATTTTGATTTTGTCTTTGCTTTTTACATATTTATTGAGGATTGGTGTAAAGATTTGAAACATTGTTTGGGAATGTTACACATTGACGTGCATGGCCATTTGTACACTAGACGTTCTGATTCAGTTGAATGGAGGGGTAATTCTAAGTTTTCAGGGCATATTTTTGTAAGGAGTACTTCTTGTTCCATTATGGTATTATTCACTTTTTCATAACCTCGACCACTGCTATTTATGGCAATTGTTTTCGTTTGCTTTTGTTTGTACGCTTCTTCATTAAAATATGGTTCTGTGCTCGTAGTGTGATTCCATTCACCTCCGCAGATACTTAAGAAATTCTTTCTGTTGACATTTCGCTTATTGAGAAGTCTTTTTTGTAATTTAGCTATTAGTTTTGTTAGTGGTTTCATTTTGTTTAACAGTAAAATAAATACATTTCTTTTGAGAAGAATTGCACTGTCCATCAATGCTTCTAAGATTAATTTCCTATGATAGGTTTTAAGCTTTGAACCTGATTTCTCTCCTGTTTTTATAAGATTTTGAAGGACTTTGTGACGGTATATTTTGGCTAAAATACTTTTATTGGTATGCTTACTTTGCACTATATTAAAATTTGAAGAAGTAGTTTTATCTGTACTGATAGGTGATTTTCTGTTAATTGTTTTTTGGTTTGTTTTACATTTTGATAGAAGAAGCGAAGTTGTTGTACTTGAAACTTCTTGTGTTTCACTAAATGATTGTATTAGCTGTTTTGTTTCAACTTTTTTTACAAATTCTGCTAGAGATGGATGCTTATGTTGGACACCTTTATTTTCATTTGCTCTAATTTTGCATCGCTTTCTACGGAGTTGTCTTTTGGTAGGCATTCTTTAGGGTCTGTTGAAAAAAATAAAGAAGATATGGGTTGGGGTGTTCTGGAATGTATGTGTGCTGTGTGCATGAGTGTTTGAGTAAGATGATAAAGATGTATGTAATGGTGTGTGATTGTGCATTGGGAACTAAAACTAGTAGGGGTAGATATTCTTGAATTTATGTGTCACTAAACTGGGGTTCAGATGACAAAAAAAAAGTAAGCTAGTGGTGTGGAAAAGTACAAATAGTAAATGTAATGTATACAATTAAAACAGTTGTTTGTTCTATCATATGAAAATTGTAGTGGTTCAGTTGGCTAATTTGTGTGTCCAAAAATAGAAATTTGTGGGCCATTCTGGTTGTAAATCGCTGTTTACGACATGGACATTTTTGGACAAAATGGTACAAAATCTCTATTTTAAGAAACCAAAATAGCTGGTATTAATGTTATAGTATATTTGATTAATAATATAAATAATATGGTGATATTTTACTTACTTTTTTTTTAAATTAACAGGTAACTTCTTAGTTTTTCTTTCTTCTTCGAATTCGGCTGCTTCTTTTCAGGAAACTGGTCTTCACTGCAACTGTGAAAGCTTCAAATTAGTAACTTTGTTTGTATATAGCACTGTTTTTAATTTAGATATTGATTTTTTTAATTGAAATCCTCAGTGCCTTCTGTAAAACCATTAAACTAATTTATTTACATAAGATACATTGCATCAGTTCAGTGCATATGATATGTTCTTAATGAACAAATTGCATTGAATGACTAACTGTAGCAAAAATAAAATATCTTTACTATGTCTTGTGAAATTTATAATATATTAGTGAATACCACTATTTCTGTAAGTAAACTGTTCTAGGTAATAGCGCCTCAATGTCATGTCTAATTTAAAGTAATTAAGTAAATAAATAAATAAAAACAAAAAATATGAAATTGTATAAGTATTTTTATAAAGGTTTAAATATAGATTGTGTTTGCATGCAATTTTGTTTGAATATATGTAGTCTATATATTTCATTTAAAAAATGTTAGTTTAACATGATTTGAGTGTGTGTGTTTAAAGAAAGTAAAAAGTATAAAGGTGTATAAGTGGTAGTTGATTTTAGGAAATTGAAAAAAGTACAGTAAATTCATTTAACAGATTTTACAAGGTAAAAGTCTGTTTGAAAATGTGTTCATGTACCATAGCTCTCAAGTCACATGCTTTTGGTGGGTGTCACACGCCTTGTAAAGGGCAGACTCACGCGCCAAGCCTCCTGCATGCCCATTCATTGCAATGGGCGTCTCACCCGCTAAAAACAAATCGGGTGATTTCACCCGCCTGTAAAACAAAAATGGTTGAGAGCTATGTCATGTACTATACAGAAAATATGCATACCTGAACTTTGTGTTCATGCATATGGATATGCATGGAGCTGCAAGTAGAAATCTTGAAGACTTGTACAGTATTTTGGTAGATGCTGCTTGCCAATGATATGACACTTGTACTCAGAGAGATTCAGAGTACATTTGCAGTGCTGATCTATGATGATGCAGTTAGATGTAGAGGTCTTGAATGTGATTGGTGAATGGTCATGTAATTTTTGAGGTACATCCAATGAGGGAATGGCAGAGAGAGTGTAGTGGAAATGGTAGAAGGGCTGTTCATGTTACGATATGTCCGCGGACATGGCGGTAGTTCCAGGACATCAGGAATTACATCCGGGGATTTTTGGGTTCAGAAGTAATGCAAATGAGAATAAGCACTGAAAGGGATTGGTCAGGAAAGTTTGGTGGGTGTGTTGTGCCAGGAGAGATTTTCTGAGATACTCTTTTTGCTGAGAGAACAAAAGATAGCTATGGCTGTGTGTTTCAGAAAACAGATTGTTTGGATTTTAGGAGATTCGTGGATACATTGTTTGAAGGTGCATGCAGAAAGCTGTGGAGTAGCTGTAGATCTTGGATTCCCACATGTGGAAGTACACTGGCATGGAGTACGTGGAATGAAGTGGTTGGATTTGCTACCTCTCTGTGCTACTTTGGAGACAGAGCAACATCCAGACATAATTGTAATTCATTGTGGATGTCATCTTTGATGTCCTGGGTGTTAGTCTTAGCAGTGCACGGTGGTGGCGCGAGTTATGGTTGCTTAGCTTACCATAACTGGCGAATTTCAAGGGTTTTTCGGTTTTACTTGGAACCATAACGTCCCTTTAACAAAGTTTTTTCACTGAATTTATAGGTTTTTAGTAGCGCAACTTAACCATAACGTCCCTTTTACAAAGTTTTTTTCACTGAATTTCATAGGTTTTTAGTAGCGCAACTTAACCATAACGTCACTTTAACAAAGTTTTTTTCACTGAATATATATATATATATATATATATATATATATATATATATATATATATATATATATATATATATATATATATATATATATATATATAAATATTTACCTTTACAAACTAGCCTGATTCCTGGTCCAGTGTGATCTGGGGGGTATTTTGAGACGGGTGTGATATGAGTGCTATATCATTCAGAATATTGAATTTATAGACACAAAAAATAAGTATTTCATTTCCGCACTAAATGCTAGGTGAGACCGGGGTGTGTGCCCGATTGAAATCCTTAGCAGATTTTGGGGGCTCGTCTGGGATTCTGAATTCGAGATACCACCCGTGACAGTCTAACACAGCACACTAGCCTGGAAGGTACAGACACCTTGCTTGGTTGGTGTACTGTGCTGCACTGTACAAGCACCTCTCAAAATAAATACTACAAAAATCGGGCCTGTTTGTAAAAGTAAATTACCTCTAAAGTAAGTCATAAGGAAATTGATATTTCCAAAATGGCGATCCCAATAGAGATTTATATGGCTAGGGAACACCCCTGCACAAACTGTTTGTCAGGGGTGAGTGGCCCGAACAAACAGAACAGGTATTGCTGCAGGAAATAAAAGAACAGGTCACTGCCATATACCTAGATACATGGCAGGACAAGGGCCTATTACACCAAGCGCTCAGTGAACTGTACATGGCCCCTAAAAATAAAAGAGGAGCAGTGTAAAATTGCCAAAATAGCCACCTACCTGTACCTCCACATAGGGGTAATGCAGGAAAAGCATGCAGAAAACATAGTTCTGGCAAAGAAGCACGTGGAGACACTAGAGAAAATCCAAACTAATCTGGACTCTGCAGAGCAAAGGCTCCTGAAGAGCCAATAATCAGAGACAGAAGCTAGGCAGTACTTGACGAAACTAAACAAAAAACTGGCCCTCTAACAACAAGAGAAGGCAGAGCAAGATACCAAATTACAGACACTGCAAGATGAGTGTCAGGAAAGGGTTGACTCTTTGCAACAGGGTCAGCAGAAGCTGGCACAACAGTTAAATTACAGCAGAGCATGCACAGAACAGATAGTCACATTACAGAACCACATAGAATCCTTTAAAGAGGAAAATATTAAATTAATTATTAAAGACCTAGAATCTAAAGCAGAAGTTGATGAGGAGCGCAGACGTCCAGAGCATTCAAAAAACAGAGGGACGGCGAGGCTGAACAAAGGGGCACTCTAAGCCAGGAGAGGGATGCCTTAGTCCAGGAAGTCAGAACTAAGTTAGAGGAAAGAAATCTGGCCCTCCATGAGCTTAGTGAAGTTAAAACTGAATATGAGAAGCTACTAGAGCACACCAGGCGGGTGGAGGATGCTCTGGAAAAGAACTCTCAGACCAATAATGACAAAACTCAGGAGGTGAGTCTCCTGTGGCAAAAATAGGCCCAGTATTTCCAATCCAGGCAGGAAGCACAGAGAGACAATGAGGCTCTCTGTGAAAAGAGTGATAGGCTCCACAAACAGATAGCCATGCAATAGCAAATTATTGAGACCAGTAAGGCCTTAATAGAGGAGCAAAGGAGTCAGATTTTGGCATGTCACCAGGGAATAGGGGCTGAAAGAGAAGAGGTAGGAAGGGACAGAGAAACCTCTGAGCATAACATCAGTACCCCTGCAATCAGGGATTCTAACACCTTCAGTACCATGGACTCTGCCGCCTTCATGTCCACTGGCTCATATGAACCAAGGGCCACAGGGATGGTAGACTTCAGCAGAATTGGCAACATGCGACTGACAGATCAGTGCCTCCCAGAAATGGATGGGCGGGCGTCTCTGTACAGATTCACAAACGTTAGGGCTAGCCTCTCTGATCAGGAAGACTCCTTGAGGGGAGAATCAGGGAATTGGATCCTCAAAAATACTGTCTACCAAAGGACCTCTTCCCAGCTAGGGCAGTGGGGGGAGGGTACTCAGCCAATCCTGGGAGCAAGGGAGAGTCAGAAGACTCTTCTTAGCACCCCACTCATCTAGAAACTAGGCCCCCACATTCTGCAAGCCATTCTCAAGCTTGCAGAATCAGGGAGAGCCTAGAGGATCAGATAGCCACCTCCTGTAGCAGTGCCTCTGACTGAGAGGATGAGTGGACTCGGGTGACTAAGACTAAAACGGCCAACAAAATTAAGAGGGCTCTACTAAAAGATCCCTTGAAACAGATCAAGGCCATTAGGAGCGTCATAACTCCTTATCACAAAAATGCCAAGTATTCTGTCTGGAAGCACCTTGAGTTGTACGAGCAAATGATGGATACTTTCCATCTGAAAGATAGCAAGAGTTTCATCCAATATGTCAAGTGGACATTTTCCCCTGAATACTCCAGCTTCTAAGCGGGGCTGGGGGATCAGAACCACTCAAGATGGTCCACCTCCAGGGCGGCCATCTTAAAACATTTTTCTGTGCTTAGGAACCCCAAGAGGCCCGCAAGGCCGCCTACAGTCTGCAGTGTGGGGAAGACCAGGCCCCACAAGAATTTGTGCAAGAACTAAAACGTGCCTTTGCGCAGACCAACAGGAGGGTGCGGACAGACAGTAGGGAGTTCATTAATACCTTTTTTCATGCACTCCCTAAATACATCATGACCCAGCTGGTGAGGGACTTTCACGAGAAGTGATCACTAGACTGGGTCATTGAAAAGGCGACCCGTATTTATGAAGTGCAGAAACCGGTAGAGAATAAAAATACAAATAAAAACCCCAAACCAGCCAACACCCCTGCTGCTGCTAAGGAGGCAGAGGTGAAGGTTGCCCCCATTTTAGATCTATAGATGGCAGGGCCTAAAAATATTCCTGTACAGAATCCATCTTCTAACCAAAGAACCAGAAGGCCCTTGGGCCAATCCCAAACAGGTAGTCAGGGAGGTAACCCCACAAATGGGACCCCTAACTCCCCTGATTATATTAGCCCCCATTACAAGGGCAAAAAACACATCCTGGGGTATGTGTGGACTCCCCCAGCCCAAGGGGGGGATCCAACCAGGTAGCTACCAACCCAGGAAACTTCCCTCCTAACTTTCCCCAGGAGGGCAGTTATCCCCCAAATGCCTGGTTGAGCTTCTTTCCCCGGTACCCACCAAACTTCAACCCACAAAGCAACCCTCCTTTCTTTCCCCACTTTCCTGAGCCAGACAGCCCAATCCGGGAGAGGGAAGGCCGAGGGTGGAGGGTTACCAGAACTATCCCAACCAAGGGTATTATGTGAGAAGGGACAGTTACCCTTCCCGTGATCCACCTAGGATAGACCAGAGACCCCCGTACCAGCCAGAGCTGGTGTCCCAACTGGAGCACCAGGTCCAGAACTTGTCACAGGGCCTGGGTCACATGTTGAGGGCTCAGCAGAACCCTCAGATGAGCATGCTGGCTCAGAACTCCACAAATCAAGGGTCTGGTACACCAGAGCAATGACGGGGAGAGAACCCCGATAACCCACCGGTTCTAAAGGAGGAGGCACGGGGGAAGAGGCGTGCAAAGCCTTAGAGGAAGCTTCCTTCCCCACTTGTGAAAAGCCCCTGGAAACCCAGGAACCAGAACCAGAATCACCTGCCCCCGAAAGTCTGCAACCTAAGGAACAGAGGGTGGGTAGGAGAAATAAAGGACCTAAAATTTTGTGGAGGAGGTTAGTGTCTTCCAATTTGAAGGAGAGGGGTCCTCAGAGGACTCTTGGAAAAGGATCTTCTCCTTCAGGGATGCAGGAACTCCTCCCAAAGAAAAATGGGTCCTGAGAGATCCAAATCAAGACTGCGTAAATGTGGGGACTCAGTTAGAACTGCCCTTCATTGAACCCCAAAATGATCAGCCAGAAAGCCACCTTGCCCAAACATATTCTGGGGACTGCCTCCAAAAGGGGGGGGGGTGCAGCCCAGAGACACAACCGGGGGAGCCCAAAACTCTCCCAATATCCAACTGCCATATTTTTCTTACAGATTCCCAAGCTCCCACACAGAATCCTGCCCAAACTACACATGTGTCCGAATCCAGAGTCAAGAAATGAACCCACCAATCGGGCCCAAAATGCACATTATCTTTGGCCTCTTGAGGAGAAGGAGGGAAGATTGTATGCCCCAGTCCAAATACAAGGGCAATGTACATTTTTGGCACTGTTGGACACTGGTTCCCAAACCACGCTTCTGTCAAAGAGGGTGTTTGATCAGCTGAATTCAGGAAGAGGGAGAGATACCAGATCCCTCTCACCCCTCTTCCTGGACAACTTCAGAATTTCAATGGGAATTAAAATCCTGTCGAGGGGACGGCGTATTTAGAAATTAAAATTGGGCGACACAAGGTGAAACAACCGGTCATAGTTGTGACTCCAGAGGGCACACCATGTTTACTGGGAAATGACATCCTGCGTAGATTGTCTCCCCTCATAGACTGCATAAACAAGGTCTTCTGGACCCTACCTAACCGACCGATTAAATTAAAACATAGTGTCAACCATGTTAGTTTAAATGGCACTTGTCACATGGTTGAACAAAAACCTGACCAAATTAAGTTCTACTTTCAAAAGAACAAAATCCCTGACGTGACAGTAATTGCAGTAGGACAACAAACCGGTGATGGGAAGTCCTCTCTATTTTTGAAAATCAACCTTCCTTCCAGTCTCAAGTGGCATTCCACCCTGGAAGGAAATACGCTGAAATTCTATACCGATTCACAATCAGAAAATCCCACTTCCATAGTTCGAAATGATGAGAAACCAGCTCAAAGCTTGGCTGACATTCAGAAGATTGGAGAACAGTTGTTCATCCCTATTCAGTTAAATGAGGGGAAGGACTCTGTTCTCGCCCGAGTGTGCGTGAACAATGATAAGAGCTTCATCAGCGAAGCCATGTTCTGAAAACTCCCAAAAGATCCAGCCATTCCCATCTTTAAATTGATAGACAAATGGGAAATTGACCTGGAAACTCCCAATTCCGAATATCTCCTGCCTAGCAGGTGCATGCTCATAATTTCCATAGGCAACAAAAGCATAGTACATAACTGTTGGGTCGTGCGAGATGTCCCTGATGCATTTTATTTAGGCAGTGACATTCTCAATCGCTTTGCCATTTGTTTGGACCTGATAAACTTCAAAGCCTGGTCCCGATTAGTGGGTAATCTCATGGACTTTGATGATCCAGAGAAAGCATTTCGGTCAGCTCAACTGCTGCCATATGCAGTTGAAGTTCAGATTGGAGAGGAAGCCACCATCCCAGAACGCACCCGACTATTCCCACTTAAGGTAAAAATTAAAAGAGGACAGAAACTGCAAAATCCTAACGCATATATTCACCTCAATGCCCATCTCCAACAGCAAGGGTTGGGGATAAACCCAACACCACTAGTCAATACAGAACACAACACCATTCCAATAGTGGTGGATAATGGCGACCTTAGGAGTATCACTCTGGGCGCAGGCACCATTATTGGAATGGCGGTTGATGACTGACATTTTTCCATAGATTTAGGTAATGAACTGATAGGACCAATCCCCAATGACTGTTTTGACAATGATAGAGACAATGACACAACACCAGACAGGATCTTCACCCGGCATGGGGGAATTTCCTGGTGCACTCTTCCTGCCCTTATGGTAAGGAAGATGTGACCTGTGACTTCAGGAGGGATGAGGTGATCTTTCAAGTCCACCAGGACTGCCTTCCCCAACAGAAGCCATCAGTCCAAGTCAGTACTTTAACCAGGGACTTCTCCACCCAGCTTGAGGAGGCCGCTGAGATAGCCAAACCAGAAGTCTTTCCGGGCTTCAGGCAGGTGGTTGAAGAGAGAGACAACCTAGCTGATGCCTGTGAGACTCTGGAGCAAAAGCAAAAATTGAAACAAGTTTTCTTAGATTTTCAAGATCTCTTTGCGGTGGACTCTGAAATCCATACAACAACAATTCCCACGACTCTGGTATGACTCCAGTGTTTGTGAAGCAATACTGCTTGCCTCTCGCATCCATGGAGTCCCTCACAGAAATAATTTAAAACCTTGAGTCCCTTGGGATAATTTGTCCAGTCCACAGCACCTTCAATAATCTGGTGCTAGGGATTTTGAAACCAAATGGCCAGTGGAGACTCTGTGCTGACTTGAGGGAGCAGAGCAACGGGTCCACACTTCCCCTGCATTGACCAAGGGCTGGCCCAGATCCAGGGGTCAAAGGTATACACTGCCATTGACCTGACCAATGGGTACTGGACCGTACCTGTCAGTAGGGAGGACCAATACAAGCTGGCCTTTACCTTTGCGGGTCAGCAGTACACTTGGGCCCAGACTCCCTTCGAATACATGAACTCCAGCAATGAATTTAATATCTTCTTGTATAAGGCCATGCCCGACTAAGGTGAAAGGGCTAACCGGGCCTAAGTAGATGATGTTCTGATAAAAAACTCAACTGTGGAGGAACACATAGCGGAGATCCGTTATGTTCTGACACAGTTGAGGGCGGCTGGAGCAAAACTATCTTTCCAAAAGGCACAGTGGTGCAGGACCCGTGTCAATTTCTTGGGACATGAGATACCTTCTGAGGGTCTCTGTCCCCAGGAAAAGAAAGTGGAAACACTCCTGAAACTAAAAGACCTCACAACTCTGCATGAGCTAAGGAGCCTCCTTGGACTGACTAATTACAGCAGAAAGTTCATTGAGGACTACGTAGAGATCACAAGACCTCTGATACATCTGTTGAAGGGGGGGTCAAGTGGGAGTGGGATCCGGAACAAGCCGAGACAGTAAGACAACTCAAAATAAGCCTCTCACAAGCACCTTGCCTAGCTTACCCTGTCACAAACAAGGAGTTCTTCTTAGAGACTGGGTTCTCAAATACATGTTTGACAGCAGTATTATACAAAGAGCATGACAAGTTCAATAAAGTCATCTCCTATGTGAGTAAGACTTTATCCTCGGTGGAGGAAAAATTCAACGATTGTGAGAAGGCACTCCTGGCAACGATGTGGGCATTGAAGAATTACTGCCCGTTTATCCAGGGGGAACACATCATAGTGGAGACTCCACACCAACCTTTGCAATATCTTCAAAGTGACAGAATCCGGGCTGGAAATGTGAGTAATTCCCAAGTGACTTCCTGGATTCTGTCAATGCAAGGCTTTCCTGTGGAGGTCAGATATGGGCAAAACAAGAAGAGTCCCCTCGCGCAAGGTCTGGCTGACTTGCCAGATTGTGCCAGAGAAAACTGTCTCGAGGACGAAAGTCTTAAAATCAAGGACAACATGGAGGCATACCTTAATTCCCACACAAAGTCTATGAAGAGGACCAGTGTGAGGGAATGCCCACTGTCTTTGTGGATGGATGCTCCTACCATGTTGACAACAACGGGGAAAAGGAACTTGTGGCTGGCGTAGGGAATGCATGGGTGAATGGTGCCCCAGAACCCTCCGCTTGGTACAAAATCGGTCCCTGAAGTAGTCAAGAGGCAGAGATGATGGCTGTGCATCAAGCCATCCTCACTGCTGTCCAACACCAACTCCACAAACTGGTCATCATCACTGATTCAGATTATGTACGGAACGGGTTCATGGAGCACCTGGTTAACTGGAAAACCAGAGGCATGCTATGTGCTAACAACAAACCACTAAAACATGGAGAACTAATACAGAATATTGATGACCTGGTCACCTCTAGTGGGATGACCATCAACTGGAAAAAGATCAAGGGTCTTTCTAAAGTAGAGGGAGTAGACAAAACAGGAAATGACTTAGCTGATCAGTTGGCCAAAACCGGAGCCATCCAAGGGGATCTAATTGAGATTGAGTCCCTGTCGGGAGAAATCCAGGTTACTGCTATCACTAGGTCCCAGACAAATGCTCACAATGAACTCTCAACTGCCCAGTGGAGTAAGGAGACCCCAGATGCTGATTTGATTACAGCTCAAAAAGGGGATCCAATAATTGGTCCGTTTATCAACACATTGAGGACCTGAGAACTTTCCCCTGACGGATACCGATTGCATTGGGAAAGAAGACCTCAAAGTGTTGATGAAATGTCAAAAAATATTCTGAATCCAAGGTGGTTTGTTGGTGAGGAGATCGATAGCTGGCTGTGACCAGTGGGTGGTCCCTACCTCATTCTGAAGCCTAATGCTAAGTCACGCCCATGATGTGGCCACAGCCGGTCATCGGGGGTTTCATACGACATTAGAAATCTTGCAAGAGGTTGCATACTGGCCACACATGGAGCAGGACCTCGCCCAATACTTGAAGGGGTGTCTTGTGTGTGCACAATTTCAACCAACCTCACTCACACACTGTACTCCCCTCCAAAAGAGGGGGATGACACTGCCTTGGTCAGATTTGCAAGTCGATTTCATTGGGCCCGTGATTCGCTCCTCTAGGGGGAACAAGTACATGTTAACCATAACATGCTTGTTTACTAAGTGGGTGGAATGTCTCCAGGCCCCAAATTGCAAGGCAGAAACTGCAGCTTCCTTGATGATGAATCACATCTTCTCACGTTTTGGACTACCCCAAAAGACTGAGTCAGACCAAGGTAGTCACTTCACCAGCGAAGTGATGACAAAAATGTGGGAGATACTTGGGGTGAAAAGGAAATTACGCATTGCATACCACTGTCCTCTAGTGGTGGAGTTGAGGGGTACAATAAAACTATTGTGAGCATATTAAAAAAGTTTGTGGCAGACTCTGGGCCAAGTTGGGATATTCATTACCCCTGGTACTGATGACCATCAGATCTACCCCTTCTTCTGCAACAAAAATGTCTCCATTTGAGCTGATGATTGGACGAAGGATGGTGCTACCCCAGCATCTGCTCTACAGAACCGAAGAGCAGACCTTGATAAATGCCTCCAAAACTCATGAGTATGTTGAGAATCTGAGAAAACACCTTCAACATGCTTTTGCAAATGCTCAGCGGAATCTAGAAAGATCTGCAGACAGCATGAAGATTCACTATGACCTTAAGACAACCAAAAAGGAATATCAAGTAGGAGACAGGGTCTACTTGTACAATTTCCAAAGGAACCAAGCCAAGGAGTGCAAGTTCCTGCCAAGCTGGTGGGGTCCTTTCAAAATTGTCGACAGAATCTCGCCAGTCGCCTACAGAATCTGCAGCCCCAATGGAAATTTGACAGAAGGAGAAGACAAGTGGGTCCACCTAAACCAGCCAAAGAGCTGCCATCCCATGCATACTTTGCGGCCAATATAAGAGCCTACCAGAAACCCAGAGGGGGAAAATCCAGACATCTAGAAAATTATTAAACGTTCATTGATTACATGCGAGGAAATTGCTAAATTATCATTGAATATATACGGGGAATATTGTCAGTTGTTATTAAATGCATGCATCTGTCGCACTGCTGAAATCCCCCGGGGAACAGTAGTGGGAACATGTTCATAACCGTGCTATGTTCTGTTCTCTAGTTCTGGAACTAAATCCACCTAATCACCACGAAGGACCTCCTCGGGGACCGGGAGGAAAAACCCAAGAGATACGGAGTGTTGCTCCACACTTCCAACCAGAACCAGCGAGGAGAGCGTGTCGCATCCATCACTGACGGGAGAAGCAATCGGATTTCTTCACTTGGACAGAAAAAAATATCCCACGTGCCCGACTGGAAGTCACGCTGAAGTCGGGGGGGGATTTGTGCGATATTTTTACCCATGCCAATGCGCCCCACTACACCCCTTTGCCAGTGGGGGAAAGAAACAGCCAAAATGGATGCGCTAACCTCTGTGCGCGCCAAATTTGCAAAACTGCGCATGGGTCATAAATCACAAAAGGCTGCACACCCCTGCTACACACAGTCAAAGTTGGTGTCAAAACAGGACTCTCTGCAAGAGAATGCCAGTTGATTCTGTTACCTGTCACATGAAGCAAGGCCACAGAAGTGGGCAAAAATCTGAAAATGCCTTTAAAATGCAGTTTTCCCAATCAATTGCAACCTTCAAAGTGCTGTTTTGATGCTAATTTCAGTCATTTTCCAAGTGAACTATTGAAATGAAAAGTGTGCTGAAACCACAGATCATCCAGTGCAGTCAGAAGAAACCGGGCCTCACTGACTGACAGCAACTAAGACATGTATTTCATGTCAAACAAATCCCAGCACTCAAAGACAGGATAATGCTGAGTTAAATGTGTATATGCTGCAAAGAGAAAATTAGATGTAAAAACCCAGTTTAAATGTGTTTTTTCCTGAATTAATTGCAAAATCGCCTATTTGATAGCATGTTTGTGAAGGGCTTAATTCTTTTAAATGTCCAATTCCATTATAAATTGTGTTTAGTTTTATATGTTTTCAATGAAGGATCTTAAAGTGAATTTTAAAGTAACCCAGTTTGGAGTTACTGGTTAATTCTGACTTGACAGTGCCCAGTCTGATGACACTTCAGACTGACACCCCCCTGCTACAGGAAGACTCAATGGGTGCTGGAGATTCTCGCATATTTACAACAAACAGAGCATTAGACATTCGTCTCTGGCCAGCCAAGGACAATGGCAGGCTGCCTATTGATCTCTACAGGGGAGCTTGCCTCTCAAGGAAGATGACACCCCCTCCCTGATCAAAGGGAATGTGACAGCTGTTGCATGTTGAAAGGAAGTACAAAGATAAAAAAAAAGCTGCTCAGAACTTTTGTTGTTTAAAGGCTTAATTGTGATTAAGTTGGAAACTCTTTTTGACTGTGCAACCTGAAGGAGGATAAATCTAAAAATTGGTAGATGTTAACCTAATTTTAGGCCATTGCTTTGAAGACATTAATGAACCCTGTACCACCTAAGGACCAAAGTTACCGGAAAACCCTAATGGTAGCAAAACTATTAATGCTGCAAGTCTAAGATTATATATTCATGCTCCAGTGATAATCGTCCAGATATGTACTGAATTAGAAATTATTAGTCCAAACTGTTATGATTAAAATTGATAAAATTCCATAGAATGACAAAAACAGCTCTCACAGAGATGGGGATTGAATGTGGAAATAACCCATCAAATATATAATGTATGTGTCCAATTTTATTAGGGGATACAATTTTAGAAATGTACATTTGTGAAAAAGTTAAGTTTTGGTCAAAATCAAGGTGGGAGTTCCTAAATCCCATCATAAAGATGACAGCTCTGTTCTGACTAGCAACCAAAACAAGGCAAGTGCCTGTGGCCACTCAAAGCCGTGGGGGGGTGTTTTGAAATACTGCCCACACCTTAATCTTTGTGATGTCACTTGGTAGGATAAATATAGGAACTTCACCACACATAGGGACAGACTGCTTCCTGAACACATCCAGATTTCCGTGCAGCGCTTTGTTCCTGACTTCTTCATCCTATCCAGAACTTCTCACCTTGCACCTGATTTCAGACTTCTTTGCAGATCCAGACCTTTGCATTGCTGAACTCTTTTTAGCTAGACCCAAATTCAACCATCCCAAACTTAGGTGAATTTAATTCTGATCCAGTCTGGCTTGCTACCATTAAGGCTTGCCCGCTGAAACGTGCATCCTGCTAATCTGCCGTGTCCAGTGACCAGAAGGGCCAATCCACTCCAAGTCCAGTTGAGGTGCCGTCCAAATTGACCAGAACTGCCTAGCTGACTGACCCTTCCAGAAGTGCTCTGCTGCCATTAGACCCTGATCCGATGACCATAACCCTGACAGTCCAATCTTAAGTACACTGGACTGTAAGTATCAACAGGAATAACAGTGACCCATAGTATATTTGCCATGTTTTATCCTAATCTCAAACCATCCCATCTTTAACTTCAGAACCTCTATTATTGTCAGAACCATTCTTGCGCGGATTGTTCTCTCATCTGTGTTATTAAACCATAACCCATTAGTGATGTGGATTAAATAAAGTAATTCCCATACAGAAAGGAAACTAGAGTATCACACGCGAAGAGTTACGAGCGGCCGTGACTAACTGGAGATTCATGGGTGGCATTCTCTTTTTTATAGTCATTAATATAGTGTAATAAAGCAAATCTGTCATTTTTAAAATCAAATTTCTGTTTTCATTTTCACACCTATTTTTCCAAAAACGCATCATAAAACAGTGTATTTGACCCGTTTTTATCAAAAATCGCATAGTGAAATTTTGCAGTAAATTTACAGTTTTCAAAAGTTTCCCACGTGTCTTTTTCTCATTCAAAGTATTTCTACACTCCCTTTCTGTTCTAAAGTGTGTACTGTTGTTTATCTTGTAGCTTATGTTTGTTAGGACCTGTTTAGTGTGGCCCCCATAAGAATTTCTATCAATTTAAGCATTTTTGCCCATTTTCATTGTTTCACAAAGCCATTTTCACCTGTCAGTTTAAAAGTGTCAATTTCCAAAAACGTTTTTCTCTCTTGTTTGGGGAGGGAAGATTTCATTCAAACTCTAGACATTTGGGGGTCATTACGAATCAGGTGGTAGAGGATATCGGGCACCGGTAAGGAGACCGGTAATCCCCTACCGCCCGATTCCGAGGTCTCCTAATGGGAACCGCAAGAGACGTTTGGTCAGACCACACGTCCCTTACGGGTCCCGTTAGGGGACCAGGCCACTAATTACGGGCCTGCCATTTGCAGGCCTGTAAATAGCGCCTTCCCCATTCCCATTGAGCCCTATGGGGGCTCAAATGGGAATGGGGAATGGTCGGTGCAATGGGGACTTACCGGTCCCGCCAGGGTTGGACTAGACCGGTAAGTCCCCATTGCACCACACCGGACTCGGTCCTGTTATTGGAGGCAGTCATGACGCAAATAGCGCCATGACTACCTCCAATCTCGGAATGAGGCCCATTGTCTTTCATTCCTGAATACCTGCTGATTACTGACATCTGTGTAGGATTGCTCATTTGTGCCTCTAGAACTTTGCAGGGGGACATATTAACCTAAATGTATCTGTTCACAAACCAAAACTGTTCTTTTTCCTGTGTTTTATATTGTGCATTATTATTAGTGAATTCAATAGTTTTACTTATTTTTTAATTGTCACCGCTTGGTGATTGCTGCCCCATATATATATATATATATATATATATATATATATATATATATATATATATATATATATATCCAGTAAAAAAACGTTGTTAAAGGGACGTTATGATTAAGTTGTGCTACTAAAAACCTATGAAATTCAGTGAAAAAACATTGTTAAAGGGACGTTATGGTTCAAAGTAAAACCAAAAAAACCCTGAAATTCGGCAGTTATAGTAAGATAAGCAACCATAACTCGCGCCGCCACCGTGCACTGCTAACACTAACACCCAGGACATCAAAGATGACATCACAAATGTCATTGATGACATCACTGAAGACATCACATGTCTGACTCCCTCTTTTTTCCTTTCCTGACATATCTAGGCCACATGATTTTCTTCATTAACAGTCAGGAACTAAAAATTGTAAATTACTATATTCGTAGACTTATCCTTCAAGTATGTTCTTAGAATAATTCCCTTATGGTCCAGTCATATCATATGAAACATATACATAGGAGAAGTCACAACCTTGAAAGACAGCAATCCTTTTTGTGCATTAAAATTATCAGTAGATTTATCAGCACTTTCTGATACTTTTGATGTTTTTTTATTACTGTACTTTCCCTGTATATGCTCATATTTGTATATGTTGTACTCACACTATTTTCCTTAGGGTCCAGACACATCATGTGATATATATAGATAGGGTAAGTAACAGCTTTGAAACAGAGCAATCATTTCTCTGCATAAAGGTAATCAGTTAGGTTATGAACACTTTCTGCTACTATTGCTGTTTCTTTTTCCTACTTCAATTCCCTTGTATATATTCATATTTGTATGTGGTGTTGTCTCTTTGTGATTTGTGTATAATAATGCAATTATGTAGTAAGTGGGTTTTATTACCTACTTATCACAAGTTTCACTGTACGCAAAACTCTAATATGAAAACAGTTATCATTTCAATATTCAACATGGCAAGTTTATGAATATTGCACCTCCATCATGTGTGCTGCACACAATGCCTATGTTTCTACATGAGTACCTTAGTATACTGGATTGAAGTTAATAATAGAATGCTATTTATATCAATGCATAGCTTAATGCACTGATTAGCACTTGATATTTATTCCAATAATCTTTGACACTTTTTTTATTAACATTACACTAAGAATCCCTTGTACAGACTTTTCATGAAAGGTAAATGCACATGTGATGTCATCAGTGATGTCATCAATGACATTTGTGATGTCATCTTTGATGTCCTGGGTGTTAGTGTTAGCAGTGCACGGTGGCGTTCAGGGGTTTTTCGGTTTTACTTTGAACGATAATGTCCCATTAACAACGTTTTTTCACTGAATTTCATAGGTTTTTAGTAGCGCAACTTAACCATAACGTCCCTTTAACAAAGTTGTTTTACTGAATTTCATAGTTTTTTAGTAGCACAACTTAACAATAATAACTTTGACTTTATGTACATATAATATGGAACATACTGAACCCTTTCTACTGAATTTGACGGTCCGCAGACATGTTTGGACAACAGTACCACCACCTAAAAACTCTGGGGGGGTATGTGTAATAGTTATATCATAACATAGGAACATTTAACAAATTCACAAAGCAGCACATATACAAAGTATATGTAGTAATACTTAAAAAATGTTACCCATATATGTAACACACTAACCATTCATGTAAATACAATATGTTTTAAAATGGAATATACCAAAAGAAGATAAAGTGGCTTCCACCATAATTGCCTCACAGGCGCTCCACAACCAACAGCAAGACCAGACGTATACACTACTGATTACATATCTCACCAGACATAGTAAGTGCACTTCTTTTTAATCATATATTTATAAACTTTCTATATTAGAAAAAAAAACATATTACTTTTTTGTTTTCTCACAGAAATGTGTAGTACTCTCGACTGGTTAGAGGAGCATTTCCCACGAGAGGAAATGTTAGAAAATAGTCCACCTAATGGTACACACTTTACTATATAAACCAATTAATAAATATTATTTTGTATACATTTAACATATACATTTTTTTATTACAGACCATACAAAAATTCCAAGCATCTCACGACAACAATCAGAGGATATCACTCTACAGCAGATTAATCAAAAAATGGACGACCTTATGCAAAGTTTTATGGAAAATTATGTGAAACCCCCAACAGCACACCATTGTCCAACCTGCACTTGTCCCCCCTCACCCTATCCCACGCAGTTAACCCCAAACCCTGTCTATGGACCAAAGCATTTCGATGAGATTTCCTTCCCTTCTTCCCCTTCCCTTCTTCACCTGATCCCAGTTATCTAGAAATCCATAATGCTCCTGTTCGTAAAGAAACGAAAATGTAACTGTCCTGAGGACACTACATCTGTCCGTAATGTTCTCTAGTTGAAAATGTTCTACGAACACTCGCAGTGTCCTGAAATGTTCATAAATAAACGAAAATGGAGGTGTCCTTAAGAACATTATGCCTATTCCTAGTGTTCGATAGCAAGCAGAAACTGTTCTAAGAACACTGGTGGTGTCCTGAATTGTTCGTAAATAAACGAAAATGGAGGTGTGCTTGAAACGCTATGTCTGTCCGTATTGTTAGCAAATAAATTAAACTGTGCTAAGAACAAACGGCTGTCCGTAACTGTTCGTTTTACATGTGACACACTTTTAATTAGTTCAGGACCCGAACACTGTCCGCAGAACATCAACACGCATGCGCAAAACAATGTCCGTACATTGGGTGTCCTGCGGACGACCGCTATCTTAGCGTGTAAGAGGATTCAATTCAACACTACAGCTAAGTCAATGCCTAGTCTGGGATACTGAATGGAAACCCTTATTAATATATCTTTATGTCCAGTTCATGCGTTCTGGATGACTACCCCTATATAACACCCCTCTCTTGGAATCCCCCTGACCCCACTGAGCCAAGAAGTAGTTCTGTTTTGCAAGTTAAAAGGTTTATTTGAGAATTTAAACAATATATATATATATATCACACTTTATTATAAATTAATAATTGAGTATCACACTTAATCTGAGCAGTAATCAACAATGGATAGTCTGGCACTAGCACACTTGTGAATAGGAATAGAAGAATAAGGTGGTAGAGAATGCTTTATATAAGTTCAGATGGATGCAATGTTGAATGAAAATGCAATACAGAAAATACTCAATATGATTTCAACAAAACAATGTAATCACTTTTCTCTGGCAATCCACTCCCCCCCTTTATGCAATGCAAGGAAATGGAAGGAAAGCACACAGGTAAATAGGGACAGAAGAATAATGTGGTATAGAATGCTTCATAGGGTTCAAGGAAATGCAAGGTTGAATGAATGAAATGCAGTATAGAAGATAAACTGATATGGTTTCACAAAAGACAAGGTAATCACTTTCCCTTTGTGGCAATTCACCCCCCCTATACAATGTAAGGAGATGGAAGGAAGAGCACACGGTTCAGGTATACAATCACAATGTAATACAGAGTTCCAGTTTCCCAGCAAGCTTAGAGGAGAATAGATATGAGTTTTACACAGGCTCAAAATGCTTTAAAATGTGATAGCAATATATTGGAAAATGTGCTAAAATGATTTAATTCCCTCTGGAGGTTCAGGTTGAGGATTAGTTGGTTTAAATAAGTTCAGGCTTACTTTAGCAATGTTCTAGGAATGATTGGCAGGTTAAACGAATTTTTGGCAAATGAAAGCAAGGAAGCTGCTGTTTTCACACGTGGAGAAATTTGCAAATCGCGGTAAAATTCGCGAGTGCGTTTTTCGCGATTGCGGCAAAAGTATAGGGAAAAGGAATGCGGTTCTAGGTTCGTTGAAAAGCCAAGATTCCAAGCTTTCAGAGGAAAGTTACTGCAAGTCTCTAAGACAAACGGTCACGGAGATATGAGCAATATGGTAAAGGTCGTTTTTCAGATTTGAAATTTTAAAAGTTCAAAGTGACAAGTTACAGCTAGCAACTAGAAATGACAGGTGACAGCTTTGCAAATGACAGGTGACAGTTAGGAGACAGTTCTGGTTAGATTAAAATAGATTGAATTATATTATTTGAACTAAGATATTGGTTCTGCACAGTTCTGCTAGGTACTCACAATATATTTAGAAATAGAATGGGCCTCGCCACGGATCTGGTCAGGTTTTCTTCACTCGCCACGGACGGTCTCTGCGCACAGCGTCTGGGTCAGCTCTCTAGTTCTGCGAACAGCGGTCTGGGTCAGCTCTGCTCTGCCTCTGGTTCTGGATACTGCTCTGCTTTCTCTGGGTACAGCACTGCTTCTGGATCTTTCTGCACAGCTTTCTCTGGACCCAGCGCTGATCTGCACGGCTCCTGGATGCTGCTATCGCTGTTAGGTTTGCTGGATGCTGAGGCCCACTGAGAAGAGTTCTCAGTTTGTGGGTTTAGGCCCTTGCTTTGAGTTCTGAATCAAGTTCTTTGGAGTTTTAAAGTCTAAGTGTTGAATCTAGTATCTTCTGGATGTTGTGTGGTCCGGCAGAGCGCGATGCAGCAAATGGAATTGAATGTCCCTATCTGTCCTGACTGTCTGCTTTTATGTGTTTTGACAGTGGGTGGAGAGGCTAGCTTTCTAGGCCCTACCCCTCTCCACTTGTCATTGGCCACTTCCTCCTCTTCCCCTTGATTGGGGAAATGAAATGAAGTGTCATCATGATGAGGTCTGTTTATGATACAGAGAACCCACCCCTGTCAACTTTACACACAATCTGTATTTGACCTAAAGACATATTTGCACAGGTACACAGTTGTTTAAAATTACATGCACCCATCACATATCACATGAGGTATCCCCTGTTCCAACTCTGCTCTTCCTGGGGGCTTGCGTTCAAAAATGGCAATATTTTGTGCTTTTTAGTGGTTTTGCAACATCGGATTTTTCTCCAGATTTGTACACATGTACACGGCCTGTCCATACATACTCCAGTAAATTACCATGTCCCTAGCTTAAACACAGAGTCTGTAGTATACATAAATAGCAGGGTTTTGCCCCAGAACATCACACAAATTGGAGTTTGGGCTTGAATTGAAGGTACATTTTGTAAATGAAGGCTCTCAAAGTTATACATTCCTGTCATTTGATTACAAAAAGTTATCAGTGTTTCTGTAAAATATATATTTTGCTTTCAATTCAGTTCTCAGAGTGTTGGAGTCCGCCTCCAAGACTTGGGTGGGTCAGTCACATGTGTCTTCTGGCAGGCAGGCCTTTGTTGACAGGAAACAGTCAAAATCAACATATCCTATTCAATTGCAAGAGCCTATTGTGTGGTCTCCAGGAGGCTCCCAGCCTGTCTGCCTTCTATCAATCAAGAGGTCATGTGAGATTCTAACTCCTGGTGTGAATCTCTGGAGGTAAGAGGGTTTCCCAGGCTTCAGGCCTCTGGGAACAGCAGGTGGCTAATTTTTAATTAAAATGCAGCCTTTGAAGTCAGCTGAGTCAAATCCCTTTGTCAGCAACTGCACTCAGTTCTCCTGTCAGAGTTTAGACCGCTAGCGCCGCCTTGAGGATTTTGTTGGTACTGCATCCATTTTTGGGATCTTTCTTGGATTAATGCATTCCAAACAGGAATGGTTCTTACATGGTAGTAAATAATCCTTGCTTAACATTGTTTTGATGGGGCTCCTTACAGTAAAATGGTTATGTGGAACCCCACAAAAGGGTTGAATCTTTAAAGTGGTCCGATGAGCCACGATTTCAGCAACTTTTTGACATCAGTAACAGTGGATTTTGTTAACAAAGATCTTTCTTTACACTGGTGGTTGGCAAGTTAGGTAACCATTTTGGTGTGCACACAAACTGCGTGGTTCTCCTGGATTCTGGCGCACATGTGGGCTTTTTGGCCATCTTGGATTTTCTAAGCCCACAGCACCAAATGTTGTAGCATAATAGTCCAAACGTGGGTCAGGACACCCAACAAATCCCCCCACGTGACTGCCCTTTGAATTTGAGTCGATGGGGAGTCGGGTGCACAAGGGTTTTGACCCACGCACTGGTCTGTCCGCATAATCTTCTTCCAATTCTGCAAATGGCACAGTTCAGCATCTTTTCCTCCATCCGGTACTGATCGATCGGTTCTCCTCGCCGGTCCTGATGGGAATATTGGGCGGTACCCTGCGCCCCTTGCGTCTCTGCTCCCGGTCTCCGGATAATCCTCCTTGGCCAGTCTCGAGGTTTTCTTTCTCCTAGGACGACAAAGGAAGAGCGGCAATACCTATTCATAGACATTTTTCTCCCACCATTGATATAGTGGGGTGGCATATGAATTTTAGAACTCAACAGATATGCACATGCACATTTTTTTAAATTAAGAGACAGGAACACATAAACTTGAGAAACACAGAATTTGATAGGCTATATGTAGGATCTTTTAAGTTAGAACTGAATTAATCTGAGACAGTACCCTCTAGGATTCCAGAGGATTCCTCCAGTTGTTGCAGAGTGTGCCTGGGATGGCAACACTTCAACTGGTTTATGTGGACCCACTTGTCTTCCCCCTCTGCCAAACCGCCTTTGGGGATGCGGATCTTGTAGGCCACAGGGGAGATTTTGTCTATAATTTCAAATGGTCCCTTCCATGTAGGCAAAAATTTCCTCTGTTTGGCCTGATTCCTTTGATAATTGTATAAATAGACCCGGTCCCCCACCTGATATTCCTTCCTGGAAGTTTTCAGGTCATAGTGGGTCTTCATACTCTCAGCTGATCTTTCTAGATTCCGCTGAGCATAGGCAAAAGCATGTTGAAGGTGTTTCCTTAAATTCTCCACATACTCATGAGTTGTGGAGGCATTTATTAGTGTCTGCTCTTGGGTCCTGTAGAGCAAATGCTGCGGAAGCACCATCTTGCGTCCAGTCATCAACTCGAATGGTGACATTTTGGTTGCAAAAGAAGGGGTAGATCTGATGGCCATTAGGACCAGAGGTAATCGGATATCCCAACTTGGCCCAGAATCTGCCACAAACTTCTTTAATATGCTCACAATGGTTCGGTTGTATCTCTCTACTGCTCCAGAAGAAGCTGGCCGGTAAGCAATATGCAACTTCCTTTTGACCCCCAGTATCTCCCACATCTTTGTCATTACTTCACTGGTGAAGTGGCTACCCCTGTCTGACTCAATCCTTTGAGGTAGACCAAAACGGGAAAAGATGTGGTTAATCATCAGGGCAGCTGCAGTTTCTGCCTTGCAATTTGGGGCTGGGAGACATTCCACCCACTTGGTAAACAAGCATGTCACAGTCAACATGTACTTATTCCCCCTAGCAGAGCGAATCACGGGGCCTACAAAGTCGATTTGTAAATCTGACCATGGCAGTGTCATCCCCCTCTTTTGGAGGGGTGCACGGTGCGTGAGGGATGATGGCTGAAATTGTGCACACACTAGACAACCCTTCAAGTATTGGTTGAGGTCCTGGCCCATGTGTGGCCAGTATGCAACCTCTCTTAAGATTTCCAGTGTTGTGTGAAACCCCCGATGACCGGTGGTGGACGCATCATGGGCGTGACTTAACATCAGGCTTCGGAATGAGGTAGGAACCACCCACCGATGGTGGCCAGCTTTGGATTTCCTTACCAACAAACCGTCTTGGATCCGGAACATTTTTGGACATTTCATCAACACTCTTAGGTCCTCTTTCCCAATGTAATCGGTATCCGTCAGGGGAAAGTTCTCAGGGTCCTCAAGGTGTTGGTAAAACTTACCAATAATTGGATCCCCCTTCTGAGCTGTAATCAAATCAGCATCAGGGGTCTCCTTGCTCCATTGTGCAATTGAAAGATCATCGTGAGCATTTGTCTGGGACCTAGTGATAGCAGTGACCTGGATTTCCCCCAACAGGGACTCAATCTCAATTAGATCCCCATGGATGGCCCCGGTTTAGGCCAGCTGATCAGCTAAGTCATTTCCAGTTTTGTCTGGTCCCTCTACTTTGGAATGACCCTTGATCTTTTTCCAGTGGATGGTCATCTCATTCGAGGTGACCAGATCGTCAATGTTTTGGATCAACTTCCCATGTTTCAAGGGCTTGTTATTAGCACATAACATGCCTCTGGTTTTCCAATTAACCAGGTGCTCCACGAACCCGTTCCGTACATAATCCGAATCTGTGATTATGACCAGTTTGTGGAGTTGATGCTGGACAGCAGTGAGGATGGCCTGATGCACAGCCATCAATTCTGCCACCTGACTACTTCGGGGACCAATTTTGTATCCAGCGGAGGGTTCTGGGGACTCATTCACCCATGCATTCCCTACGCCAGCCACCAGTTCTTTCTCCCCGTTGTTGTCAACATGGTATGAGCATCCATCCACATAGAGAGTGGGCATTCCCTCACACTTGTCCTCTTCAAAGACTTTGTGTGGGGAATTAAGGTATGCCTCCGTGTTGTCCTTGATTTTTAGACTTTCGTCCTTGAGACAGTTTTCTCTGGCACAATCATGCAAGTCAGCCAGACCTTGCGCGAGGGGACTCTTCTTGTTTTGGCCATATCTGACCTCCACAGGAAAGCCTTGCATTGATAGAATCCAGGAAGTAATTCGGGAATTACTCACATTTCCGGCCCGGATTCTGTCACTTTGGAGATATTGCAGAGGCTGGTGTGGAGTCTCCACTATGATGTGTTCCCCCTGGATAAACGGGCGGTAATTCTTCAATGCCCACACCGTTGCCAGGAGTGCCTTCTCACAATCGTTGAATTTTTCCTCCACAGAGGATAAAGTTTTGCTCGCATAGGAGATTACTTTATTGACCTTGTCATGCTTTTGGTATAATACTGCCGTCAAGCACGTATTGTAGAAACCCCGTCTCCAGGAAGAACTCCTTGTTTCTGACAGGGTAAGCTAGGCAGGGCGCTTGTGAGAGGCTTCATTTGAGTTGTCTTACTGCCTCGGCTTGTTCTGGACCCCATTCCCACTTGACCCCCCCCCTTCAGGAGATGAATCAGGGGTCTGGTGATCTCTGCGTAGCCCTCAATGAACTTTCTGCTGTAATTAGTCAGTCCAAGGAGTTGTGGGGTCTTTAAATTTTTGGAGGGCTTCCACTTTCTTTTCCTGGGGACAGAGACCCTGAGGAGTAATCTCATGCCCCAAGAAATTAACACGGGTTCGACACCACTATGCTTTCTGAAAGGAAAGTTTTGCTCCGGCGGCCCGCAACTGGGTCAGAACATAACGGATCTCCGCTATGTGTTCCTCCACAGATGAACTTTTGATGAGGACATCATCTACATAAGCCAGGTTACCCCTCGCACCCAGGTCGGGCATGGCCTTATGTAGGAAAATGTTAAACTCATTACCGGAGTTAAGGTATCCGAAGGGAGTCCGGGTCCATGTGTACTGCTGGCCCCCAAAGGTAAAAGCCAGCTTGTATTGGTCCTCCCTACTGACAGGCACAGTCCAGTATCCATTGGTCAGGTCTATTGCAGTGAATACCTGTGACCCCTGGATCTGGGCCAGCCCTTGGTCAATGTAGGGCAGAGGCCATCGGGAAGTATGGACCCGTTTGTTGAGCTCCCTGAGGTCGGCGCAGAGTCTCCACTGGCCGTTTGGCTTCAATATTCCCAGCACCGGATTATTGAAGGTGCTGTGGACTGGACGGATTATTCCCCGGGACTCAAGGTTCTTAATTATTTCAGTAAGGGACTCCATTGATGCGAGAGGCAAGCGATATTGCTTCACAAACACAGGAGTCATGCCATGGTCCGTGGGGATTGTTGTTGTGTGGATGTCAGTGCGACCACAGTCATATGAGTCTACCGCAAAGAGATCTTGGAAATCCAAGAAAACTTGTTTCAACTTTTGCTTTTGTTCCAGAGTCACACAGGCATCAGCTAGGTTGACTCTCTCTTCCACCATCTGCCTGAAGCCTGGAAAGACTTCTGGTTTGGCTATTTCAGCGGCCTCCTCCAGCTGGGTGGAGAAGTCCCTGGTCAGAGTGCTGATTTGGACTGGGGGCTTCAGGTGGGAAAGGCAGCCCTCATGGACTTGGAAAATCACCTCATCCCTCCTGAAGTCACAAGTCACATCTTCCTTACCATAAGGGCAAGAAGTGTACACCAGGAAGTTCCCCCCATGCCGGGTAAAAATCCTGTCTGGTGTTGTATTGTCATCACTGTCACTGTCAAAGCAGTCCTTGGGAATTGGCCCTAACAGTTCATTACCTAAATCGATGGAAAAATGACGGTCATCAACCGCCATTCCAATAATGGTGCCTGCGGCTAGAGTAATACTCTTTAAGTCGCTGTTATCCACCTCTATTAGAATGGTGTCATGTTCTATGTTGACTAATGGAGTTGGGTTTACCCCCAACCCTTGCTGTTGGAGAGAAGCGTTTAGATGTATGTAAGCATCAGGGTTTTTCAAATGTTGTCCTCTTTTAGCTTTCACTTCCAGGGAGAATTGTCGGGTCCTTTCTGGAATGGTGACTTCCTCTTTGATCTGAATTTCAACTGCATAAGGTAGCAATTGAGCTGACCTAAATGCTTTTTCTGGATCATCAAAGCCCATGGGATTATCCGCTAATCGGGACCAAGCTTTGAAGTTTATTAGGTCCAAACTAATGGCAAAGCGATTGAGAATGTCACTGTCTAAGTAAAAAGCGGCAGTGACGTCTCGCACGACCCAACAATTGTGGACTATGCTCTTGTTGCCAATGGAGATTTTGAGCATACACCTGCTTGGCAGGAGATGTTTGGAATTGGGTGCTTCCAGGTCCATTTCCCATATGTCTATCAGTTTGAATGTGGGAATGGCTGGATCTTTTGGGAGTTGGCGGAACATGGCTTCGCTGATGAAGCTCTTACCGTTGTTCACACACACTCGAGCGAGAACAGAGTCCTTCCCATCATTTAACTGAACAGGGATGAACAACTGCTCTCCAATTTGCTGAATATCAGCCAGGCTCTGAGCTGATTTCACATCTTTCTGGACTATAGGAGTGGGAGTTTCTGATTGTGGATTGGTAAATAATTTCAGGGTGTTTCCTTCCAGTGTGGAATACCACCTTAAACTGGAAGGAAGGTTGATTTTCAGAAATAGAGAGGACCCCCCATCACCAGTCTGTTGTCCTACTGCTATTACTGTCACGTCTGGAATTTGGTTGTTCTGGAAGTGAAATTCTACTTGGTCAGATTTTTGTTCAACCATGTGGCAGGTGCCGTTTAAACTAACATGGTTGACACTCTGTTTTAATTTTATTGGTCGGCTAGTCTGGGTCCAGAGGACCTTGTTTACGCAATCTATTAAGGGTGACAACCTCCTCAGGAGGTCATTCCCCAGTAAACAAGGGGTGCCCTCTGGAGTCACTACTATGACCGGGTGTTTCACCTTGTGTCGCCCGATCTTAATGTCCAAGTCTGCAGTCCCCTCAACGGGAATTTCCTTCCCGTCAAAGTTCTGCAGTTGTCCAGGAAGAGAGGTGAGAGGAATTTGGTAATTCCCTCCCCTTCCTGCATTCAGTTCATCAAAGGCCCTTCTAGACAGAAGGGTAGCTTGAGATCCCGTGTCCACCAGCGCTAAAATTGTACCCTGCCCCTGTACTTGTACCGGGGCATAGTATCTTCCCTCCTTCTCCTCAAGGGGGCACAGATAATGCACATTTTTGGACAACTGGTGGGCTAACTTTCTGGTTTTGGACATTGCTAGCGAAGAGATTTGGCCAGAATTCTGTGGAGAACCTTGGGAATCTGAAAGAAAAAGTTGGCAACTGGAGATCAGAGCCATTGGGGGTTCCCCTGGTTCCGGTTCTGGGCCGCCCCGCCCTTTTTGGGGGCAGTCATCAGGACGGGTTGGAACCAGGGGATTTCGGTATTGTGGGTTCTGGGAAGAGATGATGGGCGGCGGTAGCTCAGTCTCCATATCTCCCCAGTCTGGATTGGAATCCTTTGGGACCCATTTTTCTTTGGGAGGAGTTCCCCCATCTCTGAAGGGGAAGATCCTTTTCCCAGGATCCTCTGAGGATCCTTCTCCCTCAAATTGGAAGATCTGTATTTCTTCCACAAAACGGGTCTGTTTGGGTACTTTGTTTCTCCTACCCCCCCTCTGCTCCTTTGGAGGCAGACTTTCAGGGGCAGGGTATTTTGTTTCCGGTTCCTGGTTTTCCAGGGGCTGTTTACAAGGTGGGAAGGAAGCTTCCTCCAAGGCTTTACACCCCCCTTCCCCTTGTGCCTCCTCCCTGGGAACCGGCGTGTTATCGCGGTGCTGCCCCCATCATTGTTCTGGAGCACCAGGTCCAGAGTTTGGGGCATTCTGTGCCGGCATGCCCATCTGAGGGTTCTGCTGAGCCCTTAGCACGCGACCCAGCTCCTGTGCCATGTTCTGAACCTGACGCTCTAACTGGGAAACCCGCTCAGGCTGATACGGGGCCCTGTTTTCTCCCCTGGGCTGATCCCGGGAAGGGTAGCTATCCCTTCTCTGGTAGTACCCCGGGTTGGGAAGATTTGGGTACCCCTCCACCCTTGGCCTCCCCTCTCCCGGATTAGGTTGTCTGGGCTCAGGGAATTGGGGAAAGAAGGATGGATGATTTTGGGGTTGGAAATTGGGTGGATACCTGAGGAAAAAGTTCTGCCCAGGATTCGGAGAATTTCTGCCCTCCGGTGGGAAGTTAGGAGGAAAGTTCCCTGGGTTAGGTTCTTGGCTGGATCTCCCCCCTTGGGCTGGAGGAGTCCACACATAACCCAGGATGGGTCGATTTCCCTTGTAACAGGGACTTACATAATCAGGAGAGCGAGGGACCCCATTTGTGCGGCTGCCTCCTTGGCTCCCTGTCTGTGACTGGCCCGAGGATCTTCTGGGCCTAGCATTATTAGGTGCAGGTAGGTTTTTAGGCCCCCCCATCTCCAAGTCTAAAACGGGGGCAACCTTTACCTCTGCCACCTCGGCAGCAGCAGGGGTGCTGTTGGTTTTGGGGTTTTTGGGCGCATTGTTTTTATTTTCTATGGGCTTCTGCACCTCATAGATCCGGGTAGCCTGTTCAATGACCCAGTCTAAAGATCTTTTCTCATGAAAATCTCTCACGAGCTGGGTCATTATATATTTGGGCAAGGCATGGAAAAATGTATTGACAAATTCTCTGCTGTCTGTGCGCACCCTTCTGGTGGTCTGCGCAAAGGCCCGTTTCAGTTCTTGCACGAATTCTTGTGGGGCCTGATCCTCCCCACATTGTAAATTGTAGGCTGCCTTGTGAGCCTCTTGAGGATTTCTATGAGTAGAAAAATGTTTCAAGATGGCCGCCTTATAGGTGGACCATCTTAAATGATTTTGGTCCTCCAGCCCCGCAAAGAAACTGGAGTATTCCGGGGAGAAGGTCCACTTTACATATTGAATACAGCTTTGGCTGTCCTTCAAATGGAAAGTCTCCATCATTTGCTCAAACAACTCTAAGTGCTCCCAAACAGAATACTTGGCGTTCTTATGATAAGGCGTGATGACGCTCCTGATTGCCTTAATCTGCTTCAATGGGTCCTTAAGCAAGGCCCTTTTTGCCTTATTGGCCTTTTTGGTCCGGGTAACCGTGGTCCATTCATCCTCTGACTCAGAGGCTCTGCTCCCAGAGGTTCCTGTCTGATCTTCCAGGTTTTCCCGGATTCTGCGAGCCTGGGAATGGCTGGCAGAATGTGGGGACCTGGTCTCCTGTGTCCTGTACCGTTCAGAGGAGTCTTCAGATTCCTCTTTGCTGCCAGGATTTGATGGGTACCCCCCCCCCACTGACCTAACTGGGCAGAGGTTTTCAGGATGCCCTTAATGGGCCTACTCTCCTGGGGTTCCCCACTAACTTGCACTGTGCTTGGGTGCCCATACCCGGATGCCCGCCCATCCATTCCTGGGAGGTACTGGCCTATGAGCCCCATGCTTCTGGCTGGATAGTAATCTGCCATCCCTGTGGCCCGGTGCTCATGTGCGCCAGGGGACATGGGGGTGGCAGAGTCCAGGGACTGAGAGAGATAAAGGCCTCTGGTACTAGGGCTCCTGAGGTTATGCTCAGGAGTTTCCCTTTCCCAGCGAACCTGGTCTCTATCCGCCCCTGCTCCCTGTTGCAATGCAAGAGCCTGTGCCTTCAGTTCCTCAATTAAGGCCTTACTAGACTCTATCAGTCTCCCCTGCATCGCTACCTGTTGTTGGAGCCTATCATTGTGCTGGCAGAGAGCCTCATTCTCTCTCTGCGTTTCCTGATTGGTCCTGGAGCACTTTGCCAGTCTTTGCTGCAGGAGGGTTACCTCCTGAGCTGTGTCCCTATTGGCCTGCTCCTTTCTTGCTAGAGCATCCTCCACCTTCCTGGTGTGCTCTAACAAGTTATGGTGTTCTTTTTGGAGGTCACCCAGTCCCTGGAGGGCCAGGTGATTTTCTTCCATTTTCCTTTTTAAGTGGCAGACTTCCTGGCCTAAGGTATCCCTTTCCTGACTAAGAGCCTGCATCTGTGCCGCCAGGTCGTCCCTTTGCCTTTGGAAGGCACCAGCTTTCTGGCGCTCCTGATCAAACTCTGCCTGGGTATCCAGGTCTTTCAGAATCAGTTTATTGCTCTCTGCCTTCTCCCTATCTAGGTGGCTTTGCAGGGTGACTACCTGCTTAGCACATACCCTATTGAAGTCTAACTGTTGCTCCAGATTTTTCTGGCTCTGCAGTAGGGAGTCCAAACCTTCTTGGTACTCCTTCTGCAAGGCCAGAAATCCGGTATCCTGGTCAGCCTTTTCCTGTTGCAGGAGGTCCATATCCTTCTTTATTTTAATGATGTGCTGTCTACTCTCATTTTCTGACTCCTGGCTCCCCTGCAGCCTCTGCTCAGAAGAGACCAGGTCAGATTGGACCTTCTGTAATGCCAGCAGTTGCCTACTCGCCAGATCTTGGCCTTCAGCACATTTGTCCTGCATGGCTCCCATATGTAAATATAAATATGCCGCTACCCTGGCAATCTTGTTGTGCTCATCCTTGGCCTTAGAGGACATATATAGTTCACTCAGGGCCACATGTAAGGGACCCTGGTCTCTCCATGTATCTGACTCTGTTTCCGTGATCTGGGGTGCGATTGCTTGCAACCAGACCGTCTGGTCCTGATGAGTCCACTCACCTCTCACAAATAGCTTATGTAAGAAGTGCTCTCTGGCTATTTTCATATCTACCAAGGTCGTCATTCTGGAATTTGAGTTCCTTCCTGACTTACAGAAGTTTGTATTTTATTTTTGCAAAACAGACCTTTTCCTTAGAGCGTTCCTTTGAGGAGTGCTTTACAGCGTAACACAGCGTGGTGATCCGACCGGGTATGTGTATCTGGTCAGCTGGCACACTGTATTAATCTGCACAAGTGATAGATCTAATCCGGAATCCCCGGCTACGAGCCCCCAATTTGTAAGAGGATTCAATTCAACACTACAGCTAAGTCAATGCCGAGTCTGGGATACTGAATGGAAACCCTTATTAATATATCTTTATGTCCAGTTCATGCATTCTGGATGACTACCCCTATATAACACCCCTCTCTTGGAATCCCCCTGACCCCACTGAGCCAAGAAGTAGTTCTGTTTTGCAAGTTAAAAGGTTTATTTGAGAATTTAAACAATATATATATATATATATCACACTTTATAATAAATTCATAATTGAATATCACACTTAATCTGAGCAGTAATCAATAATGGATAGTCTGGCACTAGCACACTTGTGAATAGGAACAGAAGAATAAGGTGGTAGAGAATGCTTTATATAAGTTCAGATGGATGCAATGTTGAATGAAAATGCAATACAGAAAATACTCAATATGATTTCAACAAAACAATGTAATCACTTTTCTCTGGCAATCCACTCCCCCCCTTTATGCAATGCAAGGAAATGGAAGGAAAGCACACAGGTAAATAGGGACAGAAGAATAATGTGGTAGAGAATGCTTTATAGGGTTCAAGGAAATGCAAGGTTGAATGAATGAAATGCAGTATAGAAGATAAACTGATATGGTTTCACAAAAGACAAGGTAATCACTTTCCCTTTGTGGCAATTCACCCCCCCCTATACAATGTAAGGAGATGGAAGGAAGAGCACACGGTTCAGGTATACAATCCTAATGTAATACAGAGTTCCAGTTTCCCAGCAAGCTTAGAGGAGAATAGATATGAGTTTTACACAGGCTCAAAATGCTTTAAAATGTGATAGCAATATATTGGAAAATGTGCTAAAATGATTTTAATTCCCACTGGAGGTTCAGGTTGAGGATTAGTTGGTTTAAATAAGTTCAGGCTTACTTTAGCAATGTTCTAGGAATGATTGGCAGGTTAAACGAATTTTTGGCAAATGAAAGCAAGGAAGCTGCTGTTTTCACACGGGGAGAAATTTGCAAATCGCGGTAAAATTTGCGAGTGCGTTATTCGCGATTGCGGCAAAAGTATAGGGAATAGGAATGCGGTTCTAGATTCGTTGAAAAGCCAAGATTCCCAGCTTTCAGAGGAAAGTTACTGCAAGTCTCTAAGACAAACGGTCACGGAGATATGAGCAATATGGTAAAGGTCGTTTTTCAGATTTGAAATTTTAAAAGTTCAAAGTGACAAGTTACAGCTAGCAACTAGAAATGACAGGTGACAGCTTTGCAAATGACAGGTGACAGGAGACAGTTCTGGTTAGATTAAAATAGATTGAATTATATTATTTGAACTAAGAGATTGGTTCTGCACAGTTCTGCTAGGTACTCACAATATATTTAGAAATAGAATGGGCCTCGCCACGGATCTGGTCAGGTTTTCTTCACTCACCACGGACGGTCTCTGCGCACAGCGTCTGGGTCAGCTCTCTAGTTCTGCGAACAGCGGTCTGGGTCAGCTCTGCTCTGCCTCTGGTTCTGGATACTGCTCTGCTTTCTCTGGGTACAGCACTGCTTCTGGATCTTTCTGCACAGCTTTCTCTGGACCCAGCGCTGATCTGCACGGCTCCTGGATGCTGCTATCGCTGTTAGGTTTGCTGGATGCTGAGGCCCACTGAGAAGAGTTCTCAGTTTGTGGGTTTAGGCCCTTGCTTTGAGTTCTGAATCAAGTTCTTTGGAGTTTTAAAGTCTAAGTGTTGAATCTAGTATCTTCTGGATGTTGTGTGGTCCGGCAGAGCGCGTTGCAGCAAATGGAATTGAATGTCCCTATCTGTCCTGACTGTCTGCTTTTATGTGTTTTGACAGTGGGTGGAGAGGCTAGCTTTCTAGGCCCTACCCCTCTCCACTTGTCATTGGCCACTTCCTCCTCTTCCCCTTGATTGGGGGAATGAAATGAAGTGTCATCATGATGAGGTCTGTTTATGATACAGAGAACCCACCCCTGTCAACTTTACACACAATCTGTATTTGACCTAAAGACATATTTGCACAGGTACACAGTTGTTTAAAATTACATGCACCCATCACATATCACATGAGGTATCCCCTGTTCCAACTCTGCTCTTCCTGGGGGCTTGCGCTCAAAAATGGCAATATTTTGTGCTTTTTAGTGGTTTTGCAACATCAGATTTTTCTCCAGATTTGTACACATGTACACGGCCTGTCCATACATACTCCAGTAAATGACCATGTCCCTAGCTTAAACACAGAGTCTGTAGTATACATAAATAGCAGGGTTTTGCCCCAGAACATCACACAAATTGGAGTTTGGGCTTGAATTGAAGGTACATTTTTTAAATGAAGGCTCTCAAAGTTATACATTCCTGTCATTTGATTACAAAGAGTTATCAGTGTTTCTGTAAAATATATATTTTGCTTTCAATTCAGTTCTCAGAGTGTTGGAGTCCTCCTCCAAGACTTGGGTGGGTCAGTCACATGTGTCTTCTGGCAGGCAGGCCTTTGTTGACAGGAAACAGTCAAAATCAACATATCCTATTCAATTGCAAGAGCCTATTGTGTGGTCTCCAGGAGGCTCCCAGCCAGACTGCCTTCTATCAATCAAGAGGTCATGTGAGATTCTAACTCCTGGTGTGAATCTCTGGAGGTGAGAGGGTTTCCCAGGCTTCAGGCCTCTGGGAACAGCAGGTGGCTAATTTTTAATTAAAATGCAGCCTTTGAAGTCAGCTGAGTCAAATCCCTTTGTCAGCAACTGCACTCAGTTCTCCTGTCAGAGTTTAGACCGCTAGCGCCGCCTTGAGGATTTTGTTGGTACTGCATCCATTTTTGGGATCTTTCTTGGATTAATGCATTCCAAACAGGAATGGTTCTTACATGGTAGTAAATAATCCTTGCTTAACATTGTTTTGATGGGGCTCCTTACAGTAAAATGGTTATGTGGAACCCCACAAAAGGGTTGAATCTTTAAAGTGGTCCGATGAGCCACGATTTCAGCAACTTTTTGACATCAGTAACAGTGGATTTTGTTAACAAAGATCTTTCTTTACACTGGTGGTTGGCAAGTTAGGTAACCATTTTGGTGTGCGCACAAACTGCGTGGTTCTCCTGGATTCTGGCGCACATGTGGGCTTTTTGGCCATCTTGGATTTTCTAAGCCCACAGCACCAAATGTTGTAGCATAATAGTCCAAACGTGGGTCAGGACACCCAACAAGCGAACATGCTCACAAAACAATCATGTGACCGCGCCCACGCTCATCTCGTGCTCTAAATGCGGACACTGTTCGTGTCCCCGACCAGTTTAAAAGTACATTTCCAAGTAATCCAAAATATTTCTCATTAAAAAATCACCATACCACAAATCCCACATACTAATACTAACTTTCCACATAGTTTTTGTAACTTTTTGAACCTTTTTTGATGTTTGATCTGTCTTGCGGACGGCGCGCATGTCCGCGACCCGTGCACAAGTACCCCGATATAAGACCACACCCTAGAGCGCATTCTCATTGTGTTTCTGACTATTCCACAGAGCAAACTGCATTTTGCTGCATACTTTGCAGATTTTGAGATTTCCATCTCCAAGCCTATGACATCCATGACTCCACTATTACCACATGGTGCTACATCTGCCTCAGCACCACCCCCACCCCCTCCACCACCACCATTTTCCCAAGGGCCTGAAGAGGGGAACAGGAGTGAGGATACAGAGGAGGAAGAAGAGGATGACGAGAATGAGGTAGAGGAAATCCCTACTACCCGCCCTCGGCGTGAATCTTGGGTGTGGCGGTTGTTTACCGTTCATGGAAACGGTCCTAAGTCTCATGCGAACCGTGTCACCTGTAATGAGTGCAAAATGGTACTCAGTCACGGGAAGCATGGTTCGTATATCTTTGGGACCACTACCATGAAGCGACACCTGCACTCATTCCACACTGGGGCCATTCGCAAGGTTGTACCTTGCGAGAAGCGTAGTAGGTTGATTGCCTCTACTTCATCCTCCGTTCCTGATCCTGTCACCACAAGGAACTCCTCTGTGGGACAGTGTCTTCCTCAAGCTGCCTCACAGGCCATACAGAATTCTGATGACCCTTACCTTTCGAGGGTCACAGTTGTATATGTGTACTGTGACACAGTACTCTGCAGGGGGGAACGACTTCGGAGTGCTTTTGAGACGATCATCTCAGAGCACCAGAAGACCTGCTCACTACCCAAATAAAAACCACTCTAACTCTTCCTCTCTCAGCTCGCTCTTTCTTATCCCTGTGGTTGGTGTCCCCCTCCCTTTACCCTCCTTTCCCTCCTCTCCTAGTGTGTCGTGTATAAAAAAGAACAAAAAAAATACAAAATAACAAAAATCAAAAATAAAAATAAGGCTCTTTACAGAGCCGCCTTTCACAGTTAAAAAATAGAAGTGAAGATACATAAAGCATAGCCATTTCCATTTCGTGAAAGTCCGCGGACGGTCCGCGAACTGAAAAACAATTGCATTGCTACCCTATTGAAACCAATGCATTTTTCTCTAACAGGAAGTGGTGGCTCTGAAAAGAGCCTTTGGGAGGTGTTTGAATGTAAAACATTTTAACTACGTAAGACGTACTTCAAAACGAATGCTGTATTTCTAAAAAAGGTCGCAAGGATTTTGTACATTTCTCAGAAAAATCTGATTGCCAGCATAAATAAGATGGACTCCATCTTTGCGAAAAATGTATGTACTACGTAACAAAATATTTTCATTGTTAAAAGAGGACATGCCAAAATCTCTTAGGAAGGCACAAACAGCCTTATTAACATTACGCTTTGCTTTCTCCATTTGTGGACCACATGAGAAAGAATGAAGCCACACTTGTCTCTGTGCAATCCGTGAAAAAAATATTTTAGAGTTTGGAAACATGTCCATTATCTTCTGAAGTCCTTCTTTCATTGCAAATTGCAAAGAAATTCCAGACACATGTCCTAAACTGTTCCCTCCACAATGAATCACAATTATGTCTGGATGTTCCTCTATCTTCAAAGTTGCACAGAGAGGTAGCAAGTCCAACCACTTCATTCCACGCACTCCATGCCAGTGCACTTCCACATGTGGGAATCCAAGATCTATAGATACTCCACAGCTTTCTGCATGCACCTTCAACCAATGAATCCACGAGTCTCCCAAAATCCATACAATCTGTGTTTTGAAACACTCAGCCATAGCTGTCTGTTCTTCTCTCTGCAAAAACAATATCTGAGAAAACCTCTCCTAGCACAACACACTCACTAAACTTTACTGACCAATCCCTTGCTTCATCCAATCTCATTTCCATACCTCCCCTCCCCAAATTCCCCAGATGTAATACGCGGTGTCTTAGAACTACCGCCATGTCCGCGAACGTATCGTAACATGTACAGCCCTTCTACCATTTCGATTTCACTCTCTGTGCCATTCCCTCATTGGATGTAGCTAAGCAATCACATGACCATCCACCAATCAAATCCAATAACTCTACATGTAACTGTATCATCATAGAGCAGCACTACAAATGTACGGTGTATCTCTCGGAGTACAAGTCTCATACCATTGACAACCACGATCTACGAGAAATACTATACAAATCTCCAATATTTCTACTTGCAGCTTGGTCCATATCCATATACATGAACAGAAAGTACAAGTATGCATATTTTCTACACAGTACATGAACACATTTTCTAACCGACATTTACCTTCTATAATCTGAAAAATAAATGGACGATCATTGTTTCATTGTCCTAAAATGACCTGTCACTTACAAACCTTTATATCGTTTAATTTCTTCATACACACACACACACATGCAAATACTATTAAACTAACATTTTTTAAATAAAATATATACACGACATATAATCACACAAAATAACATACACACTCTATGATCAAATCTCAAACAATAATATTTGTACAAACACATAATTGGTTTTAATTTTTTTCGTTTATATAAGTACTTACATACATTTATATAGGACAAGCAGACTATGACATTCACTCACTGTTACGTGCAAAAGCAGGCTATGACACATAGCTCTCAAATCACACGCTTTTGGCGGGTGTCATCCGCCTTGTAAAGGACTGACTCACCCGCCAAGCCTCCTGCACGCCCATTAATTCCAATGGGCGTCTCACCCGCCAAAAACAAAATCAGGTGATTTCACCCGCCTTCGCGACACACATGGTTGAGAGCTATGATGACAATGACTCACTATTACGTGGACAAGCTTAGTTACAAGAATAGTGGTATACGTTGTTAGATTATGAATTCCACAAACCATAGTAAAGATATTTTCTTTCCTACTCTTAGTCATAATATAGTTTTAATGGTTTTCAGGAAGGCGCTGAGCATTTCAATTTAAAAAAATCGATGTCTAAAATAAAAATAGTGCTATATAGCAACCAAATTACTAATTTCTTTCTTTTACAATTGCAGTGAAGCCCATTCTCCTGAATAGAAGCAGCCGATTTTGATTTACAAAGAACAACTAAGAAGCAAACTACTCATTTTTGAAAAAAAAGTAAGTAGATTGTTACCATAATATTTGATTTATAACTCACACGCACTGTACGGTGCATTCATGGTATTTCTGTGCCTACAAATAGAGATTCTGCACCATTCTGACCAAAAATCCCCCCGTCTTAAACAGTGATCTCCTGTCAGAATGGCCCTCAAATTCCTATTTTTCGGCACACAAATTACCCAACTCAGCCGCTAGAATGTAGATGTTGTAGAACAAACAACTGTTTTAATTGTATAGCTTTACCTATATTATTTATTCTTCTCCACACCACCGGCTCACTTTTTTCTGTCATCTGCACCCCAGTTTAGTAACACATTAATTGAAGAATACCCATCCCTGGTAGTTCAACTTCCCAATTCACAATCACACACCATTACATACATCTTTATCATCTTACTCAAACAATCATGCAGACAACACACATGCATTGCAGAAAACCCCAACCCATACCTTCTGTATTTTCAACAGACGCTACAGAATGCCCACCAAAAAGCAACTCCGTAGAAAGGGACGCAGAAGTAGAGCAAATGAAAAGAAAAGTCTCCAACATAAACACCCATCTATAGCAGAATTTGTAAAAAACGTTGAAACACAACAGCTAATACAGTCATGTTGTGAAACAGAAGAAGTTTCTAGTGCAAAAACTTTGCCTCCTCTATCACAAAGTAAAACGACCCAAAAAACTATTAACAGAAAATCAACTATCACTACAAATAAAACGTCTTCTATAAATCTTGATATAGTACAAAGTAAGCATACCAAGAAAAGTATATTAGCCAAAATGTTCCGTCACAAAGTCCTTCAAAATCTGATAAAAACAGGAGAGAAACCAGGTTCAACTCTTCAAACCTATTATAGGAAAGTAATCTTAGAAGCGTTGATAGACAGTGCAATTCTTCTCAAAAGAAACTTATTTATTGTTGTGTTAAACAGAATGAAACCACTAACAAAACTAATAACTAAACTTCAAAAAAGACTTCTCAATAAACGAAATGTGAACAGAAATAACTTCTTAAATATCTGTGGAGGTGAAGGGAGTCACACTACAAGCACAGAACCATACTTTAATGAAGAAGCGTACAAACAAAAGCAAACAAATACAATTGCCATACATAGCAGTGGTCGAGGTTATGAAAAAGTTAATAATACCATAATGGAACAAGAAATACTCCTTACAAAAATATGCCCTGAAAACTTAGATTTACCCCTCCATTCGACTGAATCAGAACATCTAATTTACACATGGCCATGCACGTCAATGTGTAATATGCCCAAAAAAATGTTCAAATCTTTACGCCTATTCCTCAATCAATATGTGAAAAGCAAAGACAAAATCAAAATTAAAAAACTGCAAAGTATGGATGCTTGTCCAGTACTCAGGCACACAGGACTGCAAGGACATTTGTTGGCCCGCATATCAGGAGCTACTTGCAAAACAACCTTCCATGATATCAAACGGATATCAACACATCATGCAAGTATAAGAAATCTAGTTTATAAACTGTATTATGCAAAAGTCCTGCTTTAGCACTAGCCAATTTAAATAACATTCTTCTGCATGGTACACCAAAAGACCTACTAGAAGAAATCGAGTATATACAGAAAAAATATTTTGGAAATGAAACCCACTTACAAGATGAAATAGCTGTCAACCAACTTCGTAACAAATCTGCACATGGCAACCTTTCACTACACACATACAAAAAAGAAATACTAACATTTCAAAGCACTTCAGCTGAAGTACCAAACCACGTGTGTGTATGTTGCCGCAGAACGTGTTATAAAAGTAACACAAAAACTATAGACCTTTCATACAAAATAGAAGACAGTGAAGATTCTAAATGGTTTGAATTAGCTCTCTACCTTATAGCAGAAAACAAATACGAAATAACTGACCCCATAATACTTTGCAGTTACTGCACTACCAAACTTGACAACAACCAAACTCCTTCACGTGCTATCTCAAATAACTTGGAATTACATCCACTACCAAAACTCCTTCAACATCTTAATTTATATGAGAGCATCATAATTCAAACAGTTCATCCATTTCAAGCAATAATACGCCTTCAACCAAAAACTGCAAAATTACCTCCCTCTGAATTAGTGAAAGGTATTCGTGGAAAAGTAGTGTATTTACCATTAGATCTAAAAGAAAATGTGCACACTCTAGGAGTGCAACGTCCAATGCAACAATCTTTAATTATCTTGGTAAATGGAGTACCTACAAAAGACAAAAAAATTTAGCAACAACTGGTAGATTTACATAAAGTTAGAGAAGCCCTGCAATATCTCAAAGAGAATAATGATTATTACAAAGGAATTAATATCGAAGAAAACTTGAAAGATACAACTGAAATAATTCAAGAGACACAAGAAACTGGTCAATTTGAGCTCCTAGATCCTGCTACAATAGCAAACACTTTAGACCATTATACAATTCACCCATTGCACTCTAATGACACCATAGAAGATGCACTGGAAACGTACCAAATGCGTCAAACAAAAGGATCACCAATCAGCATATGGGAAAAAAGTATAGAAGCACATGCTTTTCCTCTACTCTTTCCTACTGGCAAAGGAGGAAGATACGATGATAGACCTGTTGAAATATCAGCATCAGAATATCGCTCATTATGAATGTATTCTGAAGATCCCAGATTTCGACAAAATGTGGAATACATTTTCCACCTACTCTTTGAAAGTGAACTAGCAACTTTATGTTACGGAGTTGCACACATATTAAAATCAGGATCACACTTTCAAAATATGACAGCCACACAATTACTACAAAAAGTTCAACAAAAAGATGAGGTTTTACAGACAAATCTTACAAATCTATTAGCAAATATGTAAGGTACTAAAGAGTACTGTTTTCAATGCCATGGAGATGTACGTTGTATGATCAGAAACCTTGGCCCACCCACTTGGTTTTTTACATTAAGTTGCGCAGAATATGCATGGGAAGATTTACATGCTTTCCTACGCATATCAAACGAAAACAAAACAAACATAGATATACTAACACTTGGAGAACTTTGTTCTCAGGATCCTGTTAATGTTTCTAGATATTTTCACCATCGCTTCATTGCTATGCTACATTTTATTTGTAATAAAACTGTTCCTCCCCTTGGAGAAGTGCAACACTTCTTTTGGAGAAAAGAATACCAAGCCAGAGGAGCGCCACATGTCCACATGTTTTTATGGATTAAAGATGCTCCTAAATTTGGTCAAGACAGTGATGCCACTGTTTTACAGTTTATTGAAAAATATGTCACTTGTGAAATTTCGTCAGAATCCACAAATAGTGATCTTCATGCAAAAATCTTACAATTCCAAAGACACAAATGTGGCAAATATTGTCGCAAATACAAAAACAAAGGGAAATACTACACCAAATGCCGATTTGGTTTCCCTAGACCAGTTACAAATACAGGTCAAGTGAACAACCTCATGTCTTCAGTTAGACATAGTGTTAAAGGTAAGTCACCTAAAAATACATATTGCATAAAAAGAAAAGAAGAAGAAAAATATATCAATGATTACAATGCAATCATTGCCCACTTGCGGAATGCAAACATAGATGTGCAGTACATTGCAGACAATTCTACTGCAGTTGCACGATATGTCACATCATACTTAACCAAATCAGAAAAGACAGAGCTCCAAGACCTCTGGAATGACTTGTCATCAGATAAAACAGTGTCTCAGAAATTATACAGCTTAGGCATAAAAATGCTGTCCCATAGAGAATGTGGAACCTATGAAGCAGCTGACCGATTAACTGGTACTGCATTGTATGGTAAATCTGCAAATATAGTATGGCTAAGTCTTGGTCCAGCTAAATCTGCAAAAAGAGTTCTAAAATCATACGAAGATATAGAAACAATAGCCAAACATGATCCCAACAGCCAAGACATTTTAAAAAACAACTTATTGGATACATACTACCCAAACAGGAGTACCACTTTGGAAACCATGTGTCTATACCACATAGCCCAAAACTACACATACAAAAATAATATAAAACCTGATGAGCAAAACCGTAAATACAAAGTGACAAACTGTAATGGCAGCTTAGTAAAACTCACCAAACCAAATTTAATTAATCATATCAAATTGTCATTAAAGACTCCTCAACATAAAGAAATATATTGCATGTCCCTGCTACAACTCTTCAAACCATGGAGAAAAGAAGAAGAAATACTAGATACCCATGACTCATATGAAGACGCTTTCAAAGCCAATGAAAGCAGTACAACTGATGTAAACTCTGCACAGTACAAAACAATGTTGCACAATGAACAGCAACACGAAGAGGAACTCCACGCCCAACTAGATAAGGACACTCCTGACAGTAGTCAACCTTCTTTCACAGGAAGCCAAGAACCACTGGGAGAACCACTAATAACAAATGAGGCAGAATTAGCTATGATCGAAGTAGAAAACACCATGTGTCACTATGAAGATAAAGAAGACTTAACTACACTACAATCAAAACTAAACAAAGAGCAACGTAGCATTTTTCAAGAAATAACAAAAGAAATTGCACATGGTGTGCAGCATGAAAACAAAGAATGCACCTGCCAAAATTACAAACCTATAATATTGTATGTCAGTGGTGAAGCTGGTTCTGGCAAAACATTCCTAATCAAAATCATCAGTAAGTTCCTTCAACAATTGACAAACAACAAACTCTCAGCTGTTGTCACTGCCCCCAGAGGTTTAGCTGCCTACAACATAGGTGGTGTCACTTTACACCGATTACTACTCCTGCCAGTAGAACACCAAAACAAGTTAGATTATTACAAACTTTCTGCAGAAGCTGCAATGGAAGTACGCAGAGTATTGAAACAAATGAAAATGCTACTAATAGATGAAGTGAGCATGGTGTCCAACCTAAAGTTGGCTTTGATTCACCTCAGATTACAAGAAGTACTCAAAACAAACTAGGAAGAGCTATTTGCAGGAAAACACATCATTGTTTTCGGAGATCTTCTTCAATTGACACCTGTAAAAGGTGAGCCTATTTTTAAAACATTAGGACACAAACTCTGCCGTAAAACTGTTGGCAGCATTGGAAATGTCAACCTTTGGCAACATTTCCAATACAGAGAATTAACAGAAAACATGCGCCAATCTGCAGATCTCACTTATGCCAACATCGTAAAAAGTATTAGAGTTGGTATACTTTCTAGAGAAGCAAAAGCAATATTGAAAACCCGGCACATTCATGCACTTTATGGTGATAATGCATGTGCTACAGATGTTATGGAACAATTAGCCCACACAAATGTCAATTGTATGGCCTTAATGCCAACTCTTGCAAGCTGTTTCAAATTCAATGAAATAATGTTAAGCAAAGAAATGCAACCAATTATGGAAATTAGCGCCACAGACAAACTAGATGTACATGGAATGACACTACCCATGTGTGACCAAGCCACAGCAAGACTAAATAGTTTAGAAAAATCAATCTCAAACACAGCAGGCTTGGAAAAGATATTAAAATTATCCTTAAATTGCAGAGTAATGCTTAAATGTAACCTTGACGTGGACCAAGGACTAGTTAATGGAGCACTGGGTACAGTTGTTGGCGTTCAAACATACCCACGTGACAACAAAATTCAGTTTGTCAATATTCTCTTTGACAAACTTTCAGAAGTACAAAGAATAGGACGCTCAACAGCCTGATTCCTTCTCTTCAAAGACATGTATGTACGCAGAGAACAATTTTCTCTAACTCTTGCATACGCAGTCACCATTCATAAATCACAAGGTCTTACTCTAGACAAAGCAATGATAGACATTGGTAACACAGTCTTTAAAGAAGGCATGAGCTACGTAGCACTGTCACGCCTACGTACAATTGACGGTCTATTTCTAATAAACTTTGATGCAAGTAAAGTAAACGCTGATATTCCTTGCATTTTAGAATACAATAGACTTCGTTCACTATACACCCCCCAACTACAAACATATCCTGTTGCATAAAAAGGAAAATTTTCTAAAAGAAAACTAAATCAAACAGAAATGCAACAGGATGTCACTGCAAATCCTCCAAAGAGACTAAAAGAAACTAAAACTTCATCAAGTACCACAAGCAAAAAAGAATCAATTAGGGAAAGTAAACCAGGTACTTCTTTAAAGAAGAAAGACAAACTCCAAAAAAAGCAGTTAGATACAGAACTACCTGGACCATTTAAATTCTCAAATATAGTTGGTGTAAGTTGCTACGCAAATGTAGCAATGAATATTCTATTTCAATTACCACCAATTGTTGACAACATTTACTTACACAGTACAGACCCATTGTGTTTGCAAATGTTAGTACTTCACAGAAATGCAGCAAACAATCCTGACAACACGTATAGTGTTTTTGGAATAAGACGACAATTGGACTACTGTGCTGGAATGGTGAAATTCACTATAAACTCAGAGGAAGATCCACAAGAATTTCTAATGTACTTACTATTAGTACTGGAAAACAAAAACATACCTATAAATGAAATCTTCCAGATTTCATACATGTGGAAACATACATGCACTCCCTGCAACAATGTGACACAAGAACAAATCCCCAATGAGCGCTTTGTCTATATATCAATACCTAATTGTGAATCCGTTCCATTTCAGCAACTTGTACAAAATGCAAACCACGGTAGATTATGTTATACCTGCAATTCGGATAATCGCTCCATGTTACTAATACAAACACATAGTAAATACGTAATACTAATGCTTCTACGTTACAATGCAGATGGTACGAAAAACAACTGCAAGCTGACTGGATTCACACATGGTCAAATTTCACTTGGTAGGAAAACCTTCACAACAATAGGTATAATCTACCACGCAGGAGCCACAACCAACTCAGGGCACTACACTGCATATATAAAAAAAAATGTGGATGGTTTGAATGTAATGATAGTACCGTTACTCTAAAGCAGAGATTACCAGCTAATCTTACAAACGCGTATTTAATGTTCTTAAAACCAAAATTTGATAACTGAACTGTACTTAAACCTTAAGTACACTTGTAGTAAAAAAATATAAACTGTCACAATATTTCAAAACCTATCTAACTGCCCAAAGATTCTACAACAACTAATCAGATAAATTAATACCACTCAAATAGAGCAAAAAATAGACAGTTAGAATACGCCAATTGGTATCTAACTGTCCCAAAATTTACAAATATGCAAACAGATAAATCAATACCACGAAATTATATCAAAACATAAACAGTTAGAATACACCTACTGGTATCTAACTGGGCCAAAATTTTACAATATCCAAATAAATACCTAATATCTTACTGCTCACAAAAACTGGAACAATCCAATGCATAAAGCATTAAGCAGAAAGAACAAGTTAACGCGGAAAACAAACAAATAAATAAACTGTAGCATAACAGAAAAAGGTTTTTTTTTTAATCCAACATGGATTTTTTCTCTCCCACGGACCCAATGATTTTAGCAACAAACACAGAAACTTTGCACATTTCACAGTACTCTGGTTTGTAATCTACTAAATATGAGGGTCAATAAAAAGAAGAAAATGTTGATTGTACAATGTAAGAAGTCGTTATAAAATACTAATACTAACATGCTATTTTCTTTTATTACAGAAATGAACAAGAAAAACATGGACTCCCGTTACTAAACCAAATAGTACGTATAAGAAGATAAATACAACCATCGCAGCATATCACACCCATACAAGCTTATAACATTGTTCCTTATAAATTAGTTTTTGACCCAAAGTTAAAAGCCACTATGGGTGTGATATGCTGCGGTGGTTGTGGCCAGGGCATACACTCTTGGGTGCATGGCCAAATGGCCATGCACCCAACATTCTATACCCTGGCCACAACCACCGCAGCACATCACACCCATAGATGCAAACATTGCAACCATTGTTATGTCCGCGGACAGGGGGAAGGTCCTAGGACACATTCAACTTGCCAGAGGACAATACAAACAGCATCCTCAGGACACCCCCATTTTCTTTATGTACGAACATTTCTGGACACCGCGATTGTTCTTAAAACATTTTCACCTTGCCAAAGAACAATACAGACAACGTCTCCAGGACACCCCCTGCACACATTTCAAGACCCCACAAGTGTTCTTAGAACACTTTCAAGTTGACACCGAATCCATTCTGTTTATTTACGAACATTCCAGAACAGCCGTGTTGTCCGCAGACAAATCGAACACAACAAAAGTGTCTAGCACATAAATAAAATACAACTTTGAACCTATCTCATACTCCCCCATCCTCCCCAAAGACTTCTACACACCAACACACTCTACTAAATACACATTTTGAACAAACTTTCACCGCGCTGTCCGTGGACGTGCGCAAATACAAGATGGCGGGTGCGACAGAAAATCTGACGCGCATCATGCAGCCCAATCAGCGAACACGTCGCATGTCCGCGGACATGACGCAAGCCGCTGGGCCAATCGGGGTGCTGTCCGCGGAGCGAACAGGGAAGTTCGTCCGCGAAGCGAACACAGATATCACTCATTTTTCTGCCTTACATTTTGGTCATTTTAAAAAAAAACTACTGGACGGATTTACACCAAATTTGCAAAAGCACGCTTTCAGGACCAGGCCGCCGCTCCTGCCGCAAATTTGGTGTAAATCCGTCCAGCGGTTCGGGCTATAGCCGTGCGCAAAGTTTTTTTCCCATTCAGTCTATGTATAGAATTAGTATAGATAGTACCCAACTTTGTTAGAATAAATGTGTCATAGATTTAAACTCTGTTTACAGTCCAGAGAATTGTCTCAACATGTTTCTGTTCCTCAAGGCATTAGTATGGAACATTCATCAGGAGGGAGAATTTTAACAACGTAGCCTAGTTACAATCGGAGTAATAATGACAACAACAAACTAATAGTTGGGTACTATACTAATTGTTTTACAAGTACCCTTTGTGTTTGTTCTTTCTGAAACACCCTTTTAACTGGCTATTCAAGCTTGCCACGTATTCCTTGTTGTTGTTTTATATATCGGATGTTAAAGTATTGTACTGTGGACCACTCTATTTAATTGTATGTTTTAACCATTATGATTCATCATTATTAAAATTTGATATTCACCTTTTAACCTCGACTGGTCCCCCTTTCGAATCACTTTGAATATTTATGTTCTGTATCTCTAGCATCTGTACTGTAGCTTTGTCTTCTTATATACTGAGGATATGGGTTTACACCATGAGACAAAAGTATGGGTTATAGAGGAAGAGGACACAGATTTCAAAATAATCAAGGTGGATTTCAAGATACACAGAATGAGAACCAGAATGCTCAGGGAGGATATAACCAAGGAGTGACTAATAGGAGAGTTCCTCCAGTATGTTGGAATTGTGGAATAACAGGACATATTGTGTGTGTATGTGGAAGCCAAGGGAACTTACAGAATGGACTGTTCTCTAGAGGGGGGCAGCTTACCCTCGACAATCTAGCACACAGACCAGAGAAGGTTTGGCCCAGGATCACACATCTTATCAGACAAAAGCCCCGCAAGTTCAACAGGTTCCACAGCAGGGACAAATACAAATGAATCTGCCACAAGGGCAGTCGCAACAAGCCCCTCTGCAGACAGAGCAATATGCGAACACAGGGCAAGTACTGGCACCCAGAATAGGAGGTGTCACTGTGGTAGGAGTAAATCCTTTCAAGGGCAAGTGAATGAGCCTGTATCCACAATAGGACCGCTCACAGGGTGACTTGATGTGTTCAGTACTATCTGTGACACCATATCCCCAAGAAGAACCAAGGATCAATGTGACAATGGGAGGCAAATCCTTTTCTTTTCTTGTAGACACTGGAGCAACTCGTTTGTGTATACGAGAAGGAAAATATCCAATGTCGGGTATTGCCATGAATGCTCAAGGGTTCTCTGGAGCTACGAGTCGAGTTCCTTTTACTGATAAATTGCCACTCTCTATAGGAGAATGTGACATGTCTGTTCCCTTGTTATATTCACGACAGACACTGGTTAATATTTTGGGAAGAGATTTAATGAGGAAACTTAACTTGACAATTTCATGTACTGATCATGGAATAGTGTGCTCCACTCCAGGAATACATTATTTAAACATGGGAGAATTCAAACTGGCATTTACAGGCCCGGTGGCTCTGCGGGGCATTCCGTTAGATCCAGAGATTTTTCTATATGGAATGAGCAATTTACTGACATAGCCACCTGGCCTGGTGGGAAAGATTGTGAGAATACCTGATGAATGTTTATTTAGACCACAAATACCAATGGATGAGGAAGGTGGACAGATAATTCCTATAGAGTTGGAAGCAGCCATAGTACAAAGAAAAATGGCAATGGTCGAAGGAGTAGACAATGAGGGTAGACCATGGAGAACAGTGATAGCTCTTGAGGAAGGGTATAAATTGACTGACATAACTGATGATGATATGTTGGAGGGACTGAACAGATGATGAATTGGTGTTCTTCATGAGCATTACATACTAGATAAGGAAAGAGAAAAGGGAAGTCCCACAGCGAATGGCGATAATGTGGCAACGACCAGCATTTTGCCAGGAACATTTGGAAAAGGTGCCAGTTGTCTTTTGGACTACAGGCCCTTATGACGTAGGTTTATTGAAGGGGACAGGGGAGGTTAAAATAAAGCTTAAACCAGGAGCAATTCTGCCTCAGGCAAAACAGTATCCCATATCTCGATAAGTTGATGAGGATATATTAAAGCATTTCAGCACTGATAAATCAGGATTCTAGTGCCATCAGAATCATTGTGTAATACTGCAGTGTATCAGAATAAGAAATGTAATGGGAGGGCCATGGAGATTTATACAATATAAAAGACTTATTAACCAGATTGTAGATGCATAGTTTCCTTTAGTTCCTAATCCAGCGACAATATTGTGCAGTATCCCGGTGGAAGCTTAATATTTCACAGTGATCTCTTTGAAAAATGCATTTTTCTCAATCCCATTGCACAAGGACTCACAAGACTTGACGTCATTTACGTTTCACCAAAAGAGACTGAAACATACAAGGCTGCCTCAAGGATACTGTGAGTCCCCACCAATCTTTAACAGAGTCCAATAGAAGGATCTAGGCAATATTGATCTTAAATGTGTGTTGATACAATCCGTAGATGACATCTTGATTTGAAGCACTACAGAACATGAGTTCAGACAGGATTCTGTTCAGTTGATGACTATTCTAGCAGGGATATAAAGTAGACAAGGAGAAGTTACATTACTGCCACAAAGAGGTGTTATATATAGGTCAGCAGATTTCACATGAAAGAAAGAAAGTGACACCTGAAAGAGCTGAGGCAATTATGAAAACCTCAAAACCAAATACAGTGAGGCAGATGCAACCGTTTTGGGGTTTATGCAACTATGTTAGAGCCTCAGTGTTTGATTATAGCACATATACGAGGCCTCTTCTGCAAACATTAAAGAAAGTGCAAGTTGGTAAAACAAAACTAGAAAAGACTAAAAGGAATGGAGGAATGATTTGTAGAGTGGAAAAAAGCAATTTGTACAGCCCCTGTTTTAGGAATTCCCAATTATACTGAGGAATTTTATTTGTTTTCACACACAAATGGGACAGTCGTGACAGAAGTGCTTACAGAGAGGACCACATTAGGGTACAAACCTTTAGCATATTACAGTGGAATTTTAGACCCAATAATTAGAGGACACTTCCCTTGTGAACATTTTTGGCAGCTGCCGCATTTGCGATAGAGATGTCTACAAGTATTGTCCTGGGCTGCTCTATCACCCTCTTCACGGAGCATGCTCTATTTGCCATTTTAGAGAAACCCAAGGGCACATTGCTATCACAAAGAGCTTTTGCTTATGAGATAATGTTTTCTAACCCAGTGATTGAAATTGTAAGATGTGAAATAGTGAACTCTGCCACATTCATAGATGAGCCAGTAGAAGAAGGTTATCATGTACATGACTGTGCTAGTTATGTTGAATTCTATGATGATATACCCCATGTGAAAGAAAATGTCTTAGCGGGAGGGGACATTCTCTTTATTGATGGTTCTTCGAAAATTGATGAGACTAGTGAGGAAAGGCATTCAGGCACTGCAGTAATAAGACACAGGTTAAATGGAGAATTTGAAGTAGTGGCTAGTGCAAGGCTACCATCTCACTTTTCACTGAAAGCAGCAGAATTAGTAGCGCCTATTGTCGCGCTTGAGAAACATGGAGGCCAGGAAGTGTGGGTGTACAGTGACTCAGCCTACATGACGTCAACCGTACACGCAGGGTTAGCACGTTGGAAAAGGAGGGGCTACCTCCGCGCAGATGGCTCTCCAGTTCAGCATGCATCCTTATTGGATAGGCTCATTAAGGCACTACAACTCCCGGTGGTCATAGCAGTCGTTAAATGCGCAGCACATACTAAGCGGACAGATTTTATCTCTTGTGGGAACGAAGCCGTAGACAAAGAAGCCAAAAGGGTTGCATATTCCCTAGAAATGTTGAGAGAATTAAAGAAAATTTTGTTACAACAATGCTTGTGCAAGAGGGGTTTAATAATGTCAATAACCCAATTAATAGAGATTCAAGGAAGTGCGCCACAGAAAGAGCAAGAATTATGGAAACGAAGGGGGTGTTCTTTTTCCCCCGACGGAAGCATTATGGTGACAGGAAAGCACTGGAAAGCCAGTGATGCCAGTAACTTCATTGAAAGTCACGCTCAAACAGCTGCATTACCCCACGCATGTCACTAGAGAAAGATTAGCTGCTATGATTGCAGAAGACTGGTTAATTTCTAATTTGTAGGAATACTTCGCACTATTTATGGTATACGGCATTGTGTGTCAAAAGGTTATTTCTGGGCATACACTGAGAATTATTAGAAGGCTAATACCATGACTGAATGGTCAGTTTCAGCAGTTACATATCGACTACGTTGATATGCTGCAACTATGTAATGGATATAGGTATCTATTAGTGGTGGTGTGTCCCTTTTGTAGGTGGATCAAGAGAGGTCCTTGTACACACCCTGATGCCACTTGCACAGCAAAGTTTTTAGTGCGAGAGGTATTCCCGAGGTGGGGTGTGTGTCAGGTACTAAGATCTGATAATGGCCCGCATTTTGTCAATAAGCTATTTGAACAGATAGGGCTTCTATTAAATATAAAGCACAAGTTTTCTTCTGCTTATCACTCTCAAGTGAACAGGATATGTGAGAGACTCACCGTCCTCCTCAAGAAAAGGATTGCCAAGAACAAATTGACTTTGAAAAAGGAATGGCTGCATTGTCTACCCCTAGCCTTATATGCCCTTCGGAATCAGCTAAAATCAGACAACCACCTCACCCTACACGGGCTAGTTACAGGGCATCGAATGAGAACACCTTTTACACCTCCGTCTAGGAGTGGAAGTGATGCCCAGAACGTAGCTAAAACATTAGGTGATGAGATGCGTGATTATTTGACATGTATGACCTCTAGTATTTCTTTCATTTCAAATCAAGTCAAGCGCAAGGGGGGGGGGTTGGTCTAAGAACACAGAAGAAGAAAATTCAGCAACCAAACCAAGCAAACTATTACCACCACCTGAGTTATATGTTCGGGACCTAGTGCTCATTAAAACTTTTACCAGAAAGTGGCATGAGCCACATTTTCATGGCCCTTTTATCATTGAAGGCGGGTCCCCTTGAGCTGCCAAGATACAAGGAAGACGAGCTTGGCTGCACCTGGGCGATGTGAAGATTTATGAAGGCGAGACCTTCCTTCCCACTGTTACTGATCCAGAAGCAAGTAAAAAAGAAGAATGTCTTTATACAAACAATAGGGGTGCCCCTTTGTAGAAGCGTGAGAGAGGGCAAAGTATACTTTTTAAATGAAAACACAAAGTACCCACGCTAAAGACAGTCCGAATTTCTGCCAATTATTTTTGATTATCTCCAAAACATAAAGGAGGAGTGTGCTTTGAAAAAAAGTCACATAAAAGAAACTAAAGAGAAGTCCTTAGAGTACGGGGTTAATTTAATAGACAAAAAACATTTTATTTTCAAACTTATAAATCTTTCTTTACACAAATGTAATGAAAATATTGAAAAAGGAAAAAGACATAAGACAAAGCATTCATAATATATACATAATTTACAAAATTACAGAAAAAAGTATCATCAAAGCAATTTAAATCATTTTTGGCAAATTAATTGGGAAAAAAAAACAACTCTGTAGGAAGCCAATTGTTCCTGCAGAAAGAGAGCTACCACTGTGTATTAAAAATTACCCTGATAGGTTAAAGGGGGATGTTAATCAATCAACATGTTTTTTATTTTTATTGTTGTTTGCCAAAGAAGAAGAATGTCAGCATGTGCAGACCTGATCGATGACCAACAAGAAGGACGATAAATTAACGAGTGATTAATACATGCTTTATTTGGACTGGAATTCAATGGACACTCCTTATAGATATATGAGCACAGAGTGAAAAGACTTGCGTAGAATTCCAGAAATTTTGAAATTCACTTTTAGAAATACATATTGAAGCAGAAAATAATGCATCAGAGATATGTCTAAACATCAGGTCTTGATTAGAAATTGGAAACGAGATCAGAATCCAGATTTATTTTGTGTAGAATATTTGTTTTAAATGATAAAACATATGGTACCTGGCGATAGTGATGTTCATCGGCTTGTGCTTGCTGTCTTTGTGTGCATACTTCAGTCTTACACTGCTCTTGTGAGAAGAGACGTTAAATGTCACACTTTCCTGCAGTATCCAAAAAACGCCCCAGTGATAAGAAGACTCTTATTGCTATAAATGAACAGATTTTACAGTTACAAACATAAAGAAACTTGATGATTGTATTAGAAATTATTAATGAAGAGAGTGGCACAGTTCTAGAAAATGAACAAGTGCAATGAACAGAAGAGTGGCGTGAGAGATGGATGCCTATGCTCTTATGCATAATATAAGATTGCATGATTGTTCTCTTTGTCTTTCTGTTCCTCATCTTTCACAGTCTCTATCATGTTATTACATCCGCTGAAGGAGAAGTACCTATGGTACTCCCTACTGTGAAAACTACTTTTGATTTACTCTATGATTACTATACAGATTTTGTAAGACACAAAAGATATGCAGAGAAAGATAGTGAAGTGATTAATACCTATCTAGATAAGACAGCTCACCTGGGGAATAACATGTGGTACCAGTACATGAGAAATGTGGGGAGAAAGCCTCTAAGGTGGGTTGGTACATCTGCTCTCTCATCCCCTATGCCATGAATACAGTATGGACTTTCATTGCCAGAGAGGTTGCAGAGCACGATGCAAAGTGCCTCAGTCATCTTGCAACATGTACAACTCAAGGACAATTCCAAGGAAGCTGGGTGACTTTGCGATGGAGATCGAAATGGTGATCATTGAAGAGATGAAGGTGAAGAGAATGAATTGCCCTGATGTGACAGAAATAGCCGGATCACCTGGATGTTGGGAACAAACTCAACTATTGATCTATGGACGAGTGAATTCCTAGAAGGGATGGGATGAAGGAATGATATCTTGTGCAGCTCACCTGCTAAAAACAGATCACGTGCAAGAGGTGCAGAAAGTGAATGATGGGTGTTTAAAGTCATGAGCCAAACACTCCAAACTACTGATATGGGTAGAAGACGAACCGGGCCCAGTAGTTGTAATCCCAGTGGTTAATGCGACACTGTGCTTCTGAAGACACAGAAAGAATCACATGGGATATAATAAAGAATGCAAAATCACAAGACAAGACGCTGGTGGGTCTACAACGAATGTTAAACGCAATACAACAATATTCAAGAGAGAACAACCTAAGCATAAATGTAGAGAAAACAAAGATAATGGTTTTTGGGGGTAGGAAAAATAGACCCCATAAATCAAAATACGTATGAGAAATTGACTCCAGAAAATAGAGGTAGTTAAAAGCTAGCCTAAAATTGAACCTTTTCAGTAGTTATATGAGCAAGAAGGGGGGATATTCAGTGGAGGGCCTTTTAGAAATCTATAAAACATGCATAATACCGGGAACCCTATATGAATTGGAAACAGTGAAGGGAAGAATTATGGGGAATCTTGGAAAGATAGAAGGGAAAATGTGGAAAACAGCATTATGACTTCCCAGAACTGTTCCCATAGAAGCAATTATGAGTGAATTGGGCATTACATCTTTGGAAACATTGAGGAAAATAAATTGCTGTAAGCTGTATGTAAAAATGGTAGTTAGGGCCAATAAAGAGGTAACCTTGATGAGGATTATAGGGGAAGACATTAGTGGAAAAATCAAGGGGAATGGATTTATCCAAGACCTAAAAACCACAACCCTTGTTGTCCTTAGTACTGCTAATGTGAAATTACCCAAGGTTTTCAGTGATGTTTGGCCGACGTTTAAAGAGTTGAAAAAGAAAGCGTATATTTGGGATGCAAGGGAAAATCTAACTACTTTGAGCAAAAAACAGAGGTATAAGATGTACTCAATACAAAGGGCTAAAGACCTCTATACCCCGGAACTACCTAATAACGATTAGAAATAGGGAGTTTGTGAGATTTATAATAATGCTGCATTTTAATATACTACCCTGCCATGAATATATAGGGGCATGGTCAGATATATTAAAAGAGGAAAGACTATGTAGGTATGGCTGCAAAGAAATAGAAACCTTGAGAAATCTGCTAACTGAATGCCAAGAGTTACAAGAGTATTATACGAAAGGGAATAGAGACCTGATAAGTAATGTAAATATGATTGTTACAAACCAATTTTGATCACATATATACATGGCAGATCCGTTCGCATATATAGGGGAAGCATTTTATATCTGGCGATTGGTGATGGCAGAATTGCCTAAAGCAATATAAGGAATATGACCCAAATAAAGGATGACGAGGAGTATATTCATGCATGATAATTATATGATAGGAGCTAAAGTAAATGTTTTGTAAAATTGGTTTTATTGGTTTTATTGGTCAATGTAAAAGTTGCGGATACAGAAATGATATACTAAGTGTATAAAATGAAATGAATTACTATTTTTCTTTTAAAATAATGGAATTTACATTGTCTGAATTAATTTTGATCTGTTTTGTAGTTTGTATTTAGTGTACAAGGTTTTAACTAACCATATTGTACTTTAAATAAATACAGAAAAAACAAACACAACTGACGTACCTAGGATGGGCGCAGGGACAGCCATCCTTATGGATCAATATTGGGCATGTGGATCAAGAGCTTACAGAAAGTTGCTCAAGGAGTGGGGCGGAGTATGTTCTTTGGTGCTCATCCATGTTCCAGCATTAGTGATTCCTTAAATTGACTTGGACATTGGTGAATTCCCAAAAGTGAATGCCCATTTGAGAGAAAGAAGATCACTTGAACTTCTCTGTCAGACAAAAAGAGAAAATTATTTCTTAGCCAAATCAATAACAGCATATGACTCCATTCCTGGGGAACACAGGTTGTTCAGCAAGACTGCCACAATATTTACAACTATATTCATGCCTAGGATGAATATAGTAGCAAACAGTAGCAAACACTAAGTGGTTATAGATCACCAGATGGGAGCTTCTCCATACAATCAATGCTACCATAAAAGGATTCAATGCTATCAATGAAGAGCTGAGGGCCATACGATTGATGACCCTCCAGAACAGTGATGTCCTTGACATGATCACAACGATGGAAGGAGGAGTTTGCGCCAATATAGGGCAATCATGTTGCACGTTCATGATGAGCAAAATGGAAACTTGACAGAGGCTATATTGTTGTTGACAGAGCTGCACACCAAGATGGAAGTTGAGACAGATGACTTTGAGGATGAATCTTGGTTTGCTTCCATATTCTCGTACATTCCGCAGTGGTTGGAAAATATATTCAAGATTCTTGGAGTAATATTAGTGATGGTGATGTTTGGATTCTGTGTAATCAGAATAGTGATTGCCCAATGCAGGAAAATGGCCAAGAAGTTGGAAGGAATGAAATTCATGATCGATATCGAACCTGGACCTAATACCAAGGAGCTGACTGATGAAGCTGTCAGAAAATATATAGAGGCCAGCATCGTGCCACCAGAAGGAACAAAGTTCCTTTATCCAAAGATTTATAAGATTTGTGTGGGACGATGGGTCTATTGTACTCCAAATGAACAGTGTAATTACATGAGCTGGAGGGTAGATGAACATGTCAAATCAGCCGGCACCCTGAGGGGGTATACAGAAATGGACGCCAAAGAAACACTTCTTCAAGAGAAAATACCAGGATGTGAAAACAATTGAGGAGGTGGTCGAGGACTCGACCAGAGGGGGGAATGTAGAGGAGCAACTGCATGCCTCTGCAGGAAATCCCGCCCAACCTCTATACGTTAGAAGCCTGAGATTGTGCCATGTTTGACACAAGCAGTTATGCCACTATTGGAGTGTTTATTAGAAAGAAGCTACCCATTAAGACAACCCTATTGTCACAACCACGGGATACTGGCGGATGTGGAAGAGGTGGAATCATGGCCGCCATCTAACAGTGCCACAACGTTTCTTCCCTAGACGTAGTGTATTTAACATCCTACACTCAGCGGTTCGGCGCGTTGCAACTTTGATCTCTCTCGTTGCGCTGCGCTCAGTAACCTTTCTTAGCGGTGGTCTGCTCTATCCCCTGTTTTTTCCTTCCCGCTCGCCATTCCCTTGTTCCTGCTTCCTTGACTCCTCCCTGGCTCTTTCTGGGTATTCTGTCTGGGACAGCCTCCTTCGTTCCCCCTTCTTTTTGTTTCCCTCGAGAATCTGGTTTCATTCTCTCAGTTTGGAATTGTGCAACAGTCAACTTTCCACTTGTCGCCTTGGTCTTCATCCAGTGTGGACTCATCTCACTCAACCTACGATCCTGAAGGGGTTTTTGTGCCGCAAGGCTTTTCCCCGTACTCTGTTGTTGGCTGTCGCGGAGGGGAGTCACTGTTGAGTCCGGACTCAGAGTCACAGTGGCTTCCTTTCGAGGCAGACCTTACCTTCTTAAGATGAAGAAGCCACAAGCCAGACACACCCGAAGGAAGAAACTGGACTACTCTTCAACTTCAGGTGAGGAGAAAGGGGAACTTGGAGATATCCTGTGTTTGAGTGAAGAGGAAGATTTTACTGACAAGCCCAATATTGTATTTGGGCAGCCCGATAGCCTTGATACCTATCAAATGTATCCCTGAAGAGACGACAATCTGAGGGAGGAAATCCCTGAAGGAATATGAAAAAGAGCAAAGAAAGAAGCCTGTGAAGTCATAAGAGAGTAAGAACGTTGAATGACGTTTTAGGGTACTGACCAAAGAGGATGTATGGATCTTACAGAAACTAATGACAAAGTAAAGTACAGAGTGAACTCTTAAATATGAAAAAGATTACACATGCATGAAGTGTTGCACCAAATCAACCGTTCAATAACTGTACAGACGCTAAAACGCAAGGTAGACTAAGTCATCCTAGAAGCTGGCTATACCTAGTGAATAGAATGCAGACAAAGCTGGACATTGGTATCATGAATTTTAATAGGCCAGGATCCATGAAGAGGAAAGGGAGAATTGTGTTGCAGCACGAATAAGCTGAAAACGTGGAGCTGCAAGGCAAGGTTTTCTGGCCTGAAGTCAAGACTGAAGCAGCCAAGGTCAGCTATCTATTCTGGAATGGAGCGAACATACTAAGTATGAATCATCCCTTGTTAAGGTGCAAAGAGAGAATACCAAGAGTACCACGTTTTATTCATTTAAGACATTTAAAAGCTGCAAAATGGACCAAATTGTGGTCTCCTCTCACGTGAGCCAAGGATGAAAATAGAGTCGAACTTGGAGTCCTAGAACAACTATACTGAGTGCCTGCACTCCCATGTATTCCCAGAGACAAGGATACTTTGCAAGGCCAAGTTCAAAGACAATCTTCATGGCAGAGGCATGGGCAATGAGAGATGGTGGGCTAATTGGTTGGGGAGCTATAGTCAGGCACACCTCCTTGCACCTGGGTGTGGGCTAACGTGCTACTAAGTCAACTGAATGTTCTAGACATGGCACAAGTGTGCCAACCAATTATAGAGGTCCATATAACGAAGGACCTTATAGTTTTAAGACCAATCAGAAACTGTGTACTTAATGTTTTTGAAGATGAAATGTTTTAGAGGTAGGCATATATGGCCCACCTGACAGTGGGCAGCCAATCACAATCCTAGTTCCTATACAATGTGTACTTCGATGTTCCCCTTCAGCCTATCCCCAGTAGGTTTTTCATTCTTTGCCACATAGTATGACATCACTTCTGACGTATTTTGGGTATATAATCTTGTTTTTATGAAAAGATCCTTGAGAGAAATCTAGCGTCCGTCCGTTGATGTACGTTGTAACACCCTGAGTTGGTTTGGTTATTTGTACTGGTCATTGATCAGCAGGTGGCCAAGTATCAATTATATTACTAATAAAAACACTTCAGTCTCTATGTAACAGTGCACCTGCAATGAACAGGAAGGGGCACAGGGGGAAAGCAGAGGTCATACTAACTCACACACTTCACTCGCTCCTAGACAGGCCATCATTTCCCCAAGGTCTCCCACCCTCGTTCGGGGCTATAATTTCATCCCTCCATGCATCTCGCAGCAGAAAATCACATGACCTAGGAGTGAAGGCAGGAAGGCCCTGCTTTCTGATCTTTTGATTTATCAGGGGTCCAGCATGTTTTATGGTCAGTGGTCTGGGGTTATCTAGTCCATTAAAATTCAAGGGTCCCAAAGCCAGGGCATTTTGGTGCTGTAGTTTAGGATTGGGACTAGTGGGGGTTGGAAACCTGTGCCCTGCTTGTCATGAGATCACAATGTTCACAGGCGCTCACCCCTCCTCCCGTGTCCCGTGGCCTTAGAGGGCACATTCTTCCCAGGGCATTAAGGTTGGAAAGGTTTATGGATCTGTGTAGCTCTGGCCTTTCCTATCATTATCTGGGATACAACCTATTCCTTTGCTCATGTTCGTGGCTTAGGCCTGGGGTGATGACTGCCATGCTATGTTTAAGCTTTGTGCCACAATATGGCTGCTAATATCTAAGATGGCAGCTATTCCCGCATGTGCACTACACCTACAGAATATGCATTCATATGGTTGTGTAGAAGCCTGTAAGGGCATCCCTTGCCCCATGTGACTCATTCAGAAGCACCTCAGTGTGTGGGAAGACCGTGTGGGAAGACTGTATCCCTTTCCCAACAAAATTAAATGGCCTCAAATGCTCCATTCACTTTGTAGCCCCATATAATGGCGTGACATATGTAATGCACCCTTAAAATATGTCCATAATGCCTCACTTGAATATTTGTCCTCCAATGCCTTTACCTATAATAGAACTATGCAGCAAAAATCTATCAAACGTATTATTGACACATTGAAAACCAAATACTCATGGTTGCCACCCCAAGCTAGACACATTTGAGGAAAAGGAACTTAATACCCTAATTTATCTTATTCCTTGAAAATCATCTTAAGAAATGAGTCACATCTATCTCATCAAATATCTTTCATCAGATTGGCTTATTTTTAATACCTATTTGAAGATTTCACTTAAAGTCATGTTATCCTACTGCCTATGGGAAAGTGCATTTAAGAGTTTCATACTATAGGTTAATAATATTAAAACCAATTCCTTGCTTTCACAGTCAAAATGCTAATGTTCACATTATACTATACCAACTTGCCTAAAAAGTTAATTTATTACATATCAACTCTCCTACTATTACTGCATTTAGTACATCTTATCTTAATTCTACATGTTCCTTATGTTCAAGATGGAATTATCATTTCATTATAGTATCTCTTAGGTCACAATGCTTCGTATTCCGCAAACTGTTAATGCCTTCAACTTGGTCTACCCGCATAAGCAGGCAGCTTTTCATCAACATTATGTCCATGGAGAATTTTATTTTCCAGTCTACAATGTATCGTGCCTCTTTTTGTCTCAATAGTTTCTCTCTATTACCAATGAGTGGGCACATGGTTACATGATCAATTGTAGAGCGTGTGAACAAAGTAATTTCCATGCACTTCCACAAAATGTTCAGCCAAGGAGTAAGGGCCTCATGACAAGGTCGGCGGTAACCCGTCTGTCCGTTCTACCTGTGGGTTGCCGCCGACCTCTTAACACCGGTCTGCCGCCTGAGATCCCGGTGCCACCGGGAGATAACACGTCCCGTCGGCTCAGTTGTCAGGCGGCGGAAACTGTACCCATTCCTGACTCCACGGGAATGGGGACACGGAAGCACCGGCACCGTTGCTAATGGTGCTGGTGCTTCTGTTAAAACCATGCCTGCAGGGGCCTGTGCTCCTGGCATATCAGACCTGCTGGGAGCACCGGCCCCTGCAGGCATTCTCATAGTCTCGTGGTCCGGAAAGGGTGCTGGTACGTTGCTACTGGCACCATTATTTCCGGACTGCCAGACTTGGAATGAGGCCCCATGTGTCATTCCTGTTCTTTATAGCCCTTGAAGTTGCAAGATTCTAACCATTACCTCACAAACAGACTTCCGACATACCATTTTCTAAAAGCACAATACAAAACATATACCAAATATTCTCTGTCCCAGGAAATTCTCTGTCACATTGTAAATATTTGGCCTGTCAATGACATTATCTCCATATCTATCATAGTTTATGTTTCAAGCAGTTCACTGATCCATCCTGTTTTGAGGTTAGTCATGCAGACCCTTTGTTATTTGGTATGGTATAGTAGGTAATGTTTATGTGTAAAGCGCTTATACACAAGGCAAGTGTTTCAAAGCACTCAAGGAGAGTGGGAAAACAACAGTCGTTCAGAGCCCTTGAAATTTGGAGACGATATAAGAGTAAGTGCATATAATACAATTAACAGTTGAGACACAGCAAATAGGCCTGAGGACGATTCTGCAGTTTTACCAAATGCAAATTAACGGGTGAAGACAGGAGAGAACAGACAGACGATCTTCAGGCAGGTGCATTCGGATTGTGCAAGTGCACAGATGGTTACAGAGAGGGGGAGTTCCAAGTGCACCCAGACGGTGGAGACTGGAGTAAGTGCAGAGAGAGCCACTCTCTTGGGTCATTCCTCAGGTGCAGTGAGGGCGAGGCAAGTGCAGGGCCCTGAGGCAAGTGCGAGAGAGGACTGGTGGGGGTGCCAGGGACCTGTGAGACTCTGAGATACACCAGGCGGTGAGTCAGCAAGATGTAATAAAAAGGAGGGAGAGAGGGAAAGAGCAGAGAGCTAGGTTAGCAGAGTTGAGGGAGAGACAACGAAGAGGAGAAAAGGAAGGTCTTGAGGATTTTCCGAAACTTAATGAGATCAGGCTCAAGATGGAGGGTGGCAGGGAGGCTATTCCAGAGGGAAGCCCCTGCTGAGGATAAGGATCTCCCTCCAAATCTCTGCTTGGAGAATTGCCTCACTCGCAGAAGGTTGGAGGTAGATGAGCAGAGGGCTCGGGAGGGACAGTATTGAGGTAGGCAAAATTGCAGATAGGTAGGTCCCAGAAGGCCTTATTGCCAATGCTGAGGGTCTTCAACTTGATCCTTGTAGCCACTGGGAGCAAGTGAAGAGATGTGACCACGGGAGAGATGCGGTCCATGGACTTGAGGTCAAGGATAAGTCTTGCGGTTCTGTTCTGGATGAGTTGCGGAGGGCGCAGGGTAGTATTTTTCTTTGAAAAACCTCAGCACAAATACAGTTTGCAATTAGGAAGGTTTTGGAAATGTCATTGATACATGATTACTGATGGAATTATTCCAGTCCTGGTCTCTCATTAATATTCAGCAACGTGTGTTTATGATCTTCCTCACTCTATTTGATCGATCAGTTAAAGCCGCGGTAAAGCTCATTACTCGTTGATCGCCACCTCCTTCTTGTTTTTGATTTCAGAATGTATGAATCATACATTTTTGCACATACATGCTTTGTCATAAGCAGCATATGCCTCTTTTCTGGAGTAATTACATTCTAAAAATGTCAGCTTTGATTGTCTTAATCACGCATATTCCTCTAAACAATTTATTTTTACTTTGATAAATTCCTATAATGGTATTCTCCATTTTAAACTGTTGGGTGACCTCGTTCAGCACGCAGAACAAAATATATACTTGCATACTTTCTTTGACTCAAACTTTTCAATTCATTTCCTTTCACTGTAATCTTCAAATCTAAATGCATAATTTCCCCATTACCGCATTAATATTACAGGATTAGAATGCAAAATGAATACTGTCTTTTAAGTTCTTCTCATTGCCATTTCAAATAATAAATAGATTGACAATATCTCTATTTAACATTCAAATCGTATCTATTGAAAATGGATGCTCTACTGAGCGCAATATCTCCTCTTCCCATTGCCCCGCAAAGTGGTTTGCATAAGCGGCGCGAAAGTGATGCCCATTGCCTTTCCACAGAGGTGATTATAATATTCTTCATTAAACAGAAAAGTATTGCATTCAAGATAGTAGCTCAGCATGTCAAAGAACATTTGGCAATGTTCCTGATAAATGGCAGATTCAATTTTCCGAAAATGCTTCATTGCTCTAATTTCTTGCTCATGGGCAGTGCAAATATACATCCTTTGGTGACATCTATCATCACCAACAAATAAGACACGTTCCAGTTTATAACCTCTATTTTACTGAGAGGTTCCATATTATCTTTTATGTATGATGGTAGAGTCTGGGGGAATGGAAAAAGATATTTATCTATAAAGATTGACATATCGGAAATCCGCTGGAGGCCACGATCGGACAACATGGGGGCAGTGGTGATTGTGTCTTCTTATGAATCTTTGGGTGAACATATATGGTCATGATATTAGAGTGAAAAGTTCTCAAAAAATGTTTCTCTTCCCAATCAAATAGACCCTTCTCCTGAGAATTATTTAGCATATCTTCATACTCTTTCGATATTCAAAATAGGATTAATTGGTAAGGCTTTATAACATTTCGTATCCTGTAGCTGCCCTAGAATCTTACTGATGTATTCCTTTAATCTAAAGCAACTACATTGCCCCCTTTTCAGAGGGTTTAAACATGGTCACTATTGTGGGGTCTGATCTTATTTTTGAAAGTATAGTGGAGGTGGGCACACAATGGAATTAACATGTTCTCCTCCCTTTCTGCTGAACCTGCAAAAACCAAATGGGTTTCTACCAACATGTAATTTTCATGCTGGTGGAAAACCATTGGATTCCTATGGGATCCACCTGCTGTTAAAAGTATGCAGATTCCAAAGGAATCCATTCAAAGTGCAAACAAGTTTTTAAACCTGTTTTCGCCAAGTGTAAAAGCCATATTTGATACTTCGCAGTCAATCAGTCAATCGATATGTTTATTCGGATAGGTTAATCCTTCAAACACACAAGAGCAAATGCACATACAATATCAAAAATAGCCATTTCATCACAATTATTTAAAACAAAACGACAGTGTCCGTGCTCCAAATTCACATCAAAATCATTACATTATACAAACAATTCTTTTTGAGCCATAAATCCATTTTTGAGCCATAAATCCATTTCTCTGATACATGTCTCTTTTCAAAAAGGACAAAAGTGCCCAAGCTCTCAATACAGAACCTGCAGCCAAAAGGAAAAGCAATGCCGACTTGTGGGAGCAAATATTAGTTGACCTGAGAACCGGTTGAATGGTAGACCTTCTAGCAACATTATATGCTGGGCAGAACAGTATAAGGTGCTCTATCCGCCCCACATGCTGGGCAGCTTGATGTGTTGGGAAACCCGTGCCACTTTTCTGTGTTTCCCCTCAACTGCAAGCAATCGAATCTTAGATGCATAATCACCCAGCAATCTCCCCTTGTAGAGGTCAGGAGAAGATATGGCTGAATCTCGTTCACCCAGTGTGGTCTCTGTCCAGATTAGAAACCGGTTCCATATAATCCCTTTTCACCTTCAGTGCCAGACTCACCAGAACACATTTGCCCAGAATTCAACAGACCAAATGGGGGTAGAAGAGCCTGCATGTTGCTTCTGGACAAAAACAATCGTCAACAAATGCTAGCCAGGGAATTTTGTGCCACTTTGTCCTATCCATGCGGGTCCTGATAATAAAATGGCATGAAGTGTCACGGTCATTGGACCACAGGCGAAGCCAAAAGATAATTGGGGCCAACATCCATTGGTCCTCCCAGAAATCCATTCCCAGTTCCCTATGAACCGAGACACAAGGAGCAGATCCCGGAAGTCCCAATAGCCTTCTAAAAAATGTGTTTTCCTTTACTTGTATCACTGGTGCTTTCGTGTAGCCCCACAATGGTGCTCCATACAGTGTCACTCCCTTGGTCTGCGTGTCATAGACCTATAAAACCAGGTCTAAGGGTTGTCCCTGACAATAGGACAAAAAGTAGAAAATCCTACCTACGTATTGACTCATCTTCAGGGACTGTTTATTGACATGGGCTCGCCCGTAACGATCTCAGACATCTAACACCTAGATAATTAAATTCCTTTACTCTAGGGATGATGTCCCATTGTAACCATGGGGTGCATCTTCACTGCCCTCTTCCTTCCCCAGCAACCCATTACCGCTAATTTGGAAGTGTTCATTTTCAACCCTAGATAATTCATGAAGACCGTATAAGCATCTATCAAAATCTGAAGGGCCCTTGGCGTCCTAGCTCTTAGCACTGCCCTACCCCCCCAGGCTCAGATAGTCTGTCCCTGTATCCACTAGGGCTGCTGAGAGCACATTAATGTAGAGGGTGAACAAAATTGGGGCCAAAACACAGCCCTGATGGATCCCAATCACCAAATCAAAGCATGCCTTACAATGGCCCCCCGATCCACTACGCACACAAGCTTGGTGGCCCTGAGATTCGATCTATCCACTTTGTCGAAGACCGTGCTCAGGTCCATAAATGCAAGGTACACCGCCTCCCCCTTACAATGGCCCCCCGATGCACTACACACACAAGCTTGGTGATCCGTACGGAGTTCTCGCAACACAGTTAAGATTTTCATTTGGCATCCCCTGGACCTGAAAATGTCCCTTAGTTTCAATCTATCCACTTTGTCGAAGGGCGAGCGCAGGTCCATAAATGCAAGGTACACTGCCTCCCCCCTACAGAAGACAGAATTGGATAATAATAAATATAGGTTAGAACTCTGTTTCCATCATTCCCACCCCTGGATGAAAGCCAAACTGTATGTCCAAGAGTACTGCACCCTACGTTAGCCAGGGCACTATGTGCCCCAAGAGCACCCTCCCAAATATTTTAAAAGAGGTGGTCAATAGGGCTATGGGTCTATATGACATTGGACTTGCTGGATCCCCCTTTTTAAAAATAGGGAAAATAAATAATGGCAGATTTCCACGTGGGTGGAAAATGACCTGAGTCTAAGCAAACATTAAACACCATGTTTAATACCATGGCCAGCAAGGGAGCCCATAAATCAAGCTTCTCCTGGAACAAGTCTTAAGGTATGGCATCAGGATAAGGGGCCCGATTACAAGCCTGTGATTTAATGGCCGAAGAAACATCCTCTAGCCTAAAACATAAAGTAGTGCAACCACTCCCAGATTCCTCTGAGGGTTCTCTAGCACTAAACAGGGTGGCAACATGTGCCACCAAAACTGCTGCTTCCACATGGCTACTCCTTGTGGAATATAGGCCGGTTTATAGGCCGGTTCGCAATTCACAAATTCACAAAATGTTTTTGAGTTATCCAGCCTCGATGCCTCCAAAATGTCTTCCCATGCCTCCACCTAAAGCTCTATTTTCCTCTTCTCTAACACGAATCAACATACAGGGATCATTAAACCAGCCCCTGATGGGTTCACCTTCCGTGAGTGCTGCACCACAATGTCCAGGGTGAGTGCCCCCAGTATGTTAATAAAGTGCTCCACTACCCGCTCAGGTTTGGCCACGCAATCTAGGATGCCATAAATATCAGAGATTCTCTATGCCAATATATCAAGATGCAGTTTAGAGTCCCGGATTCTTTCCCAATTGATTCTCCTATTAGGCACATCTTCCAGATTTACCAAACAAGGGGAGCTATCGATGGACCTACCCCTCCTATTACTGCCCTTAATTTCAATCTAATTGGGTTATGGTCACTACTAGGGTCTGGCCACCACTTCAAAGTCCACTATCCTTTCCCACAACTCCAATGAAAGACATAAATAATCTATTGTAGAGGATCCCAAATGGTTAATAAAAGTCTGATTGACCGGAATATCGGGCGCTATATGACCATTTACGGATCGCATCCCCCATTCAATAAGCCAAACACAAAATTGCATCCCTTCACACAACCCCATCCTTCATTAGTGGCTTTGGGATATTTAAAGACATGTCGCCCAAAGAAATCAGCTGATGGTCCAATGCCCATTCTGAGATTAAAATCTCTACCCCATACAAACTTGACCTGCCTATTCCCCCTATTCCTTAGCTGCTCATCAATAAAGGCTTTAGGTTTTACCAACCTATTCACCTTAGCCTTGCAAGGGCTATTATAAAAATTGAGGGTGGCTACCGGGTCCCCCTGGGGTGATGAAATTCAAAACATCTTTAAGTATTCCAACTTTGTCTCCACAACTTTAACCTTACAGGTCAATAAGGCCTTCATCAAAATGGTCATTCCCCCATAGCATCTACCTCTACCATTTGTCTTTGCTGATATTCCATAGGATACATGTCCATCTAGTAGGGGGGTCTCCAGTGCCCAAGTTTCTTGCAGAAAGATCATTTCATGGGACTTCCGAAACTTCACAATATTGTCCTTCTCAAATTTTCCCATAGCCCGTGCTACGTTCCATGACACCAGACCCACCACTGGGGTTGCATCCCCATACACACCAAAGCCTTCCCCATTCTCAGAGCTCGAGGCACCCCCTCCCACCCCACTTTCCCTATGCTCAGTTACAGTAGGTAGGGGATCCATCCATCAATCTATCTCTTTGATGAATGAGAGAGGATCAAACCGATTGGAGATCACTACACCCAGTCGGGCAGCCCCCATACCCTTCATTTTCTACCTTACTATACTGGGGTTAGTCCTAGTCCCGAAATTCTTATTGCGGCAAATATTTGGTTGGGTTGATCCCACAAAGGAGCACCCAACCCTTCCCCTTCTTGCATGCATTCTCCCTTGATCCATGCTCCTGGTCAACAACCCTCTCCAAGTATGAATAGAAAAAAATCCAACAAGACCGACCTACTACAAAGTCTATGGCCGCTTGTCTTAACCCCTCTTAACAGATTAGATTGACAGGTAGTTAACAATTAGTGGATCCGAAAAGGAGACTATAATACAGTCACCCTCCACAGATTTCTGCCATGGACCAATCCACCCTACCCTTCTAGCCATCAGGACCAGGCTAGGGTCAATGCTCAGGCCCATCAAATTTGCCTTGATCCAATGACTCGCCTTGTTCATCAGGGAAAATGTGGATTCAAACCCACCCTTTGGCATCCCTGGTTCACCCATAACTACCCCCACTAATGAGGCTTCTGCAGGCGGTAGGTTTATAATGCTCATCTCCTTTGTGTCCCCATGCTCCCCAGTAATCATTCCAACCCCTTGTTCCCCCAAAGGAGATCCCTTACTGACTCTCCCTTCGATCCTTGGGCCACCACCTTGGCTCATGTTTGTGATCAAAGGATTAAACCTTAGAGGGCCTTTGTCTTCGGACTCCAGTTCCTCCATCCCAACCTCCCTCCCCCCTCAACCCTTTGTTGCCCCACACCGTAAGAGTCAATGGGACTTCCTTGCCTTTGACCCTGGCTCTATCAGAATTGATTTCCTCAACTTTTCTCTTAAGTTTCCTAATAGAATCATCTAAGATGGTAAGAGTGTTCATTACCCCACACTTAAAGGATAGGAGCAACTCATGGATTGACTGGAGCTTATCTTCCACCTTCTCCTTACAGACTGGTTCCAGGTCATTCTCCGGGCAGGCATTATTCCAGTTAGCAAACAAAAGGTATAATGGCTTAAGCTTTTCATCTAGTAAGGCTTCCAACGAGGACTTATCCTCCTCTTCGGAGGAGGTCACAACAGGTTCCTGGTTTACCACCTTTGCTGAACTCTCACCATTGGAACTGCCCATGGATACATCACCACCCTTCCTCTGCCCCTCTACATTTCCCTCCCTTACTCCATTCCTTGCTCCATTCACATTACCCGATTCCACTGGGTCAACTAAACGATTTTCCCATAAAGCTGTTACCTGTCTATCCTTATCCGTATCTTTTTTGCTATTCATTTTCCTGAGACCATCAGTTTTAATATTCAAACCAGCACTACTTCCATCCTCGGTATAACCCCATATGCCTGAAGCAGCCTCCCAAATGGCCTTTTCCATAACCTGTATACGGTCGTCGAGTACAAGTCCAGGGAAAGTTGAGTAAGACTTAACCCTTACTTGTTCCTAGGCTGAATTAGACTGATTAGATTTGTTTGCACTCGTAGCCGTCTTTCCAGGTCTACCCTCATCCCGAGCTTTTCTTTTGACCATATTGATACCAGTATACAATTTCTATTTTCTAGGTTTTTCTGTATGCACAGATCACAATAATATTCTCAGAATAAGGGATTGAAAAGAAGCACCTAATACTACAAAACCATTCCATAAAACCAAGAGGCTGCACTATCGTATTCCACTTTGAATTAAAAACTCTATACAAATTCTACAAAACAAAATGTCCCAAAGTCCCTCAAAAGTCAAATGTTCAAAGTCAAAAGTCCGAGATCCGTAAACAAAATCCCAGGCAGTTCCAAAGATTCAACCAAACACAGTATCCAGGTCGGTATCCATACCAGTGGCCCGAGCGGGCAGGGAATGCCCGATGGCTCAAGGAGCAGCCATAGTCCGCCTCTCTCCCTCCCTGCCCCACCCTCAAAGTAAAACCAGGTAAAATCATCTAAACTAGAGTAATAAAATAAAAAAACACCCGAGCTATGATCCGTAGTGTAGAATTATTAAGGTAGTAAAACTTGAAGGGCCTGATGAGGAAAAGATCTGTTTTGCTAGTTAGCTGGCAGCCATGCGTGTCAATAACCACAAACTGAGCTTAACCGAAAAATAGGATCACCAGATTTCCATGAGTGTACAGGAACAGGGCTTAAATGCCCCGAATTATGGAAAAGGATGAGAGTGGATCAAAGTGTATATGTTACTGTTGGCGCCGGAGGACTCCACAGTCTAGAGTCTAATTATCAAGGTAAATATGAGGGGCACTATGGACTTACAGGTCAACGTCTTGATTCACAGTCCACACCACTCCACCACGAACCACCAGTAACCACTTGCCTTCCACTTCCTCTCTGCGGCAAACTCAGGGTTTTATGCAGTGTTTCGCAGGGCAGGGAAAAGGTTCCTCCTCCACCACAGTAAAGACAATGGACAGACTCTGCCACCTGTATCCATCTGCCTCCCACTTCCTCTCTGTGCAGCGCTCCGTATAAGAAAATAACCAATTGTTGTGGGAGCAGGCACAGCTTCCAACAGGACACTGGGATCAGGAGCATTTCCTGTCAAGCAATACCTTTTCTTCCAAAGCCATAGAGGAATCTGGCATGTCGATTACTCAGAAAAGCCATGGATCATTATGTCCCTCCCAAGAGCTGAAAGGAAAGATTGGACAGAGGTGGAATATTGGCAAGAATGGAAAAGTGACCCAAAGTTCCAAAATGCAATTCATTCCTTTCGCACAGACTGTCTGAGTAGTGCTCAAGGGGGAGTATATTTGTATTAAATGTGTTGCAAAGCTAGCCCGAACATGCTGAAAATGAGCCCTTCTCCTCACAAGTCAAGTCCAGCATCCCAGCTGTGCCAGGCTCCCATTAAAGTCCTAACATACAAAATTTAAAGGTAAACGCTGGGTTTGAAGCAAGAGACTTGCATGGCTTAGACCAATCTCAGAGGCAATGATGGAAGTTACTGAGCTACCTCAGGGACTCACAAAAAATCCAGAGGAAGAACTGTCAAAGAGTCTGTGATCTTTCAACTGTCTTACTAAAAATGGTGGCCCTCTACCAAAATAAACAGAGTGGGGCTGAGGAGTCTGCTAGAAAAGGCCATGACTTCCAGCCATCCCTCAAACAGTTGCCAGCTGCAGATCCCCCAAAACCCTGATGCATGGTAGTATTGGAGGGAAAAGTGGGGAGGGAGGTGAGGAAAGCAGTCTACTCAGCAAGGCCCCTCGCTGCAAACAAATTAACAAGGGGGGTCCTGGGAGTCCCTCTGCCAGACATTAGTCCTGGCTGCGAGAGACTTACCCAGAGTCTTTAGCTCACTATCTTTCACAGAGAAGAAATATCCTAAACATATCAGACTTTGTCCTGCCCTGGGGCAGTCCAGCACCGAAATGCTAGGCAATTCTCCTCTGAACAAGAGTACCAACAGCATCCCCAGACACGTGTTTCGGTATGGTTGGACCTCATCAGTAGGGAGGAGCTGTGCCTCTCTAAGAATAGTGAGCAAGAAGTCCATGTCTGGATTCCCCCAGTAACTTAGGGTGAGACCCAAAGTTACTTAAATATGCAAATTAACAAGGGGGGTCCTGGGAGTCCCTCTGCCAGACATTAGTCCTGGTTGCGAGAGACTTACCCAGAGTCTTTAGCTCACTATCTTTCACAGAGAAGAAATATCCTAAACATATCAGTCTTTGTCCTGCCCTAGGGCAGTCCAGCACCGAAATGCTAGGCAATTCTCCTCTGAACAAGAGTACCAAAAGCATCCCCAGACACGTGTTTAGGTCTGGTTGGACCTCATCAGTAGGGAGAAGCTGTGCCTCTCTAAGAATAGTGAGCAAGGGGTCCACGTCTGGATTCCCCTAGTAACTTAGGGTGAGACCCAAAGTTACTTAAATATGCAAATTAACAAGGGGGTCCTGGGAGTCCCTCTGCCAGACATTAGGTCTGGTTGCGAGAGACTTACCCAGAGTCTTTAGCTCACTATCTTTCGCAGAGAAGAAATATCCTAAACAAATCAGTCTTTGTTCTGCCCTGGGGCAGTCCAGCACCAAAATGCTAGGCAATTCTCCTCTGAACAAGAGTACCAACAGAATCCCCAGACACGTGTTTGGGTCTGGTTGGGCCTCATCAGTAGGGAGGAGCTGTGCCTCTCTAAGAATAGTGAGCAAGGGGTCCACGTCTGGATTCCCCTAGTAACTTACGGTGAGACCCAAAGTTACTTAAATATGCAAATTAATAAGGGCGTCCTGGGAGTCCCTCTGCCAGACATTAGTCCTGGTTGCGAGAGACTTACCCAGAGTCTTTAGCTCACTATCTTTCACAGAGAAGAAATATCCTAAACATATCAGTCTTTGTCCTGCCCTGGGGCAGTCCAGCACCGAAATGCTAGGCAATTCTCCTCTGAACAAGAGTACCAACAGCATCCCTAGACATGTGTTTCGGTCTGGTTGGACCTCATCAGTAGGGAGGAGCTGTGCCTCTCTAAGAATAGTGAGCAAGGGGTCCACGCTTTCCCTCGCTGCAAACAAACACTGAGGAGGCTGCAGCGCCCCACAAGTCATCAGTTTTCAGCCCAGCACCTCAATAAACCTTGCTACATAGCATGTGGAAACCTGCTAAGCAAGGTCTTGATCTTCAAACACAGAGGCCGTGCAGCTGCCCACAACACTGGTGTACCCGGATGTTTGAGATTGGGGTAGGAAAGCACTGAAAAAGAAGGCCACCGAGCTCAGCATGGACCATTGAAAGCCAGGACAGTTCTATTGTCAGAAATGTCTAGTGCTTTAAATGGGATACAACATTTTGGTGATGCTCTGGAAAGGTGAAGTGGCCTAAATGAGGGGAAGGTGACGTTGGCAAGGGACACCTGCCCGAAACAGACCATTCATCATGACGCCCTGAAAACATGTACTCTGGGACACCCGGCAGGGTCTCAAGTGGCCTTGTTTGCATCTACTCTGCATACTATAAATAAAACTCCTTCTAGTTCTGTTTCCAAATAAACTGCTGTATGTAAATGACTCAGGGATATTAGCAATTCAATCTGTGAGTAAATCACCTTCACCTTGTAAATAAATTACCCAGAACCAGTATGAGAAATTCGACCCTCTGCACAATGATTGTGCGCTCACCTGGGCTTTTTTGAACTGTTAAATGAAATTCAAGGATGGTCAACCTTCTGAAAATGTGTGGGGCTTATCTGCACACATTTTCCTATGCTTACTGCACAACATACATATAGACCCATGTACTCTGGGTGGACACAGCCTACCAGTGCCATCGCCCTGTCATATTTATTTGGAATATGGCAGCCAAGAGTACATCAAGGCATCTCAGAAGTAGGAAAGCAAAACCTTCCTCCTGCCATGGCCAGCCTAATTAATTAACAAAGGCTCCATGGATCTGCCCTGCCCTTTGTTAGCTGCTGGTGGCCGCTTTGCATAGTAATCAGAGTTAATTCAAGCAGGCCAACGGGAGACCTGGTCGCAGGACTAACAAAAGAGACAGGAAACCCCAACAACCTATGATATGCACTGTGCCAACCTGAAGCCAGCTCCTGCCTCTCAGAATCAGGAGCAGTGACCTGTCATGTCTGGGACTATGTTTTTACAGTAGGCAACACCTGCAGGGGGAGCCCATTCAGAAAATATGAGTATGGGGATTGATGGAGACAGAAAGTCTGTTCTCGCCGCAGCTTCAAGGGAGACCTGCCGCTTTAATCAGGAACCACAGAGTGCTCAATTAACCAGAGAGACCTTTTGATCCACAACAGGCAAGAAGATGGGTGGCACTTAGTATTACATGTTTCACCCCTTTACCTTTTCTGTTGCAAAGCACTCTGGTTTTGACCTCAGGCATATAGGAGATTGTTGGGGGAGACCCAGGATTGGTTCATTAAGGTAGGTTTAGCCTACACCAATCACTGTGGCCCATATAACAGAGCCCCTCTGTTGAGCAGATCATCTGAAAACTTCGCAAGGAGTAACAAAAAGAACTCATTTGGACCCTGGCTGACGGTAGAGTCTGCCTTACAGCTTCCGCCAGTGAAGGAAGGCCAGGATTTCCTAAGAGGGAAGCACGATCCCTCCCCTAAACATCTTCCAGGGAACAGAGGGAGATACTGAATCCAGAGGACCCTCCAGCAGCTCCAGAACCGGTACCCAGCGTGCCCTGCTAGGCTCTGCAAGCAAGCTTCCTAGGTGGAAAGTGCCAGGGAGTCTCTGAACCAAACCAAGGACAAGGCCATTGCCTGAAACACACTCCTCAGCTTTGGGACTGGAACACTCTCCTCAGCTTTGGGCCATCCACCTTAAAGGACGACACAAGCCCAGTGAAGAAGCTAGGAGGAGTGCATCGACAAAAATCAACCAGTGTCCACTTTAAAGGACATTTTCAAGCCAGTCGAGCCCCTCGAGATGCAATCGACTGCACAGCTGACTGTCGTTACGCCTCAGTTGCTCACGCCGTCCGAGACACCTCGACCAGTGCTTCAGACCCGCCGACCAGCACTGAGACAACGATTCCTAAGCCACTGTGGAGGACTACCTGCAGCCATCTGTCCAGCCTCACTCTCCAAACTGCCTGCCGCCTGCCTCATACCCAGAGATGTCTCCCATCTTGAACTCTGTCGCAGAAGCTGCAAAGTGCCCCGAAATCGACTCTACACTGTTGAGCACCAAGAACTTCTACAAGCACAAGGTACATTGTGGTCCTGTCCCCCTGGTCCTTCTGCAAGGCCCGTAGTGACATTTTTACAACCCACTGCTGCCTTTGTGCTGAAACCAAGTATCCTTGAACTATTACGATTGATTACTTTACCGACTACCATCCTATCAGTATCCATAGTGCATACCTTTTCCTTCTTGAAACTGTCTGTCCTCTGCATTCCTTTACAGGGTGGGTTGTATTTTGTAGTGTACTAGAACTGTCTGTTGAATGATTATTAATAAAGTAGATATTTGTATGCAACCTTGACTGAACAGTCCCTTTTATCAGTGGGTAATAATTGTATTTTCGCTGTGTTGCAACTAACCAACAATCCACGACCTTGCAGAGGTAAGCTTGCCATTCCGCCCACGTTACCAAAATTGGAGAAGGAACTTTATAATTTGCTTGTGTTTCCAATCTGTTTGGATCCCTTCTGGTGTACTAGAGGTGTGGGGCTGATTGATGGTTTAGAAACCGATATTCATCCCTGGACACTGCTGCCCCAGAAGTTGATTCGTCACACCCAGTGTGCTGAATAGCTCTTATGTGCTCATTTAGGTTTTCAACTCCCTTTCTGTCTGCATGTCCTGTGATGATCTGTAGATGTTAACCCTGTGCAAGGAAGGGCTAACAGTTTGCCTATATTCCCTTGGTAGGGACCAGTTTTCACAAACTAAAGGTTGTGTCACTTTAAATGTGCTTTTGCTGGCCAAAGACAGACCTGAAGGTGTTACCTTATACCTGACACCTTCAGCCAACCCTACAATCCCCCAGTAGAGCACCCGTGTGAAAAGGGAGGAGGGCAAATAGCACGAATGTAAACTACTTGGTGCTTTGCGTAACATCAAAGAGCATTTTTGGAATGTAGGAGCGATCACACAACTTCATACATGCCATATCTGTGACAGTGATCCAAGCCTGCAACACTTCTGAGCACATAATGCACACTGGCCCTTCTGCTTATTTCATTTATGATAACGCCCTAAAAGTAAAGTGATGGCAAACTACAAATCATAATTACACAATTTTTCGAAAACACTTCTTCATGGATCAGGTGCTGGCGGGCAGATCGATTCTCTGCACTCATTTATTTCACAGGCTTTGACTATTATTACACTGGATGCTATAACGACTGAGGGAGCCAGGGCAGCACCCAGCTCAAGTGCTTTTCTGGAGACTGGATGGGGGGTTCTGCCGCAGCTAGCCCTAGCCCACCTAAAGCCCTGCAAACACCCCTAGGTGCGCACGCATCTTGCCTCTCCGCTGCAGATTTCACAGGATCACCAGAATCCCTTGCATGGAATAGACCTGAAATTGGTACGGGCTGTGTCGACTACTATCACCCTTTGCTGCTGCTTCATTTTCATGACAAGGGCCCAGTGACAGCCTCTCACATCAGATAGTCCAGTGATCGGTACGTTTGGGCACTGACATTTATTTTGTAACAAATTAAGCATTGCAACCTTTCATAGATAACCAGAATCACTAAATCGCTAACACCTCACTATATTGTTAGATTTCAGTCTTTTTCTGGAAAAGGAAGACAGTACAGCCGAGCGATTGTTGTCTAAACCCTGAGAGCCTTACACCCCAAGCAACCACTTAGGTGTCCCACTCAAGCAACTGGATACACACTAGATGGTGGTTTTCTTAATACAAATGTCAGTATCCTTTGCTACCAGTACTTTTAGCCGTAGTGACTTCCTCCCCATCCCTTTCAGCATCTTCACGCAATTATCATTATCTAAATTGAGGAAATCCCACCAACGTCAATCACATCCGGAAGGATATCACGCTGGACAGAAGACTGGAAACACCCAAACACCAAAAAGCAAACAGAGAGGAAAACCCAGCAAGCAAGGCCAATACCAGGAACAGCCTCAGATGAGAACAGTGATGCAGACCCACTTGTTGAACGTTGCAGTTTTGAATTTCAGAAGTCTTGGAACCTCACAGAAATACAGATTCAAAATTAGCACTTGCATTTTATATATTTAGAAGTGTTTTCTTTTTGTAGTTGAAGTTCTGTGAAATAAACAAAAACTCTGGAAGTGTGGCAATCACAGCAACCGGAAGGCGTGAGCCGACCCTGATGACTAAGGCCCACAACGAAGGCCCCTGTCTGCTCCCTGTCTGCTACCGAAACACTAGCCTTTTAACTTGCCCCCCCCACATGATTGCCTCTGGTGTTGTCTGCCATTCCCCTGCCCCTCCCCACCATGGTTGCCTGTGGTGTTGTCTGCTGTTCCCCTGCCCCCCATGGTTACCTGTGGTGTTGTCTGCCATTCCATTGCCCCTCCCCCCATAGTTGCCTGTGGTGTTGTCTGCTGTTCCCCTGGCCCCCCATGGTTGCCTGTGGTGTTGTCCGCAGTTCCCTTGTCCCCATTGTTGCCTGTGGTGTTGTATGTCCTTCCCTTGCCACCCCCTCTTGTATCCATGTGTTTCCTGCCTTACTTATTCCGGTCTATCCTACCTCCCATTCCCCTTAGCCCTCTCCCTCTGCCCCCTTCATCATTCCACTCCAGGAGTTGTCTTGTTACACTATTGGTCTACTATCACTGTGTTGTTGCAAATGCTTGACTTAAACTTTATGGATTCGTTTGACCCTTGGTGTTTTTCCCATCTGTATTCTCATACCAGACTTCCTCTGCATCACGTACTCATGGTGATCCTGTATCATGCTGTGCCCATCTTCTTGATGAATCCTGCCTTGCTTCTGCTGTTTCCCTGCAACACTATGGGGGTCATTCCGAGGTTGGAGGTAGCCATGGTGCTGTTAGCACCATGGCTATCCCCATACCGCATACCTGGTCTGGGTTCCCTAAATGGGAAACACCAGGCCATTCCAACCTTGGAGGACCCGGTATTTCCCCATTCAGGGAACCCATCCCCATTCCCATTTGAGCCCTCATAGGGCTCAATGGGAATGGGGAGGGAGCTAACAACGGGCCTGTTAATAATGGGCCCGTCTTTAGCTCCCTGGTCTGCTAGCGGGACCCGCTAAGGGTGCCTGGTCTTACCAGGCGCCCTTTTCGGGTCCCACGAGCAGACTCGTAATAGGGCGGTAAGGGTCTAACGGCGCTGGCACCATTACCGGTGCCGTTAACCCCTTACCGCCCAGCTCGGAAAGAGGCCCTATGTGTATTACTGACTCTTGCAACTGTATTGTCTCTACCCTCTTGCTTCTCCATTCTTTTCAATGCTTACTCTACATTGTTTGTCTCCTCCTCCCTCTCCAGCACTATCTGCTTAGTACGATAGTCTCTCGTTTTGTCCCTCTCCTTCCTTCTCCTCCCCCTCACCCTCTCCTCTTGCAATCTTCCGGCTCGGTCAGAAATTTCGTCAGGCCTAGTACGTTAGTTGCCCGTCTGTTCCCATTCCCTTCCAGCTCATCTCCTCCCTTCCTTTCTGTGTCTTAGCTCTTGAACTATCTTAAATGTCGCCAGGCCAAGTACGATAGTTAATTTCACATTCTTATTGTTGAAGGCCATGTAAGAATGTTCACTGTTTGTACTTTCCCTTGTTCCCTCCCTTGCCTTGAAGCGCTTTGAAACACATTGTGTATAGGCGCTATACAAATAAACTATCATATCATATCAAACTTACTGATCTTCATACCTGGATATCAAACACTGTCAACATTATGGCTCCAGACAAGCCCTTCACATGTTCACAAAAGAAGCAATTTGCTAAAGGGTTCACCCCCAAGCTCAATTATCTCAAAAAAGAAAAATAGAGAAACAGAGACTCAAAATGACTCACCAGCAGACACAGTGGCTTACCAAGGGCAACGTTGGAGGAATCAAAAAAGTGCACTATGGGCAGTGCATTGAATCGGAACAACACGGTGGGTAGAAAATTATCAAACTGATAAACAGGTTCAAAAATCCATCTGCCTGTAACACAGCACCAACACCATCCCAAGAGCTCTGTGACTTCATTGGAGCACATTTCAGTGACACAATTCGCAAAATCCAGGAGCGCCTTGATTCTAACTCTTACAGCTTTTTTTCACTCTTGAAACAGGATTTCCTAACCACGGTCAATGATAGCAATTCTGCAGGTGGGGTGGAATAGGAATGCACCCCTCCTAAAATCTTCAAAGCTAAAATGCAGGAAATGGGACTTGCACCCTCTATCCAGTCCCTCCTCAAAACCCTCATTGAACAAGCCATCAGAAAACAGTCTTATCAGGTCTCTTCTCAAAATACGCTGGGAAATTGACATCCGATCCCAAGGACCAAGCAGACTGCTGACCATTCGCTAAGATACCGCTCACTGCAAAAATCCTCAAAGTTTATATAGAAACAGAACTGGGAACATGTGGAAAGCAACATCCTCCTTCATGACCCACAGCAGGGATTCAGACCATCGAGAGGAGCATCATTAAGACTATTCTTCATACGGGACATGATAAAAGCAACTCCTACACCAACTTGCCTGGTGCACTCACTCTCACTCTACTGGATTTTTTGCACATGTGATACTTTCGACCGTTAAATTCTGCAAATAAGATCAGAGGACATTAGACTAAAAGGCACCGCATTAAACTGGCTGGCCTTATTACACACGAATACGACTGAAACAAAACACATGACCATGTTCAGGTCATGTCCCAGCAGCATCAACTGGGTATAGAGTCTTTATATTGAAAATTATATATCGAATCACTTAAATATCTAAGCAGATACCTTGAAAACCCTTAGATCGAATATATTTATGGTGGGTTAAAGTGTAAATTTGTTTGGGGAAACAGCCGGGATTGGTTTTTAGGGGTCACAAACAGGGGTTTGGTGCCCACCCACCCCCAAAAATGAAAAAAATAAAAAATGTAATATTCAAGTTGTCAAGGTATATGTTTCGATATATAAGTGATTTGTTATATAATGCCTTGGTATAAAGACATGTAACCCATCAGCTGTGGTGTAGCCCAAGGACCCAGACTCCTGCCTTTCCTTTTCAACACAAACCTGCACTCCCTCTCGTAGAAATGTTCAGTAACCTTACATGTTTGAACTATAGAAGCCATATCCAAATTACCTACACGCAAACAAACAACTCTACTTCAAACAAACCACATCTCAGCGTACACCCTGCTTAGGTCATCTTGAGGATGATGGCAAACAGACTGAAACTTAACCAAACCAAAAGTGAACTTATGGCTTGTGCTTCCACAACATCTAACCTCACACCAGTGCCACGGCACCAAGAAGTGGGAACCAGCCTGTTGCCAATGACAATGATCAAAAGCCGAAGAGTCTCTCTGGATCACCTGAACCCTAAATACCATCATGAGAAGCTGCTTCTGCCACCCCTGAACAATCTGGGACATCATGAATACCCGACCTTCCGGCAACATTTATTTATTTATGTATTCATTTATATAGCGCACCTAACCCTGGGGTATCTGGGACTGTCAACCTGAGGCCGAGACATTGTCCCTCATTATAAGCATGGCGGTCTGGGAAGTACGGTACCGGTAAGCATGCTGGTACCATACTTCCCGGACTGCCATACTACGGGCTCTGCTCGCGGAACCGTTTCACCCGCCAGGTTTTTCCTGGTGTGTGTAACGGCACCCACGAGCAGAGCACGTTGGATGCACCGGCACAACTCTGAACGTGCAGGTGCATCCGATGTCCCTATCCCCATTCAGCCCTATGGGGCAGAATGGGGAGGCCCTTGATTCCGGCACCCGAAAATGGTCAATTACCGGGTCCGCCGTACTCGGCATGACCTGTTCCTTGACCTTTAATGGGTGCCGGAAAAAATGCTATTCCGGTGGCAGCCGTGCCATTTTTAATAGCACGGCTACCGCCAGAGTTGTAATGAGGGCCATTGCCAGAGACATTGGGCCTCATTACTGTGTTTGACATAGACTTGCCTGTAAGAGCGGCAAGGGTACCTCCATACCGGCATAAAAGTCTGGCACCCGTGAATGGGCAATTACCGGGGTATTCCGACCCCGTCGGACCCGGTAATTGACCTTTCGCGGGTGCCGGTAGATCCCCATTCACATTTCAGCCCCATATGGCTCAATGGGAATGGGGACTCCTGTAGCACCGGCACCATTCATAAAGGTGCCGGTGCTACAGTCATGCTGTGCTGGCGGGTGCCTTTCATTCTGCCAGGGCAGACCAGGTGGAATGAAAGACACCCATGGCACAACTCGTAGTTTGCCGGTCCGGACACAACGGTACAGGTAAGCTTACCGGTACCGTTGTGTCCGGACCGGCAACCTTGTAATGAGGCCCATTGTCCACCTGCGGCTCCTGGACTACTCAGTGAAGAGACTAGAGACCAACATGCAGCTGCTCGGCTACTTTGGAGTATTCAAAGACAAGAACACATCACCCCTGCCTGCCAAACACTCAATAGGCACCCAGACACCTATAGGGTCCAATACAAAAGCATATGCATTGCTGCTCTTGCCTTCCAATGCAGAAGCCACCACATAAAGATTCATCCATTGCAAGGAAACTAGAAAGCTCCATCCCCGTAGCGACCATAGTGAGGATGCCAGGATTCAATGGAAAACACCAAGAAGGAACGACCTTCTCCTTTCTGACTATCAAACTCTGGAATTCTCTGCCCAGGCATCTGTGCACAGGAGAAAACCACCTAGCCTTCAGAAAATCTCTGAAAACCGGGCTATGCATTTGACACCGGTTCAACAGCAGACAAAGGCGGTGCAAACCTGAACACCTGGGACTAAACTCGACCAATACTCCACCCATTCTATGTAACAGCAGCCAGACATGACCTTCCTTCATTGTCCGCAAACAAAGACACTGCCCCCCCCCTTTGTCTCCTCTCCCTAATCTGGTTGCGCCTGAAACACTTCTTGCACTTGCACTAGGAGACATGCCATCAGGCCTAGTACACTAGTTACTTTTTTGTTAGATCATTCGGAAACCTCAAGGCCTAAGAATGACGACTGTTTTCTCTCGCTCCCTTCCCGCCTTGAAGCGCTATGAAGCACTTCATTTGTGTATAAGCGCTGTACAAATAAACAATTACAAAAAGGGACAAGGGCGCTCACATAAAAAATCAGCCCAAGAAATTCAGGCGATCTGACTCATTTGTGTGACTCCCTTTGCACCCCTTAAATGAAACCGGAACCGCAACAACCTTCAATATCAAAGGCGACAACCAAACATTGCAACGCACACGGAACAATAACCTTTGAACCCAGTGAAAAGTTCACTCTTGCCGACCATTCCCTCATCACTCCTCCAATTAGGGTGACCAGATTTAAAAAAACCAAAACCCAGACTGGCCGTAGACATAGTAGTAGGACTACCGTAAATACAAATAAAACTGTAGTACTACTTCCATGTCGCTGGCCTTTTGTGGGGGGAAGGGAGGGGTGTGCTCACAGGCACACTCATCTCATTGGAGGAGAGCGGAGGGGAGGGGTGAGGAAATGGGGGCATGAAAAACCCACATTCGCGCAGGAAGACTTGCACCGGGACCCAATTTGGGGATTTCGAAATAGAGTACAGGCAAAAACCGGGACTGTAGCCACCCACCTTGCAAACCCCGGAGAGGGTTTTTAAAATTATAGAAATCCTGGGACCCCGGGACGAAGGGCGATTTCCCCGCACTGTCCTGGGAAAACCAGCCGTCTGGTCACCCTACCCCCAATATATGAATCATGTGCTCCCCTCTCGCCACTTCACACTACTCACACAATCAAACCCGGTTCATGGAAGCAAGCTGCCAATCAAAATGCCAATTAACAGAGCAATGGCGCTGCCCCCTTCTCTAGTCTTATAGCTCCACGCACCCATGCCAGTGGCTAGACAGGTCCTTGCAGCACTGACTGACAGCAATTGATTAATCAACCTTCCCTCTGAATGAACACACGCCTAGGGTCCCCCACTCACCACTCAGAAACACTCAGGGCGTGTGTGCTCGCGGCACGCACGCCTCAACATCACCGGATTCACAACCGCCAGGCCCTCTATCCCACCAACAACCACTCTCTCGCCCTCTTTACTTGCAGCATCACACAACGCAAGGCCGCCAAAAGGGCAAAGAAGACCACTTTACGTTACAAGCCTGACGTCATAGGTTCTGCCTGACGTCATAGATTCTGTGACCCAAGCTTCCTGCTGCTTGGATCCCGGACTTTACCTTACACGCCTGACGTCATAGATTCTGTGATCCAAGCTTCCTGCGGCTTGGATCCCTGACTTTACGTTACACGCCTGACGTCATAGATTCTGTGATCCAAGCTTCCTGCGGCACGGATCCCTGACTTTACTGCGTATTAATTCTGCATTACTTCCATAAATAAAAAAATATGAGCATCACTTTTTACGATTGTATGTCGCCATTTGAATAACACACCTGTAGTGAATTTCTTAATCACGTTGACACCAATAACGCATGTGTATTTGTATTAATTATTAGTTTAATCGGAGGAGCCCCCGAAACGGCCTTCTCAGCCAAGCCACATCTTCGTATATGATTCCATCAACATTCTGGAATCATATACGAAGATGTAACCATGGTAACAAACCAACATTCTCACATCTCCTTTTCTAAACAATAAAAATACATATTGTATTCAAACAAAAATTTTCTGTTAACTTTAACTAACACTAACAATATAAATATTGAACATCACACTGTATCTTAATAACCAAGAAAAAGGATACAATTTCTTCCATGTTTTTTTTTTCACGTATCAGCCAGTCTTGAAAATATCACTATGTTGAACTCTTCAATAATATACATAGTCTTGTTTGTAATTCCATATTCTTTTTCTACTTTTTGATCCTGACTGAACACTATCATTTTTCTCTTCAATTGAACCTTTCTGTACTTCCTTCCCTTGCAACTTTTCTTTTTCTGCAACAAGATCATCTTCTCCATATCTCCTCACTTCATTCTCCTTTGCCACCACAATATCATCACATGACCATTTCTTGCCATCATCCAGTATCACAGACTTTCTTGAGCACTCCATAACTTTCTGTGGAGTACGAAACTTAGACTCTCCTTTCATCACACGTGTTGGTTCCCTCACTCTAACCATATCACCTTTCCTGATTTTACTCTCTTTAACGTTTCTCTGCTTGTCATAATAACTTTTATATTTCTCTTGTTTCCTTTTTACTTTGTCAACAATGTCATCCAAGTTAATTTTTTTTTTTTCTCATTGCTCATCATCCAAGCAGGCCTCAATCTATTGGTGAAAAGTCTTCCTCTCATCAATGTAAATGGCACCTCCTCGGTAATTGAATGTGGTGTGACCTTATATGTAGTGAGAGCTTCCTTAAGTGTCTCCTTCCATGGTAACCCATTTGCACAAGCTAACTGTAATATACCTTTAATGAAACGATTCATTCCTTCTACCAGACCATTACCCATTGGGTGGTATAATGCTGTAGTATTATGTTTGATAGATCTGTCCCTTAAAAATCCTTGAATCTCTGACGACATGAACTGGGCTCCATTATCTGATACAATTTCTTGCGGGTCTCCTTCTCTACTAAAAATCTCATCCAAAAACTTCACTACTTTAACAGCTGTCACTGACTCCTCTGCTATGCCACATTCCACCCACTTGGATGTATAATCAACTAATACTATCAGATAGATCTTCTGACACTCCAAAGATTCATATGGACCAGCTATATCAACAGCCAATTTAGTCCAAACAGTAACAGGAATGTCCACAGGTTGTAATGGAGTCACTCGTACAGATTTGCTTTTGTCGCTTACAGCACAAGCAGTACAATTTTTAACCAAGGCTTCCATATCACTCCACATGTTGGGCCACCAGTAAGCCTCTCTTACTCTTCTTTTCGTCAACATTCTACCCACATGGCCCTCATGCGCAATGTCCATGATCCTTTTTCTCAAAACTGTAGGTGGTATTATACGATCTCCTCCATACACATGAAGTGGGAGAATGGAAGACCAGGCTCCCGTCCTTCACCTCTCGCGCTTGGCCTAGAGGGTCACGACCCAGACACCCGCCGCGAGAAGAGTTTGTCCATTTACCAGACGACCAGGTACCCTGGTACAGGAACATACGGATGTGTCCATCTGCCTGCCCAGCAGCCCGCACTGGCCATGCCGACACCTGCGGCACGGATCAGCTAGACTAAAATCTACACGTCGTTAGAGATGCCATGACGACCTAGACAACGGGAAGCACATCTGTACAAATATACACACTGAACATTCCCACACCAATCTACACGAAGAATATACTCAGTGCTATGATGTAGGCGACAGGCATATTCACGGACGTGCATCTTTATTATTTTTACATAGGCTTTCAGAATGCAGAAACGCAAGACGCGTCATGAACTCAGCTATAACGCTTGCTCACGCTTCTCTTGAAACCCGTTACCACCATGAGAGGTATAATGGAGACACGATACTGGTCATGGAACTATATGCTACTATAACCTAAAGCACCTATGCACCAAACGGCCTACTTATGCACCAGGCCGAGTAGGCCTCAAACAAGAGCTCCCGTGGACATTAACAAAGCAAGAGTCAGGTTGCTGATCCTGCAGAAAGAGCCCGGTGGAGCAACCAGCCAAGGTCGCAATGTTGCAAACCCACATTCCAAGAACAAATCATCAAAGGCACGATGTTGCAACCTCGTACTCCGCGCACCAACGTTAAAGTCACACCGGCAAATTAAACCAGACGCGCAGTGGAAAAACAATATTAATTGTGCAGAATTCTGCCTCTTTCACGGTCCCTCCCCACGTGACCAAGCCGAACCTGACGAGATGCCAAACCCAGGAGAGTAGAGGCGTCTGGATCTATCGCTACGGGACACAGGCAGATACACATGAAAGGCTCAATGGACATCTGCGACAGTGGGAGCGGTCAGCCTTCCAGCTATGAATAAGTCCTCACATTGTCTGCATGTACCCATAGTGAAACATTGTTGCAACTTGCAGGTACACCGAGAGCTGGGAACAGCGGTGGTCCCAGGCTGGGAAGCTCACGGGCGCACCAATCAGAACATGGGGCTCCTATCACTGACGTCAGTAATGTTAACCAATCCCCAGGAGTCATCATGTAACAATTCTCATGTATCTAATTGTAGGGACAACCCAGATATACCACCTGACTACCCTTTGTCCACTAACATCGTTCTCTATATGTGTGCTATACTAACCCTACCACTCGAGCAACCAATTAAGAGTGGCGATAGGTTTTTTGTTAACTTTCTGAAGTGACGCAAGTAGCGCGTCATAATACAGTAAAAGAGCCTGCGAGCCCCACGATTGTGTGTGTGTCAGGACGAACGCGTGCGCTCCTTGACCCATCCCTGCCATTTTGTCTAATAAACAGCAGAGTCACCTTGCTCCTTGTGTGTGTCTCATACTCTATCTCATCTGGGATATACGGGAGGAGTTGGGGCCTCCCTGCCCGGAGGTCTGCGGACGGCCCGGCCGACCCCGGCAGAATTTCCCCCCGACAAGTTGGAGGCACTGCTGAGATCTGTTTAAGATCGACTTTTTATTTTTACTTTTTCCAGGCACTCCCGTTGCGAGGAGGCCCGGCGGCGCGGCCCCCTCTGCCGTTGCCCCCTTCTGAGGACTACAGGACCATCGCGGAGCTGCGAGAAGACCGGACAGCGCAATCCGGATATTGGCCCTCGGGAGCCGGTTGAGAAGTATCCCGCCCGCGGTCGGCGAGTGTCCAGACGTGGTCCAGACGAGGGGAGGTGGCGAGCCGCTTGGAGGGGTGCACGCAGTCGAGCGGCCCTGCATCGAGAGAACTTGGTGAGCATGACACGCACAACAAGCAATGCGAAATTGTGAGGGAGGGGGAGGAAGTAAATAAGGGAGGAGGGAGGTGTTGTACAGTTGCGCGGAAAAGGTCTAACAACTTAGTGTTGCCAATGGAATGAATGGTAGCGAAACGAGTGCGAGAGCAGTCGGCTACGTTACGCGAAAGAGGGGAGCGGGGCACGAAAACATCACGTGCGGCCGCTCGTAAGACACTGATTGGCCTAAATTGCGACTACGTGTGAGGGTGGGGGTGTGTGGTTTCCTACGATTTGGCATTTATTGATCAATGAGTAGACGAGGATTCCTATTGTTCGAGCAAGAAACTCGATAGGTAGATGACGTTTTCCTGTAGGCGGTAGCTAGTTGCCTAGTTGCCCAATACAGAAGATAATTGGCTGGTTAAGCCCTCCTGTTGAGGGGCGTATCACACGCGAGGCGACGCAGCGTGCGCAGTCCGATTATATTATTGATTTGATTACCTTGTTCCAGGAGAGACAGGAAGACAGCTGTAGGGTTAGCGGGGTAGATTGCAAGTGTATTTTCAACTTAAAGAACATAATAAGAATGTACCAGTAGCTCGAAGAAATCGGTGACGTCACCAGTAGGGATTTAATAGGATATAGCGAGCACAAGGAACTTTTGAGAATGGTGGGGAAGAGAAATATGATAAGGGAGCGGATACGTAAATAAACGATAGACGAGTGGATCGGAAGAGGAGAAGGGGAGAGGGGCGTGGCTGCGCACGGAGAACGCCGGCCACGGCAAGTGTAAAAGGAGGAGGAGAACGGGGAAACAGGACGACTGTATAAGAGCGTCGTAAGGGGTACGCAGCCGCAGGGGCTGCGTGCGCTTCGGCCGCAGGGGGCCGTAGGGGAAGGAATATAAAATATAAAATGATACACATATATATTTTGTTCTATGTTTTTAATAAGTTTTACTGCATATTGTGTAAAAGGATTGTCGTAAATCCCCACACTTGAGGGGCCAGGTAAACAATATAAGGTTGTATATTGTAAACTGCTAGTGAAGGGAAGGGTAACAAGGGGAGCGCCACTATGTCATACGGGACAGGGTCGGGAGGGTGGGGGAACACCCTCACTACCCCACTACAACACATATGCACCACACTCCCACCCCATAGGGAGAAATTAATTAAGTACAGTATAGAGTGGACCCAGGGGACGGACAACAAAATGTTAACACCATGGCCACCTAATGGTAGTTTCGATCCATATGCCCAACATTCACTGCTAAACCATCTGCACAATACATACAAGGGGAAGAAGTTGGCAAACCATGTGGAGGTGTTTAACTTATGGAGGATGTTCCAGGGGTCCCGACCAGGACCAAATGGAATGTTCACTATGGGGGAAACACCGGAAGAAAAGGAGATTAAGAAAGAAGGAACGGATGGGGAAGAGGGGTGTGAGAGCACAAAGAATACGAGGAACGGAGGACAGGGAGGAGAAAAGATTGATAAATCAGACGACATAAAAAAGGAACCGAGCAATGAGATACCCATTACACCGGGAGTGAAAACAGAGGGAGGAGGGTTGTACCCTTTAAGAGAATTAGGAGAAATAGAAGGACAGTTAAGGGCGGCTGAAGGATACTCGAACCCGGCATACAGCCCTCCACCATATGTGGCTGATAGGAAGATACCAATGGGGGAGGGGAGGATTGGAGAAGAGCAGACTGTAGAGATAGGAAATGATGAGTGGGTAGCTGCACAGATATTATTAAAATTACGAGGTTCACTAACTGGAGAAGAGAGGGAGGTAGTAAAGAGAACAGACGAGGATAGTACAAGAGAGAGTGAGATAAGGGGGGAGGAGCTATTACGACAAAGGGAAGAGATTTTGGAGGAAAGGTTAGCTAAACTAAGGGATGAGCAGAATGAATTGATCAAACAGCTTGAGAGGGAGGAAAGAGAGAGAGTGAGGAAAAGGAAAGAAGGTAAGGACGAATTGGACAAATTAAGGGAACGAAATGAGGAGCAAAGGAGAGAAGCTGAAAGGGTAAAAGCAGCAGCAGACAGGGTGTCAAGAGTAGTGCTGAGAGAAAAGAAGAAGGAAGAAGAAGAAAAGGAAATGGCAATATAGAGGAGGAGGGTACTATCAGAGACAGCTAAGAAATATGAAGAGGGGAAAGTAATAGAAAGAGAAAGGGTGAAATGGGAAAGAAAGAAAGAGGATGAGAGAATATTGGAACAGATGAGCAATGAAGTGATGGAGGAATTAAAAAGAAAAAGGGAGGAAAATAGTAGGGAGATGGAGGAGAGGAGTGAAGGAGAAAGAGAAGGGAGGAGTAGGGAGAGTGAAAAATGGGGGGATTTATATAGAAGTAGAGAAGTAGCAACAACATCAGCACTAGGGGGAGCAGTTGATAACAAAGGAAAAGGAGAAATGGACCTAATAGACTTAGAAACAGTAACAATAAAAGGGAAAAAGGCAGAGTGGGGGATACCCTTTATGACTGACTTTTGCAGTGAGGAGGAAGAAGGAGTAGAGAGGGAAGGAAGAAAGAGTGAAAGGGAAAGCTTAGATAAGCTATACCTCACCCGAACAAACATAGACTCGCCATGGATCAGTAGGAGAAGGGAGGAGTTGGAGAGAAGTGAAGAGGGGGTGCAAAAACTAGTGGAAAAACAAACCCATGAAACCACGCCATCCCCATCTCCATCACGCCCTCCCCCATCGCACCCTACATGCTCAACCGCCACACGCTCGCTGCGCACAATAAAGCTCGCGCCCTTCATGGACCAACTGACTCCCTATGCATGTCGGCTTAGAGACCTCCCTAGTCGCAGACAAGACAGACAAATAAACATGCCCACATTAAACACAGGAAATGATGAAAAAAGGGGAAAGGACGGAGAAGGAGGTAGGAGCAGTGGTAATAAGGACGAACTTGAAGAGGTAAAGGAAACGGGAGAAGAGGAGGGGTGTGAGGACTCGATATTATGGAACGTAAAGGGGGACACAAGACACAACTTGATGCCATTGTTGGAGAGAGGAGGGGTTAGACCACAGTATGTACCTTGGAAACATACAGATAAAGAAAATATAAAATGTAGGCTCCCATCACTAAGTGGAGGTGCGGGTAAGTGGATATATGAAATGGAAAAACACACCGCAGGACAGAAACTAGCAGTAGGAGATGTGAAGGGCCTGTTAATATCAATATTAGGGGATAGAGCGGATGACATTTGGAAGAGAGCGGGATTCCATGGGGTAACAATAACGAACACATCGCATGATGGGGCACCATTTGCAAACTGCAGACATGCGCTATGGCAGGCACTGAGAGTACAGTACCCAGACACATCAGACATAGGAGCCATTACTTCCCGTAAGATGCGTGAGAATGAGGATCCTGTTGATTATATCCAGGATATTCAAGAGAAGTGGCGCATGGAAACTAGAGAACAATGGGACAAAACACCAGCCATATTTTATCATATACTAGTACAAGGGCTCCCAGAAGGAGTTCAGAAACAACTAAAGAAAGTAGTGGGGATGGAAGCAAAACCATGGCAAGAAATACAACTGACTATAGTACATCACTGCAGGACATGGCAAGGAAAAATGAAACAAAAGGAAGAGGATAGGAAAACAGAAGAGGCCAAACTAGTACAGAAAAAACTTACTAAATACACAATGGAAGGGGCACTAATAACTACGCCCACACCAATGGCCCAAAGCCCCACGCAAGTAGTGGCTGCACAAGATCCCGCTCAAATAGCACCTCCACAAAGTGTAATACAGCAAGTGCCGCCTCTGCAATTACACGCACCAAACATGGGAGGAGGGTACCCAATGCAAGGAACTGGGTATTATAGTTATAACAGGGGGAGAGGAGGATTTATGAGAGGGAGAGGATACGGATATAATACCCAACAACAGGCGGGGGGACTTAGAAATTCCTACCCCACAGGGCAACCCGTATACCAGGACAACACAGGGAGCTTCCCATGGCAAAGCAGGGAACCACCCGTGTGTTGGAACTGCGGACTATTAGGACACATGTCACGTACGTGTAGGGTCAGGCCAGGAACACCAGCATGGAATGAACAAGCACAACCTAGGACCTCACAAGAACAGCAGGGCGTACAACAACAGCAGATGTCACAACAAGGAAGTGACCCACAACAACAAACAACACAACAGCAGCCACAAACATATTCACTGCCACAACAACAAATAACACAACAACTGCCACTGCCACAACAACAAGTAGCGTTAATACAACCACCCCAAACTCAACAAACGCAATTGGGTAGGGTGACGGTGTTGGGACACAACCCTTACACAGGGAATGGCCAATCATTGTACCCCCAATAGGACAGCCCACAGACGGCCTTGGTGTGTCCCATCCTGTCAGTAACACCTAATAGTGCGGAGGAGCCACGCATAGAGGTAACGATAGGTGACAAAAAATTATCATTCCTTGTTGACACCGGGGCAACCCGGTCTTGCATAAGGGAAGGTAAATTTAAGATGTCAGGCGAAGCCATGAACACCCAAGGATTTTCTGGGGCTAAAGGGTTGGTTCCATTTACTGATAACGTTCCCTTATCTATTGGAGATTATGATCTGTCAGTTCCACTTTTGTATTATAGTGCCTCACCAGTAAATATACTGGGGAGGGACATAATGAACAGGTTGAATATGACGATCTCCTTTACAGAGGATGGCATAATTTGCTCTACTCCAGGGATTAACATGCTCGCAGCATGACAGATTATGCAAGCATACTGTGGACAGACAGCGATTAGGGCGGAGCCAGTAGATGGCGAGCTATTCCAGTATGGCACAGACATGGCATTTGCATGGATGCCAGGGATAGAAGGGAAAATATGGAGGAGGCCAGCAGCCTATCTGTTCCGACCAGAAACACCAGTTAATGAACCAGAAGGAAAGGTGTTTGTAATGGACATCGAGAGCATTATTGCAACAGCTGATTATGTTGCTGTGCACGCCCAAGATAAAGAAGGGAGAGCATGGAGGGCAGTGATAGCACTAGCAGAAGGATGTAGGCTGACCCAGGTGTCAGATGAAGAGCTGTTCTCAGAAGAAAAGGAGGAAGGTGAAATGGTGTTCATGATGAGTGTAGAAATATGGCTAAGAGTGGCTCACAAACAAGTAGCACAGAAAATTGCAATGGCACTTGAGGCACCCGCAGGCACCCCAGTCCCATTCTTTAAGGAGGATATGTCAAAGGTGCCCAAATCATTATGGACTATTAGCCCTTATGACGTGGGATGCATAAAAAGCATAGGGGGTGTAAGGATAAAATTGAAAAAAGGTGCCATACTACCAAGAGTGAAACAGTACCCATTGTCAAAAGAGGCAGATGAGGGCATATATGAAACCATAACGGCCCTTATAAACAATGGCATATTGGTCCCCTCAGAATCACCATGTAACACAGCTGTGTACCCGGTGCGCAAGGCTAAAGGGGGGTCTTGGCGCTTCATACAGGACCTCAGGCCCTTGAACAACATAGTAGAAGCAGAGTATCCAGTAACAGCAAACCCGGCCACAATATTGTGTGGCATTCCAGCAGAAGCATCACGATTTACAGTGATTGACCTTAAAAATGCTTTTTTCTCAATACCATTACACCCAGACTCACAAGATTTAACAAGCTTCACTTACCGAAATACAAAGTGGAAACATACCAGATTACCACAGGGGTATTGTGAATCACCCTCAATTTTCAATAGAGTAATACAGATGGATTTGGGTAACGTTGAGGTGGAAAGCACAGTGTTACAGTATGTGGATGACATAATAATTTGCAGTACAAACGAAAGTAAATGTAGAGAGGACTCCTTAAAAATGTTGACAATATTGGCTGAAAAGGGGTACAAGGTAGACATGGAAAAGATACAATACTGTCAGGAACAGGTACTTTACATTGGCCAACTGATATCCCAACATGGAAGAAAGATTGCACCACAAAGAGCACAGGCCATTTCAAGTACTCCCGTGCCACAGACTGTGAGAGAACTGCAGCAGTTTCTGGGGCTGTGCAACTATTGTAGAGCATGGGTATTTGATTACAGTTCATACATAGGACCCCTGCTTGAGGGTTTGAGGGATGCCAATAAAGGGGAGAAAAAGTTGGGGTGGACTATGGAAATGAGGGAGGCCTTTGACGAACTGAAAGACGGGTTTTCAACTGCTCCAGTACTGGCATCCCCAGACTATGAGCGACGCTTTTTTATATTTTCACATTGCGACTCAGCAGTGATGAAAGCAGTATTGGCCCAAAAAACGAGCATGGGCTATAAACCAGTAGCATTTTACAGCGGTCACTTAGACCCTGTGATGTTAGGCCACTTCCCTTGCGAACAAGGTCTCGCTGCAGCTGCTTTTGCAGTAGAAAAAGCATCAGCAATAACCATGGGGTGTCCAACTACACTGTTTGTGGAACATGCACTATTTGCAATATTGAATGAACCCAAGTCCACACTAACGACACAGAGGGCATCAGGTTATGAGATCATTTTGTCTAGAGCTGAACTAGCAATTGTTAGATGTAGCACGGTTAACCCTGCAAGGTTCCTAGCAGAAGTAATTGAGGAGGGAGATTACGCCCACGACTGCACCCAAATAACTGAAATGTACTCATGTACCAGAAAAGTTGAAGAAAACGCACTAGAGGGAGATGAGCTTTTGTTTATTGATGGGTCATCAACTATTGATCAAGGAGATGGGATACGAAGGACTGGGGCAGCAGTAGTAAAAATGATGGAGGCGCCGGTGTGTGTGGCTATGAAGTGTGTACAATTACCACAGCATTACTCTGCTCAAGCCGCGGAACTGGTTGCACTAATATTGGCATTAAAGGAAAGTTTTAACAAACGAGTAACCATATATTCCGACAGTGCATATGTTACATCCACTGTCCACTCAGGGTTATCAAAATGGAGAAGAAGAGGGTTTAGGAGAGCTGATGGCACTCCAGTGCAACATGCCCTCTTGTTGGCTGAACTAATTGAAGTAATAAACGACCCCCAAGAACTAGCCCTAGTCAAATGCACCGCACACACCAATGGTGAAGACCACGTCTCAAAAGGGAATGCAGCAGCAGACGCACATGCGAAATATGCTGCATACTTTGGTGAGATATGGAACCCCACAGACTCACAGAGAGGGAGAGGGAGGGGAATGGCTAGGGAGATGTTAATAAGAGAAGGGTACACCCATCTCCCAGCCACACAGATTATGGAGCTACAAGCGGCTGCACCAATGGCCGAAAAAGAAATATGGGTAAAAAGAGGATGTACAATGTCACCAACCGACGCACTATGGCGCCAGGGTGGCACTGGGAAAGTTGTAATACCGTTGGCACTCTTAATACCGCCCTGAGCCAATTACATCACCCAGCCCATACAGGCAAGGAAATAATTGCAGCACGAATTAGAGAAGATTGGTTTTGTCCTGAGTTAAATTCTCATGTGTCAAATTTTATCAGCAATTGTCTCACATGTCAACAGTTTACGGCCGGTCATACTCTAAAAGTGATAAGAGGTACCATACCCCGGCCAGAAGGACCTTTTCGGCACCTTCACATTGACTATGTTGATATGATCAACATATGTCAAGGTAATAGGTATATGATTGTAGTAGTATGCCCATTTTCTAGGTGGATTGAAGCAGGGCCCTGTTCACACCCAGATGCATTTAGAGCAGCCAAATTCCTAGTAAGGGAGGTCTTCCCCAGGTGGGGAGTGTGCGAGGTGTTAAGATCAGACAATGGCCCGCATTTCGCAAACGAAATGTTCCAGCATATCACATCCCTGCTGAGCATAAAACACAAATTTGCATGTGCATACCACCCACAGGCTAATGGTGTATGTGAACGCCTGAATGGCTTATTGAAGGAGGCAATTGCAAAAATACAACAAACAACAAAGAAAAGTTGGTTGTATTGCCTTCCGTTAGCCCTATTCGAATTAAGGAATAGGCCAGGGTCCGACCACCACCTCACCCCTCACGAGGTGGTTACTGGACGTCAAATGCGCCTTCCCCTAACCCCAACGTCAAGGGCATTCACCGACCACGAAAGTTCAGCGAGTGTGTTAGGTGATGAAATGTATCAATATGTGTCTTCTTTGATTACTAGTGTCGTGTTTGTGTCTCAACAGCTCGAGCGCACACGGGGCGGGTCTACCAGCAATCAAGAAGAAGGCGCAAGTACAGAATTGGAAAAGGAGAACTTGTGCAAACTTGCCAAAGGTGACCACGTGCTACTTCGCAATTTCAATAGAAAATGGAACGATAAGAGGTACACCGGCCCCCATCTGGTAGAGGACGTATCAACAAGAGCAGTAAAACTAAAGGACAAGCGTGCCTGGAACCACCTACATGATGTAAAGATCTACAAACTGCAGACCCGCCCCAGCGCCAACGACAGGTCCATTGGAAGAACAGCAACAACATCCCCGACAGCGGAAGGAAGTTCCACCACAGACAACGACCCAATTGTTCCCTTACCGTGCCACTACCCAGCTACCCCGGAGACAATAACTGACGAAGAAAGGGGTGATCCCCATACTGCCCACCCCATGGTCACACGTTCAAAGAGTAAAAATACTTCCGCCATCTGAGCCCAAACCCCCCGCCCATTGACTCCCAAGTACAATTTTAACTTAAACTGAAAGACATTGCCTGCACAAATACACATGTAAACACGTGAATGTTCTCTTTTTTCTCTCGCACATACAGGAACTGCGTAATATTGTATTGTCAAGAAAAGGCTAACTAACAAGTTCACTGTCCAGGCGTAGATGGTACTCCCAGACGATAACTACCCAGAAGAATTGTCACACCAATTTGTATACGAAATAAAAAGGCCAACATACCTAAAAAGGAGAAGGGTACGTGTCTACTACACAGCCTTCCTCCTGGCCATAGAATATTCCATGCCCCACCTCCGCCCATACTTGCCGGTCCTAAGAGACCGAACACTTAGAGTAGCGTGGGAGCAGCTCTTCGCCTGGGCACTGAATGACTATTTGATAGGGAGAGCTTAAAGGAAACAAAACTAACATTTAATAACGAGCATTTTTGAGAATTTTTAGGCGGGCAACTTTAACGTCGCAAGAATACGCTGCCAGGACTGCAGCAAGGTAAGAGCAAAATGCCGGTGAGATTAGCATATGTAATAAGAATAATAGGGATTTTTATGATCACCGGGTTCTTGGCTGCCTCTGTCTGGCAGTACAGCTATGCTATCAATTTTATTGCTGCACCCAAACCTAATATACCCCCGTTCCCTGCTGCAACAGGTGTTTCTGTCAGGTGGTAATAGTAACATTGCACCCAAGCAAAATAGAGTTAAACGCAGCACATACTCAGACAATAAAGGTATTGATAATTATATACAAGATTCAGCACACGTCACAAACAACATATGGTACCAACACATGACCCGCATTGGTAAGCAGACAACTGAGGATAGCTGCTACGTTTGCTCATTAATACCATACGCCATGAGCGCTTCACGAACATTTGTTGCCACAGAAATAGATGAAAAGACAGCACAGTGCATAATATACTTGGCACTGTTCCAAACGAAAGGAAGATTTCAAGGAACAGTAGTGCACATGACATGGAAAACACGAGACTCATACCCATATGAAAACAACTTCCTCAAGACCTATTTGAGTTATCACAAGACCAGTTTACATGCTGAAGCATTCAAATACATAACAAGTGGCCCTGCAAAAGGAGAAACAAAGAAAGTAACACTGCAGTATCTACCATGTGATTGGTACGCCACTGAAGTTCCGGATAAACACGGATGCTGGTAGAGGCCGCTTGTTACGATAACAGGAAAGGTGTATCTGGACAACAGCTGGGAGATAGGAGTGATTGGCAGCAACATGGTAACAAAAGAAACTATCTCAACCATCGAGACACACAATCACCGATGTTGGACGACGTGGATCAAGTATGTACCAATGCTCACGTGGGTAGAAGAAGATGAAGACCCAATAACAATACTACCATTGACTGCGCCCAAGGTATGCTACCAGCATAAAGGAGAGGTGGACGTAGGATATAACACCAATTGTGCAAGCGTGATGGAGTTACCTGAGGGGGGAGCGGGAACAGCAGTAATAATGGACCATTATTGGGCCTGTGGAGAAAAGGCATACCATACACTGCCTCCCCTGTGGAATGGTGTGTGCACAATGGTACACGTCAATGTACCATCACTAGTGGTACCTAAGAAGCATGTCAATGTGGCGAAATTTCCTAAAATGGATGAAGGGGATAAGAGAAGAAAGAGATCTGCACCACTTCAGGAGGAGCAAGGGAACAGGACCAACAGCAATGATACTGTCCTAAATAGGAGAAAAAGACAAGGAGAGCCACTGACAGGAAATTACCTGTGGGGAAGGTCGGAAACGGCACTAACATCAATACCGCCAGAACACAGACTATTCAGCAGAGCAGCAATGTTCTTCTCCTCAATAATACATCCGGGACTGCAGGCTTACGCAAACGCAAAATGGCTCCAAATAACTAGATGGGAACTAATGATGACCATCAATTCAACAGTAAATGGGTTTAAAGCAATTAAAGAGGAGCTGCGAGCTGTAAGGATGGTAGCACTCCAGAACAGATATGTATTGGACCTTCTCACAGCAATTGAAGGAGGAGTTTGTGCAAAGATAGGACAATCTTGCTGCACGTTCATACCTGCCAACGATGCTGACAATGGTACACTGACAGAAGCAGTTTCACAATTAGCCCAGATGCACTCCAAAATGATGGATGAAAGTAACGGTGTAAACAAGGATAAGAGCTGGTTTTCACTATTATGGTCATGGATGCCATCCTGGCTGTCAGATGGACTGAAAATAATAGTGGGTTGTACTATTTTGGCTGGAGCTACTCTGATCATAATCAGATTTTGGAAGGCCCGGAAGGCACGCACGACTGACGAGTTGCTGGAAATGGTGGGAATGCACCCCTTAATGCCAGCAGATGACGGCCAGCATACAGGTGTGATAATACAGGAGAGGGAGAAGTTGCGCACCCAAATCATCACTAACCATCTAGACCCACCATCAGTGAAGATCGAGAACCCGAGGAACCCCAGGAGCTACATACGAAGATGGGTATACTGTACTCCTGGAGGAACCTGTGAATATATGTATTGGTCATTTGAAGATCATGTAAACCATTATGGACATCTCGGAGGAATAACTAAGATATGGAGAGTAAGAGGAGATAACGAGAAGGATATGTTTGTGGTCGACAAGTCGACCAGAGGGGGGACTGAAGTGGGAGAATGGAAGACCAGGCTCCCGTCCTTCACCTCTCGCGCTTGGCCTAGAGGGTCACGACCCAGACACCCGCCGCGAGAAGAGTTTGTCCATTTACCAGACGACCAGGTACCCTGGTACAGGAACATACGGATGTGTCCATCTGCCTGCCCAGCAGCCCGCACTGGCCATGCCGACACCTGCGGCACGGATCAGCTAGACTAAAATCTACACGTCGTTAGAGATGCCATGACGACCTAGACAACGGGAAGCACATCTGTACAAATATACACACTGAACATTCCCACACCAATCTACACGAAGAATATACTCAGTGCTATGACGTAGGCGACAGGCATATTCACGGACGTGCATCTTTATTATTTTTACATAGGCTTTCAGAATGCAGAAACGCAAGACGCGTCATGAACTCAGCTATAACGCTTGCTCACGCTTCTCTTGAAACCCGTTACCACCATGAGAGGTATAATGGAGACACGATACTGGTCATGGAACTATATGCTACTATAACCTAAAGCACCTATGCACCAAACGGCCTACTTATGCACCAGGCCGAGTAGGCCTCAAACAAGAGCTCCCGTGGACATTAACAAAGCAAGAGTCAGGTTGCTGATCCTGCAGAAAGAGCCCGGTGGAGCAACCAGCCAAGGTCGCAATGTTGCAAACCCACATTCCAAGAACAAATCATCAAAGGCACGATGTTGCAACCTCGTACTCCGCGCACCAACGTTAAAGTCACACCGGCAAATTAAACCAGACGCGCAGTGGAAAAACAATATTAATTGTGCAGAATTCTGCCTCTTTCACGGTCCCTCCCCACGTGACCAAGCCGAACCTGACGAGATGCCAAACCCAGGAGAGTAGAGGCGTCTGGATCTATCGCTACGGGACACAGGCAGATACACATGAAAGGCTCAATGGACATCTGCGACAGTGGGAGCGGTCAGCCTTCCAGCTATGAATAAGTCCTCACATTGTCTGCACGTACCCATAGTGAAACATTGTTGCAACTTGCAGGTACACCGAGAGCTGGGAACAGCGGTGGTCCCAGGCTGGGAAGCTCACGGGCGCACCAATCAGAACATGGGGCTCCTATCACTGACGTCAGTAATGTTAACCAATCCCCAGGAGTCATCATGTAACAATTCTCATGTATCTAATTGTAGGGACAACCCAGATATACCACCTGACTACCCTTTGTCCACTAACATCGTTCTCTATATGTGTGCTATACTAACCCTACCACTCGAGCAACCAATTAAGAGTGGCGATAGGTTTTTTGTTAACTTTCTGAAGTGACGCAAGTAGCGCGTCATAATACAGTAAAAGGGCCTGCGAGCCCCACGATTGTGTGTGTGTCAGGACGAACGCGTGCGCTCCTTGACCCATCCCTGCCGTTTTGTCTAATAAACAGCAGAGTCACCTTGCTCCTTGTGTGTGTCTCATACTCTATCTCATCTGGGATATACGGGAGGAGTTGGGGCCTCCCTGCCCGGAGGTCTGCAGACGGCCCGGCCGACCCCGGCAGAATTTCCCCCCGACACACACATACCTCATCATTGGACAATTCATCCTTAAATCTTTCCCATTGGCTCAACTTGTCATCAGTTTCTCTCCAACCAGCTTCAATAGCCTTCCTCAACATCTCTTGTTCAATATCATTGTCTGTTGCTTCCATCCAATCTTTTTTTGAAAAACTAGGATGCACTTGAGCTATAATACAATCCATGCTCTGTTCCTCTCTGAACACTTGTTCATCCTCACCGTTATCTAGATTATTTTCACATGGCAATCTAGAGAAACAGTCCGCAACAACATTATTCTTTCCCGGAGTGTACTTTATGGTCACATTGAATTGCATAATAATCAAAGTCCATCTTCTTATACGTGGAGACATCATGTGGGAATTTTTTGCGTTCAATACATGAACAAGAGGCTTATGATCCGTTCTTACATCTACAGGAATTCCCCAAATAAGACTCTTAAAATGTTCTAATATCCACTTTACTCCAAGTGCTTCTTTTTCTATTGTCGAATAACTTCGCTCAGCACCTCTTAATGTCCTTGATGCAAACGCTATGGGAACTACTTCTCCATTTTGAACTTGTTCCAAAATACCACCTAAACCTACATTGCTTGCATCCACTGCTATTCTTGTTCTGGCACTTGAGTCAAACAATTTCAAAGCTGGTGCTTTATTAATCATAGTCTTTATCTTTTCAAACTCCTTTTTACATCCTTCTGACCAAACATATTTCATTCCTTTGCACATTAACTTCCTCATACTTTCAGTGTTATCAGAGTAGTGATCAATGAATTTGGAATAATATTCTGTGAGACCCAAAAAACTCCTCAACTGGTCTTTATTATTTGGTTCTGCAATTTTAAGAATGGTGTCCACCAAGGATTCTTTAGGCATAATGCCCTTATCACTTATTCGGTGACCCAGATATGTCACTTCATTTTGTTTTATCTTACACTTTTCAATCTTGAGTGTCATTCCCTTCTGCTGTAACATTTGCAGCACAGCTAACAATTTTGCATCATGCTCCTCTTGAGAATTTCCTGACACCAAAATATCGTCCTGGAAGTAATACACTCCTTGTAGACCTTCAAACAGATAATGCATTAACCTCTGGAACACTGCAGCAGTCGAAGCTAACCCAAACGGCATTCTCTTGTACCTAAAAGCTCCCAACGGCATCACAAAAGATTTCAAATGTCTCGATCCTTCCTCAAGTACCACCTGATGGTAGGCCGACGACAAATCCAAAGTCGTGAAAAATTTTGCTGGACTCATAGTGGATAACATCTCTCCAATATTCGGTAAGGGATGTCGACCAATCCATATGTTGGCATTTAAATCTCTTAAATCGACACACATCCTGATGGACCCATCTGTTTTTTTAACCAATACAATAGGCGATAACCATTCCGAACTTTCAATTGGTTCAATGATATCTTGCTTGCATAGTTTCTCTAACTCAGCCTTTAATGCATCTCTGGTGCCGATGGGTATACTTCTCACTTTATGTACAACTGGTGTCACACCTCGTTTGAGAATAACGCGATGCTCAAATCCTTTAAGCAAACCAATCTTGTCATTGAATACATTTGGAAAAGTTTTTGCCAAACTCTCTGCATTGTCACACACCTTTTCAGAAATGCACAATATGGGTACACTTTCTCCTGGATGAATTTTGATATTCAATGCAGCCTGCTCCCACCATCCTACTATTGAAAAACCATCCTCCGCCACATACAATCTGCAGTATGTCTTGCGTCCTTCAAATTTCAATTTCACCCAAACACAACCTATAATATTGATAGGTGTCTTTCCATAACCTGTTGCTCTGGTGTTTGTCATCTGTAAATCTTCCATCTTCTTCTTCAAAACATTTACATATGTCTGTACATCAACCATAGTATAAGGGGAACCTGTATCCACCATCACTTGTAACGTTACACCATCAATATCCATAGGCACCCAAGATCCTACTCCATCATCTCTTGGTGTGACAGTAAGTATCTGGACTCTATCCTCTGCCCGATCTGTTATTGCTACCAAATTACTGGAATCAGCATTCTCCTCAACAGCTCTCACGCCCATGGTAGTTGCATTTCTGCTTCTATAAAATCGACCAGTAGTCCTACTAAATCTACCATTAAATCTGCTTCTTCCTCTGTTGGTGCGACACATCTTTCCAAAATGTCCAGTATGTCCACACCTAAAACACTCTGCTGAGAATGCTGGACACTCCTTTTCCATGTTTTCGTGTTTGCTCCATCCACAATATGTACACCTATTACTTTGCTTGAATGCACCTCCTCCATCTTGTCTGTAACCACCAGATGTCTCTGACCTGACCATTCTCTTGACCATGGCAATCAGTTTTTCTTCTTGGTTGTTTTGCTGTTCATCATCTATCCCTTGGACTGACTTAATTCCGGTGAACTCTGGTTTACTTTGAACCTCTCTCATACATTTTTCACCCATTTCCATAGACCTGGCTATCTCCACAGTCTTTTCTAATGTGGGATTTTTCGCCTGCCACAGTCGTTGCTGAATGCGCGCGTCAGCCACATGCAACACTATCTGATCCCTCAAATATTCATCCATGACTCCTGTGAAAGCACATGTGGTCATTAGTCCTCTCAATGCAGCTACATATGAATCAATACTTTCTTCTTTGCCCTGTTTTCTTGTGAAAAATCTGTATCTTTCCAAAACAATGTTGGACTTATTACCAAAATGTTTGTTCAATTTAGCAACTGCTATATCATACTTCCTTGACCAACTTGACGCTTCACCCCATGTTTCTTCATCCTGTTCTAGATCAGGTAATGATCTAAATATCCTCAAAGCTTCAGTACCAATGCAGTGTAACAACGTTGCTTCTTTTTGATCATCATTGAATTTAGCCCCTCCAATCGCTCTCAAATAAACATTAAAATTGTCCTGCCATTGCTCCCAAGGGCATGTTGGATTACCAGGAGCCGACAAGAATTTTATAGGAGCAGCCGTATTTTGCATGGCTAAAGCTTGATGATGATTAGTATGTAATGCCCTACTCATATGTAGTATCCTCTGAATTGTTAGTATGCTTCTTTGTTTATTATCATTTGCTCTTTACACGTTTTTTTTTTTTTTTAATATATGCCCAACTTCCTGTCTTACGGCAAAAAAAATACAAACTAAAGTCAGTAATGCCGTGCATCCATAAGCATCGGATTAATCTCCGTTTGTTTATCTCCTTCGATACATTGTAAACTGTAACAAACAGCTGATCACCGTAAGCACGATCGTACCAAAACAAGTTTTTTTTTTTCAAAATGGCGGCACGCAACTCACGTACGAGGGTCCTTTACTCTAGCCTCAAGCGACGGTTGATCCACGGACTCTCGCGCTGCCCTCAATATCCCTGGTAAGGTGATTTCGTAACTTCCTCGTTGTAATGTCACTGCTTCCTGATACCGCTCACCCGTTCTTCGTCATCATTGTCTCCTCCGGCACAGCAGCTCACAAAAGCCGACCTTTACACCATATAACCTCCACTTCCTCTCTTTCTCCTGTCCGGGGGCTCCCTCCACTAACCAGCATCCTCGTCGCCAATTGTAGTGAATTTCTTAATCACGTTGACACCAATAACGCATGTGTATTTGTATTCATTATTAGTTTAATCGGAGGAGCCCCCGAAACGGCCTTCTCAGCCAAGCCACATCTTCGTATATGATTCCATCAACATTCTGGAATCATATACGAAGATGTAACCATGGTAACAAACCAACATTCTCACAACACCCTGCAGAGCATCCGAGCGCATGGAGACTGCCGTGGGAGGTAGCGGTGCGTGGTATAAATCAACATAACGTAACATGACATCTGAGCAGGATATACAATCCTTGCTCCTTTACACTAGATTAGATCAATGTTCCCCATTAAGAGGGGAGGCAGTGCTGCCATCTCTGCACATCCCCACACGCCCCTTGGCAAACAGGGCCAATGCTGCTACACAATGTGCGCTGGTATCAAGCGCAAGACATTTGCCGAGGCATTATTTTCCATCTGTTCTAAACTTAGGTTGCAGTTTTCTCTTTAAAGTTCAGGGCCATGTTTGTGGCAATGAATAGCCAAGACCACTGCTTTTGTTACTTGGATGTTTTCAGCTGGCCTGAAGTGGTTTTAGCAAGCCTTACGAACGCATGGCTGTTACATGCACTTGAATTTGCTGTGTCTTCATAAATATGCCTTTTTGTGTTCTCTTCTCGAAATGTATTCAATTACATAACGTGGTGTTTTGAGAGGTGTTTGTGTATGCTCAGAACAGCATTGTTTTCTGGGTATATCGTCATAGGGATCTGTTATGCAAAAGTATGTGAGAATTGATCAGGTCTCTGTATTTATTAATTAATTAATTTATGTATGTATTTATTTATTTATTTATGTATTTATTTGTTTGTAGAGTGCTAACACCCATGGGCCAGAAAGAGCCTTTGAAGGATAGGGCGAAACAAAAGCAGATTGTCTGCCCAATATTTACTGTTCTCTACTCCTCCTGATGTCATTAGTGTAGGCATGCACCACTACCACAGGGGTCTCACACTACAAGCATTGAAACAGCCAGTACATGTGGCTTTTGTGACGGCATAAAAAGTACATTTTCCAGACCTTCATCAATTGTCTATTGCCATCATAAGACCAGACAATACCATCTTATGACATCTCTTGCCATACCCTGGAGCTGAAATCACATGACAGGTGCGGTTCTCATATGTCAGCTGATGACAGGTTTTGCAATCAAAGGGCCACACCCCCCCCACAACCTATTTATTTATTTATTTGTTCCGTATGTGCCGAAAACCCAACAGGCATCGGGGCGTGAACAAAAACAGACATGAAACAACAGAGGCACGGGGCAACCTAGGAGCGGGACAGGGTAGGAATTATTCATTTAGGGTGGTCTTTAGTTGTTTGCGGAAGGGCAGCAGAGCTTCTTCTGGTCGCAATGCTTGAGGAAGACCATTCCAAGCTGTGTTTGCAAGGAAGGGAAAGGGTGTTCCATTTCCCCGGTCATGGGTGGGCTTGGGGCACGCCAATAGCCGACTGTTGCTAGATCTAAGCAGGGTCTGTGGGTGGTAGTTTATTAGTTCCCCTTTCAGCTAGGAGGGGCCTTTGCCATAGACTCACCTGTGTGCCAGGGTGAGGATCTTAAAGCTTACTCTAGAGTTTACCGAGCCAATTGATTTCTTTCCTATGCTCGGAAATGTGTTCATCGCGGCTCACGTCTTTAATAACGCGGATCGAGTTGTTCTGGACTTTCTGGAGTTTGATAGTATTACCTCTAGTTGCGCCCTCGAATAGCGCATTACAGTAATCGAGTCGGGAGAGGATGGTTGCTCTGGCCAGGGTTTCGCAATTCTTCTCAACTGCAAGGGATTGCCATCAAATGCCCAGGTACTCATGCCATTGCCAGCGATTGAAATCATATGCCCAGGTACTGCCAGGGCGCGGTCAATTTGCAGATGATTCAGCCAACCATGTCATGTTTTCTCCATTCCTCTGACCAGGGCTGCCAATGAATATCCTGAAGTAGATGTCGGTCGAAAAAAGGAGCAGGAGGAAAAGGCAGAAATGACTGTAGGAGAAAAGAACAGCATCTGAATATTGCAAAAGAGTACCATTTTTATGGCTCTATAAAGAGAGTATTTACTTTTAACCAACCTAATTTTCTTCTATGGCAAGAAGCCAAGGTTAGCCAACAGGAGCACCCAGGGTGCTGTTCAGATGATAAGGACAAGGGAGGCTGAAGGAGCATAAACAAAGTTGAGTGGCATGGCAGGCTCAGGATGGCAGTAGCTGCTGGAGGTCCCAGTCGGAGGGTAGAATCGGGAAACAACCGGACTACAGACTGTAGCAGAAGAATGAGGATCAGAAAAAGGGGAGAAGTGCAGAGACATCACGCAATTTGGAGGGAAATGAAGAGGCTGGTCAGTGAAGGGAGCTAGGTAGAAACAAGAACACACATTGCCCACCAAATAACCAAAGGACAGTCCACATGTATTCACCAAGCATGACCCGGAAATAGAACATTTGTGGAATTGGAAGGTTCTACCGCTTTTTATTCCTTCTATCCACATCCAGGACACCATGTGGGGAGACACAACTGTAGAGTCCTGTGGCATCTATGAGGATGTGCCACTCTCTGAATCACGGAACGCAGCCAACAAAACATCAACATTTCCAGAGGTCCTGTCCTCACCAGACCCGCACCAACAACCACCACCAGAGTAAGGTCCTCACAGGTTATGTTATGCTATGTTAAAGGATATTTATACCGTGCACGATCACCACCTGAGTAGTCGCGTGGCGGTCTGGTGGATCTGAAAAGCAAGAAGGTTAGGTGTTGGGGTGGGGAAAGTTAGTTGGGCTGAACGGTGAAAAAATGCAAGAGAGCTGTGATGTGCTGTTGGCAGCTTCAGTACGGTTTACACCATTCACTGAGCGTAGGCGTGAATTTTGGGTCAGTAGTTGTAATGTGCTGTTGTGCAAGGCTATGTGTTGTTTATTTCGTTGCGGCATCTGCCACAGATGCCATCACATACTCGGGTACTCAAATCATTTGCCAAGTATTGCTGTCAAATATGTTATTTAGCATGCAGGCGGGTGCACACAGCTTGCTTGGAATGAGATACTTTGTCCACTCGATTGCCTCACCCCTCAAACATACATGAAAACAGTTGGCAAACTGATGACTTCACCACCAATCAGTCTCAAATGAATAACATTTGCAGATGGTGGCCACACGTGGCACACACATCTTGCTAGAGTCCATAGGCCAAAATGTCTTCTAGTGTTTGGAACTTCCTGCCACCATTGGCATTCATGACTCTCAAATGCTTTTGCTGCATTAAATCCGATTAGCACATGGAAATCGTTATTGATCTCCTCTCAGACAATCAGAATGTTTAGAGTGCTATCAATTACTACTGGTGTTGACTGTGTTGTGAACATTCTGTCTTCAAAAGCTGAAAGAGAAACAGTAATGCAATTTTCAGGCACGATTTCTTTCAACAAGACACTTGCTCTCTGGGAGTACTTTTTTTCTGCAACTGCCTATTTAACACACGAAAGAGAAAGCTAACACATGGGAAAACCTGTTTGCTTTCTCATAGAAAAACCGTTTACTTTTACATGACACCAAATGCATGCTGATGTTGATTAAAGTAACGTTATGTACTCCACCACCAAAACTCCAAAACATGTATTGCTACTACCACTATGTGCTAATAGCATTAACGACCTTGGGAGGGGTCATTATCACTTAGGATAGTGACCCTTCCCCGACTTATGGCACTCAACTTTGCCTCAGGCCATAACTTGGTGGCAGGTCATTATCGCGTGATAATGACCTCTCCCTCAATCTAAAATGCTATATGACTAGCTGCTAGGCTGTAAAGAATGAAGTGCAACCAATGGAACCACTTTTCATGTCAGTCTCACTAAAAGTCCTACCTATTGTAAAAAGGGTCTGATTTCGTGTCACACTTTCAACACATGGAAGCAAATGGCTCATCCACAGCCATTAGCCGAAGCTTCATGCTAGAATAATGAAACTCTCTTGGAATTTTTCCCATCTTAGTGCTGCGGCCCAAATCCACATCAGAGCACTTGCTAAAAGAAATAATATATAACCTGTGCACCCTCATATTGTTATTATGGTATTTATTGAGGGCGGATTTGGCTTTGAGAAGCAACAGAGCGCTTTACAGAGGTATCCACCAACACAGATGCATAACGGAGCGCTGTACAGAGGTATCCACCAATACAGATGCATAACGGAGCGCTTTACAGAGGTATCCACCAATACAGATGCATAATGCAGCGCTTTACAGAGGTATCCACCAATACAGATGCATAACGCAGCGCTTTACAGACGTATCCACCAATACAGATGCATAACGCAGCGCTTTACAGAGGTATCCACCAATACAGATACATAACGGAGCGCTTTACAGAGGTATCCACCAATACAGATGCATAACGGAGCGCTTTACAGAGGTATCCACCAATACAGATGCATAACGCAGCACTTTACAGAGGTATACAACAGTACAGATGCATAATGGGGTGCTTTTCGGAGATACCGACAGAACAGATATATAGCGGGGGGGATAGAGAGGGGCACAGATGAGGGGCACACCTGTACTGGATGGTGGGTAGGCGGTGGGTGGGTGGCGTCTAGCGAGTCAGGAGGAGCGAGTGCGATGTGATGACCTGGATTTTGAGGTAGACAGATTCCTTGAAGCGGTGGGTCTTGAGTTCTTTTCTGAATTGTAGGAGCGTGGGACGAGTCTGATGCTGATGGGATGATGTTCCATAGCCCTGGGGCATAGGCAGAGAAGGCTTTTTTTCGGGTCCTTTCCTTTTTGCAGCAGTGGATTACAAGTATGCACATGTCCTGGGTTCTGGTGGTGCGCTGTTCTTAGGAGATGTTGAGTTTCACCGCAAGATAGCTGGGTGACTTGATGCGACTGCCTTATAGATGACGCAGCAAGACTTGAAGGTGATTTGTGCATGCAGTGGGAGCCACTGAAGGTCGATGAGGGCTGTGGTGATGTGGTCGTATCTGCATAGACTCCAGATGAGGCGTGCAGCTGCATGTAGGACACATCTCAGGGGCACAGGGGAGGATGACGGGGCCTACAAGGAGTGCATTGCCCCTGTCCAGGTGGGATAGGACCAGTGCTTGAACGGTGGATCTAAAGCTGTCTGGAGGGAGGAAGGGCTTGACCTTTGCAGGAGGGAGAGCTGATACCAAGCTGTTTGAGTTTAAGTAGCTATGTGTGTTTATAAGCAGAGGTGTTTGTTGATGTGGAACCGAAGGGACCTGGTGCATGAGGTGAGCACAGGTGTGAAACCCTCAGAGTTGGTTGATAGCCTGGTCGGTATGCCTGGGTGTTCGGGGTTCATGGTGAGGAGTAGGAAATCAGTCATGGAGGTGTTGAGCTTCAACTATGCACTGGACACCCAAGACTGGATCAGCAAGAAGGAGGTTTTGAGCCTATGGATGTCCTTGATGGAGTCGAACTTGAGATATAGCTGTGTGTCATCAGCATATTGGTGGATGTTGTGTGTGGCGAGGAGGGCTCACAGCACCCCATGTATAGGCTAAAGATCACCGGGGAGATGATGGAGCCCTGCAGGCCTCCACAAGTGACGGGTAGCATTGGCAATCGAGACAAGTCCATCTGAACCAACTGCTGGCGGTTAGCAAGGTAGGACTTGAACCAGCATAGGACAAGGTTGGTGATCCCTATGCACTGATGTAGGGTGTCCGTAAGCGCCTGTTGATCTACTGTGTCGAAAGCGGCCGAGAGGTCTAGTAGAACCAGGAGGCAGGAGTGTCCATCAAGGATGTTTAGGGCGTCGTTGTCCACCTGTATGGTTGCTGTCTCTGTGCTGCATCTGGGTCTGAACCCAGAATGGTAGGCATGAGGAGATTGTTGATGTCTATGGGCTGCTGCAGTTGTGCGGCTACCGCTTTTTCGATGATCTTACCTAGGAAGGGAAGATGGGTGATTGGGCAATAGTTACTTAGGTTGTTGGGATCCAGAGTGAGTTTCTTTAGTAGAGGGAGGGTTTGTCCTGTTTTAGGGTCATTGGGATGGTGCCTTGAGTTAGGGAGCTGTTGATGTTCTCCGGGTGGGGAAGGAGCGCTTCTGCAGGAAGGGTCTTGAGGATGGATGCTGGGAGTATGTCGTCTGTACATGATTTGGCTTTGAGCAAGGCCTGGGTTTCCACTAGATCCTCTGTCGAGAGTGTTTTGAAAGCTGTCCATATGTCATGTTATCTTATCTTTTGGGGTTTTATGGAGCACAGTTTCTGCCATTTTGTTATTGTGTCTTGGTGCTTTGGGGAAGTGCAAGATAATATGGTTGGTTTGGCTTTTAGGAGCATAGGGAGTAGTGCAGGAGACACTCAGACCATTACAAATGGACTATGGGCCTCATTCCAGGTATGGAGGTCTGGAAATAAGGGTGCTGGTAGCAATGTACTACCATACTATGAGAATGCCAGTGCTTCAGTGTCCCCATTCCCATGGAGTGCTTTGTTGTACACAGAAATAATTTGTACTACTGAATATTGAATCTAATTCTGAAGCACCTAGAGCACTATGGTCATTCTAGGCACTTTGAAATTTAAATTAAATGACATTGTGGATTTTAACTATTCCATACAATTTATCTAAAACTTTATTATTTGATATTTTTTGTAGAAATCATTTGAATAAAAGCCCCTGATGAAGAGAGTGAACATCTCGAAACGGCAATAAGAATAAAATGTTTTATAATAAAACACCAAGTTGTTATTTTGAATTTTTATGGTGCTAGATAATTTCAAATTAAGAAATATTACAACCTACGCAAAGACTGTTGCAGCTGCCCATTCATTGGGTCAGCTAGTTTTATATCAAGTTTGGCTTTGTTTTTGAGCCTCAGATAGTGTGCAGGGGACGTGAGCTCCCCCAATTTGGGAACTTTATCAGTTTGTTCCATTTTGTTGCAACCCATATGCCAGGGTTGACATTTTCTCCTCTGCCCCGTAAACTAATTTAAAACTTAACTTCCTAACACATCTAATTATCCCGAATCATAACTATTTACACATTGAATAGGAGTGCAGAGTATAGCGGTCTATAATCAGTTTATGAAGTGTCAGGTCTGTTCTTGGTGGTGGTTCTGGTTGCTGTTTGTGGTGTAGAGTAGTCAGTGCTTCACCAGAGCCCCTGAGCAGACTCTGCTCAATGTATACCCTACACACAACAGTAACAAGCTCATTTTCCACTGTGAGGTTAACTATGTTGCACTTAGCAGGATATTGCCAGAACCAAAATAATTCCTGGACAACACACAAAGAGGCACCACCAGGACAAATGGAAGGGCACAGCTCAGTGGCAAAGAAACAAGGCAAAGGTATGAGGCCCTAGGCTTTCTCTAAATGGACCGCAATGAGGAAATAATTCTTGCCAAGCTGTATTCCAAGGTTCAAACACCCTTAGCCCTCAGCAACTGAAACAGTGTGTTCTGTCTTCTGCATACATGACATGTTTTCTAAAATGGAAATTCCTATTGCAGTCCAACTCCTTTCATATTTGAGGAAGCCTTCCACCTTTCCAAAGCCTCCTCTGACATTGCTTCCATTCGCGCCACAAGACTGACACTGCTGCAGAGCTTCCCCAGATAGTGGCAAAGACACGCCCTGGCCTCAGGAGGAAGACCCACCCTCTTTTTCCCCTAGGCTCACACTTCAGAGGATGGTTTGCGGTGGGATTATAACCATGCTTAACCTCCTACCCCCTCCTTGAAAGCCGTCTTGCTTGCAGGTGGAGTTTACAATTTCAAATAGCACCCTGTGATTGGGAGCCGGCCGATCAGGTGGCTAGCCACGTGGGCTGATACTCCCGATCTAGCCTGCGTTACAAGCAGCCTGATCGCTAGCTCCCCAGCCCACCACCCCCCCACCACAGTCATTTTGCCCCCACCCATTCAGTCCCCACTTACCTGTTTGCAGCGGCGGCAATTGCTGCTCCTGCAACTTCTCTCCTAGCTCCGGTTGGCTGTCATGGAAAGGGAAGAAGGCCTCTGTACGGAGCCCCACCTTCCTCAACCATGGTGGCCATCTTTGCACAGTATTTTCATTCAATGAACGGAATGCCGTGCGCGTCGCGTTCATTGAATGAAAATACTCTTTTTTAACACGCCTGGTTACCGCTTTGGTAACCCGGGGTGCTAATGGCTTTAACACTTTCGATGGGCTATACTGGTGGCAACATCCCAGTGCCCTCATTAAACACCATCGCTTCACTCAGGCCTTTGACTCGGGCTGCTGGGCCATTACCGCTGATATAGCCCATGGAATGGGTCAATAACATCATAGAGATTCCCACCTGTGCCACAAGCACTGAGACGTTTTGCAAGGGCATTGCAGATGTCATATCGATGGTGAGGTCTACAAAAGAGGCATTACCAATTTGTGGCAAATGCAACATTATCGCAATTGTGCCTAGCCTCCAGCTCCTGCTCGACTCCTGCCCAGATACCCCACACACACAAAGACAAAAAAGGTGTGAGCATGCGCAGCAAGAATGGACTCTGGAGGAATGGAGGGAAGATGGAGGAATGTCACTCACAGCAGTGTCTGGGGTCAGGATGGGGGAAGCAGAGCAAAAGACAGTGCTTGCTCTCACCTTATGTATCAATAAACACCAGGGGTCCTGAAAAACCTATGAAAATCAGGACAAAGATATATATATATATATATATATATATATATATATATATATATATATATATATATATATATATATATATATATATATATCAACACATCCACTTCATAGGTATAGGATATAAGATATAGATAAATGTAATGAGCCAAAGTATATGGGCAAAAAACAGTGCCTACTTATAAAATGTGCGATGCCACATAGCGAAACAGGTATTTTTATTCATATTATAACAGCACATCATTAAAACCACAAAACAAGACACACACTATTTGTGCTCACAGTCAATTACATAAAGTGCTTACGTACATACAAGGGGCAACAAGTCGCTAAAGTGCTCAAACAGCTAAGCATGACCGGTGTGTGGGCGCCAACGCACTGATGGCGCCCACACACCCAGTCCTGAAGACCAGTTAGGCCGACTAATGTGCTATTAGTCCCAAATTTTATAAGACTCTTAGAAGGAAGTTTCATATAGTATTCAATGTTCTTTCACCTTATGGGCTAAGAGTGCTGGTGCCTAAAGAGTCCATAATGGCAAGTCAACTCAAGCCAGACTTACGTCTCTTACCACTGAACAAATCCTGCTGGTACCTACTGAATGGGCGGGTTACATAGGTCGGGTGATGGAGGGGACAGATGGCCCAACTCTAACACCCTCTCTCTGCATTTAGCAGAACTGGGAAGTAACAAAGAGCATGAAAATGTGTTTTACAGTGATATTGCTGCCCTATATCGTAGTGGCAGGCCTTATGATTTTCTTTAGGCTCAAGCAATACGAAAATGTGTTTCACAGTGGACATGCTAGTATGTAATAGGCTGAGAAAGGCCTCATTCGTTTCTTTGGGGAAAAGCAGCATAGTAATGTGTTTTACAGTGGCATTGATGGCATATTGTTGAGACAAGGCTTCGAGATTTTTGTCTGGACACAACCAGCAGGAAATGTGTTGCAAAATGCACATATACACACTTAGTGATCTGGCATATATTGGAGCAGTGCACATGTTTCCCCACAGAATGGCTATAAAGTGCCATAGATCTTTGCCCAATTTTTCTGAAATATCTTCTTTAAAATGCACCTTTTCGACCGCTCATTTTTTAAAAAATGTTCACAGTGGGAAGCCCCCGCTTACTTGGTTTCGACTAGCTTGCTGAGGTCGTGCGTGGCAATTCAGAGAGGACATTTTCACCTGCCACTTAAACATTTCTCCAGCTGGTATTGTCTGGCATGCAGATCACTGATGAGTAGCAGAAGAGAAATCATGTACTTCTCCAGGGATTTTTGCGAAACCTGCATGCACGTTTTCGAATTCTGGCAGGGCAGTCTCCGCCTTTCATCTTCAGGCAGTCGATAACATGTGTGCAGTAATAAAATTGCGGCAAAAAAGTCATCTGTAAAAAGAATCGCGGTAAAAATGCTGTGGTTTCACCCGGTAAAGGTGTACCCATTATACCATTTAAGGGGACGAGGGGTGTCCCTCGCTCCCCTTAAATGGCATAATGGGTCCGGGGGTTGCGGGGGTATCCCCTGCATCCATTACATGGATTGTGGCGGCAAAACCACAGCCTTTTTGCCCCGATTTTATGTGTAAACAGCCATTTGTGCCGTGATTTTAACACATGGAAACGATAACATGAGTATCCTAAATTGGCTGATAGTACCACGATGTATGCACGGTTCTATAAACGATAAATGCTGCGGTTGAAATGCCTAGATGAAGGGCCTGGCCTCTATTGAGAAGCTGAGGGAAGGAATCCCAGAAGGCGGCACAGAGACAGATATCTGGGGGGAGGATGGGGAAGAAACAGGGAGAGGTTTCTTACCCCTTCTATGCGATATACTAAGAAAGCTGCCCATTCTGCCTGGGAAGCTACCCAAGAAACAAGTATTGCGATAAGAAAGCATACATTTCGAACTTTCCTGGGTCTCCAAGCTAGATCCATGCGAATACTGGGCAGGCCCACCCTGGCATATGTTCTACGGAATCCAGTCATTTTACCGACATACATTCAGAATGGTAAGTTTGACCAAAGTAAAAAATGCCGAACATTTTAAATAAATATATATAGATGGTAATGGGGTAAGGGGTTAAAATGGGTGGGGATGGGGTTAAAAGGTTAGGAAAACAGTGGTTTGGGGCCCCCCCACAAATAAAAAATTCAAAAATAATGTGGTCTTTTTTCAGTATCTTTTAACTCTGTAAAAGTTGCCACCACTTTACTTTGGTAGAATCACATATAACCCACTCTATCTACACCACTTTCAAAATAGAAAATCCTGCTCAGTAAATGGATTTGAGTATTAAAATGTCTTAGTTTCATTCATAAACTTTTCATTTGTTATTAGAATAATGAAAAAGAAAGGAAAGGAAATTGCATTTTCAGTTCATTCTTGTTTTTTTTTATGCATCTTTCAAACACCTGCTGTCTTGTAGTGCACGCTTGTCTTGTCATCTTCTGATGTTTTTTTTTACGTCATTTCCATGATACTGTTCCAGAATTCAATGATGGTTAACACTCGTTTTTCGTTGTTTGCCAAGAGACTTTGCACCCACCGTTCTTTAGGGTCTAATTGTTTGACAGGTCCCTGAATGGAATGTGCTTCTCTGTTAAGGCTGGGCATTCCGTTATTGTGTGGGGGGTGCTTTCTACACTTTCGATTGTTGGCAGAATCAACAGATCTGTTGCATGCTCAGAATGCGTTACCTTTTTGCCAGCACAGCACGCGTAGGCAAGCTGTTTAAGCGAAGCCTCAGAAAAGTATTTTGATTCTGTTGTGCTGGGAAGATCTTGAAATTATTTGGAGGGTCATTGATCGCTCTTGCCTCAGATTCCCATTGCAAATCAAGCTGCTATTGCGCTTTGAGGTGTATCGTGTTAATCCAGTCCTTGTAGGCAATTCCCTTTTTTGCTTCTTGTGGACTTGGGTTAGCATTTCAGCAGAGATCTCCGCCTCCTGTCTTTTGCTCTCGACACAACTTTTCAACTCATTTAGTGCTGTATGGTTACTAGAGTTTCATCTGAATCGGAGTATTTCACTTGCTGGTATGTGTTCCTTGCTGATCATTTTCCTGTACAAATCCAGTTGTTTCCAGGTAATCATTAATTCAAGCGACTGGATGGCAAGTTCGTGACGAATGGGAGGCATTGGGGATGAAACTGATGGCATTGAGTATTAATATACAGAGGTGTAGAATTACTCCCCCACACATTCGCTTGTCTGAATCTCTTCAATATCTCAGCATAGGAAAGGGGTAGCCAAGCTTTCATCCCCTCGGATATTTCAGCCTACAGCTCCCAGCAGCCCCGTCCAGCGTAGGGAGCGTTGGGGTATCATGGGAGTTGTAGGCCACCACATTTGGAGGTTGACAGCTTGGCTAGCCTTGGTAGGGGCAGTGGACTGTGCACTAAAGCTAATCCTTGGCGATTAGAGGCCCTGTGGGCAAAGTGGCATGTTGGCGCCGCTCTTTCCTGGAACTGGGGCCACGCCTGTGGTTGTAGGGGCAATTTGGATACCACCCTAGAAAGTTCCGTAGGGTTGTCTTGCTCTTACCCTTCGTGTAAGTAACCTGGGAGGACCTCTGAGGAAGTAACCCCCCCCCCCCAGAATCCTTGCAGGCATGTCCTAATCGGTCCTGAGCAACGAGCACACCCAAGGCTGCCTGTGACTAGTCTGATGCATAAATGAGAAGAGAAACTGCGCAATCGCTAACAGCTGGTGCAGGTGTTTCTCCGTGATCGGCCAGCGCAACAATCAAGCACGTAAGGGGATTGGGACATATATGGAAAACCTAGCAGGTGTTCTTACACATATTCACTTATTGGATATTTTTATTGAAAGGCTGTATTTCAATTTGCAAATTAATAACACAAAATAATTACGTACCTAAGGAAGACATCTCACATCAGTCTCTTATCACCACAACTAACTTATCCATTGATCCTAACAAAATGTATATTTCAAATGTGTGTGAGTGAAAAAGTATGAAGGTTCAAGTGCGGAAATATTCCTGCTACATGGGGGGACACAGGGAGAGGTTGGGTAATACTCGTATATTCTTGGGAGGATAGCTCAGTGGCAAGGTGCTCGCTTTGGAAGCAAAACGACACGGAGCAACACAGGTTCGATCCCTGGGTCCGCACTAAGAAACCTCTGGGTATTAAGTGCGTTATAAATAACCTATCATATCATATCATATATATTGCCTGCGAGCGCCGCCGATGCGCGGCTTCTGGTTCCCGTGCTGGGGGTGTTACATGGTGCGCAGGTTAAGGATGTGCACTCTTATTCAGGGACGTCATTTCACCAAAATGCCAGGGGTAGTGGAAGTGACATCACAGGACATTTCATTTCCCCTGCTGCGGGGAAAGCCGTGTTAGTGCACACCCCATATCACTCTTCCACTGTATTATGAAATATGTAATTTTGCACAGTATTCAAATTGGGGGTATTCCGGGAGCTTCACACAGCTTGCGCAGCATACTGTTGCGTGCCCTACTCTACGACACATGGTGGGAACCCCCCCAACATGGGAAGCCGTATATTATACCATACAGTATGATATTCGGCTTCCCATGACAGAGTGAAGGCCCTGAAACAACGCCCAGCAGGTAGCTCATGCCCACCTGGTAGCTCTGAGGGTGGGCTACTGGGTGAGCGTCGCTTCGAAGATTGTCGAACACTAGGATGCAGGATACCATACAACACTGGCGCCATATTCAAATTCATGTTTATTCACATTTCCATGTGGAGACTGTGATAACTCGCTAAAGTTTTGAGCGCATGAACAAATTAGCTGAGTCTTTCCCTCAGACCTACTAATCCCTTCCTTTAGCCCAACCCCCAGCAGGTTCAATTCAATGCTCCCCTGCTGTTCCAGCAAACATCCCAATTCGGCTTGGTGCCGGTTGGTGCAGATCACTATGGCGGCACTTGTGTAGTAGGTCTCTATCGCTCCTGACCGGGAGACTCGCTTCCGCTGGAGTGAGGAAGACAACCATAGACAAGTAGAGATGGGCAATTCTGCCACAAGCACCTGCTGGTGTGTGATAGTTCCCCAATGAAGGAATCCAATCAGGCAATAGGATTCGCTAGCAGGAGGCGGGGTCTGCCCTTCAACTCGGGGAGAGGTGGTCTACATATCCTTCACCTGATTTCCCGCCACCGCGTGTTCGAGCTGGTCCCAAAGAGGCGAAAATATCTGCTGTTGTCATTTTCCAGTGGGACAATCACAGGGCAGCTTCCTGAGCAGTGTGTATTCATCAGATCACGACACCAAGACCATCTTCCCGGGTGCAGCTCTCAAGTTCCTGAAACAGTCCGTCTTTGGCTAAAGTGGCCTCTATTGCAATGTGTTGGACCTTATGACCCTGGCTTAACCCAATTAATTTTTATTTTATTAACTCCAATATTGTACATCAAATATATCTCTCTTCCCTTCTCTCTTTCTACACTCCCTCTCGCTCCCTTTGCTCCGCTTTCCACTTTCTTCTCACTGGTCCTCCTCCCCCTTGTGCTTCCTCTCATTTCCGCTCCTTCCAACTCCTAGCTCCTCTCCACTGGAACTCCTTACCTCTCTCAATCCGCTCTATTCCTACCTTTTCCTCATTCCGCACTTCCCTCAAATCTCTCCTTCTCCATCTCTGCCATGATTCCCTTCCCCTTTTCACTCCCCCCTCCCATCCTCTCCCTCTTCCCCTTATTCACCTACCTCCACACCCCCTCCCACTCCTTCCACACCCCCTTCACTCCTCCCGTTCCCGTTCTCCTCCTTGTCATCCCTCCCTCTTCCTCCCTGAACTACTCCACTACTTTCCCCTGACCCTCTCTCTAATTGATCTAAATAATGTTTTGTTGGCCTGATTCAAAATTCAAAATCGTTATTTGCTTCTACTGTTACTTTGTTATCGTTAAATGTACCCTGTTCTTAAAATGTGAAGCGCTTTGGCGTAAAGCGCTACATAAACCTAATAAATACAAATACAAATACAAATAGTTCTGTGAAAACAAAGAATCTCAAATTAAATTCCATTTTATTTGGACACTCAATAGGGGGCCTGTTTGCTGTTTTTTGGCGTGATACTGGAATTCTTTCAAGGGTTCTCAACATTCTTATATTTAAATCTTTGCTGGTGAATATACTCCTGATTTAAGAAGGGAGCGCGTGTACAGGTTTATACGAACGAAGGCCTATGTCCTCAGGCATTGAAAATTAGTAAAAGTGAGGAAAGAATTCAGGGGCGTGGTTGTTATGTTATGTTAGAGAACGTGTATGCTGCTCCAAAACACATCAGTAGGGGTTTCCCAGGGGCTTGTCTGGAAGTTGACATATGTTGCCCTCGTTGAGAGAATTCCAGAGCGTGTGCAGAAGAAGAAAAGGAAGAGTTGGAGAGGTGGGGGAAGCAGGGTACAGATTAAACAAATAGTGGGGTAAGCACCCACTATGTCACAAATGGACCAGTTCAGTCAACCACTCCAATTAATCTGCAGGACACCGGATGATTGCAAGAATGAGGGGCGTTGCCTGCGAAATTTACAAAAAGCTCTCAGGTGCTCCTTTCGCTGCTCACTATCTTTGCCGCAGGTGACAGCAGATGCATTCTTGTTTGGGGGGCTGCCGCCCCATTAGGTTGTATGATGTATTGCAACATGGAGCTGACAGGTAGCTAAAGATAGGGCGAATGCACCATTGCTCCACCAAGACTAGGCCTCAGGATCCACAACGGACAGCAGCCACAGCCAGATTTTGCAATAGACACACTAGTACTTACAATCACAGGATCAATCATTGCGTTTATCCCCTCATCTGTGTTTGCATCAGGCGGGGATTTAAGATTTGCTGTCTTCGGCCCAAGGCTATGGAATAGTATTCCCAGAGAGATTAGGGCCTTGGACTCTCTTTATCAATTCCACGGGGCGCTCAAAACATTCCTGTTCTGACAATCTGTTAATTAATCTATCTATGATATGCTGCCTAAATCTGATGGTGGGATAACTTGTCCCGACCCCCTTCACAATGCCAGCTGCGCCACTATACGGTTTGGTCCGTCAAGAGCGCGATACAAATATTCAAACTTCAAAATTCCAAAATTCATTCAGCATTTGTTGTGGGCCACCAGTATCACTGATTAGAGGGCGCCACATGTCTCGTACTTCTTCACTTGCTAGTGCAGTGCAACCTGGACTATGGGCCTCATTACGACCCTGGCAGTAGGGGGTTAACGCGCCGGTAGAGCTGCCTGCGCCATTAGCCCCCTACCGCCTCATTACAAGGTCTGCTCGCCGGACCCACTAAGGATGCCTGGTAAAACCGGGCATCCTTAGCGGGTCCCATGAGCAGCCCAGGATGCTAGCAACGGGCCCGTCGTTAACGGGCCCGCTGTTAGCATCCTCCCCATTCCCATTGAGCCCTATCGGGGCTCAAATGGGAATGGGGATGTACCGGGTCTGGGTTCCTTGAATGGAGAAATACCGGGCCCTACAAGGTCGGAATGTCCCGGTATTTCCCCATTCAAGGAACCCGGACCCAGTACCTGGTATGGGGGTAGCCATGCCACTAAAAGCGGCATGGCTACCTCTATACTCGGAATGAGGCCCAATGTCTTGTGGGCGTTGTAGTGAAGGAAGAGTAGAGGTATGCAAAAATGCCTCCTTTGGCATCATTGAGAGGGACCCCTCCCCCACCCCGCCCAAACAGTCCAGCAAATATCAAGATGAGTAGGGAACTGAGCACTCCGAACAAAAAGAAACAGGTGGACTGAGTGTCTGCATTGAGGGGAATGTGTACATGTCAAGTTAAGGCCCTCCAGGAGTAGGCTCAGAATCTATGGGGATGGTTGAGAGCCATGGTGCCCGGACAGCTGCTCAGAAACAGCTCTAGAGCTCAAGGAGCAGCTAGGAGACTGGGAATGAGGCAAGCCGAGAACTGGGTGGCAAACTGAAAAACTTGGCGGAGGATGACTGAAGCACAGATTGGAACAGTGCAACGCTGACTACTACATTGGGTATTAGGTTAGCCTGCTGGTCCTCTCCAGTGCAGGGTAGCCAATGGGGTAGTAACGACCCCAATAATTATGGTTCTGCCTATTGCAACTCGTGTTCACAGCAGCGACAGGATGGCACAATAACTTGTGTGATGTCTGGCACCATCCAAACGATGTGTCACTTTTCCTGCCCGTTGGCTTCTTCCTGTTTGGAAAACATCTATGGATCCTGGTGCCAACTACTGCTTGTTTGAACATACATATTAGTCAATTGCTGTCTACTTTACACATAGAAGATTGCCCCAACTTGAAAGTTATTTATCTCGAGGATTAAATCCTTATTGTTTTAGTTGTGGTGTGATGTAGCTGAGTTATTAATTGCTCAGCACTTGTAAAGCCCAGCGTCTATTTGTTTCTCAACCAGTATGCTGCTAGACCATGTCTTCTTTCTTTTTTAGTCAAGAACAATATTTTACAATGACCTTCACAGTTTGTGCATTTATTACCATTATTCAATCAAAAGCACACAACTAATATTTTCAATTTGTAAACTTGTTACAAAAAAACCAAATGGGTTATCCAGCATCAGAAAGAAATTCAAACATAAACAGATCAGCATGAGATAGAGCCATCTAAAATAAACCGAATTGGCACTATATAGTAAGGCGCCACCCTATCTAACTAATCTATACTAAAATACAGCGAACAATTTCAACACAAAATCATGGTTTTGTGTTGAAATTGTTCGCTGTATTTTAGTATAGATCAGTGACCGATTCATCTGTTGGACATGATTTTGTGTTGAAATTGTTTGCTGTATTTTAGTATAGATCAGTGACCGATTCATCTGTTGGACATGATTTTGTGTTGAAATTGTTTGCTGTATTTTGGAACGTTATCTAAGTACATTAATACGTTTAGTACATTATGCAATGAGACAAGTAATTATCTCATTGACAGCCAGAGCCCTCAGGGAGTACGTTGCACTCTACTTAAAAATGTTAGATTCGCCAGCAAATTCCCTGATGTTTGACTTCGAGAGAGCCTGTGAAATTGGAGGGTCGCAAGCATTATCGGAAATCAGGGGGATTGCTCGACTATGTTTGTCAGAGATGGGGTGTACTGTTCAGGACGTTATAGGTAATCAAGATAAAGTTAGAAAAACACTATTTGTAGCAGTTTGGGAGATTATGGTGACAGAATTTCAAGCTTATACCTCTTTAGATCACCTAAATGAAGATCACAAAAAAACAAGGTATTATGGCCCCCTACCTGTAAATGTACTCTAGTAAAGCAGCCTGGTCTACCTGTTTGCATGTTTGCTTATATCTGCTTTGCACAAAGAAGACTCTGCTTAGGTATAGACAGGTTACAGAAGATACTGCCTCCTGTAGATATTGTAATGTTGAGCAGAGAAAGAAACCGCAAAGCACATACTGTTAATATGTGTAGCATTGAAACCTTTAAGAGAAAGAGTGTTTCATAGGAAAAAAGTCTTAAAAGAATGTTCTACCCTATTTGCCACTTGTCGATAGACCAAATGTGAAAATACTGTCTCTCGGGAGGAACAACATCTACTGTAAATGCAGTTGTGTCCTTCTTTTGTTCATTAGCTCCTGCTTTGGATACGTAGTCTATTGTCAATGATTTCTCCTCTCTTCCTTTCCTTCGTTATATTTTTCCACTAGAGACTGAAACGTTGGAGACCGCTTATTTAATGTGTTATTCTGTACTTTGTTATTTTTTTTCTTGATTTGCTTGTGATTTGAGTACTTCTTTAGGATGATCATTATTATTACTAGTTGTTTGCTATCTTTTTTGTGTCCAGTGTTTAATCTGTACAACATTGTTAAAGGTTGAATAGATTTTTAACCAAGAAAACAAAAACATTCCAAAGTTGAGCAGGATTGTAATCATTTATGAATTGGCATTCCTTATCTCTTTTTAAGTAGTACGTATTCCTTCTTGTTGACGTTCCAGTCACACAGTGCCTAATAGATGACATAAGGCTATTCGGTTGACCAGCTGGTGACATAAGCCTAGGAAATCCAATTGCACTGAGTGTAGTACTTGTCTTTACTTTTATATTTTCTCTGACAGTACTTTCCACATGAATGCCTTTGAAACCTTTCTACCTTGTTCCGTAGATCAGCAATGGCATGCTGAGCAGGGATGGAACAAGGTGCATATTTTTGTATAAACTCCATCACACAGCTGTTACTTTCTTTACCAAACTGAGAAGTATTTTTTAATCCACAACAACATACGTGTATGTCGAACACCACGTGCCTGGTACTCTGTCTACCAAAAGAAATGTTCCACAGTACCTAATGGCCCATTTTCTTTTTACATATGAAATGTAAAATGACTAAAAATCTGTGATCGAAAAATCATGACACACTTACACTGTCCATGGCACACAATCCTGCTAGTGTTGTATGTAATATCTCTTCTTTTTTGAGATTTCCTTCACAAATCCACTCTGTAAGATCATCCGAACCATACTCAGCACAACTTAAAGTCACAAACCAAGTTGGAAGGCCTAAGTTTCTGATCATGCATCTGACATCTGAATGTCTTCTATACTAATATGCCTTAGTTCCTCACATTGTAGTAAAGATGTTGGTACATTTTCCTTCTAAAATTTCAATTTTTTGTTTCACCTGTTGCAGCATCTCACATGCAGAAACATTTTGAAATCGAGTTCCTCTCTGAAGTGTATGAGCAACAGAATAGCATAGTGTTGGAAATTCACTTTCATAGAGTAAGTGAAAAATGTACTCAATATTCATGCAGAATCTGGAATCTTCAGAAAACGTTTGTGTGCAATGAAATTGGAACCTTTCGATCCTCCAATCTGTCTCCTTTCCAGTGGGGAAAAAGCATAGGGAAACAATGAGCTTTTAAGGGTTTTTCCCCAACGAGCTTTGTTTGATTCATCCGGTATCATTCTAAACTGTCACCCATTACTTCATATGTGTAGAGGATGAATAGTGTAATGTTCATACAAACTATTCCCTTCTGCAACAGTTATATATTGGAACTGACCTTCACTGCTCTTGCTTGTTGATTCACCATCAAGTATAGACAAGTCTAGAACAGTCAGACTTTCTTTGTACAAATTATTGTGCTTCATTAGAAACTGTAAAGCTTCTTGTTTTTCCTTTGTGGCAACACCATTAACTAAAACATACAAAACAATCTTTAAACTCATGTTTCACTCATAGAGTGTGGACTAGATTCAGTATGAGGGCACCTGGCAATACCCCGAACAGCCCAGGTGGGCGTACTTGAGTGAACAAAAACAAAGATTCAGGGTGAGAGGTCACACCAACCAATAAAAACCTATAATAGTCATGGATACAGAATTTCTAAACTGAACGTATTTAATAACATTTTTCCAAAGAATGTTAGGGATAGAGCACCCAGGGGTGTTTTAAAACAACAATACAAATCTGTACAATCCAGTAGACAAAAGAGCTGGATTTAAATGTAACCAACATAAAACAGACACACTGCAAAAATGTCATCAATTGTTTCAATCGTGCAGTTGTAGAATGAACATAAACATAGTTTCATGGACATTGGAGAAAAACAACCAAACAACAATGCTTAAACTGTGTATTGTTCAGCTGGTGTGATCGTCGACACAACAGTGTTTCGGCCTAGAAAGAAGCTGTAAGATATAGCTGTGTGGGCAGGCCTTCATCAGGACGTGTGATGGAATGGTCCCGGGGTCTTTATCTACAAATAATGAATGAAGTGTGATGAGTAAAGGGGTGACCTCAAAAAATAAAATAATAATTCATTAAGCTCCCTTTGTATGCTACATTTCAGACAAAGAAAGAAGCTTCACAGAAGTGTAGCCTAGTTCTTACCAATAGCTTATCCAGAGCATGGAAGAGCAGTGATATCCTTCATTGGTGTAGGTATCTGGGTGGCACCAAAGTGTGCCAATTCAAGGAACAAATGTGTGCCTAGAACAAAAATGATAGGAACTATAAGGGAATACTCCAAGTCCAAATCATATCTCTCATTTAATGCTGACATAGGAGAAAGTAGAAAAAAATATAGAATAAAAATCTTACCTCGGGCGGTAAGTAGTGTGTCTTCTTAGGTGGTAAAAATGCTAACATCCACTATATATGAATAGTGTCTTATATAGTTGCAGAAAACTGGAGACTGTCACTGAACTCCAAAACTGACTGTTCATATGTTGCCCGACCTGTATGTCGAAAGAAAACACAACCGTGTGATTATCGCGGTGCGTTTACACCTACAAAATATCCTGAATGTATTATAAAGCAACAAAACCCAAAATAGGGGGTACCAGTCCTCAGGAAAATAACAGAGTGCCCCCTTGGTATGGGCACACACCAAGAGTGTGTACCAAAACTTACTTTTAACTGGTTTCATCAGCATTCATGCGGAACTGAACTGCACGCCGTCTCCTGCAGTGAGCGCGTGAAACCGTTTCTGTGGAAACCGCGGATGAATACATCGGCGGAGCTTCCTGATTGGATGTGCCTTGGCGCTCCCCTGTTGCCGCGTCATATGGCATGCGGCCAATGGCCCGCTGCCACACGGAAGACGGGGCGGTGATGCGGGCCAAGAAAGATAACAAAAAGCCGGCGTCACAGATAAGTTGCGCACAACCAATCATAAATCATAAATAAAGTGCCAAAGGCACATATTTTGCAAAAGACTCGGCGAGGGTATGGAATAAGTGCCCAAGTGACAAAAGTTTTGGTGGGGGGGTGTAGCGACATGCAACACAGCTTCCACATCGATAGTGTCCAACAACACTGGGGAGATCCCACTGTGTGTTTGGTGGTTTGTTCTCTTCGATGTAAGTGTGGACCAGCGAGTCCCTCAGGTTCCTGTTCTTTTTGAAAGCGAAAATGGGCTTTCTCTCAAGAATATCTTTGTTCTTTATCAAGTGCCAATGTTTGTTGATAGTTTGTTTGGTGAGATTACTGATAGGGCTGTATGTGGTGACACATACAAGTCTGTTCATTTCTTTTTTTTCCTTTGGTGTCAGGCATATGGTTCTGTCGGTGTTCAATGTCCTTTTCCTGGCTTGTTTTATGAATTTCTTCGGATATCCCCTGTCTCTTAGACGATTTTGTAGGTCGTTGGCGTGTTGTTCATATTTTTCTTTTTCTGAACAGTTCCGTCTGATTCTAAGGAACTGGCCATAGGGTAGGTTATATCTTAGACCCTTTGGGTGGTAGCTGGAAAAATGCATTAAGGTGTTTCGGTCGGTGGGTTTCCTGTAAAGTTCAGTTTTTAGGTTGTTACCTGATCTGTATATGTGCAAATCTAAAAAATCCACTGCCTGGTAGCTCCAATCGATAGTGAACCGGATATGGTCATTACAGGCGTTCAGCCAAAGATGGAAAAGGCCCAAGTTCTCTTCTGTGCCGGTCCATATCAATAAAACATCATCGATATATCGACGCCACAAAAGTATATTTGACTTGTAGAGGTTGTTGACGTTATGTATGTGGTATGTTTCATATTGTGCCATATACAGCTTGGCAACATCAGGAGCAAAGGTTGCCCCCATGCTGACACCTTTTATTTGTTGGTAAAGTTGATCCTTGAATAAAAAGAAATTCTCTGACATAGCGAGTCTGACGCATTCCAAAATAAATTCAGTCGGTGGTGAAGTAACATCATTCCTTTTATTGAGACAGATTTCGAGAGCTTCCAAACCTCCTGTTTGCAGCATAGATGTATAAAGAGCTTCGAAATCCATTGTGGCTAGAATACAAATCTTCTTGCAAATTGAGAGGCAATATTGACATCTTTGTTTGTAATGTAACAATAACCTGGAAAGGATGAACAGTTTGCAATGCAATCACTTCAAACATAGTCAATTTTCAATGTACAACAGGAATTACAGGCACTACTTTGTTATTCAAGACACTTCTAGGTGGAATGCAGTTTCTTTGATAAAACCTGATGCAGTGTCTACAAAGATATAGTGCCTCACCTGCATAAAATCGCTATTCTACAAACTGATACAGGTCAAGGTCCTTCCAAACATCTTCTATACAGTTGTACACTTTCTCCTCAATGTATATTAGTTACACTTGTGCTATATAGAAAGTGTGTCAACAGGACACAAATATGTCAGGTCTTTTACTTGAAGACAACTCAAACATTGCAATACCTTTCTTATTTTTGTACTTTTCAAAAAGTAGATCCTTTGAAAGCATAGGATCATCATCTCCACTTCCTAAAAGTGTTTCATCTACATTTACATAATCTTTTAAATGGGTCATTTTCACCATCTGAGGTGTAGAAAGTAAACTTTCTACAGTTCCAGTAGCCAGTGCTTTATTTAAAAGTGTAAGTGACATACATTTTTCACTGATATAGTTTAACAAGAAGATATCACATTTTGGTATGATGTGTAGCCAGAATCCGTATATGATGAAACAGACTCTTAGATCTGCATTTGTCACGACAAGCTAGAGAATGACCCAGAATTCCTGTTTTCTCTGCAAGATCTTGATTTTTCTTTGTACATCATCATGTGTGTGCAACATTTGCAAGAATCTCTTTACGACTTTACAAGAAATCTTGATAGTATTACACAAAGAATAACATGTCCATTTTCAAGTTTGTTTACTTACTTTCATTGCACACTGTCCTGATGTTTCTACTTCAGTACTTGTTATCTTTTGGAATTCTTAATTTCCAGAAATCGCATTATTTTTTAGTTCATATCCACATTCACTCTAATCAATAGCAAGAGTCACATTCCTTTGTTGAATGTAACTCGCTTCATTAAAAATCTTTCTGTATGAGATATGTGTTTCCGCTCTCCGCAAAACACATCACAAAGTTTGTCTTGTGTAACTACACATACTGTTTGTACTTTTTGGTAGAATGATGTGGTCACTTTCATGAATTTGTTTAGTTTATTTAACACAAAATGATTTAACACAAAATGAACAATTCTCTTTTCAAATGAAAAGCTATTCTGATGATTCTTTCAACTTTTTTCTTTTGCAGATCACGCTTCATCACATGTCTGGATTCTAATTTCACACTTCTCAAAAGATTTGTGAAGGTTCGAGTGGAACATTTCTTTATGACTATTCTTATTCCTCTAACTAACAACTAAAGAAGTTCATGTTTCTATTTTCTCAAAATGTTGTTTTTGAATGTGCATTAACAATATTGGTACAGTTTTCCTTTTATAAGTGTTACTTGAAATGTGCTTGGTTCCATACATTTCGTTAGTTGACATATATTCTATTTCAATTTGGAGTTTTTTAAATACTTGATCTGTAACAGGCATTTGTACATTGCCATGAGAGCACGTTTGTACAAAACATGAAAGATCAGTATCAACATTTTCAAATTGAAATGTTTTACATCGCTGCAAGCGATCCTTCCTCTTCGCACGTACCCTTTGAATTTTTGAAGGCATTCTTCACCAATGCTGTATAGAAAGAAACAAAATGAGTACATACATTTCACCACTACACTCTAAAGATGAAAAGTACAATAAACGCCAGGGCCACTCAAAATGTATAAATTTGCAGAGAACATTTTCGGGTAGCTTTTATTTATATGTGTTAATTTAATTGGGTAGTGAAAAGTACATTTGCTAGAAACTATAGTTTTCATAGAATTCAAACTTCAGCTCAGTCCTAGTATCTAGGTTGAAAAACAAAGAGTTGCCCCAAAAAGGTAGAGTTTGCATGTGCTGCAAAATTACATTTTCTAAATATAAAGAAGGTAATGCTTTAATGGGCAACATCCATCCCAAATTTCAAATGTACACAGAGCAGTGTTGTTTGCGTATTTACCCAGGTTAATGATTCTCAGTAGGAAGCATGACTATATAATTAGGCTTAATTGCTTGCAGAAAGTTGGTTTTCAACAAATGGGGACATATTTAAGAGGAAGAAACTATTTCCTAAGAAACACACAATTCAAATACAATTTGGTTGACTAATAACAAAACAGTTTCTCTGTATATAAGTGACTGGTAGGTCAGATTTAGGCATGAAAAACCAGGGCCTGAACTCACATGCATGATGGAAAAAGCCTGAGCATGGCAGGGCCACTCATAATCTGTTATTGCTGACAGAGCAGTACTATACAGGCATATGTAGGTGTTAATGTCATTGGGGAGGGAAAACTACATTTGCTGCACACCATAGTATATAGAGAATTATGATTGCAGCTGTGACCTACTGTACAATGTGATAAGCAAACAGCTAAACCCTAAAGGTAGACTTTGCATGAGATGCAAAATTACATTTGCAAAATCTAAAGAAGGTAATGCATTACTGGGCAACACCCACTCCAAATATGTCAACACAGCATTACATCTCAATGCCCATAGAAAACATACTTATTCACAGCACATTTCAAATACACCTTCAAATATGTAAAAATTTACTCACAGTTACTTTCAACTCCAATAGATCTAAAGATGTTCACATCAGCCACAGACTCAGCATCGGCACAGTGTGGATTCTGCATACAGAATGTCACAAGTATTCAAAACGGTGCCTATAATACTTTTCAAACATCAAAGGCACAAAAAGAGGACTATAGTAAGAAAACTGCTAAAATGGCAGACACATTTTAACTGCAACCTATCTCAATCAAGTACACATTTGCAACAGTAACATCAACTAATTAAAAAAACACCAAAACACAGACATCATGCATGCCCCAATCCTAGAATTAGTAGAAATTCAAACTAGGAGTCATTTACCTGCAGAGAAAGACTGCAGATATCATGGCTGGTTTTAAAACTGTATGGCTGATTGGAGACAGTTATCTGTTTTGGTTACTGACTTCTTGTGAGAACCAAAATACCAACATGTGCCTGGGTTTGACTGATTTTAGAGTGAAATGGTTTGGATTGCATGGAATGCAATGGTCCCAAGTTTGTCCTAAGATGTTGAGTCTCAGTAGCACAAGTCAGCCAGATGTCATACTGATTAATTGTGGTGGCAATTATTTGGGTAATATGCAAGGTATGTCTCTTACTTGAATGATGAAACAAGATTTTGAAAAACTCATGGAATATTTTCCTTAGCCCACCTTCATCTTTTCCAACCTGACACAGAACTGAAAAGTCTCGGGGAAATGTTAATAAAGTAGTTTCAGCTTTAATCCCAGACAGAAAACAATTATGGACATCGAACAATATAATCCAGTTCTACATGTCTAACGTGTACACATGAAGGAGTACACCTAACTGATGAAGGGAATGCTCTCTTCCTTGACAACATTAGAGCAATACTCCAAATGTGCTAAAATACTGCACTCAGTGGATGCCAAAACATTCCTTTTAAGGACTACCTATTAAACACATTTGCACATGTAAAAATATCCCATATCATTCATTTATTTCGTTTACTCATATATTATAGCCATGGCTATAATTAGACCACAGAACTGACTTTTTCAATACTAATATATATGTTCTATGGGAGCCTTTTGTGTTTTTAAAACAAAATCGTACAAGGAAAATCGTTGTTTATTCTGACAGTGTCTACTTCAGTAATTCCCTTAGTAGCTACCTTAGAAGTATCAAATTAACTTGCAATATGTCTCGATGATGTTACAGCAGATGCTTTATTGATTTTCTTTTCTGTGGCGATTCCAGAAACAGGTACTTGGCCAATGCTTCTTCCATACTTTCCGAATTTCCCAAACATCACTGTTTGTCGCACCTTCATGATTCTCTCATAATTATCTGAAGAAGCAGATTCATCATCAGAGAAATCACTGAATGACTTGTCAGCTAGTGGTTCACAACGAACGTCGCTCCATTACTTCACCTTTCACCAAAAACACTATATACCTCAAAGGTCCTCCAGTAACAGTCTGTATGAACTCTTCAACCCTACAACTGCGAGTGACACAGTTCTTTCCCAGTAGAATGCAAAATAACTAACACCATCCAGCACCATAACATCTCTCAACATATAGCTTGTAACAACAACACAAATAATCACTTCAAACTACTATTTTAATTGGAAATAATTCTACACTTATGACTTAGCTGTATAGCTGTGGCAATAATACACGACGCCCCATTGGTTTGACAATAAACGTGGCTTGAAACGGCCCCATTGTAGCCACTGGTATACGGAAATGTTTCCATACTCAAAAACACATATGTATAGAAGTTTCAAACTTCAAATGACACCAGCCTAATGGTGGCGAGAGGGAAAAATGTTAGTATGTGAAATTATGAGCTCCAACATACACAAATAATAGGTTTATTCTGCGTAAATATAATGCTAGTCGTGGCTAGAAGCGTATATAGCCGTGGCTGCAATTACAGCTATAGCCGCGGCTAGACCAAACTGCCAAAATACATGACGTCCCATTGGCTTGACGATAGCCGTGAGTATAAACGACCTGCTTGTAGCTGCGGATATACAGACATTTTTACATAATGGAAAACACATATATACACAGAGGTTTCAAACTTCAAATGACATCAGGCTAGAGGTGAGAGAGGGAAAAATGATGATATGTAAAATTTTGGCCTGCTGTCACGACCCACATCCAGAATCCCCCCTGGCAAGCCCATGGGCCAGGAGGGGTCTTGGCTCGGGTCTCCAACAAACTTAGGCATCCTTTGCCTAGGCCCTCTGGCTCATACTTAATAAAGACTTGTGTTTAGGGAACTACTTTATTTCAAGTGCCAGCCAACATGGAGGCATCCACATAGCTTGGCTCCTTGGAACCAAGCTATACGGTATAGTGTTTTGGGTGTGGTAGCCTAGGAACTACTTTACCTGGACTACTTTCTTGAAGCTATTTAAACCACACCCGACTTGGATAACACGCTTTGCGTTACTTTGCAATCCTGCAACGTGACGCTCATCGTGTTCAGCTGTACCCACGAACCTCGAAAGAACAGCATCTGTAAAGGGACAAGAGGACATCGTTAGCAGCAGCAGCTTACCTGTAATTTTCATCTTTAGTTGCCCACAGCTCCTGCAAACAGCATCCTAGGATCAGCGCGTCTCCCGGACCGACGGGTCTGCAAAAAAGGAAGAAACAAAACATTAGACACTTTTACAACATAACGAATTGTACTGAAAAGCTTACCTCGCAAGTCGCCCCTCGACCAGCATCGCCTCGGGATTTCATACACCGGGTGAGCACCGCGATCTATGGGAAAGAAAAGACAACAGGTTAGCAAAGGCAAGGCATCATAGCGCTGCGCATAGCGCCTACTTACTGCATCATAGCGCTCCTTTTACGCCATCATTTACCGGCGAGACCCAATTAAGCCAATGCATCACATTGGACTTCCGCGCACCTAAGGAAGAAAAAGAGACATTTATTAAACCAAGAAAGGCATGCAAGAATAACAACAATATACAACAGCAACAAGACCTACCTGAAAGACTCAAAGCGGGCCGGCATCAGTGAAGTAACTAGATTGCATTCGCCCACAAAGGACAACGCGCCCCTGCCAAGAAGGCAGGACGGAGAGCACACCTGAATTAACAGCAAGGTGATGAGAGGTCCAGAGGGGCTGCGGGCATATGGGTGGTGGGGGGCTGCTTATCCCAGTTGCCCAGTCTTGAACATTGCCCACCTGTATTCCAGGTAGAACTTCCCCGCTGGTCACACCTGGGAACCGCAGAGAAGGATACCAGAGTCCCTACGGCTGGGTGGCGTCCCCGTGGATACCAGGGGAGCGTAACACCTGCAAAATACACAAAATAATAAGTTTGTTCTATGTAAATTTGACTATATTTATGGCTATAGATGTGTGTACACCTGCAGCTGTCATTACAGTTATAGACAAGGCTAGAGCAACCCGCCAAAATGCTGCTATCCCATTGGCCCGTTACATAGCCGCTGGTATAATAGAAGATCATGAGCGGATTGTATGTACCCCTGAAAAAAATATACCATGCATACAAAGGGAGGTCAAGGCATAACCAAAGGAAGTGAGGGAGCCCTTTTTGGAGTGTAGGGTGGGGGAGGGAGACATATAGGGTCCTGGATGTGTGTACAGAGGAAAAAGGTCAATTTTTTAACTTTTTCATTTACTTGCAGCTACTCAATAGGGCACAAATTATGGCAGCGGCTATAATCAAAAAAATTAAAATAATGTTTTGGGCACACACTATATAAAATGGATCACTTAGAGGTTATTGATCCATTTATACAATCTGTGTTTTTTTTCCTATTTCTATAACTGAAAGGTTGGCCCTGGTTTAATTGGTTCATAGAATTGTCACTTGCACAATGACAATGTCCTCTTAGTTCAAAAGCTGGAGAGCACCTGAGGTACTTGACATTCTATTGGTTGCTTGTCAATGTACAAACATACATAACCAATCAAATATTGCATACAAATAATGCTTCCTGCTTTCTGATGATAACATGTTTTAGTTTTTCATTATAGGAAAACAGGTGAGAGAGACAGTTTAGGGTATATAGTGGAGCATTACAATATGGAAAATTATCAGGAATGGCTAGAGGAGAATTTCCCCACAGAGGAAAAAATACAAAAGGAGGATGCTGAGGTGCTGCCACCAGAGGAAGAAGCAAGCTGTTCTGGATTATGTGGGTTTGTTATTAATATTCATATACAATATATTAACCAATTATAAATGTGAGTAATAGAAAGCATTTTCCTTTCAGGTATGCCTTATCATTCCAAAGAAGACAGAATTGAAAGTTATGTATTTGAGAGAGATTTATATGTAATTATGTTTTCCACTACAGCTTATTTTTAGTTCATCGCCAATTTTTAACATAAGTACCTAGGACAATTAGAAACATGCCACCATAATAATAGTACTGCTTTTTACTGGGCAACACACTCTGTTTTGTTTAAGAGGAAAGGCATGTATTCCATTTGAATCTTTGAATCTGTTATATGGTGTCATATTTTCTATGGCCGTCAGTACTAGTGAGCATTGCAGTTTTTGCCATTGCATTGCGTTTTAAAGTACTTGGTATTGAAAGACAAACATCTGATTGAGATACTTATATTTAATGATGTACTTTACAGCAGCTTAGGTTTAGGGCACAGTTATGTATTTAGTATATTTTCCATGAGGAGGTAGGAACATGACACCATGATAATATCCCTGAATACTTCTATGCAGGGTAATGATTGGTTCTGATTATATAATAGGGCTGATGATAAGGTATGTTTTCACTTGGGTTTCTAGATTAGCAACAGGTGTTCCATAACCCAAGGAATAAAGTTTAGTAATTAAGGTGATTTGGGTTTTAGGTGTGCCATTGTGCGATAACTAATTTAATACATAAAGGGAACTATGTGAGTGAAGTATATGTATTCATTTATTTGTTAAATAAGTGCAACTAGGAACAGTATTTCAAATTCAATGATGTCTTTAAATGTTTTTTTTTATATTTTCAAAATATTTTTTAACAGATGAAGAAGTCATACAGGTGAGAAAATGAATTGTTCGGCAGGCAGCAGAAGACTTGGCTTCTAATGAAATAAAACAATCCTTAAAAGTAATGAAGAGTATTTTACATGCCATTCAAGAAGACATAGAGAATATATGAAAGGACATTGTGGACCTTAGCAGAAGGTTAGACATGGTGATTGCAGACAGTGCACCCAAACAAATCAATTTCCCTTTGGAAGTAAATAAGAGAAAAAAAATACCAACAACCACTTTCCCTCCTAAATAAATATTCCCCCCTTTTAAAAAGAAAAAGAAAAAAACAAAAAAAACAAAACAATCCCGAAAAATAAATATTACCTTGTTTGTATCCCCTTGTTTTATGTATGAGCCCTCCTCATTCCCTTCCCCCAAAATGCCCTTTTCAGAGACAACCTTTAGTAATATAAATAGACAATAGAAAACACAGACTGTTTAAATGGATGATTAAGTGTTATATAATTAAATTGACACAGTTTGTGTGAGGGAAAGGACACACCTGGAATATTTTACATAACCGCAGCTACAATGAATGTCTATGGGCCTGGTACAATTTTCCTGAGCCTTTTCCATAGTGTGCCGTAATCGTGGCTATAAATGCAAGAAAATTTAGCCAAGGCTACAAAATGCTATGGCGTAGGCTCAAAGAAATTGTAACAGAACCCATAAACATTAATTGCAGCCATAATTATGGAAAACATCCCAGATGTGTCACTTTTCTCACACAAACTGTGTCAAATGAATGATATAACACGTATTCATCCATTTAAACAGTGCATTTGTAGGTCTATTTGAAAAACTGAAACAGTGGCTCTTAAAATAATAGTATCAGGGAAGGATGTGGGAGGGGAACTTGACTGAAGAGAACAGTAGGTAAAGAACATGTAACAAAGGGATAAAAAAATATATATTTTTAAAGATGTGTTTTTGACATTTCTTAAACATTTATAACAACAACCCCCCCCTTCCCATCCCCACTGTCCACCTCTGAGGAACCGCATGTCCACATTCTAGTCCCTTGGTGTTCATCAAGTCATCTCATGTCCAGCACCCACATTTTTTGGGGGCACCAATTTTGTATAAAGTCGCTTTTTAAGAAGTGCAGGGTTTCTCTCCATTCCCTCTGAAACTTGTCAGCGTCCCCTTGGACCTTGTACATCATCCACTCCATCGCGACTATGCTCCAGAGTTTGCGGATCCATCCTATCAACGTGAGAGGGCTTTTTTGTTTCCAGTCTTTTGCCATTACCATCCAAGCAACAATTCATGCAGTTGCTAGGGCTCTTTGCTGCGACTTCGATATTGTATTTAGTGCTGGTCTTAACATTCCCCCCCAGGGTCTCCGCTAGAGTGAGGGGCAGGACTTCTGGAACTATATCCTTTAGGGATCTCATAACCTTCTCCCAGAAGCCTTTAATAACGGGGCAACTCCACCAGATATGAATCCAGTCTCCCACCCCAGTACATCCCCTCCAACACTCTGCGGATGATGAACGGAACATCTTAGGAAGTTTGCTGGGGGTATAGTGCCACTGAAGCATCATTTTATACCAAGCTTTGCGCAGTTGTAGTGACCTGATCAATTCTGTTCTATTCCTCCACCATTCCTCCCAAGGGCCCTGTGCGACCCCTTTTTCCAGCGTACCATCCCATGCCGCTTGATACGGCCAAGACCAAGGGTCCAAGCTTTCTTGAAGTAACCTAAATATGTCCGCCACTAAGTGTGTGTCCCCTGCTTGGGAGGTACTATATGTCCCGAATTTTGTTAGCGACCTTGTGCGGCTTGCATGACCTCCCTCTGTCTTGGCCAGTGTCTTTGTTGGGTGTATTCAAACCTATCCCCTTCCGACACCCCCACCTGTAACTTACATTCCACAAAAGACATCACTTCCCTCTCCTATACCATATCTCTAATCTTCAAACATCCCTTTTCTTTCCAACTTTTAAATGACCATTTCACCATGCCCGGTGTAGATTCAGGGTTATCAAACATTGGGGTGAAGGGAGATGGAATAGTGGATAGCTGCCCTTTCCTTAACCTCCTATCCTAAACATTGCATGTCGTGCTCAGGACCCTACCATGCCTGGTGCTCGGGGGGCTCTCCTTCCCATGTAGCTAGAGCAGACGACTCAGAGAGATTCCCGCTACTGCTCTGTCCATGCAAGCCCATATCTTATCTGTGCTATTTGACAACCACTCCCGTACCACTCTCAATTGGGTTGCTTCATAATATTGATGGAGATTTGGGAGCCCCATTCCACCCCTGTGTCTCAGGGATATAGGTAGATCCAAAGCTACTCTCGAGCATTTGTTTTGCTAAACAAATCTAGAAATGACTGTGTTCATTTCCTTAAAGTACTTATTCGGGATTCCATTTTTTTTAGCGTATGGAATCTGTAATGTGCCCTTGGAAGGGTTACCTTCTTCACAGTGTTTATCCGCCCCAACCATGGGATCTGCAGAGGAGACCACTTCGCAAGATCTATTTGTGCTTGTTTGATTAATTCTGGAAATTTGGCTTTATATAACCCTGACACTTTATTTGTCAGTTTGATGCCTAAATATGTTAGGCTTCCTCCCGCCAGATGGAATGGAGAACTATTCTGTATCTGTATATCTAGAACTTCCTGGAGTCCCACTTCCAACATTTCTGATTTCCCCATAATTATTTTCAACCCCAAAAGCCCTTCCTGTTCTTTAAGGATGCACACCAAGGCCAAAATGGATCTCACAGGGTCTACTACAGTTAAAAACATATCATCTGCATATAGTGCCTTTTTGTGCATCCCCCCCACCCAAAATGGAAGACCCTTAATGTCTCGGTTCTGCCTAATTGCAGCCAACAGAGGTTGCAAATAAATAGCATACAGATGCAGAGATAGAGGGCAATCTTGCCTCATCCCCCGCTCTATATGTATTGCTTCTGAGATATGAGTGTTTGCCATCAATCGGACCGAGGGATTGTTATAATTTGCCTGCATCATTTGGATATTTTTAGGCCCAATACCCATCTGTTCCAACGTCTGAAAGAGGTATGTCCACTCCACCCTGTCAAACGCTTTTTCAGCGTCTAGCGAGATAAAGGTGGCCAGGATTTGTTTCATTTCTAATATTTCTAGTAGTTGAATCACCCTTCCCGTGTTGTCCCATGTTTGCCTCCCAGATATGAAGCATGATTGGTCTTGTCCTATGATTCCCGGGAGACCCCCCTTTACCCTTTCTGGCAGAATCCCCAAGTAGATTTTGGCATCTATATTCAGTAGCGCTATAGGCGTGTAAGACCCACAATTTGTGGGGTGCTTGTTTGATTTTCCGAATAAGACAACCTTCGCCTCTGTCATGGAGTTCGTCACTCCATCCCCATTTCAAAATGTATTAAACAATTTTGGCAGGAACCCTTTAACCTCATTGTAGAACACCTTGTAGAACACCCCAGTAGAGCCATTCAGCCCTGGAGCTTTATTGCTCTGCAGGCTTTGAATTGCTCTTTCTACTTCTTCCACCATAATTTCCCATTCTAGTCTCTCCCTCTCTTCCTCTTTAATCTTGGGTAACTCTACCCCTTGCAAGAATGCCCATATTTTCCTGAGGAATATAGCTCCTTATAATAGCTTGTGAAGGCCTGGGTTATCCCATCAGATTACATTATTAATGCGGCATCAGCTTGTTTTATTTCCCCCACATGTCGTTGACCCTTCTGTTGTTCCAAGAGCTTGGCCAGCATTTTGTCTGCCTTATTGGCATCCAGCTTTTAAGCTGTTTAAGCCCTAGCAAGGCGCTCTGTGCCTTTGACGTGTTCAATAACCGCAGTTGTTTTGTGCTTCATTTGCTTTGTTATAATTTGCCCGGTTCTTCCATCCTGCTAGAGCTGACTGAACCTGTTTCAGCACCTCCTCCAGTTCTTGTTCCAGTCTGTCTCTCTCCCTACACCTGCAGGCTTTTAGGGAGATCATCTCACCCCATAGTACGGTCTTGAAGGCTTCCCAAACCACCCTTAATGAGACTCTGTTAGAATCATTCAGTGCAAAGTATTCCACTATTTTACCCCTCACCATTTCGCATAGTGCTGGGTCCCTAATGAGTTCCCCATGGCACCTCCAAGCCCATAGTGAATTTCTTGCCTTTATCCCCACAAGACGTATCTTCATCGGTGCGTGATGCAATAGGTATCTTGGGTCAAGTTCTAAGTCTGTTAGCGAGCCCAGTATTTCTGGAGTGCCCCAAGCATAATCTATTCTAGAGTATGTGCGATGGACATGTGAGAAGCATGTATACCCTGGGTCCTGTCCCTTTTTTGCCCTCTAGAGGTCTCTCATCGCAAGCCCTTCCATACACTCTCTCACCGCCACTGATGGGTGCGCACCCCTATGCGTACTCCGTCCGCTCCTATCTAGCTCCGAGTCCCAGGTCATATTAAAGTCACCTGTAATAATGATTTCCACTCTCGCAAACTTTTCTAATTTCCCCAATGTCTGGCACAGGAACAGATCGTGTCCCGTGTTAGGGGTGTATATAGTGCCAATGGTCATATCTCTTTTCTTATCTGCGCCTGTACAAATATGTACCTCACATTGAGGTCTGCCAGTGTTTTGAGTATGTTTGCCCCTAGTGTATTCTTCAATCCCACCATTAACCCCGCTGTTTTATTTCGGGCCTTTGCCTGGTATAATTGTGTAAAATGCTGTTTCTGCGCCTTATGTCTATCTTCTTTCTGAATATGCATCTCCTGTAGTAAGAATATATCTGCATTACTTCTCTTTATCTGGGTTAGCACCTTCTTTCTTTTTAAAGGCGTATTCAAGCCCCGTACGTTAAGTGGGAAGATTTGCAGTGGCCTCGCCATTAGTCTTTTCCCCTTCTTCTCCCCCTTCCCATGTGCCCATAGTGTAACCTTTCCTCTTCATTTGTATGTGGTCCCTTAATGCGGTTCCCGCCACCCCAACCTTCCCACCCCACCTCTGCCCACCTCCTCCATCCTCCCGCCCCTCTCGGGGTCTGACTTAGTGTCCGAGGACACTTCCCAACTAGTGGGTACCAACCCATATTTCACCCGGACAACTAAGGTTAGCTTGACCTTATAAGATTCCAAGTGGCGCCCTTCCCCTTCCCACCGGGCTAGACCATGCCACATGTTTCTCGCCACCACATCTGACTATACCCTTTGTGTATGCCTCCTATTTCTTGTGGGAACCATACACGGGCCCGCCTTTTACACTCTTGGACCAGGGTTATATAGATTCTCCTCTTCTTCATTTCCTGGGTCTGGGACCTTTCAGTGTATCTCCTCTTTTCCCATGCGCCTTTGTCCACTCCCATGGCTTCAGCCCCTGTTGTAGTGTATCTCTATGTCTTTACCCCGAGGTACCTTCTTCAGGTTCTAACTCCAGGACAGCCATTCCTTCTTCGCGTGTAGTTACTCTCTGTTGTCCTCCCTCCCAGGGGAACACCAAGCCAAAGGAGAAAGTCCATTTGTAGGGAACCTTTTTTATCTTGCAATGTCCTTGTAACCAACCCCATTGCCCTCCTTTTCTGCAGAGTGGATGCTGCCAAGACCTGGAATAAGTTTACTTCTGAGCCATTTATCGTGATCAACTCTTTCCCACTCGCGGCCCTCAGGATTTTTTTCTTCTCCTTGTATGATGCCAGCGCCGTAGGACATCCCTTGGCTTATTCCCTTCACTGCTCCTCTTCGGGCCCACTCTGTGTAGGTGGTCAATCTGGATCTCCGCTAGGGTGCTATCAGTCAGTAAGATGGCAAAGCATTGTTGCATAGTAGATTTCAAGTCCACCTCTGGGGTCGCCTCCGCCAAGCCTTTAATCCTTATATTCGAGTGTCTTGAGCGGTTCTCTGCTTGAATTTCTTAGTTTTGTGTAGCCACCACTATCTGCTCCAGCAGTACCGAGTTCTGGCGCACCTCCTTTTCCATTCGGGACATTCCTTGTTCCGCTTTATCTAATCTGGTCCCCGTGGCATTCATTTCATCCCTTATTTCTTTTAATGAGCCTTTTAGGTTTTCTTTCAAGCTCCCAGTCTGCTGTTGACAGGAGGTTTTATCCTCTACTCCATCCCCTGCAGGCACTTCTGTAGGTCATCTTTGTTAAGGGCCATTGCCCCGGCTGCCTGTACTTCTTTCTCGTCCTTATCTGCTTGGCCCGCTTCTTCTTGCCCCGTCTCCAAGGGTGCACGTTGCCAGTACTTTTCTAGCTGAATTTTCTCAAGATTCTTCTTTGATGATTGGGCACCAGGGGTTTGTTTCCCTTTTTGCCCTGGCATCAGCATGTGGGTGCGTGCACCTGCTCCTGCGTGCCTCCTCTTGCACCCCCAATGGCTTCCCCCTGGTGTTTACTTGCAGCCTCTCTGCCTCTCCTTCCTGGTCGGCGCCACTGATTTCCCTGAGCTTCCTCTGTTGCTTCCCCCAAAGTACACTGCCTCCTGTGCTTATCAATTTTTACATTTATTGTTTATAACTTTTTTCAAAAAAGAGTGCAGAAAATAGCCACTTACAAAATAATCATAATCTAGCTATGGTTTTCAGCAATAGCCGTGTCCCATGCAGCTAGAGTGGCACCTCCCATGACGATCCAATTGTGCCACTCAGTGCACATAACCTTGCACATGCTTAAATTGGATGCCGGCAGTATGACATCAGTCTGTCGATGCCCCGCTTGAGGAAGATGCTACAGGCTCAACAGATGCACCTGCATGTGACATGAAATATGAAGCCACAGAAGGGGAGGTTGATGCAACACTGGTGCCAGCATAGCGTAAACTCTAACTCCATGTGCTTGAACCTTGTGCCACTCATGAGCCTACCTGCAAGCATCATCAACGACCTTCCAGCGAACACGTACTAAATGTTGTATTAGAAACGATGTCCAGAGGCTCTGTGAAACTGCAGTATATGGCCCCCGGTACATCACTGTATGACAACAATGCATTGCACTTCCACAACCTCCTTCAAACTACAGTGCTCATTAATAAGAAAATATCTCCAACTATCAGCCGTCCTCTTCATCGTGTACAACTTCTTACAAAGGGGTGACTGTGTTGGAACCCAGATTACACCATCGTCATCACCATGAACAATGACACCATGTTTGTCATCATTGCTCTCACTACTGTCTCCAGACACGCTGAGATGATATCCAACAGGGGAGGAGAAATCCAATACAATACAAAACACAACACAAAAAGGACTGTGCCACAAAAAAGCAAACACAAGTTTAAAAGAAAAGAAAAGCTTAAAATAAATAAGAAACAAACATGTAGACAATGGAAAAAGGTATACGATCAAGGGAGAGCAAAGATAAGTAGGGGAAATAAATGTTCTACCTTTTGAATTTTCCAGGAGGTTCAGAATGAACTGTTACCAACCAAAATCCCAAAAGCAGTAAGGAAAAGTAAAGGATTCCTGTGAGTATAGTGGATAGCTGCAGGTGTGCCCAAACTCAATCTGCACCCAACACTCAGAAACGAGTGTACACGTGGCTGAGAAAACTGAATACTCGTGGGTACAAGTCAAACCAATGGAATGCTGAGCTTTAACGCAGCGCTTGATCCAATTGGTTGATGCTGCACGGGCAGATATTCATCATTAAGTGTGGGCGTAACTTCACATACACTTTTGACCAACCAGATTGTGTGCGGCGCTTACGTGCCTACATATGGCACCTAGCCGCATCAACAGGATCAACCAATCAGATGGTGCGGCCCATTCTCATCTTCAAGTGGTTCATTAGTGTACGCACCTTCAAGAAGACGGTTGAAAAAAGTAAGTCTGCATACGACAATCCCTTTAAACAACTGGGCACTTTTTGGATTCACATATCAAATGGGGTTTCTGAGCTGCTATTCTTTCTTCCCCCTCTCTTCATCGTTTAGGCACTAGACCGGTACCTTTGAATACATCAATCTATTGGACCGCTACTGAGCATGTGGAGCAGCCAGCACAACTATTCCCTCTATTTCCTTGAAATAGACTATCAAAGGTGTACCATGGTACCCAAGGGCTGCAGCCTCATGAACGAGAAGTAACTGATACGTGATAGTTACGACTTTAGATCCAAAGAAAGCGGTAAGAACCTGACCTCGGAGAAAAGACCTCTATAGACATAACGTATTTGTAGCTAGATTAATAAGTGACCATTTTCACTTTCCCAGAATTGTCGCTGGTAGCCACCGTTCGAACTAGTACTACGGGCTACCTGTATGAATACAAGTGCTCTCCACTAGTTGGATGGTCCTGCGCCAGACCTGCAGCTGAGGCACGCGGGGCCCAAAGTATTGATGACACTCGGCTTTCATCTTGTACAATCCTGAGTCACTAAAATGAAATATAGAAATCTCAATGTCTACACCGAAAGAGGTTCTTTAGCATTAACTCCTAAGCTGAGTTTGGAATTTAGACCAGTTATCACCATTACAAATTCCGGTAGTATGTGACTTGCTATGTATTCCAACTGTCTATCATCACTTCGGCTGGTCACTTTAATTACATTTTGTTGCTGTTGTCACTTGACCGTTAAGAGGTGTCTCCACCATTTACTGACTGGGCACCAATTTACCGACCAGAAACAAGTATCTGGTTAGGGTGTAATTATTCTAAATCTATTTGTAAGAATTAGAAATCAGGGTGATGATTACTGACACCCTGATCTGATCTTTTTCCAGATGACGAGTTCCTTTGCTGTTTTTGCATCCAATACATAAAGGACCAATTATAGGACCCGGAAGTTTGGAATCCACATTCTAATGGACCCGAACTTTGTTGATGCATAACAATAACTCACCTGCAGTTGTTGTTAACTGAGGTTGTACAGCTGCCTAATTTTAGAGGCTGTGTACATTTCTTTTAAAGATTAGTTTTGGGTAAAGCAGATTTGGTAGACGGCAGAATACCCCTGATGAATTTCTGTTTATTCTGTTTACACACACAATCAGAAAGAAGCATGTTGGGAATGCATGAGAGAATTAGTATGTTTGAGTCTAGAACAGATTGAATGTAGTGCATGAAGTGATTTATGTTTTGGTATTTACACAACACTACCTCAGAGAGTTTGGTACTTGGATTTTATTTGGTTTATACACAGTTTTTTACTCTCTGTTTCTTTTTGTCTGCCAGTAAACCCAATAATCTTGTATGGTGTTGATTTTTTGCATTTGCACTTTTCCTGGGACAGTGCTGTTTATTTTCAAAACGCTTGCTGTCAACAAGAATTTTAACATTGTTTAATAAGAATAAAAAATTAGATATATTTTTGTAAAATTGTTTGATGACTGATTTGTATAGACTATTGATTGTTCTTGTGCTTCACGCATTGTGACTCAATCTGGAAATAGAGCTATCAGCCCCCCAGCACTATTATGTTTTCTGTTCAAGGCTTCGCCTAATTTTGAGGATGTGCTAGGAGTGGGCTAGTTGCTGTACTCTTACCTCCCTTTCCGTGTTTATAGTGGTGCGGTACATTAACTCAGCTATGCCCAGGCGTGATGATGGATATCCGCGCATGAACTATCGACCAATCAGATTGCACACTGTGCTTATGCGCCAAGACATGACACAGCTGCGTCAACAAAATCAACCAATCAGGTGGTGCAGTACGTTAACATGGCTACGCTCAGGCATGGTAAAGTATTCACGCATATGCCAGCGACCAAACGAATAGCGCGTATCCTAGGCGCGGCTACAGGTGTTATACTTTCGTACTGGAATAGATACAAACCGCGCTCTCTAATTGGCAACTATGCTGTAGCTGCAGTTATTCACCACACACACAAGATACTCCTTATATTTTATCACTGCTTATTGTTCTTGGTAGTGAGCAGTTATTCTGTAAACTCTAAGTACTCTTTAAAGAAAATTCCTAATTGTTCTGATCGTTTTTGCCCTCCTTTCTTCCTACACCTCTTTCCCTTGTCCTGACATTTGTTGTGTTCATCTGTTCTTTATTTTAGTTTATTTTATGTTTTATTTTAGTAGCATCAATCTTTTTTCTTGTTTTTTTAACTATGATTACAGTTCCCTGGCAACAGTAGCAGCAGTGATGATGATGTGATGTGGGTGCTGACACTCCCCCCACAAAAAGTTGTGCAAGGTGTAGAACACAGCGGATAGTTGACAGTATTTTCTTGTGAAAGAACACCACACAGGAAAGGAGATTGAGGAAGTGAAAAAAGCAGCTTCGACGTGGGCAATCGAATGTTCATCACAAAGCTTGGTAACATCAGTCCTTATGAAGCACGTCATCCGGGTACATTAGGACGAATTGGAGGAGGAATATCGGCAGACCTAGGAACACCACAAGGTGAAGGCACATGGGCCTCACTCTATACGCCATCGAGCTGCTGCAGTGCCATTTGCTTGTACTCCATCAACATCTACAGCTGCTGGCATGACATCACCTCCAGCACCCAATTTAAGCCTGTGTAGAATTCTCTGCACCACATGTGACCAGTGGATTGTCCTGGAAGGTGCCACTCTAACGGCATGGGAAATGGCAATCGCACAACACCAAGCAAATTGCCATCACTATTTTTTTTTTAAAGTGCCAATTTCCAATCCCTTTTTTTGAAAAAATCAAAGCACAATAAATATAAAGAACTACAAAATCCAAAACAAAAAGAATATTCCCTTTTTTAAACACCTTTTTATATGTGTCACACCTAGAGTTCTGCCCTCCCAGGTTCCACCCTACTCCTTCCCTCACACCCAAAATGGTCCTTTTCAGGGCCAACCTTCCAGTTATAAAAATAGACAATAAAAAACACAGACTGCGTGAATAGATCAATAACCTTTATATGGTCGATTGTATACAGTAAGTGTAAAAAAAAACAATTCTTTGTGTTTTTCATTATAGCCATGGGTATGATAAGTACCCTGCCTCGTATAATCAAAAATGAAAAGGGTGGGGGGCTTTTTTCATTCCATGTACATCCAAGACTCTATTTTATCCCCAGTGATTTCTGTTCATTATAACCGTGGCTATCGGGAATAACAGCAAAAAGAAATCCTTCCTTGCTTTCCGTGACCCTCACCAAGTGCCACCCACATCTGTGCAAGTTCCCCCCCCCGCCCCACTTCTCAGATGGCCTCCTCACCTCCTCTGACCTCTCCATTCCCCCCACAACACTCATTTCTGTGATGCAGTTTCAGTTGAAATGTCGGGTAGCTCTTCTTATACCCCAGGATATAGTCGAGGGTATGTGACAAATGTTTGAGTCTCATGTTGTAAACTTCGTCCCTAGCACCCCTCCAACTGTCACATTTCACATGGTGTACTCTTGCCTCCCCCACCACCTATAGCATGATGGCATGTTCACGTTTTTGGCCTGCAAATGGCACTTTTTCTACTGCAAAGAGTGGAAGAAACTCTGACACAAGTGCACCATGATTTTGGTTGAAGACTTTTATTGAAAATACATCTATGATCCTACTCTAAGAGAAATGTCCCTATCTAAACCAGAAAATTAAGGATCTGTCTTTGTCAGAATGTCCAAAACATCACTGTCCTGTGTCCAAAGTTTTATTCTGACCCTCACACCATAAACTACATTCTGAGGTGAAGATGGTAATGTCTTTAGCCTTGAGGGGGTTTAGAAAAGTGTTCAAAAAAGGAAGAATAAATAGGTCCAACACAAAAGTCCTTCAAGGATAACAATACTTTCTCCAGAGGGTGGCTCCCTCTACCTGCCTGGGCACCAACAATCTGGTTCGCACTTCCTCTAGATCTTAGGATTTGTGCTACCGTAACTCAAATAAGTAGAGGACCCACGCTAATACTGAGATACCATCCATCATTGTCCACTATTTATTCTTTGTTTGTCTGTCTTGTGAGCGCCCTGAAGCCTTAGGGTGAGTAGCACAATATAAAAAACATACAGATAGATAGATTCCTCTTTACTTTCTGATATTTTAACAAGCACCAGTTCCTTGTGTCTTTCTTGACCAGCAACAACACTGACACACAAAACTGTCTGTATTTGTACTTTTCTCTCTTTCAGGATACCTGGTATACTCTCCTGCCAGAATTGTGCTCCTTCTCTCCTGGTTAACACAATCCTGTTTCTAGTCCTGATATTCCTTCTCAAGGCCCATTCACTTTTGTACATTTCTTGCCGGGTATACTCTCCTGCCAGGGATTCTTGTAATCACACACTTGTATACGTAATTGCATGGCATACTCTCCTGCCAGGGCTTCTTGTATTCACACAGGCTCTCTGTTCTCTCCCAGACTTGCACATTTACTTTGTTTGATAATGCATCTTCTTGATATATTATCCTGTCTGGGTTTCCCATATACTTGCACTGAATACATTCACAACAATAAGCTCTAACGCTCTTTCTCTCTTGGTTTCTTTTCTTTACTATTGCTTGCATTCGGCATGGCTGCTGATACGCCCCGGTGTACCTGCTGTCTCTGGGTGGACTCACTGATTCTTGTTGGCATTCCTGATTTCTCCTGTGGTCAGCCGGGATCGGTCTTTCGGTTGCTTCCTTCTCATGACTGCTTCCTCTTCGCATTCCTGTCTCTCGCTGCTTCCGCTGGACTGCTTCCTCTTCGCATTCCTGTCTCTCGCTGCTTCTTCTGGGCTCATCTGCTTCATTCCAGGCACTGGTGAGTTAGAAAATGGCTTGGGTATGGCCCTCACAGAGCTTCTCCTTACCTTTACTTGATTAGAATTGCTTGTTCTCCCTTATCCAAATGTCTACATGTGAGGTACAGGTTGCATTGGTCTGATGTTTGCGACACAAATGTCCTCTGCACAAAGACCATCTGTGCCCCAATTCTCATCCCCATCCAAATATCCAACCGCATTTCAAGGCCCATCCCCAACCGAAGCCCCTCCTTGTGCCATGGCCATTTAGTTCAATAAAGCCCATCCCTTCTCTGGAGACCCCTTGGCCGCTTGACATTAATCTCCACCCTGGGGCTTGTCCTCGCGTCAAGGCCCATGCTCACCCTAGCCCCAGCAACGCCTGTGAATCACTTCCACTTTAGATAACATCCCTGCTCTGAGGCCCACCTACTCTCAGAAGCCAGTTTCCTCTCTGATGCCCATTCCTGCAGATCACCTTTAGGCCCATCCTTGTGTGAGGCTCATTCCTGTAACCTTAAAGCTAGTTCTTGGAAAGAATGTACATTGTTGGTTCAACTAAAACCTTTCATTGAGATTCATTCCACTGCATTGCTGTTTTGAATATAAGCAACAGAAATGGTGTTTTTTGAAAACTTATTTTGTTTTGCCATTATAAAGAATAATACCCAATTCTGTATCTTCGTATAGTACATACCACTTTGAAGACTTTTAATATCCTTATAATACGTGGCAGCCTGCAATATGCATATACAAGCCTGCAAATAATGTTCTTATCACAGGCTAATTGTGACATCAGAACTGACCTATAATAGGAAAACGACATCACAACTGCTCCTTAATTGCCCATTACTATTCAGTTGTGATGTCACAATGCCTGCTGCTTGAGCCAGCAAAGGTCAGAATTCCAGCTGTCACTGCAGCTGCTAATTAAAGCCAGTACACGCTTTTCAAATCAATGTCTTGTTAACCAGTTTTCGGTGACACTTTACAGCGATTAATTGCCAAGGAACTGCTCATGGTGGAATGTTTCATTTGTGCTCTGGTAAAGTTTAACACATGTGTGCAAGAAGCTGCAGCTTGTTACTCATCTTAAAGTGTCAAATGAAAGCGTTTTTTTTAATACATTTAATTAAAATGTTTAGACTGTTTTTCTGCAGCACATTCAAAGCTGCATATTACCCTTTCAAGTCCGAGCAGATCCAAGATTGATTATGGATCAGCCCTTGGACGATTTCTCACATTATAGTAAGCAAAAGATGAGGTGTTAAAGGGGATGGCAATCTGTGGCCATGTATTATAAGGAATAACCACTAGTCCCCTACCATTTGTAAGAAGGATATTGGAAGCTACCTTGCAGTTTCATGACTTTATGGAGGAACGAGGCGAATGGTCACAGAACTCCTCAGTGACTAGCAATATCCTTATAATACCCATATTTAATGTGTATTTGGGCGGTATATTTTTCTCCTTGCACTTATCTGACCTACCCTGCCTGCTGCCTAAAACTCCGCACTTGCCACTTGCTGGCTGCACTACCTTTATTGTTGTTTTTTTATTATTTATTATTATTTATTCTGTTCTCCTTTTGCTCCGCACTTTCCACTTCTCCCCCTTCCTTGCACTTTTTCCCCTCCCACTCCTCCTCCCCCAGCACTTGCGCGTTCTCAATGTCACTGGGCCTAGTAAGAACGTTGTTTTGTTCTCCCCTGTTCCCCTCCCTTGTCGTGTTGCACTCTGAAACACTTGTGTCCGAGCGTGATAGAAATAAAATATCAGTTCAATTCAATTCAATTATACATTATTCTACATATTGTGGTGAGAATACAGTGATGGAGAAGTAGTTATTTTCCTTATTTTTACATAAAGCAAATGTTTTGTTCCTCTTACACCTTGCTCTGACCCGTGGGAAATGGTGGCTTGAGTTATCCGAGTTGGCCTTCCACGTGGATCAACTGGGAGTGGGGGGCAAGTTGGGGTGTGAGCCGAAGGGACCGGTTCATGGAATTTTGTGCACTTTGCACTGCTGAAAAGTGAGTTTGCACTGCCCACACAAACCCTGATTCATGGAACTGTGCAAAGTTTTCTTTTTTGCCGTGCTGCAAAAAACACTTTGCACTGTTCCACCCTGATTCATGGAGCAGTGCAAAGTGTATTTGTGCAGTGCAAAGTGACTTTACCCGCCAAAAATACACTTTGCACAGTTCCGTGAATCAGGGTTTGTGTGGGCAATGCAAACTCACTTTTCTGCAGTGCAAAGTCATTTTGCACCGTGCAAAAAAACTCGTTGAATCGTGCCCAAAGCCCTCTTCCAGCCACTCCCTGCATTTATCCTGAACTACCTGCTACATTGGCAGAAGGGCTGCTTTTGAAACTGGTGAAACCCCTTAATTAATGTAAATAAAATAGTGGTTGGGGCTCTTTAACCACAAAACCTTTTGCACCATCTACATAGGAGTCTGTGTTCCACTTATTTGATGCCTCTGAGTAATTGTGCGGGTAGTTCATATGCCCGAGCTTAAGGTAAACGAGGCAGGCGAGGTATGGTGACGTCGCTCTCCCCTTCCCAGAATACAATATTTTTAAATCTCTTTGCACGAGCTGCAAAAGGCAAGCGATGATCACGTGTTTTCCGATAAACACTACTAAGAAGAAGAATTGGGCCAAAGTCCTTGGAATGGAGGGTCGACTTTTTCCATAAACAATGGAACAAATGTCAGAGCCCCCCCCATGCACCCCAGAGAACTCCTTGTCCTCTGCCAAAAGAATGAGGATCTTGCGAGGTCCCTCAAGGCCTATTCTGACCACATCTGCCTCCTTTCCACCGACCAATTCCACAGAGTATTGGGCATTTCGCATGACATTTGCTACAGATGTCTTTCGAACTTTTGGCCAAACCGTGGCACCGCTTTGCACTTTATATATACACATTTTATATAGTTGGCTCATGCTGTCCTGACGTTACATCCCCTCTTACGAGTGCTGCATCTCTATACCCAGGAATAGGCTCCCCCTCGTGCTTCCTCCACATTCTCAATTTGCTTCTCCGCCCGGCCCTTCTCTCCCCCGCCACGCCCCTGTAATGTCTTTAGACAGTTCTGTCCCTAACAGACCACAAAGAAGAACATAACTAAAGGAAATAAAATATATGTCAACATTTCTATACGATACTGATGAAAGTGCGCTGTGGGTCATCAATCCCTTCAGACACTTATTGGGTTAATTTCTAAGTCGCGGAGTGCAACCGTAAGGCGTAAAAGAACGACTTGCTTTTACACTACAGGGCTTTTGAAAGCACTGTAGGGGCACAAAACGAATTTTACATTTCCACTGTGCATCCCTCCTACACCTTCCAATACCCTGAATTTACCAGGTTTACTGATTATACTGAAATTTTCGGCCTGGCTTAAGACAAATGGATTCCTTTGGAATCCGCCTGTGTTTAGCACTCCCTAAAAGCAAGAGGAGTCCACAGGTATCCATTGTAAATGCTGCCTGGCACGCAGTATGTGCAATTCTTTTTATACAACATGGAGTGTAAAATCATGGCGTAAAAGGCACTTTTGCCTGTCTTTAAAATGTTTTTTATGCTCTGTTTTACCGAGAAGGAAAATTGAACCTAGGCGATCCAACAGCATGCAAGTGGTAACATTAGTGTTCCCCGCTATGCAATTACCACTTTTTACTAAATCACCCCAATAATGTAATCCAGGGGGAAACAGGGATTACCCGAGGTCCCTGTGCCTAACACAGCATCTCATGCTGTGATTTCGCATTGATCTCTGTCGTGCAAACATGCGTACCCAGTGGATATCTAAAATGGCTGCCATCAGGAAGAAAAGATAGGGGATGTCAATACACCTGATAGCTGCGGACTCCTCCTACCCATACGCAAGTGCTAAAAAGAGGACGGTGTTCACAGGGATCAACGACTCTCCAACTGCATCTAAACACTGATGTTTGGAAAGATGTGCTTGGATTCCCCAAACAGTGCGGCAGCATGAAAACCTGCAGAAAATGTGTTTTTTTGGGTGGGGGGTTTCATCCCTGAAAGCCATTTTACACCCTCAATAAGATGAGGGTGTGAATGAGGAAAGGTGGAATCTGGAAAGCAGAACAGGAGGTGCGTTAAAGGAAGGCGTAAACATGCTTACACACTTCCCTTTAACATGCAGCCTCATTCTGCAGCATTGACCGGATGGAGGTAGGCACGGATTCGTGCTCACCTCTCCCGTCTTGTGAGTGCACTTCATTACACGCCTGTATGAGATTTTTCTGCAGGTGTACCTGTAAAGACTGGAGGGGGGTGTCTGTACTCCTGCTCTCTATATGGTAGAGGAGGGGCACCCCAGCTAGGATTCTCTACTGTTGGTAGCAATGGACGAGCAATCAAGGCCTAGCTTCTCAGGAGAGGATGCAGGCTGGTTCTTAAGTACAGTACAGTGTAGTCCCCAAGCCCCCACAAAGTAATGTCCACACACTGAATTAGTGAAAACACAGTCTTTATATAATTAAGGTTCAAAGTTATATATATACACAATCACAATAACTCACTTTGTGCTCAGTTAATCCACACAAATATATACAGTTCTAAATGGTACCACAATTATTATCAGATTTCATTAAAGTGCATTAACTGTACTCTGGTCAAATGTCACACAAATCAATTAATAAAGGTAACCAACAATAGACGTATGAAGAAAGAAGTTGGTAAGAACAATTGGCAGAATACTGGCCCCGTTTACCTAGACACAGCTCTGTGTGGAGATCCCCCACCCCGGGCAACCTGTGAAAAAGATACACAACAAGCCCAGTCCATATATTGTTCGTCCGAGTCTTTCCAAAAGTTCAGCAACCCCAAAGTACCTGGTGTTGTAGAGTTCCTCGTCGGGAAATCAACGGCCCTTCTTGAATGCACTCCCTTTAAGGCAGGAGCCACGGTCATCGAACGTCTGACAATGAATGGGGTGAACCACAGCAGTGAGGTGGCAGCTTCGTTCCTAGCAGTGCTCGTCGACGAGGGAGCGTAGCCGTCCTGCAAGGAAGAGGCATGCGGGGCACCTCAGTGTCGATAGTTCAGGACCGCAAAGAGTTTGAGGAACTTTGGCCCAGCAAGGGCAGCAGGTCGTCGGTGACTCTACAGTTGTCTGGTGGCCAGAAACCCACCGGCGGATGCTCCTCGGCATGTCGACGGCATGGCCTTCTCTGGCGGGATAAAGCGGTCGGCGGTGGGGATGAGCGTGTCCGGGAATCAAATGTCTTCATCAATGGAGCATTGCGGTTCCAGTTGTCGACGGCACGCCATCAAGCAGTCCCTGCTTTTGGGCAACTAACTTCGATGGGCCTCCAGCGGTTATAGTGAACCTTCGAACCCTGGTTGACAAGGGTGGATGGAATGTCCGGTGCTTCTCTTTGTTCTCCTCGGCGGTCCCCATCTCCGGTTGGCATGCCTGTCGAGGGTCTGATTTCCAGTGAGCTTTGGCGAAGGTTAGCAGTGAACGATCGTCCCTCGTAGCTCAGGAAGGGGGCACCTAACTAGGTCCTCTCACAGCAGCTTTCAGATCGACGAAGTAGAGCAGCAGCAATACTTCTCTTCCAGCAGGGCTTCAAAGTTAAGCTTCAGTTTCAATGTCAGTTTCAACTCCAGCTTCTGAACGATCTCTAGCAGTGAGTGGCCCCCAGATATACTGTTGATCTCCCATTCATTCTGCTGGGTCACACTCAGGAAACCAGTCACTCAGAAGGGCATTCAGGCAGTCAGTCAGCCAATCAGGCGCACAGTGCATTCAGGCCATTCTTCTCCATCCAGACACTCACAACGCAGAATGTGGATTCAGACAAGTACCACGCCATTCAACACTACACACTGTATTCATACCATTTTCGGGCAGGGCTGTCTCAGTCTTTGTGTCAAACACCAGATACTAGACATCCACAACAAAGAATGTGTATTCGTCACACACTCCATTCACCCAGGTCCCACCAACAGGCGTACCCACAACATACGGTCATTGGGAAGGCTTCAGCCAGTCTGGTCGACACTTCCCCACACTACCATATATGGAACTTCCACCCAACAGCCAGCCAGGGGGAAGGGACAGAGTCAGGGCTTCCCGGGACTTCGGGAAACCAAAGTAACAGGCGGTGGAAGGCAAGAGGCCACAGGGGCCATCTTGTTTCCATCAGGAATCTACTGATTCCAATTAAAGGGCCTGGGTATCCCAAAATGGAGAGTACTCAGAGCACCTGTCAAATTCAGCATGGAGCTGCCACCAGCACATACCCTGCTCTGTGGGCCACACACAGGTGCCCAAAAACATACACTAGGGGCACAGAGTTGTACCCCCACCCATGGGTGCCATAAGAGTATCCCATGGGTCTGTACACCAAACCAAAAGAGAGAGCTGCACCGCCAGGAGTCCCACATGAACTCCTGTGTGGAAAACACAACAGAACACACAATAAAAACAGTAAAGGACAAGGATACGGAGGCCTTGTCCCTTTGATGCATTTCCAGCATCACAGTCCCCCCACCCCAAACTGAAGTTAGGGTGCCTAATCTCCCACGAGATAGACACCCTCATCCAGACGGTCAACATACCTTCTGGAAAGGCCAACTGCATTATCATGACTCTTCCCTGGTCTATGCTCTATGGTGAGGTCTAGCCCTTGCAGGCTAATGGACCACCTGAGCAGTTTCGGGTTCTCACCCTTCATCTGCATAAGCCACTTTAGGGGCTTATGATCTATTTGGACCTTGAAAGTAGACCCTGTAAGGTAGGGCCTAAAATGCCTAGGGTTCCAAACTATGCTAAAACATTCCTTTTCAACAGTAGCCCACCTACGTTCTCTACCCTGGAGTTGTCTACTGATGAATATGATCGGATGTTCCCTCCCTTTGTCATCTAACTGGGACAAGACAGCTCCAATTCCGGTGTCGCAGGCATCCGTCTGGATGATAAAGGGTTGGCTGTAGTCAGGCGCACACAACACAGATGCCCTACACAGACTTTCTTTCAAGCCATTTTCTTTTTACAGGAATGAGGAGCCCTAAAACCCTGCCTGAACCAACCCCCATAAATACAAAGGCAGCATACAAAGGCAATCCTAGGACCAAAAAATGCACACCCCAGCATTCCAAACGCAAAGACCCTCTAATCTCCCTCCTAGCAACTACAACCCTCACTAGCCCACTTAATAAAGGAGCTCTAATAAACGCTAGATCTCTTGTAGCACACGCCACAGAGATTGCTGATCTAATCCTGAGCGATAACTTAGACTTCCTCGCAATCACTGAGACATGGTTGCACACTGCAGCAGGCCCTATGCTCATGCTGGCAGTTCCTGAGGGCTATACAATCCTAAGGCAAGATAGAAAAGGAACCATAAGTGGAGGCATTGCCGTTATCTGCATATTCACCCTCTCTATGACATTAGCACCCCCTTACGACATCCATTCATGCGAAGTTCTTTCTGCCAAATTACCACTGATCAACTACCAGACCTTCAATATCCATTTCATCTACCGCCCCCAGGCCCAACCGGGACTTTCGAGGAAGACATCCACACTATACTCTCCAGCAACCTCATAAACTCCACGCAAGACTACTACTTGGGGACCTCGACTTGGGATACAACGACCCATCGGATCAGTCTGCCTTAGCAACAGCAAACATCCTATCAGAATATGGCCTTACCCAAAGAAGCAAAACCCCTACCCATAACAAAGGGAGAATACTAGATTGGGTAGCAGACTACAACTGCCATGCCAACATACTCTCCACTTCACCTCTACCATGGACTGACCATTACCTACTCTCATTTATGCTATCCACCAACAGACCCCCCCCATACCTGCCCCTAGGGCCCCACCCACCCTATCTCAAAATAAAAAAGAGCATCACGGCGGATAGGCTCATCCCTGAGATTCTCCTCACCCACAACTCACTTCCTGACAATATTGACCAGGAAAGCATGGTCAATGAATATAACAAAATCATGGCCTCCTCCTTAGATCAGATTGCCCCTCTCAAACTAAGACTGCGTATGCCAAAAAACCACTTAAACAAATGGTTTACTCCATTCCTAAAAAATGTAAGACAACAAAAAAGAAACTGCGAGGCTGCATGGAAATTACTACTATCGGAAGCCAACAAACTAAAACTTACAAAACTCTCTTCACTCTACAAAAAAGAAATCTACTTAGCCAAACGGGAATCCTACGACACCCTCATCTCCCAAGCTAATTCCAATATGAAAGAATTATTTACAATTCTTAAAGAACTAGAGTCTCCCATTGTAATACCTGACACTTGCACCAAAGATAAAAAATGGTGCTCAGAGATCCAACACACACTAGCTAACAAAGTATCCACATTACAAAATAAAATATCCCAAAAAAAGAATCTTTAAATGTTGCACCCCCACCTAAACCATCCGTGAACACCACAGAAAACCAGCCCATCCGCTTTAATTTCTCTAAAGTATCTATCATAGAGGTGGAAAGAATTATCCTATTTCTCAAATCAACCAACTGCCAGGGTGATCCCTGCCCAGCACAAGTCATCAAGGATGTGGCTCGAGACCTGTCACCTTTCATATCCAAGCTCATCAACGCATCCTTTGCCATCGGCACCATCCCCCATAACCTCAAGGAATCGTGGGTACTCCCAATACTAAAAAAATCCACTCTTGATCCATTAACTCCCACCACCTAGAGACCAATCACAACAGTCCCGTTCCTTCTAAAAACACTAGATAAATTGGCCTACATGCAAATTCAAAAATACCTAGAACTGCACCACCTGCTAGGAGCCAGACAGTCAGGCTTCCGCCCACAACATGGAGCTGAGACCGCCCTCATTGATCTAAAAACCCAAGTCGATAAGCTTAGAGACAGTGGAAAATCAGCTCTACTGTTACTCCTAGACCTCTCAGCTGCCTTCGATTTGGTAGATCATACAATCCTATGCAACCATCTCGACACAGCAGCTCACTTCTCCAAAGATGCCATAACCTGGATTAGATCTTTCCTAAGCAGCAGAACAATGAGGGTCTTCTCGCCTTCAGCAGCAGCAGATCCCACTCCTATAACCTGCGGGGTGCCACAGGGGTCCTCCGTCTCGCCCACACTGTACAATATCTTTACCAAGCCCCTCTTCGATGATTTAGACCATCTTGGTATCACCTACACTAACTATGCAGATGATACTCAGATCCTCCTCCCACTTACAGGGGATTACGACGAGGATTTGGCCTTGGTAAATATAGTGTACATCATCATCCAGGCATGGATGGCCATGCACGGTCTATGCCTGAATGATGATAAAACAGAACTCATCATCCTGGGTAGCCCCACTAACCTACAAAAATTAGGACCCGACTACACCTCCTTCTTAATTGATGGCAACCTCATTAATGTAGCACAAGAGGTAAAAACATTAGGCTTTCACCTCGATTCCACTCTATCATTCACTAAACAGGTCAGCACGCTAGCGTCCTCCACGGCGTACACGTGCAAACTCATTAGAACCGGAAAGCCATTTCTCTCAAATAATAGCTGTACCATCCTGGCCAGAGCCCTCATACTGTCCCGTCTAGACTACTGTAACGTCCTTTTCATAGGCTCCAACAAATCCATCATTACCAGAATCCAAACCCTACAAAACAATGCCCTTAGAGCAGCCTTAGGTATCTCCAGAAGAGAAAACATCTCCGAGAGCAGACAACAAAAAAACTGGCTCTGGACCAACGACAATATCCTATTAAAAACTGCGTCACTCACTCACAAATCTCTTAACAATGCCGCACTCATCTACCTCTCTGAGAGATTCCACAAATGGACATCCTCAAGACCAACTAGATCAATAAATCTGGACTGCTTGTCCATCCCCAAATTCAAATGATCGACGATTGGTGGCAACAGCTTCCCTGTTTAAGCGGGAAAACTTTGGAATTCCATGCCTCCCTCCCTGAGAGCAGACCAGCCCTATCAGAATTTCAGAACCAACACCATTTTATGGCTAAAATCCACTGACCAATAACCACACGTCTATATAGCTTAACTGCAACTTACAACACCTGCCTGACAATCCCTTGACGCCAACCTCACTTCTATGTACAATACCTATAATATACTGTAAATATCTGCATACCCTGCTTGTATAATAATGTATAGTAATGTATTGCTTTGTATGACTTTGTATGACTACCTGCAACCTTGTAACTCACCGCAACTAAGCTTAGCATATTCTTGTACCTGCTGCACCCTGATACCCTTGGGTCTAGTGCGCATTACAAATAATAAAACAAACAACAAACATCAAAGGCCCTCTGACAGTCTTCAGTCCAATTAACCTTCCTAGGTTGTTTGGGTGAAGTCAGAGATGTCAGAGGTGCAGCTATTGTTCAATAGTCCACCATGAAATTATGATAATACCCAGTGAGGACCAAAAAGGCTCTCACCTGGGAAGTGGGAGTCTCCCAGTCATGTACATCCTGTACTTTACTGGGGAGAGGTTGGATTTGACCCCCTCCTAACTCATGACTAAGATACGTGACTTTCCCCTGAGCTATCTGGCACTTGGTGGCCTTGATAGTGAGGTTAGCCCTTTTGGCATGGTCCGTCAGAGCTCTTTGCCAATAGCCTGAGGTAAGGTCAAAGGTGCTCACAAATTTGGCAGCACCTATGGTCTCCATGAGCTCATCAGCCCTGGGCAATAGGTGCGCGTCAGTTTTGGTTTCGGCATTGACTCCTCGGTAGTCCACACAGAACCTCCAATCCTTGGTGCCTGCCTGGGAACAAGGACCACTGGAGTTAACCAGGGACTGGTTGAGGGTTCAATAACAACAAGATCCAACATCTTGGTGACCTCAGCCTGGATGTGGTTCTTAACGGTATCGGACATATGGTAGCACCTGCTTTTGACAGGCACACTGTCTCCAGTGTAAATTTCGTGCCTACACCACGGTGTAAGGCCTGGTGTCAGTGAGAACACAGAGGCATACTGCCGGAGCAAAGCCCTGCAGGCCTTCTGCTGCTCTGTCGTCAGATCTGGAGAGAGATGTACTCCCTCCACTGAGCCATCCTAAGGGTTGATATGCAGCAAATTAGGAAGGGGCTCACTCTCATCCTCTTCTTGCTCTGATGCTAGCAAGACATGAGACCTCCGCTCGCCTATGGAAAGGCTTGAGCCTGTTGACATGGAATACTTGAGGGGCTACCTCAGAGACTTCCATGTCAACCAGATTATTGACTTTGCCCATCTTGGAGATTATCCTGAAGGGTCCAGTCCATTTGTCTGCCAAAGCGTGAGGCTTGGTAGGCTCCATCACAAGGATCTCCTGGCCTGGAGTCCAATCCACTTACAAGGCTTTAAGGTCATGCCAGTACTTATTCAATTCTTGGCTGGCTTTGAGATTCGCTGTCGCCTGACCCATCATCTGTGTCAACCTCCGTCTGAGGCCTAACACATAGTCCCCCACTTGCTTGGCAGGACCTGAAGAGGTGGCTTTCAAACCTTCTCTGATCAAGGCAAGGGGCCCCCTCATGGGATGTCCAAAGAGTAACTCAAATGGGCTGAAACCTGTCACGATCCATGCCCCTGACCCCCTCAGGTATAACAGCCCCCTGGCAGCAGTGGGGCTAAAGCCCTTCACACTGGCCCCAAGAGCCTTAAAATTCCATCAGAAACATACATGGAGTCAGTCCTGGTGCCTTTGGCACCAGGCTCATTATCAGGAATAAAGTAATACCAGTTTTGGACCTTAATCCAACATGGAGGCCTATTACACAGCTCAGTTCTTTAGAACCAAGCCATGCGGTCTAGTGTTTTGGGTTTGGCTGGGCCTGGAACTACTTGGCCCAGAACTACTTTACCTGGGCTATTTAAACCACACCCAAACAGCGGAAAACGCTTTGCGTTATACTGCACTCCTGCAGCATAACGCTCACCATGTCCAGCTCCTGCTCATCTGCTTCTCCGGCGGCCCGATCCTGAAGCCCTAGTTCCGGATTCCATTAATAACCTGGAAGAACAAGAACAGCAATAGCGAGCAAGAACACTTACCAGTGAAGTAACCGGTCTTGAATCCATCCTGCGCTTGGCTTACCTCGCCCATCTCCGGAGTTTGCCGCAACCTGCAAAGGTAAAGAAACAAGGACAGCATTAATAACAATTCTTCCCTGGCCAAGCAGCGAGTCCTGGCAGCACCCTGCGCTTCTCTTACCTCGCCCATCTCTGCGTTTCACCGCAACCTGCAAGGGACAAGGAACAACGTCAGCATGAACCAAGCACTTACCTGGGCAAGCAGCGCTTCGATCGCTCATCACTCTGGAACATCACCGCAACCTGTACAAGGGAAGAGAACACAGGTTAGCAATTAACACCAATAACCAGCGCAGCACTCCACGCATCAATAAATCACAGTGGTCTTCACCACCGGCACGGCAACTCCTAGATCACAACCATCCCTGTGAAAACAAAAAGAGACTTTGTTAGGGAACAGCGTAGTGGAGCAAGACGCTGAGAAGACACAGAAAACGGAGGGAATGAAAGAGACAGAATAAAGACGGAAAAGACATTATAACTCACCTGGAAGATAGCAAGCAGAGTCAGAGTCACAGCCGGTCTGGACGCAACATAAGGGCACATGGACCAGTGAAGCAACTAGGTCCACGGAACGCCCGCACCAACCACGCGCCCCTGCACAGAGACGCAGGAGGGAGAGTTCAACGCACAAAAACCTAAGGTGAGCAATAACGCCAAGGGAGGGGATTTGGACCAGAGGGAGGTGGGAGACCACCCATCACAGAACCAGTATCTTAACCCTCCATTTTCCTGTTGTAGGCGCTACCCAACGTCTGGCAAATAACCAAGCAGAGAGGAGTCTGGGATAGCGCTTAGACCTCCATCCAGTATCGTGTAGTGCCCCCGTGGATACCAGGTGAGCATAACAAAACCAATACCCTCTTGAGGTACCTCTCTGTAATCGAATAGCAGGCATGGCAGGAGGAGATCCCATTTCCTCCCTAGGGGCTCTTCTAGAGCACCTAGCATGCCCTTGAGAGTTTTGTTAAATCTGTCGACCAGACCATTGGTATGGGGATGGTAAGAGGTGGAGAACTTGTAGGTTATCCCTCACTCTTTCCACATGGTTTTCATGTAACTAGAGATGAAGTTGGATCCTCTGTCAGAGACAACCTCCTTAGGGAATCCAACATGGGTGAAAATGCCCAGGAGAGCCCTGGCAACCACCTTGGCAGTAACAGTCCGAAGGGGTATAGCCTCAGGGTACTTGGTGGCATGATCAACCAAGACCAGGATGAACTGATGTCCACCTGAAGTGGGAGGGTTAAGGGGACCGACAATGTCAAGGCCCACCCTCTCAAATGGTGTGCCAACCACTGGCAACTGCTGCAGTAGGGCAATGAAACGGCCTCCAGTCTTGCCAGACAACTGATAAGTTTGGCAGGTCCTGCAGTGTGACTCCATCCGGGGCCAGTAGAAATGGGCAGAGAGCCTCTGCTTAGTCTTCTTGGTACCAAGATGACCAGCCAAGGGCACCTCATGCACCAACTGCAGCAGGAAGGGCCTGTAAACCTGGGGTACCACTAACCTCTTGAGGGCCCCAGGTTCAGGATTAGAACAATGAGCTCACCCTGCCAATAGATCTGGAATGTCCTAGGCACTTCTCCCTGTGCCTGGGACAGGGCCTATTTCCTCAGACCCTCAAGAGAGTGGCACTCTCTCTGACCCTTACAGAAGTCTGCCCGGGACAGTCCCCCATCAGCCAACAGGCATTGAAGGTCGGGGTGGTCCTCCGGGTTGAGAACCTCTCCCGCAGGAGGGTCTTCTGCCTCTTCTCCCTCAGGAGTTGAGTTTGGGTTTTCCACTGGACCCAACCCGTCTGGAGCATGGATCCCAATGGGTGCTGTAGGAACAGCAGGAAGAGAAGAAGCCCTGGCAGAGATGGCCTTCTGGTACTTCCGTCTTCTTGCCTTAGGCCTCGCCTTTGGCTCGGGTACCTGACTCACAGCCAGATCCTGTGTCACCTGTGACCTAGTGACTGCAGCAGCAGTCAGGGGGAGACCATCAGAGATCAATTCCAACTCTACTAGATCATTTCCTAGCAGAATGTTAGCAGGGACATTGTCCTGAACCAGGACAGGAAGATTAGCTGTCTTGTCCCCAATCATGAGTGTGACTAAGGCTACAGGCGATAATTTGGGAGGCCCACCAGCTAACCTGGTGGTTCTCAGAGGAGCACCTACATAGTCCTCTGACTTGAGCAGGGTCCTGCCCATCACTGTCATGCTTGCCCCAGTGTCTCTCAAACCAGTAGAAGGCTGGCCATTCAAGAGGACACTTCTCAAAAACCTACGGGTGTTCTGTGGGATTGTCGCCAGTACTTCTGCGTACTCGTTCCAGGCCCCAAGGGACACTAGGGAATTCTCTACAGGAGCACCGAATGTGATCCCTGTAGAGGAGGGGAGGACAGTGGCTTCCACCTCAGGCATGGGGTATGGGTAGCTCAGGCTGACACCCTCGACTCCAAGTGCCTTACCTTTACACTTGGAGTCACCATTCTTGTGATCCAGAGCCCCATATTCCCAACAAGTGCCAGGAGTGCGGGGTACGGTACTGGAACCACTGGGAGCCTGCTTTGCAGTAGGTGGACCACTACTCTTATTCCCACCCACAGAGGACTTATCCCCACTAGATTTGCAGATCTTAGGAGAGGATGGTTTTGGTTTACCCGACTGTGATTGTTTTTGGACTCCTCAGCTTTCTGAGAGGCCCCCTTTTCTTTGTCCTTGTCCTTCCCACTGGAGTCCTTAGGGGACACCCGATGGGCGACCGACCTGTCCGCCAGCCTGGTCAGCTTAAAGGGATCCAAAATGGTCAGGTCAGCAATATACTGACACAGCTCTGTTGCACAGGCTTCAGAAAAATGCTCAAAAAACAAAAGGTGGGACTATTCAACAAATGTTTTCACTTTGTATCCATCAATCCACCGCATCATGTTCATATGTGCAGCACTTACCCAGTCAACCCAAGACGCATTCTCTCTTTTCTTAAAATCCCTGAACCTTTTAGGGTATTGGGTAGGTGTCTTGTCAAACTTGGCAATCAAAGCAGACTTCATGCACTCATACTGACCCCTTTCTCCCACACTCAGTTTCAGAATACAGTCATACCCAGTCTGAGGCACTCTGCTTAACAAACACTTAGCCCAATCTCTCTTATCAACATCATGAATTGCACAGGCCATCTCAAACGCTGGAGGATATCAGAACCCTCAACATACACACCAACCAAATCTTTCATAAACTTGGTGGCTGGGACCTGACACTCTCAACTGGTTTCGCTGAAGTCTCCACTCTAGCTTTCTCTAGCTGTATTTTCTGACACTTGGTGTCCTTGTTCTTGAGTTCAAGGTCCTTATCTTGGAGTTCAAGATCCCTATTATTGAGCTCCACTTGTTGTGCCAACTCCTCTTTCTTAAGCTCAGCTTCTATTTCTAACTTGCGGTATTCAAAGGCCAATTTCATCCTTAATAATTCAAGTACCAGGTCATTCCCTGAAGAAACATTGCTGGAGGTGGAAAAAGAGGCAGTAGGAATGGTGGCATTCCCAGAAATAGATTTGATGGCAACCCCAGGGGCAGGAGCCTCAATGGTTACATCCTCCCCTTCAAGATCTTCACAATCAATCTGGTAGTCCACCAGGGCAGCTATCAGCTCAGCCCTAGACTTATCCACAAAGTCTAACTCCCTGACGGCTTCACAAGCACTCTGGACAGCCTCTAAGCTCATCCTAGTCAATTTACCATTTGCAATAGATCCCATTGCTTGTAAGGCAGTTATCTAGCACAAAACTAAACCTCAATTTTAACAAAGTGAAGATATTTTGTAAGTCGCACGGTTATACACAGATCCTTAAAACCATAAGCATCCCACCGCTGCCACCAGTGTAAAGACTGGAGGGGGTGTCTGTACTCCTGCTCTCTATATGGTAGAGGAGAGGCAGAGAGGACCTGAGCCAAGATTCTTTATTGTTGGTAGCAATGGATGAGCAATCATGGCCTAGATTCTCAGGAGGTGATGCGCGCTGGTTCCTAAGTACAGTGTAGTCCCCAAGCACCCACAAAGGAATGTTCACACACTGTATTAGTGAAAACACAGTTTTTATATAATTAAGGTTCAAAGTTATATACACAATCACAATTACTCACTTTGTGCTCAGTTAATCTACAATGGCAAATATATACAGTTCTAAGTGGTACCACAATTATTATCAGATTTCATTAAAGTGCATCACTGTACTCTGATCAAATGTCACACAAATCAATTAATAAAGTTAACCAACAATAGACATAGGAGGAAAGCAGTTGCTTAGAACACCTGGGCAACCTGTATAAAAGATACACTACAAGCCCAGTCCAAATATTGTTCACCCGAGTCTTTTCAAAAGTTCAGCAACCCCAAAGTACCTGGTGTTGTAGAGTTCCTCATCGGGAAATCGATGGCCATTCTTGAGTGCACTCCCTTTAAGGTAGGGGCTGCGGGTCATTGAACGTCCAACGATGAACAGGGTGCAGGGTGAACCATGGCGGCGAGGTGGCAGCTTTGTTCCTAGTGGTGCTCGTCGACGAGGGAGCATAGACGCCCTGCAAGGAAGAGGCGTGCGGGGCACCTCGGTGTCGATAGTTCAGGACCGCAAAGAGTTTGAGGAACTTTGGCCCATCAAGGGTGTTGGGTCGTCGGTGACTCTGCAGTCGTCTGGTGGCAGGAAACCCACCGGCGGATGCTCCTCTGCGTGTCGAAGGCCTGGCCTTCTCTGGCGGGATAAGGCGGTCGGCGGTGATGACGAGCGCATCCGGGAATCAAATGCCTTAATCAATGGAGTGTTGCGGCTCCAGTCGTCGATGGCACGGCGTCATCAGTCCCCGCTTCTGGGCAACTAACTTTGACGGGCCTCCAGCGGTTATAGCAACCTGCAAACCCTGGTCGACGACGGTGGATGGAATGTCCGGTGCTTCTCTTCGTTCTCCTCGGCGGTCCCCGTCTCCGGTCGGCAGCCTGTTGAGGTTCTGATTTACAGGGAGCTTCGCCATAGGTTAGCAGTGCACGATGGTCCCTTGTAGCTCAGGAAGAGGGCACCTAACCAGGTCCTCTCTGGATCAGTTCTTGAAGACACAGCAGCTTTCAGATCGACGAAGTAGAGCAGCAGCAATAATTCTCTTGCAGCAGGGCTTTAAGGTTAAGCTTCAGTTTCAATGTCAGTTTAAACTCCAGCTTCTGAACGATTTCTAGCAGTGAGAGGCCCCCAGATATACTGTTGATCTCCCATTCATTCTGCTGGGTCACACTCAGGCAACCAATCACTCAGACGGACATTCAGGCAGTCAGTCAGCCAATCAGGCGCACAGTGCATTGAGGCCATTCTTCTCCATCCAGACACTCACAACACAGAATGTGGATTCGGACAAGTACCACACCATTCAACACTACACACCGCATTCATACCAGTTTCGTGCAGGGCTGTCTCAGTCATTGGGCCTCATTACACGGATGGCGGAGAACCATGGCGCTAATAACAGGGTGCAGGGTGAACCATGGCGGCGAGGTGGCAGCTTTGTTCCTAGTGGTGCTCGTCGACGAGGGAGCATAGACGCCCTGCAAGGAAGAGGCGTGCGGGGCACCTCGGTGTCGATAGTTCAGGACCGCAACGAGTTTGAGGAACTTTGGCCCATCAAGGGTGTTGGGTCGTCGGTGACTCTGCAGTCGTCTGGTGGCAGGAAACCCACCGGCGGATGCTCCTCGGCGTGTCGAAGGCCTGGCCTTCTCTGGCGGGATAAGGCGGTCGGCGGTGATGACGAGCGCATCCGGGAATCAAATGCCTTAATCAATGGAGCGTTGCGGCTCCAGTCGTCGATGGCACGGCGTCATCAGTCCCCGCTTCTGGGCAACTAACTTTGACGGGCCTCCAGCGGTTATAGCGAACCTGCAAACCCTGGTCGACGACGGTGGATGGAATGTCCGGTGCTTCTCTTCGTTCTCCTCGGCGGTCCCCGTCTCCGGTCGGCAGCCTGTTGAGGGTCTGATTTCCAGGGAGCTTCGCCATAGGTTAACAGTGCACGATGGTCCCTTATAGCTCAGGAAGAGGGCACCTAACCAGGTCCTCTCTGGATCAGTTCTTGAAGACACAGCAGCTTTCAGATCGACGAAGTAGAGCAGCAGCAATAATTCTCTTGCAGCAGGGCTTTAAGGTTAAGCTTCAGTTTCAATGTCAGTTTAAACTCCAGCTTCTGAACGATTTCTAGCAGTGAGAGGCCCCCAGATATACCGTTGATCTCCCATTCATTCTGCTGGGTCACACTCAGGCAACCAATCACTCAGACGGACATTCAGGCAGTCAGTCAGCCAATCAGGCGCACAGTGCATTGAGGCCATTCTTCTCCATCCAGACACTCACAACACAGAATGTGGATTCGGACAAGTACCACACCATTCAACACTACACACCGCATTCATACCAGTTTCGTGCAGGGCTGTCTCAGTCATTGGGCCTCATTACACGGATGGCGGAGAACCATGGCGCTAATAACAGGGTGCAGGGTGAACCATGGCGGCGAGGTGGCAGCTTTGTTCCTAGTGGTGCTCGTCGACGAGGGAGCATAGACGCCCTGCAAGGAAGAGGCGTGCGGGGCACCTCGGTGTCGATAGTTCAGGACCGCAAAGAGTTTGAGAAACTTTGGCCCATCAAGGGTGTTGGGTCGTCGGTGACTCTGCAGTCGTCTGGTGGCAGGAAACCCACCGGCGGATGCTCCTCGGCGTGTCGAAGGCCTGGCCTTCTCTGGCGGGATAAGGCGGTCGGCGGTGATGACGAGCGCATCCGGGAATCAAATGCCTTAATCAATGGAGCGTTGCGGCTCCAGTCGTCGATGGCACGGCCTCATCAGTCCCCGCTTCTGGGCAACTAACTTTGACGGGCCTCCAGCGGTTATAGCGAACCTGCAAACCCTGGTCGACGAAGGTGGATGGAATGTCCGGTGCTTCTCTTCGTTCTCCTCGGCGGTCCCCATCTCCGGTCGGCAGCCTGTTGAGGGTCTGATTTCCAGGGAGCTTTGCCATAGGTTAGCAGTGCACGATGGTCCCTTGTAGCTCAGGAAGAGGGCACCTAACCAGGTCCTCTCTGGATCAGTTCTTGAAGACACAGCAGCTTTCAGATCGACGAAGTAGAGCAGCAGCAATAATTCTCTTGCAGCAGGGCTTTAAGGTTAAGCTTCAGGTTCAATGTCAGTTTAAACTCCAGCTTCTGAACGATTTCTAGCAGTGAGAGGCCCCCAGATATACCGTTGATCTCCCATTCATTCTGCTGGGTCACACTCAGGCAACCAATCACTCAGACGGACATTCAGGCAGTCAGTCAGCCAATCAGGCGCACAGTGCATTGAGGCCATTCTTCTCCATCCAGACACTCACAACACAGAATGTGGATTCGGACAAGTACCACACCATTCAACACTACACACCGCATTCATACCAGTTTCGTGCAGGGCTGTCTCAGTCATTGGGCCTCATTACACGGATGGCGGAGAACCATGGCGCTAATAACAGGGTGCAGGGTGAACCATGGCGGCGAGGTGGCAGCTTTGTTCCTAGTGGTGCTCATCGACGAGGGAGCATAGACGCCCTGCAAGGAAGAGGCGTGCGGGGCACCTCGGTGTCGATAGTTCAGGACCGCAACGAGTTTGAGGAACTTTGGCCCATCAAGGGTGTTGGGTCGTCGGTGACTCTGCAGTCGTCTGGTGGCAGGAAACCCACCGGCGGATGCTCCTCGGCGTGTCGAAGGCCTGGCCTTCTCTGGCGGGATAAGGCGGTCGGCGGTGATGACGAGCGCATCCGGGAATCAAATGCCTTAATCAATGGAGCGTTGCGGCTCCAGTCGTCGATGGCACGGCGTCATCAGTCCCGGCTTCTGGGCAACTAACTTTGACGGGCCTCCAGGGGTTATAGCGAACCTGCAAACCCTGGTCGACGACGGTGGATGGAATGTCCGGTGCTTCTCTTCGTTCTCCTCGGCGGTCCCCGTCTCCGGTCGGCAGCCTGTTGAGGGTCTGATTTCCAGGGAGCTTCGCCATAGGTTAGCAGTGCACGATGGTCCCTTATAGCTCAGGAAGAGGGCACCTAACCAGGTCCTCTCTGGATCAGTTCTTGAAGACACAGCAGCTTTCAGATCGACGAAGTAGAGCAGCAGCAATAATTCTCTTGCAGCAGGGCTTTAAGGTTAAGCTTCAGTTTCAATGTCAGTTTAAACTCCAGCTTCTGAACGATTTCTAGCAGTGAGAGGCCCCCAGATATACCGTTGATCTCCCATTCATTCTGCTGGGTCACACTCAGGCAACCAATCACTCAGACGGACATTCAGGCAGTCAGTCAGCCAATCAGGCGCACAGTGCATTGAGGCCATTCTTCTCCATCCAGACACTCACAACACAGAATGTGGATTCGGACAAGTACCACACCATTCAACACTACACACCGCATTCATACCAGTTTCGTGCAGGGCTGTCTCAGTCATTGGGCCTCATTACACGGATGGCGGAGAACCATGGCGCTAATAACAGGGTGCAGGGTGAACCATGGCGGCGAGGTGGCAGCTTTGTTCCTAGTGGTGCTCGTCGACGAGGGAGCATAGACGCCCTGCAAGGAAGAGGCGTGCGGGGCACCTCGGTGTCGATAGTTCAGGACCGCAAAGAGTTTGAGGAACTTTGGCCCATCAAGGGTGTTGGGTCGTCGGTGACTCTGCAGTCGTCTGGTGGCAGGAAACCCACCGGCGGATGCTCCTCGGCGTGTCGAAGGCCTGGCCTTCTCTGGCGGGATAAGGCGGTCGGCGGTGATGACGAGCGCATCCGGGAATCAAATGCCTTAATCAATGGAGCGTTGCGGCTCCAGTCGTCGATGGCACGGCGTCATCAGTCCCCGCTTCTGGGCAACTAACTTTGACGGGCCTCCAGCGGTTATAGCGAACCTGCAAACCCTGGTCGACGAAGGTGGATGGAATGTCCGGTGCTTCTCTTCGTTCTCCTCGGCGGTCCCCATCTCCGGTCGGCAGCCTGTTGAGGGTCTGATTTCCAGGGAGCTTCGCCAAAGGTTAGCAGTGCACGATGGTCCCTTGTAGCTCAGGAAGAGGGCACCTAACCAGGTCCTCTCTGGATCAGTTCTTGAAGACACAGCAGCTTTCAGATCGACGAAGTAGAGCAGCAGCAATAATTCTCTTGCAGCAGGGCTTTAAGGTTAAGCTTCAGGTTCAATGTCAGTTTAAACTCCAGCTTCTGAACGATTTCTAGCAGTGAGAGGCCCCCAGATATACCGTTGATCTCCCATTCATTCTGCTGGGTCACACTCAGGCAACCAATCACTCAGACGGACATTCAGGCAGTCAGTCAGCCAATCAGGCGCACAGTGCATTGAGGCCATTCTTCTCCATCCAGACACTCACAACACAGAATGTGGATTCGGACAAGTACCACACCATTCAACACTACACACCGCATTCATACCAGTTTCGTGCAGGGCTGTCTCAGTCATTGGGCCTCATTACACGGATGGCGGAGAACCATGGCGCTATTAGCGCCATGGTTCATGCCGGTAAAATACCGGCACCGCCTTGGCGGAAAGGGGAATTACCGCTCCATTCCAAGGTTGGCGGGGCGGTAATTCCCCCTTCCACCATTGCCCTTCCCCATTCCCATTTTCAGCCCATAGGGCTCAATGGGAATGGGGAAGGCGCTAATTACGGTACCGCAAATTGCGGTACCGTAATTAACTCCCTGAGTCCCTTTGCGGGTTGGTTTTTAACGCCTGCAAAGAGCAGGCGTTAAATCCCCCAACCCGCAAAGGGACCTCGTAGTAAGGCGGTAAAGATTTACCGGTACCAGTATTTTACCGGTACCGGTAAATCCTTACCGCCATCCGTGTAATGAGGCCCATTGTGTCAAACACCAAATACTAGACATCGACAACATAAAATGCGTATTTGTCACACACTCCATTCACCCAGGTCACACCTACAGGCGTACCCACAACATACCGTTGTTGGGAAGGATCCAGCCAGTCTGGTCGGCACTTCCCCACACTACCATATATGGAACTTCCAACCAACAGCCAGCCAGGGGGAAGGGACAGAGTCAGGGCCTCCGGGGACTTTGGGAAAACCAAGGTAACAGGCGATGGAAGGCAAGAGGCCACGGGGGCCATCTTGTTTCCATCAGGAATCTGCTGATTCCAATGACAGGGCTTAGGTATCCCAAAATGGATGGGACTCAGAGCACCTGTCAAATTCAGCATGGAGTTGACACCAGCCCACACCCTGCTCTGTGGGCCACACACAGGTGCCCAAAAACATACACTAGGGGCACAGGGTTGTACCCCGACCCATGGGTGCCATAAGGGTATCCCATGGGTCTGTACACCAAACCAAAAGAGAGCTGCACCGCCAGGAGTCCCACGTGAACTCCTGCGCGGAAAACACGACAGAACACATGATAAAAACAGTAAAGGACAAGGATACTGTGGCCCTGTCCCTCCAATGCATTTCCAGCATCACAGTACCATGAATGGGTTCCTATGGAACCCGTCTCGGTTTTGCACCTGGTCAAGACCAAGGGGGGGTCCCATAGCAGTCCATTGTAAATGCCACCCACAAAGCATATTTGCAGGCAGCGTTTACATTTCCAGGAGATGGAGTAACAGTGAGTTTGCCTCGATTTCACTCTTTCCTTGTCCACTCTGCTTCCTGCACTTCTAAAATTGCATGCAGCTTATCCCACAACACCTAAATGCTAAACTATGGTGCTCCTCTTCAAACAATTTGCAATTTTAAGAAAATAAGTTTGACAGCAACCTTGTTGGATATCTGACACTAAGAGCCTTAACTTCTATCAGTTGCAAATTGCATGCCAGCGACAGCCAACGTTTGCTTGCTGGCTCCCCTGTGTGCAGCTTTCATCAGTCAAGGCGGAGGAGAACAGGAAAGCGTAAAATGTTGTGAATATTTGTAAATCTTTGGTTTTATCTCCGACTTGTGAAAAAGTAAATGCTGCCTGCTTTTCAGGTGACATTTACTAATGGATTAATGTGCACAGAAACTGCTCTCCTGAACATCCGTGAAGACCTGCTCTCAAACCTTGACTCCAATACCCCCTGTGTCCTTACCTTACTTGATCTTTCTTCTGCCTTTGACACTGTCAACCATGCCAACCTGCTCAACCGTCTCGGTGATAACCTGGGTATCACTGATCAGGCCCTGACTTGGCTGACCTCTTTCCTCTCTGATCAACCCTCCCAGGTCCAACTTGGGTCCTTCCTCTCCTCGATCTCTACCTCTACTTGTGGTGTTCCCCAGGAGTCTAACCTCTCTCCCTGGCTATTCAACCAAATCCTGGCACTTCTTACCCACCGTATTGTCGCTCTCGTCCCCAATTTCCAGTGCTATGCAGACGCCACTCAGCTCATTTTCAGGCTCACGTCCACCACCTCTTCTCTGTCTCTCATCTCCGACTGTCTGTCCACTATCCAGGAGGGGTGTGCCGCCAATGATCTCTGCCTTAATGCCAGTAAGACTGAGATTCTCCTCATCGGCACACCTGCTCCCTCCTTACCTATCACTCTCTGGCCAGCCTCTCTTGGCCCTCTTCCTTCTCCCACCTGTGAGGCTAAAACCTGAGGGTCATCTTTGACTCCACACTCTCCTTCTCTCCTCACATCTATGACTTCTCTAAGAGGTCACACTACCAGCTGCACCTCCTCAGAGGTATTCTACCTTTCCTCTCCTTCCCCCAGAGGCTCACTGTCTCCAGAGCTCTGGTTCTCTCTAGGTTGGACTATTGCAACAGCCTCTTCCTAAATCTGCCTTCTTCTACCCTCTGCCCTCTGCAACTCATCCAGAACTGGACTGCGAGACTTGTCCTTGGCCTAAAGCCCAGGGATCGTATCTCTCGAGGACTGAAATCTCTGCACTGGCTCCCAGTGGCTTTGAGGATTAAGTTCAAACCCCTCTGCATTGTCCACAAGGCCGCCTGCGGCCTTAGTACCTTCAACCCTCTCTTCCTAAATATCTTCCTTCCCTAGCTCTTCACTCATCCGCCTCCAACTCCCTCGGGGTCAGTCGCTTCTCCAAGCAACAAGTTGGTGGTAGATATCTTTCTTCAGCTGGGGCCTCCTCCTGGAACAGCCTCCCTGCCTCCATTCTCCTTTGCTTCTACTTTCTCTCCTCCTCTCCCCTGCTGAACTCCAGTGGTCGAAGTGAGCGGGAGCGGTTGGGAGCGGTGCTCCTATACTTTTTAAAATGACCTTTTACAGCTCCTATACTTTTATTCTAAAAAGAAACCGTTCCGGAATGGTTTTGTTTTAAAATAAAAGTGTAGGAAGAAGTTGAAACCTTCACTTTCAGTGCACTGCACTGAATGTTCCCTTAAACAGCAGGTGTATGTTTTTGGGGAGTGTATTGTGTGTGGGAGGGGTTGTGGCAATGGGGTTTGTGGGGAGCAGGGACAGGCCAGCAGGGAACATAGTTCCATTACTTCTTTTTGTACACTTCGACCAATGCTGTACTCCTGACTGAAACTGCACTGGTCACCTGGCTACCCTCTGATCTCAGACCAAGGTCCCCTCCCCCACCAGCTGCACACCTATACTGCCTCTCGGGCAACCCTTGCCCTTGGGGGTGTTTCTGTATCCCTACAGTCCCCACTAGCTCTTGACACCTGATGTCTGCACTTACCCCTGCACTTGCCACTAGCTGGCCGGACTTTTACATATTGTTTTTATTTATTCTATTTATTTATTAATGTTGATCCTATGTACTGCACTGCCCCCTCCCCCCGCACTTTCCCTTTCCCCCTACCCTGAACTTGTGCGATCTCAATGTCACCTGGCCTAGTAAGATAGTAAGATCGTTGTCTCTGTCTTCCCTGCCCCCCCCAACCCCCCCCCCCCCCCCCCGCGTGCCTCCTCACGCCTTGAAACACGTGTATAGGCACGTTATAAATGCCACATAATATCCTATCATATCACGTGGACTCCACCTGGTTTATAGCAGGGGGAAAACAAAGGCCAGTTCCGTGTGAATACATTCATGATACGCCAGCCACGAAAATCTCCTGCAGGCGTAATACAAAACGCACTGACAAGACAGCTGAGTTCAGCAGAGCGGACGGACATCTCATCTCACCCCTTGACACTCCTCCAACTTGTCAATGCAACACAATGGGCTAGAGTGAGAAATGACGGCGCAAAAGCATTATGCCTCATCTTACGTTTCCATTTTTCGCTCAGCCCCTTTAAAAAGGCAAGCTGTGAGAATCGATTTAGTATCAGGAAAATCTCACTTTTTTCCACGCTTCCAGCACAGACATTTAATATGCAGCCAAATTGACCTGAAATCCATGTCAGGTTTTGGAAGACCAAACAGTAAAGGACATCTGTTGATAATGCACCTAAAATACAACATCACCTCTCTTTTGAGATACGGAACGGTCAGGGCCGGCCTTAGTGGCAGCAGCGCCCTGGGCAGCAAAAAAACCAAATTGTCACCCTCCCTCTTTCCGCGCACCCCTGGTCACGCGGGGCACAGAGGCGCCACATTTTTCGCTAGATGCTGATTCAAAAGCATCAGCACCCTATTGTTATTAAATGTGCTCCGCTCCTGAGAGCGCAAAGCATTTCATTTCAATAGGGCCCTTCCCGCACCTTTTCGCAGCATGCCAGCTCAGGGGAGACCTTAAAAGAGTCCCCCAAGCTGGCGTGGTTGGGGGCTAATGTCAGGGCATCACAGGCAGTCCCCCGCCCTAAAGCCGGCCCTGGGGACGGTCCCTGAGCACACCTGAATGTGAAATTCAGTAAGATAACCAATACTGCATTCGGCTCACCTTCTTTCTGGAAATACAACTCAAAATCATATAATACTTGTCCCTCGAATCAAGCACACTACCACCTACTTCTAGCATTGCATCACTTATCACCTCACTGGGATTATGCTTCCTTTCAGTCCCCTCCTGCAATCAACATTACCCGATTTACAGGGTAATTCATGGAATTAATCTGCGCTGAAAACGGGTGCGCAAGTGTGAAAATCGCAGTGCACGCGTGCAAAAGCCATGTAAGCGGCCATTTGGGATTCATGGAAGGCGCTCTGCGTGGCTTACCTGTGACCTGCGCCGAATCCGCGTGTAGTGCACACATCGTTGCGACATCCCGAAGGCTCTGCGCGAGACGCCCAGTGAATGTGCATGCCGTCCAGCGCACACACCTAAAAAGGGGGCGGATCACGCAGAATGGGGAACAACACAGGAAAATGTGGGCATTACGGGGGAAGTACCAGTGCGAAATCCTCGCAACGCCGACGCGCGCGCTAACAACACGTATTCATGGAATAAAACAAGGGAAACCTGCGCACCATAAAAGATGCTCTAAGCCGGAAACACGTACGCCAGGCGAAAGCTGGCATAAGCGCCCCTGCTCAGCATAGAAGTGCATGCAAACAACAAACAAGCTCATACCGCTGCAATGAATGTACCGTTCCTCGTAGCAGTGGTCGTGGGACACTGCAGGAGGAGGAGGATAGCCAGGCCCGCATTTTTTTACCCAGGACCAGCCTTTTTGGGATGCCTGATGAACAGGTCTATGGCAGGTACAGGTTTCCACCCCATATCATCCTAGAACTGGTTGATGAGTGGGAGGATGACCTCACATCACCCACCCTGTGCTCCCAAGCATTGAACCCTTTGGAAAAGGTGCCCAATGTACTGTATTTGTTGGCCACTGGGTCATTTCAGTAGACAACCGCCATAGTTGGGGGCGTCTCACAGCCCACGCAGTCACGCTGCCTGCGCCAGGTGTTGCTAATCATGACTGCACGCCCCTCAGTCCGCAGACACATATACATGCCTAGAACACCCGCAGAAAGGCAGGCCATGGTCCAGGACTTTTACAGGGTGGCACACTTCCCCAAAGTGCTTGGTGCCATTGATTGCACCGATGTGGCTCTACGTCCACCTAGGGCCACTGAGCACATCTATCGCAAGCACTGGCATTCCATCAATGTGCAGGTGGTATGTGATGCCAAGGGAATAATCACCTCTGTCTACGCAAACTATCCAGGGGCCACCCATGACAGTTTTATATTCAGAATGTCACCCCTAAACCGGGACCTGGAAGGTGGGAGGCATGGCGACACATGGCACATTGGTGAATACAAATGCTGTCATGCATGTCACACACAGCGAAATGGCAGAACCCAACTAATCACAACCATTATCACCTCCCCAGGGGACAGTGCCTACCCTCTGAGCACCTACATGATGACGCCAATACAGAACCCCACCACACCACCCGAGTTAAGATACAACGCAGCCCATATTGCAACCCAGGGCAAAGTGGAGCGCACATTCGAAGTGCTCAAGTCACGTTTCCGCTCCCTTGACCGCTCTGGTGACCAGCTGCTTAATGTGACCCCAGTAGTGCGTAGGATCATTGTGGCATCATGTGTCCTGTACAACATTGCAACCCGGCGGGGCGTGCTGGTGGATATGGTGGGGCTCCTCATCCCCAACCACATTCACGCTCGCTGCACATGGGAGAGGAAAGGACACGTGGCGAGGCAGCCCTTACCCAGCTTGTGGCTACATTTTTCACCTAAAATCCCACCCCTGCGGAGTGCACACAGGCCTGGCACATACCAGGTGACAATCGATGATGAGAAAGGGACAGTCAACTGTCACAACCTTACTACCCTGAGAATGGTTTCGCTGGAAGTGCTACATTGTGTGCATCCCTAGCTACTTAAACAGACCCAATGCTGTGTCAGTAAAAGGCACACATTCATGCTGTATAATGGACTACCCCCTTGCAAAACAGCACACTCAAATACTGGTATGTCACCTAATCCCTCCCAAACCCCATGTCACCTGGCCAACACACCATGGCATGGCATGCAATGTGAAAACAACCAAATAAATGCACAACACATGATACAACTGTCACAAAGTGCACTGTCACAAATGGAAATAGGCCACAGACAATTCCCTCTCACATATGAAAATGAAACAGCACACATGAACATATACTCACCAGCATGACAAATCACGAATACCAGATGCAACAGTGGCAACGTCTAACAGTCACCAATCACAATAGCCCAAGTGTCACAATCTGACAAAGCCACCACATGGACCCCTCCCATCTTCAGTGTGTTGCTGGTTGGTAAATGTGGCAGGGTACTGCTTACAGCATGAACTGCATCTGCAATGGAAACAGGCAAGGTGACACATGAAAAAGCAACATGTAAATATGCATATTAACCAATATTAAATACAATATACAAATCCACTATGCAGTGGAGAAACCATCATGAATCCCCACTAGGGGTGTATACACAGTTTGGACTACAGACTGGCCACACAACTGATGGAAGCCCAATGCCTCTGTGTAAGTTACTGCGACACGGTGCCCTCCTTGCAAGCCCAGGGAAAGGGGAAACAGGAGTGGCATATGTGTCTGGACCCCAAGCCTCAAACACAAACACAAGAGAAGCCTGTATGGGCCCAGCTGGAACACACAGAGGATGCCTTCAGATGCCACACAAAGCAACACACTGTTACATGAAGGCACAATAGACAGAAAAAGAGAAAAAAGAAAAAGAAAAAACAAAAAAGAAAAACAAAAACAAAAAATGGCCATGGTGGACCGGAGGGGGTGGGACCACCAAGGAGGGAGGAGGTGCAGGGTGCACCTCTATACCCACATGCATGGATGTTGAGAAAAAAAAATCCCTCCATGGGCTCATGGCCTGCACGGCCAGCCAATAGTGGGAGAACTGCCATCGCTGTCATCACCCTCTGGTGCAACATGAGAAGGTGTGCGTGGTATGGGAGGCAGACCATGCAAAGCCCTGGCATGCTGCTCAATGGCAGCAAGCATGTAGGTATGAAAGGTTTGGTTCTGCAGGATGATGGTCCATAGGTCCTCATGCAGCACCTCACGTGTAGCACAGAGTTCTGCCTGCAAGGCTTCACGTGATGCACAGATCTGCTCATGTGTTACCTGGAGCTCAGCTGAGATGTTTCGTATTAGCTGCTCCAGCTGATGTTCTGACCGTCTACTCCGGGACATCTCAAGTGCAGCCAGAGTAGCTCTGAGGGAGCTGTTATCTTCCCTCAGGGCATCCCTGTGGGCCTGTGCCTCTGCAGATATGGCTGTGCGTAGAGCCCCCAGTTCAGCCCGTCGGTCCCTGTTGACGGCCAACATGTCCTGCCTGTGTGAGTGGCATGTGGACTGCGTTGCCTGCTGCTGGTGCTCCACCTGCCTTTCGGGGGGGATAATAGAAGTGGCCACCCCATCCACAGCCTGAGCCGTCATCTCACATGATGCCCCCTGTTGTTGTGCAATTGCATACATGGAGTTCTCCCACATAGTATTGCCTGGTGGCGCACGGCCACCGCGTTGCCAGACACGACACCTGTCGGGCCCAAGGAGACGTGCACCTTGCTGTGCTGGCACTGCCTGTGGCTGCAGGACTGCATTCCTCCTTTGATCTGCTGTCCCAGGAACAGGAGCAAATAGTGTGGAGTGTGACCCTGCATCTGTAACCGCCACAGGCGGACATTCCAACACTATATGGGCCATTGAGGAGTCTAGCCCCAGTGCAGGTGCGTTGGGCAGAACAGCATCCATGCTAGAAACACTCACCTGCGACGGGACATTTGTGTCAATGTCTGATTCAGCACCTGAGCCATAGAGATCCTAAGAGGTGTACCCAGAGACACCTGTGGACTGGACAGTCTGTAGGAGCAATGTATTCTCGTGCGGCACCACCCCACATCCTCCACTGGTGCCTGGTTGGGGCTCTGAGTACTCCTGCCCCTGTGACATCTCCTCCACAGCTTCTAGTGCCTCATCACCTGCACAGAATGAAGAAGAAGTCATGAACACACACATGAACAGCATAGCCCACACACAAAGGCATCACAATGTTGACATCCAATACATTAATCAGACATGTGACACATGACACAAACTCAGCCATGCGTGCAGTGCTAGTGAAGTGGAAGGGGACCCTGAAAGCAGACACTGATTAGTATAACATGGAAAAGCAACACATGTGCTGCATGTGTAATGGCACCTGCATCACACATAAGCCTGTGAGTGGCATGGACCATCCACAAACATGACAGATGCCAGCACACAGATGGCACATAGCATAGCCATGGCAGAACTGGCAGATGGGAGTAAATCACTACTGTCCCCCATCCATGTAAATTGCATCTCATCAAACAGAACATGCAAAAGAGTGGTAGAAAACACACAAGTGACACAAGCTGCAACAACGCCAGTTTGTTCAAATACAGTGATGGGAGCCACATGGATACATCAATGGTAGGTCACTTTGACATGACACAAGTCAATTGTCATGTTGAAGGTTGAAACAGGGCTCAGAAGTGAGCGGGTGCAGTACATGTGTAGGTGCTCAGCAGTCAATAAAGTGAAAAAAACATAATAACAATGTTGTGGCATGATGGCAGTTTAGGCGAGTGCAGTCATCATGTGCAAAGTGTTTGCAGTGGTTAGTAGGGATACAGTGAACCCCAAACCCAAGGGCGGGGGATGGCTTGGAGGAACTACATGGGTCACATATGGCAGTTATGACTATACAGCCTGACCTGGCACTCGACCACAGCACATCACCCAAGCAACATACACACGGTTTGGACACACACGCATGGACACTCACCGGACATTGTCTCAAGATCTGGGCAGTCTCCCACGCCTCGGATCTGATCCTATGCGATGAACCCTCCAGCTATTGTCTCATGTTCTGTGAGCTCATCCTCCTCTGGTGGTGACCCACTGCCAGTCACCAGAGTATAGGCGTAATTAGAAGCCAGCTTGTTTTTAGCTCAGCGTTTGAGGTCATTCCAATGCTTCGAGCAATCAGCTGTGTGCTTCACAAATCCCAAGGAACCAATATGGTCTGCGATGCACTGCCAGTGGGCCCTACGCTGAGCAGGCATAGTCTTGCACCCTGCCATCACCAGCATGTCGCTGCCATGTTCCGACAAGTAGCACACAGGTGCGTCCAGTTCCACATTATTGAAACTCTGCGTCCTTGACATGCGGGAGGGCCGAGCCGTGTCTGGGATCCCAGCCTGATCTGCAAGAGCACGCTTCTTCCTCTTGAGAGGTGTGCGGATCCTGAGTGGCTTACGCCGCTCCAGTCTGTAGGGGCTGAAGCGCAGGTGGACTGGCCACTGGAAGCAGGCAATGGCACGATGACCAAAGGTCTCACTGCAGGCATTGGCTGCTGGGTGCTGTTGCCAGGACCAAGCAGACCAAAAAACACACAGCCGGGGTGGTATCAGCTACAGCTGCCCCTGCAGCCTCCACAACATGGCTGCTTGGGGCAGCAGATGCCATTGCTGCCCCAAATCCACGTGGCCTGATGACAGTAACTTTCACTGCCACACGTGTCTTGGACTTCGTGACACGGAAGTCGGCCTGTCAGTCATCCCGTGCCTGTTCCGTGACCAATCTGGGCTGGGCCTGCAGGGCCTGAGCTGGGATGGTGTCAGCTACATCTCCCTGGCCCACTGGGGGGGGGGGCATAGGTGTCCCTGAATGGTCCTGGACACACTGCTCTGTTGGGCCACTCTGCCCATGTCCCACCTTGGCCACCCTGGTCATCCTGGGCACGTCCACATACCGCGGACACCTCTTGGAGGTCGCCCAGCTTTGCTTCCCTTACCACATGGTCGCCTCCCAACCATGGCACTGATTGATTTGTGCAAATGGGAGGTACAGAAAACAATTGTCCTGGGCAATTGGGGTGAAGGGGGCAGGGTACTAGATGGAATAGGTAACCCTGTGTTCCTGCAAGGCTGTCTGTGACCCCTGGAGTAAAATGACGTGTCACACAACTCTCAGACACCCCAAAAACAAAAACAAACATGCATGCAACCCCTCGGTAGCCCACATGCGTGGAATTAAGGTCCCGCAGTACGCTGTGGCACCCTGAAACACAGAAAATGCATAGACGTGTAACACAGAGGCTACTATGACCTCGTGAATGAAGTACGCGACACACAGGGGCAACCACAGTGGGAATAATATGTGTGCGACTCACCATCTGCCTGGAAAAAGTAAGAAAAAAACACGCGCGTTGGCAACTCCCCCACCAAAACAAGAAGTAAGCTCTGCCGCAGTAAACAAGAAGTACACACTGCAACCGTTGTGAAGTAATCACCTGTGAACCCACAAGAAGTAGAAGAATATCACGCTCACTCTCCACAGTAAGCACATACAGCAAAATGGCATACTACGCAGCCCTTTAACCCGTGTGGAAAGCAATGCTTACGCGTGTCACGTCACTTACGCGCTTTCCCCGAACTACACGCTCACATGCTTTTTTTTCACATGCGGACTCTGTATGAAGCTGACCACGCGACATTGCACGGAAGACCACGCTCCTGCCCAGAAGGCCATATACCTGCCCCCCAGATCCCTGGGGAGCCTCATACGAGCCATCTGCTGCTGCCTGCCTGCCTGCTGCCAACGTGTCCTGCCATTTGGTGCCTGCACATCAGCCATCACCAGGGGTCCAGTTGCTGTGATACCCCTGCTGGAACATAAGATTTCCGACTTGCATTCCTTCGCTCCACAGCCCAACCCCACAACCCAGTTGCCCACCCACACCTGCCTCAGGGGTTTCCATGTCTGACACAACACCATCTGGCACCAGTGGCAACCCCCCGGCAGAGAGGCAGAGGGCTGCCAGCTTCAGTGCAAATGAAGTTGGCATCCTGGTGGATGAAGTCCTGGGGCATTGTGATGCCCTCTTCACACCATCGCGCGCCGACAAGGAAGGACGGAGGAGGATCTGGGAGGACATAGTGGGTGCCATCAACACGTAGGGGGTGGCAGCCTGTGACTTCAAACACGTCTTGAAGTGCTGGCAGGACTCCAAGTCCAGGACCCTCAGGAAGGCCCAGGGCCAGTTTACCATCCAGCAGATGAGGGTCCTGGAGGGCATTCGCCCAGTGCTTCACCACCAGGGCCTCGAGATGCAGACCGGTCTGGAGTCAAGCAGTAAGTGCCCATGCATTCTCATACAAGACCGTGCATGTTGCAGTGTGGGAGGAGTTTGCAACTTGGCTGTATGTGTGTCACAGGCCATGTATGGATGTGTGTGTGCAGGGACATGATGCACATGATGCAGGTGCTGCATGTGAGTCCAGTCAGGCGTGTTCCAAATGGATGGTCTATGTGTTACAATGCATAATGTGCAGCAGCATGTGAGAATGCACACATGTTTGCACGCCTGTGTCTGTACTTGGCCATTTTTGGGGTGTGAGACATGGATGCTGCTGTCACCATCATGGTCATGCATGGTGTACATGTGCGTGTGACTGAAAAACGCCATGGATGCATGAAACATGTCCATGACGATGTGTGAATTCGCTGATGCGGCCTAGTTCTCCATGAATCCACTGTGTCGGGAGGTAGACATGGCCAGATGCATGACTGTCCAGTGGTGTGTGTGCATGTGATCAGCATGTCCCATGATGCTTGTGAGGTTCAGCCCCCCATCGGATGTTCCAACGGTGCCTTGGACATGGATGCAAATGTCTCTTGCATGTGCCATGCCTGTTTCTGCATGTGTGCTGCTTGCACTGACCCATGTGTTGTGGAGGGTGATGATGGAAGTGACGTTTGACAGTGCCACTCATGTGCAATTGCTTTGTGTCTAGGAGACTATTGGTCAGTACCCTGATGCTTGTGCTCAATCTCTGCCTGTCTAAAGCAGCATCTGAGGAAGAGGGTGGAGATGGCGCTGTGGAGCCCAACAGCAGGGATTGCTCCACCAGCCGGAGATGCAAGGCCCTGCCCCCCTCATTGTGATTTCATCTTCTGGGAGTGAGAGGATTGGTGCTGCGTCCATGGCCCCAGCTGCCGAGGGGAGGCCCAAGAGGGCAAGGTTGGACGTGGGCTCCTTGGCAGCAGAAGGGGCAGGTGAGCCCCCACATGGGCATTCCAGTGTGGAAGACAGTGTGGAGTCATCCAGGTTGGCGGTGGTTGTGGAGGAGAAGGAGGCCGCATCTGTCCCACACATGGGGCCTGAACGCGGTTATTCCACGGGTGCAAGTGGTGCAGTCCAGGGCAGGGGCAGAAGGCAGCACAGGTCACTGTGGAGGTGCCTCTGTGTAGTCCCTGATGGTGTGACTCCATCACTGTGCACCAGCAGGGATGCCTCCAACCAGGCCTGTCCACAGGTAGGGGATGTGTCTACGTCAACTGACCTTCCTCCACCTGCGGACAAGGCAATCCGTGACAGGGTTGAGCCTGTCCTAGTTGGTGTCGCGTTGCGCACATTGGTGATTCGGGATGATGTGCATGGTTCCAAGCAGGACAACGCACATCCTTTCGAACACCTTTGTGGCCTCATGACCTGGCTAGGACGGCTCCTCAGCACAGGGCTCCTCCAAGTGCTGGCGACTCTTGCAACCCCCTACTCCTCTGCACCCACTATGCGCCAGTTGTCCTCCATGCTGTCTTCCGGCCCAGATGTCACTCCGGCACCCTGTGGACCTGCCCCATCCAACATGGCCAGGCTGGTGGAGATCACATCCCTGCCACAGTTGGGAGTCGGAGGTCCAGCAGAGGTGGTCACCCAAGCAACTGGACCCCTGGCAACGAAGGTTGTGCAGACACCATGCAGGGCATGTGGTGGCAGAGGCAGTTGGCATCAAGGCGGCAGCAGGCTCGATGTGGGAGGCGTCAGGCCTCGGGCCAACTAAATCACAGGGGCAGGCATCAGCCGACGGGCAGGAGGAACCTGGACAAAGTGTGTCTTCCGTGTGGCAGCGGTTGGGCCAGCAGATAGGTGCAGAGCTGCAGCAGGCAGAGAGGGAACGGCTCACCATGGTCAGGGTGGAGAACTCCATGCAGCGAGATTTGAGGCGGGCAAAGCTCCTCGGGGAGACTCGCAGGGAGTTGGAGGCGAGCATAGCGGCATCCCTGCGAGCCCTCGAGGACAGGGTGCAGTCCCGCCTCAGGGCCATAGACTCAGAGTTCAATGATGACATGGTCAAAACTCTTGGGGAGGAAGGTGAGCCGTAGGACTAGCCCGCCGCCATTGTATATAGTTTATTAGGCTTAGTTTTACTTTGTTCTCTTTTTTAATTTGGAGTCCACGGACATTGCTCCACTTTTTGTACATAGTTGTATTTTTGTAGGTTTTTTGGTAGGTTTCATTCTGTTTTTGGGATCATGGACCCTCAAAATTTCATTGTAAATAGTTCTGGTACTGTGGCTTGTTTTGTTCTAATTTATTACGCCCATGAAGGAATGGTTTCTTTTAATTTTCCCTTTGGATTTTGATTTTCCAAATCTGGACATGGACCACTTTGAGGATTTGCTTTATTTTTGGCTCACATATTTTTGGGGATTTTGCATTTCAGTTCAGTTCACATTCATTTATTTTTGGTTGTCATGGTTGTTTTTCCTTTGTTATATTTGTGTGTTTTAATACATTTTCATCAGTTCATACATTTGTGTTGTGTGCTCTCATTTGTTTGGTGCACGTGTCAGTCGTCATTTCCTCAGTCATGTGTTGCTGCTGTGTGGCCATGTTGGGCATGTCTTTGGGTGCATGCATGTATGCTTCTGTGAATGACATGCCATGGGGCCTGTACTTGGTAGTGGGGTCAATGGATGGGTGTGGAGTTGCACTGTGGGGGAGCAACGTGAGGTGGCATTTGGGTGGACATTTGCTACATGCATGTATGTTGTGACGATGTGTTGTTTGGGTGGACATGAGTCAGGGCCTGCTGGCAGGTGCCTGTCACTGGTGGGGGGGACATGAGTCGGGGGCTGCTGGCAGGTGCCCGTCACTGGTGGGGGGGACATGAGTCGGGGCTTGCAGGTGCATGGTGCCATGTAGGCTGCCTGTGGGACATGGTCAGGGGTGTAGGGGGGTCTCCTGTGGTGTAGGCTGCCTGCAGGCCATGGTCAGTGGTGTAGGGGGGTCCCCTGTGGTGTGGGCTGCCTGTGGGCCATGGTCAGGGGTGTAGGGGGGTCCCCTGTGGTGTGGGCGGCCTACAGGCCATGGTCAGGGGTGAGGGGATGCCTGCAGGGCATGGTCAGGGGTGTAGGGGGTCCCCTGTGGTGTGGGATGCCTGCAGGCCATGGTCAGGGGGTGAAGGGGGGTCCACTGTGATGTCGGCTGCCTGCAGGCCATGGTCAGGGGTGAGGGGCTGCCTGCGGGGCATGGTCAGGGGTGTAGGGGGTCCCCTGTGGTGTGGGCTGCCTGCAGGCCATGGTCAGGGGTGAGGGGCCGTCTGTGGGGCATGGCCAGGGGTGTAGGGGTGTCCCATATGGTGTGGGCTGCCTGCAGGCCATGGTCAGGGGAGAGGGGCTGCCTGCGGGGCATGGTCAGAGGTGCAGGGGGGTCCCCTGTGGTGTGGGCTGCTTGCGGGCCATGGTCAGGGTTGTAGGGGAGTTCCCTGTGGTGTGTGCTGCCTGCCGGCCATGGTCAGGGGTGAGGGGGGGTCCACTGTGGTGTCAGCTGCCTGCAGGACATGGTCAGGGGTGAGGGGCTGCCTGCGGGGCATGGTCAGGGGTGTAGGGGAGTCCCCTGTGGTGTGGGCTGCCTGCAGGCCATGGTCAGGGGTGAGGGGCCGCCTGTGGGGCATGGCCAGGGGTGTAGGGGTGTCCCATGTGGTGTGGGCTGCCTGCAGGCCATGGTCAGGGGAGAGGGGCTGCCTGCGGGGCATGGTCAGAGGTGTTGGGGGGTCCCCTGTGGTGTGGGCTGCCTGCAGGCCATGGTCAGCTGTGAGGGGCTGCCTGCAGGGCATGGTCAGGGGTATAGGGGGTCCCCTGTGGTGTGGGCTGCTTGCGGGCCATGGTCAGGGTTGTAGGGGAGTTCCCTTTGGTGTGTGCTGCCTGCCGGCCATGGTCAGGGGTGAGGGGCTGCCTGCAGGGCATGGTCAGGGGTTTAAGGGGGTCCCCTGTGGTGTGGGCTGCCTGCGGGCCATGGTCAGGGGTGTAGGGGGGGCCCCTGTGCTGTGGGCTTACTGCAGGGGGTACATTTGGCTCCTCACCACACGGTGCGCTTATCAGGGGCTATGCGAGTGCGCTTTCCACACGATTTGGCTGGCGCGAGTGGGGTACATGTATTCTGAGGTACGTGAGTGCACTTTCCACACGATTTGGGCGGCGCGAGCCGGGTACATGTATTCCGGGGTATGTGAGTGCGCTTTCCACGTGATTTGGCCGGCGCTAGTGGGATACGTGTATTCCGGGGTACGCGAGTGCGCTCTCCATGCGTTTTGCCTGGCGCGAGCGGGTTATGTGTATTCCGGGGTACGCAAGTGTGCTTTCCACGCGATTTGGCTGGTGCGAGTGGGGTACGTGTATTCCGGGGTACGCGAGTGTGCTTTCCATGCGATTTGGCCAGCACGAGAGGGGTACATGTATTCCGGGGTATGCGAGTGTGCTTTCCATGCGATTTCGCCACCACGAGTGGGGTATGCGTATTGAAGGGGGTGCGAGAGTAGGTTTTCACGCGGTTTGGCTGGTGCGAGCGGCTACGTTTAGTTTTTCACACGATTACGGTGTAAGGGGGCTGTGCGCTAGTCCTAGGTTAGCGCGCCCCTTTGCGCCGTATTGGGGATTTCTATGGCTTTTTCTGGCACAAGGGGCATTCTTGGATGTTCGCTGTGCCACAGCTGTAAAAGGCTTGGAAAATCCATGAATACGCAGTGCACATAAATGCTGTTTAGCGCACGCGGCTGATGCACAATGGCACTTGCTACCTCTCTGCGCCAGCCGCGTGCGCTACATCTGCGCCTGATTCCACGAATTACCCCCTTTGAATCATATTGCGCAGCATAAGCCCACATGTAGCTTCTGACTACAGCAAATGCCTAAAATTAGTTGACAACAAAGGACTGTCTCTTAATGTTGTAATCCCTCTCTTATTATAAATCCAATTTAAACTTTTTTCTATAATATGGTTCGAGGTAGAGTCTATCATAAACCTAGTTACAAGCAGTGTGAGACCGTAAAACAAATCCTACCATAGTCTAGCCCCCCTGGGCAACCATGCACCGGACTTAGACAATCTTAGACAATCTCCTAGGGGGGTGTGGATCACTATACCCCCCCTGCTTTCGTATCTCAGGGCCTATGTGCACTGTGTTACTCCTATATTACTCCCAACACATACACCTATCTTACTCATATGGGCACAAAACACAAGACACAAAGAGAGAACATGAATCAATTCAATTATAACAATAGAATACATTTATTTATGCACAGCAAAGCATGATGATGATGCAAGCATTCCATTAAACTATGCAAATCTCGACTTTGCACCTTTTATGCTTCTGGTGCAAATCTACCATGCAATAACTATAAGCCTTACAGGTTTCTACTGCAAGCCTGTGATGCAAGCCTGTGATTCTAATGCAGCCTAATGCAAGCGTCAGCATCCAACAATCCTCTCCTTCATGCAGGATCAATCCTCTCCAATCCACACCATACTTCACACACACTCTCTAAGACAATCCCTGTCTGATTTCCCCTTCTCCCTAACCCAAAGCTCTTTGTGTGAGTGTCTGTTCTAATCAAAAAGCTCTTTGTGTGAGTGTCTGTTCTAATCAATCAGTTTAGGCCATAAACCATACTTCCCATTTGCTTCCCTTGGTCTCCAGCTCTGTATGCCAGGGCCAGGTCTCTCCTCTCCCGCTACTCTGCAATCAGTCAGTCAGTGGCAGGCCCCAGTCTCTCTCTGCCAGATCGATCTCATCAAGGCCTCATCAGATTCTGCTGCACCAAGACATCTCTCCCTCATCGCATCAAGCACCATCTCCAACAGCAACTCCAACTAACTCCAGCAACTCCCCTCTCCCCTGGTTATACTATTCCATGACGCACTCATTACCCATGGTTACTTTAAGCATTCCTTTGTTTCTCTGTGTGTCATCATTCTATATTCAGGCAGTGCCTGAATGTCTGTGTAGCATGTTCTTTCGTGTTCTGGTGTCAATGTGATATTTCAAAGCATATCTACTAGCTCATGGCCTATCTGTCTGCAGTGCCTGCAATACACCCACGTACCATATATTCCTCTATTCATTGTCATTCACTCCACTGTTAGCTTCACAAAATCCTCTCTCCGTGCCTGTGTGCAAAGCTCTCCTTGCAAAAAGCACCTCTCCCATCTCCCCATGTGGCGCTCCCTCCCACCTCTCTCTGCGAACACCAAGCCATGCCATGCTGATTAGCTCCCTTCTCGCTCCACTCGGACAAGGGTCGTGTTATCTGTGTTTTCATTCCAATCTTTCACACTAATTCATAACAACTTTGCACAGAACCAAATGGCGCTTCTGTGTCTCCTTCAGTGGAATGGCTTTATAATGCCAGTTAAATGCTTTCTAATGTTTATGCTTTCTTCTCGCAAACCCAAGCGCTATCTACATAATGCAAACATATTCTAAGTGTACACTCTACATGCATACATGTGTACATGTCAGTCTCTACATGTGTAACTACAAAGCATAACAATGTGTCATTCTAAATGGCTCTACATGGTATTTCAAATATGACAGTGTGTCATTCTAAATGCAAATTGTAAATGCATACAAAGTGGCAGTCTAATATGTGGATAGTGTCTACTTCAGTAATGTACAATGGATAGCTTAAACAGGATGCCATAATGGAATGATTCCATAGCAAAGAGTAATGATTGGGTAATGGTTCTGTAACAAAGAGTAATGATTCTCTAATGATAACAAATCCAGGCATCCCCATTTTATCAGGTTCTACAGCAGTATTTCTCTATTTCAGCATTTACAGGGTGCCAGCACCAGGAAGGTCTATTTGCTTTTCCAGATGTGGCAGGCGGTGCAAGGAGAATTACTGCCGAAAGAGCATGTGTCTATGGCTGAAGAGGAAGCTGATGGGATCTTGAATTTATTTATTTTTCCATTTGTAAAACACCTAAGCCCAAGGCCATCAGGGCGCTGTTTCAGAACATGTTGTGGCTTCACATAGTCAACAACAGAGCATTACAAAGAACTTATGAGGCTACACAGTGTTACTATTCGAGGTGAGTTTGGGCAAGCTTAGTCCAGCCCAGATGGTACACTTAGTCCAGCCCCGAGTTTGGGATAAGAGTAAGGCTTTAGGGCTTTCCAGAAGGCCCAGTATGAGTCCTCTGCTCATACAGCATATGGGAGGGCGTTCCAGTGCTTAGCTGCTAGTCCTGGGAATATGGAGCCCCCTCCTCTTCTTTGCTTAAATGTAGGTATTGCGATGAAGTGTGCGTGGATTGCTCCGACTGGTCTGAGGGTTTTGGTTCTTGCAATTTTTTGTACTAGATACACTGGCACGGTGTATGAGAGGCATTTGTGGGTGATCGAGAGCGTTTTGAAAATTATACTTTCATGAATAGGGAGCCAGTGGCCCTCCCTTTTGGCTTCAGAGATGTGTTCTCTTTTGGAGATGTTGAGTGCAGAGCGTAAGCCATTGTTTTGGATTATCTGATTTTTATCAATGCTTTGGGGGAACATGCCTGCAAAGAGGACATTGCAGTAGTCGAGTCTAGCTCCTATAACTGCTCGAGCAATTGTGAGGCAACTGGACGGAGTCAGGAATTTTTCTGGCTGCATTGTTCAGCTTGGTTGTGTAGGCAGAGGATGAAGCAATAGAGGTTGCTTGTCGTGTGAGGGAAAGGGTGGTATCCAGATAAAATCCACATGTTTTCACTGAAGTCGAAACTGGGATCAAATTACCATCAATGATGAAGTATGAGAATTGTGAGTTGAGCTTCTTGAGTATTGTTGGAGACCCTACCAATAGCATCTCTGTCTTGTCATCGTTGAGGCAAGAGTGATTTGTTGCCATCCAGGCCTGGATTGTCGAGTAGATTTTGTTGGTAGTGAGAGAGTCATTGAGCCTCATTACGAGAAAGGCGGTAGAGGGTCAATGGCGCCGGTAGAGCTGCCGGTGCCGTTAACCCTCTACTGCCTCATTACGAGGTCTGCTTGCGGGACCCGCTAAGGATGTCTGGTAAAACCAGGCATCCTTAGCGGGACCCGCTAGCAGACCAGGATGCTAACAACCGGCCTGCCATTAATGGGCCCGTTGTTAGCATCCTCCCCATTCCTATTGATCCCTATGGGGGCTCAAATGGGAATGGGGATGTACCGGGTCCGGGTCCCAGGAAAGGGAATTACCGGGCCCTCCAAGGTCAGAATTGCCCAGTAAATCCTCATTCCTGGAACCCGGACCCGGTACCCGGTACCCGGTACCTGGTATGGGGTAGCCATGCCGCTGATGAGTAATGAGGCCCATTGTTGTAGGCACTGGACAGGGGAAGGAGAATCTGGGTGTCATCAGCATAGTTCATGTGTAGAGATGCAGATGGAGTCCAGGAGGTTGAAGAGGGGTTTGGTGAAGATGTTGTATAGGGTGGGGGAGACACAGGAATCTTGGGGGATACCGCATGAGATAGGCGTGGGATGGCTATGTCAGAAAATACTCTCAAAGATGTTCCTTCAAGGAAGATGGTCACACAGGTGGTGGCTTCTTGGGAGAAGTTGACCGCACTTATGAGATGGTGATATAATATACTATGATCAACTAAGTCAAAGGCGGCCGATAGGTCGGGGTGGAGGAGGAGTGGAGGCTTTTGTTCATCTCTAAGTCTGTCAAGTTGTTTTTTTCAGATCTAGTAACGCTGTTGCAGTACTGTGTCCTGGCCTGAATCCTGATTGATGTGATCCTAGAATGTGGTTGGACTCCAGGAAGTGTTGTATTTGGATATAGGCTTCCCTATCCAGTATCTTAAGTAAGATTGGGACTGTGGTGATTGGGCGGTAGTTGGGCACTGCTGGTTCTAGAGAGGTTTTTTTTAGTAGTGGCAGAATGCAATTTTCTTTGAGGATGACAGGGACTCTGCTTAAGGTGAAGGATGAGTTGATCAATTTTGTGATGAATGGTACTAGGGCTTCCGTGCAGTCTTCGATGATGGTAGCCAGGCAGATGTCTCCCTTACATATTGAGGGCGTTAGGCTTTTGAGGATGAGGGAGGTTTCTGCTTCAGTGATTTCTTTGAATTAAAAGGGGGTGATGTGACATTTGGGGGGTAGAAGGACCATATGATGGGTTCCTGAGATTTTCATATTTGCTAGTTTGAGAGCAATTTTCTTCTTTAAAGTTGTAATTTTCGATTGCATTGTGTCCTGAATGCTTGATTGTGGAGGGAGGGGTTGATGGTGTTTCCAACTCCCTAAGAATTTTGAAGATTTCTTGAGAGTTAGATTTTGGCATTCAAGATTCTCGAGTTGAAGGCTACAGATTTAGCTGATATGATGGCCTGCTTGTATTCTCTTGCAATTTGGTTGAAGAGGGCTTTGGTAGGGGACATTTTCTAAGTGGCTTCTGATAGGCGCTTTTTTGAATGTAGAGCCTGAACATCCGTGGTGAATCATGAGTTAATATGACTTGCTAGTTTTGCCTTACAGGGAGCTAAGAGGGCTGAATAAATCAAATTTGGTGGGCAGGCAATTCCAGAGTTGGGAAGAGCAAGACAGAGCATCCACTAGAAGAGGATTTGTTGAAGCAAGAAGTCATGATAAGAAGGTTGGTGGTGGAACAGAGGTTCCCTAAAGGGCATAGGGCCTCATTACACGGTAGGCGCTAAGGGATTACCAGCAATCCCTTAGCGTCCTACTACGACGTCCCTCAGCGGGTCCCTCCTTAACGCCTGGTCTGACCAGACGTTAAGGACGGGACCCGCTCAGGGACTTCAGAGCTAATAACGGTACCGCAAATTGCGGTACCATTATTAGCTCCTTCCCAATTCCAATTGAGCCCTATGGGGGCTCAAATGGGAATGGGGAATGGTATTTGGAATGGGGACTTACTGGGTCCTCCAGGGTCGGAATGACCCGGTAAGTCCCCATACCGCCTACCCGGACCCGGTATGCGGTAAGGGAGTAGCCATGCCGCTAATAGCGGCATGGTTATCTCCGACCGTGTAATGAGGCCCATAGTCTTAGGTTTAGAGATGATAGGATGAGGAGGCTGATGAAAGAAGTCTCGATTTCTGCTGCGTAAGGACTTGAAATCAATGCAGTTTATATGTGGAAACCCGAGAAGGGAAGCAGGATCGGAAGTAATATTCTGGATACCGTGCAGACTGAGGAGACAGAAGGAAGGGAAGCCAAGGTATGCTATGTATCTGTTTTCAAGTCTGGAAGAGATGAGGGTACTAACTACTGTTATTTTTAAGAGAAGGCAAAATAATGGAGGATTTTCTTGAAGGTGTGTAAGAAGAAAAAGCAGGAGCTAACCACTGCACAGATTTGGGGAGCAAATGGCTGGTGCCGAAGAGTATGCCCAAACGTTTGAAAGATTACATTTGTTAAAGGGTGGTAAAAAGACATGGGGGCCCAGGGAAAAGAGCCGGAGATCTGACCAGTTATACTGGTGTTAAGGGCTTCCATTTGGCATTCTTGAGTCGAGCCATTAGTCTCTCATCTGGTCATGAATGGCATCCATGCACTGTTGAAGAACCATGGCTGTAGAGTCTGGGTAATTGTCCACTCTGAGTGCAATCTTTGTGTCATCAGCGCAGAAGAAGATGAAGCCAAATGTGTGGGTGAGTGAGGCCAGATGGTGGATGTAAATGTGGATGAGGACATGATGAGTGAGGATCCCTGAGGTACCCAATGAGTCGGGAGTTGAGGTTTAGGATGCATATGGGAAGAGCAGCAATCTGGGATCTAGCTGAAAGGAAGGAGTCATTCCAGGAGAGGGCAGAGCCTTGAAAACTGCAAGCACAGAGGCAAGGAAGAAGTATATTGGCGTCAGTGTCGAAGCCACTGAAAGATCTAGCAGACTGACATCACTGACCCCATTGTCCGCAGCAGTTCTGTGCATGTTCGCCACCATAATGATGGTGGCTAACTCAGTTATTCACAGGGAATAAAAGCCAGCCTTGCAATCATTTAGAGGTGTTAGATTGTGCTGAAAGACTGACACAATGCACCACGATTTGGTGCAAGAAGAAAATGTTGGAGATTGGACATCGTTTTCTTTGATTTAGAGGCGGGGTGATGTTTTTAAGAAAGGGAGTGACAATGGTCTTTTGAAGAAGTGGGAGATGATTCCGAGTCGAGGGAAGGCTTTTAAAGAGGAGAGTGACAATGGTCTGTTTTAACAATGGAGAGATGTGTATAGAGGCAGATGAATACGTCATTAATGGCAACTGCCCCTCCTCTCTTTCAGTATCGTAAAGTCCAGAAACGCTATTCAGTAAGACAGCCATACCACCCGTATCCCAGAAGGGTGCAGCAGATGATGAACACAATGTGAACTTGAATTGAATGGTGAGAATAAGCAAGCACACTGCTAATGGACATATGTGCATACAATAGACACGAAGCAGATATGCATCCACCATGAAGAAAAGCAGGCATTAGATCAAACAAGCATTTAGACATGAAGAATATCGCTTGCCACCATAAAGACATAAAAAACATAACAGAAGCAATGTATATGCTGAAATGCACCACAAATGATATACGTATTTAGTTTACTAACATAGAAATGCAACGGTAAAGGGCAGAACGCATTAAAATAACCAAAGACCTCGAGGCTTCATGAAAACTCAAACTGCTGAATCGACGGAAATACAGATATGTGCAAAGTGAAGACAGTAGCTTCATGAGCTCTGCCAGGGTTGCAGAGACCTAAGGGAGTACATGAACACTTTAGGAAGGAACATAGATTACAATTCCCATGGCACAAGACATATTTCATTCAGATTAATTGAAGAACAGCCGGTCATTGAATGCCAGGTGCTGACCAATTGTAAGCTAAAGCTCCATAAGGAATGGATCGACCAAGTACCTAGTAGTTAGAAAAGTAATAACACGTGTTCATATTAGCTAAGATTTTAGCTAAAATCAGGGAAAATACACATCACCAGACGAACACGGCAGGGCTGCCCACTATCACCTTTAATATTTGCCCTCTCCATGGAGCCATTTGCCCTAAAAATTAGACAAAATGCAAACATACACAGGCTCAAAGTGGGGGGAAGGGAATATAAAGCAGCCATGTACGCAAATGACTTACTCGTTACAATAACACAACTAGAAGGCTCACTGGAATCACTGTGGAGGGAAATAGAGGCTTTCGGGAGGGCATCGGGATTCAAAGTTAACTATGATAAGTCAACGGCACTGGCAATAAATATCTCACAAAGGCACAGTGAAGCACTCACCCCCAAACTTCGCATCCCATGGGCAGACACCTCTATTAGGTATTTAGGAGTCCAGATCCCCATGAAACATGAAAGTTGAGCAAATCTATCAGAGCATCTTCCTGCACCTGTTTAGGTAACTGCAGAAGGATTTAGAGCGCTGGCAGAAGCAGGAGATCTGATGGCTTGGAAGGATAGCTACGGTGAAAATGAATATAGTACCTAGGGTGATCTATCACTGTGCAGCACTCCCAATACACATTCCAGAAAAACTTCCAGAAAAACATATTGAGGTTCATCTGGGGGACGGGGGGTAAACTGCGTATAGCTAAGCACATCATGCTCCGAGGGAGGTGGACGGGTGGACTGGGTGTTCCTGACATGGCCAGATATCGTAGAGCAGTGCAACCTTTGCATGGGTACCTAGTACAGGGCAGCCCCACTGGAGAAAAATCGAGGCGGCATGGTCCTCTGTTCCTCTCTCTGACCTCCCGCATCTCCCATCCATCTGAAACGCTACAAATCTAGGCCCCCTACTAGCCACAAAAAACACGGTAGCAAACTGGAAGATACCGGCTCGTAAATGGGGATGCACAGGCACCCTTGGCCCGCTCACCCCAATCTGGAATAATCCAGACTTCACCCCTGGCATTCCCCCCAAAAGCTTCATGGCCTGGCGGGCAGGATGCATACAATAGTTAGCAGACCTCTTGGTCGGTGGAAACCCACTCACATTCGAACAATGTAAAACAAAGTTCAATATCCCAGAGGAAGAGCGCGTCCGTTATACTCAGCTAAGACACTGGATATCGCATGGGACCATAAGGGAAAGAGGATGGAGGGAACTCACTGCATTGGAACGGACCCTAACTACACCCACATATAGGGTTATACTCTCATGCTTATACCGTTTATTGGAGAAAACAGACCTGCCCAGCAAAGAAAAGTATCTGCTCAGCTGGGAAAAAGACCTGGGATGCACCATTGAAATAGAAGACTGGGACAGAATATGGGCTAGACTACACAAAATCACTCAATGTATAACCAACAAGGAAGGGGGATACAAGATATGCTACTGGTACTATATAACCCCCAACTAATGCACAAAAGTAACCCAGCAATCCCCACAGGCTGCTGGAGGGGTTGCGCAGCCACCGGTTCCCTATTGCGCCTGCTATGGGCCTGCCCAAAAGTGAGGGAATTCTGGTGTACAGTGCTGGATCAAATTAAACAAATTACAGGACTAACAATCCTGTCGGACCCAGGGATAACACTTTTGGGAGACACTGGGGGTGGGGCATTCCCACTAACAGGCCAGATAGCTCGGCTATGCACTCACCTTCTCAACGCTGCTAAAATCGCCATAGCTCGGCTCTGGAAGCACCCCGAGGGCCCCTCTATACCCATGTGGTGGATAAAATGTTGGGAAGTTGTGGTATCAGAGAAAATAACTGTGATCCATATGGGAAATATGAACACCTTTCGAAACACATGGGCCTCCTTTATGGACTATGTAGAGAGATTCCCAGGAATCGCACGTCGCCCGCCCATGACACTCTGGCTCCAATAAAGGTTCAACAGGTGAAGGCACCACTCAGAACTCCTGAGCTCGCCAGAACAGTTGAACAGCAGCTTGTCCCGTAGGCCAACCTGGCAATCCACCCTGGTTCCCCGGAATATCTGTGAAAGTCAATCATTAGAATCATTCTGTTATGATACTGTGATGTTGTTGTAACTGAAATACCAATAAAATGTATTGTTGAAAAAATTAAATGCTTTAATAAACAGTTTTGAACTGTATACAGTAGTAATACATTTTAAAGGAATAACCAACATATCGAACATTTTGCTTCAGACACTTTTCCGAATTTTGCCCCCTTCTAGTACCTAGTGCAGTGAATCGGGGAGGGGGGCATCAGTAAATGAGGGTGTCTACGGAGTACATTTTTGCATCCAAACATAGACTACAATCCTGACCCAGACAAATGAGGAATCCAGGCAAAATTTGGTAGCAGTCAGTTCAACAGTGTGGATTTGTATAGCCGGACAAACAAACACACACACATAAAAAATAAAAAAATGTTATGCATATAAGATTTTTGCATTCAAACATAGACTATGATCTTGCCCCAGACAAAAGAGGATTCCATGCCAGATTTGTAGACATGGGTTCAACGGTGTGGATTTGTATAGCCAGACAAACATACACACACACACACATAGATACATTCAGCTATGTATATAAATAGCTGGGGTACCCGGCGTTGCCCGTGTCCTGATCGAGGGGTGTCTCATGTGCCCTGGAGGATGTTGCTCTGGTCCTCATGTCAGCTTGCTTCAGCTTGCTCTGGCATCTCATTTGCCCTGGAAAAAGTTGCTCTTGTCCTCTGGTTGGCAAGTCGTGCTGCTGTTTGTTGTTGTGTTTCAGAAGCTCTTGATATTGATTTTCGCTTTGCATCAGATGGAGCTTTTCCAAGTGATTTTCTTTTTTTGTGCAGCATGTTTCAATATCTCAATGATTTCAGTACATTTGAGAAAATGTCCAAGAAAGATTGATTGATCGTGAATGAACTTAAGTAAATTGCAACCTTGCCATTCCCCACATTTGGAGAGGTCTGATAAAACAAAATATATATATATTTAATTCCCTTTAAAAATGCTTTGATAAACACGTTCAAACTGTATACAGTAGTAATAAATTTCAAAGGAATAACCAACACATCAAACATTCTGCTTCAGATGCTTTTCGAAATTTTACCTCTTTCTAGTACCTACTGTAGTGAATCGGGATGAGCATCAGTAAATGAGGGTGTCTACGGAGTGACATTTTTGCATCCAAACATATACTACAATCTTGCTGTAAAGATACCGGTGGGGGGGTGCCTGTACTTCTGCTCTCTATATGGTAGAGGAGAGGCACAGAGGACCCCAGCCAAGATTCTCTATAAGGTAGCAATGGACGAGCAATCAAGGCCTAGCTTCTCAGGAGGTGATGCAGGCTGGTTCTTAAGTACAGTGTAGTCCCCGAACCCCCACAAAGGAATGTCCACACACTGTATTACTGAAAACACAGTCTTTATATAATTAATATTCAAACGTATGTACACGATCACAATAACGCACTTTGTACTCGGAAACCAACAATGATAAATATATACAATTCTAAAGTGGTACCACCAATGTTATCAAATCTCATTAAAGTGCATCAACTGTACAGTTAAAATGTCACACAGATCAATAACGAGGAAACCAGCAATAGAGATAGGAAGGAACGCGAGATGTTTGAAACAATAGGCAGATTTCTGGCCCCTACCACTATATACAGTTCTGTGTGGAGATCCCCCCACCTGGGCAACCTGTAAAATAAAGATATATAGCACAAGCCCAGTCCATATATTGTTCACTAGTCTTATTTCCTCCTATTAAGGTTTTATCCCCCCCAATGTACCTGGTGGAGTAGAGTTCTTCGGAGACGCGTTGAAGGATCCTTCTTGAGTGACTCCCTTTAAAGCAGGAGCCACGGATCGTCTAGAGGCGTCGAAGATGGTGAACTTGGCATCAACGGCGTTGATGAGAAGTTCAAGGGTGCCGAGACCATGACGTTGATCCAGGCGGTGCTCGTCAGCGTTGTCCTGCGAGGATGAGGTGTGCAGGGCACCTCGGCGATGGATTGTTCAGGACCGCAACGAGTTTCAGAAGAGTTTTGAGTCGTCAAAGTCTTTGTGGCCTTCAGGTGGCGGGAAACCCACCGGCGTATTCTCCTTGGCGCGTTGGTCGTCCTTGACTTTCTCCAGCGGGACAAAGCGGTCGACGTTGCGGACAAGGGAGTCCTTCGATTCAAATGTTCTTAGGCAAAGGAGCGGGCGGCTCCGGTCGTCTGCGGCGTGGCGTCAAGTGGTCCCCACGACTGGGCAACACAACTTTGATGGGCCTCTAGCGGTTACACAAACCTGCAAACCCTGGTTGGCGGTAATAGACTTCGACAACAGCGAAGTCCGGATGCTTTGCTTCGTTCTCCTCAGCGGTCCCGTCTCGGGTCGGCAGCCTTGAGGGTCTGACTTCCAGGGAGCTTCGGCGAAGGTTAGCGGTGCTCAATGGTCCCTCGGAGCACGGGAAGAGGGCGCCTTACCAGGTTCTCTCTCGGATCAGTCTTCGACGAATTTGGCAGCTTTCAGATCAGGTCGAAGCCAATGCAACAGCAAGTCTTCTTCTTCCAGCTGGGCGTCGAGGATCAGCAGTTCCAGTTACTCTTCAAGTGTAGACACAGCTTCTGAACAATTTCCAGTGGTGAGAGGTCCCCAGATATACTATCCTGTCTCTCATCCACACTGCTGGGTCACACGCAGCAGCCAATCATACAGAAGGGCATTCATGCAGTCAGTCAGCCAATCAGGCACACAGTGCATTCAGGCCATCCTCCTCCCTCTCAGACACTCACAACAAGGAATGTGGATTGGGACAAGTACCCAGCCATTCAACACTACACACTGCATTCAGGCCAGTTTCGGGCAGGGCTGTCTCAGTCTTTATCTCTCATACTAGAAACCAGACAGCCACAACAAGAAGTGCATATTGGTCACACACTCCATTCACCCAGGTCCCACCCACAGGGCGTACCCACAACATACAGTCACTGGGAAGGCTCCAGCCAGTCTGGACTGGACTTCACAACAACACCATATATGGAACTTCCACCCAACAGCCAGTCAGGGGGAAGGGACAGAGTCAGGGCTTCCCAGGACTTTGGGAAAACAAGGTAACAGGCAATAGAAAGCAAGAGGCCACAGGGGCCATCTTGTTTTCCATCAGGAATCAACTGATTCCAATGGCAGGGCCTGGGTATCCCAAATTGGAGGCTACTCAGAGCACCTGTCAAATTTAGCATGGAGCTGCCACCAGCCCATACCCTGCTCTGCGGGCCACCCACAGGTGCCCAAAAACATACACTAGGGGCAGAGGGTTGTACCCCTCACCCATGGGTGCTGTAAGGGTATCCCATGGGTCTGTTCACCAAACCAAAAGAGAGAGAGCTGCACCGCCAGGAGTCCCACATGAACTCCTGCGCGGAAAACACGACAGAACACACGATAAAAAGGCAGTAAAGGACAAGGATACGGAGGCCCTGTCCCTCCGATGCATTTCCAGCATCACACTTGCCCCATACAAATGAAGAATCCATGCAACATTTGGTAGCAGTGGGTTCAACGGTTTGGATTTGTATAGCCGGACAAACACACACACACATCCCAAAAATGTTTTGCATATAAGATTTTTGCATCCAAACATAGACTACGATCCTGCCCCAGACGAAAGAGGAATCAGGGCAAAATCTGATAGACGTGGGTTCAATGGTGTGGATTTGTATAGCCGGACAAACATACACACATACATACATTCAGCTTTATATATAAAGACAATGCACCTGATTCAACATAAAAAAGAGATGGGGAAGGCCATAAAACTATAAACACAGGTTTAGATGAGGCCGTACATTTAAGAAATATCCTATGGTACCAGCACATGAAAGAAGTGGGAAGAAGGTCGGACGGAAGCTGTTATTTATGTTTCTTGATACCCTATGCCTTGGAAACATCCAAAATACTCATAGCTACAGAAGTATCAATTAAAAAGGCACACTGTTTGATGTACCTTGCACTTTGCCTAACCAGAGAACAATTCCACGGAAGAATAGCATCCATAGTATGACTGAAAAAGAATACAAATCAGAGACAAGACGACTATGTACAGGATACAAAATTAAGAGAAAACAAAAACACAATGCATCAAATTATCAAATATTAACAAACTGGAATGAATGAAGTAGGAATCAAGAGGGAGGAGAACAAGATGTTAAAATGCAAGGGCAAGAATGAAGAAGAAATACAAAAATGTTGGGAGAGAGGAAAACTGCAAACAAAGGGCACAGTGCTACTCCCGAAGGATTGGTTGTGTGCAAAACACTGGCATTAACCAGACAATGGGAAGCAGTTGTGATGAATGCTGAAAAGGAATATAAAGACCAGTGGCCTCAAATTTTTAAATTACTGATTTGGGTCGATGATGAGGTGGGACCATTACAGATATTGCCACTAAATAATGCGTCTTTGTGCTTCAGAAAAAATGGCGAAATAAAAGTTGGAGAGAACATCAAGTGTGGCCGGATTTTCGATATACCAGGTATGAAAGATGGAACCGCAGTCCTGATGGATCATTATTGGGCCTGTGGAACAAGAGCATATATAAAGTTAGCACCAGACTCGGGAGGACTTTGTTCATTGGTACTGGCAAGCATACCAGCCTTGGTAGTACCGCAGAGTGACCTACAGATAGTAGACTTCCTGAAGATGAATGCACACCTGAGGAAAAGAAGATTGCTTCACAAAAACTGACAAAAAAGAGAGAATTACTTCTCAGCAAAATCAATAGAGGAGTCTCATGAAATCCCAGATGAATACTAATTGTTCAGCCAGGTGTTGGTTATATTTACTTCAAAAAAGGTAGCAGGCGCTCCTCTCCAGAAAGAGCACGGCATGATAACCTGTTCTGGGATGAGAGTTTGCAGCACACGCTTTTTGCTCACTGTACCTTCACAGATTGGAAATATCCATTTGCATATCAGTCTTTGTCCCGCCCACATGGGCAGTCCAGCACCGAAATACTATGGCAATTCCTCTCTGAACAAGAGTACCAACTGCAACCCCATACACGTGTTTTAGCCTTGTTGGGCTTCATCAGTGAGGTGAAGCAATGCCTATCTGAGCACCGTGAGCAGGGAGTCCACGTCTGGTTGCCCCCAGGTAACTCACCTACACACGAAAATGGTGGAGGATGTAGATGGAATTGAAAATGATGATTGGTTTACATCTCTGTTCTCATGGATTCCATCTTGGCTAGCAAATGCTTTCAAGATGCTTGGAGTAATACTAGTGTTCGTATTGGTAGTATTCTGTCTCATAAGGATCACCGTGGGACAATGTAAAAAGACAGCCAAGAAAGCTATTGGAATGAAGATAATGATTGACACTGACGCTGGAACAATTGAGCAAACTGAAGCCAGTACCCAAGAGGACATTCTCTTGTCCCTCCAGGAACTAAGTATTTTTATCCCAAGGATCGGAAGAAGTATGTGCGATGATGGATATTCTGTTTACCAACAGGGGATTGCTGTTACATGACTTGGAGTGTGGACAAACACATAAAGAATACTAGTCACCTTAGTGGGGTGACAAATATATGGGTCCTGAAGAAAATGAAATATGATGAAATGATAGAAAATGACAAAAGAAGAAGCAAAGAGTTTGGTTGAGAACTCAACCAGAGGGGGAATGTAAAGGAGCAGTTGGACACCTTCTCTCTGGTCTACGCCCACTTAGCACTGTCCTATTGGAATGGCAGATGAAGGACCACAATTGGGTACCCATTCATGAATACTTTCAATATTCCTGTACCATGATGAGTATATGAGAGACGATATGCACTCAGGCAACCATTTAGAGTGTACCCACAAGCTGTCATAATGGCGGAAAGTTACTGAGAAGGATGCTCTTTGCCGAGCTGTCGAAATGCAGCCATGAACAGAATGGATGTACGTTAAAACAAAGTCTGATGACAGCGAAAGAATTTCATAAAGAAGATGTAAGAACCTATGCTGAAACAAAATTAAAATACTTAAGAATGACGATGTAACTAAAGCACTGAGAGATGCATGTACCCCACGATACAGTAATCATGAACATAAAGAAGGATGAAGTGACTCACTGGTCAATAAATGTAAACATGCCAAAACACAAGTAAGAAAAAACATAAAGACACTTACTTATGAGAGGTATATATTCAACATTTAGGATGATCATTAGAAGAAGATGGACGACAGCTTATGTCAATCAACCCAGCTACCTCAAAACACAAGCCGAGGATCTTAAAATGAAAAGACGATGAAGACGTTTTTTCCCTTGCAAAATAGAGGAGTGCATTGGCCTAGGACCAAGAATGCTATTTCGAGAGATGAAGGCAAAGTACAAAGGGAGTTCAACGAGCAGACCATGTGTGATGGACAATTAAAAGCGCATACAGCTTATATGAAACACTTGTGTATAGGCGCGTTACAATTGCCATATCATATCTTAACATATCATATCATATCATAGAGTGAGCAAGTCTCTAAAGGGCAAAAGGAGAAACTACACCCAGTATAATTGAATCAAATGCTGTCGAAATTAGCAAATTCGTGGTCTTGTAACACGTGACGAAGAGCTTGCAAACAAGGGCTATTCATAAGGCTTGAACCTAAGATAATGGTGTGACTACACTCCCTTAAATGTTCAGAGACAGTGCAGACTGGCAAGGTCAGCCTTCAAACAGAGGTCACTGGCATGAGGCCTACCGATGAGAGAGGGTAGACTAATTGGGAGAACAAGGGGAGAGCTGACGTATCTCCAAGCACCTAGATTTCGTTTCTATGTACGTACTGCTAGCAAGCCAAATGACCAAGGTTGGATATGGGTTGCTAACCAATCAGAAAAGTGTGCCATGCACTTTACATACAATGTTGCAAAGTATTTTCCCGCTGCCATATTCTCTGCTGTAATCAGTGTTATATGTATTTAGAAATAGCTCAGGGTGTGTCCTAAAGACAAGGGGCCACCAATGGGAGATTAATACTCAAGCATTCTATATGTAGACATGTTCCCCTAATCCAATCTCACCCCTCGATAGGTTTTTGTAATATGCCACATAGGATGACGTCATAGATAACGCATCAAGCATTGTATAAACTAAGTGTAATCAAAAAGACAGTGTGAACCTGCATCAACCAATTTGATGAATGATGATGCACCCAGCTTTCCTTCATTGAGATAAAAGAAGTATTTTACCATCTTCTTTGAGTCTGTCCGGTTATTTGATCTGAGACATTTTATTGGTAATTCCATCTAGCACAAAGACGCTTGAAGGTGCTAGAGCACAAATGTTTGAAAATGAATACCATTCCCCAGCCCTAACTTCCCACTTCTAAGCACTACAAGAATAGCTGTCATCATTGCTCAGTTTAATGGTACTTGAATTTAAAAACCTCAGATGGATGAAGAGAGCTGTTTGGCCTCCTCGGCTTTAAACTTGCAAAGTGTAGCTGGCCACAAACAAGCTCTTAACCCATGACTTATCCATCCGGCAAGGAAGCTGCATGCGCCCCTGCTGTCCTGCTTGCATTTGTATCCCTGAAACAGCAATGCAAATGCCTTTTTCTTTTTTTTTTCATTTCATGGAAGGCGCGACATGACCAAAGGCAATCCCATGACCCGCTGGAGTGCTAGGAGCCTGTGATACATTAGTGTCAGGTGCGCACACCTCACTAAGGTGTGCAAAAGGGCCGGCTAGCATACCATTTTCCCTGGTCACTGCACACCAAAAGATGAGGCATTCACCTTTGTGATACTGTGTCCTTTGCATTTCTTTGAACCAATCTAGAATTCTCTGCACTATTTTCACTCGTGAATCGTGTCCTTCGTGCCACGATTAGCGTATCCCATCTCAGACATCTTGATATCTCTACCTGGAATAATAATGCCACTTTTACATTACTTTTCTATTTGACTTCCATAGGCAGGGCTTTTGTCCCTTGCCCTCCTCCCCAACAGCTCACCCGCCTCGGGCCATAAATTGGGGAAGGGTCACTATGGCAAGCGATAATGACCCCTCCTGCGGTCCATAAGGCTATGAGTATGTGATGATAATAGCAATACATATTTTGGAGCTTTGCTGTTGAAGAATAAAATGTAGGTTAATAATGAGAAAGTAAATTGACAAACTGAATTAGTAAATTAAATGTGGTTTTATGTTGCAAACTTGGTTTCACATGGGCATACACTAGAAGTTGCATAAAAGTAAAACGTTTCTTCATAAGAAAGTGAAAGCATTTTCCCATGTTTTAACTTTCTCATTGGTGTGCTGAATAGGATCCTGCAGTGGAAAATAAGGTTCTTTCAGAGGGGAAGGACCGGATTCGTGGAATTATTTGCCTGTTAAATGGAGACGTGGTAAACTGAATACAAAATCCCCTCCGTCGTTTCATGGAATTAACTGCGCAGCACTTTTTTGTACATTGCAGGGACTTGAAAGCTCGGCACGTCCTTGCAGGTGGTCTAGTGCCTTGCGCAAGACACCACACAGGGCAGGGAAGGGGGTGGAACCCGTTAAATGAGGAAGAACAAGGGAAAATGTGGGCGTTACGAGGGACGCCCCGCAGACAGTCCATTGCACGGCTACTACTGCGCAGAATGATACGTATTCATGGATCCGCCCGTGCAACCTCTCGGCAGGGAAACGGCCACGCAAAGCCCTCATCCGATCCACCACCCGAAAGGCAGGCATACAGACACTTGCGCATGGGAATCACCTTGCAGAGGTAAGATGGGGTGTCAGATTTAGGGGTGAGTGTACACAGCCAGGGTTCAGAACTCACTTAGGGGTGTGCATACGCATTGTAGTGGGGTGCAGGAACGGTTTAGGGGGGTCCGCATGCAGATTTTCTGAGTTCTACCCGAGTTACAACAAATTGTACGCATGTTGTCGGGGTGCCAGTAACAGTTATGGGGGACCCCGTGAAGGGTCCCCGAGATGCAGGTCTGCTTGTGGGGGACACAACGCATATATCCGTGCCCGGGGAGCACACAAAGGTAGCTGTTTCTGGCTGTTTTTGCTTTGCATGGGGGCGTTTCGGGGGCATTCCGGCCATGACTTGCGTATACGGTTAATAGACAGAGTCCCGGATACCTCGCACTTAATTGTATTTTTTGGGAGAAGGATGGATATCCGCACAGTTGCTTGTGTGAAACCCAATGGTTTTTATTTAAGATAAAGAAGACATATAGGGCCTCATTACGTGGCGGGCGCAAAGGGATACCGGGCACCGTTAAGGACATCAGTGCCGGTAATCCCTTTGCGCCCTATTCCGAGGTCCCTTAGCGGGTCCCTTCATTAACGCCTGGTTTCACAAGGAGTTATGGACGGGGCCCGTTAAGGGACTTCAGAGCTAATAACGGTACCGCAATTTGCGGTACCATTATTAGCGCCTTCCCATTGAGAGCTATGGGGGCTGAAATGGGAATGGGGAATGGCTTTTTCAATGGGGACTTACCGGTCCCGCAAAGGTCGGAATAGACCGGTAAGTCCCCATTGAACGAGGGCGGACTCGGTACCGGTATTGGAGGTAGTCGTGGCCCTCCAACCTCGGAATGAGGCCCATAGTCTAGTGTGGTCAGCTGACGCGTGTTTCGACCTCTAGGGTCCTTGTCAAGGCTATTGTATTGGTAATTGGTCATTTTCTCCAAAAAATACAAATAAGTGCGAGGTATGCAGGACTCTGTCTATTACTCTTTACAGAGTACCACTCCACCAACCCGTGACCTTGCAGCTGACTAACCAATTCATCTCATCTCAGAGCGAAGCCCTGGAAGTGTTCCAAACTAGGGCCCACCGTTTTCCTTGCAGACACGGCTACTTTGCGCAAATATTCCATGAATACGCACAGCGCGCAGAAAAACAGCTGTGCACGGCCTCACGCTGAGTCGTTCTCGGAGCGCGCAGTCTTTGCGGGATCTCTGTGCACTATTCCAAATTGCATTATTGTTTCCCTGTCTGCTTTTGAAGTGAAAATGTTCAGAATGCAGTCAATACCAGTAACTATACACTGCACTCTGAACATTCTGATTGGCTGAGAGGAGGTCAATGGCGGTTTCCATGTGCTAATAAGCATTAGTGATCGACTGAAATGAATACATTTTAAAGCTCCTTTGCAAACCAAATGGTCTTTAAGTTTTCTATTTCTATTGATTTAATTCCAATCTGGGTGAGTTACTGGTAGGCACTCTGCAATAGCGTATTTTGTATGTTGGGCACGGGGTTTGGATATAGTGCAGGCCTGTGCTCACTTAGCACTCTACGGGCAATATTTATTGCATCAGGAGCATCGCCAATATGAGCTGCTGTGCATAGAGCAGACTGAGGGCCAGCTGAGCAGCATTCTGTACAGTATGCTTTAAACAATGCATATAGTCTCACGTTAAGAACCCCCATCACTAGGACTTTGGGGCATCTTTTCTTGGTAGTCTGACTTTTCATTATCGTATCATAAACGTTACCTCAACTCAATTATTTTTTTTCGTTTCCACATACACTCAGGAAGTGGATCAGTTGTGTCTTGTATCAGCCAAAGTAAACCATGACATATTTGTTTTCGAATGTCCCCACTGCTGACAGTTTGCACCATTCTCTGTAACAATTGTAGCCATTTGCAACAATGTCTTGTTTTGCAATTATGCAGCAGCATTGCACTCTGGGTAGACCCCCGCCTTCCTCCTCCCCTTGCAAGGAAGGTGAACTAGAGGAGGCTGCAGAGTGATGAGGCTGCAGCAAAAATGAGCAAATAAGGGGCATGAGTAGAAACCTACAGAGCCGCAAAATATACATCCTACTACTGCCGCATCGCCCCCACACTTTGCTTTTGTGGAGTCATTTTCCAGCTTTCCCATCATCTAATTCTCCCCTACAATATTCCGTTCTTCCAGCAGACTGGAGACCGGGTTCCCCAGGTGGGGTTGCAATGTGCACCATTTTGGGATAATCCTGGATGCTCTGAGCCTGCTGCTGTGGTGATTTGGCACAGTGTGGAATCATGGTAACATAACATAACCTTACTCTCTTCCTCAGTCGATTATGTGTTAAATGTGCTTCGCACTCTGGGAAGTGCCATTGGACAATCAGGTGGCTGGAACAGCAGGTGAGAATATACATTCCCCGACTGCTGTTTCAGCCACCTGAGGCCCTTCCCTGTGGGGCACCATTTTTTCCCCTATTGGCTCCCCAAGCCGCAACCTCTACCCCAACCTCTCCCTTCACGCTTACCTGCAGGACCAGAACTTTGAGCTTCGGTCTGCCACACCTCCCGCTCTGGCTGCGACAATGAAAATGGAAAAGGGACTTGGTACCTTTTGCCTGTGGCGGCGACCATCTTTTTTTCATTTGTGTTTTCCCTCATGAGGTTGGCTCCGAAAGCAGCACAAATCTCCTAAGGGGAAAAAAGTTAAGTCATTAGGACCCCGAACATACCCTGGGGTGTGAATGGCTTTCACACCCAACAGGGGGAAGGACATGTCCGGTAACAACCCACAGCCCTCGCCGAGGCCTTTGCTTCGCTCGGAACTACCATGGCTCTGGCTGGCGGGCCATTATCGTCCATGACCGCCTCCCTCCTGGGGCGTGAAAGCCATGTTATTCTTTTTACCGCTGCACAGTTTCACATGTTTTGATGCATATTACGATGCTGAGTTTAGGTTCTATTCCACGCCGTGTTTGAGGGGCCTTGTCCTTGCGATGCATCATCTCCTGACTAAAGGGGCAGCCGTACAGGTATTCCATCCACCTAGACACGCTAGCACCTCACTGTCATGATAGTAGTTTCCAGTGGGAGCAATTGGAAACACTCTGAGACTTTTAGATTTGCTACATCCATCTTTCAATTCATACTGCCTTTGTCGATTGGCTGCGGGCCATGTCAATGTGTACTGTTAGTCAATGGCAGACCTATGAATGCTCTGGCGCCATCTTAGTAGGTGATATATAGTGAATCTCACCGTGCTCACGCTTACCAGCTCCAGGCAGATTGAGCACTGGCTCCATTATAATGCTAGTAAGGCGTGAGTAGTAGAATGGTACACAAAGCACATCCTAAGGTCGTATCATTACATGGATCATTCAGTCCCATCCTCTCCTATTGCGCATGCAGACATGGCACTCTTTTCTCACCTCTCCTCCAGTGTCCAGCGTGGCATGACTCTGGGCCAGTGAGATCCTCACCGCCTCCTACGATACCCTACCTTTTGTGTCCTCAACCCCTCATTCTGCGTAGGACCAACTCTTTGCAATGACACTTCAGTCAGCTGGCTCTACATGGCCAGATCCACCCTTGATTCTCATCAGGAGGAAATTCAGCTTTAGAAGCCGCCGCCACAACTGATGAGAACTCCTGAGCACAGCTCCAAGCTCTCATGCCTCCATGACATGATTTGAACTAGTACCAGTACTCCCCTACAGCACCGTACCACCACGTGCCTTCATGAAAGTTTGGTTGCCAATAATGGGCAGCTTATTTCCCTCTATAGATCGAATGTTGTTTGATGAGAACACCTGTTACTTTACATACATCCCGTCCCTCATTATCATTCACGTGATCTATTGTATTTCTGTGTTCCTGAAGGTAAGTGCGTCTGTTTGGTCTCTTGCTTTACACCTCTTTGCCCTTCCCACTCCTCTAGATCCTTGTTTCCTTGTTCACCCCACAGTACACAGTCTGGCTGTTACCCTGGGCGTGGTCACAATTGACCTGTATTCAGAAATGGCTCTGCACTTTAAGACCACTACCGGCATGATTTGTGTAGTATATAAGACTTTTAACATAACATAACATGTTATACCACTGCTGCTAATCCTGCCTCTCAGGCCTTGCCACTGTAGCGTGCCCCTCCAGCCGGGCCACCGCATTTGCCGAAAGAGCCCCACATTTAATTTCTGCTGTCCCGTTTTATGCAAACTCAAAACATTTTGTTTTTTCACATTTGGTTTCTAGGATCTGTGACTTATTTTCGTGGCCAGAGGGAATTCTACGAAAGACCCCCTGCCACTGCAAGCCTTTTTTAAGCATATGGTCATATAGCAGCCCATATGGCTCTTGGGACAAGTGTGTATTTTAAGCTCCCCATTTTGGCCAAATGGCGATTATATCACCCTACTTTAGTTTTAGAGCATAGGCGGGTGGAAGCTGTAATTTAGTTTTGACATCCCATTCCCCAGAGATCACACTGTAATCATTACAGCATTAGTAGCCCAATGAAGCCTTTTGGTAGTTATTGATGTATTGTTTTTTAAGTCCTATTCTCAGCCATCTCTTTTTAGGTCATTCCTTTTTCTTAGGAAACCATAAGGCAGACGTAAAATGGCCGTTATGCAAATACGGACACACTCAAGCTCAGCCATACACCCTACGCTTTGGTTTGAGCTGGTTTATACAAACCCATGGCACTAGACATCCCAATACACACAGTGTTTTGTTTGACTTTGTTCTTTGGCTGGGCTAAGGACCAGCCTAATTGACTGACTGACAACATCATTGAGTTCACCTTTGTGTGACTAGAGGGCTGGCTTAGGTCAGCCAATGAGTGGTCAGGTACTTCTAGGGGAAACTATAACCCTACCTCAATTCTGCAGATTTGCTTACCTGCTGGAGGGTTTTTCCCTGGAGCTGCTGCCGCAATTTTAGGACCAGGTCTGGTCACACTGGATGGGCCTTGTGTCCTTCCCTGTGCTCCAGTTTTCTTTTTTGGCTGCTGGACATATTTCCTAGGCTGTCCTCATTGGCCACCGGTTCTTCTCACTGGCTGAGCGTGGATCCTCTTGCTAAGACCATTTCTGGACTGGTTTACTTCCGTCTTCTCGAATTACTGCCTTTCTCATGTGCGTTGGGATGGGAAGAATGGTTGTGTGACCCCACTACCCCACTTCTGCTGTTCATCTGGGCTGGACTGGATCACCCCACCATTGTTTCCTCCTTGAAATCATTTTTTTGATTTTATTTTTTACATTTGTATACATTTGTATAGAGCATGTACAGCCCTTGAGCATTGAGGTGCTGTTACTTGTGGAGCTTAGTTACAGAGAAATAGCATTTGCATATTAGACATATATACATAACATACATTTAAACATTCTTATCTTGCAGGAATAATGTTCTACTGGCTGTCTCTCTTTGCCCTTAAAGCTGCTGGAATTTACTTGACTGGGTTCCTATGTCTTCCCAGAACAATCTTCACCATTGATTTCACTCCTGACTGGTGGGTGCTACTCCTGCCAACGCCTATAATTCATATGGGTTGCTGTTATCATAGTTGGTCCGAGGTTCAAGTCTGAGGGTGACTGGGTCCTGCTACTCGACCTGCAGGGGAAGATTTGTGCTCAATCCCCTTTTTGGGAACTGCCATTGTGAGTACTTTCCTCTCGTTCCTGGGTTGGTGGGGTATTCAAGATTCTTACCCCCAGGGGTCCCTGCGAGCCCCAGGGGTCGAGCGTTTCCGGGGGCCACCTTCAGCTGCCTTTTTCATTGGTCTGAAATCCACTGTGTTTCCTTTTCTACCTGCAGCTCTCCTAAATTTCGAGATGTTTTAGGTCGAAGAAGTGGAATTTGAGCATTTTTAAAGTATAGATATTAGACTCCTGTCCACTAAAAATACAATGTTACAATGTATACCTGCTGGTTATTAATGTATCTTTTTTCTAGCAGTGTAATAAACCCTTATGGGTCTACTGTTGTCACTATAATCTAAACCTAGTTTTTGACGGCTCTCTGGGCAACACTTCCTCAAGCATTGGCCAACTCGTTCGCCCCCTAGGCACTATATTTTCTGCATGGTGTGCATTTGTATCATTCATGTTACTATGTTCTAGAGGTTTAGGAATCACTATAACTGTCTTCTATATTAATGCGTTAGTAACGCTATCCACAGGCTATACCACGGGTAAAAGGCCCGGCAGCCCGAGTTAACGGCCCACGACAAAGCAAGGGCAGTTAACGTGGGCACCGGGACGTTTACCCCCTATATAGACCATGTAACACATTACTTAAGCTATTAGCACCCCAAATACCAAAGCGGTAACCTGGGGTGTCTGAAAGAAGCATTTCATGGCACACGCCTCCCGTTCAATGAATGAAAGTACTTTTTCAAGATGGCCGCCATGGTTGTAGAAGGCACAGGGTCATTCAGATCCCCTCTTCTATCACCATGGTGGCCGGAAAAGCAAAGCTGATGTGGCGGTGGCACTGCAGCCACAATCAGCTAAGTGGAGTTGGGATGTTTATTTTTTTAAGGGAACTGATGGTGGGGGGAAGATGGCAGGCTGGGGAGCTGACCATCAGGCAGTTTTGAATGTGGGCTAGATCGAGAGTATCTGTCAGGATTAGTCCTGCGAATACTAAGGCAGCGAATATGGCAAGGGAAATGTGCACATAGGAACAACGACTCATGTATGCTAGAAGCCAGGAGTGCAAACAGAGTGTGATATTAAACCCAATATGTGAAAAGGGATGTGGGGTAAGCACCTGACCGCGAGGAAAGTCGGCAAGCGCCTTACCCCCAATTGCTGTTACAGGTACTGACCGCGCTAAACCCACGTGGAGGGCAAGCAATGACAGGATCTGTGAACTAACACTCTGATGGTATCAAATAAGGGAACTTAAGAACTGTACTCACAAGGACGAGAATAAACCTCTTGAATGTCAGCTAGCCCATGAATCCTGTTGGTGAACTGGGACCCCGAGAGGCTAGAACAGCAATGGGAGAAGTAGGAAGGTTCAGAGGGCACGGGCTGTAGGTTGCCAGGGAGAGGTAGACTGTAGAACAGGGGGGCCCAAGAGGACAAGGGCTGAAGGCAGCCGGAGCGAGGCAGGCTGCAGGGCAGGGAGCCCAGAGGACAAGGGCGGAGGCTGGAATGCAGCAGAGCGAGATCCGCTGTTAGGTGGGGAGCCCGACAGGGCAAGGGTGAAGGCTGGAAGGCAGCCGAGAGTGATCCGCTGCAGAAAACTAAATACCTAAGTTGAAATAGTGATAACAAATAGGGAGGAAAACATAAGCATTCACACAGGAGCTAGCTAACAACCGCACACCACACCTAAAATCAAATGGGAAAATAAATGTAGAAGTGCTAAGGAAAACCTGGAATGGATCCCACTAGAAGTAAGGATCAGGAGCAGGGAAAAAGCTAAATAACCAATGCAAACTTCTCCCTATTCTTCCAAGGAATAGACAGGAAGCTAATCAAGAGGAAGGCTAAGGCATACGGGTTAACAGCAGCAAAGGACAGAGTCAAAGAAATACCAACTGGGCTGCATTTGAATAGGGAAAGCACTGAGAAATGCTGCCTGTAAACAGAGGAAGGAAAAAAGGGATACAAGGGAGCAGAAATCAATTAGAGCATGAATCAGAGATTCAGGGCGGAGGAAACAAGAAAACAGGAACAAGGAAGTAGGTGCAAAGGCAAGGAACCAGGAACCAGGGACTAGTCTAAAACAGGAACACTGCAAACGATGACCAGCGCTGGACTGAAGTGAGACTGAGGCTTTTAAAGCTGCTAAACGAGCACACGCATCAGGTGTGCTGACTGCTGCACCTGCAGCCACAGGTGTTGCTTATCCTCCACCCAACCTAGTCCTGCAAGGGTGGAGGTGGAGCAGTGGGCCAGGCATTCTGGGAAACACAGTCATTTGGTTAAAGAAGCATGCTGGCTGCCAAAGACCTGGAATGGATCCGGAAGGGAAGTAGTTTGGAAAATAGGGATTTTGCGCTCCCAATTCATTACAGCACTGTGTCATTAGGTTCGGAGTAAATGTCCAGCAAGGAATAAGCCCCAAAACATGCCCCCAAGTGGCGGGAACGGGAGCGAAGGGAGCGAGTCGTGACAGTATACCCCCTCCTACGGCCCTCTTCGGGTGCCCGCCACCCGCACGAGACTTCTTCTTTCCATGATGGGAGTGCTTTTTCTTTGGAGGTGGCACTGATGGAAATGGTGGCTTGTGGGCAAAGGCAGATGGGCTTCCATGATAGGAGTGCTTTGTCTTTGGAGGTGATACTGATGGAATCGATGGCTTCTGGTGAGGAAGAGACTCATGGTTTGAAGAAAGGCATGAAGGACTTGCAAGACCTGAAGCAAAGTTGAAAGGTCCAGGAAGCTCAGTCACTGGGAGTGGACCCTTGTAAGTCTTTGAGGAGGGAGGCAGGCTGGTGCAACTTGCCTTAGACAATGGTAGAAGTTCTGTTAGCCTTTCTGCCGAGAGCGCACATGCGGGAGGTAAGGAAGTTGCTGGCTTCAGGAAATGTTCATGTTCAGCCATTAGAGAAGGTGGCGGCTGAGGTAGAGGTTCAGATCTTTTTCTGTCATCCATCTGGGAAAAGGCTTGTGGTTGAAAATGATTAAGGTTTGATTGCACGTTGGATACAACAGCAGGGACGTTTGGCATACTGATAGGAGTGATAGACACAGTACTTGGTATTTCAGGCACACTTGCAGAAGGAGCAATAACAGACACATCTTGAACTGCAGCAGTCATTCCCTTCCTTTGGCTACTAGCACCCAACTGGTGCTTCTTGGCGGATTTCTGTTGCACAAGTTCTGTAGGTAATACGCCGGTCTGCACCACCCCCTGTGCACACCCAGGTGAGTGGTTCTGACTTACCACTTGGTCTAGCTTGATGACTCTGAAGCGGGAGCTGGCAAAAGTCTCAAAATCTGATGCTGCATTTTTTGGAGACTCTGATGCTAAAGTGAAGCAGTTGGGAGAATCGTCTTGTGGAAAAGGCAGGCATTCTGATGCTCCTCCTGAAGCAAAAGAAAGGCAATCTAAACGTTCATCGACAGTAAATGTTTGGGATTCAGGAGGACTGTCTGGAGCAGTAGAAAATACAGCAGGATCTGATGGTGTAGACAGGTATACCTCTGATGTTGGAAGCGAAGCTAAGCAGGATACCGGTGTATCATGAACTGAAGGCAAACAAGCAATAGACTCTGGAACTGAAGACATGCACATATGATGGACTACCGGAGGCTCTCTGGCTGAAGGATGATCTTCTGGATGAGTCACTGTAGACAGGCAGGCCAGAGGAAACTTTGAAGCGGAAGGCATGCAAGTTGGAGCCATCTCGGTAGCTGAATCCAAACATGTCAGGGTCTTTGGGACTAACCCCGTGCATGGTGGAGGCTCTTGATGAAATGGCAGACATGGCAGTGGTTCATTGGTTGAAGACACGTGTACCAAAGATGACTGCAGGGCTGTGGATTGGATCATAGAAGAGTCAATGGTTGTAGGAGGACACACAGAAGTCTCAGAAGTTGATAGACACATTGGTGTCTCAGGAATGGAGGGCACCTTTAGGGCATTAGACTCCTTGGCTCCAGTAACCAAGGACTGAACTGTACCCTTGCGGTCCTTTTCTTTAGTGGGTGACACAGAGTCTCTTTCTTTGTGGAAGTCAAAATCAACCAGTGGAATCACCATAGTAAAGTCTCTGTTAATCAGGATTTCGTCAATTGTCCATTCCTCTGTCTTAGCTTCTGAAAGAGGCAGATTAACAATCAACAGTTCAGGATTCGCCTGCTGGTCTTTTGGTTCTGTATACTGTGGAATGAGTTCATCAGAACATGCAAGCTGTACAGTCTCTGACTGTTTGTATTGATCAGAATTGGCAGAAGGAAGAGTGAACCCAGAGGTAAGATCGTCTTCCACATCAGCTTTAAACTCTACTTCAGTCTCAGCAGCTGTATCAAGAGCAGGACCTAAGCCTAGTGTAGTGACTGAATCTGTGTATGCCACCTTTGTGTATTGTGTTTGGAGATCAGAAGCTTGTATGTGTGCTAGCTCAGAATTATGACAGACTGCTACACAGGAAACTTTAGGTAAAGGAGTGGCTTGTAAATCTTCAGCTAACTGCAATCCCTGATAATCAGCAGAACAATTGTTAGAAACTGTGCCCAGGTTGAGCGCTGTGCTAGAAGAAAGACCTTCACTTCCAATAGATCTAACATATTGGCAATTATCATGATTTACCAAAGTCTCTGCACACAGGGGCTGAACTGTGTTCACTTCATCAACATCAATGGATAAAGTCTGAGGTGTATTCAGGAATGCGTGCAAGATCTTATTCTCCTCTTGTAAAGAAATGAATTCTTGTGTTAACTCCTCAAGCTTGGCTCTTAGTATGCCCTGCATTAACTGTACATCACTATCAGTAGGCACAGGGGGAAGCATAGTAGCATCAGGGCTGGATCCTGCACTAGCAATCTGGATGTGCACCGATTGTGCACTGTCCTCTACTGCTTTCAGGTTCTGAGATTTATACTTTCTCATACTAACTTGGCCTGTGTTACCCTTAAGCAAACTATTGACCTTAGACCTCTTGACATTAGGGACTACCGTATGTACTTGTGCAAAGAAGTATTTGGACTGCGGATAGAAAACAGAAGTTATGCAAGGAACCCCTCCATTCTTTATGTTTGTACCATGAAACTGTTCTATCTGAGGTGAAGCACAACTGGAATCATGGGGTTCAACAACCGAGGTACTCTTGTATAATAAGTCTGACAGTGTGTTGTTTTCTACGGTTAAGGCTTGCGCTGACATAGAATCGGGATCAGAACAAAAGATCGAACTAGGATCAGGCAATGTAGGATGAGCCATCCTATGGGAAAAATACTCTGCTCGTAAATGCCCATTCGTGACAAGGAGTTCATTTAAACCAAGACTAGTGGTTTGATTGTCACAGGTAAATGTAGGGGAAGCTTTCTGTACAAACTTGTTAGAGGCCTTGCTGCCTTTCTTTCTTAAACTTGCCATATTCAATGGGAATTTTGGGCTGGTCATTCTGTCAGGATTAGTCCTGCGAATACTAAGGCAGCGAATATGGCAAGGGAAATGTGCACATAGGAACAACGACTCATGTATGCTAGAAGCCAGGAGTGCAAACAGAGTGTGATATTAAACCCAATATGTGAAAAGGGATGTGGGGTAAGCACCTGACCGCGAGGAAAGTCGGCAAGCGCCTTACCGCCAATTGCTGTTACAGGTACTGACCGCGCTAAACCCACGTGGAGGGCAAGCAATGACAGGATCTGTGAACTAACACTCTGATGGTATCAAATAAGGGAACTTAAGAACTGTACTCACAAGGACGAGAATAAACCTCTTGAATGTCAGCTAGCCCATGAATCCTGTTGGTGAACTGGGACCCCGAGAGGCTAGAACAGCAATGGGAGAAGTAGGAAGGTTCAGAGGGCACGGGCTGTAGGTTGCCAGGGAGAGGTAGACTGTAGAACAGGGGGGCCCAAGAGGACAAGGGCTGAAGGCAGCCGGAGCGAGGCAGGCTGCAGGGCAGGGAGCCCAGAGGACAAGGGCGGAGGCTGGAATGCAGCAGAGCGAGATCCGCTGTTAGGTGGGGAGCCCGACAGGGCAAGGGTGAAGGCTGGAAGGCAGCCGAGAGTGATCCGCTGCAGAAAACTAAATACCTAAGTTGAAATAGTGATAACAAATAGGGAGGAAAACATAAGCATTCACACAGGAGCTAGCTAACAACCGCACACCACACCTAAAATCAAATGGGAAAATAAATGTAGAAGTGCTAAGGAAAACCTGGAATGGATCCCACTAGAAGTAAGGATCAGGAGCAGGGAAAAAGCTAAATAACCAATGCAAACTTCTCCCTATTCTTCCAAGGAATAGACAGGAAGCTAATCAAGAGGAAGGCTAAGGCATACGGGTTAACAGCAGCAAAGGACAGAGTCAAAGAAATACCAACTGGGCTGCATTTGAATAGGGAAAGCACTGAGAAATGCTGCCTGTAAACAGAGGAAGGAAAAAAGGGATACAAGGGAGCAGAAATCAATTAGAGCATGAATCAGAGATTCAGGGCGGAGGAAACAAGAAAACAGGAACAAGGAAGTAGGTGCAAAGGCAAGGAACCAGGAACCAGGGACTAGTCTAAAACAGGAACACTGCAAACGATGACCAGCGCTGGACTGAAGTGAGACTGAGGCTTTTAAAGCTGCTAAACGAGCACACGCATCAGGTGTGCTGACTGCTGCACCTGCAGCCACAGGTGTTGCTTATCCTCCACCCAACCTAGTCCTGCAAGGGTGGAGGTGGAGCAGTGGGCCAGGCATTCTGGGAAACACAGTCATTTGGTTAAAGAAGCATGCTGGCTGCCAAAGACCTGGAATGGATCCGGAAGGGAAGTAGTTTGGAAAATAGGGATTTTGCGCTCCCAATTCATTACAGCACTGTGTCATTAGGTTCGGAGTAAATGTCCAGCAAGGAATAAGCCCCAAAACATGCCCCCAAGTGGCGGGAACGGGAGCGAAGGGAGCGAGTCGTGACAGTATCTGCCTGCATTTCAAATCTCCTGATTGGCCAGCTCCCACCCGCCGGGTGCTAATGGGTGCTGATCATGATTCTCTTCTCACCCCTTATAGTGGGCAACACATGTAGTTTAGGAGTAGGTTGGGTTTTAGCTGACCATTACTATTTCTAAACATACACTGTGTTGTTATTATGTGTTATATGTAACCCAAAGTACTTATTTAACCTAATGGAGATTCTGTGTATCATTTTATCATAATATATATGTTTTCCAGTACACCAGTGTAATGTATTTTTTGGGGGTAATTGTGGGTACTAACTGTACTTGCGTAGCAGCCTTCTTCCCTCCATTGACTTAAGCCTGACTGCTCTGCCACAACTACCACTTTAGAGAGTTTTGTCTTTCTGTTTGCTTGGAAGCCCGGTTGGCTTTAGGCAAAAGGGTGTCACACACCTTATCAGAGGGCTGTGGAAAGAATCTCTGTAGCTAGAGGGGTACACAGCAAATTCCAAGTACAGGGCCCTGAGGATGCACAGGAACAGATACTTGAGGAGGGAACCCATATTCTTGGCAGAAAACCTGACCTCACAAGAGCTTGCATCGGTATTAGCATACTTGTTTGAAAAACATTTGACCTTTTCAATCAGTCAAATTAAATAAAATAAATATTTGGGGAGGTGTAAAGGAATAGGTTAAGGTGGGGTGAAGTGGGGGGGATTACAGGGGTGTCCCCCCCTGCATTTTCAACAAAAAGAAGACCAGCAAAAATTAGGTAAAATTGCAAAAGGTCAAATATTTTCAATCAAGTAGACCTAAACCCTCATATCAGCCCAACACTATGCAGCAGTCCAGTCCCTGTGTGGAATGTTTTAACCCACTCTGCACTGCCCTGCGGCATCACAATATGCTGGTGGCACCAGAATCAGTAACATGGCAGCGAAAACCCCATGGGTGCCAAAACCTAAGGAAAATGTGCTCTACCAAGCACAAAAAGAGGGCTGCCAAATCTACCTTGCCTGGGTCAGTGGTGGAACGGAGACCTCACTGCTGAAACATGCCACTGGGCTGCCCACCAAGTAAAAATGGAAACTGTATGAAAGGCAGTGCTTTACTGAAGAAAACCCAGAAATTGTTCTTAAATCCCTTGTTCTTGGTTGCTGAAAATACAAAATACCCCTCCAAAACACCACAAAACATCCAATATCCTTGTTGGGTGTTACCCCTCACCTCCTTTAAGAAATCATTATGAACCTACAATGTCATGGAAAGCGGAATATGTCATCAAAATACCCACAGTAAAAAGTGTGCCTGCCTGTGCAAATCTGTCAAAATATGGGCGCAGTACCAGCGGCCGCCTGTATGACAGCTGTCATTAGTTTGCATCAGATGTTTAAACTTGCGCAATTGAAATCAAATGTCTGGAAATTAAGTGACCTGTTGTTAAGAGGAACCTAGGTTGTAACTATTTAATTTCCATAGTTTAGAAGCTGGAATAAGAGTTCTAGCTGCTTGCGTGAAAATTGCAAGTTTTGTTTTAAACCAAGAAAAATGGAAGAAAATGACATTGAATTTAAGCTGAACTCAAAGCCACCCAAGCCAGTTCCACAGCTTTCTCCCAACAAAAGGCATCTCCCTCCTGCTTCCCAACAAGGCCAGGAAGTCATACCTTTGTGAGAATTAAATCATGGGAGGAGATCTTGGGCTGCACCAGAAAGAGACAATGGGCCTTCCTTGGCTGAAAGGATAAGCAGATTGGGAATTGTAAAAAGTGGCCTGTCCCAGAGGGAAGGGGGCAGATTGCTACAGACCTGCCAGCAGGAAAAGGAGGCGGGGACAGACAGTCACTTGTGGATTCACAAGCACAGAAAGCATATTTTTGAAAAAGACTGATGAATGACTGTGCGAATTTGTAAATATTATAGAATTAATAACATTGTTAATTTGATTTTTGGGTGCACATTTTAAAAGATGCCAGAACTCTGTGCGATGTTCAGGGAAGGCACAGTGAAAATTCTGGTTTTGGAGCAAATGTATTTATGTCAGAAGCATGAAACTTCACACACGTATGCCCATAGTCATTGCGCACATATGTACCAATTTTTGGAAAAATTAGATATTGTGTCCCGGACAAAAAGTGTGAAAGTCTATCAAATCCAGACCCAAGATCCCACAGCCATGATGCTTGGAAGAGGGTCTGCTCCACAAAATATGTGATCTATGTATGTTTCTGGTATAAAGATTGCACACATGTAAATAGGTATTATACCAAAAGTAGATTTCATGTTCAAAAGGCAAAGGGGAGGATGTTTTGACTCATAAAACCACATCATCATGGTGACACACTGTTTTCCCCTCCAATCAAGGGAGCGAGCGGATTCCAGCCAATAGCCTACCTAGGGGGTGCACTTAGGATAATTCAGCATACACACCCCTTTATTAAATGCATAAATAGAGAGGCATGAGGGCTTCAGACACACACACACACACATTCACCCACCAATCGATTACTGGTGGAACACCCTGCCAGAGGACCTGACATCTCCCTTGCTCCAGACTCCATAAATCTGGCAAGCAGAAAGGCCCATTTCCAGAGCTGAACCATTCTCAGCTTGGCCTTTAAAATTCCAGAAACCAGAATTTACCCCAGACCTCTAAGGGGAACCAAAGGACAGCCTGGCTGTGCTGTAACTGCTTTCCTGCTAAGAATTATTGCCAGAATCCAAAGACCCAACCCAGTAGAGCCATGCTGTGAACCAGAGCCATTGCAGATCCAGTCCAGTCCTACCATGCAGTGACCAGAGCGCCTTGCTGATTGCAGACCAGAGCGCCTTGCTGTCTAGTCCGGTGTGCCCAGCAGAATTCCTGTCCAGAAATCTTGACTGACCTGAATCCCCGACAGTTCTGTTCAAACCTATGCAGTGAGTATCCTTAGTATAGGACTGTCACTAGCATATGTACTGTCCATAGTCATCCCTATCCAAACCCATACTCTATTATATCTAGAACTGCATTGTTAGAATATTTTTGAACTGCCTGAACTCTCCATCTCATCCCTATTATTATCTTCTGTACTAGTAGTGTTAAACCGATCTTTGCGCTGATATATATTTCATCTGAAGAAGACGAGCGTCTCAGCAGGCAAAAACCATCCAGAAACATCCTGGGCTGGTGGCTGTGCTGTCGTGTAGTTTGTTTCTTCATAGTCTATCCCCAGTGTCAAGAAATCCTGTTTGTCTTTTTATTTTACATTTTGCCTCTATCTGAAAAAAACGACCTCCACAAAAGCGCTCATAACTTCTTCAATGTTCATGCTGGAAACGAAATGTAAGTGTCTGCTTGTAGCTAACATCCTAGGCTTTCCAGAGAACCCAAAACCGCATGCCAAGTCCGATTACCACAGAAAAGTTTGCCGCAGAAATTTTTTCCACAAATTTTTCGTGTTGGCAAAATCTGTATCATGTAAAATAGCTTTTCCTTGCACCCAACCTCAAATTTAAGTTCTCCCATTGCTTATTACTCTCAAATCATTGCTAGTGTTTGCAACCATACAAATTGGTTCCCATTAGCATTTCAACAATTTCAGTGATTTAGCCCATTTTTAGTGTTTTACCTCTTCCATTCAAAGCCAGCTTTAAAACCATTTTGACAGTTTGACAATTAGTTCTGTTTCTCTCTTGCGTTGCTGGGGGGAAATTGGGATTGATATATTTGCTTGAATTCTGCATTTCTGAAACCTGTTCTCTCTCTCTTCCTATTTCTTCATATTGAACATTGGGGAATTGAGGGGTGCGCAGGGGGAAAGAGTAACCACATTGATATTGATATGAACAAACCTACAAAAGTATTATTGCTGTGCTGCATTGTTTCTGCTCATTATTACTCCTTATGATTAAAGAGATTGATTAGTGTGACATCACCCCATTGGTGATCATTGTATATCCATTAAAAATAGTGTGATTATATTGTGAAATATCGAAATAAATATTTTAACTTTGCAAACCAGCCTGGGTCCTGGTTCGGTGAGACCAGGGGGGGGGGGGGAATTCAAAGAAAGGGGCGTGATGTAAGTGGTACATCATTCAGAATAAAAGAACTTATAGACACAAATAAATAAATAAGGGTTTCAGTTGTGCATCACACGCTAGGCACTGACTTAGGTGAAGTGCCGGATTGAAATCACTTACACCTGACCACTGCACCACGACCTGAGCCCCACTAATCTGCCTACAATTCCACTGCATCATGCATGGCTGCTCCAAGAAGTCCATCACATGGAATTATGCTTATTTATTTCAGTGCATAATGTTTGCAAATAAAAATGGACAGATTACACAGCAACACGTTAAAGTCCTTCAAAGTGGAGCATTCACTACACTGCAAAAGTAATGTTTTCAAAACTTTTTTGTGTGCTATAAAAACCTTGCAGAATTCATTGGCGTGAAAGCTGTTGCCGCAAATTTCAGGATGCAGAATGATCGGGATTGGTCTACTTGAACAAAAATATGAAAAATGTAAAAATGTCACAAGACGCGGAATCAGGAACTTCACAGATCTCTCTGGACGCGATTACAGTTACACAAATAACTTGCAACTCACTACAATACACTGTTATCTGGGCCCCATTGAATATGTTGATGCTGCCCTACTGGAAGTCTAGGCAGCCAGTAGGGCAGTAAACAACCAATGCACGGCGGAAGGTTAGTCTTCTTTAGCCTGTTAGTTAATAATCTTAGTTTGGTGCACTCTGCCCCATTTGCTCCGAGTTCTTGTTAGGGTTACTAAAAGATGTGCCAAGAAGTAGTATTACACAAAGGTAGGCACTTGTCCCCACGTGCACTAATTGCGACACTTAGCTTATTGCTGGGGGTGCCTGGGTCACACGCACGGCCTTACTTCTGCCACTTCCCCCTCGCATCCATCTGCCAAGACTCTCAGCTACCTGGGGCTTGGTCTCTGTACCTCAGAAGATGCCTGTAAGAAGGAGGTCCCTGGAGCAGCCAATGATGGCAACCGGAGCAGGAAACAGCCTCTGAGTAACGCAAGACCCCAGAGTCTGGGGGCTGCCATATTGGCAGCTGTGTGATGTGTTTGCCGTTACTGTGACAACGTCTGTGTCGAAAGAAATGCCTTTCTCTGGAGCGCTATGGTGCACATATCTGGACTTGGCATCTCAATGCTCCTGCCCTGCCAGTAGCTTCCTCTGAGTACTTTCCTCTCCCTTTTCTGCTTTGTAGTTGTGGTCACTAATTGTCATTTGCTCCTGCATCCCTTTTTTACCGTCCCACCTCTCCCTCATTCTTCCTTTGGTTTGTGTCACTGTCCTACTGCTTTCTGGCCATGTGTCACTTGCATGTGTGGGCCAGTACCTTCTGTCTGTCTCTCTCTTGCCTCCTTGTAACCAGCCACTGCACAGTGTGAAACTGCCTAACCTCCCGCACACTGCGTGGGCGCAGAGGATATTACAGGCCTTGTGAATATCGCCATGCAAGAACCACCCTTACACTCGTGTTGGGTATCTCACTAGCACTTCCCCATTTCCGGCGCGTGTGCCTTGTTTATTTGCTCCTCCCCACCCCTTCCTCTCATCACGTGGGGTGGGCTCCCCTGCCATCAGGAAGGCGTAACAACACATTCCTCCAAAACGTGCCCTTGTACAACAATAGCGTAGTCACTTAACAGCTCTGGGGCGTATGTCCTGATGCCTCAGTCATGTCTCTCGCCATGGCACTTCTGCCCGGTGGTACACCCCATTGAGTACATACCCTCGCAGTCGGGATGAGGGTTGATGCCGTTCTCTCAGCTCGTAGTGAGATCCCAGTGAACCGGATAGTCCAATCCCTTTGATGAGTAGCAATTAACCTGGAGATGGATGGGGATGCAGACTTTATTCATATATCAATAATAGAGCTGACTGAGGAAGTTGACAAAAGGAAGACTGTTTTGTGTTAATTATCTAAAACAGAGAGCATAATGAACATCAATGAAATCGATCGATCCTCTAACTCAATGCATTTAAGAAAACACTAAGCAATATTCGTCATCAATGACGCTTAACCTGCATGCGTACTAACTCCATCCTACGTGGCAAACTACAAAAACCTATACGCATGGGTGATTGCGTATATGATCCATAATAGTCTAAAAAAGTGTAACTATGTGATTGGTTACTTAATATCAGGTGAGACAACTAAGCCCTCACCTAAAAATGACCACTATGAATGTCACGAAATACACAACATCCCATTGGTTTACACAACTATAGGACCTCTAATTACACAGTCCTCTACAATTGGTTGGCACTCTAATCTCCTTCAGTACTTTTCCACCTATGTCTAGCAGCCATCCAGGTGCTGGTGAGATCATTTTAGGATTAGCTTCCCACCAATTAGCATATCAATCTATCATCACCTCAGTGGTCTACTGTTAATTAGGCTTTGAAGCTCGGCCTCCAGTTTGTTCTAAGCTCCGAGAAATGTAGGGAGTGAAGGCAAAGTCTGCCTCTGTGCATAGGTGGGACCATAGTGTTCGTCCAACTTCATGCTTCCATGTGACTGGAGACCATGTAATTGAGCCTTATCGTGCATTTAAAACTATTTTTTAATATGCTTTTGACTTCTTCTTTGTTATGTTCATGCCTTCTGAACAGGAGTTGTTCTTTCAGACGATTTTGTTTCCAATGTCAATTCACTCCAGTTTGATAAAACCATGGCTTCTTGGCTCGTCCAGCCTCGTCTGCTGAGATTCACTTGTAATTCAATTTGCTTCTTAACTGCGACAAACTAGAAATGAAGCCTTTTTGCTACTGTCCATAGTTCTGTCATTCCCATATATGTATACGTTGGCACTTGCCGCAATCTATTCACTATAAGCTTAAGGCTAGCTTTCAAGATGACTTTGTTGCTTGCGTTTCTTTGCATCTGTACACATGTAAAATGACTCAATGTCTTCATCTGTTTCTGTGGCATAAGCTTCTTCACCTTGATCCCAAGATGTCACGTATCCTTGATACTTTCTTGATGCCTTGTAGAATATCTGCATTCTCTAGTCTCTGCATCTCAGCTCTGTGTGACATATACTGGTGATGGTTGGCGTCTTTACCATTCGTTCTTGCCGCTTATTGGCTCTGCTTCTTCAGGAATCTCATTCAAATGACCATCAAATTTTCTTGTTTGCAAGTATGGTTTCCTCAATGGGTACCTTGCCTCCAGGAGTCTCTTTGCTGTCGGTATTTTTACTAGGACTGCACAGAGTCCATACTCTGCTCTTTGTCTATTCAACTGTTCCGTGTATGTCTCATATTTCGGTATAAACTCTATAGGCAATAGGGATATATGTGAAGTGGTTGAGGTGGGGGTACTTGGCTCCTTCTCTACACTGCCCCCTCTGGGCGATTCATCGACCACTCTCCCATCTTTCTTCACATTTAGGCATCCTCTTCTCAAGAACTGCTTCTTGGGGATCCATATATTTATGACTCGCTTCAGGCAGCCTGCTGATTTAACATGCTCATCTTTGTTCCATGTCATGAGAGTACATTGTCCACTTGGACTGCAGTAGAACCATCTTCCCACATACTTCTTGTGATTCTTTGGATACAGGAACTTCGTCCCCTAAAGTCCATGGATACTGGCCTTCACAAAGTTTCTGATTTGTTCATCTGTCAGGTCTCTGGCTTTCCATCCTGGTTCGACATCTATCATGATTTTCATCCCTATGGCTTTGTTTTCTGTCTTCTTACATTGTAAGATTATTATCTTGATTACACAAAATCCAAGCAACACCAACATGATCAGGGCTCCAAGAAACTTGAACACGTCTGCTATCCATTGTGGAACCTAAGAGAAGAGTGATCCAAACCAGCTGTCATCAGCAATGTCTTCTACTTCGTCTTTCATCTGGCCATGGAGTTTCATCAGCATATCTATGGCCTCTTTCAAGGTTCCATTCTCGTCATCATGAGAAGGTATAAATGTGCAACATGATTCTCTGATTTTTGCACAAACACCTCCGTCCAAAGCTGTGATCATGTCCAAGACGTATCTATTCTGGAGGGTCAACAATCTTATGGCTCTCATCTCTTCTCTGATCACATTGATTTGTAACCACTTGGTATTTGCTCCAACCTCGATTCTCGGCATGAAGATCAACATGAACACAGATGAGGTCTCGCTAAACAGCCTGTGCTCATATGGTATGGCATCAAAAGCTTCTATTGATTTAGCTGAAAAATAGTTTTCTCCTTTCGTCCTTCTTATCAGCTCCACCGATCTCTTCTTTTTCAGGTGAGCACCTACCTTTGGAAAACTGTCAAGATTCAGGTGACTTCTTGGAATTACCAATGCTGGAACATGGACATTTACTATCAAGCAAATTTCTCCCCAGTCTGCAGACAATCTGATATAAGCTCTGGCTCCACCTGCCCAATAATGATCCATGATCACTGCAATAGTAATGTTTATCCTTGGTGCATCAAAGATTCTGTCACAGTTCTGATTGTCTCCAACTTTTCTAGTGCCATTATTTCTGAACCACAACTTTGTTTTCGCCAACAGTATTATTTGCAAGGGTCCTCCTCTGTCTTCGACCCAAGTCAGTCATTTGGCAATGCTCTTCCAGAGGGGCTTGCATAGCACCTGTGCATTCCCAACAGCCAATACGATTATACACCATCCATGCTCTACAGATAACCACTCCTTCTTCCCAACCATCTGGAGACAACACTGATCCCCAGATCTGTATTTGTCCTCTGTTCTTCCATTGCTTGCTGTTTTTTTCAGTATTTCCTGGACTGTCAAGTTTCTTGTTTGTCTCCCATCTAATTCCTGCTCCTTTCACTCCTGGTTTCTCATATCTGATCACATGAGTCTTTGTGTGTTCTCTGTCTCTTGTCTTTGCATCTTCATCTGCATCTGTCCATTCAGTTGCCCATTTGAAGTAGGCATCTCGACCCATGAACTGGCCTATGGTTTTGCAAAGTTCTACGTGTGAAAGACAAAGAGCTGCCTGGACATCTATTTCGATAGCTATGAAGATTTTAGACTTCCCCATACTGTATGGCAGGAGTGCACACACAAAGCATTCCTCTTTCGAAGTCCTTCTTGCCACTTCTTTCATATGTTGATACCAAATGTTATTTCCCAAGTGAGCTGTACTGTCCAGGTAATCATTTAGCTCGGAATCATCTTCTTGAGTATTCCTTTTAGTTCTCATTCTTCTCGTGTGACTTTCCATAATCATGTCATGAAGTGTACCAGCATAACTTCTTCTTTCTGGATAAATGATAGGCAGATCTATCAGTGAACAGGGTACACCTACATGTGCTGTCTGAGTAGGAAAAAGTTCAAAACGTTTCATCCTCTCAACATACCATTTAGGCGTGTCAATGTCTCGCAAAATCTCCATGTGTGTGTGTGTGCCTTCTAGGGATTATCTTTGGGTCATTCATCACAGGACCAGGTGTGTGTGCATGCATTACCTGTATAGGCACACCATCTAACAATCTTGTGTTTTGCCTGGCTTGCCAAGCCTGTCTCTTACATCCTAAGAGAATCTCTACAACACCTTTTACATGTGAATGGTTGTTATTGACACTTATCTCAGACTCAGGCAATTTGTCATCTTTCTTGGAAACTGGAATAAATACATAGGGTCTTGTGTGCCTAGCAGTTGCCACAATTTCTCCTTCCTCCTGCTCAGGAAGATTCACTGGAGTCTTAGCTTTATGAACATCAAAATAATAAGTTGTGCGAACTGTGAATGAAAGCAATATAATTATGAATACAATGCAAGCATAAATGATGCAAAGGTATGTTAATTTACAACATCTACAACTTCGTGGATGATGTGGACGTCTCTCTTCATCACGCAATACAAAATTACTGTTGATGCTACCCATCTTTATTGCCTCAGGAAGAAAAAGTAATCTTTAATACATCATCATTATGTACTGCTTTTGGAAGATCAAACTCTCTATCTCTCTTTGGAACTAGTTTTTAACTACACAAAATGTTGATGTCTCTCAAGCAAGAGAAAAAACCGCTCTCAGTATGTCCAGACATGTTCAATGACATACACTAGCTCCCAGTCCACTCCTCGAATCTGCCTTAGACCAGACAACATGATGAACTTCTTTCAGCATGAAACAAGAGTCTGTCTTTATCCACAACCTCTCGCTATGTCCCTCGAAGGAAAATTTCACACCACCGTCCTGTGGGTCCGCTCGGAGTATATGCTCACTTGGATTATAATTCCTTCCAAGATTACATTCAAATTTGGAGTGTTTCTAGGATCCCTTAGAAAGGCAAGCACATCCGTGTGTCTTCCAACAAGATGCGGGTAATTTTCAATTAGACGAAAGAAAACCCTACTGATAAGTCTGTGTGCAGATCAGTTGATAGGGGCATTTGTTCTCTATCCACTCTACTCGGGTAGCTGCAAAATTTGTTCAGTGATAACTATAAGAAACCTTCTTATACTGGGATCATTTTTAGGATCTCGCAAGAAAGCTGGAATGCGATTAGTACTCCCCACAAGCGAAGGGAATAAGCGCAACACCAACTCGAAATAAGCAAGAACGAGCCGAGAAAGGTCATCATTGGGTAACACCATAGGCAAATCCAAACAGGAACTCAGAATGGAAGGAATCAGGATACTGCACTTGTTTCCAATTGTCGAAACCACGATCAGAATCTGGCATATTTTTCTTTTCTTAGCAAGGCTTTTAGAATGTCTCAGTCCAAAGTCTATCAAGCTCCTGTGGCTTAAGAACAAAAGATCTTCTTTCGCTCTGAAATGACTGCACAGAGTGTCTGAGTCAGCTTCCCTTAGCCAGAGGTGGCTAAAAGAATGTCTCAAACCAAGCCACAGTCCACTGAATTCTTTTCTTTTTATACAACAGCCTCCGCATCCTTCTTCCTCGTCATAGTTCTTGTCTGCACGTGCTGTAGTTCTTCCCCATTGCTTGTACTTGCTTCTAGTAGGGGTTTGGGCACAGGGGTTTTTCCAGCAAAGATTGTAACATCACCTAAGAAAGTCCAGGCACGCCTGCCCTGCACTTTGACAGCAGACAGCGTGACGTCTTCCACAATGAATGGGCCGTTAAAACAGGGGTCGTCCCACTTCTTCCTTGTGTGATTCCGAATTTGGACCACATCCCTGGGAACAGTTGGGGAACACATCGTTTTTTAGATTTTTCTATTGAAGCATCTCCTTCTGTGTTCTGTATTGCCCCACACCCTGTTTGCCGTAGCTGACCTGAAATGACAGAAATACTAGACGTCATACCATTCAAATAATCATGCAATTCCAACCCTAACAATCTGCAGTTGGCTGAGCATCACTTCTAACTCTGGATGGAGGTGTGAGGGGCGTTCTCATTTGCCTTCCGGTCACATTTTAATGGGGCTTGATATGGTGGTCAGAACCTGTCTGGTTCCTCAATGCATATAATGCCAGTGGTAGGCAATGCAACCACCTTTTCTTCAAGGTAAGCTTCAACTTGGCTAGTCTTTCTTTAAGCAAGCCGTTGAGCCATTTGCAGATCCCATTTCTTTGTGGATGATAGGCCGAAGAAAACTTGTGCTTTATACCAAACAACAAGCTGATCTGCTCAAATGTTTGATTTACAAAATGCGGGCCAGTATCTGACTTTATTACTTCACATACTCCCTATATGGGAAACACTTCTCGCACTAAAGATTTTGCTGCACAGGTGGAATCTGGGTGTGCACAGGGACCTGCTTCAATCCACCTTGAAAAGGGACACACTACTACAATTAGATATCTATATCCATTCCATATTTGTATCATGTCGACATAGTCGATATGCAAATGCTGAAAGGGGCCATTGGGTCTCAGAATAACTCCCCTAACCGTGCACAGTATATGCCCAGCTGTGAATTTCTGACCAGTGTAGTGTAGCTGTTCCAGGGCAACCCTCAATAAGGCTACAGGCATCACCGGTTTACCAGTGCTTTCTTGTCGCCACAATGCTTCAGAGGGGTTTAAAGTACACCCTATTCACATCCAAAAATCTTTCTCATCTTGAGGTGCTTCCCTCTGAACCTCAATAAGCTTCGTTTTTGACAGATCGCCATATTTTTCAGACACATCCATCAACACAACCATTTTCTCTTTTACATCATGTGTTTCAAATGTCATTACGTTTTCTGAACATGCAGCGAGTTTTGCTTCATCGTCTGCTGCTTAGAACCCTATAGATCTTGGGTTTGTCTTATTTTTAGGAAACAATAAAGTGCAAGATTTAAAAAAAAAAACATGGAGTCCATTCCAGGAAAGGGAGCATTCTTGGGAGCTGGGTTCAAACATCTCTGCCACTGCTCAACTTTTTTTGTATTTAATTAGGCAGAGACTCATGTCAGGCTTGATCAGGAAGTGCCATGTATTGTCTCAGTGATGGTCGGCCTTGCAGTAATGTCTTTCTGGCATGCTGTTCTAAGACTGACTGGGTCTCTGCACTAATGCTGAATCGTGTTAACCTCCTGCAAAGTACACGGTACTGCATTGACCCTAAGTTGTACCAAGACTCTGACCTCTTGCGAGTTATGGATACGCACCATTCAATGGGTAATTTCTGTCTAACAAAGATGCAAAAGACAAGGGGCCTGTTACCGAGGTGCCAATACTTTTCAATCCTGAGTTCAATGAAACTAACTCCACACTTTACAACACTCGCTGTTTTCTTAGCCTAGATGCCTCTAGGCCATAGACGGTGGTTTATAAATGCTGTTACATTACATTGCCATAAGATCCCTATGCTCCCAACTTATCGAGCTGTTAGAGGACCCCTAGGGCCAATTTGTGTATTTGTTCATTGACATGTTTCAGCTTGTTATCCCTCCTTTATTCTCCAGTTTGTTTTCTGGTACTGGAATGATGCATACAATGATTGGACCAGAGATGAGGGACAAACTATGGGAGCTTTTTGTCAATGTAAATACCATTAAGGAAATATAGCAATTGCTCTCAACTATCATAATTTCCCTCACAGTGTATGCTTTCTATCACCCAGCTGGGGTGGGGGGGTGAAGGGGGTACACTCACAGAAGAATATAATTAAGCATTACAAATAGTAGGTGCTGTAGTGTGTTCTCTAAGAGATTGACGACTTTACTGTGTATGGTACGTCAACTGATATGCATGGTTCTGGACACAAACATTGCCATTTGCTGTGTGTTTAGGAACTTCTAGACACATTTGAGATCCTTGCCCCGCCTTACTCCGCAGTACGATGAAATACCTGTTTCTCAGCTGAAATATCGGTATTAGAATAATTGACCTAAAAACATTTGACCTAAAACATTTGATCGAATTTATTTAATCTTTTTTTCAGTCACATTTTCTTAAATATATACACGGGTTGGTTAGGGTATAGGTTAGATTGAGGGGAAGTGGGATGGGGTTTGCGGGGGGTCTCACCTGCATTTTAGACTGAACAAAAGGTCAAATAAATTTGGTCAAATGTGATTAGTTCAAATGTTTTAGGTGAAACAGACCTAAACCGAAATATCTGCTGTTCTCAATTCATGGACTTGACGTTACACATTGACTAACATCCTGAGCTATTAAAGCTCTAGATTTGACATGGCAAAGTAAGTCAAAAGTCATTGTTCTTTGTTGTGAAAAGAAAGCGTCTTCCCGCTGGTCCAAAGGACTCCTCCTCAGTGTTCACAAATGTTGAATGGTATGAGTACCGTATTGTGCATTGGGCTGTTTTCTTTATGTCCGAATGTCATTGTCTATGATAGAGAAAAACATTGAATGTGGATCTATAAAAATGGTCCAGAATGCATAGCCATCTTTGAAGGGATAATAGTCATGACCTTCTTCAATGAAAACTTTGTGTGTGGGGTGCTTGTGATTCATGTAAATACGTTTTATGCACAGGGCAAATGCCAACTCTAGATAATTATGGACAATGAGCCAACTCTTTCCTCAGCTGGGGCATGTATGGACAGTCAGCGCCATTGTAGGGTCAGTACTCCACCTGATTCTTCAGACCTAAATTAGATACAAAATTGACTGGGTACAGCTCATGGCTTCTTTAAAGTGACATTTGATGGGGAAAAGTTGGTCATGCAAAAAAAGACACTTTTGCTATTGTTATTGTTATTGTGCTTGTACCGCGCCAAAGCCTGTGCGCATCCAGGCGCCGAGAGACAGATACAGTGATGGAAAGCTACCTTCAGAGGTTAATACTAATTATAAAGGTACATTTTCAGTTGTTTCCGAAAGGCAAGAAGGTCCTTTGTCTTGCGCAATGGTGCAGGCAAGGCATTTCATGCCTTGGCTCCTTGGGTGTGAAAGGCCCTTCCGAAACCACAAGATCGTTTCACCCGGTGCTGTACCAGTAAGGAGTCTTCTACTGACAATAGGTTTCTTTTAGGCTGGTAAATGCTAACAACGTTCTTTAAATAGAGGGGTGCATTGCCAAAGATGCATTTATGGTAGATAGTTAGCAGCTTAAACTGAATTATGGCTTCCACAGGAAGCCAATGCAGTTTTTTTCGAGCTGCGGGTGTAGGTTCTGAAGGCTTCATCTGAAAGATGATGCGGATTGCTTTATTCTGAATTTTTTGTAGTTCTTGGATATCAGCTTTACCTGCACCACCTAAGAGTGCATTACAGTAATCCACTCGTGGCAGAATGACGGCTCTCACGAGTTTAGTACGATTTTGAACTGAGACCAATAGTGCAACCTGCCGGTGCACTTTCAGATGATAGTAGTGCTAATAGTGATGGCTGCGACATGGGCTTCACAATCTAAGCTGTTTTCCATAAATGTGCCCAAGGTTTTTACTTTCTGCACAATATTGATATGGCTGCCATCTATCCTGAAGCCTGTATACTCCTGGCCCAGATTAGTTTGTGCCTGACGGGGGCCAAATACCATGTGCTCAGTCTTAGTGATCACTGCATTGATTAGACCTTTGGAGTACACGTTTGACCAAATCCCACCTCTTGCCTTAAATCTGGGCAGAGGAAGTAGTGTGATGTATTTGAAACAGTAATATGTCAGTCTCATATCCTGTTTTGCCAAATAAACAAGAAATAATAAACAAAATATTATGTTGTGGCTTTGGCCAGTGGTAAAGCATCACACAGTGCTTCAAATGTCATTACAAACCCATGCTTACACCCCATCTCCCACACAAAATAAGAGGCTACGTGGCATATTGGTTCCAGATGGAATGACCTCCTTCATGGAATACAAAACCACAGATTCTAACCCCTGCACTCCCCCAAAGTGGCCATCAAGACGTTGGGAAGTCGCCACACCGTCCTTGCTAATACATCCAATGCACCTACTCGAAAGAAAGCACTCTGAATGTACTTATTTTCTTATTTTTTCATTTTTATTGGTTAAACAATTCAACCTTTAACATTTTCAAAGAATTAGGTGCAGTCAATCAACAAGATTAAAAGCAAGAACATACAATAAAAAAACACAGCACAAAGAAAAGAAAAATAACACAGATTAAAACATAAAGTGTTGCAGAAAACGAATTATAAAAAGAACACTTAGTTTTCCATATTCCGGAAAGTAATTTCAGATATATGGTTAGGCATCCTAATGCCTTCTAAGGAGCGACTGTCTGGGATATGTTGTGGTCAAAATAGTGGCATTATGTGGCAGTGAAACAGCCATTTCCGGTGAAAAGAAAGAATATGTCGGAAGGTCTCTCTCAAGTACAATAAGACTCCCCTGCACCCCGAAAGTGCAGGCATCCGCTGCAATTCCGTTGTGTACAGACCAGTGCCTCCCCATAGCACATCCTGACACACCGATGCACACGCCCAATGACTGTAACTCCAGCAGATGTTTGCCCAAGTTAACAAAGACAATACCACCCAGAATGCATTTGCCAAATGAAAGTCAAGAACTTGGTGTCCTGGCAACAGGGAATCATCTTGTATTCGAAAGACGACACAAGATCTGTGACTAGTCACAACGGGTTCACCACAAAGGACTGTCCCCCGCACACTCAACACGGCAATGCACATAGCATGATTTTCTGACTGAATAAAAAACAAAGAAAAGTACATTTATTCTGTGGGGGCATTCATGAACAATACAACTGCGTTCCCAATTCACATGGCACAGTACGGCCTTGGTTTGAGATGTATGGCAGTGCATTCAGAATGGGCGCCAAGGCCACGTTTTATTGGCGTTACTGTGCTTTTCTAGAAGAGGTGCTCAGTAAACAAACACACACTGGCTTCATTCATTCCCTCCAAAAAAGTGTGTTGACGCTGCTAAGAAGGGACACATCTCACTTCCCAAGCCCCTCAAGAGCAAATGAAGGTGCACATGAGAGGCATAAAGGCTTGCATTTGGGCTAATGTGTATACCCACAATGCCTTGCTCATATGGCTCTAAAATGGAGGTGAACTTCCAGTGATGACTACTGGGTGGCACTGTGGCTTGTGTGTCTTGCCTCAAACGGCTTATTCTGCCCATACATTTCTAGTGGGAGGATTTGTCTGCAAGCTTTTCTAAACCCTCCATAACTTTGCTGGTGTTTGCTACACCTGCCCCAATGCTCCAACCACAAGGCTGTCAAACTATACTGCATTGCTGATCCGGATAAGGTTGAAGGCGGGGGTCTGCAGTTGTCTCCAGCCTTGAGAAACATATGCATTGTGTTGGTTAAGCTGTGTATAAATAGCAGTAACCTGTAAGACAAAGGCTCTCAATACAGTTTTGCTGGTATCCCGCCGGTAATTCTGGCAGGATACCAGCAAAACTGCCTTACCCTGTCCACCGCCCGATATCCCAATATTACCGGGATATTATGGGCAGCAGAGATGCCGGTAAGTTCCCGTTCAATGGGAAACTACCAGCAGCAGTCCTGCCGGTGAATCCAGCATTTATTTGCTGGTAGGGGCCTCAACTCCCGGCAGGTCAGCCGGTACGTCATTGCCCCCAACGGCAAACATGTGTATCCATGGTCTGGAATAAATGCCGGTGCTGGATTTACCAGTATTTTTTCCAGACCGGGGAACTGATAATGAGCCCCAATGACTGTAATGTTTGTGTGCAATGCCGTGCTCATGTGGCTCTGAACCGGACGTGGACTTCTAGTGATGGTTACTGGATGGCTCTGAGGCATGTGTGACTTTTTCTACCTTCACACCTACCTTTTGTAATTCGTAGTGCAAATGACGAAAATTGCGTGGAAGGGTTCTACTTGCACCTAAGCGCAAACCTGACACGTCTACTCTGTGTAATTTATAATTTTGAGGAACATGTGCGTCTAGGTTTATAGTCTTTCTCCTTGAAGAGATTTCGGTTCTAGGTGTGATACTACGAGCAAAGGATGCTACAGACATGCATTGTTTACCCCACGGTATATCCACCATTGATGATGCACGGGGAGACAGGCCTCATTACAAGTTTTGCGGTAGCCTTGCCGGTAAAACTGGCAGGCTACCACCAAACTTGCAATTTTTCCAGCACACGCGAATGGGCAATTACCCGGTCATTACGGCCCGCCGGACCCGGTAATTGCCCATTCGCGGGCGCTGGAAATATATGCTCAATGGGCATAGGGCTCAATGGGAATGGGGAGGTTGGATGCAATGGCATCATTCAGAATGCTGCCGATGCATCTGACATGCTCTGCTCATGGGTGCCGGTACGCCCGCCAGTCGAGTCCTGGCTGGCGGGAAGTCACCCGCGAACAGAACTCGTAGTTTGCCGATCCGGTAACAATGGTACCGGAAAGCTTACCGGTACTGCTGTTACCGGACCGGCAAATGTGTAATGAGACCCAGGGACTCTGGCTGGTCGATTCCACAACACTGCTGTGCTGACCACTGTCACTGGTGCTTAAAGGCAGAGAGAGAACACAGAGGGCCAGTTTTTCACATACAAAACGTTTGCCGCAAATGAGGCGATGCACATCTCTTCACTTCCGCTAACAAAAAGGAGCAGCCCAATTCACAAAGGGCATCTGAATGAGCGCATCTAAGTTGTGTACATTCCGCAGCCCTTTCTCTCTCCTTTATGCATTTTCACAAAGAAGGGAGCATATCTGTGTATTTAAAAGCACATCTCGAATTCAAAAATGGGATGCTTTTTTAAATGTCCAGAAAAGAGGGTCACCCCTCCGCACCTTTTCTGGTGCAAATCACGTCAGGGTCGTTTTTGACCTTGTCATTATTATTTTTTCTAATGTGTCAGCTGTGGTTTAAAAAGCCGCTGCCACCCTTACATTTCTATCCCCCAAACAGGAATGGAAATGCTTTTTTTCCCCTCGATCATTTCACGGGGATGTGCCCTTTAACTGCCCATCTTGGTGAAATACATTCTCAGCAACCACATGGCTGCTATTTGCCTGTCATACGTTAATGTGTATGCAAGGAGTCTGGACAGCACAGTTTTGCGCTGCTACTACCCAACCCTTCCTGAAATGCACAGGTCACCTTTGAGAATACGGTGACCCGTGCATTTCATTAATGAACAGTAATGAAAAAAGGGCACACTCTGTGCTTTTCTCACTTGTGCTCACTTTTGAGAATATGCTTCAGTGTCTTGTCCTGTTTTCTTTGCATTTTCTTTTACATTTATTGACTCAACATGTGTGAGGAATTCGGCCATCCGCACGGGGAGTGTGCGCTCGCCTGGGTGTATTTTTTTAATTTTGTAATTAAATTGAATGATGGGAGATCAACCTCTGGAAAATGTGTGGGGCTAATCCGCACACATTTTCCTATGCTCAGCGCATGACAAACCCATAGGCCTGTGTACTCTGAGGGGACACAGCCTATAGGCGCATTCCTCCCTGTCACAGTTAGTTGGAATGTGACACCCAGGAGCACATAAAGGCATCTCAAAAGGGGGAGGGAAAAACCTTCCTCCTATTATGGCCATCCTAATTAAATATCAAAGGCTCTGCCGAACAGCCATGCCCATTGTCAGTTCTGCTGGTGGCGGTGCATACTGATGAGAGTAATTGAAGCAGGCCTGCAAGAGGCCTGGTTGCAACGCTCACAAAGGGGACAGGAAACCTGACACCTTTTCAAAATGCATCTGTGTCAAGCCAGCGCCAGCCCCTTAGTATCAAGGGCAGTGAACTGTCATGTCTGGGACAACTGTTAACAGTAGGCAAACCCTGCAGGCGACCCCCTTTCAGAGTGTAGAAGCATGTAATTTGATGGAGACAGGACGTCTGTTCTCGCTACAACTTCAAGGAAGCCCTGTGCTTTGATCAGGAACCACAGAGAGCTCAATTAACGAGAGAGACCCTTTGATCCACAGCAGACAGGAAGGTGGGTGGGACTTAGTAGTACATGTTTTAACCCCTTTACCTTCCCTGTTGAAAGCACTCTGGTTATGACCTCATGCATAACAGAAGATTGTTGGTGGGGACCCGGGGATTGGTTCATTAAGCATTAAGGTAAGCTTGGCCTGCACCAATTACTGGGACCTATTTGGCTTTAAGAGAGGACGGAGACCCTCTTTCAGCAGATTATCCGACAACTTTGAAAGGAGTAAACAGATGGACTCATTTGTACCCTGGCTGAAGGTACAGTCTGCCTTACAGTTTACGACAGTGAAGGGAGGCCAGGATTTCCAAGGGGGAGCAGGATCTCTCCCCTAAACATCTCCCAGTGAATAGAGGGAGATACCAAACTCAGAGGACCCATCCAGTAGTTCCGGAACGGTCCCGTCCACCCTAGCTTGGCAAACTGCCTGCCGCCCGACACCCACAGCTGTCTCCCATCTTAAACCCTGTCTTAAACTCTGTCCCAGGAGCTGCAAAGAATCCTGGAACCGACTCGACCCTGTCGAGCATCAAGAACATCGCAAGCACCAGGTACATTGTGGTTCTGTCCCCCTGTCCCTTTCCAAATAACCTTCAACAGTTACGACTGATTGCTTTACCGACTCTCCTCCGGTCAGTATCCACAGTGCATCCCTTTCCTTCGTGAAAATGTCCTCTATGTTCCTTTACAGGGTGGGTTGTATTTTGTAGTGTGCTAGAACTGTGACAATGATAAGGTAGATATTTGTATACAACCTTGACTGGACAGTCCCTTTTATCATTGGGTAACACATGTATTTTCGCTGTGTTAGAACTAACCAACGATCCACGACCTTGCGGAGATAGGCCTGCCATTCCAACCATGTTACCAAAATTGTACAAGGAGGTTTATAATTTGCTGTGTTTCCAATTTGTTCAGATCCCTTCCGGTGTACTAGGGGTGTGGGGCTGATTGGTGGTTTAGAAACCGATATTCACCTCTGGACCACTGGTGCCCTGGAAGTTGATTTGTCACATTGATGGCAAGCGGCCGGATAATTTGGAACCTTGCACACAGCTTAGTCCCCCAACGATTAAAGTACTGTTGCAGGCAACGTTTAGTCACTGCTAGGTATTAGTAATAGTCATGGATCTTGACATGGAGACTGTAAAAGGCATGACCAAGGATGTCTTGCGCATCTTATGTCAATAGATAGAACATCCCCAAAGCACCAAGGATAATAAGCCTGAGTTGCTGACCATACTCCAAGCTTGGATAGAAGCAAGGGCGGTTGGGGAGAAGACCCAAGGGGACAGGGTCAGCACTGTGTACCTGAAGGGACAAGACCTTCTGGAGGGGGAAAATGATGAGGATGACCGCATGAGCACTGTTTCTCGCCAGTCATCCCGCCGGGGGTTAAGTGTGGTTTCTCAACACTTGAGAGTGTCAGTGAGGACAGGGTTTAGTGCGGCAATCCGCAGGTCCCAGGCCTCAGCACAGTCTCTAAATTGCCCAGTAATAGTTTGAGCTGTTAATGAGGTAGCGGCTAGAAAGCTCCTACCCGAGGAGAGGAGACTAGCGCTAGAGAAACAGAAACAGTGTGGCAAGGTCACTGAAGAATCAACAAGGTATCGTAAAATCTCAGGCAGGGTCAAATGTCGAGGCTTTGATTAATCATCCCTTTAATATACCGAGAGTGTGCTTGAGGCAATTAAAAATGCAAAGGAGCTTAAGGTGCCAATGTTTTTATTTTAAAGGAAATCCCAGAATGTGTACCCTTTCTCCACTTATGACGTTGACTACATTCTTTTTCCTCATGATAAGTGTACAAATATAGTTGAAATGGGTTTAAAAACCCGACTGGGTGCCAATGGTGTTTTGGCAGCAAATGCTGAGCTCATTAAATTTCATGATGAGGTTTCCTCTGAGATTCCTAATAACAACGGTCTAAATGGTAATTGGTTGAATGATGAGGGTGATGACGCTAGTGTAATAAGTCATGAGGGGGAAAGCCATACAAGGAGATCATCTAATAGGAAAGTGTCTATTTTGAGTTCAGGAGATTGCAACTACTTGAGCAAGACGAAGACAAAGGTTTGGTCGCTTTTACCAAACATCCTCTCGCACATTTTCCAGGAGTTGGTGGTTACTGAGGATGCTCTCTAGTGAAGAATAAGCTCAAATTGAACAGTTGGAATACGCAGGGCGCCAGCTCTTTCAAGAATAGATCTATGAGAGGGGCAATATTTGCCAGGTATGATTTAATCCTATTCCAAGAGACTTGACTGACGAGTCGCTTTAAGGTGGATGGATTTACCATACTGGAGCAATTGGCCAGCCATAGTACGGGAGGGCGCCCAGCCGGTGGACTTTTTATAGCAACTCAGAATTCTACTGTCTCAGAATCTGAACTCATCACAATGGATGATCAAGATATCTTGGCGGCTTAAGTATTTTTACGGGGTAATATGCCTTGTACGATGATAGTTGTGATTAATGTTTATTGGAACCCTGCGTGTTCGAAATCATCATTGTTTATGCAGTCCCTATCTGTATTGTTGTTGAAAGCAATGTCTGCATATGGCCCAGTGAGCATAATGTTTTCAGGGGACTTACATTCCCAATGCATTACTAGGTGTAGGTTAGGGGTCAAAAACAGAGAGGTTTCTCTAAATGGTAAGAAATGGCTCACCTTTTTGTCAGAATCGAATTTGGTGATGGCAAATGGGAATATTGAGGGGGAATGTACCTGCAGCTTTAACTTGGAAGAGGGTTCAACTATTGATTACTGGGTTCAACTGTTAATTACCTTTTCCTCTCCGAGGATATGTTTGATATGTGCAATAGCTTTCGAGTACAGGATCTAGGAAGCAGCAATCATAATATGCTTACTGTGAGTTTCTCGATGCCAATCCCAGTTATGCAAGAGGGTTATTATTGTGATCTGAGAGTGAACAATGGAAGGAACAGAATTGTGATATTTAGAAAGGGAGGAGCTATCTTAAATAATAATTTACAGAATTCTCTGAATGGCTTCACTGAGGCAGAACTAAGACTATTTTGTGACCTTTTACATTTCTTTGAATTCTTATGGGATTTACATCCACCAGGAATACAGGGAGTAAACAAGAGCTTTGCACATAAACATCTTTCGATGATGTAACATGGCCTAGGAAAAGAGAATTGAGGAAATCAATCCAGGCTTTTTAAAAAAGACCCACTCAAAGTAAGCTTACATGTATGAACCTAAGAGACAATTCCACACTAGCTACCCCACTCTCACACACAATGGTGGGAACAGTTATGTGGCAATAAGACCCGAGGTGGCAGGCCAATGCCGCCCCAGGTAATGCCCCCGAGCATAGCGAGGGACTAAACGAAGCCCCGGTGGCATTACCGTGGGTGGTATTGGCCCGCCGCCAAGGGTCTTGAACCCATTAGTACCCTGGTCCGTTAGACTGGGGTACTAATGGTGAATTCAGTATGGGTCTACCAGACCTTACTTGGTAAAGCCAGATGATCAGCTTCAATGTTTAGCACATTTTATTTTATAAAGCAAGATAAAAAAACGAAAAATAGCTAAATGCAAAATTCTGCCATTTTATCAAAACTAAAAAGTACAGAAAGCCATAATCAAATTGTCAAATCAACTGCCTGCAACAATTTTGAAACAGTTATGATTTAGGTGTTTGTTAGTAGCACACGTGAGAGAACTATTCACAATATTGATTAGAAAATAGCTATCTGTAGTGGGTGTCAAAATGGGGTTGTGTTTCTGGATGAACAAGGCGAGCATATATAGGTAAATATATTCCTAGTTGAATGCACCCTTGACTCCTTCTTCAGGACACAGAATGATATTGATGGATGGGATTGGCACAAACGTCTCCCAATGCTTGTTGTACACAAACGGCACATCAAACTCTTTGTTGTGCATAGGGCTGAGTATTTTATACGTCTATCAACCAATGAGGTGGTAAGATAATCTGCATTACTCTTTCCTTATACGTTGTGCTCTAACGATGAACCAAGCATGTGTAATGTTCATCAGACTGGCATTACCAGCTTGTGTGAGTTCGCCATATCAATAGATTCATGATTACAAGTAAGGCTGGATACCCAGGGTCATCTATCCTCTCCGGTCTTTACACAGAGAGGTGAGAGGCAGGGGTTCATAGTTGCCCCCTGCCTCTTTAATTCGTAACTAGCTGACTTGACAGATGTATTAGAACATTATGCCTTAAGCAGCCCCAAGATCGGTTCCCAAACCATCGATTGGATTGCCTATGCGGATGATATAGTCTTGCTTGACTATACTTGTCTCCTGGGAGCTCTCTGGGAATATGCAATATTAATTGACTTACAAATCAATCTGGCAAAGTCGAATATTGTAAGCGTTATCACCAGGAAAAAGAGAGATGTAAACTCCACTATCAGGAAAGTGAGAAAAAACCATGAGGGGTCAGTTGCAGAACTGAAGGAAGTGATAGCCTCTATTAGGAATAATTATAAATCATGGCTCTAGAAATATTTGAATAAATTAATTAGAACGAATGATGCCAAGAACAAATTGGCATTGGTTGGAGAACGCGCATGGCGTGCCCAAGGGCTCGAGTGAAATTGCCACAGTAACAGAATCAAATTGGATAGAGTCTATCAAAAGGTCTTTTCAGAGTCCTCAAAACTCACCTCAGAAAGCCCGCCCGATGTTAAACACCAAGGTGGGAGAATATATTGAAACAGTTGATTTGGTAGCAAAAATTAAACAATTAAACCGCCTAGTCCTACTGCTCTGACGACCTCATCAATTTGATTCTGAAGGGTGATCCCGGGTTCTGGGCAAGCACGTTGAAACAAATGTATACACATGTGTCTCAAATGGGAGTTATACCTGAGACATGGAAAAGTGCCATCTTGATGTCAGTTTTTAAAAAAGGTCAGCAGGAGTGCCCGGGAAATTAAAGACTTTTGGCGATGCTAGATTGCACTGGGAAAGTATTTGCTAATATCTTACTAGAACTACTCACTGAATGGGTAGCCCAAAAAGGAATACTTACTTACCATCAAATGGGGTTCAGAAAGGGATGTTCGACAACTCATCCAATATGCACCCTGTTGACATTGATCCCAGACATAGAAGCCAAACCGTGGATGGCTCTATTCGTTTGTTTTGTGGACTTTTAGTCCGCTTTTGATAGCGCTAATAGAGGGAAATTGTGGGCAATACTAGAGGAGTGGAAAAAAGACCGTTCACTGTTGTATTTTCTAAAAGCCCTCTTTGGAGACACATATTAAAAATCAGACTATCGCAGGATGGGGCACTATCTGGCTCTATCCCAACTTGGAAGGGGTTGAAACAAAGGTGTGCATTATCCCCCTTGTTTTTTAACATCTATCTCTCCCTTCTTGCTAAAAGGTTGGGGGGAGCTCTTAATACACCACCCCAATACGGGAACAAGTGCCTTGTATGCATATCCTGGCTTTGTCCACCTTCTCCTCTGAGTTGGCTTTGAAGCCCAATATCAATAAAACAAAAATCATGGTATTTGGGAGAACGGTCCCTCCGAACAAAGCCAACCACTGGTGGTTAGGAGGAGAGAGAGTGGAAACAACCAACAACTATCGCTATTTGAGAATTACTATTAGGGCAACGTTTTCAGCAGCCGCCATCTTAGAAGAGGTAACCCAAAAAGCCTGGAGGAAATGGTTAGTTTTAAGGAAGGTGATTGATGCCCAAGGGGGGGAGATGCCATGAAGCTAAAATATTAGCATGCAAGGTATCAATTGTACCTACAATCATGTACGCCCTGGAAGTCTTCCCTTGCAAGTGGGTAGAAGCAGTGGGCAAATTAGAGGGAAAGATACTTCACTCCATGCTAAACCTAACTCCAGGCATGCCTATTCAGGCGATTAGATTAGAATTGGGTCTTTCCTCGCTGGGTATGGTATGGTCAGTGGCGTCCTCTAAACTATGGGCAAAGATAAAGTACGAACTGGCAGGGCCAGATAGTTTACTCTCGCTCATGCTCCAGCATGTGCGTAGATATGAGACAAGTACATGGTTCAGTGACTTAGATACTAGAGTGGCAGACTTTATGGTCAATATTGGGATTACTCAAATCCCAGAGATATGACTGGAATTTAACTTGGCAAAGATCCCTGCAAAGGCCAGGGCCTATGACATAGATTTGGCCCTAACACACCTTGGTACATTAAAAAGGTTCAGTGAATCAATTGGCACAGGTTGCCCAAAGCCCTATTTGACAAAAAAACGCTACCCTGCAATGATTAGGTTCATGCTCTCGATTAGACTTCAGACAATTAAGGTGTTTGAAAACAGAGGCACATGGAGCGGCATTCCACGTCATAGAAGGTTATGCATAATGTGTGGGAAAATGATAGAGTCAGCTAGACACGTTTTAACACAATGTGAAATGTTAGAAACCTTATATGAGTGGGCGGATGAGAGGTATAAAAATCCTGCCTCTGATGTATTTTGGAGTGGTTTGTTCAGAGCCGACTCATCAGTATTATCAACAGTGGCAATGTATGTATGGTAAGATGCCTGCAAAACAAATAATGATTATTAATGATGATAGCCTATAAGGCTGATTTGATATTGGGTTTTTATATGATGGCCATCCTATAAATTGCAGTTTTTATATGAATAATTTTAATTAAAAGTTTATGGTAAAACAAGTGTAAATGTATTTTTGTATATGAGGTAAGTTTAGGCTCTAGGAATAGAACCTGCCTGTGCTAAGATCCATTTGCATTGTGATTGTGAGTTTTAGCAAGATCACAGGAGTGGTTTTGGGGTTTAGCCTAAACCCCAGTTTGGTAGGTAGAAAAAAAGGTCTTTTTACTCCCGGCTATCTTGTTTGTATTATCCAAAATAATTATTTGTAACACTGCGTTTAGTACGAAACAATTTAGTTTTTTATTGGTGTTTTCTTGAATAGTTCATTCAAAAGAAACATTTGTGTTTTAAGAAACACTGTTTGAGACTTGCTGTGCAAGTTTGGTCAGCCGACACGTGTTTCGACCCATAGGGTCTTTCTCAGGGCATGTACTAATTGCTGTGTGCTCTCAGTGGGGTTCTGTTGTATTATGGACTGTCCTTAATACAACATGGACTTAAGGCAGTCCTGGCTTCTGTTGGGCCCTGTGTGCTCTGTCCGGCGTCCTGGGCGGTGCTGTGCTGCTCTGCCTTAAGGACAGTCCATAATACAACAGAACCCCACTGAGGGCAAATAGCAATTAGTACATGCCTTGAGAAAGACCCTTTGGGTCGAAACACGTGTCGGCTGACCAAACTTGCACAGCAAGTCTCAAACAGTGTTTCTTAAAACACAAATGTTTCTTTTGAATGAACTACTCAAGAAAACACCAATAAAAAACGAAATTTTTTCGTACTAACCGCAATGTATTTTTGTATATGTCAGTGCGAAAAGGTTGCTAGTCATCCATAACGCACTTTAAAATGAATTTTTTCTTTAAAATGTAAGTGGACTCTTATTGATCAAGAAGTCCCCATAGTAAAGAAAGTTTGTATTCGGATTTCAGATGAAGGTCCAATCCCTCGATCACTCTATTAGAGTTGGAAGTGGAATAGAAATTTGAGCAACTGGCTCATCGAATGAAGAAGCTCCTCTATACCGATTGCAAATTCTCAATAGTGCCTTAAGTAAGGTTTTATAAAGGTACAGTAATAGCCACACTCATATGGAATGGATATAAATCCTTTTTCCCGTCTAATAAATTGGATGAGAATAGAAGGGATATTATGGAGGAAGGTTCTGAGTTTACCTCAGAGCCTGCCGATCTCCAGATTGCGGTATAAGTTGGGCCAACAATCCATGCAGGCTTACATCGACTGGAAGGTAATTTCACTATACAAACAGATATTAGTCCCTCAAAAGAATTCTCTGCATGAGGATATTGGTTTCCACCTAAAAAACACAACTAATTCAGCTCTGGTACAGTTGAAGAATGACATCACTAAATTATTGCTGGCGTGCGATCATTCCGAAGAAGATCTAGTAAGGAATCCCTCGGGCATAAAGGAAGCTCTAACAAGAACAGATTGGATATGCACAATATCAGAGATGCGTAGTTTGGTAATAGCAAAATCATTTTGATTGTATGATAAACCTAGAGGGTATTTAACTTTAGGCAATTTGCCAACTCACGTTGGAGGTCAGAATTCTTAAGGTTTCGCCTCCATCTGTTACCTATGGGAGAAAAATACACGGATAGCCTTTGCCATTTGTGTGAGGACTCGGGAAAGCAAACTCTGAAACATATAATGGTCGAATGTCGGAGGACCAGGGAGTCAAGAGTTAAGCACTTTGCTCGATTTTTTGATAAAGAAGAATTGTTATCCTCAGATTGATTTTGGGAGAGATTGGTAGTAGGTCATGAAGTTTGTCTTTCGATTGAAGTTTTGAAAGAATCAGATTTTATACAATTGTGAAATTTCTTTTTTAATGTATGATAATCTGAAGTAATGATACATATTGTATTTTGTGATATGTCATGTAAAAATTTGAATTTCAACTAATACACTATAAAAACGTTTAACTCGACCCACCCAACGCACTCCACCACAACACAACTACCATAGTTGCCTAGCTGGTATTCTTTTGGATAGTCATGCACCATCCAACACTACCAGTGAAAAAAATGTTTTCTGAAACTGCACCATGTACAATATGGTGTGAGGGACAAACTCTAACTCCTGCCCACTCACCACCGGCATACTGGAACAGCAGGAGAGGAACTTTGTGAGGACCCCCTGTGTTGTCCCTATACCACATTAGGTGTACACGAGATGATATACACTCAGGCAACCATACCAGTTGTACCCTCACACTGAAAGATTGGAAGGATGTCTGTGCACACCATTGTACATCTGATGAGGGCAGAGTGATGTCATGAAGAAGATATATGAGGATAGACTGAAATGATATGAAAATACCTAAGAGTGACGATGTAACCAAAGCAACAAGAGAAACATGCACAAAATGATAAAGTAATCATGTATGCAAAAGAAGATGAAGTAACTCGCTGACCAATAAGTGTAAATAGGCAGTAATGCAAGGTAGATGAGACATATAGAAGCTTGCTATAGAGGAAAATATAACGTGAGGAGGACGGCCATGATAGGAAAATGGACGTCGGCTTGTGTAAACATAACATTCCGGCTACCTCCGAAACAGACCAGGGGTGCAGAGTCAGCAGAGATTGGAAAACAGCTTTGTGTGCAGAATAATGAGGAGTTTAGGTTGGCATGGTATCAAGGATGCTACTTCAAGGAATAGCTGCAAAGCACAAGGGGAGGCAGACAGATAAGCCATGAACGTGAGACATATTACAAGATGGGATGAGCAAGTCTCTCGAGGCCAAAAGAAGCAATAAGACCCAGCTTAATTGAATCAAATGGCAGTGAATAGGAGGTTGAAATGGACACATTTGCTGTCTCCTCACACGTGATGCACATGTCGAAAACAAGGGCTTCTCTGGCAGAAGACTTTGAAGTGGACTCCACTCTGTAAGGGAAAATACACCAATGGATAATGGCAGTAAATAAAGTCAACAGAGAAAAGCCTTTCTGAAAAAGTGGGAGAGGTGCTATTTGTAAAGGTACATTTCCTACTGGATTACACATTTTACTTGCTTTTGTGGTAAAAAGGATGCCTTCGAGGTTTGAACAAATGCACGCACCCAACAACATTTTAATAGTGTGAAAGAGACTTTTGGATTGCAATAATTCCTGAGGCCTGCTTTTATATTTTAAAAGATACACATGGATTTTGCAAACTTCTTCAATTATTGCCTGAATCTATGTTAAAAACACGTGGAAAAGCCAAGGCCTAGACTTTGTAGTGTATTTACATCCCAAGAGACTTCTGGAGGCCTAAGGACACAAGTTTATAGCTTAAAACCTCAAGAAAAACCCTCTAGTTTTACAGACATGTTATGTGTTATAAATTATCATATTTTACAAGTTTCATGTTAACTAGAATAAAGTAAGTGAAAGTGTTAGGACAAGTGTTTGCACAATTTGGCAGGATCAGTGGAGCAGTATGTTGGTGGATTAACTCGCCTGCTATTTGGAGCTCGGTCATTGTTAAATAACGTCTGACACTTAATAGCTGAAGACACCAAGGTCAGAGCGAGTGCAAGTGTGACGACAAGTGTTTGCACAATTTGGCAGGATCAGTGGAGCAGTATCCCGTTGGATTAACTCGTCTGCTATTTGGAGTTTGGTCATTGTTTAATGTCTGACCCTTTAAAAGCTGAAGACGCTGCACACAAAATAATGTGCAGTCATGCAGAATAAGCAGCATTTAGAAAGTCCCATTTTATTCTGCATTGTATGTATTGTATGTATTTCACTTCAATTCACATTGTGCACTTAAAACTTGGAAAGTATTTGCCCAGATAATACTTCTTTTGGAGCTAAGGGGCACTTTAAACTTTAAACTGCCTTGGAATTCACCTCACTCTAGAAACACCATTTTAGGAATGCACTATCACAAGACATAAGCCCACACAGAACCATTGATCTATTGTGCTGAACGAAGGAGACGGCCTAGAAAACCCACTGCCAAATGCAGGCTAATGAGTTTGGGTTCTGAGTTTCAAAGAGACCTGTCAACATTTGTTAAAACATAAGCCTCACACAAATTGAATTTGCTGAACTGATCTTCAAGAGAGGCTAAAGAAATCCTGCATAGACACGTGTTGATATCATGAAATCATGAAAAGGGAGTATGCAGGAGATGTTTCAATGGGGCCATCTTTAGGATGAATACATGTTTTCTGTTAAACCCCAAAAACTGTAATTTTTATTTGAAAAAACATATCTATGTGATGCAAGGTCCAAGCAACACAAAACAAAACAAATTGCATTTTGTAGCTGGAAATTATATATACGGAGTCATGTAAAAATCCAGTTAGGGTGTCATTTAAAGATAAGGAGATAGTTATGAAAGGCAATTATCTCCTCCAGTGTTTATCACAGTGCGAGTGTTCATACATATGATTGTGTGCACTGATAAACAGAAGCTAATGGTACTATTGTTTTATCAAGCTTGCACATTTATAGGCCGATTCATGGAATAAATGTGCGCCTAAAATTCCGGCGCAGAGGGGCCTATACGTGCGCTGCGCCGAAAAATAGCAAAAAGCGCAGGGAAACCAGCGCACGTCGATTCATGGAAGTCCGTGCGTAAGAAAAGCATAGGACGTGCGCTGAAAAAGTGCGCGGCGCACGCCGGCGCACAGGTCAACCAACGGCGTGCGCCACGGCCACTGCGCTATCACTCCGAGCGCAGCGCACAGCTCTAAAGTAGGCGGAACACAGGGCGGGACACTCGGAATGGGGAATAAAATGGGGCACAACACTCGGAATGGGGAAGAATGTGGGCGGCACGGGGAAGTACAGGAGGCAAGTGCGCGGAACGCCCACACGCTCTCCGGCAACACGTATTCATGGATTCGAACAGGGCAAAACAGCGCTCGATCAAACCAGCGCACAGGCCCAAAAACGTACGCCACAAGTAAGCAGGCGGTAGCGTCCCGACGCACTCAACGAAAGTGCGCCAAAACCTGCGCCAACAAATACCACCCACATACAGCAATGGGCCATACCGTGACCCCAAAGGACTAATGATGTGCAAAGGTGTACGCCATTTACACGGACACCCACTGTTCAAAAATTCGCGCGTGTGTGTACAACGGGTTGCGCGAGAAGTCACTCGCGCGATTGCCCTGGGTACGTGTATCCCGGGGTGCAGGGAAGTCCCACACGCGAAAAGCTAGGCTACGGGAATTCCAGGGGTGCGCGTGAAATCCTACACGCGAAAAACTAGGGTACGTCATTTACAGGGGTGCGCGGGAAGTTTCACACGCGAAAAGCTAGGCTACGGGAATTCCAGGGGTGCGCGTGAAATCCTACACGCGAAAAACTAGGGTACGTCATTTACAGGGGTGCGCGGGAAGTCCCACACGCGATTACAGCAGGGTACGTGTATTTCAGGGGTGCGCGGGAAGTTCCACACGCGAATAGCCTGGCCGCATGTATTTCAGGGGTGCGCGGGAAGTTCCACACGCGAATAGCCTGGGCGCGTGTATTTCAGGGGTGCGCGGGAATTTCCACACGCGAATAGGCTGGGCGCGTGTATTACAGGGGTGCGCGGGAAGTCCCACACGCGATTACAGCAGGGTACGTGTATTTCAGGGGTGCGCGGGAAGTTCCACACGCGAATAGCCTGGCCGCATGTATTTCAGGGGTGCGCGGGAAGTTCCACACGCGAATAGCCTGGGCGCGTGTATTTCAGGGGTGCGCGGGAATTTCCACACGCGAATAGGCTGGGCGCGTGTATTACAGGGGTGCGCGGGAAGTCCCACACGCGATTACAGCAGGGTACGTGTATTTCAGGGGTGCGCGGGAATTTCCACACGCGAATAGCCTGGGCGCGTGTATTTCAGGGGTGCGCGGGAATTATCACACGCGATTTGGCTTGGTACGTGTATTACAGGGGTGCGCGCGAAGTCCCACATGCGATTACAGCAGGGTACGTGTATTTCAGGGGTGCGCGGGAAGTTCCACACGCGAATAGCCTGGCCGCGTGTATTTCAGGGGTGCGCGGGAAGTTCCACACGCGAATAGGCTGGGCGCGTGTATTTCAGGGGTGCGCGGGAAGTTCCACACGCGAATAGCCTGGGCGCGTGTATTTCAGGGGTGCGCGGGAAGTTCCACACGCGAATAGCCTGGGCGCGTGTATTTCAGGGGTGCGCGGGAATTTCCACACGCGAATAGGCTGGGCGCGTGTATTTCAGGGGTGCGCGGGAAGTTCCACACGCGAATAGCCTGGGCGCGTGTATTTCAGGGGTGCGCGGGAAGTTCCACACGCGAATAGCCTGGGCGCGTGTATTTCAGGGGTGCGCGGGAATTTCCGCAGGCGAATAGGCTGGGCGCGTGTATTTCAGGGGTGCGCGGGAATTATCACACGCGATTTGGCTTGGTACGTGTATTACAGGGGTGCGTGCGAAGTTACACACGCGATTAGGCTGGGTGGGTCCTGTCACCCTCGACGGCCCCTGCAGGCAGCCCACAAAACAGGGGACTACCCTGCACACCTGCTCATGTCTCCCACCACCCCCACCCCCCCAGTCACCAGGGGTACCCTCCACCAGGCCCCCACTCATGTCTCCCACCACCCCCACCCCCCAGCAGTGCAGGGGCAGCCTCCACCAGGCCCACACGCATGTCTCCCACCACCCCCACCCCCCCAGTCACCAGGGGCACCCTCCACCAGGCCCCCACCCATGCCTCCCACCACCCCCACCCCCCCGCCACCAGGGGCACCCTCCACCAGGCCCCCACTCATGTCTCCCACCACCCCCACCCCCCACCATCCAGGGGCACCCTCCACCAGGCCCCCACTCATGTCACCCACCATCCCCACCCCCCCAGTCACCAGGGGCACCCTCCACCAGGCCCCCAACCATGTCTCCCACCACCCCCACCCCCCACCATCCAGGGGCACCCTCCACCAGGCCCCCACTCATGTCTCCCACCACCCCCACCCCCCAGCAGTGCAGGGGCAGGCTCCACCAGGCCCCCACCCATGCCTCCCACCACCCCACCCCCCCGCCACCAGGGGCACCCTCCACCAGGCCCCCACTCATGTCACCCACCACCCCCACCCCCCCGCCACCAGGGGCACCCTCCACCAGGCCCCCACCCATGCCTCCCACCACCCCCACCCCCCACCATCTAGGGGCACCCTCCACCAGGCCCCCACTCATGTCACCCACCACCCCCACCCCCCCAGTCACCAGGGGCACCCTCCACCAGGCCCCCACTCATGTCTCCCACCACCCCCACCCCCCAGCAGTGCAGGGGCAGCCTCCACCAGGCCCACACTCATGTCTCCCACCACCCCCACCCCCCCAGTCACCAGGGGCACCCTCCACCAGGCCCCCACCCATGCCTCCCACCACCCCCACCCCCCCGCCACCAGGGGCACCCTCCACCAGGCCCCCACTCATGTCTCCCACCACCCCCACCCCCCAGCACTGTGGGGAACCTGCCAGCAGGCCCCCACACATGTCCCCCTGGCCCCAGGTCCTGACGATACACAATCATGGCAGTAATGGCCAGCATACCCAGCACAAACACCCAGGCAAGGATTGCATCCACCCACATAGTGAATGCAATCACATGACACAACCCCAATGCCAAGTATGCAAAAGAACACATGTCCGTCACACACACATACACAATGGGTGCAAGTGAATGTCAAAACCCATATCATGACATGTAACAAACCAATGAGAAAATAACACAAGTGTAAGAAAATATAAAAAATGTATTAAATACCAAAAATAAGTGAAATTTTCAAACATACAACGATGTGGCTAAGTAAATAAATGGTCCATGTCCGAGAACAAAAGTGATAAACAAAAAAACAAAGGAAAAAAAAATTAAAATGAATTTGTCCAAAGCAATATCATGTAATAGGAAATTAATGAAAAACCATTACGTCATGGTGAAAACAATAAGAAATTAAAAAAATGTATCTCCCAAAAAAACAAACTATATACAGGAATGTTCCAGGGTCCATGAGCCCAACACCAAAAATGAAACCTACCACTAACTAATGAAAAATATATGTACAAAAAAGTGGCCATTGTCCGAGCGGTCCAAAATAATAAAAATAAATAAAGGAAACCTAGCACTAACTAACTAAATAACTATATACAAAGGCAGCGGGCAAGTCCTGCGGCTCACTTGGTGATGTTGCTGGCCAGGGCATCATCGAACTCCATGTCGATGTCCTGGAGGCGGGACTCTGTCCTGGCCCCGAGGTCTCGCAGGGACAACCCCATGTCCACCTCAAACTCCCTGCGAGCTTCCTCGAGGCACTCAGCCCGCCTCAATGCCCGACGCATGGAGAACTCCGCCCTGACCATGGCGAGCCGCTCCTCTTCCGCCCGCTGCCGCTCCGCACCTATCCGCTGGCCAAACTCCTCCCACACGGAACACACCACCATCCCAGGGTTGCCCTGCCCTCCGGCCGATGCCTGCCCCTCGGATCTTGATGGCCCCGAGCCATGATGCCTCCCACGTCGAGCCCGCTGCTGCCTCCGACGCCACTGCCTCTGCCAGCACGACGGCATCCAGGCTGATGGAAACCACCGACGCCGTCGTGCACGTGCCCTGCCCGATGATGCCGTCACATCTTCCATCTGCTGGGGTCCACTTGCTGTGTTGTCCACCCCTGCTGGACCTCCGACTCCCAACTGTGGCAGGGATGGGATCCCCACCGAGCTGGCTGCATTGGTCGGGGCAGGTCCTCAGGGGGCCCTGGTGGCATCTGGGCCGGAAGACGGCAAGGAGAACGACCGGTGGATAGCCTGCACAGAGGAGGAGAGGGCCGTCAGATTGGCCAACACATGCAGGAAACCCCCGAACATGGCCGATCCCAATTGGGCCACGTCGGCACGGTGCACTTCGTGATGACGTGCGTGCTCCTCCCGGGAAGCACGCACGTCATCACGAATCACAGCCGTGCGCATCGCGACCCCAATCAGGACCTTCTCCACGCGGCCAGGGGTTACCACGTCCGCAGGTGGAGGGGAGTCAGGTGACATGGACATCCCCTCTACCTGCGGACGGGCCTGGGACGGGGCATCCCTGCTGGTGCATGGTGGTGCACTCACAGGGTCAGGGACAGTGACATGCACAGGCCCCTCCACGGTGACCTGTGCTGCCTCCTGCCCCTGGCCCTGGACTGCACCACTTGCACCAGCAGGGATGCTCCCACCAGGCCCCATGTGTGCACCAGTGTCGGCCTCCTCCTCCTCTGTGCAAACCACCAACCTGGATGGCTCCTCACCGTCTCCCGCCGTAGCAGGCCCCTGTGGGGGCTCACCCACCCCTTCCGCTGCAGCCGTGGGGGCATCCCCGCCGCCTTGCTCCACAGCGCCGTCTCCGCCCTCTTCTTCACTAGCCGCTGCGTAGAGGGAGACAAAGGACACAAGCATCAGGCTACTGTACAATGGTCCCCTAGACAGGAAGCAATAGCAGATGAGCACCACTGTCAAAGTACACTTCCATCATGTCCCTCCACAACACATGGGTCAGTCCAGGCAAAACACACACAGTAACAGGCATGGTGCATGCCATGGACATTTCCATGCATGTCCAATGGACTCTAGAAACATTCAATGATATGTAACTCACATGCATCATGGCTCATGCATATCACATGCACACACTTCACCTCAGTCACATCCATCTGGCCCCAAACACACAGAACACAGGCGAAACAAGGGTAAGTTGGGTGCGTCACTGAATCTGTGCATTGTCACACACATGTGTCATGCATCCATGGCATGCACAAGTCACAGACACGCAGGTCAGGCACACAGACATGGCTACCATATATGTACCTGGCATCAGCACCCATCCTTCACCCCCATCCATGTCCAGGTACAGAGACTGGCATGCTCTCATGTCCAAAATCTGCATAGGGCTCCCCATGCCGCATTTCAACACATGCAACAACCATGTGGGTCACACATCACTGGTCGCACATGCATTACCATGATGTCCCTAGACACATACATGCATACATGGCCCATGGCACACATACAGGCTAGTATCATAGAACCAGCACACCGCAACATGCCCTGTCTCACACAGTAATGCTTGGACACATACCACTCAACTCCAGACGGGCCTCCCTCTCAAGGACCTGGGCGTGGAGCGCTGGGCGTACGCGTTCCAGGACCCTCTTCTGGATGGAACTCATGCGGCCCCGGCCTCCCTCCACGAGGCGCCGGGCCTTCACAAGGGTCCTGGACCTCAAGTCCTCCCAGCGCTTCTTGATCTTCTGGACGTTGCGGGTTGCCACCCCCTCCGCGTTGATGGCAACCACACAGTCGGCCCAGATCCTCTCCCGTCCTTCCTTGCTGGCGCGGGACGATCCAAAGAGGGCATCATACTGCCCCAGGACATGCTCCACCAGGACACCAACTTCGGTGGCAGTGAAGCTGGTGCCCCTCTGCCCCTCTGGCCTGGGGTTGCCACTGGTGCCAGATGTGGAAGTGCCCGACATGGCAACCCCAGAGGCAGGTGTGGGTGGGCAACTGGGTCCTGGGGCTGGGCTGTGGAGCGATGTAATCCCAGTTGGGAGTCTTCAGTTCCAGCAGGGGTGGACACAGCAACTGGACCCCTGCAGATGGCTGATGTGCAGGCACCAAATGGCAGGGCACGGTGGCAGCAGGCAGGCAGGCAGGCAGGCAGCAGCAGATAGCACGTGGGAGGCTGCTCGGGGCACTGGGGGGCAGTAACTCGGCCTTCTGGGCAGGAGCGTGGTGTTCCGTGTGTTTTCGGGTGGCCAGCTTGATACGGAGTGATTTGGCACGTGAAAATCCTGCACGTCAGCGTGAAATCCGAGGAAAGGCCCTTAGCGCGTAAGCGCGTCAGCACGCATACGCGATTCTATTGGACCAGCGTCCCTCAGCGCGTAAGCGCGTCTGACGTGACCCCACGGGCGTTCCCCACTCAGCACGTGATGACGGAACACACGTGGAAATACTGCACGTCAGAGTGTCATAGCGTGATTGGCCTATGTACGTGTATTTCATTGCGTGTAATTGGACAAAAGTGCGCGTACACGCGATTGGCCTATGTACGTGTATTTAATGGGTGCGCGGCCACTTACACACGCAAGTACATCAGCGAACCTGTATCCCGTGGTGCGTGTGAATTTCCACACGCTATTGGACTGGGAACTGGATTCCAGGGGTGCGCGGGTCACACGCTGTATCCCGTGGTGCGTGTGAATTTCCACACGCTATTGGACTGGGAACTGGATTCCAGGGGTGCGCGGGTCACACGCTCGCCTAGAACACGCGCAAAGCATAACATTGCGGACTTTAACAATAACAAGCTCAGACGCCAGGATGAACATACCGTTCCTAGCAGCAGTGGCAGTGGGCTACCAAAGGAGGAGGAGGAGGATAGTCAGGGCCAGAATATTCACACCGAGAACCAGCCTTTTCGGGATGCCTGATGACCAGGTGTATGGGAGGTACAGGTTTCCACCACACATCATACTGGACCTGGTGACTGAGTGGGAGGATGACCTCACATCACCCACCCTGTGCTCCCAAGCACTCAGCCCCCTGGAGAAGGTCCTCAATGTACTGCACTTCTTAGCCACTGGATCATTTCAGCGGACAAGTGCCATAGTGGGTGGGGTGTCACAGGCCACCCAGTCACGCTGCCTACACCAGGTCTTGAACATCATGACTGCACGCCCATCAGTCCGCAGGCACATATACCTGCCCAGAACACCTGCAGAAAGGCATGCTGCCGCCCTGGATTTTTACGGAGTGGCACGATTCCCCAAAGTGCTAGGTGCCATCGACTGCACCCATGTGGCTCTACGTCCCCCCAGGGCATCAGAGCACATCTATAGGAACCGCAAGCAATGGCATTCCATCAACGTGCAGGTAGTATGTAATGCCAAGGGAATCATCACCTCAGTATATGCCAACTATCCCGGGTCCACCCACGACAGCTTCATTTACCGAATGTCCACCCTATGCCGGGACATAGATGCTGGGCGGCATGGCGATACATGGCTGCTTGGTGAGTATGTATGCCACTGCACATGCATGCATGTTGGATACTGAGCAAGGTCACAACCCCACCAATGATACCAATCACCACCTCCACAGGGGACAGTGCCTACCCTCTCAGCCCCCACATGATGACGCCAATTCGGAACCCCACCACGCCACCCCAGGTAAGATATAACACAGCCCACATTACAACCAGGGGCATAGTGGAGCGCACATTCGGAGTGCTAAAGTCACGCTTTCGCTCCCTTGACCGTTCTGGCGGGCAGCTGTTATACGCTCCCCCAGTAGTGTGCAGGATCATAGTGGCAGCATGTGTCCTGCACAACGTTGCAACACGCCGGGGCCTGGCCGTGGACATGGTGGTGGCCCCACATCCCCAACCACATGCACAGCCGCTGCGCATGGGAGGGGAAAGGGCACGGGGGGAGGCAGCCCGTACACAGCTAGTGGCTAATTACTTCACATAGAAATCACACCCCTGTGGAGTGCACACTGCCCTGGCACATTCCATCTGACAATCAATGATGACTCAACCTGACACTGATCCTGAATGTCTGGAGAATGAACCGGGAATACCATGTCAGCCTGAGATTGTTCACCTGGAAGTGTCACAATGTGTGCATCCCTACCCACACAGACACCACCAATGCAGTTTTGTGAAGTTACACATTGAAGCAGCTAAAATGAATACCCACTTGCAAAATGCAACAAGAGGACAGTGCCATGTCAGCCAACCCAACCCCAGCACCGCCACACGACACACCGTGCCATGTCATGCTAATTGCAGGTAAACAAAGTAATCCCCACAACATGACATCAGTCTCACTATGTACAGTGGCACTATTAGAAACCTGCAACACCTGAAATGCTCACAGCAATGCCGGACCAACAACATACTTGAGCACGTAGTACCATTAACATGACATCACAAATGTTACATATTAGTAGTCTCACCACCTGGAAATGCCTGCACTCCCACCACTACCAACTGTGCAGTGTTGTCGCCATGTAGAGTTGTAGGTGCACTGCTGCCAACATGGTCCCCATCTCCAGACTAGAGGTCCTTGTGTGGACATGAGGAAGGGACCTGCAAATTGGGAGGTAGACACAGAAGAAGAGTTACACATCAATGCAACATGCAGTGTACAACACAACAGCAATATGCACTATGAATGTATACACAGTATTGACTACAGACTGGCCACACAGCTCATGGGAGTCCAACGTCACTGTGTAATTCACTGTCACTTGGGCACACCCTTTGCAAGCCCATGGAAACGGGAAGCAGGAGGGGTGTGTGTGACTCAAACCCAAGCATTAGAACCAAATACATTACAAGCCTGCATGTGCCCAGCCACAATGCAGCGTATGCCCACAGGAACCACGGAAGCCAACAGATCGAAGCCAACAGATCGAAGCCAACAGATCGAAGCCAACAGATCGAAGCCAACAGATCGAAGCCAACAGATTGTCCCAAAAAAATTGGGAATAAAAGAAATCAAAATAAAAATAAAAATAAGAAACAATCAAAAATGGCCATTGATGGGCCCGGGGGGGTTGGGGAGGCCACCCAGGAGGTCCGAGGACAGGATGCACACCAGAACCCACCTGCGTGGATCCTGGGAAGATAAAACACCTCCATGGGCTCATGGCCCACACGGCTACCCTATTGTGGGAGTATCACTGCTGTCGCTATTATCACCCTGTGCAGCTGCATCCGGAGGTGGTTGCACTATGGGAGGCAGCCCACGCAAGGCCCTAGTCTGCTCCTCCATGGCTGCAAGCATGCGGGTGTGGTAGGTCTGGTTCTGGAGGATAAGTGTGCGGAGGTCCCCATGCAACAACTCACGGGATGCCCGGACCTCCGCCCTCGTTGCCTGCATCTCAGCTGAGAGCGTACGGGTGAGACGCTCCAGCTGCTGTTCTGTCCTTTGGTGTGTTGAAGCCTCAAGCTCAACAAGAGTCGTCCTGAGGTGAAGGAGCTCCTGCCTCAGGGCTTCCCTGTGGCCCTGGGACTCAATGGAGATGGCCTCCTGCAGAGTCGCCAGTGCCGCCCGCCTGTCCCTGTTGGACCCCAACGTGTCCTCCCTGTGTGACTGGCAGATGGAGTCGGTTGCCTGCTCTAGTCGCTCCATCAGCCTTTCTGGGGGGACAATGGAAGTGGCCACCCTATCCATGGCCTGAGCCATCATCTCGGATGATGCAGCCTGTTGGGTAGCCATACCGTAAATGGATTGCTCCCATGCGGTATTGCCGGGTGGCGTACGGCCACCACGTCGGCGGGCACCACACCTGTCTGGGGCAAGGCGAACTGCGCCTTGCTGTGCCGGCACTGCCTGAGGCTGCAGGACTGCATTCCCCCTCTGATCTGCTGGCCCAGGAACAGGATCAGATGTCGCGGAGTGTGACCCTGCATCCGTAACCACCGAAGGCGTAGCTGCCAACACTGACATCCCCATGGAGGGTACTGACCCTGGTGCAGGTGGGTGAGACAGAACAGAATCCCTCCCTGGAACACTCACCTGCGACGGCACGTAGGTCTCATCTGAATCAACACCTGAGTACAGCTCGGGGGAGGTGCAGCCAGAGACACCCCTTGAGAGCACGACCTGCAGCACTTGTGGGTTCTCCCCCACCACCACACCACGTCCCTCACTGGTGGTTGGTCGGCCCTGGGACACCTCCTGGGTCTGCACCATCTCCACAACCCCAGCAGTATCAGGTGCATCTTCCCCTGCAAAGACATGAAAACAAAGAAATGGAAACAGGCATTAGCACCATGGCACACATTGAGGGCTGAGAAGCAAGAGAACCAGTACTTGATTGACACATGTCCCACATGACTAAAACCCTCCCATGCATGCACCCTCACTGCGTATGAAGTGCAGGCAAATGGCACACACTGATGACACCAAGATGGAAGATGAACAAATTTTCTGCATGCTGCCTGGCAGTGGCATCACACATTGGCCTGTGATTGGCAGGTGAAACACACATGCCATCACACAGATGGCATGTACCATTGCTATTGAGTGAAGATGGAGAGGAGGGCAGCACCTATTCATTCAGTCCAGTTCCCGCAGGTAATAGCTTTTCTAATTCTAACAGGTCAGATTTTTCACCTGGAGCTGCCAGTCTGAAATGGTCAAATTGCACAGGGACATGTGTGTACAAATGATATCCAGGTAACAAAGTCACTCCACTTTACCATACCCATGTCAGACATGTGACTAGTGGACAGCGACATGCCTAGTGAAAGTGGTGGAATGCAAACAAACTGACTGAATGAACAGTGAAAAAGAAGCAAATATGTTGTGTCAAGGTGACACTTCAAGGGCAACTGGCGTGCAGTTGTGCTAGATGTCTACTGTTGGCAGAAGGGATACTGCTATGGCCAAATGCAGCTGCGCAGGAAGGATTGCATGAAGCACATGGCTGACCCATACGACTCAGGCGCACACACTCTCACCTGGCACCCGAACAGAAGCCCTCACACACACACCATGCACATGGATGACACACACATGCATGTGCACTCACCGGACAATGCCTCGTAATCAGCCAGATCTCCCACGCCTTGGATCTGTTCCTCCGTGACGTAGGTCCCAGCGACTGACTCATGTGGAGTGAGTTCCATGTCTACTACTGGAGACCCACCTCCAGTCACTAGAGTTGCGGCATGACTTGAGGCCAGCTTACTCTTTGCCCTGCGCTTTAGGTCATTCCAGCGCTTATAGCAATCATTGGCTGTGCGCCTCACGATTCCAAGGGCACTTACGATGTCCGCAACGGTCTGCCAGTGTGCCTGGCGTTGTGCAGGTGTGGTCTTGGATCCTGCAACAATGACCATCTCGTTGTCATGTCCGGACACATACTCGACAAGTGCATTCAGTTCGTCATCCGTGAAGCTGGGCTTCCTGGACGGGCCGGACTGTGTAGCCGTGTCTGGGGCATCAGCCTGTGCCGGACGAGCACTCTTCCTCTTCCGCTTGGAAGGTGGTGGTGATCCTGAGTGTCCTGCGCCGCTCTGGACACTAGGGGCAGGAGCCCTGGTGGACTCTGTATCAGGAGTGTGGGATTGCACACTCAGCATGGGAGTTGGTGCAGGCATTGGCTCTAGTGTGATGGTGTCAGGGGGAATGTCAGCAGCATGGACTAGGACCGACACTGTCCTGGCTGGGTGTGTGAGGGCTGGGGTGGATGGAGCCGCAGCTGCCCCTGCAGCCACTCCGCCCTGCCTCCTTGGTGCAGCAGATGACCTTGCTGCCCCAGATCCACGTGGCATGATGGCATCAACGTGCACCAGCGCACGTGTCGTAGCCCTGCTGACCTGGAAGTCAGCCATGGAGTCAGCCAGGTCTGGTGCCACAATGGGCTGGTCCAACAAGGGCTGAGCATGGATGGTGTCAGCCACTTCAGCCTCAACGGGAGGGGGGGGGGTGATGGGTGCCCTTGACTGGTCCTCCACACATGGGGGGACAGGCTCACCCTGCAAGTTACGACCACGTCCCCTACCGGATCCACCACGGCCACCACTTGTGGCTCTTCCACCTTTGCCACCCTTACGGAATCCTCGCCTCCCAGCCATGGCACTGATATTAATGTGCGTATGGGAGTGGCTGTAGACAATTGTCCTGGGCAATTGGGGGTCAAAGGGGTTGGGTACCAGATGGTAATTGTACCCTAGTGCTCTAGCACGGCTGATTGTAACCCCTGGGGAAAGATGACGGGTCACGCAACGCACAGGAGGCCCAAAAAAGGGAGATGACGTGCACGCAACCCCTCCTAGACCACGTGTGCAGAAAGAAAAACCTGCACTACGCTGTGGCACCCAGTAACACAAGAATGAACGTATGCGTGTCACACGCAGCCTAGAATGACCTCTGAAGGGGTAGGCTACACACGGGGCAAGCACAGAAGTTGGATACGTGCGTGACTCACCGTCTGCCAGGTAAAAGAGCGTGAAGAATGAGCGCGTTTGGCTGGCTAAACCCCCGCCAAAAGAAGATGTGTACGCTGTCTGAGAAGACAGGACAACAGTAGAAGGGGACACTGTTTGAGGGAACAGGCCCAGGTAAACCAGTAAAAGAGAAAAAAGAGAAAAAGCTGTCAGAGGTAACAGGGAATACGAACTGGAAACGCCGTGAAGTAAATCGCGTGTGAAACGACAAGAAGTACAGATTTCACCCACTCGCTCTCCACGAAAAGCACGTACAAGGAAATGGTGTTCTACATGTACCTTATATACAGGCCCACACGTACAGCGTCACTTACGCGGCGTGTACGTTCACCAATCACACGCTTTGTCACTCCTGCGTGTAGATCCATTTTCACCAATCACACGCTTTGTCACTTCTGCGTGTAGATCCATTTTCACCATTCACACGCTTTGCCACTTCTGCGTGTAGATCCATTTTCACCAATCACACGCTTTGTCACTTCTACGTGTACATCCATTTTCACCAATCACACGCTTTGGCACTGGGACGTGTCACGCAACAATTTCCTGCACGTGCAGGTGACTATAGGCGCGCATATGCTGTTGACGGGTTTACGCGCTAAGGGCCTTTGCTGACGTGTGGGATTTCACTACCTATCAGGCTGTCCACGCGTTCACACACGAGAGACCACGCTCCTGGCCAGGAGGCCAAATTACTGCCCCCCAGAGCCCTGAGCACGCTCCCACCTGCCATCTGCTGCTGCCTGACTGCCTGCTGGCCACGTGCCCCACAGTGCTGGTGGGTGGGGGTGTTGGGAGACATGGGTGGGGGCCTGGTGGAGGGTGCCCCTGCACTGGTGGGGGTGGTGGGAGACATGGGTGGGGGCTTGGTGGAGAGTGCCCCTGGTGGCGGGGGGGTGGGGGTGGTGGGAGACATGGGTGGGGGCCTGGTGGAGAGTGCCCCTGGTGGCGGGGGGGTGGGGGTGGTGGGAGACATGGGTGGGGGCCTGGTGGAGAGTGCCCCTGGTGGCGGGGGGGTGGGGGTGGTGGGAGACATGGGTGGGGGCCTGGTGGAGGCTGCCCCTGCACTGCTGAGGGTTGGGGGTGGTGGGAGGCATGGGTGGGGGCCTGGTGGAGGCTGCCCCTGCACTGCTGGAGGTTGGGGGTGGTGGGAGGCATGGGTGGGGGCCTGGTGGAGGCTGCCCCTGCACTGCTGGGGGGTGGGGGTGCAGGGGGACATGAGCAGGTGTGCAGGGTAGTCCCCTGTTTTGTAGGCTGCCTGCAGGGGCCGTGGAGGGTGTACAGGGAACACCTGTGAGGACCCACCCAGCCTAATCGCGTGTGACTTCCCACGCACCCCTGTAATACACGTACCCAGCCAAATCGCGTGTGATGATTCCCACGCACCCCTGTAATACACGTACCCAGCCAAATCGCGTGTGATAATTCCTGCGCACCCCTGTAATACACGTACCCTGGCTAATCGCGTGTTAAACTTCCCGCATACCCCTGTAATACACGTACCCTGGCCAATCGCGTGTTAAACTTCCCGCGTACCCCTGTAATACACGTACCCTGGCTAATCGCGTGTTAAGCTTCCCGCGTACCCCTGTAATACACGTACCCTGGCTAATCGCATGTTAAACTTCCCGCATACCCCTGTAATACACGTACCCTGGCTAATCGTGTGTTAAACTTCCCGCGTACCCCTGTAATACACGTACCCTGGCTAATCGCGTGTTAAACTTCCCGCGTACCCCTGTAATACACGTACCCTGGCTAATCGCGTGTTAAACTTCCCGCGTACCCCTGTAATACACGTACCCTGGCTAATCGCATGTTAAACTTCCCGCATACCCCTGTAATACACGTACCCTGGCTAATCGCGTGTTAAACTTCCCGCGTACCCCTGTAATACACGTACCCTGGCTAATCGCATGTTAGACTTACCGCATACCCCTGTAATACACGTACCCTGGCTAATCGCGTGTTATACTTCCCGCGTACCCCTGTAATACACGTACCCTGGCTAATCGCGTGTATAACTTCACGCGTACCCCTGATATGCACGTTACCCGCTTTGCGTTCCTTGTTTGGCAGCCCTGTAAACTGGTCCAGGGTTAGCGCAGCCCTTTGCGATGATTTAGCGATTTTGATGGCTTTTCCTTGCGCGAGGGCGTTCTTGGGGGCGTTACTGGCGCTGCTGCAGGGTCGCTGCGATACTCTGCGCCACGGCTGGTTTGGGAGCCTAAAATCCATGAATACGCTGTGCGCCGGATTCGGTTTTGGCGCACGCGGCTGGCGCAGACTATCGCACGCGCACGCTGTGCGCCAGCCGCGTGCGCTACTTGTGCGCTGAATTCTATGAATTACCCTGTTAATTTCTAAGTCATATAAAAAACAAAATTGCCATTTTCCATTAGGAGTGAACTCATGCATCCCTTTATTTCAATGTCATGAGACTTGTAGAAACCACACCGCTGTCACAAGATCTGGGAGGAGTTAAACATTATATGATAAGCATTCTCATAGAAGCTATATTATTATGGAATATGGAGAGGTGACGCTGGAAGAATCTTGGAAACAACTAGAGATGGCCGTGGAAAGCTGAGACCATTGGAGACAAGCAGTCAGGCTGGAGAGAGAACCCCTTAGAGAGACAGATGAGCCACACACGTTGGAAATTGGGTTCCAGATAAGCAGTTGCCCTTGCTGAGGCAGTAATTCCAGACTGAGAGAGTCCTTGATGATTCTGATGATTCTCCAAAAACAAGAATCCACTTTTAAAAAGTACGACAAGCCCCAAATGTAAATCCAGATTGCCCAGCGTGTTTTACATAGAAATTCTCAGGAGCACAGGGTTGGGGACAAAGGAATGTTAAAATGACAACAATACAGGTACTTTCTTAAATAGGGTGCCCTGTGTCTCACATTTATATTGAGTGCCAAGAAGCTAGCCTGGTGTATTTTATATTGAGAGATGAGATTTAAAACTGAATGCATGTTGGTGGCCCATAAATGTAGAATTGCTTTTGCAAAGTTAAGTTCCCTTTAAAATAAAATTAGTGTCTTAAACTTGTGTAGAATCATTTGGATCACAGTGTAGCCATGACACGCTATTGTCTGAGTTGATATCATGCATAATTGCCACCGGAGGAGGTCTAGCCATAAATAAGATGTTTGTGCAATATAAATGAGTATAGGGAATAAGGTCTATTCACTTAGAATACTGCAAAGTGTTAAGTCCTTGCAGTCCCTTATCTTTTAATGCATAAACAGACCAATGCATAATGTGTCAGGGAAAGGATGTTTTAACATTTTAATTTGTACTATGAACGATTACATCTCCAGCCCAAACTTGTTAAGCTGGCAGGCAACTCAATAGGAATAGATAGATTGAAAGCAGTGCACACAGCAATGTGTTTTTAAAGCTGCACTCACAGCACAACTGCATTAAAAGTCACACACACATATAGATTGAAAGTAGCAGACTAATGCTTAGTGAAAGTCACAGAAACGTGTTCATTAAAAGCTGCACATACATATTCTGAGAAGACTCCACACATATGTGTTCAGAACGGGTGGAAGATTCTATGAAAGCATTATTTTACAAATTCAAACTGTGTGAATCAAATGTTTCCTGGCCATCATCTACAATACAATGACCAGAACATAGACAATACATTCATTACCTTTCACTTATACAGGGGAACCAAGATGAATATACATGTGTTGATAAGTATCAGATGTGCAAGTAACTTTTCTCCGATACCATACTTGTTTTGAAACTGGGGGAAATAGTATCTTTTAAAGATGTGGACACATTGGCCGAAATGGCTAGTATTATTTAGAATATACATATATTGCAAATAAGAAAAGGCTTCAAAGGAGTGCCTAGTCTCTAAGCATAGCAGATGACTCTGGGTACTGTGAAGCTACACCATAATAAATAAGTAAAAAAACGTTTATATACCCGTTGTGAGATTGTATCCAAACGAGAGGTGTGGCAGCAAAGAAAAAATCAGGCACACATCTTTAGAGTGCAAAAGTGTGTTAATAAATGCCACTTTATTAAAAAAGTTATTCAAAGTTGTTTCTTAAAAAGACAAGTAATCTCTGTTAGCAGAGTAAAAAAACTTAAGAAAAGGTTGACAGCCACGTGTTCTTTCAGGGGTGGACTGGTAACCAAAAGAGGCCCTGGAAATAATTTTCAAAGTGGACACATGTTACACATTTTCAGCAAGCCCAAAACTTTTACTATGAGAACATGTGGAAAGAAAATAGGTTACCACACAAAAGAGGCCCAGTGCGCAGAGGTTAACCGGGAAATCTCAAGATTTCCCTATAGGCCAATCCAACCATGTGTTCCATCCTGTAAGAGTCCCGTGTGGCTGCCATTTAACCTTTCTTGCTTGTTCATGACGGTTAAATGGACATTTTTTAAAAATATATATACATATTTAGAACATCATAATAGAGATGTGGGTTGCATGAAGTTTATAGGATTAGCACACATCCCCAAACATCTACCAAGTGGCAATAGACAACTAAAATTAAGACAATCAGAGGCCAAACTCATCCTCATTTTGAAACACTTAAACCTCTAGGCCTCAATGGGGATGAAGAACTGTATGTTGTGTTCTTTAACTAATGCTGCTACCACCTCAGTGGTTTTAACAACATCCATGCAACCATTGAACTTTGTCTTGTAGTCTGCACTTTCTACACTTACAGAAGTCCTCTGGGAAGTGTTTTTCCACCTAATGAATTTTGTAAACCTTTTAATGAATTATCTTGCGATGAATTTTTCTCTGATTAAATGTTTGGTGTCTTTTCAATGAACTTATTAAAGTCATTTTTGATGAAATTTGTATTACATGTTGATCGAGTTTGACTTTTCTAGGATTAATGCTGAATCATAGTTGCTTTCTTTTATCTATTGACCTGTTCACTTATATGCACTTTAGCATTTCGGCAGTTCAGTAGTAGTTCAGTAGTAGTAGTTCAGTGGTTACTTTTGAAAAGACTTTGAAGTCTGCTGCACTTATGTTATATCATTATGCACTAGCACTTTTAGCTGTCTTTGGCTTGCCGCCATGCTTTTTGTTCTTATACTTACTCATATGGCAATTTTTGGCATTGGGCCATGGAACAGACTTTGGCTTATCCAACAACACGTGGCGATCATTCTTTTGCTACCTTTGGGTAGTATCATGTACTTGTCATGATCTTGATCTTCCATAACAGTCCCAACATCATGGGTTGGCTAATTTTAATGCCTTAATGAACGTACAGCTTTATGCTGTGTTTTTGCAACTGTGCACCACGTGTGCGCGGGAAATGTTTTTGGTGCTGCAGGATGTTTTCAAACTTCCATCCCATTTGAACAGCCAGCACCGTTTGTTTCAGCCAGCACTGTTTGTGTATATATATATATATGGGCCCCGTTTTGGAGTGCCACACAGTGGGCTACCCCACCTCCCCCCATCCGCCTCCCACTGTGGGTGCCTGGGTGTGAGTGCCTGGGTGTGAGCAGGTTCCCTGAAACCCTGATGACTACAGCTACCAGAAGTCCTTGCAGCAGAATCAGCACTGATTGACTACACCTGCACTGGCTGTCTGCTGAAGAAAGGGTCCTGGGAATGGCCCTTATACCCCTATGTGACTGTCAACCCACAGAATGAAGAATGGAAGGTGTAACTCGGTGTTTGGCCAGTCACCAACTGCACCAATGTATCACAGATATGACAAGAAATATTCTCTCAGACAGCCATTTAAACCGTATCCATTTGATGGTTTTGAGGAGACAGAGGTCTCATCAATGGACCAGATCGACTGACAACAAAGCCAGGTAGCGATGATGTAATTAGAGACATTGCGACATAGTCGCGTTAGCCATGAAGCAAATATGCATCCATCCATGAAGCTACACAGACATGCACTAGTTTATTGCTTGAGAATTAAAGGGATGACATCCTGACCATTGTTCCACATGGCTATAAAAAGACTGTCAGACCAGACTTTCATACACATCAGTCCTGTCATAGCTGCAATTCTTCTCACAGAGGTGACACTAGTGTGATATCAAATTGCTGTGCCTGTATAATTGTGTGCTCTTAACAGTCACCATGCAAATACAAGGCATGGCTTATGTGTAATGCTTTATGTGCCACCAGACTGACTATGACATGCAACTATTATAACTAAGATCAGAGGTGCAGAAGATTAAAAACCCACTTCTCCCTGCAAGGGGTTTGTGTCCCAGCAGCTGTCAACGATACCCAAGTCACCTTTGAACCTGCTCTATGCAATGCAAAGCCAGAGCTGCAGATGCCAGGAGACTGCTTGCAACAAAGTCACAAGGACATATTATAATTTGGGTATGGAACCTGTATGAAAGGGGGGTCTGATTAGCAGCCCTTCTTCTTAGAAACAGATTTAACGGCATTGCTTTATGTTAATTGAATGTTTTAAAAGCTTGCGCTATTCTGCCCTCTGCAGATGACAATCAATGCTAGAAATCATCATTTTCTGTAAAAATAGGTTGTATCAAAAACAAAAATAACCCCTCAAATCGCACTCTTGTTGTCTACGCACTAGGGCCCGATTCATGGAAAAGTGTGCACTGCTCCTGCAATTGCTGCGTGCTAAGAACGACACTGCACGAGCCTGCACGCAGAATAAAAAATGTGCGCCCCATGTATTCATTCATGGAATTTGCTGCGCCTCGTACCCGTATTCGTAAGTTGCGCACGGATTGTCCCTGACACGCCCCCACGCAAAGCATGAACAGCCAGAACAGCTACCTTTGCGTGCTCCCTCAGGCGCGAATACATGCACCCTTTGAACAGTGCGTGAGGGCCCTGCAAGCAGGCCCGCATCTCGGAGACCCTGTGCAGGGTCCCCCGTAACTGTTGCTGGCACACCGACAAGTGTATGACACTTCTGAACTAAGGTTAAACTAAGAAAATCTGTGTGTGAACCCCCGTAAACCGTTCCTGCACCCTGCTACACTGTGTGCGTGCACCCCTAAGTTAGATCGGAACTCCGGTTGCATGTACGCACCCCTAAATCCAACATGCAAACCCACCTCAGCGCTGCGATTCCTATGCGTAAGTATCTTTATGCCTGCCTTCGGGTGGCGTAGTGGTTGAGGCATTTGCGTGGAAATTTCTATGCCAAGATGCTGCGTGGGTGGTTCCATGAATACGTGTCGCTTGGCGCAATTGTGGGCGTGCGACAGACTGCCTGCGGCCCGTCCTTCGTAACACCCACTTTTTTGCATGTTCTTCCCCATTTCCTGTGTTTCCCCCCTTTCCCAACCCACTGCGCACGCCACACCTGCGCTCTGGGTGGTGTCCCGCGCAAGACGTTCTGCGGTTCGCAGAGGCGTGCCGAGCCTGCGCGAACACCACACAAGTCCTGGGAAAGTCCTGCGCATTCGATTCCATGAATCGAAGGACAGGATTTCGCACGCAGTTTGGCGCGCAAGTTCCCCATTTTCTGCGCAAATAATTACATGAATCGGGCCCTTGGACTTTACCAACTTTGGGCAGAGGGTAATTGCCTCATTGAGGTACTTTTCATTTTTAAGTGTATGCTTTAGAGAGAGTGTATTTACAAGAAGGGGACGTGAACAAATATGTTTTAAATGTCTGAAAAGACCCAGACTGTCTTCCTAGAGAGGCCAGCTGGAAGATGCGGTTTAGCAGAGAGGCCGGAATTCAAAGATGTTTGCTGTCAGTTCATCCTCCCCCCGCTTCCCCCTCACCAGGAAGCTCTCTGCCTTCACCGCCACTCTGCTTTTTCAAAAACTGGAGCTTTGAGGCACAGGAAGTGGCCGAGCTTGCAGCCCAGTTCCCCTCCCAGGGCTGAGCCAGCGCCATGTCCCGTTATCTTTAGCATGTCAGGGCACCCTCCCCTGAGCTCCCTCCTCCGCACCCAGCACACCAACAACTGACAAAGAAAGTCTCCTGTCCCTCCGCCCCCCCACCCCCCTCGTGCCCTCCCTCCCCGGTCAACTTCCTCGCGGCGTTTCCTCAGCTGGACGAGGCAGTGATTTCTGCAAGGAAAGGGATGGGACGCGCGGAGGGAGAGTGGCACAGGAAACTCCCTTAGCACCCCTGTCCGGGGGGAGGTGAGCAGAAGAGGGTGCCCGCAGCCTCCGAGGACACAGGGTGACGCACTGTGGCGCAGCGGGGCTCCGAATAGAGACTTCTACCAGGTGCCAGGTAGCCCTTCTCTGATGCCAGAAAGAGTCTGGCATATATATATATGCACAGAGTTTGGCACTGCCTTTTTAACCGGCATCCGGTTAAATAGTGACGGTTTCCTGCTGGTTTGTTTCGTTTTTATAGTTTACATGTGAGGCTTAAAACCTGGACTGAGTTTATTTGAACACTCGCAAGTATTTCTCATTTTTGGACCCGGAGAGCCACGTAGAAGAGGACCCTGCGGACTTTGCGGACCGTTCGCCTGTGGAATGTGCGCTGCTCTGAAGCGCTTAGTAGCCGGGGCAGAAGAAGCAGCCGCAGCGCTTTGAGATCCGGGGCTTCCAGGCACTAGAAGTCGCCCCGTCATCCGCCTCTACCTCCATCCACAGCAGCCGGGCCTCTGGGAGATTCATGCGCCTCCGCCCGGGGTGCAGCCGGACATCCCGCCGCCCATGTCACCGGAGCGAGGCGCGGCCGCCTGAGGACTGGGGAGAACCCCGGGGCTCGTTTCTGGGGACAGTGGGGGCCCCTTCCTGGAGTAACTCATGAAGAATAAGGGCTCGAAGCCGAAGTGCAAAAAGAAGGGAGCCTGGGGCGCCTTCGGCTGCGACCTGACCGAGCACTTGGAGACCTCCGGCCAGGATGGTGAGTGCGAATGTTGCGAACTGGTTCGGATGGGTCATTCGACTGCGTATATTCTAATAATGTACAATTGCGACTGGTCATTTATTTATATGATACGTTTAGCTGCTGCCTGAGTGCTCCGAATGTTGGCAGGTTATGGGGAGAAGGATGTGGCGATGGAGGGATTTGCCCAAGATCACACACGGAGGTGAAGGGGGAGCTGGGATTAGAACCAAGGGGCCTAATTCACAGAAGCGTCTTATAATGGCAACACCCCAGTAGAAAACGCTCTGTGAATTAGGCCCTTCTTAAATAAAAATTAGGCACCCGAGTAAAACCAGTCCCGTATTGTAATCCCTTTGGGTGATCTTGGGCGAATCAGGTTAATTTCGAAAGTGCAATTTTCCTTATCTGCCAATACTGGGAGTTCATGAGACAGACTGGTGCTCAAGTTTGTGCTTTGCAAAACAACTAGGTGTGTTGCGTCAGTGCGAGGATCAGGATTGCTACAGAAGAAACATATAAGACAATTATTGAGGCTCGCCTTTCACCGGCCAGGCAAACTCAGTGCCTCGAGGCTATACGCCCACCAATGTGTGTTATATTCACTCTATCTTCAGATTGTTCGCTTTCGGCATCAGAGTTCTGCACCTCCTCCAGAAATGGGAAGTCAGGGTGGGGCAGAGGCGAGAACGAGGAAGGCGCTGATTGGTTGCATTGCGGCTTGCCTGACCCTCCGCGGCTGCCCTGCCCGTTTGTTTTCGCTGTATTGAGCCCAGCAGGGAAAATGACGTCAGTTAAGGAGGACATTTACAGCCAAGGTTACATTAGACAAAACAAAAACAACAATACGTCCAAACGAGGCACCCAGTGTGTGTGTGGGGCGAGAGGTGGGGGGACGGTGGAAGGGGGGGGGGGCGTAGACAGGGGTAGCGCTGGCTTTGACATTCCCATCTGAAGTCATTCCTCTGGGGTTTCTATGCATCCACTTGTTCAGACTAAAAGCTCACCGAGGCTATTGGATTTTCAGGGCAACAGTCGGAATGAATAGCTTATCAGTTCTGGGGCACCTCCTTTCAAACCCTAATAACTTTCATTCACCCAACCATTCATTCAGTCATTTGACATATGTTCCGTCTGAGTGGTGTACTGGCTAAGTGGCATTATTCAGAAAGGGGGTGGGGGGGATGCAGTGTGTTATGCTTGGTCAATGTCTGAGGCCCTGGGCCAGTCATTATATGTACAGAGATTACTAGCGCCTAGTTGCGCTACGTGACATTTCAATGTACTCTCCGGCAGGACAAACCCCCCGCCCCCCTTTCATTTGCTAGCCACAATATCATCATACTGTATTTCTCTTGCCCGTTGCTATAACAACGAGTCTGAGCGGCAGTCTCGCGACAGTTCTGTGGCTTCTGCCTGCTCTGCATGCAGACATTCACCCATACATTAATGAGTGGGCCTGTCCTTTGGCTCACGTTGAGCCACGACTACATCCTGAAAGAGGACATGGTGTCTGTTGGCTAAGTTGTGCCTGTGGGTCAAGAGACCTGTTGTGTTCAGGCCAGGGAGGTTTCGCCACTTCCTCAAACTGTGTGATCCTGGGCGAATCATGTTCTACTATCTATTGTCTCAAGTCTTCAGGCTGTCAAGAAGACACAGGCACACCACCAGCATTACGTGTTATGAACAAAAGATGTATATTTACATTGGGCAGGGGTGGGAGTGGGAGCGCAGATGGGAGTTGTAGTCTGAAACATCTGGAGAGTCAAAGTTGGCAGACCCCTGGCTTACAGGGACACCCCTAAGGGTGCAATTGGTAAACAGCAAGGTCTTGAGGTCCAACCTACAGAGCATTAGCTGTGCAGCCACGCCCCAGACAGAAGGGCAGATACTGACGCAAGGGTTTGCCTTTCAGGGAGGGGATTTCATTTCATCACCACTACTCCCCCTCCCCCACCACACTGGTTGCAGCTGCTCCCACTGGGCCCTGCAATATGCCGAAGCAGCGGCGTGCACAGCATGTCATAGTCACATGCACCCGCCCTCCCGTGCCCCGCCCAAAACGGTACTGTCAAACTTCCCCCCACTTGGGAAGCGATTTCTAACAAAAGAACCCAATAAGAGCTGTTTAGAAACACCCCACACGCGTGTGATAAGGCACCCACTTGCTTGGCCCATTTTGACACATCCTCTAGCCCAGTGGTCTTCAAACTGGGGGGCTGGCACCCCTAGAGGTACTTAAAGGATGTCCGGGAGGACCCAGACTCTTTAAAAAGGTATTACGATTACTGTTTTTAATATAAAAATGATTAAGGTGGTTGTTTTTAATAGAAAATATAAGCAGTCGAAAATCTGCGTACATTTTAAAGAGCCTGGGCCCCTCCTGGGCATACTTTGGGCCACTTATCGGGGCCAACCCCTGGAGGGGAGCAGAAACAATATTTTGCTCAAAGGGGGGATTCGGTATGAAAAAGTTTGAATACCACTGCTCTAACCTATAAGAAACACAGTGATAATAATAATAATAATTTAGCATTTATATAGCGCTACGAACCCTCAGGTATCTGAGCACTGCTTATTATTACCCACCGTGTGTGGTGCTCATTGATCGACCTCGGAAGGATGAAAGGCTGAGTTTGGCGCTTCGAACCTATGACCTAAAGCGGGCACTTTACTCGCTGTGCTATCTGACCTGACCGGATGTCATGCTGTTTATCACCAGAATGCGGTCGGTGGCTCTAGCTGATGGTAAACATAGCAGAAGCACCCTGTATTATGGAGATCCAGAATGGCTCTGTTGGATCGTGCCTGAGGCACATTTGTTCAATGCAATGTCACCGCACCGTAGGGATTTAACCCTTTACGCTCTGGTTTGGCTGGCCAGCGAGACTCCAGCAGCACACCGCTTTGGCATGAGATTCCTGCGTCCATCACGGAGCTGTAGCTCAGCAGGAGCAGGCAAGAGACACATAAAGTTCGATTTTATTTATTTATTTAATTTATGAAGCGCACCAAACCCGGAAGCATCGAGGCGCGGATTACAAGGGTTACAACAGCAAATGAACTAGTTAGGGCAATGGCAGTTCTTTCTCAGGCCCCTCAATGGTCGCATCCTGGGCGAATAGCAGAGTCTGGAGGTGCTTACGGAAGATGGTGGGACAGAAGAAGAGGTTTGTCTATGCATGTATGGATGGGGTTTTATATAGTGCAAACCTAGCTGCGATATGATGATGTAGATATATGAGAAGCATAGAGAACGTTCACTGCGGCCGCCCATGTTATGGGGAGATTTCTCCCTAGAATCGAGGGGCTTGCACACGCCCCAGGTCGCCAGTTTCTGACCGCAAAACAACTTTTCAGCTGCAATGATTTCAAGCAAATGCTGAAAATATTAACACAGAAGTCTGAGCTTAACCATGGCCATCAATCACCACGGGTCAGCGTCTCTCAAAGGTGTTTGGTAATCACAGACGCATTAATAGCCAGGCTCAGATAAGAATGAATACTCCTGGTTCTGTAGAGATATTATTATTTATTATTTATATAGCACTGATAGTAGCCCATAGGGCATCAAGGCACTAAACAAAACCAAAACAGACAACGCAAATAACCAGGTAAACACAGCAAACATCTAAAAGCATAACAAAGGATACAAAGGGGAAAAAAAAAACGATCAATTAATTAAGAATAATCCTTAAATTAGAGGCAGGTGACATGTTTTTCAGATTCATACACTGACCCAAAAATAAGGGGAGATTGCTCTGGCCACAACCTATTACAGTACAGTCCGTGTTAGTCCCAGTACACCACTCCGGGGGGCTGGGAGGATAGTTCAGGGGCAACGCGCTCGCCTTGGAAGCAAGACGACGCAGGGCAACACAGGATATTAAGCGTGTTATAAATAACCAATTACAATTCCCTAATTTTCATCCTTCGAAGAAATCGGAAGTCCTGTATTCTAACATAGACTGGCCCAAATTTAGTGTGTAACCAAGACAGTGCCTTATTTCTAAGTTCCTGTCTGGTTTCGACTCTCTCTGATTTATCAACATTGATTATATTAAAGTTCCCAGGACGCATGACAAGCTCTCTTTGGGCAGTGGCAGGTATCATAGGCATGCTGGACTTATTAATGCAAATATCCCTTCCATATGGTGAACTTGCTGGTCTATGTACGGAATTAGCCAAACCACGCAGTCTTCTGAGAGGGAGATGACGCGCTTGCCATAGAGCTCACAGATGCCAGAGCCATAACAGTACCAGAGTCAGGACCGATGGAGACAGTCTGACATACACTGGGTTCGTGAACAGCACTTAACAAGTGGTATTTACAATCATATTGGTTTGTCCAAGCAGTATCTACCAAATTAAAGTGAGGGTTGTTTAAAGCACATTGCCATGCTTTCTCAGTCCTGTCAGGGGAGGACTGTGAAATAATCTCATCAAAAGATGATGTGATGAAAGCTTGTAGTTACAGAGCCGGGATTTCGAACCAGCAACCTTCAGGTTATGCACACGCATATCGGGGCAAAGCAGGTACATGAACCCACTGAGCTTTCTATGTAAAAGCGAATTCCCACTTTGGTCACTCCTTCGGCCATGGCCCTTTTGCATGTTACCCCAATAGATTTCTTCCGGTCGTACTCGCCATGGCCTTTGGCCATGGCCAGTGCCCCCGGCCTTCAGCAGTGGCCACTCTGCATATTGATCCAGTAGGTTTCCTAAATGGGCCGACTAGCCATGGCCTTAGCCATGGCCACACCACTAGGATTCATTTGGGAACATTAGCCATGGCCTTTGGCTGTGTCCACTTCCCATGTTGCACCATTTGGTTCCTAAAAGTAACCCATTACCCATATCCTTGGGCCACACCAAATATTACTCCCACCTCACTGTAGCTGTAAAATTCCTCTTTTTTTGTATTACTCTCATTTTTTAACTCTCTTTTTACAAAACTTCTGTTTCCACAACTGTGGTTATATATTGCAATATACTACAATTAACCACGGTTATCCGTAAACGCCCGTGAATAACCGCAGTTATTGTTTGTGTGACGCACTTTCATTCCCAATCCTGTTTTATACTATAACCGTGGTTAACCCCAGTATAACCCCGGTTATGTGAAAACGTTTGAGCTCTGAACTTGATCCCCAGCAATTTCTCATGGCATCCTCTCTCCCTCTCCCCACCTCTAGTCTGATGCCATTTCAACCTTTTTCCTCCTCCAAATGGCATTTTCCCACTTTTCGTTTACGGCCAACCCCGGTAAGACCCGTTATAACCCCGGTTAAACATGGCAGCTTTTTCATTTCCGAAAAGCCTGTCTGCTGCAAAGCACCCGCTTCTCTGTCAAATATTTTAATGACGACTGCACAGAATAACCCCAGAACCCTCCCAGAAATCGAGTCAACGCTTCATACGCACTTGTTTCGTACCTGGTCCTATTCCGTCCAGCATTTTTTTCTACGCACTGCATAGAAATGTGTGGGGAAATGAATGGGAGTAGGCAGAAAAATAGCGTTTATTATCTTTTTAAATAACCTTTTAATTTTCTAACAAATCCTTCCAAAAATGTCCGATCTGGGGGGCCTGTGACAATCTTTTTGTTTGCAAAATATCAGCCAAATCTGTCATGCTAGTCAAAGGTTATTAGCAATTACATTTTCAGGATTCGTATGGAACTTGATACTGAACGTAACTATATTGCGGTGACCACTGCACTATATACAAATATACTCTATTGAAACAAGAATCAAGATTAGTGGAAATATACATATGTATATATATTCACTGAAAAAACCTTAGTGCAGGTGCAGTTAAGTTGTGCAGATTTAACGCAACAAAACCCTTCAAATTCAGCTGACGTTACGATCGCCCGGCTTTGGAAGCAACCTGAAGGCCCAGCAATCACCATGTGGTGGGCAAAATGCTGGGATACAGCAGTGGCAGAGAAAATAACGGCCTCTCGACTGGGTGTCATGGGGAGATTTTACAACACCGGATGCCCCTTTTCTTGACTATGCAGTACAATTCCCGGTGATAGTGCGACAACCACCAGTATTCGGATGGAGTACAAAGCATTGAGCACCTAAACAGTTCCCTGTCGACCGCCTCCTGATGATGTTACTGTGCATTGTACTAAACTCAGCAAATGCATAGCCTTATGTCATTGATGTTGCCTCACATTATTAAGTCTTATCTTCGCTTGTACTCTGATTTGACCCGACTTCTGTTGTAAAACACCAATAAAATATGTTGTTGAAAAAACAAAGCTCAGCGGATGTGGGAAATCATGGCTACCTTCACTCAGCGAGCTCCTGTTGATGTCCACCGTAATGCCATTTTGTATGTCCTTGTGAATCCCTTCTCTTATAATATGTGCGCATGGGCCTTGCAACGGGAACAAACTGACTTAAACTGGTCATGACTTCCCACATCCAATGAATTTCAAGGGTTTTGCTGCGTTAAATCTGCACAACTTAACTACACCGTAACTAAGGTTTTTCAGTGAATTTCAAGGATTTTGTTATACCATAGTTTTTCTACAGGCCACTAGCTATGGCTTTTGGCCATGGTCAGTGGTCACAGCCTTCAGCCGTACCCACTGTACATGTTCCCCCAATATTCTGTTCGGGTCCACTAGCCAGGGCACTGGCTAGTGAGCATGACCTTTCGCTGTGCCAACTGTTTATTTTAAAACACTACCGGGCCACAAGCCATGGCCCTTGGCCATGGGCAGTGGCCACAGCCTTCAGCCGTGTCCACTGTACATGTTCCCCCAATATGTTTCTTTTGGACCTACTAGGTGGTCACGGCCTCGGCCGTTGCCACTATGCATGTCTTTCAGGCCCACTGGCCAGGGCCGAAGTGAGTACGGGATTGGGATTTGGCCGTGTCCACTCTACATGTTCCCCCAATATGTTTCTTTTGGACCTTTTAGGTGGTCACGGCCTTGGCTGTGGCCACTATACAGCTTTTATTATTCTACTTCGTATTAATCATCTACCGATACTGGGCGTAGTGGGTGCAGCACTCTCTGTCCAGGTACAAGATCGTTTTTTGCTGTATCTGTCGTAGTAAATATCTTTTGGAGACGGCAAAACATGTTCTGACTGAATGCCCTCGCTTAGAAGGTCTACATCTTGGATTTAGGCAGATTTGTCCATCAACTTGATACCATCAAAGATCCTTCCTTTTGGAAACAATGTCTTAACACCAAAAATAAGGGTGTCCACATTTCACTATATAGAATCTGGAAGGAGGCAGAAAGGTGTATGTCAGTTACGGAGTAGGCACTGGTACACCCTCAGTGTGGAGACTGATAACAGGGTCAGAGATGTAATAATATCTGTATGGAAGTATCCATACTGTGCAAGTCTAAATGCTTGTTGGGGTCGTACAACTGGTGAGGTATTTGATTTTTAGGCTGAAACCGAAAACCTTGCTATGAAATATGCATCTGTAAATTGCATTATCCCTATATTTATTATGCTGACTTTATGCAATGTGCAACTATGTCAGGTGGCACAGGACTGCATTGCATCTTGAATGGATGCTAGGTCCTGAGATGTATTTACTTAATGGACTGCTGCTATCTGTGAGTGATTAACGGTTCCACGTGTTAATATCCCCGCAGAAATATCACGATATTGCAATATTATGCAGCAATATTGACCCATGGACCCTGCGGGGGACACCCCCGCAACCCCTGCATTATTTTAAAATGTGCGGGGGACCTCTCCCCCGCAACCCCTGCTCCCACAAATAATCCCCCCCCCAAAAATATCACCTATGGCGAGACAAACGGCCATATGTACGGCGATATTTTTGGTGGGGATATTTTGTAGGGCTACCGTGATTAACGTGCTTTGGCGGGGCAGAGTTAAGGCATAGGAGTTGGTCCCCAGGCGCTCTGGCGGATCTGCAAATGAGAAGGTGGGATGGTTTAGTAGGGTGAAAATGGAGTAGGATAGTGAGAGGAGTGGTGTTCTGTTGGCAGCTTCAACTCGGTATACACCGTGCGCTGAGCTTTGGTGCGAGTATCGGATCGATGTCAGTCCTCGTGTGCTGTTGGCGTGGTTATGTCTTGTTGCAGGATTAAAAAGTACAGCTGCACTCCGGTTACAGTCAAAGAATAAACAGGGATATGTTTTGTCGTAAAGTGCTTGCTGCCGCAAACTTTGGGTTCTCAGCATCGTAAATACAGCTTTATTTTGGTGCCCCTCATTGCGTCAGCCAGAGCAATAAAAGGCTGAGTTGGCCCTGCCAAGTTTTACGCCTCTGAGCCGTAGATAACCCCCAGAGCTCTGAAGCAGGCGCAGTAACCCACTGAGCTATGTTTGGGAGTTGCCCGCCATAACACGCTGCAGAGGCCACATCAAAGACAGCTGACGGAGGGAGGGTCATTGCCAAGGCGGTGCGAGTCCCGGAGAACTCTGCTGATGCTTCCCTCTTCCCCGAGCCGTGCGGTATCTGCCTCCTTCTCCCCGAGGAATGCGTGAGGATGTGCAACCGCCGTGCCCCGGTAATGGGTTCCACGTGAGCCGGGCAGGGCAGCCGGTCCTCACCGGGGCCTCGCTGCTGCGCTGCAGCGCTGCAGGATGGACATGCGGGCGCCATATGTCTCCTGCCCAGACAGCCTCAGCCGTCCTGAACTCGAGGGGGTCTCTCTTCAGCACAGCTCGCAGAAACCGGTGGGGTGGGGCGAGGGGGATTAAAATCTCCCCAACCTAGCTCAGAAATGCATCGACTCAAACAAAACTCCCATAGGATGGGGTTCTAGAAGTGGAAAAAGGGCATGCTGGGAAATATACATGATGCAATGAATATCCCAAGCTAATTAGGCCCCTAGAAGACATGCATTCGAATTTTTTTATGGCCCACACACAACACCCCTGGCATACAGAGACATTAAGCATTTCAAATGTATTCGCAATTTATTTGGCAAAAGACAATAGCAAAAAAAAAATAACAAGACAGGGAACCCACCAATTAAATAAACCTGAGTACCAGGGTAAACATGACCGTATATACAAAATAAAATATGCTTACGATCAATGGCAATTAATACATTTTTTGCAGGGAAAGTGGCTGCCTACATAATAATAATGTATTTCTTATATAGCGCTACACACCAGTAGGTCTCAGAGCGCTGAAATAACAGAAGACGTTATTATCCCACACAGTGGTACTCAATTTATCGACCTCAGAAGGATGAAAGGCGGAGTTGTCCCTACCAGGATTCAAACCTGCCACCGCAGGCAGCACACAGATATCAGGGGGGAGCGCTTAGCGCACTGTGCTATCTGACCGGCTTACATACATGCTTAGATGCTCCATTCCATTTGTGAGAAGCTGAGCCAGTCCTGGTTATATGTTTTCATTCGGGTCTTCTAGTCCTGGATTTATAATGGCGGAAATCATGGACTACAAGTCCCAGAATGCAAAGTAAAAACCAGTACTGGAATATAATCTCTCAAACGGAAGGGGGCACGTTGGCATGTGTGCAGGTCATCTGCTTGCCCCTACCGCTCCCTCTCCTTCCCACCACAATGGTCCATTGCTGCCATGTCCTGAGAGACTCGGAGGCCCATCGCTGGATCCACCAAGGACGTCAGGAGGCCAGCGACTTCTCCCACAGTTCCCACACCCCACTCTTTAAGTATTGGCCTCACCCAGGGTCTTCTGAGCCTTGATGTCTGAGGACGGAAGCGTAGCCTCTGGGACCACCACACACTGCCAGAGGCCGCCAGCCGATGCCTCCGTTTTCCTCGCTTGCCAACTACAAGCATGGCCCATGCACAGATTGGCATGGAGCCTCCCTGTGTAAGGAGGGCACATCACCATCAGATAGTCCTCACACCCACGCAGGGTCTTGTCTGGAAGATCTTGCTGCACTGGCGTCCACTTGTGCGACCAATGATTGCCGTCGTGGGCTCTTGTCTTCTTCACGCCTGGCCAGTTCATATTATCCAAGTTCTTGGGAGTTCCAGGACCAGCAAACCAAATCTCACGCATGAGAGTCAGGGTACCCTGCTTGGCCGAGCCAGAGCAAGCACTTTGGGCAACACCCTTGTGTACGTCCCCCCAGGCGTGGGCTTTAGCTATGACATTGCCCCCAAAAAGCAGAGACTTGATTGCCAGCAATTCTGCACGAGCCCTGATCTCCATTTCATTCCTCAAGTCAATTGACGTGGTGCCTGGCAGCACTCATGGCGTCCTACCTAGGAACTTATTATTGTCCAGACCCCCACACCCCAAAGTTTCAACCAGGGTTGCTGCCCTGTTGTCCCTGTTCCCTCTCTGTGCCCCCCCCCCTTGCACTTCTCGGCCTCGCACTATCTGAATGACACAAGGCCTAGTAAGATCGTTGTTTTGTTTTCCCACTGTCTTCTCTCCCTTGTCTTGTCACGCCTAGACCATACTTGCCAACCCTACTGATTTAAGCAGTAGGCTACTGCTTTTTAAGCAGTCCAACCGCCTGTGGTCGACAGATCCTGCTGCTTCTAAAGTGGCAGGTAATATATGTGACTCTAAGGCAATTCATCTGTCTGTGCGATGGGATGTGAGTGATATATTTGAGTGATTGTCTCAGATCCATCTACTGACCTGACAGCTTCATGACTCTGCCCTGCACTCATGCTGGGCCAGACCTCAGGTGAACCACCAGTGAAGGCAAGTGGCAGAGCGTACCATCTGCCTATCAGACTGAGGAGGGTATCATTCTCCACGTTGGTCAATGTTCAACTTGCACTGCAGGAATTAATATGTACTGCCCGGGCTGCTGCTACAGAGCACTGCAAACGTTGCCTACATGCTCTGTGTGATTGTTTTCTGTGAAATTAAGTTATTGAATTTGTTGTTGACTTCCTATTCAGAATTATACATTTGAGCATCTTTCCATGTTGTGCTGTCCGATGGGTTACTTGTGCCTTTTAGAATGCTCCAGTGGTGCCAACAATGTATGTTTTGTAAATATGCTAAGTATTATTTTTGAAACTTAAAAAATCCTACATCTTTTTGGTCAGAGAATGTTGGCAAGTATGGCCTAGACACACGTGTGTATGGGCGTGTTATAATGACATATCATACCAAATGATACCACTGCAGCCGCTGTTGCCTTCTGATACACAAACACATTCTGCCTTATATCATGCCCCCCAAACCAGTGTTCGAAGCGAAGTGTGCAAAAAGAAGTAGTGGAACTATGTTCCCTGCTGGTCTGGCCACGCTCCCCACAAACCCCCGGCCAAGCCTCCTCCCACGCACAATACAAACCCTCAAACACATGTGCCTACTGTTTAAGGGAACGTTCGGTGCAGTGCACTGAACCACAAGTTTCAACTTCTTTCTACCATGGACGTCATTTGGAGGTCGCCAGAGGTCGCAAGTGCGACCTCTGAGGTCTCCCTTGCGACCTCTAAAAAAAAAACGAAAACATTTTTTTTTTTTGCAATGTAAGCTCCTGGTCTGTGGCCAGCACCATGTAGCTCTTTAATTCTGAAGTGGCTAGCTTTCTTGTTCAGGCCCCTTAAAAAAGAAGAATAATAAGAACATGAGGGCCACAAGTCTAACACTTTCAGCACTGAACCTAAATAAGAAAGAATAGGAATGCCAAAAAATATGTCTTTCTGGAATTCTATACAATAATTGTTAGACTCATTAAAGGTTTATTTCAGGCACACTTCAGGGGGTGAGTCACTGATTTAGTCTGTTCTCAAACGCCTCAACTCAGCCTTTCGTCCTTCTGAGGTCGATAAATGGGTACCGGTGTCCAGTCAATTGGTCGACAGCAAACTGGTCGACAGGACATTTGGTCGACACCATTTGGTCGAATGCCAAATGGTCGAATTTTTTTTTTTTTATATATATATATGTGTTTTGTGGGTTTTCGTGTGTCGAAAAAAAAAAAATAGAAAAAAAAGGGGGTTGGGGGGGGGACCCCCCCAAAAAAAAAAAAAAAAAAAAGTGTAAAAAAAAAAAAAAAAAATTCGACCATTTGGCATTCGACCAAATGGTGTCGACCAATTGTCCTGTCGACCAAATTTTTTCGACCAATTGACTGGGAACCATGGGTCCAACACAGGTTGGGTGATATTGGGTGTATATTTCTTCTATGTAAAGCGCTTAAGCGTAAGTGCTATATAATAACACATCATTATCATTTGGTCATGGACGTCTGCTTGCAATCACAGTAATTTGGTAATATGGGCCTATACACACTGATCTTAAGGATACATATGGCAATCCATTCAGGTATGAAATGTACATCACATTATAGTGATATCGTAACCATATTTGTCGTAGTATACAATGCTATGTGATGCCACTTCCTGTTTTGTCAACGGGTGAAAGGTTGTGTTCCATCGCTTCCCGCGATATCACTTTGGGGTGGGGTCAATTGACATCACTTCCTGTGATGTCATCAGGGGGTCAAGGGTCGTGTGATGTCACTTCTGCTACCCCTGGCATTTTGGTGAAATGACATTGCTGCTTCCTACACTTTTATTTTAAAACGAAAGCATTCCGGAACGGTTTCTTTTTCAAATAAAAGTATAGGAACAGTAACACTTAATTTAAAAAGTAGAGGAGCACCGCTCCCAGCCACTCCCGCTCATGCCAAAACATTGGTTAAAAGTCAGGATACCGTCGTCCGCTCCCCACTGCGGCTTGCTTTAAAATGAATCTACTTTTCCTGCTGACATCCCGGTTCCAGGAAGTAAAAGTAGCCAATCTTAGTGGGCAAATGAGACATCAATCACTGCTCTGAGGCCCCTCCTCCCCTCCACTAGCGCAATCTTACTCTTGCCATAGTTCAATCACCACTCCCCTGGCACATGTTTTCAAATGCGCTCTAGGGTTTTCTCTTCTCTTTGGGAGCTCTGCATAGCAAGACCCTGTTAAACATCTTTGGCCACTTCCTACAGACCCCACTTACTGGTTGTTTATATATAGACTAAACACAAGAGGATAATCCGGATCCATGGCACACTTCCGTGGTGATAGCACACCCTGGCAGAGTAGGCACTGTACAGAGATCATATTGTGCGCACTAGGATGGAATTGAGCCACCCTTTCAGGCTCCTGATGGTCTGCTGTGGGTCCTTGAAAGTCGTGTAGTGCAGCCCCACCCCTTTAGGGTAACGTGTGTAGCTCTGACAAGATTAAATAGGCAGGGCTTTAAGTGGGCCGGGGCCTGCCGGGGTCAAGCCCCGGCAGGCTCCTAAATCTCATTTTGAGGCGGGGCTCACTAGTCTCCCCTGGCAGCCCCGGCCACTACATAAAAAGGCTTTTTTTCTAAAGCCTGAAGCTCTCGCTCATGTGCGAATGCTTCAGGCTTCAGAAAAAAATGCCTTTCAGCCATAATGGTGGCGCCGCACCCGGAAGCAGAGGCTTTGTTGTCTAAATTCTGAAGCTCCCGCGCATTTGCGGGAGTTTCAGTCTTCAGGAAAACGGCCTCAGCTTCCAGCGGCCTCACGCTTTCAGCCTTAATTGTGATGCTACCCCTCCCCAGCTGGCGAGGTGCAGCGCCACCATTAAGGCTGAATAGGCAAGGCACTGTCCCTGCCAAGCAAGCCTATAGATTATAAATGCAGAGATCAGCACCCTCTCCCCTGCCTGGCAGGGGTGCCAGTAGACCATTGAGCCAGGGCTCGTCAAGGGGGCATGGCCTAATGAGCCAGCAGGCGCCCCCGCCGTTAGGCCACGCCCCCTTGATGAGCCCAGGCTCATTTTGTAGTGCCACTTAAGCCACTGTGAATATGAAACACTCTTCTATTGTGCATACATATTCCATTGACCACACCTGAACCTCTACTGCAAGATCTTCTGTTCCTGTTCCCAGGCTTGCATACATGCCAACATGACCCATTAGAATCTGCAGGTGCTTATCCAGTCCTGTTTTTTTCTTTGCATTCTGGCACTTGTCGTCCGAGATTTATAATGGGAAAAGTGGAACTACAAGTCCCAGAATGCAAAGAAAAAAACAGGACTGGATAACCACCCACAGATTGGAATGGATCATGTTGGCAAGTATGGTCTTGTCATCTACTAATGGGCACTTAGTGGGCACCTTGCAGTGCATCCAGAAGAGATCTCAGATTACAGGTGGGGGTCTTCTTTGTCACCCTCTTAACAAAGAGTGTCAAAGCCACCAGTTTTGGTTTTCCTTAATAAAAATGCTTCAGCCACAGAGGAGTTCTCTCCGGGCGACCTGAGTAGCCACAGTGGTCGACTAGGGAGGCAGACACCATTGGCTGTAGACAATGCTGAGCAAAGGCCCACCATGCTTGACCAATGTTGATAATGTTTGGAAATTGTCAACCATGGTTGGTGCTGGTCAACTATGGTTGATGATGGTCGAACATGGTTGGCAATGGCTTTTCATGGTTGTCTGTGGTTATGATAGATTATTTATAATGCGCTTAATACCCAGAGGTTTCTAAGTGCGGACCCGGGGAATCAAACCTGTGTCGTCTTGGTTCCAAGGCGAGCACGTTGCCCCTAAGATATCCTCCCAAGACTGAAAAAGTTTGCTAATCAGGGATGGTCTATGGTTGGTGATGGTCAGAAATGGTCCACAATTGTTGGGGATGATCAACAATGGTCGGTGATGGAGGTGGCCAGAGTGCTTGTCTGCTGCCTGACCATAACAATAAATCTACAACAAAGTAAATAATAACACATGCCTGACTGTAAGATGGCTGCTAACGAAGACACAAGGGAGTGCAGCCAAATAACACCCATGATGTGTTGCTGCCTCTAATACGCCAACCCTATACATATCTACGACCTCTGTATATCTGTAACTGTAATGTTGGAGCAGTAAATGTGCAAAATCTAAAATAGGATTCAATAACCCCCCACACCTCCTTCTAGAAGAGAAGTTGACTCCAGTTTTAAAGATGTGTCAAAATGGGGAGGAAGACCCCTGTGGATAAGCAAGAGGACAGGCCAGGGGAAATCCCACGCCGAAAACACAGAAGAGACCAAAAATGTGACCAACTATATTGAACAAAACCCATATAAAACAGGGACAGCACGGACATCAAGCAAATCCTTGTAACTCTCAAATGGGAAGGGATTGGTTAAGGGGATCAGCTGATATATACATTGCATAGGGGTTAGTATATTCATTCGTCAGGCCCATATAGCTCCGCCTGAGACGACCTTCTAAATTGCTACAGGTAAATACATGTCATCTCTACAATATTCTATTGGCCGATGCAACAATGTGTAGGTCAACATAGATGGGGGATAGGGATTGGTCAGTATTGGTGTTCTCAGCCACGGCACTTTTAGAACGTTACCTGCACATGAGCACAATAGGGGGTGGTGAGAACGACACCAGGGTGCTACTTGTCCCAATAAGGTCACAATTTCTGATCCTCTAGGCCACAAGCCAGGAATTCTAGCTTTTAACGTTGCATTGTCTTTTATCTTTTGTCCCGAGAACTGGATGGGAACAAAGGTTTCAGCCTGTCTGTGTCTGACCCTAAATTAATAGGGATTACCCTCCAACTGCAGGTCACGTGTGTGGGGACCACATTTTGGATTATTCTGCTCAGCATTTATGAGGAATTTAGCCCTTTTTACTGCCAGTGTCATTACCTCCCTTGGCATCGAGATTTATTTATTTATTTATTTATTTAAAGAGCGCTTTACACCACTGCGCTGTACAAAGGAACAATAAGATACAGAATAACAACAATATTTAACAATTAGAGCAAAAATTTACTTCATGAATCATTCCACAAACAGTGCAAAGAGCAATAAACTGATGGGGGGGGTGGAAAGAGAGGGGGTGGGAAAGGGTGGAGGGAGGAAGGGAAGAGGAGAGGGCAGAAGGGAAGTGTTCAAGGAGGAGGATGGAGGAGGAAGGATTTAAGGGAAGTGCGAAATGCGGTGAAGGTCGTGGTAGAGCGGATTGTAAGGGGGAGTGAGTTCCAATGCAGAGGGGCAAGGAGCTGGAAGGAGCGGAAGCGGGAGGAAGCGCATGGGAAATGAGGTACAGTGAGAAGGAAATGATCAGCGGAACAAAGGGAGCGGGAAGGGGAGTAGAAGGAGAGAAGGGAGGAGAGATAAGGAGGGGCAAGACCATGGAGGGATTTGAAGACAGGGCAGAGAAAGTAAAATTTAAGCTGTAAGTGGAAAGGTAGACAGCCAAGGTGAGAGAGTGAGGATAAGATGGAGTCACGGGAGGAAAGGAGACAAAGGGTACGAACAGCAGAGTGGTATATGGATTTAAGAGGGGAAAGATGAGATAGAGGAAGTCCAAAGAGTAGAGAAGAGCAGTAGAAGAGGCGGGAAAAGATGAGAGTGGAAATTAGGAGTTTGGTGGCGTGGAATGTGAGTGAGGGGCGGATTTTGCGTATATTGAAGAGAGGGTATCGGCAGGTGCGGGAGCTGAGAGAAATGTGTTGTGAGAAGGTGAGAGAGGAGTCAAAAAGAAAGCCTAGATTATGAGCTTGGGAGGAGATAGGGAGATTGGAGGGAGGAAAGTGAATGAAAGGGGTAGGGGAGGGACGGGGTAGAGAATTATAAGGGAAGAAAAGGACTTTGGTTTTGTCAGTGTTAAGAGAGAGAAAGCGGGAGGACATCCAGTTCTTAATAGCAGTGAGGCAGGAGGAGAGCTTAAGGTGGAGATCAGGCAAAAAGGAGGAGAAAGAGAGAAAGAGTTGAGTATCGTCTGCATGGAAGTGGTGGGAAATGCCAAACGAGAAGATGACAGGAGCAATGAGGGAGGTGTAAAGAGAGAAAAGGAAAGGACCAAGTAAAGAGCCTTGAGGGACACCATAGTTAAGAGGAAAGGAAGGAGAGGACTGGCCTCCCCATGAAACAGCAAAGGAACGGGAGGAGAGGTAGGAGGAAAGCCATTTTAGAACAGTCGAGCTACCTTCCCCTCAATATCAAGTCTGAGTTGTTGGGGAATCTGACCTTCAAGTATTTACTTGTTTCTCTGCGTAATCTAAGAGAACTGTGTCTCACGTCTGGAAACTGGTATCGTCTGTACTCTTGGGTGCAGTAGGCAGGTGCAACCGCTTGGGAGCCAGGATCGAGGACCCAGCACTCTTCAGAGCGAACTTCCACTTGAGGTGCACTCTTGAACTTTTTGTTTATAATCTATGATTCATTATGTCTAAATGTGTACTAGATGTGTCCTAATTCTTCTTTATTAGCATTTGAAATACTCAAAGTTATTGTCCCATATGCGTGTTTGTAAGGCATCAATTGCCTGGAGAGCCAAACGTAGCTACTGGTCACTGTTGTTTTCAAGCTAACCAGGCTCTCCTAGTCTAGAAGCAGGAGTTGAATAGCTCCCCTCAATTTCTAACCCTGCGAGTGGACATCCCCAAGAGTGAGGACACTAGCATTCACTTCCTCTGGAACTGGCCTCAGTAGATCTCGATGCACCAATAAGGCGAAGGGAGAGCGGAGGGCTTCATCAGGGAAAAACAAGCATCTTAGAGTCAGTGCGTTGTTAGCAACCTTACACTGCATTACCCACTTATGCAAGTTTACCCTGTGACTAACATCTAACTCTCACGCGCACCCCTTAACCAACAGCCTTCCAAATCTAGAATAGCACGCCTTACCGGCTTCTCAACTTACAACTTGCACGACACAAACCTAACAGCACTCACTAGCCGAAACACTACTGCTTACTTCCATCTACTCAATATACCACCCACCCAGCACCTTTGCCTAGTGACAATGGGAATGGGCATCAGGCACATGACCTACCACATGTGCATGCGCACAATGGCTTTTGGCCTGCTAAGCATCAACACACGCTGAAACCAACACCATACATGACCAACTATGAACAGCATGCCGGTTTTGATGACTCCAACCTGCCTCGCACAATCAGGCCTGATAGCAAACTTTATTCTCCTGCAACTAAACCACTTGCATCCTCTCCCTGCGTAACCCTAAAAGCAAAGAGACAGTGGAAATGGCTGAAGGTTGTGTAAAACTGACGCAACAAAGCATATATATGGGGACTGAGCTCCAGAATCTGGACCAACTCTGCCCTATCTGACCATAACGTATGCGGCGAAAACCCTTAACAAAAGCTGTGCGGTATGCAGATTACCACAGTGAATGTGTGATTTCTAAGACACGCACATAGCTGCCAAATGGTCCTCATGTAAAATGTGACACTTTCCACTGGTCCTGGCTTAGTAGCCAACTTCACTTAGCATTTCAGGACTTGGAGGCCCATACTTCATGCAGTGTGAAACCAACACTGCATGTCACAGAATGCACAGTCCTGGTATCTTAAGAGCCGGACCGGATGAAGGTGTCACACATAGTTTATGGCTACATGACGGTTCCAAAGTTAGTATGCAACTGGGTTGGTGTGTTCCAAACTTGAACACCCCAAGTTTTTAGCAAGGTAGTAAGTGAAAGGTGAAATAGGTGTGCACCTCGGCATTACTACACACTACCACTTGACCTTAGAATAGATCAATCATATTATAGCTTCAGACGAAACATCCTTAATTGGTTACGTTGAAACGATTGCCAAGATTAACCTTTGCACGCTGTACCAGCTATCTCTGGACCCCCACATTCCCTGTTGTAACCAGCCTATGTACACATACATATACTTCTGTGAACCTAGCCCATGTATTTACTCCTGTTGTATATTTTGTATAATGCACTGATGTATAGTCCTTTAGCTTTTACTTGCTGTACTTGGACTGTTTGTATGTACCCCTCCTCATTATGTAACTAAGCTTAAAGTAACCTTGTATGATGTGGCACCCAGTTACCTAAAGGTCCGGTGCGCATTACAAATTAATAAACAAACAAACAAACAAACATTACTCCACTCCTCCCAATTGAGCCCGCTGCCTCTGCCTCGACCCATGCACATATAGGCAGCACGGATTGAACAAAAAATGGATGGAAAAGTTCTAAAACTAGCTTATCCCCAGTAAGCAGGAGTTACCCTATGGCAGGAGTTGCGACCTTTAGCTCTCCAGATGTTTTGCACTGCAAATCCCATCATCACTAGTCAGAATAGTCAATGGCAAGGGACCATGAGAACGGTATTCTAAAACATTTGCGGAGTCAAATTTGCAGACCCCTCCCCTAGGAGCTACTACATTGCGTAACGCAAATCTAACTTCTACTTGAGATGAAAACTAGAACTTTGTCTCATTATATTTGATCCATTATAGTTTCGGTGCTTTCGAGATGTGTCACAATTAAACTATGTCTGAGGGTCGTACTGGCAATAAGGGCCCTGAAGACCGAATTAAATGACAGAGCATGGTAATGGTATTTAACAAGGTTTATGGGCCCATAATTCCAAGTTTGTCCTGATGTTGGGGTCTATGATTGTATTAGAAATAGTGTTGCTCTTGATAGTATATAGTATTAGTTATATATAGAAATTAACATAAATAAATCTGACTTTAATGATTTGGCTTCCAGTATGCTCCGCACTTACGGTAACCTTGGAATGTAGCATTCTGAACAGTAGCCAACAGATTATCCAATGAGAATTCTCTTTGAACAGTCCTGGTGTTATAATGTAGCAATCACCCCTAAGTAGAGGGTCATACATGGTCGGTAACGGCCCGCCAGCCCGGGCTTCGGCAAGGGCTTAGAGAGCGTTACCGGCCATGTAAGCACCTCTGATAATAGGGTGATTGCTATTCACACCACATGGCTCTGTCTGGGGTGCAAATAATTGTTTTTCATGGGAGACAGGCTCAGCACGCACAATCTCCCATGAAAAAGGGAGAATAACATCATGATGTCCCCTGCTATAGTAAATGGAACAGGAGCCTTAGTCCCTTTTCTGTTTGCATTGCGGGTTTCCAGGATTGGATGGGACGCCACGACCGGAGCAGAAAGGTACGGTCCAGCAGGTAAGAGGGAAGAGGGAAGAGAGAAGGCTGAGGGTGCTGAGGGTTTTGGCAGGCAACAGGGAGGGGATCCCTGTTACCTTCCCACAATCAAGATGGCAACAACCGGGGAAGGCTTCGGGTGGCTAGAAAACACAGGCAGTACACCGTGTGTTCTCGCCTGCGTTTCCAGCCACCTGATCGGCTCAGTGCTCTTCTCCGGGTGCGAATGCTCCTTTATACTCTTCCTCAATGACACAGAGTTAATGTCACATAGGTATGAACTTATGGTGCCAGCTGTTTTTTTTAATAAAACTAGGTACTGGTAGATGCTGCTCTCAAGCTTATGTTGAGAAACCCCTCAACGCTCCCACCAGAAAAAATGCAACCCACTAGGGGACAAAACCCAGCACACCTCTTGCAAGGAGAACAAGGTTTATTTCCACTAAAATTAAGATGCGCCAGCAAAGTACTCTGCTGCCACAGAACGTTGTGGCCAAATCAGGGCGAGCAACACTTTATGAAGGCACACAGCTTCATCAGTGATGTAAATTACATAATGTACACATCCAAATGGGTGGTTGGTTGAGACCATATACATAGGCTACCTGCTCCATACGGGATGCCAGGCCATTGCGCCCAGCCCCTTCTGTTCATCCTCTTCCATGTGTGCTCCTCCTTTGCATGTCATCAGGCATGAAGCTACAAATAATTGGTGATTGTGTGCAGAAAACCAATGCAGGCTCTATCTTTAACCTGATGCCCACCTGGTACTGCAGACAAGGGCTAAGAGGGTACTTTGAGGTCATTGCATTGCACACACTAACTCCATTCCAGACACGTTGGCACCCATCGAAAGCTCCCCACCCTCATTTTGGCTATGTTGTTCTACCCCTCCCGGAACCTCGCAGCACAAATCACGTGATATATGGTGAAGGCAACTGATCCCTCTTTTCAGGTTTTTTCCGATCGATAGAGGGTTTAACAGTTTTATGGTCGGTGGCCTGGGACTGACTGGTACCTTGGAATGCTGGGGGTCTTGGGATGGGGGCATCTGAGTGCTATTACTTAGAGCTGGGACGTGGAAGATCGGAGGCTCCTGCCCTCCTTCTTGTGGGATCACTTTTCGCAGAGAGCTCTCAGCACCCTGGTGGCCTTGTAGGGTGCATTCCGTCTGGTATACGAATGCTGGCAACATAAGACAATGATGTGTCTATGAATCTCTGTAGCCCTGGCCTTCCTCGCCGTTTCCCATGCTACAATCTATTCCCTATTCTCGCATGCATACACGTATTTCCATATGCATGTGGCTTGAGCCGCGACCCTGGCTGCATCACAGAACTAAGCCTCAATATCAATATGGCTGCTACTATCTAAGATGGTGTTTGGTTCCCCATACACACTAGAGAAAAAACATACACCTCCCTCCCTGCTCTATATCCCCTGTCAACGCCCCCCCTGCCTCCTGTACCCTTCCTGGGTCCCCACTGCACACTTCCAGGCCTGTGCCTCATCGTAAAGCGCTGGGGGGCCTGGGACGATCACCCCCCTCCCAACATTTACTAGGATCTTCTAGACTACCAGGAACTAAATAGCATCGAGATCTCATCAATTTTGATCTCTGTAGACAGCCAGCCCTACCCACACAGAGAGAAACACACACACTGCCTTCTTTTAACCTTCCTCTCCTTGCACTTTTCTTCCATCCCCTGAGGCACAACTTTTTTTTTGGGTCCCGTGCTGTAAAGGGCTCTTTGACTTACATTGGTGTGCTACAAGAAACCGAAATAAATGAATGCCTTTACACTAGGCAAACCTATTTGTATTGTTTGAAGCACGGACCTAGCTTGAGAACAGCAGATCGCTGTACAGGATATGGGTAGCCTGCGTTTGGGCTGGCATCTTTTAACAGTAACGCAGTACTGTGAGTTGCTGGCTGTGTGCCGGTATGTGCGTCCATTAGGATTACTCCTTGGTTAGGTGTTGTTGGAAAAGACACATTTTGAAAGATTTGTGAAATTGGAGAATTTTGGGTGTATTCTGAGCAGATACCGGGGTTGAGTTCCAGAGGGTGGGTGTGCGACAAGAGAAGGCTGCTTTGCAGGTCCTCTCTTTGCAGATGAGTTGTGATTTGAACCGGTTGGCCGATTTGCTGCGCAAGGAGTGCATGCCACCAGATTTGTGGAGCTTATCCGTCAGGTTTGATGGTGTGCTACTTCTGACTGCTTTGTAGATGGTACGTGCAGTCTTGAACAGTCTTCTTAGGAGAGGAACCCAATGTAGTTTGTGTAGGACGGGTGATTCTGTCAAGTTTCCATGCACCCGTAATAAGACGTGTTGCAGCGGGGTGGACTGCCTTTAGGGGAACAAAGTGAGCAGCTGTGAGCCCCATCAAGAGGGTATTTCCCCCATCAATGTACAGCAACATAAGGGCCTGCCCTACGGCCCAGAAGTCCTGTGGAGGGATGAAGGGTTTGATTTTGCAAAGGGTGGAGATTTGGAGCCACGCGTTTGGGCCTTCTTGGCTCTGTGTTTCTGGAAGGACAGGCAGCTGTCAATGGTGAAGCCTAAGGATTTTGCTGAATCCGAGAGTTGTGGATGAGATTCTTCGAGGCGAATATCATCGAGCCATTGTTGGATGACCTCTGGTCTTGTGTTCACTGCTATTTCAGCTTCACTTCCACAGAGCTTGTGGGATCACTAGTGAATAACAGAAGGGCTCAAGACTCAGGCCTCCTTCCTTCTTGAATATACAGTCCATTAGCCTGCCCGCTCAGACATTTTTATATCATTTGTTAGATTTGTATAGCGCACAAACAGCCCATAGGCATCGTGGTGCTGTTACTTGACGGGAACTTAGTTACAGAGGTTACAAGTGGGATGGTCACACAGCATTTAGCATTTAGTTCATTATTACCTGGATATCATAGTTCAAGTACATTTATACATGGATATCATAGTTCAGGGTACACTATGCAGGTTAGCATGAATTACAGAAGAATAATGTGGAGTTCGTTATGCGAATAGTGTGGTCTTCATGGCCTTTCGGAATGCTAGGAGTGATTCTTCTGCTCGAAGAGTTGGTGGAAGGGCATTCCAGTGAAGGGGCACTAAGTAGGGGAAGCTGGCGCCTCCTGCTCTAGCTCTTATTACCAAGAGCACTGTTAGCATATTTGAGTATGGTGCTCTTGTTGGCCTGGTTGAGGTAGATGGGTGAATCCTTTGTGATAAGTAGGCAGGTGCTGAGTGGTGTATGCACTTGTGGGTGAGAGTGAGCGCTTTGAATATCACCCGTTCTTTTATTGGGAGCCAGTGCGCTAGATTTCTGGCGGTGGAGATGTGCTCTCTTTTGGAGATGCCTTGGGCTGCACAAAGTGCACTGTTCTGGATGACTTGCAGTTTTTCCAAGTTTTTTGTGGATGCCCCTAGGAAGAGTACATTGCAATAGTCCAGCCTTGAGCCTGTGGTAGCTCTGGCTATGTGGGTACAAATTTATTTAGAGAGGAACGGCCTTACTGCGTTTAAGAGTTTGGGATGGTATAACACCCACATATGTGCTTCCTGCAAACTACTGTAAACATACAGAAATAGGAGCAGCGTAATAATAACGTTTCTTTATGCAACACCCACTTAATGTGGCTGCTGCACACACCTGTAAATAAGAGGTGTTACTTTTCACCAACTCAGTCACACTCATTTTATCAACTGCAGAAGGATGAAAGGAGGTGTTTGCACTGCCTGAATTCAAAACTCTGATCTGCAGGCTGCTCAGGACTCTGGGCGTAACTCAATGAGCTATATTACCATGCGCTGTTAAGTCAGGATTTCAACCGGTGGCCAAAAAAAAAGCAAATTAATAACATTCTGCAATTTTTGCTGCGTGATAGCTCAGTAGCGGAGGCAGCTTTTGGTGCCAGGGGGGAGGCTAATAGGGCACCAGCAGGAGGCTGGGGTGGGGGAGCACTGAGCACTAGGGTGGAGAGAGAGGGGGCTCCCTGTCCCCTCCCTGGCTCCGCCACTGCTCTTGCTCTGTAATATTAAATATTGCTATTACCCGAATTAAGGACATTCATTTTACGCACCAGAGAAGAATGAAGGGCTGATTCAAATCAGTGTCCTGCAGGCTAACCACAGATTTCTCAGGTGAGCGCTTAACTTGCTGAGCTATTTTATCAGCGCTTTGACGTCTACGGGTTTAAGCGCTATACAAATGAATACATAAATCAGTAGCGACATTAAAGGCTGCAAAGGACTACATTCTTGTTCTCCTGCTGCCTGTTGTCAGTCGGCTAGCGCTGTGATACTCGCCAGGTTATTTAGCGCTATTGAAATCCTCCTATATCAGATCAAATCACACCTAGGGGGCCTAGTCAAACTTTAGCTGAACAGAACTAAACAAAAGCGCTGCTACCCATTCAGCCACAATGCACCTAAAACATCAACACAAATATGCACACCAGGTGCATGAACGATGCCTGCATACTACATTGCACCCATGGCCGGCCTTAGGGCAGGGCCGCCCGGCGACTGCCCAGGGCACCACTAGCCCCCTTTTCACACCAGATCGGGGGAGCCTTTCAAGGGCTGCACCAAGCTGGCGTGGTGGGAGAAGGTGCGGCAGGCGCCCTATTGAAATTAAATGCGCCCACACTTGTGCTGGCGCTGGGCTTTCCAGCGCGGGACCTGGCGTTTTCACATCGGCACCCTAGTACGCTGATTACCTCCCCGCTCTGGCGCGGGAGCGGTGCCAAATCTTTCTTTTACTGCCCGAGCCGATGCCACCGCTAGGGCTGGCACCGATTGCACACCCACATTCCCAGCATCCAAAAGCGATCCATCAGCAGAGGTGTGCTATGACAGTGTCGACGACAAAATCCCAAAATGGAGGAGGCACCCCGATAACCCGGGCGGTGTCCTCCTCCTATCCTCCCCCTCCCCAGGATGAGGGGGAGGTGCCCGCAGGAAGCGCGGCAAGACAAAGGGAAAGCCCGCGAAAGGAAACCGCGCGGCAAATAGGAGAAAAGCCCGCGAAGGGCAAAAAGGGAGAGGGGAGGGGCTACCCCCCCTTTATAACAAACGGGCTTCCCACTGCAGGCAGGATCGAGCCTTAGCAGTGGGACGCCCACAAACCAGCAGAGGACTTCGTTTTGAGGACTTCGTTTTCGTTCGTGTTGGAGTTTGTTGCGGTTTGTGATGCTGCGATCCCGTGACGCTGTGGCTGCTGGAGTGCGTTTTTTGGATCCGAAAGGAAGAAGAGTTCCGAGGTCGGGGCGATTTCCAGCGAAGGAGTGATGGTGTTCCAGCAAGGAGTATGCGTCGGGTAAGGATTGGGGTGGAGATAGCGCCAATTATGCGCGGTTGTAGCTGCTGAGGTAGCTGGGGCGCTCTCCGTATTAATAGGAGAATAAGGGCTGGTCAAGTGGCACAGCGAGTAGAGCGCCCGCTTTGACATCCGTGCAGAGATTGCTAACGCAGGTTCGAATCCCGGCCGGGCCAAACTCAGCCTTTCATCCTTCCGAGGTCAATAAATGAGCACCACACACCCTGGGTAATAATAAGCAGCCCTCAGATACCTGAGGGTTCATAGCACTATATAAGTGCCTAATTATTATTGAGCGGGTCGGCGGTCGAGGAGTAAAGTTTAGCGCTTTTGAAGCAGCGGCAGGCGCGTAGGGGGTTAATGCCGAGACGAGCGATCTCCTCAGTTCCCAACACCTGGGTTAGATAAATCCGGAAAGTGTTCCGGTGTGCAGAGGTAAAGGGTGCGATATAGTGCAGTTGTGAAGTGACCAGTCTGCAACCATGATGTAGTTCATGAGAGGGATGGGGGCGAAAATATACGTTGTTCACGTTGACTTTTATACTATATGCGACGAAAGACAAGGGTTCAGTGTGAGGGTGAAGGAAGCCCTTCCACAATACGAGGGAAGTGCCTTCCTATAGCATTGGCGTTTAGGCGTCAGACATGGAGGCTTTCCAGTGGGGTCCCCCGAAGGTTTTCACTTTAGACGGAGGGTGAAAAGGACCTCGGTGGTTGGGACAGTCAAAGGCTAAGGTTGGCAAATTCAACGGTTGCTACAGCCGGTCAGGGGGCACAGCGAGTAGAGCGCTCGCTTTGCCACCGGTGCGGAAGCTGCCAACGCAGGTTCGAATCCCGGCGGGGCCAAACTCAGCCTTACATGCTTCCGAGATCCCCCGAGGACATAAATGCCAAAAATTTTTATCAGGCAACAAGTGGCTCAAATAGGTGGGATGGCTCAGAGGCGAGGCGTGTGGCTGGGAAGCAAGGCACCACAACACAGGTTTGAATCCGGATCCAGCGCTTAAAAACCAATCTCGGATATGAGGCGTTCTGTAAAGGGGCAATTATAATTATGGGTGGTCAGTCCAACATCTCAGTCGGACGAAGCTGCGTTAGGGCATCCATTGTGGGACTAAGTAGGAGTATACAACTACTTAATAATTGTCGGTAGGGGTCCGAGTTGGCACATAATAAGCGCTTCAGCAGGACGTACGGTGTAAATTACACATGGCAAGTAGGTGGTCGGACGAGGGTACTGATCTTCTGCCCACCCAGGACACATTTGGGGGGGAATGTGGAAGTTGGGATCGGAGGCTGTCCGCAACACACAGATCAGACGGGTGTTTCTGATAGCACAGCACCGGGCGGGTTGGCACACACGAGGGGGTGGTCCCGGTGTCCTAATGGATAAGAAAATGTCCTCTTAAAGCAGGGGTCTTGGGTTCGGGTCCCGGTCTTCCTTGGGTGGTTCGTGGCAGGTGGTTTTTAAGGCGGCATTCTAGTTATAAGGTGGAAGATTTCTTAAGGGGTAACGTGCTCACCTTGGAAGCACGACGGGTCAAAGCGCTCCAGGTTCGGTCCGCGCATAGAAACCTCTGGGTATTAAGCGGGTTATGAAGAACTTAGCATATTTCATACACAAATACTAAAATGTTCTGGAAATGCGGGCATGTATTCTTCCAGTGCGGTTGTGCGGGCAGTAGGAGTGGTGGTCAACTGGTTTAGTGCAGGCGCGGCGAGGGGCGTCACGAAAAGACAATGCGAATAAGCTGCTATGGTGGGTTACTGCACTGTGCGCATAGCAGTTTTGACCAGTTACCATAAGGTAGTCTGTAATTTGCACAAGTTACGGCGCATGTTGAAGGACGTCTTGCAGTTAGTGTGTGAGCGCCACGAGGCAGGTAGCACACAGTTGCGCTACAAGGATTATGACATGCCTCTTTCCAACGTTAGGGGGTGCATCACGAGGTAGGGAGGACGAAATGGTGGTATAAGCATTATGGTTGGACTCTGGAGCACCACGAGGCAAGATGGTAGGACTGAGTTACATGATGGTGCGACATGGGCACAAATGGGGGCTTAGAAGTTTGGCAGGGGCGTAATAACAAAGTGCAGGGGTATTACAACCCAGGTACAGGTATGAAGGGGCAGTATCACTCAGCTTTATGCCACACCTTAGGTGGGATAGGGCAACTGTAACAGGCCTATGCACAAGTCGTTTCAGGGGCAACTTTGCAGCTCCGGGGTTTACCGAGTTTAAGTTAACAATGTGGCATGTTACTATTCGATCCGTGGCAGCAGCCAGCGAGGGTAGTACGGGCAGGCGTGTCGCTTCCTTATGTTATGATAGGCAGTTGTAACGCACCGGTAAGCAAGTGTTGTGGAAGGCGCAATCTGGAGTAAAGGGGTGGCCCCTCCCCACATGTTTCAGTAGCGCATGGGATCATCAAAATTATTGCGGTTGCAGTATAACTGGCCGAGCTACATCAGTATAGGCAGGTTTAAGGTGCACTTGGACGGAAAATGGTTAGCTTGTCACTTACGATGGGTCGCTTAGGGTCAATTGGCAATGCACAGTACGGTACAGGCGGAGGTTCGCTGGTGTGGTTGGAGGCAGTGATTACAGAAGGAACGGACAACTCCTAAGGTTGGTGTGGCAATGTTGGGCCGTTACAAGTGAGGTCCAGGGACGGCCGCAGCTTTAAAGAATGCTGCAATACTGGCGGGCGGAAAGGAAAGGGGGTCATTGGCCGGGTTTAGGAGTTGCGTTTAATGTTTCAAACCTATTTTGGTGCATTATGGGGTTGATAGTTGGGCACAGGATTGGTATCAGATTGGCCTTTTATCCGGAAAGTCAATTTATGCCAGACGCAGTGATGCCACTGGCCGGGGTTAGTTCCTTGTATACCTACAAGACTATAAGTCCCGGTGGGCGTTTAGGCATTTGCCACGGGCATTTCTAAACAAGGCGGCGTTCATGCGGCTGCTAAGCATGGGGCAAGGTGCTCTCTATGGTTACATTTTTGGGAAAAGGAAAATGGCGGCGTTACAGTGAAGACATTTTCGTTCATTACACAGACGTCTGTCTTTGTGGCACAGTCAGTAGGTGTTGTGACTTGTACCTGAAGGGTTAGGGGTTCAAGGCGAAACTCAAACTTAAAATTTCTGTAAGCATTGTGAAGAATTACGACCCCGGGCGGGGTTTGTACAATTAAAACGGAAGGTGATTTCCCGGGAAAGCCGGGACGTCTGGTCACCCTACGCAGGGGATGGGTTCTTCCAAGAAACAAAAGTAATCGGAGTTGGGTTGCAATAAACGTTCACACCTATAATAGGGAAGACTTTGTATGAATAGGGATTTTCTGGTGGCTATGGGATATGGGTTCCACGGAGTATTACGGTTCAGTGATGGTAACAGGTGTACGTGTACGTGTATGGCCTTGGATTATTGGGGTATTTGCTAGCCATCGATGCTAGCAGGTGCAAGAAGGGTGCATGGCCACGGGAGGTGCCAGGCATCTCCCTTAGGCTTATACACAGTCCAAAACTGTTGGGTTCGAGAGATGGGGGCGTGCATATCTCCCGGTTTGATCACCTTGGCTTTACGGCAAGGGGGCATATGGCCAAGGCATTTGGGGGGACAGCCCTGGGTACGGTTGCGTGGGGGGGGTCTCGCTGCGCACAGTGAGTCACTGGTCCCATCCGCGGGAGGTGGATAGTTAAGCACATGTGCCGTAACTCGGCAACGTGCGGAACTCGCAGTCTGGACTTTTATACAACATCCAATGAAAAGGTTAGGATGCATCTGGACCGAGTAATGGTTTCCTAAAGCGGGTTTCTACGTCTTTAGGACAGGATAGCGTGCCACAGGACTTAACATTCTTTGGGGGAGGCACAATTATTGTAAGATTAGCGGAAACATTGCGGGTTGATAATAAAATTATGGCCAATAGTAGAGGTTGTATGGATGCAAATAAGCCCCGTTTCTGGAGACGAGACCGGGCCCGCCCTGGGTAAGGCGGAGGTCAAGGTGGAACAGGAGGGAAACAGCCTTTTACAATGCTCTGACCAGCGCCCCCGGGGAGCCGAACGGCAGGGGTGGCTGGTGGTAGCAACAAGGGTCCAGCGTCGCCCAAAAATGAAACGGCGCTCTCCTCGCCTACGGACACCTTCAAGGGCAGGGTGGGCGTGAGCACAAAGGTTGGGAGAGTTGGGCCTACGACGGCTTGGTGCAAAGGAATAAGGGGAAGCAAGTAACGCCTACGAGGGCAGGCAGGGGTGCCCCGGAGTAGGCTCGCCCTGGTTAAGGCGGAGGTTAAGGCTGAACAGGAGGGAAAGGCCCAGAAGCAGAAATGTCCCAGAGCAGGCTCACCCGAGTCGAGGCGGAACATGGGAAAGGCGTCAGGGGCAGAAGTGTCCGGGGACGGGCCCCCTCCCCACCCTGGTTAAGGTGGAGCGGGATTGAAAGGGGACAGAGGGAAGTCCCATGAGCAGGCACAGGGCGCTCTTTGCAGGAAATATCGGCACGGCGGGGTGACAAAGGGAGCGCATGGTCGGAGGTGATTCCCAGGGCAGGAGTGAATGGCACGGGATGCAAGGGTTGAAATGGGCACAACGGCAGGGGCAGGTGCGCAGATTGCTAAGGAAAGGGCAAAGCCGGACATATGGTTCATACATGTGGGAGGTAACGACCTGAGAAGCCTGGGAAGGGGGGCTCTGATGCAAAGGATGATGGTCTTCCTACAGGAATTGGCCAGTCGAGTGGGTGAAACAGAAATCAGTGGGTCAGAAATAATCCCGAGGCCGGAATGATCAATGGCAGATTCTGCAGGGGCTTTGGCCAGACCAGGCACGGCTGGATTAATTTGAATTACTCAGGGTATTTTCAGAAGGAAGGGGTACATTTTCACCAGGGTACAACTGTCATCACTGAGGGGGGAGCTAGTCTACTGGATCCTTTGCGCAAAAACCCTAAGAAAGTGAGGAAGGGAGCAAGGGGGAGCCACAGTGGGCGGAAACCCATCTGTGGCGTGGCGGTGTTTGGGCAACCAAACACAAGAGACAGACTCCGGACGAGCCAGGAGAAAGCTGGAAGGGTCTTCGCCCTTCTCAGACCAGCGCCCCTTGGGAGCCTGAACGGCAGGGGCGTCTGGGGGGAACAACAAGGGCTCAGCTTCCCCCAAGGAAACGGCACTCTCCCCGCCCAGGAACACCTGCAGGGGCAGGCGAAGCTCAGGCCCAAAGGGTTGGGAGAGTTGGGCCTATAATGGACTTTGGGAAAGAAAGGGGGAAGCAGGTTATTGGACACGGAGCGGTCGCCGCATCTTCTGAGTTATTGCCACTAATGTGTACAGTGTGGTTTTATGTTATTGTGGAAAATAAATCTGCGGCCTTTTATGCCAAAAAACAAAGCAAGACTCATTCTACACACTTCTTGGGGGGTAAATGAGGAATGTGTTATTGCTATGTAATGGGTCCAAAATGGACGGCTGCACGGGTTATGACAGTGTCGACGACAAAATCCCAAAATGGAGGAGGCACCCCGATAACCCGGGCGGTGTCCTCCTCCTATCCTCCCCCTCCCCAGGATGAGGGGGAGGTGCCCGCAGGAAGCGCGGCAAGACAAAGGGAAAGCCCGCGAAAGGAAACCGCGCGGCAAATAGGAGAAAAGCCCGCGAAGGGCAACAAGGGAGAGGGGAGGGGCTACCCCCCCTTTATAACAAACGGGCTTCCCACTGCAGGCAGGATCGAGCCTTAGCAGTGGGACGCCCACAAACCAGCAGAGGACTTCGTTTTCCCACCCACCCACCCTACAAACAGGACAAGCAATGAGGCCTGATCGTCGTTGTCGCAGGACGGCAGGCGGTGTGGCGGTGTTTGGGCAACCAAACACAAGAGACAGACTCCGGACGAGCCAGGAGAAAGCTGGAAGGGTCTTCGCCCTTCTCAGACCAGCGCCCCTTGGGAGCCTGAACGGCAGGGGCGTCTGGGGGGGAACAACAAGGGCTCAGCTTCCCCCAAGGAAACGGCACTCTCCCCGCCCAGGAACACCTGCAGGGGCAGGCGAAGCTCAGGCCCAAAGGGTTGGGAGAGTTGGGCCTATAATGGACTTTGGGAAAGAAAGGGGGAAGCAGGTTATTGGACACGGAGCGGTCGCCGCATCTTCTGAGTTATTGCCACTAATGTGTACAGTGTGGTTTTATGTTATTGTGGAAAATAAATCTGCGGCCTTTTATGCCAAAAAACAAAGCAAGACTCATTCTACACACTTCTTGGGGGGTAAATGAGGAATGTGTTATTGCTATGTAATGGGTCCAAAATGGACGGCTGCACGGGTTATATTCAAGTGACTTCCAAAGCGCCATGAGACCATGAGCACGGTAGCAATGCGCTTTATAAAACCCCAAATCACAACAAAACAAACCCATGCAGTGCAGTTTCCAACTGGCACCATCAGCATCCCCTCTTTGCAAGGGCAGGCTGCTGCACGCTGGATTTCACCCCCTGCCCGCCCCCCCCCCCTCATTCTCGTTTGAAGTAATGTGACCCCAGAGGTCAACTGCTGTATGACTAGGCAATGTGTCCTAGGCCCACACGCACATGCAGCATAGGGGCGCACTGTGCATTCATATAGAAAGCCCCCCTCCCCGCCCCTCCGGAGACCCCCCCGCCCCCCTCCTCGCGTGCCCTCGACAAGGATGAAGGAGATGCAGTTAAGAGATTGCCCCGGGCTTCACTGTAAACACCGCGCGTCTTTCCTGCGTGAAAGAGGTTTACAGGATCAGCGAGGGCGGGCAGGCTCAGCTACTGTCAGCCTTTCTGCCCGACTGCCTTCAATAATCTGACGCACTTCACGCAAAACATAGACATCACGGCCTCCTGGTACATCCCTCGGAATCAGGGTTGCGCTCGTGTAATGAATTGGATACAGCAGCCAGGTCCTAACCCGGAAGGGGCGCGCTATTCAGGGTGCAGGGGCGCGCTATTCAGAGTGCAGGAGCGTTCCCAACAACAGGAATGTTTGCAGTGATGGGTTGGAACGGATTACAGGGAGATAACCTGGATTTGGACAGCATGCTGTAAATATGTTCACGTTACATTATGCAGGTTTATAACATGAGGAACACGTAGGGAAAGTGGTTTGCCCAGAATCACACAGCTGTCTTTGATCACGCCCCAGCGCAGGGATTAGGTGTTAATGGCAGCGATTTAGCAACCAAACCATATCTCCTTCATGACCACTAGCTAAATTATATTATGTTAAAAGATGTTATACTGTGCCAAATCGTTGCTGCCGTATTTTCAGAGTGCCTAGGCTTGTCCATGGGGCGGCAGACTTAGCCCTCGCCTGAAGTATCCAGCCATTAGTCTGCTCTGCTGAATCAGTGGCACGTTTCTGGTGCTGAACCCCTTCTTCAGGAGCTCTGCTGCTTTCTAGAGCTTGTATTTATTTATTTATTTTTAAATGTGTAAAGCGCACTACAGGCCAAGGGCATCGAGGCGCTGTTGCAAGAAAATGTCTTTGTTACACTTTTGATGAACCCCTTAGGCAGGGTTGTCCAACTCCAGGCCTCGAGGGCTGGAATCCTGACCGGTTTTCAGGACATCCCTCATTAATATTCATGAGAAAAATGTGCATACATTTAGAATCATTATATGCAAATGTGTCTCGTGAAGATCGAGTAGCTTTCTGTAACCACACAGATCCCTTGTTGGGATGAAGAGACCTATTTGCATTTAGGACCACACAGGTATAAAAGACATCTGTTACCTGTCAAGACTGCTTTGGTCCCGCCTTGATATGATATGATAGGTTATTTATAACACCCTTAATACCCAGAGGTTTCTAAGCGCGGACCGAGGGATCGAACCTATGTTGCTCAATGTCGTCTTTCTTCCAAGGCGAGCACGTTCCCGCTGAGCTATCCTCCCGATAATGCCTTATAATGCAGGGGCTTATTAGCTATGGTGACCACGCAGGGACGTTTTTCAAAAGATCTCCAGGGATCTGAGCGCTATCATAACCTACCAGGGGCAGGGAGGATAGCTCAGGGGCTACGCGTTTGCTTTGGAAGCAAGACAATGGAGAGCAACACAGGTTTGCATCCCAGTCCTGCGATTAGAGTCTGGTCTCCGGTATTAAGCACGTCATGAAAGATGAATTAATGCCACGCCATGCTTGCATTCGTTTTGCTGGTGACATTGAGTGCGCCAACACCTACCCACTGCAGTATTTATCCTCTACAGTACTACAAGCAAACAGCACCAGTGATAATGCAAGCATGAACTAGAGGGAAAACCCCACTGTAATATACTAAGAAAAAACATTTCCCTAGTCCCATTTTCAATGTTTGCTCCCAAGAATCAACGCACCTGTAGAAGGCACATGGATGCATGTTGCCCGGCAGGACTTTCCTTCAGTGCATTGTTCGGTCATCCAATGCAGCCACTGGTATGCTGTGCGCATCCCATGCTCATACACATTCCTTGAAAGAAATGGAAATAGCATGTCGGCTGCCTCCACAAAGAGTAAGGGTCTCCAAGATACCTTCTGGTTTGGTGCGCTTTATAAATAAATAAACAAACAAACAAACAAACAAACAAAAGACCAGGAGCGGAGACCGATAAGTAGAAACAGTCAAAATCTATGGAAAACTGAACATATGCAGCAATATTTTGCAGAGTTACAGAGGGGAAATCTACTGGAACTGTCCAAACATTTCAAAATCTGCAGGTGATCTTGAAGGCCTGTGCTCATGAGTCTCGGGAGGATAGCTCAGGGCCAACGTGCTCGCCTTGGAAGCAAGACGACACAGAGCAACCCAGGTTCGATTCCCGGGTCCGCGCTTAGAAATCTCTGGGTATTAAGTGCGTTATAAATAATCTATCATATCATAAGAAATCTGCATTGTCTGTCTTTACTGATAAGGCCATTTCTCCCTTTCTAGTTTGAAACTTTACAGGAACCACCAAAACATGCTGGCAGGTAGGTCTAAGCGGGCATACCCGATACAGCTGATTAGTTTGTCCCTACTAAAGGGTACCTTTACCATGGTTTTTTCCAGCCATGAGTCTACTTTACCTTAAGGATTAATCACAGACATGTCTGACCATGTGTGAATACACAATGGCTGCAAAAGACGAGCCATCACCTCCCTTGCAGCCTGCTGGCCAGCCAAGGAAACACGTCATAAGATCAGAAAGTTGGGTGTAAAATCTCAGGGCTTTACCTTTGACTCTGACCTCTCATTCAAAACACACATTGCAAGAAGACACCACCAGTATGGTGCCAGCTCACGCTCCTACTCAAAGTCAGACTCTTCATCCTCGTCCCTATTTTCACAGCAGTCACCACAACGCTGGTCATCTTCTGCCTGGACAAGGTAATGCCTGGCTTGCAAAAGTCCCAGATGCCACATAGACCCCTCTGAATGCCGTCCACCACCTGCTGCAGCATGTCTCATCGCAGGACGTGTAACATTTCACTACATCCTTCAGGAGATGCACTGGCCACCTCCTCAAGCATGCATCATGCTTGAGATCACCTGCATCACCTACAAAGCAGTCACAGCCAAAACACCATTTTACCTGCCGAGAAACACACCTCCTCTGGAGCCCAAAGCACCACCAACAGCCATAGCATCATCACACTGGAAACTAAGAAATGCTTTGGGGGAAGTTACCAACACAGATCAGACTAGCCGCGCCATTCCACACTTCTGGCAGGACGTGAAGATGCTACTCTTCAGAGAACATCTCAACAATTGCTGATGGCTTCAATCAACCCGACTGCTTTTCTCCCCCAGAAAGCTTCTCCCCTTTCTCCTGCTGTGCCGCTAACCATGCTGGCACCTCTGCTACCGACGCACCCTCCCTGTAACCCCCTGAGCGTGTCCCCTCTGCACAGTGCTCTGTTGCGTCCCAGTTAGTTTTGTGCTTTATAAATCCCATACAACCTCCAAAAGAAGAACGCCTGTATTCCTGGGACCTCAGCCATGGTCCCTGAATGGCCTCATTCCTTCTGAGGTTCTACTGCCTGTGCAGCACCGCCCACAGTTTCCTGCTTGACGCTGCCTTGACGGGAGGTCGCGTGGGTGATCGCTGCTCCCACCCTCAGCATGTGGTTTGGATACAGACGTCATTCTCCTTACGCCATGTGGGAAGCTTTGGATTTGTTTGGTTATTCGTTCTCGGAACTCAGTTCTTGTTTTTCATTAATTTCCCACATAATAACTCCCAGGCATGATGCTGTTGGATTGGTCATGCCTTTTTCTCGAAACCTTCACGGTTTACCGCCCCTCACATGGCTGTGGAATCACAGTAGAGGTCCCAACCCTAATTCCTACATGTAGGGTTAACCAAACAACCCCTGCACATGGTGGCAGCTATAAGAGCCTGCATGATTACCCTGGGCACGCATCTGGTGTGGTACGGTGTGTGGGGCATCTGCATTAACCTGCGCACCGGCATGCACTGCTACATAGTTGGGGTTCCAATTTAAGACCCACTAGTCAGTGGAATACACACACACACACACCCACACACCAGCACCCCCCCACAAACTGTGCTGATCAACAAGAATGTGTTACACTGTGTACTGTGTAAATTTCTCCCACCATGCGCCCAATTCTTGTAATGGCAGAGCACGTTACATTGATTGTGCTTCTTGCTTTGTTAGCAAAGATATATTTAGGATGGATTACATTAGCAAGGAACACAGCGGTGTTCACAGTGAAAGCCCACGATCCAAGTTGACTGATGCAGAGGTCTCAAGCTTCCTGTGTCCATGCGTGAGAAGGCCATCCAGTCCTGATGTTGCTTTGGATTCTGGGACTTGTGGTTTTTCTAAATTTCAAATGGGAAGTAAAAAGTACAAGTCCCAGAGGCCAATTATGGGGAGTAGGGGGAGAAACAGCACTGGATGCTTCTGAATCATGGCCATGGGTAACTTGAGAGCTCTGCTGATGGCTGTTCCCGCTTGCTCCACCACACCCCACTTCCCACCAGCATGCCAAACATTTTTAAAAAGGACTTACATCTCGTCGCATTACTCGCTCATGGCTGCTTCTCCTCCATCTTTGCTGGGACGTCATGAAAAGAAAGAGAAAAGGGGCTTTCTGGTTTGCTTATTTCATGTCAGCCATTTTTAGTAGTTTCTTTTGGAAAACAGGTTTCTGCAAATCTTGGGATCCTTTTTAACCAACAGAAACCGGCAGCAGCAATTAAGACCAGAGGGCAGGCCATGCTGCCTTGTAGCGCTGCTTTAATCCTTGCCCCTGGCAGCCCTTTAGCCACTGACCAGTCTAGTAGACTGTTAGCAGCTAGTATGGAACCCCCTGACCTCTTTCATGCCTAATTCTGACCAAGCAACTGGCACAATCAACACAACACATGGAAACAATGGCAATATGATTTCTTTTTTAATGTATTTTATTTTTTGACTGTGTTCTCCTCCTTAGTGCTAAAAGAAGGGTTTGATGTGGTTGCAGCGCTTGTAATACACGTTTGCACTGCAATTGCAGGGACCTCATAGGCATTTGTAGAGTCTCAGTAGCACTTAAACTCCCCCTTACTCCCCACTCCCCTGTCTCCTGCAACCGCTACTGATGTGCAGTGCCTGGACAGCCACTGTCAAACGCTAGTCCTACTTTTTTATGTTAGTTGCCATGTCCCAGTTTTTTATTTTTTAAATCTGGTCACCCTATTCAAAGAAAGAGGGACTAAAGTCACCTCTCTTCCTTTTAAGTGGACCAAACTGGAAGTTCCTGGAAGCACAGCGTTACTTTTACAGAAAGCCGTGGTAAGCTTGTATGCGCAAGACCCTCTTTGCCCGCTCGTCTTCATGTCATTCCTAGCCAGGTTTACATTATAGAGACCGTGTGCATACACATTCTTGCCAACCCTACAGATTTAGGCAGTAGGCTACTGCTTTTTAAGAAGTCCTACCACCTACAGATTTGGGAGACAGATCCTACTGCTTTTTCCAGTGGCAGGTAACTTAAGTCACTCTAAGGCAGGCTTCAGGACGAGGCATACAACACATTAATTAGTCTGTCTGTGCAGTGGGCTGGTAGGTGATTACTTTGATTGGGCTCAGACCAATCCACTGACCTGACAGCTACTCGACTCTGTCCTGCACTTTTGCCCGGGCAACCCTTAGGGGAAGCACCAATGAAGGCAAGTGGCAGAGCGTAACACCATCACACATCATCTGCCTCTCAGACCAAGGAGGGTATCAGTCACCATGTCATTCAGTGTTCATCTTGCACTGCTGGGATACATATGTACTGCCCGGGCTGCTGCTACAGAGCAGTGGCAAACACAGCTCGTGTGATTACCTTCTGTGTAATTCAATTTGGTGTTTACTTACCATTCAGAATTCTACATTTTTATCATTTGAACATCTTTCCATGTCGGTTGTGTTCTTTAGAATGCTTCAATGGTGCCAACAATGTATGCCTTGTGTTTTTCTGTGATGTCATTTTTATGCGATTTATTATTTTTGAAACTTGAAAAATCCTACATATTTTTTGGTCACAAAATGTTGGCAAGTATGCAGACATTTGATGGTACGCATCCACATTTTTCTTCTGAACTGCGCTGCCTCAGTTGGCAGCAGCATCTTTGGAAAGGGTGGCCCTGCCTGTGGTATCGGAGCTGCCACCTCAAGAACTACAGTACTTGGAGAGTTCTGGCACTGCTCATAGTGTCCTGTGTTTGTACGGGAACGCATTGGCCAGGGCTGTGATATGTAAATTGATTGTAGTTGTGGTGCTCTGTTGTTTGATGTCTGTTGGGAGGGTTGTTCATTTGTCCTGTGTGAGCGCCTTAGTGTGCTAACACATTCATGTATCTACGCGGCTCACTGAGAACAATAACAACCCCGCCCTGTGGTGTCACGTGACCCTGCGCGCGCAGGCACGTGACACCAGCTTAATAAAGGAATCACCGGAACTGACGGAGCCACGTCAGTCCGGGTTTAGGCACCAAGCCAACGAGTCGGTGCTTTATTACGCGCAGCTGTTCCCGCGCTGCGAAGGCAATCAGCCCGCCCCCGCGCATCGGCGAGGCCTCAGTAAACACGCCAAGGACCCGGCAATCTGCTAACATCACACGCCCTAATAGCCACTTGGGCCCTTCCCCCAGCGGCTTGATCTCCAACTAGACCTTCTAGCCCGTGAGTCATGTTCTCCCCTCACCCCTCCTCCCCCGGCACCTGCCCCGCCCGGCACCGCAGTCCCCATCAGCTACTTTCAGCAAACTGGGTGCATTTTACAGTTTTCCTAAAACCCAGCGGCCCCTGGTCGTTTCATTCCCTGAGCGCTGCATGTGCGGGGAGAGGTGGCAGCTGGGCCGACAGTTAGTCCACAACCGGCTCCATTAAGAGAGGCAAAACAAAAACACTGCTAATGGCAGCTGTTATGTGACCAGGGCTGGGGGGATTCACATCACGTGGTCACTGACAGGAGACATGACACAAGCCCTGTGAGATACCATGCTGCCAGGAGGGGTGACACACCACAGAAGCTATCTGTTGACATGTCCCGCCCAGGCTTAAAGATAGCCCACCCCAGACTTGCCTTGGATGAACAGATTTTTTCGACGTTTTTCTTTTTCCTATGAACGTGCCACAAACAATGTTTAAAAACAGGTGTATGACAGGACGTTATCATCAAGCATTGGATTTGCAACGGTTTTGGCTTTCTTGTAGGTTAGACAAATTCATTTGGCAGGCACTGCCGTAGTGGTATTAACTGTCCATTGATGGTAGCAGCTGCAAAATGGTGCAAGTACCTGGGCATGCAATAGCAGTTGCTGGTAAATGCCTAATACTTATACACAAGCCAAAACTGTTGACTTTGCCAATGCATGTTCGGACTTCAGTGAAGGCACACATAGTGCTAATAAAATCGAGTGGCTAAAGGCATACCTGGTTAAGACATTTGTATTACACCAGTAGCATGTTTACAGCACCAATTAAGTAATTGACTCTTAGAAGACAGCTTTTAAAAACACTGCAAGCACTTCGAGCACAAAGTTTGATGGAAAAGCTTGACAAAGCTAGCTCAAAGAGATCCGAGGATGATTAGCTTTGGGGGGAGAGGGGCAGGAACTGGGTGGGAAGGGCCATGAGGATTAACATGGCCATGGCCAGTCAATTGGTGCATAAACAACCAAGCAACACCCACAATCTTTATGTACCGCCTGAAATGCCATTTCTCCGTAGCTGTACTCTAATGCAATAGTTTCAGCTCACCCCAAACTAAACGGTAGTATGCTAGGACTTTAATTAAAAAGGAGGCTACATAATGTAGGCATGTCCATTCATATGACACACGTGAACAGATAGAGCATAACATAGTACATTGCTGTCGTTTTAATGCTAACAATGTAGCTTAGTGAGTTAAGTGCCTGCCTCAGAGATCAATGTGTGCCCTAGAGCCATAGATTTGAATCCAAGAATGACTCTCTCCATTATCCTTCTAAGTTTAGGAAGATTGAGTCCCATAGAGTCGAATAATAGAGTGCTTCTGGTGTTCTTAACTGCAAAGCTGAGTGCATCAAGCGACCATCAGACCAATAGAGTTTGTGGTGCTGGTATGCTGATTGTGTGTGACTTCCAGTCTAGTAGGAAGGCAGTGATGATTGTTGTGCGGTGTGTACTTATCATGCAGATGTTCTATTCCTGGCTAGTGTTTAAATGGAGAGAAATGCACCCTCCTGGGCCCGGTTCCACAACTTGGCCGATTAAGGAAGTGGAAGCCCTCAATGTCCTCAAAGTTTGCGCCAAATGCACCAGATGTTGAGATCATGGTGTTATATTATTGAGTCGTGCATAACAGAGCTTTTGCCATTGGCATGGCTTCTTGGCGCTTGTGAGGTAGGCCTCTGTCCCCTTTGCCTTTTCGGTTAGATCAGTGCCTTCCGTGGGCCACATCATGGCAGTTCTCACTGACACCCTTCCCTAGCTGTGGCAGCGTCTGACTGGTTGCGCTTATTGCTTTATTCACTCAGAGATAGCTCAAACACAGTGCGCTCACCTCCCTGCAGATAGCTCCAACACAGTGCGCTCACCTCCCTGCAGATAGCTTAAGAGCAATGCGCTCGACTCACTGCAGATAGCTCAAGCACAACACGCTCGCTTCCCTGCAGATAGCTCAAGCACAATGTGCTCGCCTCCCGGCATATAGCTCAGACAGGGTGCGCTCGCCTCCTGGCAGATGGCTCAAGCACAACGTGCTCTCCTGCCGGCAGAAAGCTCAAGCACAACACGCTCGCCTCCCTGCAGATAGCTCAAGCACAACACGCTCGCCTCCCTGCAGTTAGCTCAAGAGCAATGCGCTCGACTCCCTGCAGATAGCTCAAGCACAACACGCTCGCTTCCCTGCAGATAGCTCAAGCACAACACGCTCGCCTCCCTGCAGTTAGCTCAAGAGCAATGCGCTCGACTCCCTGCAGATAGCTCAAGCACAACACGCTCGCTTCCCTGCAGATAGCTCAAGCACAATGTGCTCGCCTCCCGACATATAGCTCAGACAGGGTGCGTTCGCCTCCTGGCAGATAGCTCGAGCACATCGCGCTAACCTCCCTGCAGATAGCTTAAGCAAAACGTGTTCTCCTGCCGGCAGAAAGTTCAAGCACAACATGCTCGCCTCCCTGCAGATAGCTCAAGCACAACGCGCTCGCCTCCCGGCATATAGCTCAAGCACAGCGTACTCGTCTCCCTGCAGATAGCTCAAACACAGTGCGCTCGCCTCCTGGCAGATAGCTGAAGCACAATGCGCTCGCCTCCCTGCAGATAGCTCAAGCACAATGCGCTCTCCTCCCGGCAGATAGCTCAAGCACAAAATGCTCGTCTCCTGGAAGATAGCTCCAGCAAAACGTGCTCACTTCCCACCAGAAAGTTCAAGCACAACACGCTCGCCTCCCTGCAGATAGCTCAAGCACAACACGCTCGCCTCCCTGCAGTTAGCTCAAGAGCAATGCGCTCGACTCCCTGCAGATAGCTCAAGCACAACACGCTCGCTTCCCTGCAGATAGCTCAAGCACAATGTGCTCGCCTCCCGACATATAGCTCAGACAGGGCGCGTTCGCCTCCTGGCAGATAGCTCGAGCACATCGCGCTAACCTCCCTGCAGATAGCTTAAGCAACACGTGTTCTCCTGCCGGCAGAAAGTTCAAGCACAACATGCTCGCCTCCCTGCAGATAGCTCAAGCACAACGCGCTCGCCTCCCGGGATATAGCTCAAACACAGTGCGATCGCCTCCTGGCAGATAGCTCAAACACAGTGCGCTTACCTCCCTGCATTTAGCTCAAGAGCAATGCGCTCGACTCCCTGCAGATAGTTCAAGCACAATACGCTCGCTTCCCTGCAGATAGCTCAAGCACAATGTGCTCGCCTCCCGGCATATAGCTCAGACAGGGTGCACTCGCCTCCTGGCAGATAGCTCAAGCACAACGCGCTCACCTTCCTGCAGATAGCTTAAGCAAAACGTGCTCTCCTGCCGGCAGAAAGCTAAAGCACAACACGCTCGCCTCCCTGCAGATAGCTCAAGCACAACGCGCTCGCCTCCCGGCATATAGCTCAAGCACAGCGTACTCGTCTCCCTGCAGATAGCTCAAACACAGTGCGCTCGCCTCCTGGCAGATAGCTGAAGCACAATGCGCTCGCCTCCCTGCAGATAGCTCAAGCACAATGCGCTCTCCTCCCGGCAGATAGCTCAAGCACAAAATGCTCGTCTCCTGGAAGATAGCTCCAGCAAAACGTGCTCACTTCCCACCAGATAGTTCAAGCACCACGCGCTTGCATCCCGGAAGATAGCTTATGCACACCGTGCTCACCTACCACCAGATAGTTCAAGCACAATGCACTCGCCTCCCGGCAGATAGCTCAAGAATAATGCGCTAGTCTCCCGGCATATAACTCAAACACAGTGCGCTCGCCTCCCGGCAGATAGCTCAAGCACACTGCAATTGCCTCCATGCAGATAGCTCAAGCACAATGCGCTCGCCTCCCGGCAGATAGCTCATGCACAACGTGCTCGCCTCCCGGCAGACAGCTCAAGCAAAATGTGCTCGCCTCCCGGAAGATAGCTTAAGTACATTGTGCTCACCTACCACCAGATAGTTCAAGCACGACGCACTCGCCTGCCGCAGATAGCTTAAGCACAACGCTCTCACCTCCTGGCAGATAGTTCATGCACCACACATTCGGCTGGGGAACAGGACAGTCAGACTGACTCACTCCTTCATTCTCCAAAGGTCAATAAATTGAGTACCTCGAGTGGGTAACAATGGTGACACTGATTATTACATTGCTTCGAAGCTGGAAGAATCTGGTATAAAGCTCTATATGAATGACATATTAATCTTAAATTGATGGTACTGGACCTTTAGGGAGTTTTGTAGATTCTTCAAAGGGGGACTAAAGCCACTTCTCTTCCCAGCTCTCTTCCTTTTAAGTGAAGCATACTGGAAGTTCCCAGAAGAACTACATTACTTTTAAAGAAAGGCGTACGTTTTACGTTCAAGATCCTCTTTGCCCACTTCCCTTGATGCCATTATATACATTAAAGGGCGCAGGTATGCGCAGGCGTGGGTCTCTTGCTCGCTGCGCCTAGGGAATCAAGCTGCACGTCACTGATGATGCCCAACAAGGCTGAAACATGATTGCTTGTACGTCAATGCAGAGAGGACCTGACCTAACAATAGAGGATGGACTGCTCTGATTGGTGGCAGAAACAAGACTCAATTTCATATCTGGTCCTCTCCTCTAATAGCCTACACTGGCTAAAATTGATAGAAAGCAACCTGTTCGTAGCAATACCAGTGGTTATGATTGATTCAGAGCTTGCCATCTATCACCGTTCGCAGGTTATGGGCTATGTCACAACACTTGGCCCCTTCTGACTATGCTCTGTGAATCCAGTTGCCCCTCCTCACCATGGAGTCCCAAAAAGCCTGAACCATTTCTGTGTTGCTGGCATGAATGTGCAGCGGGCACACATGGCTTAGTAGTTTAGGCTTGAATGCTCCTATTGGTGAAAGTACCAGGACTGATTTGCACATGGTTGATCCCCTTCTCTAATGGTAAAGACAATCAAATAAATGGTTATGATTAATTTAAAGCTGTCCATCCATTGGTTGCTTCTAACAACTTTTCAAAAGAGCACTATGAATCTTAAGAGGGCCATACTAGCCATTCTCTTGAGGAATGAGTATGCGGTAGTAGGACACCACATGCACTTTAGAGAAGGGCTCTACTATCTTTAGAAGGACCACAATGCATTTGTGTGCAGGAATTAATCAGCATTAGAAAAGACAGCACCACAACTTCTTAGAAAGAAGAAGGCACTCTCTGACAGTGAAATCCCGCATATGAGTTTTCTGATCCAAAGGCTCCCAGCAGTATGTTAAAGAAAGATTCATAATAAACTTTTAAAAAACAGTAAACATAAAAAAGGTAACTTAAAAAATAGTAAACTTAAAAAAAGAAAAAGTAAACGAAAAAAAGTAAAACTATTTTAAAAAAAAGTAGCCATTGGCAATCTTTCCAAACCTCTCACCTCATTTTAATTTGACAAGTGTCACCCTCCTGGAACTCATTTTCACCTTCCTAATAAAGAAAATACTTTGCATAGAATTAAATGGAATCCCTCTCCCAGGAAACCTTTGTTAATCTCCATGGATTTAAATGAGAACAATCGGTGCTGCCCATTCAGGCTCCCCCAATGGCTCAGGGCTGGGTAGTAGGTTACAATCAGGATCCACAATAGTGTGCATGGGAAGTGAGCAGAAGAGCTCATTGCCACCTCCCTGAGTATCTCCCAAGCGACTTGCTCATGCATACGTGCTGGAATTCCTCTCAGGCACTCCTCGGCGGCCATGTTGCTTGCAGTCAGCGACTCAACTCTTTTTTTTTATTGTTACGCAAGTCTCTATGATCATTATTTAACAAAACAGAATTTGTTTCCTTCCAAGAAGGACCAATGAGAAGGAATCTGGTACTTTTCCGTGGTTTCTGTCACGAGCCACAGTTTCTATGGATTCAGGCACAGCCTGTGGAGTCTGCCCTGGTTTTTGGTGGCATCCCGATCCGTGGCTTCCGGCACTGTCTACCGTTTCTTTATTGTATGTGGTTTCTGCCAATGTTTGCAACTTCCTTGCGAGCTGTGGTTTGTTGTGGTTTCTCCACCGTGCTTTCCTACATTTATTTATTTGAAGATTTATAAAGCGCAAGTATGCTGGTTTATTTATTGGTGGCTTATAGCGCTTAATACCAATACGAGTTTCTAAGGCGGATCCAGGATTCGAACCTCTGTTGCTCTGTGTGGTTTTACTTCCAAAACCACCACGTTGCCCCTGTGCTATCCCCTGTTCACTGGTTAAGTCTTTAACTGTGGTTTGATAACCGGTCAGTGTTTTTGGTAGATTTACGAATTCTTTCCTATCATGGCTCTCTTCTATTTGTGATTTCTTCTGTAGGATTTGGAACGATCTGTGGGTTTTTTTTAACTATCAATGGACCCTGCCACTATCCATGGTTGTTCCCCTGTCAGTGGCCACATCTCGATTTCTTTTTCATCGCTTGCCTTACTGTTTGACACTTTGAGTGATGTTTTCTTTATCTGTTGTGTCTATGATTTTGTATGTGTTTATGGCAGTGACATGTCTTTACTCCACAGCAATTACAATGCAGGTGTTTAGAAGCATGAATGTGTGTGTGCCTGTGTGGCGTGGGCTGTGTTTACGGTAGTGTTGCAAAGTTGGCGTGAGCGCCGTGGGACACAGAAGTCTCGAAGGAGGTAAGTGGACGAGTGGAAGGTTGCAGGTGGAGTAGGGAGAGTGAAGGGGGATCTCCTCTTTTAAGCAATGTAGAGGAGAAGTGGGGTGCAGGTCAGGGAGAGTGCACTGTCTCCTGGCAAGCGTTCTCATAGCATGGAGGATGGAACTGTGAGCGAATGGGAGGAGCGCCAAATGCAGAGGCATAGTTAGGGTAGGGCCTAAGCGGGCAAAGGCCCACCCAAAAGCACTGTGTGGGCATTTACAGATGTTAATGTCTCTGCGGTGGGCCCAACTACATTAGCTTCAGGCCCCACTTGTTAGACAATCCTGGCTACGCTTCTGACCCAAACGTGGCATTGTAAATGTCTGTGTAGTAACGTAGTGCGCGGGCAAGACATGCAACCCTCTATGACACTATGTGCCTTTTTTTCACCCCACACCCTACCTCAGCTATATCGGGATCGTCTAAATCCACATAAGTAATCCAACCATGTACAAAAAGGGGCCTCCCCTGTTTTCTGTATCTAATTCCCTGTATGACACTTTTTTCAAAGTGTCAGTCCAGTCAATGTCATGAATTCAAAACAGATACAAATTTGGCACTGTCCATGTTGTTTTCCCTGTCTATAGTGTTTGACAGTCTTTGGCACTATGCACAGTTCATTTAATGTCTGTGTTTCGTCAGCAGATGCTTTGTTTCTGGAACTATTTGTAGTTTCTTTTCTAAACCTGTTTTGTGCCACAATATTTGGTATATATGATATATTATTTTATTTATATCGCGCTCATACACAAGTGTTTCAGAGCGCGACCAAGCAAAGGGAGGGCAACAGGGGAGAACAAAAATATGATCTTACTAGGCCCAGTGACATTAAGAACGTGCAAGTGCATGGAAAAGCGGGAAAGAAAGAGGGGGAAAAGAAGGAGAGTGCGTGGAAGGGGAGAGGTGGATAGTGTGGAAGAGAGGAGAGAACAGAATAAATAATAAGTGGAATAAATACATAGATAAACGCAGTGAAAAAGAGTAGTGCAGCCAGACAAGTGGTAAATGCATGATTAGTCAGATAGAGAATATCTGATAAGTGCAGAAGAAGAGTGGGGAACTTTATGGGTACAGATACAGATCCTAGTGCCAGGGGTCGCCCGGAGGCAGTGCAGGAGGGAGGCAGGGTGAGCAGGTACCTGGGTCCGAAGGAGAGAGGGTGGCCAGGTGCACGGTGCCGAGAGAGGGAAACAGGATCAGCAGGGGAGAAGAGGGGAAAAAGGCGGAAGTGAAGAGGAAGGTCTTGAGGTGCTTCTGGAACTAGAGATGGTTCTCATCAAGTTTCAGGGTGGTCAGGAGGCTGTTCTAAAGGGAGGCCCCAGCCGAAGACAGAGATCTGCCCTGGCTTTTTTTTTTGAAAAACGACCGACCCTGAGGGAATTAGAAGTAGAGGAGTGAAGGGCTCGAGAAGGGAGGTATTTACGGAGAGATAGTTGAAGGTATTTCTGGCCCAGGCCCCAGAAAGCCTTGTGGACAATGCAGAGGGTTTTGAATTTAATCCTTGCATCCCCTGGGAGCCAATGAAGGGATTTCAGAGCTGGAGAGATACGATCCCAGGGCTTGAGGCCGAGGACAAGTCTTGCAGTCCTGTTCTGGATTAGTTGTAAAGGGCAAAGAGTGGATGCAGGTAGATTTAGAAAGAGGCTGTTACAATAGTCCAACCTGGAGAGGAACAGAGCTTGGGAGACAGTGAGCTTCTGGGGGAAAGAAAGGAAAGGCAGAGTGCCTCGAAGGAGGTGCAGTACAAAGGTTAGATTTTTTAGAGACATCAGAGATGTGTGTGGAGAAGAAAAGTGTGGAGTGAAAGATGACCCCAAGGTTCCTAGCCTCGCAGGTAGGGGTATGAGGAGGGCCAAGGGAGGCCGGCCAGAGAGTGAGGGCAAAGGATGGTAAAGGTATCCCAATGAGGAGGATCTCAGTTTTGTTGGCATTTATACAAAGATCGTTGGCAGCACACCAATTTTGAATGGCAAATAGGCAATCAGAGATGAGGGAAGGCAAGGAGGCAAGAAGGCAAGGAGGTAGCTGAAGGAAGCCTGAAAATGAGTTAGGTGTCATCAGCATAGCACTGGAAGAAATGCATTAGGCGAGAGTCACCAGGTATTGCTTGAAAAGCCAGGGGGAGAGGTTAGAACCCTGGGGAACACCACAGGAAGAGAGGGAGATAGCGGATAGGAAGGACCCACGTGTTACCTGGGAGGGTCGAACAGAAAGGAAAGAGGTCAGCCAGGGCAGAGCCTGATCAGTGATACCCAGCTATCATCAGTATCATCATCATCATCATCAGTATCATCATTATCATCATCATCATCATCATCATCATCATCAGTATCATCAGTATCACAGTATCATCATTATCATCAGTATCATCACTATCTTTGGTTTCCACACTATATGTGATTTCTTTTCTATTTGTTGGTTTTGCTTTTATCTGTGGTTTTCCCCTGTGCGTTGTTTCTTCCGCATCTGTCGTTTGTCATTTTTCTGTAGGATCGGTCACTATCTTTTTCTCCCGTATGCTGTTGTTTCCACACTATCTGTGATTTCCTTGCTACCTGCGGTTTCGTTCCTATTTGTTGGTTTTGATTCTATCTCTGGTTTTCCCCTGTGCATGGTTTCTTCTTCATTTTTCATTTGTCCCTTTTCCTTATGATCGTAACTATATGTTTCTCCCCATTGCTATCGTGTTCACGCTATCTGTGATTTCCTTGCTATCTGTGGTTTATTTCCTATTTGTTGGTTTTTCTTTTATCTGTGGTTTTCCTCTGTGCATGGCTTATTTTCCATCTGTCATTTGCCCCTTTTTTGTAGGATCGGTCACTGTCTATTTCTCCCCTATTCTGGTTTCCACGTCATCTGTGTGTTATTTTCTATTAGTTGGTTTTGCTTTTATCTGTTTTTTCCCCCTGTGTGTTTCTTCTACATCTGTTATTTGTCCCTTTTCTATAGGATTGGTCACTATCTGTTTCTCCCCTATGCTGTCATTTCCATGCTATCTGTGATTATCTTGCTATCTGAGGATTTTTTCCGATTTGTTGGTTTTTCTTTTATCTGTGGTTTTCACCTGTGGATGGTTTCTTTTCCATCTGTCGTTTGTCCCTTTTCGGTTGGATCAGTCACTATCGGTTTCTCCCCATGCTGTTGTTTCAACGCTATCAGTGATGTCCTTGCTATCTGTGGTTTCTTTCCTATTTGTTGGTTTTGATTCTTATTTATTTGCATTTTTAAAGCGCTCACACAGCCCGGGGGCATCGAGGCGCTGTTACAGGAATATGTCTCTTAGCTGTGTATTTATAACGCACTTAATACCCAGAGGTTTCCAAGCACGGACCCAGGGATCGAACCTGTGTTGCTTCGTGTCGTTTTGGTTCCAAGGCGAGCACGTTGGAGCTGAGCGATCCTCCCGGGACATTCTATCTCTGGTTTTCCTCTGTGCATGGTTTCCTCTTCATCTGTTATTTGTCCCTTTTCCTTATGATCGGTCACTATCTGTTTCTGCCCTATGCTGTCATTTCCACGCTATCTGTGATTTCCTTGCTATCTGTGGATTTTTTCCTATTTGTTGGTTTTTCTTTTATCTGGGGTTTTCCCCGTGCATGGTTTCTTTTCCATCTGTCGTTTTTCCCTTTTCTGTAGGATCGGTCACTATCTGTTTCTCCCTTATGCTGTTGTTTCCACGCTATCTGTGATTTCCTTGCTATCTGTGGATTTTTCCTATTTGTTGTTTTTTCTTTTATCTGTGGGTTTCCCCTGTGCATGGTTTCTTATTCATCTGTCATTTGTCCCTTTTCCTTATCTTCGGTCACTATCTGTTTCTCCCCAATGCTGTCGTTTCCACGCTATCTGTGATTTCCTTGCTATTTGTGGGTTTTTTCCTATTTGTTGGTTTGTCTTTTATCAGTGTTTTTCCCGTGTGCATGGTTTCTTTTGCATTTGTTGTGTGTCCCTTTTCAGTAGGAACGGTCACTATCTGTTTATCCCCTATGCTGTCATTTCCACAAAATCTGTGATTTCCTTGCTATCTGTGGATTTTGTCCTATTTGTTGGTTTTGCTTTTATCTGTGGATTTCTCCTGTGCATGGTTTCTTTTCCATCTGTCGTTTCTCCTTTTTCTGTAGGATCGGTGACTCTCTGTTTCTCCCCTATGCGGTCGTTTCCACGCTATGTGTAAATTCCTTGCTATCTGTGGATTTTTTTTCTATTTATTGTTTTTTCTTTTATCTGTCATTTTCCCGTGTGCATGGTTTCTTTTCCATTTGTCGCGTGTCCCTTTTAAGTAGGATCGGTCACTATCTGTTTCTCCCCTATGGTGTAATTTCCACGAAATCTGTGATTTCCTTGCTATCTGTGGATTTTTTCCTATTTGTTGGTTTTGCTTTTATCTGTGGTTTTCTCCTGTGCATGTTTTCTTTTCCATTTGTCGTGTGTCGCTTTTTTGCTCTCGTTTCCACGCTATCTGTGATTTCCTTGCTATCTGTGGATTTTTTCCTAGTTGTTGGTTTTGCTTTTATTTGTGGATTTCTCCTGTGTATGGTTTCTTTTCCATCTGTCATTTGTCCCTTTTCTGTAGGATCGGTCACTATCTGTTTCTCCCCTATGCTGTCATTTCCACTCTATCTGTGATTTCCTCACTACCTGTGGTTTCTTTCCTATTCGTTGGTTTTGATTCTATCTGTGGTTTTCCCCTGTGCATGGTTTCCTTTTTCATTTGTCATTTGTCCCTTTTTCCTATGATCGCCACTATCTGTTTCTCATCTATGCTGTTAATTCCACGCTATCTGTGGATTCTTTCCTATTTGTTGGTTTTTTTTTTATCTGTGGGTTTCCCCTGTGCATGGTTTCTTATTCATCTGTCATTTGTCCCTTTTCCTTATGTTCGTTCACAATCTGTTTCTCCCCTATGCTGTCCACGCTATCTGTAATTTCCTTGCTATTTGTGGATTTTTTCCTATTTGTTGGTTTGTCTTTTATCTGTGGTTTTCCCGTGTGTATGGTTTCTTTTCCATTTGTTGAGTGTCCCTTTTCAGTAGGATCGGTCACTATCTGTTTGTCCCCTATGGTGTCATTTCCACGAAATCTGTGATTTCCTTGCTATCTGGATTTTGTCCTATTTGTTGGTTTTGCTTTTATCTGTGGATTTCTCCTGTGTATGGTTTCTTTTCCATCTGTCGTTTCTCTTTTTTTCTGTAGGATCGGTCACTCTCTGTTTCTCCCCTATGCTGTCGTGTCCACGCTATCTGTAAATTCCTTGCTATTTGTGGATTTTTTCCAATTTGTTGTTTTTTCTTTTATCTGTCATTTTCCCGTGTGCATGGTTTCTTTTCCATTTGTTGTGTGTCCCTTTTAAGTAGGATCGGTCACTATCTGTTTCTCCCCTATGGTGTAATTTCCACGAAATCTGTGATTTCCTTGCTATCTGTGGATTTTTTCTTTTATCTGTCGTTTTCCCATGTGCATGTTTTTTTTCCATTTGTCGTGTGTACCTTTTCAGTAGGATCGGTCACTATCTGTTTCTCCCCTATGCTGTAATTTCCACAAAATCTGTGATTTCCTTGCTATCTGTGGATTTTTTCCTATTTGTTGTTTTTTCTTTTATCGTGGTTTTCCTCTGTGCATGGTTTCTTTTCCATCTGTCGTTTGTCCCTTTTCTGTAGGATCGGTCACTATCTGTTTCTCCCCCATGCTGTCATTTCCACTCTATCTGTGATTTCCTCACTACCTGTGGTTTCTTTCCTATTCGTTGGTTTTGATTCTATCTGTGGTTTTCCCCTGTGCAGGGTTTCCTTTTTCATTTGTCATTTGTCCCTTTTTCTTATGATCATCACTATCTGTTTCTCATCTATGCTGTCAATTCCACGCTATATGTGGATTCTTTCCTATTTGTTGGTTCTGCTTCAATCTGTGGTTCTGCCCTGTGCATGATTTCTTTTCCATCTGTCATTTGTCCCTTTTCTGTTGGATCGGTCACTGTCTATTTCTCCCCTACCTGTGGTTTCCATGCCATCTGTGTTTTTTTCTATTCATTGGTTTTGCTTTTATCTGTGGTGTTCCCCTGTGTGTTGTTTCTTTTCCATGTGTCATTTGTCCCTTTTCTGTGGAATTGGTCACTATCTGTTTCTCCCCCATGCTGTCATTTCCACGGTATCTGTGATTTCCTCGCTATCTGTGGTTTTGTTCCTATTTGTTGGTTTTGATCTCTATCTCTGGTTTTCTCCTGTCCATGGTTTCTTCTTCATCAGTCATATGTCCCTTTTCCTTCTGATCGGTCACTATCTGTTTCTCCACTATGCTGTTGTTTCCACGCTATCAGTGATTTCCTCGCTACCTGTGGTTTCTTTCCTAATTTTTGGTTTTGATTCTATCTGTGGTTTTCCCCTGCGCATGGTTTCTTCTTCATCTGTCATTTGTTCCTCTTTTGTAGGATTGGTTGCTGTCTATTCCTCCCCTATGTTTTTCAGGCACTCTCTGTAGTTTCTTCACTATTAGGAGTTCTGGCCTCTATTGGAGTGTCCCCTTTCACTTTCGGCTTATGTATCTATGTGTGCTTTCTTCACCAGCTAATTTTCTGGACCTATTAGTCATATCTTTCATCTCTGTGATTTGTAGCACTATCAGGATTTTTCCCTATCAACCCTTGATTTACCGAAAATGTATCTGTGCGTGGATACGAAGTCAGATTTGCAACACTATCAGGGTTTTTCCCTATCAACCCTTGATTTACAGAAAATGTGTCTGTGCGTGGATGCGAAGTCAAGAAATCCCCACCTGGCCTTACCATCTGCACTCCTGGTGGTCATGCTGGCCTGGGTTGCGTGCCTGCACAATGTAGGAGCACTGCCCGATGATGTAAGCAGTGTTTCTTAAATCCGACCATCACTTTTTAATTCCATTGCAAAATGGAAAAAGATCATAGTTTTTCTGCTGGCTTTATCTGCATTGCTGCGCTTACACAGCACCCCTTGAGTTCCCTCCTGTCAGGCATTTCAATTTACTTCACTAAGCTTGTTTCTGCTGTGCTTTGTCTTCCTCACCACATTTCCACATTTCCACGGTATTTCCATCATGACCGCCGCTTTAGCCTAGCAGGAAAGGCTTTGGTCTGTCTTTCCTGAATGCACAGTGGTGCGTGATTGGTCATAGCTGTCTTTGTTTTGCCCAATGAGGGACTGGCAGGCTTAAGCCAGCCCCTTCACCGAAGGCCCCCAACGAAGGCCCCTGTCTGCTCCCTGTCCGCTACCAGGACGCTCCAAGGCAAGACGCTGTCCTCCCTTGCTGTATGCCTGGATGTGCCCATCTGATTGACTTTTGCATCCCTGTGTCATATCTGCCCTGCAACATGGGGTTAGGCTCCATGAATGTGCCCATCTGACTGACCTTTGCATCTCTGTGTCGTAGCCGCCCTGGGGTTATGCTCCATGAAAGTGCCCCTCTGATTGACTTTTTCATCATTGTGTCGTAGCCGCCCTGCAACATGGGGTCAGGCTCCATTAATGTGCTCACCTTGAACTCTTCTTGCACTTTGCTTGTGATGTAATTACCTCTGCATGTTTCTCTATGATGTAATCACTTCCTCAGCTTCCTTCCTTTAACCTGAAGCACTGTAACCAATTTCTTAAGCATAAGCGCTATATAAATAAATAAATAGATGTGGTCCAGCACCGCACCCTGAACGACTCACAATTGTGTTTTAAGAACCCAAAGATTGTGAAAATATAGGAGTTTGCCAAAGGAAGCACCCTTGAAGCTGAATGCGTTGAAAAAGGCCATGTAATTAGTGCACTGGTGACTCGTGCAGTTGAGTATTTTAAAGCGGATTTACAGCCATTGTATAGGTATCTGGTGGGTAGGGGAAGTGTTGAGTGGTACCACTTACCTAAACCTCTTAGTGAGGGTTGCAAACACTGCAGTGCTAGGATACTTGCAGTTTAAAGAGCTCCAACATTGGGTGCTGCTAAAAACTCCCAGAAACCTATCACACATGGAGCCTGATTCACAGAGCGTTTTCCAGTGGGATTTCGCCATTATAAAACACTTCCGTGAACCAAGCCCATGGTCTCTACTGGACTCAGTTGCTGACAAATGGGTTTTTGCACATCTGCCAAAATGGTACTGGGACAATTACAGTAGCTTTTTGGAACTGGTTATTGTGTGTAATGATATCTATTGGTGTCAGTTAGTAGTTTCATTTGACTAGCTCAATTCACCTTGTTTATTCTGCTGGATGTATGTAATGTTTGAGAACCCAGGGCTTGATTTTGCATTGCTGGGAGGTGGTAGCTATTTAGCTCCTGGTTATGGTCTGGGAGCTACCAGGAGCTACTTTCAACTCCTAGGTCATCTACGTATCTGAAATTAACTGTGTTCGTAAATGTGTATAATCGAGTATTAGGATATATTTCAAATACATATTGCGTAATGGGTGATATATAATCGACATAAAGGTATGGTTTGTATCTTACGTTGAGATTAGGTTTGCATTAGGCCTGCCCCCTCTGCGATGCCAGATATCCAGGAGCTGCTTTTAGCTCCTGCTCACTCTGCCATGCCAGATACACAGGAGCCGCTTTTAGCTCCTGCTCACTCTGCAATGCCTGATACCCAGGAGCTGCTTTTAGCTCCTGCTCACTCTGCAATGCCAGATACACAGGAGCAGCTTTTAGCTCCTGCTCACTCTGCGATGCCAGATACCCAGCAGCCACTTTTAGCTCACTCTGCGATACCAGATATCCAGGAGCTGCTTTTAGCTCCTGCTCATTCTGCGATGCCAGATACACAGGAGCCGCTTTTAGCTTCTGCTCACTCTGCAATGCCAGATATCCAGGAGCTGCTTTTAGTTCCTGCTCACTCTGCGATGCCAGATACACAGGAGCCGCTTTTAGCTTCTGCTCACTCTGTGATGCCAGATACCCAGGAGCCGCTTTTAGATCCTGCTCACTCTGCGATGCCAGATACACTGGAGACGCTTTTATTTCTGCTCACCCTGCTATGCCAGATACCCAGGAGCCGCTTTTAGCTCCTGCTCACTCTGTGATGCCAGATACACAGGAGCGGCTTTTAGCGTCTGCTCACTCTGCAATGCCAGATACCGAGGAGCGGCTCTTAGCTCCTGCTTACCCTGCGATGCCAGATACCCAGGAGCCGCGTTTAGCTCCTGCTCACTCAGTGATGCCAGATACCCAGGAGCCGCTTTTAGCTCGTGCTCACTCTGTGATGCTAGATACACAGGAGCAGCTTTTAGCGTCTGCTCACTCTGCAATGCCAGATACCGAGGAGCAGCTTTTAGCTCCTGCTTACCCTGCAATGCCAGATACCTATGAGCGGCTTTTAGCTCCTGCTCACTCAGCGATGCCAGATACCCAGGAGCTGCTTTAGCTCCTGCTCATGGGATTGATTATCCCTGAGCATCAGTGTAGCAGCATTCATATCAGGGGAGCATTTGGCCAGCACACTGCTTCCGGGCGTTCGGGGGCAGACTCCTGTAATGCTGGTAAGGCCTCTTTCAGAGTATTCCCACTCAGCGTCTTCAGGCAGGAAGTCCCGCCTTTAGGATTCCTGTGGCCAGTAGTGTTACAGGTGACTCTCAGACCAGGTAAAGGGATTTGCAGACGGATTCAGGCTGCAGAGTGCATGCGTTTGGAGTTTTGATGTTACAGGAACTTGCAAGAGTACCCTGATCAGATGACATTGACAACGGTAGAGGCTACGGGTGTGGTAAACTGAGTGGCACTACTTTCAGAACCCAGTGCACCCATGCCGGCCGCCACCAAATAGTGAAATTATTCCTACCTGTTCTCCGTGAGGATCCCCTTGGCACCAAAGCCTGTCTTTGCCACTTCCTGGTTGTAGACGTAATTTGTGACGTAACAGGCTCTCGGGGGTCCATTAATTGTAAGAAACACAGCGAGTTGAAGGCTGCAAGGTTTCTGAGGTTGATGCGTTTTGGTCGAATGTAAACTGGTTGCATTTTTTTACTGCATTTTCCCCATTTATTTTATCACAAAAACAGTGGGGTGGGGTTAGTCATATAGAAAGGAGACAGAGGGCGTGAAGCATATTGGGGTATAAGACCTCTGTGTAATCAAGTTTGTGTGTGAGTGTGCAAGCATCAGTCCGATGACTGTCAGTTTACCCTGCTTTTTAAAAATAAGAATGAAGTAGTACTTTGCCATATTCTTTGAGTCTGTCTGGTTATTTGGTCTGAGATCTTTATTGGTAATCCCATATAGCACAAGAGACGCTTCAAGGTGCTATAGCACATGATGACGTTGTGGGGTCTCCCCAAATTTTGGCAGTAAAAAAATCTTAAGATTGTGGTCAAACAAATTTCAAGCAGTTTAAATTCAAGCAAATGACATAGAAGCGATTTCTGCCCATGCCTGCAGAGGGCAGCAGGGACTAGGCAGTGTGTTATTATGAGGCTAGTAATAAGACTCATCATCATAATGAACTTTTATATAGCGCACACCACATACTAATTTTTATTTTGGTGCTTGAAAATAGGTGTCATTATTGCCCAATCAATGGCACTCAGTGTAATGCCCTTGGAAGGTAAAAGGCGGAGCCAGTCCTGTGCGGATTCATAGCGGTCTTTGCAGGCATTACACACACCAGAGACGAGCGATTCACTTGCTCTGCTATCTCAGTGCCAGTCACAGCTGGTATAAGAGAAAGTTCATGTTAATTGGCATCTTACAGCTAGCAGTTGGTACTAGTGTTGCCTGCAGCTACTGTGGGCTGCTGGGAACTGCTCGGTGCTGCGTCCTGGGAGGATCGGTGGAAGAGTCTGTGTTTAGAGTGTGTCCTACCAAGAGAGCAATGCTAGGTGTTTGGCCTGGGTCCATTCTTCCAATCCTGATGCTGCCCTCTTGCCCCTGTGCCCGGGACATGTTGATTTATCTGCAAAAGAGGGTTGGCACGTGCCCCTATGTTTACCAAGCAGTTTAGCAAACAACAAAATGGCGGCTCAAGGGAATAACATACAATTCAATGTAATTTTACAAATGTATCTCAATTTGGAACATCACTTTTCACGAAAGAACATGGGGTAAATAACGACGACAATAGAAAGATGTCATTAAATTGCATCAAATGCAATTATTTATGTATTTTATTGTTCACATTTGTGAAGCGCACTAATCCCACAGGCATCAAGGCGTTGGTTGCAGGGTTACGTAATATGGTTACCAGGTTACAGTGTCAGAGGTTGGTTGGCAGGAGGCCAGTCTTGAGAATAGCATGTGGCCCTGGGCAAAGTGCCCAGTTTTGTGGTGTTGCCTAAATGTCCAGTGGGATTGTTCAGCTCGTAGCGTTGGGGGGCTAGGAGATGCAGGGGGCATAGTGCAATATTTGAAGGCAATGACTTGCAAGCTGGATCCACCTGGTTTCCTTAATTGTACATTGGGATGGTCAGCCTGTTGGTGTTCTTGGAGCGGTTGGTTCTTGATGATGGCAGTTTTTTAAAATTTGCATGACAGGTAGGCAGGGGCTGCGTTGGAGAGGCATTTATGCGTGATGGCTGGTGATGCAAAGATAATGCGCTCTCGCACAGGGAGCCCAGTGGAGCCCAGGGAGTCTGTTTTCTGGCCGCAGATGGGATGTCTAGAGCAGCTCTGGGGGCATTATTTTGAACTCCTTGTAACTTGTTAATGTTGCGAGTGGAGGTGCCTACAAAAAGGGAGTTCCAGTGTTTAAGCCGTGAGCCAAGGAGCGCTCGGGCGATCTGGAGGCAGCTGTCAGAGGAGAGCAACGGTCTGCTAGCGTTGGTACGTTTAGTTGTGTAGGCTGCCGAGGAGGCAATGGCATTGATGTGCTGTCTTCACAATAGGGTGGCATCAAGCACCTACAAAATACTGCCCACATAATTCAATAAAAGTAGTACCTCAACATCGTACTAAAAACTCATACATGAAAAAAGGGTTATTAAAATCACCCTTCCTATGTAAACCTTCTTCATGTGCAAAATATATCATCATAGTCATCAACTTTTGTAACAGAAAACCATAGAAATATAACATTTTCCGTCTTCTTCAGGACCTATGTAGCCAGCTGGCAGCCTCCCTTCATATTCTTTACCAAGGATTCGTGCCTCATGAAATTCCTCTTAAGTATTCCTCACTTGCTCTAAAAATACAAAATCATACAATTCGGGTTACAACCCTCAGGTTGTTGGGTGATTAAAACTAGAACACGTGAAACCTCAAAAGGATGGGCACCTTTTTGATGGGTTTCCCCAAGCCTCGTCAACAAGTAGTTTACCCATGCACCCTGACATCCTAGTTGCCGACAAATTGACTGTACTAGGGGAGTCTCCCCGGCTGGATTGGCCGTTGATATTCGTAGGTGTCAGCAGCCATTGATTGCCGATAATATCCTAAAGTACCGGTTTGGGCAGGTGGGGGCGAGAGACGGCACAATCAGCAGAGGTTTTTTTTAAGAGCGACAGCTCCCCATATCTGGCCAACTCGCAAAGAACAAGAACCGATCCTGCAGATGCGACTCCCCATTCAGAAATGTCAAGTGTATAAACTTGCTCAACTGTTAAGGTTTGGCTCAATCCTTTAGAGAAGGGGCCTGCAACGTGTGGCTCTCCAGCTATTGGGAACCACAACCCCCATGATCCTTTACCATTGACTATTGTGGCTAGGGTTGATGGGAGTTGTAGTCCAAAATATCTGTAGAGCCAAAGGTTGCAGACCCCTGGTTTAGAGGTTTGGGGATGGGGATGATGCCTGAGGGACTGCAGGTTCCCGATTGGGTAGTGGGTCTGACTAGGCTTAAGAGAAATGAGGGGGTAGGCAGGGGACAGGTTGACTTAATAGACATGAGAGTGGGGGCCTCCAGTTTAAGAAGACCTGGAATAGAACAGCCACTGAGTGCTGAGGAAGATTGTGTATTGTTGTGTCATAAATATGAAATAAGGGCCATAATAGGGCGTTATCGCACCTGAGGACAGAATCCTTGCATCGGTTTATGTTTTTGGGCGGGCGGAAGAGGCTCTAGTCGGCTAAGGGTGAGAGGACAGAAGCAGGTCATTCACCCGGTAACGCAGAACACCGCAGGACATGAAAGATCAGCCACACGAAACAAGCGTCTTTAATTAAGGACCCCAGGACTTGCGTAGAGAAATGTACAGAAGGCACTGTTGCCCTCATCAACACTCTAATTAATGAGGCCACTATTGGCGCAATTATTTGAAACTTGGAGGCAACTCTACATGATGTTCAAATGATCAACTAAGATACCTATCCCAGCTATCCACCCAATTGGAGGGAGGCAAGAGACAAACACTTGACTTGCCTCATGGCCAGCAACATAGCGTCTCACAATCCTAAACAGATGGAATCATTTCAAATGTATTTTCATTAATGCTAACTCACCATGGATGTTTGAAACAAGTTTGATGACTATGTTGTACTTACTAAGAAATGGTTCAAGCACAGAGTAGAAAACAAACTGGGTCCAACACAGCAAGGTTCTCACATAGATATTGCTGTAACTATTAGAAACCTGGAACACAAGCCTAGAGAAAACCATTGGATGAGCGGAACATAAATGCACGTGTGCCAAAGGTTATTGTTGGCTCTTGCACACTAACTGTATGCAACTTGTAAAGAATGTCACATAAGCGACATATTTGAATGTCTGTTTACATGGGATATGCTCCAATATTACTAATCATTGAAAATTAAACCAGGCGTTACCAACACACAATCATAGGTGTGACTTATTCCTTTAGATAATACAAGGCACTGAGCGCACAACTGTGGGGGGATTGATTTTCTTGCACAGAAGCAGGAGAAGCTTGCAGGTTTGGTGGCTGTAGTTAGATGATTAAGCTGGAAAAGCATTGCTGCAAAATATTTTGCCTAATGGTCACGATTTGGAGTGGAAGAAGGTAGCTAAGTGGTCAAACAATGTTAGAGAAGGGGCGTGGATGGTGTTGGAGTCCGAAGGCTTTACAAGTGTGACCAGGACCTTCAAGAGCTCAACTCGAGGGCTCTTGGCTCCAAAGATTCTGTTGGGATAGTGTGACTTTTTTGGCAGGTGAACGGTTTCTCGGTTGAACAAGTAAGTGCGACTTTGCATTGTGTTCAAGTGCTTGGCTTCAGAGGACATGCGAATAATGCATAATTATATTGTGATGCGCTGCCTTGCCTTGTAGTGCACTTTACTGCCCTGTAAAGTATTTTATTGTGCTGGTTGGGGACAAGGTGTGCAGCAGTGCTTTCAGTGGGGTGAGAAATCAAGGGGGGACGGGGGGGGCTGTAATGAGGGGATGTGGCCTAAATGATGGGCGTGGCCTGAAGTATCCCCATCACGGGGCAATAAAAAAGAAAAGTGGCTTTCCTCACTGTTAGGGTCCTTTTTTCTTTATTGTGCTGTGCTTGGGTTTCGATCCCAAACCCTGTCCTGGCAAAGCAATGTCGCATTGCACTGTGCTATTTCATAGGTGTTCATTTTCTCTTGATTATTTCAATAGACTGCAAAAGCAGTCAGTTGAATGAAACAAAATAAATCCAGCATCTCAGGAATAGCACAGTCCAGTGTGACACTGGCTTGTAACCAGCAGGGCTTGGGTTTGAATCTCCAGCCTGGGACAATTAAAACAACATGTGTTTTCCCATGCTGGGGAAATTGTATCTGAGCCCTGCCAGTGTTGCATCGCACTGTGCTGTTTTGTAGGTGCTGGACTTCTTTTGTTTCATTCAATAGACTGCTTGACACATAAAGCCTGTCGCAACTGCAAAGGCCTTGCTGGGGGGTGGGGGGCCTGACGGGGATATAGCCCCCGGGTCTTTTGGTTGTAGCCCCGGATAGAATCTCAGAGGATAGAATCAAAAGGCTACCTAGCCCTGAGTCTCCGACCGTCCTAACATTAGTGTAGCCCTCGATCTTTTCCAGACCTAGCAACACCCCTGCGCAACTGGCTTTATGTGTCGGTCTATTGCATAAAACAGCAGAAATCCAACACCTATGGAATAGCACAGTGCAATCTGACACTAGCTTGTCATCGGAAGTGCTGTGGTGTGAATCCCCAGCATGGAAAGAAAGAAAAACAAATGGCTATCGGGCCCTGGCCCTCTTAAAGCCCCGGTATTCAGCTCCCCTCTCACTTTCACTGTGCGTGCGGGTGGTGGCATGCGAAGGACGCGTGCGGCATACAGTCACTCCACAGTTTTGCCCATAACAGGTCACTTTTCTAGAAGTCAACACACAGAGTCGCACCTAATCGGTCCAAATTCCTGTAGATAAGATAAGGGGAGAGGTGGGACAGAGTACAGATTTAGCATCTGCCCCCACCCCCCCCATTAGCTTTCTTTCCTGTTACAGTACAGTCGTGGAATGCCTCCTTATCTCGCCAAGAGCACAGCCCATCCCCACTTCACCAGCTCAAAATATTTTATTAAATTGCCACCCATTACTTTTCTTTTCAGTCTGTTTGGGGACCAAAATGTTAAAATACCATTTACCTTTTAATTATGAAGGTTCTGACCCGCCCCATTTCACAAGACTCTGAAGGGATGGGCGGAACGCGTGCAGAGAGTCACGGCAAGTGTATGTCAACACTTTTGGCTGCTTCACCTCCAAGTGGAATACCATTTATTTATTTATTTATTTATTTATTGATTGTGCATTTGTAAGGTGCTTATACATCAATTAAATTGTGTTTCAAAGCGCCCAGAGGGCACCAGGGAGGGAACATGGGAATGAAAATCAAATAACAATGAAAGATAGAGGTGGCCCTACTTGGCCTTGTGAGCATTCAGAACGTGCAAGTGCAGAGCAAGAGAGAGAAGGGATGAGGGAGTGGGGGCGGGTGGTAAGTGCTGAGTGTACCAAGAGGGAAGTGCTAGGGGGTGAGCAGCTGTAAGTGCCTAGGAGAGTGGTCAGATTCTAATAAATAAGTGTAGGCATGTGTCAGTGGGTGCCAAGGTAAGTGCTGGGAGCGGCCAGAGGCGATTGGGGTTGGACAGCCAGGGCCAAAATGGACACATAAAGGCCCTGGCGATGCTGAAAGTAGGCCGGGTTCAGAAAATGGCAAGAGCGGTCTTCCTGGATTCCGAATCTGTGACACAAAAAGGCCACGCAGAACACCACACGCTGCATCCACAGTGATAAGTCACATTATTAGTCACATTAAGATTCAATTATTGTGAGATTGCTGAAGACAAGGCAGGGAGTGGGTGTTTGGGAGCACTGTTGTCTCTTAAGAAGTGTGGCTGGTGGTTAACTAAAAATGGGAGTGGTGCATAAAGCCGAAGATGGCATAGCTCCTTTTCTTTCACTGTTTTTCTTCCAGTCTTGATAGTAATTTTAAAACACAGATTAGATTGTTTTAGGCTCCCACTTCTCATTCTGGTAATTATAGGCTTCCAATCAGAATGGGGACAATATTACTATTATCAGACCCTGGGTGCTCAATATGTTATTTTGACTGTTCATTTTCAGGTTGGTTTATAATGTCATTTGTGCCGTATCACTTGACAGCTACAACCCCACCTCTAGCCCCACCCCCATCATTCTGCTCCCCGGCCCCAGTGAAATCCCATAGTCGTTTTTCCTATGTCCAGCAATGATGATAAGGCCCTGTCACGTGATTGCCTCATGTCTTCTGGTGTGCTTCCTGTGATTGTTTCACAATTCCGGGGCGGGCTAACTCGTGATGGGAGTGGTCACTTCAGAAACTGGGCGTGGCAAGCTCAGAGGCTCCGCCCCCACTGTTCTTCCCCCAAGGTCTTGTGTGGGGTCCAACTATCACATAGTACATTTTAAGGCACAATATCCAAAGAGGCATTGGCACCTTTCTTGAAAGTAGCAGCTTTAAAGTTTTACTGCGTTTGTACAAGTACAATTCTCTGCACAAACACAGTAACACGTTTACGCCACCATTTGCAGGAAAGTGTTCCCTCACCTCTCAGCCTAACAAAATGCAAGGGCACGCATCATCCCCCTCGCCCTGGATGAGAAAGAACACATAACGTTGTTATACGTTGGCTCGCATCGGGGTGGGGGTTAGGGGGCTGATGTGTGCATTTGATTTTTCCTGAGGCAGAGAGGCGATGGAAGCCTTTCTTGAAATTGGCAGCTTTAAAGTTTCACTGCAGTACATTTTTCTGCACAAGCACAGTAAAACTTGAACCCCTCCCAGTTTCAGGAACGCCTCATGGGAGATGCGACACTAAAGGAAGCCCCACCCCCCAACTTAAACTCACATTTCTGGAGGGGAGGAGCTGCGCCGGGTGGTCAATGTCCTTGCGCGCCTGTTCACAAGCCTTCTGTGGCGGCACATAACAGCGCGCCCATTGCAAGCAGGCTGAATGCACTGGTCCCGCCTGATGAAAGGTGGAGCTCCCTGTCCTCCCTTCCCACTCACCGGCAGCTCATTCCACTCCCTCACAGTGATGACTGGCACTGGATGCTTGTGTCATCACACCCAACTCACTTCACAGTGCTTAGAAGCCAAAGCTCACCAGATCCATAACATGAATCTCCTTAATCCAGGCATAGATGTGCTGATTTAATAAACTGGGCTGACATTTTACTGCCTATCTCTGGCCCCAGCATACTCGCCCCCACACTCCTGCAATTCAGAAAAGAACTCAAGACCACCTCTTCAAGGAGCCTCTCCTCCTCAACACCTAGTCCATCACGCTGCCCCCGTGCCACCTGACTCGCTAGATGCCCTTCGCCCCTGAACTCCCCACCACCCTGTACAGCTATGCAGCACCTCTCTGTGTCCTACCCCCGCCGTATATCTGTTCTGTTATCACCTCTGAAAAGCACACCGTTATGCATCTGTACTGTTATATATCCCTGTAAAGCACTCTGCTATGCATCTGTACTGTTGTATATCCCTGTAAAGCGCTTCGTTATGCATCTGTACTGTTGTATATCCCTGTAAAGCGCTCCGTTATGCATCAGTACTGTTGTATATCCCTGTAAACCGCTCCGTTATGCATCTGTACTGTTATATATTCCTGTAAAGTGCTCTGTTGTGCATCTGTACTGTTGTATATCCCTGTAAAGGGCTCTGTTGTGCATTTGTACTGTTGTATATCCCTGTAAAGCGCTATGTTGTGCATTTGTACTGTTGTATATCCCTGGAAAGTGCTCCGTTATACATCTGTACTGTTGTATATCCCTGTAAAGCGCTCCGTTATGCATCAGTACTGTTGTATATCCCTGTAAAGCGCTCCGTTATGCATCTGTACTGTTATATATTCCTGTAAAGCGCTCTGATATGCATCTGTACTGTTGTATATCCCTGTAAAAGCGCTTCGTTATGCATCTGTACTGTTGTATATCCCTGTAAAGCGCTATGTTATGCATCTGTATTGTTGTATATCCCTGTAAAGCGCTCCGTTATGCATCAGTACTGTTGTATATCCCTTAAAGCGCTCTGTTATGCATCTGTACTGTTTGTATATCCCTGTAAAGCGCTGCGTTATGCATCTGTACTGTTTGTATATCCCTGTAAAGCGCTCTGTTGTGCATTTGTACTGTTGTATATCCCTGTAAAGCGCTCTGTTGTGTATCTGTATTGGTGGATACCTCTGTAAAGCGCTGCGTTGCTTCTCAAAGCTAGGTCTGTGCTCAATAAATACCATAATAATATTTTTAAATACTGTAGCGATGCTGCATTATTAAATCCATCTAGAATTGCCCTTTTCTGGTCCATTTACACTGCTCCATGTCAAGGGACACAGGATACTATTGTGTTCTATTGTAAGTGTTATTTTATAATATGCTTAATACCAGCAAGTGGCTCCTAAGTGCAGGATCAGCATTTGAACCTTTCTTGTGCTGCGTTGCTTTTCTCCATTCCCCCCCCCCGTCCGCCCCTCCGCAACCCCACTTAGCTGCATGTTGCGGCAGCGCAGTCCCGTTCAATGACTGAGAATACTTATTTATTAGCACCGCGAGTTACCATTTTGGTAGCTCGGCGTGCTAATGGCGATAAGCCGCCCGTTTGACTGAAATGAAAGCTGCTATCGTGATCTGAAAGGACAGAATTGCAAGGACCACTACATAGTACACAACACCCTTTTTTCACGGACTTGTGTTTTTTGGCCACATGCTAGCTGTTCATTGCAGGTCAGCTGTTCCCTGGGTTGGAGCACTGGCTTGTGCCCCCCAAATTAGTGCTTGAGCTCCAAACCTCAAATAGGGCCAATCTTATCATGGCCACACCTGTAGTAGCCCTTGAGTATGTGCCCTCCTCCAGCTGTGTATTTCCAGCTTGGGTGGTAGCGAGGGGCAGACCGGAAGCAGGCATGGGTCACAGAACTCTTTACTGGAAGCAGGAGCGACCTCCACTTCCTTCTTTGGTGCCTACAGATAACTGATTGGGCTTCCATTAAAGTTTGTCTCCTCAAGTTTTGTTTTACGGTGGGCTAGTACTCACCATTCTGTTTTCATATGCCTTCTTGAATCTTGGTCTGTGTTGGACCCAATCATTACATTTTGGTGGGAGCAGAACCTCAGAGCGCTAAAGCAGCCAAAATGGACAGTCAACGACATCCCAAAAACCTGGGTGTATGTATAGCAGAAAAGTATCTACAGGTGTGTGGCATGTCAGACCGATGGCTCCATTCTGAGGTTTCCGGTAAATGGGGTACTGCAGGTCTTGTTTTGTGGTGGCATTGCGCCACTTACAGATGTTTAGGGCATTAAGTGGGCAGGGCCTAGGCGGGGTGGAGCCTGTCAATCTCCAAAAACTCTGGGCCTCTGAAAGGTTACATGCTTGAATCATTTTCAAGATGTGTTCATTCTGGATCTATGAGATAGTTTTGGAAAATAAAAAATCCAGCGATGTATCTTGATTAGTACATTTCAATGCACTTATATGAAGGGGGTCATCCCCTGCAGCCCCCCATACTCTCCTTACAATATTTATTACCCTACCCCACCCTCCACATATAAATGTGTTTTAATGCGCATTTCAAAATTCGGCATTTTCGGCGCAATATTTTGGGATGAAACCTTCATTCTTATGTTCCCAGAATGCTCTTTGTTATATGCAAAAGAGTGAGGCGCCCACATTGGTGATATTTCCCCCGTCCCGATCCCAGAAGAGATGTATTTAATGGATTAGTGCGATTTACTCAGTTATATGTGATTTTGCTGACGGATATTACAGAGTGGTACATTTCATTGCGGCCAAAACACCTCCCCAAGCCTCCTGATTTTCCACCCTTATAACGCAACCACAACCCCATCCTGACCCATTTTAACCTCTTATCCCACTACCCTTTATATATTTATATAATGTTTTCAGTGTTTTTCGGTGTTAAAGTCTGCGGTGACATGTACCACTCTATAATGTTTTCGATAAATTTACTGGGTACCGATTCACTCACTGAATGTATTGTTTCTATACGGAGTGAGAGAAGGGTTTCGTCAAAGACAGCACTTCATTTACAAACCGAGCCAGAGAGAGATTATTTACACTCTACAGACCGGATGTAAACAAGGCCAACAGAGACCATTCTAAGTGACCTGAAACACACGCTTGCAGATTCTGCTGGCGAATTGTTTGGGGCAGGTGGTTCCTGCCTAAGTCACATAGTTACACCCCTCCACCCCGATTTCTCATCCCACTTAAAGCCCTGCATATATTCCGATGTGGGCAGAGACGTTGGTGGAAGAGAGACGTCATCTGCAGACATGAATGTGTCAATGAATGAGGATGACACTTACGCAGTGGCTGCCAAACACCCTCTGTGACAACATTTCATTGGAAGCGTACACCCATTTGCATTTTCGTAAAGTCAGCCACACTTTTGGCAGTGAAAATGGATTCATTTAGGCACTGAATGTTTTCCCAAAATTGCAAAAACGTGCCACTGACAACCCAGAAAGTGCAGAGTGCAGGACCCGCAGTGTGTTGCGTGTTGTGGCGGAGTAGCGTGTGGTGCATACACTGGTGAAAAATGCTGAATCCAGGGAATTGTTAATAGTAGGGACACGTGTCTGCAAAGGGAAGACGCAGCCCACACACAGCTCTCAGTGTGCGCCTCCAATGATGGTATTAGCGTAATTGATCTAAAAACATTTGACCTAAAACATTTGATCGACTTTTTTTGACCTTTTCTTCAGTCAAATGTAATTAAATATATATATGGGGTGGGTAAGGGTAGAGATTAGGTTGAGGAGAAGTGGGGGTGGGGTTTCGGGTGTCTCCCCTTACATTTTAGACCAAAAAAGGTCAAATAAATTCAATCAAATGTGATTAGGTCAAATGGTTTAGGTCAAATGGACCCAAACCGGTTCATGAGACACTGGCCTAGGAGGAGGGTTCAGGGCACATGCAAACCACACTCCAATAGGGCTGAAGTTCAGTGTTTGGTAGAAGATAGCTAATAAGGGGATGTCTTATCCAGAGCACAGAGGAGATGGAGAGATGTTGCTGTGATGTAAGATGTCGAGTGGTGGGTAATATCCGCAGTCAAAGGAGCACACCATGTGCATTGATAGTGTCCTGCCGCAAGACCCAAACTGCACTGCGGTGGAAGAGCAGGTGCTGGTAATAAAGAGTTGGCAATGATGCATGCCACATGTGTGGACATCATCGGAGGCATCGATACCCTGCAGACAGAAGGTAAGAGTCATACGTGACATGGGAGCACCTGAAGTGGGCAATATGCTTTTGCACACCTGGTGCTGCCACTGCCCCACGATGCATGCCACATTGCAGTGCCTAGACATGTGATGAAGCACTGAGCTTCCCTCGGTCTAATCATGTCCCTCTCAGGTCATGTCAGGATCAAGTAGAAGAACACATCTCATGTCAGTGGGATCCCAAAGACCTTGTGGCGGACGCCCCTGAAAATGAAGAGAGTGGAGCCATGGAAAATCACGAGGAAGAACTAGGGACATTTGTCTAATTTGGTGACCAAAGTGTAAGACAGTGAATTTGAGGCAGTGCTTGAGGATGCGCTCACCAGTAAGAACATGATGGTGGCGCAAGTGACATCAAAGCCCACAGTGGCGGAACCAGGAACCCAGACATGGCCAATCCAATAGACCGTACCCACAATAGAAGTAGGTGAGGGAGGCCAATTTAAGGGCACAGAGCTGCAGAGTGCTGCGCCTATGGTAGTGTAGGGATGTTGCGTGCCAGTGTAGACGGCCTAACCAAAGCTTTCCAGGATTCTGATAAGCAGCAGGTCATGTATGCAGACATACTGAACATGAATAAAGATGTCCCAGCCACTGTACAAGAGAATGCAGACAGCTTGCAAATTAAGACACCAATCCTTCAGGTCCAATGAAAAGAGTTCATAAGGCTGGCAACCAGCACGAGGATCCCCTTCAGGGTAGCACTTCTAGGCAGAGAAATGCTGCGACCGCCCTTGCGGGCCCTGGTGCAGCTGCTAGTAACAATGCAGGGGTGGCTGAGTATGTCCCTGCCATACCTTACAACCTTGAGCTCTCCAGATGTTTTGGACTACAATTCCCATCAGTCCTCCACAGCCGAGTCAATACTGAGAGGTCATGGGAATGTTAGAGTTGATAAATAAAAAAAAAATGATTTGATCAGAAAACCTCCTAAATGAACCCTCCCACCCTGCATTCCGCAAAGCACTCAAAACCTGGTTGTTTGACTAACCTCTGCACCCCTGTTTTGTGGCTTACTCTTACGTACTCATGTTCCCTGTAACCAAATCAACTGTGTACACTTCATACGTTATGCCCTGTACCATTGTAACTAATTCCTGTACCACTGTAACCACTTCACCTACCATTGTAACATCTTTGATGCTCGTTGTATGTACCCGTGTAACTAAGGAGCATACCTACCTCTGTAACAGCGTCACTGTGCCCGCGGGCTGTTTGCACGCTATACAAATACAAAAATAAATACGATCACCGGCATAACGCAGCTCAGGTGTGTTGACAGTGCTGGTTGCTTGGTGACATTTAAGTCATTTAATTGGCCTGGTTGATGCACTTTGCGTAACAAGTACCCCGAAAGGTCCAATGTGATATGTCATTTTGTTGGGTGTGTTATTGAATTAGCAAAAGTCGTACAGCACAGACAACACAGGATGCCTGAATACACTGAAGTCAAGTTAGAACATGTGCTTTATTCCATTAAACAATGGCAACAAAGAACCATACTCCTTGTAATCGACATACATTCTACACCAATGCTTGACACATACGTTTGACACACATTTGAACCACACACCTGTATTCCCCTGCAGTTCTCTGACCCGTCAGGCGACCCATCAGGTCTAGAGTTCGTAACACACTCTTCTCAAACCTTCTTCTATCAACAACCACTCTCTCAACCAATGTGGCACATCCCAGCAGGGGGCCCCTTAGCTAAGCAGTGCCCGTCCATACCCATCGCAAAGAACACAGAGTTTTCATACCGGCCCACAGGTAATGGGTACTTTCGAACGGCACCCATCAACACAACAGGTTTTTCTGCTCCGACTAAGACCCCCTCTAGCCCACACCCGTCTTGTTTACAGAGCCTTGTGCTTTGAGGGGTATCTGGTCATTGCATCGCATGAAATGTTTTTTTTTTAAAGGTAAAGGGTTTAGTTTGATAAAAATGAGTTTTAAAGGTTAAAAAAAGGGGGTTTGGGAAAAAACATGAAAATAAAATGCATTCAATGCTTTTTTCCATGCTTTTTTTCTCTGGTATGGCATTCGATGCTATTGCATTCGATGCAATGACTATAAACCCTTTGAGGCTGACATTATTGGCAGATGAGCGCTTCACTTACATACCTATGTCCTCACTTACGGTCTGACCCGCAAGATGGGGATGGGCCATCTCTAACTCGATGGCTGTGAAGCCTTCCTCAATAGCGCCACACCGTGCAGCATGCAGCACACTGCAGCAATCAGGCGCACCTGCTCTGCTGAATATGTGAAATTGACTTTAGTCGCATCTGAATCTGCTCTTCAAAGGCCCAGTTGTATGTTGCATAGGGCCCCTGGCACTGATGTTGGCATTGCTGTAATGAGATCCTGGCGCATTTGTGGGGCTCATGAGGGTGTGCACTGTCACGCGAAGTACAAGAAGATGTAGGTAATGGACATTTTGCTATAGAGTACACATACCCACAGAATAGCACAGACATGTCACATAGAAATATTTACAATTGGCATCAGAATAAACCCATATGTACTCTTGTGAGTTCTACACTCATGCTTGCCACATAACTTACCACATATGCGAAACACGCATCCCTACTTCGGCAGCCATCGACCCACCACCTCCCCTCCCACTCATCCCAATTGTTTTTCCTTTCCGATTTTGGTTGTTCTATTGTCTCATTTCTCTTACCTATCACCTCCTTCCTAAACCTCCCCTTCCTTTCCACAGACTAAGGTCTGTTGATACCCTGGCACGGTCACAATATGCCACCTTTCAGACAAGGCCAGGTGCCAAGACCACTACAGTGATGACGGGCACATTTAAAAAAAAAAAATGTTTTATTGTATTTGGTTATAAAAAACTTTACAAAAATTTAATCAGTAAGACCATAGAAAATGCGTCTTCGATTTCACAAATTCATATTTACACATAAACCAAAAGATAAACAAAAATACAAACACTCTCCCTACCCAACACGGGAACAAATATCATAAAACCTGAGCCATTCATTTAAACTTCATCATCACCTGATACATTTCGAAAATCATTTTCTAAGAATGCTTACTTCTAAATTTAAAATCGAACATAAACAATACATAAAACCCTTCATCGCTCCATAACATATAGAAGACGGTTTTCACAGTCGTCTTCCGCCATAATATTCCATCTTGACCAGGCAGAATATCTTTGTAACAGATGTTCTTTTTGGAGAACATGACATAACACGGGTGCTGCCTCCTACATGGATGTCATATAGCATTGTTAGTTCCGCATGGCACTGGCTTGGAATGCACAGTGCACATTGCATATGCTCACCAAACGCCCCACTGTACAAGACTTGCGGCAGGCTGCCCCTTTGCAAGATGTATGTGTCTGATGCCGCCCGAGGGAAGCTGGCACATCAGTTGGTGATGCCCAGATCTGCGTTACCTTTCGCATGCACATTGGGGGAATACTGAATCTTTCAATTACAACGCATTTAATGTGTATTATGTGGTGGGTACCTTATACATGTCCACGCGGTTGCACCAACAACATTTGGGAGCCTTGCAATTGCATAGAACCTATACTTGACTCTGACTAGTGCCCCAGGCATAGATTGGAAGAATAAGAAGTTGTGCAAATGTCTCACCACTGCGCAGAGCAAAGCATGAAGGGTTTTGCAGTCATTGCAAATGTGCCTTGGCATGATCTAGTGGCACGGAGATGCATCAACGACATTAATGCCACCACTGGTGGCGCTGCACTTGTTATATTGCTTCTTGGCTCCAGATAAGGTGGCGCCGGCTCCAACAAATACACAACTTCAGCGTTCAGTTTTTAGAGGTGTTGCACTTCGTCATCCCCATACTCAAGGGGCTCCCCCTAGTGCGAACCGTCCGGCCATGCATGGCGTTCTGTGCAAGTCGTTCATGTTACCATCTCTGTGTCATTCATGTAGCTGCATTGTCGGCCATTTGCTTTTGCATGTCTCTTAATGGGCAACTATTGGTTATATGTCCCTATAAGTGTCATTCGTGTTCATGGACGGGTATGGAGCCCTTAACCCTGTTGCTCATATGCCTTCTACTGTGGCATTCGGGGGGTACTTCTCCAATAGTCCCATCAACCTCTCCCCACCTACACTTTTCAAGGGCGTTGTGTCGGGAGGATAGCTCAGGGGCAACGTGCTCGCCTTGGAAACAAGACGACACACAGCAACACAATTTTGATCCCCGGGTCCACGCTTAGAAACCTCTGGGTGTTAAGTGCGTTATAAATTACCCATCATATCTTTGGAAACAGCTACTCGTTAATTCTAGGCACCACCACAGTGTTAGGCAAGGGTCAGACCACTAATGTAAACAGCTATTTTACCTCATCTTCTATTATGCATGCCTCTAGAACCACAAACACGCTGCTAGTGTCTGGTGCCATAATTGTGCATGACTTTGCTGCATTCATTAGAGGGTTGTTGCAGTAGTAGAATTCATGCAAAGCTCACCACGACTGACTTTGTTGGTAGCGATGCTCTTTGCCACAACGTAGGGCATGGAGTGTGCCACTGCCATGAATCTGGTGCTATTCCTTTGTTAACGCATTTTCTGAATAGATCAAAATCCACACCCTACCATCAAAGTGCTGTTATGTTATGTTGATTTATATCGCGCACCGCTGTCATTTGCATGGTCTCTGTGCACTCACGTGGCACTGTAAGAAAAGTGGGTGCGGTTGGTTAGTGAAGAAGCGAGGGATATGATAGCATTTGTGTGCATTTGTTGATGCGTGCAGAACCAGGAGGAACCAGCCTCCCTGCATGTTTCTGGGTGTGCTTTGTTATGTGCACCAGACTTTTTGTGTCCATAAGGGTGGCATCCAGTGTCAGAGTTCTCTGTTGTTTGCAGGTATTGGGTGTGTACTATGATTAGAGAGGGGTGTGCATGTTTTTTGGTGGGTTGTTTCACTAGTCCTCTGCGTGTGTAGTAGGTGAAAGGTGTAAGGGTGTGGAGGAGAGAAGAGGAGTTATTAGTTGGTTTCCGGTGATCTCTGTGTGTTGAGTAGTTTTATTGTCGGATCTTCATTCTGTATTGTCCGGTGTTTGCTTTGGTCCTGGTGTATGATTTGCAGAGTGGCGCATCTAAACTAAATGTAAACAAATTCATCAGTACAATTCTAGTGTGGCTAAATTCCTCAATTACATCATGGCCACATTGACCAAATGCTATCTCATATTGTGACACTAGTTATTTTGCCGCCTTTGACGATGACCTTGGAATTAGGCCTTGACGTTGCTGTAGGTCTCTGCGAAGACTGTTTGCCACTCAAGGAATAAAGGCAAGTGCTGCAGGCTCTGGTGGCTTGGGTTTCTTAATCCCACAAGGCATTAGCCGGATTAGTTTGGAATTAGCTGGATCCGATTGATACCTTAGTCTTAAATCCCCTTAGGCCTCATGCAGCTAAGGTTGATTGCTTCTATTAACCAAAGCTGTTCTCGGAGCAAAAACAGGTCTACACATTTCTCCGCTGTCATGAACGTCCCGCGGCCACGCGGCCGAGTATCAAGAATTTGTTATATCGCCCAAATGGCTGAAGACTCTAAAATCGATTTTTGAAGATTGCATTCATAACAGCAGAGCCCAGTAATATTAGACAGATATTTTGTAAGGGGCATGCTGGAAACCCATAGCCACATTTGTCTCCTTTGCCCCTTTAATAGGATTTTGCGCCAGGTAGGCTTTTCCGTGCTGATGAGCGCTGTATCGTCTTTGCCATAGATCAGTTTCGAGCTCAGCTTGGAAGCGGAGCCAGTGCTGTAGGGCTGTGATTGGCTGAGCTGGACATCTAAAGTGGTAGTATGTCACTGGTGATGTTATTGTAAATTGGTTGGGCCTGATTGGATAGTGTGGTGGCTTGCTTTATTATTGGGCGTGAATATGAGGGTTTAACCTTTTAACGTATTATAGCTTATTTTATCTAATTGTACTATTGTAGCTTACAATTACATTTCTAAATCATTGAATGCATATAGATGGTACTGTTACCTGTCGTTAGTGACAAGTTACTTCTATTGGGGCACAATCGGAGTATTCCAGAAAATAAACAAACTAGGGTTCCAAACCAGATGGTATAACAGGGACATTAGAAAGGTTGGAGACATTATACATCAAAATGCGCTTGTAGAGTACAGGCTTACGCCAAACGGCCTATGCACACACGACTAAAACACGCCACTCCGAAACAGTTCAGAGGCGATACGGCTGTTCCTGAGGATACACCCCTCGAAATTAACCTGTTGGCGGACAGCTAGGAGGGAAGACAATTGCGACACTATATGAAGTGACATCTCGCTCTACCTTCGCACCATTAACTAAGTTAAGAAGAAAATGGGAGATGGATCTGGGACCACTGGAGGAGGAAGACTGGGTGAAGGCACACATTTCAGCGCGAGAGGCCAACATGTCCAGTAGGCTAAGGCTGGCCCAATACAGCATCCTACACAAGATATATTATTCCAGAGTGGGGCTTCACGGAATGCCAGCATCCCGAAGCTACATGTCTGCGGTGCAAGAACGAGTTAGGGTCCTTTTTACATTGAATTTGAGTCTCCCGGAGAATTAAAATAGATTTGTTCAGGATACTAACAATATTGGCAAAGATAGTGGGAAAACAAATGTCGGTGTGTCTGAAATGAGTCCTGCTGCATATCTGGGGGGGACACAATTGTACGACATGGGAAAAAAGTGATCACAACCGCATTTGGGAATATTTTACACTGCAAACTTGACTTTTTTCCTCCCAAAAAAGTTACTTAACATCTTACTTTTATGTTCTGTGCCTAGCATGTGTAGGAGGCTGCGCAGAAAATGCATAATAATACAATATCACCCATGTATGTGTCAACCATCACAGGTTCTGCTGTCTGGGGATGCTTGTGGTTTCATGCAGAAGCGATGTGAGCTAGCAATTTGGGCTGGACCGCCCCTTTTGGGGTGGGACCAAGCCTTATTTGCATATGTTCTTTCCCATTCTGTAATGGCTTGGCAGGCTGAGGGACGATGGTCTGGAGGGTTGCCCAGGGCAATGCAAGAGTTTAAGGTTAATTCTAAACCTTCCAGGCATCACCTTTTTTTGTTTGCTCTGCTGTCTCTTACAGCTTGTCTACGAGTTTTATGTGTTTATCAATTCTATACAGTAATGGTATCCCTATCAGAATGGTTGCAGCCTGAGTCTGTCTTTCATGCATTCAAACCTGGCACACAGATCCTCACATCATGCAAACTAATGCCAGACCCCGTTTACTGTCATTAGAATATGTAGCTATTCACGATGCAATCTGTACTTAACCCACTGAAGTGATTTCCAGTATAAACAAGAATTGGCAATGCCACCAGTTTGGGCTTTTGTGTAGGCATTGGAAAGGCACTTTCCAAAAACTGTCATAGTGGTATTAAATGGCCATTGATGGTAGCAGGTGCAAACTTGTGCGAATATCTGGGCATCTAATAGCAAAGCATGGCAAATGCCTAATACTTATACACATGCCAAAACTATTGGCTTTGCCAATGCTTGTTTTTAACAGGACTTCAGTGAAGGACATGCATAGCTCTTATAATCGAGTGGCTGAAGGGAGACCTGGCTAGGACGTTTTATTACACCAATAACAGGTTTACAGCTCCAATGAAGTCATTGACTCTCAGAAGTATCACCGCTTTGAAAAAACACTGGCAGGCACTTGAGTGTAAAGTTTGATGGTAAGGCTTGATTAAAAGAAGCTCAAAGAGTTCCCCTGAGGAGTTGTTTTGGGCGGGGAGGGGCAGGAACTGGGTGGGAATGGCCATAGGGATTAGCATGGCCATGGGCAGTCAATGGGTGGGCAAATAACCAAACTGCACCTTCAAGCTGTGTGTCCCTTCTCATATGCCATTTCCCCCATCTGTATTTGAATGCAATCATTTTGGCTTATAGCTGGCGCAAGCATCACCTAATAGCACAAACTAAAAAGGCAACGGAACGGCTCCCTCCCTGGCTGAATCAGTACTGAAGGACTGTGGGAAGTCACTCTATGCATGAATGTTTAGCCTCATATATCCTTTGTCCTCCCTCCCCCAGCAGCAGTCCCGCATTATTCCTTTCAACTCTGGCCTTCTGCTGCAAAGCTCAGCACTGCTCCTGTCGCCACCAACATTTCTGTGACTTAGTCTTGCAATCTGCTGTCTTGTCCCTCAGCAGAATTAGCCTCCAATAGCTCTCGGGCCGGGTCCAGCCATTTAGTGTCAGGGATTGGACTCACGCTTTGAGGGGGACATAGCTTTAAGAGTGTATGCACGGGGAGCTAGCAAGAAATCCACAGCTACAGGGGTAGCAGAATCCTGAAGGCACACATCTGTCTGAAGAGCCAGCCAGAACCCCACTGCTGGAGGTGCAGTGCCACCCTCAAGGCACCCATCTGCATGTGGAGCCGGCCAAAAATCCATGGCTAGTAGGGTAGCGCCGCTCTAGCTTCAGGAGTGTCTGCACGTGGAGCTAGCCAGAAATCCATAGCTACAGGGGTAGAAGTATCCTGAAAGCACACATCTGTCTGAAGAGCCAGCCAGAACCCCACTGCTGGAGGTGCAGTCCCGCCCTCAAGGCACCCATCTGCGCGGGGAGCCAGCCAGAAACCCATGGCTAGTAGGGTAGCGCCGCTCTCAAGGAGGGGTGCGGGCAGCAACATCTGTGTAAGCCTCCAGCTCAGGGGTTGAGACTCCGGCTCGGGTCTGCCCGAGGTGGGCTATAAACGAGAAGCAACATACAAAGGAAAAAGAGCAGCAGCTCTTTTGGGAACTCTGATAAAAGAAGCCGTGTGGGGGAAGCTCAGGGGTGACATATGGACATTGCACTTTCTAGGGGGGGTTGTGGCGCCTCCTCCCTTCAGATCAGAAGTTGCAGAGCTCAGACTCTGCAGATGCTTGGCCGTCCGCGGGGGCTCTGGAGGAAGGAGTATAAGGTTTGGCTGGTCACCAACACAGCGGAGCCCCCGTCCTGTTGTGTCTGAAGACAGCAACTTAAAGTCACATTTTTAGGTGGTAGGGCAGCAATCCTGCACAGCTCACCCAGAGCTCCCTTTCATGATCCAGCTAAGTGATTGCCGGGCCCTTCTCTGGGGTTCTTAGACCCTGTAATGGTATACAATCCCGGCAACGGTTGAAAATCCCCATTCAATGGGGGATTTTCCGGTATTACTGGCACCGGTAATACCAGTGGCATTAATAGCAGTGATTTTTGCCAGTAAGGCGCCTGATTTACCTCCAGCTCTTAGCTGGAGTTGGCCGGTGCTGAAACGTGCGAGTATACATCAATACCGGCACGTTAATTCTGCACTGGCCAACTCATAATGAACCCCATTGTCTTCAGCTGGGGACTCAAAACAGTCTTCCGGTGCGGGCTGAAACTCGGCATCATTGTGTCAGACTTCCTTTCAGACAATAGCGCGTAGCGCTGTCAGTTCGAGAGGCAAGCCGGGCGTTGCAGGAGATGGTAGATCTTTTTCTCTGCTTGTTTTAGGGTGTTGCAGACACAAGGGTGTGTGGGTGTCTGTCTGAGATGTAGGCCTAGATTCACATCTCCTACCTTGCACCAAAACAAGAAGCAATTCCCACAGGGCATCTGAATGAGTGCTTCCTACATGAGCTCATGCAGGGGGCTTTTCCCCCCTTAAAGGGGCGTAACCGAACATTCGAAAGCACAAATTCCCAAATGCGGTGCGCTTTCAAATGTCCAGAAACAAGGGCCATCTCTCGGATTCTTTTGAAACAGGCACAGGGTGAGGCGAAAATCCTAACAGTGTCATTTTTGATACTGTGATTTTCTTTTGAAGTGCGACTGCCTCGGGTTAAACCACGGCTGTCGCACTAGTATTTCCTGCCCCGAGACAGGCTTTTTTCCCTGGGTCATTTCACAGTGAAGGGCCCTTTAACGGCCCATCTCGGTGAAACGTGCTCCCAGCTACCATGTGGTTGCACTCCCAACACTAATGTATGCAAGGGGGCTGGACAGCGCATCTTTGCCCAGCAATCCACCCGACCCAGACATGCTGGGGTCACCTGTGTGAATAAAGTGGGCTGAGCATTGCCGAAAGCCACGCACATCAATTGGGGGCATTCTCATTTGCCCACAGTCTCCCAAGACTTTATCCTCACCTTAAAAGAGGGTGCAGACAAGGGAAAAAGGGCGCGCACTGAATGAAGTGTGAGTGTGTCGATTTACCTGTGTGCATTTGACACACATCATAAGGACTGCACCATCATGCCACAAAGCAGTTAATGAGCTGCAGTAATCTTCTAAGCTGATTCAGGGTCAGGAAAGGTTAAGTTGTCAATTAGCTGCGCAGCTGAGCAGGGAGTAGTTTGAGCAGCCAATGGAGACTGCTATGTCTGCAACTGAGTGCTGGTTTGATTAACTCACTCACTTATTCACTCACTGACTCACTCCTCCCAACTTTTACAGTTGATCCACTCTTGCACTTGGGACCCCAGGACTCCACTTCTCATTACGTTTCGATGCATTGTGGGCAATTTAGGAAAAAGGCCTGAGTTGAGTCTTTTGGCATGGTCCAATTGTGAATGGGAGTCAGGAACAATGCTGCTTTGTGTGGGTTGGGTGTTAAAAAAAGGGGATTTGCCTGTGCAACAGCCATATTGTCCCACCTGCAGAATATGCAGGGAGGAAAGCATGCCGCCGGAATGTCTACCACACTGCTAAGCCCATCCTTAATTCATGAAGGTATGCTTTGGGATGAGGGGGTCTCGTGCACCACACATAGAGGAACACACAACGCAGACAAGGGGGCGGGGGGATACAGAGTATGTTTCACAGCCCTTGGCAGAAAAGCTCATGCTGCACCATGCATGAACATTCACATCACAGTCTTTATGTTTATATCTCTGAAAGAGACATGTAAATATACTAAATGCTTTTACAGTGACAAGCACACCCGGCACCCGTGCGAGTATTCCTCACTGCCAAGATTCGCAGTTCCATGCGTGACACCTAGGGCGAGGCCGGCTTTTTTTCTTCCAATTGCCTTCTGGAACTTGAAGTTTAGGTTTTCACATTGCAAGGGTGAGCCTACAAGTCCCAGCATGCAGTGCGCAAAAAATACAGGACTGGTTCAAAGATTCTGCATTACCAGGAAATGTGCCCATTCTAGCCAACATGAATCATTCCAATCTGTAGGTGCTGATCCAGTCCTGTTTTTTTCATTCCATTCTGGGATTTCTAGTCCAAGTTTTGTAATGGGAAAAGTCTAACTACAAATCCCACAATGCAAAGAAACTACCAGCACTGGATAAGCACCTACAGATTGGAATGGGTCATGTTGGCAAGTATGCTTGGCAGCTATGAGTGTGGAGCAGACCGCAACCCTTCACCCAAATGGACGAAGTGGGTCAGTGCGTCCAACACTTACATGTGCATGGCCTGGGTGGTTGTGGGCCCCTTGTGCCAGCAATGGGTCCCTTCTCCTGCACATACATCGCCCCTGAGAATCAGGGGACTTGCGTGCAGATAGTCAGGTTTGCGGAATGCGAGGGGCACTGCACCCCTAACACCGGCTCCCGCATCTCTATGTGAATAGGACCCATTTGCAGAATCAGTTCAGAAAGGACTGATCTGGAGGTAATCAGTGAATCAATGGAGCTTGGTCTATTACACTAAGACATAATGATATCAGCACATCGGAGTGCAAAAGGACACACGTGTTTTCAAAGGCATTATCAAGGTGCAGACGTGTCATTCAGGGTTTGGAGAGCTTCAGCCTAGATATATTGAAGAACACAAACTACCAATGTACTGGTAATTGGGAACACTAGAACTGCAGGACTGCCAGGCTTCCTGGTGAGAGGGTTTCCTCCCCTGCTGCCTGTGACCTGCTCTACTAAGGACAGTGGCCCATTATCCCCGGCTGAACATTTGAGGCATTGTGCGGGACCAGCCACATCTGCGCTAGACACTACAACATGCCGGGAGAGTAGTTCTCTTTAATAAAGCTTGCAAGATCAGGTGTTAATGTTGGCAAATCCAATGAAACACCTGTTAATATTGACAAATTCAGATCTGGCGAGCTTTATTAGAGAGAACTTCTCTCCCGGCATGCTGTAGTGTCTAGCGTGAATGTGGCTGGTCTCACACAATACCACAAAATGTAGATGCTTAGAAAGTGTAGGTGTTGTCTGGCGATGGCAGGGTAGTAGTGAGGGAACTCATTTAAAAAAAAAATGCAAATTGCACAGAGGGGACCTGACACTTGCACTTTAGTGCGATACATTAACCTCAATACAATAATGGTAATTTTGTCCACAAACTTCATACACTGTGTTAAACCAGGCAAAATCATTTGCCATTTCTAAAGCTTGTTGGAGGCATTTAATTACATGGCATTCCTGTGGAATCCGCCTGCCACTGGCAGGTGCTGAAAACCAGGAACGTTCCCTAGGAATCCCTTCTCCTCCCTTTACCTCCAGCATGATAATGGGACGGTGGCAGAAAAGCAGTTGTTTTGTCAGGGAAAGCAATTGGCGCAGGCAGACGTTTTCATTTCGGCCGGTGCCCCTAGCTCTGCCTGCGAAAAGCAGTATTATCCCCCGCTGTGGAAAATAACACCATGCGAATACCTAAACGCCTAGTTTTACACCCCTTGTTTCCCCTCTGGTGCAGTGAGAAATGAGACTGCAGGACCAACACCACCTTTGGAAGAGTTCACTTTTTTTTTTTATTGGGTTCTTATATCACACTTCATTCAACCTCTAAGTGCGGGGCCGGGATTCGATCCCGAGCTGCTCGTGTTGTCTTGCTCCCAAAACAAGTCGCTGCCCCTGAGCTATCTTCCCGGCGTCTCCGTTGGGTGGTTTAGGTTGGGTGGTTCATTTTTCTACGTTTTCAGCAGCCTGGGTAATTCGTTTTTGAGTGAGATGAAATTTCAGAATACCCACTGTTATTTGGATGTGTTCAGCCTCCCAGGCTGTCGCCTCAGCACCGTCCAAATAGAGCTTTTTGTCGCCTTTCCTCCCAATTCCGGTGAACTGTAACTCACTGTGAACGATGCATTCCAGTTTATTTATGTCACAGGCGGCACTCTGTTTGAGTGGCTTGTTTTGCACTTTAGAGGGTGGAGACCAGAACGGAAACTGTCGGAAATGTGCTTTCTAAAACTTTTACGATCTATTTCCATGCGCTTTGCCGGCCCTTGTGCGGCCTGAAGAAGACTCACTCGGATGCGTCGCATTATAAAACCCCCGTAAATAAATACATCGAAAAATACACGACGCTCCGGTCATCCAAGGAGAAGCTTTGCCTTAAGTGCTACCAAATATATCATCTTCTTCTACACCACAGGTGGAAAAAACAGATAATCCTCAGAGGAAAACTCAGGTAGTAAAAATACATTCCTGACTGTGAGTTCCAACATGTGTTTTCCAGGTCGGAGACACTGGGATTGCTAGGATCCCGTTCATCTAAAATGGCTGACCCCCTATGACACATTCTTTTATTTTTCTTTTTTTCTTTTTTATTGTGCCTTAGTTAATTTAAACTTATAACACATGTTTTTTAATTAAAAAAAAACAACTTAACACAAGACTTCATACAACATTCCTATAAAAGAAAACACAATTAGCCTTCATACTATTCTGAATTTCTAAAATCAAATACCTCTATAATTAATCCTTCGGTTTCAAGAAAACTCAACCAATCTCTTTTTCGCCTCCCGCCAGATTGCCTGAGCCGCAGCAGAAATGACTATGGATTTTGCTCCTACAAGCGTAGCCCAAAATTGATCACCAGTAATATCTCTTATGGGATGTATGTGAATATTGCGACCCTCACAATTGCGGCGGCCGAAAATGCGGACTTTTTTTTTAAACCCCTTTACACCACATATATATGTATATTCTATACCCCGGGGTTGGCATCTTCAGCCGTCGTTATTGTGAGGGCGATATTTTGGTACGATTGCTCTTCTTATTATATTCCCGTAGCCTTTGTGATAACAACCAATTAGGGCATCGCATGCCGTCCATATGTGTCTGCTGAGCTCCACTTCCGCTTGGCATAATCGGCAGGCATTATCAGTAAGTTCAGTTTTATTCCAATTTGCGCATGTTGTCTAGTAGGTAAAAGATTAAATCTCAAGTAAATTATGAAGAATTTCAGTTCTAAAGTAAACAATTTACTCAAGTAGCTGCTCGGTCTGTATAGTGGAAAGCTCTGATGAGAACACTCCTTATATCTTTGATTAGTGTGTAGAGTATCAATGTGTTTTACCCTGTCCCATAATTTTGACTTAATTTTGAGTTTCTTCTCAAAATTGGGATCAGCTGTAATAGTAGCTATATAAGGCCCACTTCTTCCAAATATTTTTCTGTAGAGCTTTTCAGTTCTTGCAGGGAATCTTTCTTATTCTCCGTGCTGTTAGCTTTACCCAATAATTTGAACAGTTGGTTGGGATTAGGGCTTGTTTGATGAAATTTCATATATAACAGTACCCCCTGTATTTGCCAAGATGATCTAAGTGACTTCACTCCAAATTCAAGTCTTGGAGCCATTTGGGAGGTTCATAACTGTTCGCAGTATCTTCCTTTCGAGACCATCTAGCCATTTCGTCAGTTTGTAGTGCAACATTTCCAGAGCATGCATAATCCCCCGTATTATTGCAGTGCGGTCGATTTCTATGAGGCCCTGGATATTATGACCATAATAGTGAATTATGTAATGACAAACTGCCAACAATTTTTTCCATTTCTTTGCAACTATGATGACATGATATGATATGACATGATAGGTTATTTATAATGAGTTTAATACCCAGAGGTTTCCAAACGCGGACCAGGGGAGCGAACATGTGTTGCTCCGTGTCGTTTTTCTTTCAAGGCGAGCACGTTGACACTGAGCTATCCTCCCGAGACGACTATGTTGGTTTCATAATATTTCTCATCAGGATTCACCTTAATGGGATAATCCAAGTAGACGTATTCGTCAACATTTACTAACTTGCAGTCCTTAAATTTCCACCTCTTTTCCTTAGATCTTTTGTAGCTTTTCCCCAAGATCATGGTTTTTGTTTTCAGTATTTTAATAGTCATAGCATTTATATCCACATATGTAGCCAGTGCATCCAAGGATCGCTGGAGACCAATCAGAGTTTGATCTAATAATATTATAACGTCTGCATAGGACAGCCATGGCACATGTATTCCATTTATCTTGGGTGGATAGATTTTTATTAGATGGAATATCTGCGGTGGATCCTCCATGTAAAGGTTGTAAAGTATAGGGGAAAAGACACATCCTGTTCCAGTCCACAGTTGGTACTGACATAGTTGGTATGTAATCCTGTCTGATTTTAGAGGACAGTTATGGAGGTGTCTGTATAGAGTTACTGTATGAAGTATAGTATTGTCAGGTTTATTCCCCAAGCCGTTAGTTTCCTCCACAGTTCTGGTCACGAGACTAGGTCGAAGGCTTTGCCAAATTTACAGTCTACATACTGATTCGGCAAACGTCGCTGGTGGGATAGCTTAGGGTGTACATGCATCTCATGTAGCAATTTGTGCGTAACCAGACGGTGACAGGTTTTAAACCTAGGGCGTCAGGGTCAGCCCTTTGTCCTTCTGACGTCAACATCATAAGTATCTTTGCCCTGGTTAACAATAACACCCATATTAACACCTAGAAACCATTCAGTTTGTAATAGGCACTATAAAAGAGTAGTAATTATACTTGGCACACTCTTAAGACTTTTATACTGCATTCATCCCCAGTGTGGTGGTCTGACAGCACTGAGGCTTGTCTGAATTGAAGCGTATTGTGTCCCCACAAGGGGCAGGGTTCGAAATCTAGGGATCTGGGAGCTATTTAGCTCCGGCTTGTGGCCTAGAAGTGCTTGGAACGTTAGCTTGACACCAACAGCTACTAGGAGCTACTTTATGCTCCCCAAGCCAACTGATGTCATTCAAACACACCTCTCTTTCATTATCTATGTGCAGTTGGGACAATCAATAAACGAGCATTAGCACACATCTATATGACTTTTATAGCATAAGGGGGTCATACATAATGGACAAAATCTTAAGTTTGCATATTATGTCAAAACTAGATTTGTGGAACCTTGCGTACTAGCCCTTGCGTCCCAGTCGTAGCTCCTGGTCACTGGGTAATGCAAGATACCTTTGAGCTGCTTTTAGCTCCCGCTTATCTAATCTTAATTTCGATCCCTCTTGGGTCGGGGATAACCAGACTCTGGAATGTGTGGGAAAATCACAGGGCAAAGATGTGAGATGATCGGTGAAGCTAGAGGAGGGCATAAAAAAAACACACACACACACTTGGAAATATACACAGGGATCTTTGGAAAGGAGGCTGATTGTCGAAGAAGGGGTGCTGGTGCAATCCTTGGCAATGGATCAAATGGAATGCTGATCATGAAAGTGTTGGGAAACCCCACCTGTATTCCCAAGCATTTCCCTTGAAGTACATTGTTGCCTGGTACTAGATCAATCAGCATATGCCCGTGTGATGGACTCGAGATGTGCTCAAGCACGCCCTTGGAGTGTGGAGGCTATTTCACCCGGTCACCAGGAAGATAGTCTGGGAAAGCCAAGCCGACTAACAGAAGTGTCAGAACCAAGTTTCGGCCATGTACATTTAATTGTGGGGCACCTGAGGGAGAAGGGGAAGGAGGGAAAAGTCAGATCCCCCAAGAGCCCTACCTGCTCCGCCACTTGGTGGAAGAGGCGACGATGCTCGGGAGAAATGATAGAAGTAACTGTGAATAATCTGGAAAATCATGTTAGTATCTGCTCATTTAGACTAGGGAAGTGGACACCTGGATTCTCTATCCTTACTTTCTCTGAAGACCTAGGCGACCATTTGACAGATCTAGAGTGATCGGGTCTGCCAAAGGCAACCTAAAGAAAATCTAATGGAATGAAGTGTAATGTTATGCATCATTATATGTCATGTTAGAAATCTCCTGTACTGCACCAAGAGTGATTCAAAACCTAGCGGATTGCCTGAAATTTGGTGCACTGTGACCCTGCCCACCCACATCCTAGTGTGTGGAGGAAAGACAGGGGGTGAAGCAGTACTGGAAAGATGGTTCAGAGAAAACAAACAAGGGGTTCAACCAGAGGTGGGTACGTTTAAAGGAGGAAGGATAGTGTTTGTTATGGGTTGGGTGTGTGGGAATCATACAATTACTACGCCGGGTTTCCTGTGCCGGCCGAAAATGCTGACTTAATAATTTTTTTTTAACCCAATTTCTCAGAATATATATGTGGGGGATGGGGCAAAGCTAATAATTAATGTTGGGGGGAGTATTGGGGTTGCGGGCCTTTTCCAAAGCCACATGACAATAATGTGAGAGGATGTAACAGAACATGACATAATGTAACCTGACATAATACGACACAGCCAGCTGGTTGGGTTAAACACATTAATAAACTAAAATGAGCAAAGGGTACAAGATCGAAATTGAAAAAGAGAGAATTTAAAAAGAACAACACAAGGGTGGAACAGCATTAGGTGCATATTTATGTATTTGTTTATTTATTGTATTTGTTGGTAGCGCCCAAACCTGGAGGTATCACAGCGCTATGCAATTATGAACGCAGTGGACGTCTAACAAGGGTGTCGGGGAACCCCCCATAAAAGCAAAAGGAAGGTGTGCATTAAATGGCACAATTTCATGTTAACATTTCTAGGAAAGGTGCATTTTGGAGCAGAACACATAGATCCTACAGGCCAATCACTGGATACAATGTCCCAGTAGCTAAGCATGACGAAGCATAACACAGCATAGCCATGCATACCAAGGCATGGCAGCAGTTTAAAGCAGGGCAGAGCAAAGCAAAGATGGCACAGGTTAAGCCCAGCACAATCACATTGCCAAACACGGTACAGCGCAGCATGCCAGACAAATAATAATACAGCCAATCATAACAGCATCCCAAAGCAAGCATGTCCCAAATCAGATATCAGAGTGGGGGAGGGGGGGAGCGACGTATATGGGACTAGGCATACAACTCGAGAACCAGGAGCATTGTGTGACAAAAACACTTTCAAGTCCAGCCCGTGCTTAGGCACAGCACCACCCACCCATGCTCACCCCGGCACACACATATAAAAGGCTTCTCACCACTCACCCCTTCCACACGCTGTGGTCTGCTCCCCTCTGGTTTGGCTGCCATTGAAAAGAAACAGTCCCAGCGATCAAAGGCAAGAGGTGTCCGCCCATGCCACCCCCGCCGAACTTCACTGTGAGAGCACCTGGAGACCACCCCGGGGGTCACGCTGCGCGGTACAAGGCAACATAACATAACATAGCATATTGCTCTTCCTTCTATGTCCTGGTAGCAGGAGAACGTTTGGTGGCTGGCCCCGCCCTACTCTAAAATAAGAGCAAGCTTGGAGCCGAGACATGTGCAAGCATTTGAAAGCAAGGTGGCTTCTGGAATATGGAGTCATTTTCTTGTGTTTGTGTTTTATATTCCTCTTACATGCTGCTATATATTTGCTTCAAAGTGCTTCGAGGCACTGCAGCATGGTGCAAATCAATACAATACAGGAATGTAATGCAACACTATGCAATGCAGGAAAAAATGCATGGTTCAGAAATATGCATCAAAAAGTAGAGACGCCCGTGCATCACAGGGACTGTACCCCGCCCGGGCACGTCAGCCTCAGGTATCATGGGGACTGTACCCCGCCCGGGCACGTCAGCGTCAGGCATCACAGGGACTGTACCCCGCCCGGGCACGTCAGCCTCAGGCATCATGGGGACTGTACCCCGGCCGGGCACGTCAGCCTCAGGCATCACAGGGACTGTACCCCGCCGGGCACGTCAGCCTCAGGCATCATGGGGACTGTACCCCGCCTGGGCACATCAACCTCAGGAATCACAGGGACTGTACCCCGCACGGGCACGTCAGCCACGGGCATCATGGGGACTGTACCACGCCCGGGCACGTCAGCCTCAGGCATCATGGGGACCATACCCAGCCCAGGCACGTCAGCCTCAGGCATCTCAGGGACTGTACCCCGCCCGGGCACGTCAGCCTCAGGCATCATGGGGACTGTACCCAGCCTGGGCAAGTCAGCCTCAGGCAACACGGGGACTGTACCCCGCCCAGGCACGTCAGCCTCAGGCATCATGGGGACTGTACCCAGCTCGGGCACTTCAGCCTCAGGCATCACAGGGACTGTACCCCACCCAGGCACGTCAGCCTCAGGCATCATGGGGACTGTACCCAGCCCGGGCACATCAGCCTCAGGCATCATGGGGACTGTTCCCAGCCCAGGTACGTGTACTCAGCCCGGGCACTTCAGCCTCAGGCATCATGGGGACTGTACCCAGCCCGGGCACATCAGCCTCAGGCATCATGGGGCCTGTACCCAGCCCGGGCACGTCATCCTCAGACATCATGGGGACTGTACCCAGCACGTCAGCCTCAGGCATCACGGAGACTGTACCCCGCCCGGGCACGTCAGCCTCAGGCTTCATGAGGACTGTACCCCGCCCGGGCACGTCAGCCTCAGGCATCACAGGGACTGTACCTCGCCCGGGCACGTCAGCCTCAGGTATCATGGGGACTGTACCCCGCCCGGGCACGTCAGCCTCAGGCATCACAGGACTGTACCCCGCCCGGGCACGTCAGCCTCAGGTATCATGGGGACTGTACCCCACCCGGGCACGTCAGCCTCAGGCATCACAGGGACTGTACCCCACCCGGGCACGTCAGCCTCAGGCATCACAGGGACTGTACCCCGCCCGGGCACATCAACCTCAGGAATCACAGGGACTGGACCCCGCACGGGCACGTCAGCCACGGGCATCATGGGGACTGTACCACACCCGGGCACGTCAGCCTCAGGCATCATGGGGACCGTACCCAGCCCAGGCACGTCAGCCTCAGGCATCTCAGGGACTGTACCCCGCCCGGGCACGTCAGCCTCAGGCATCATGGGGACTGTACCCAGCCTGGGCAAGTCAGCCTCAGGCAACACGGGGACTGTACCCCACCCAGGCACGTCAGCCTCAGGCATCATGGGGACTGTACCCAGCTCGGGCACTTCAGCCTCAGGCATCACAGGGACTGTACCCCACCCAGGCACGTCAGCCTCAGGCATCATGGGGACTGTACCCAGCCCGGTCACGTCAGCCTCAGGCATCATGGGGACTGTTCCCAGCCCAGGCACGTGTACTCAGCCCGGGCACTTCAGCCTCAGGCATCATGGGGACTGTAGCCAGCCCGGGCACATCAGCCTCAGGCATCATGGGGCCTGTACCCAGCCCGGGCACGTCATCCTCAGACATCATGGGGACTGTACCCAGCACGTCAGCCTCAGGCATCACGGGGACTGTACCCCGCCCGGGCACGTCATCCTCAGGCTTCACGGGGACTGTACCCCGCCCGGGCACGTCAGCCTCAGGCTTCATGGGGACTGTACCCAGCCCGGGCACGTCAGCCTCAGGAATCATGAGGACTGTACCCAGCCCGGGCACGTCAGCCTCAGGCATCATGGGGACTGTACCCAGCCCGGGCACATCATCCTCAGGCATCATGGGGACTGTACCCAGCACGTCAGTCTCAGGCATCACAGGGACTGTACCCAGCCCGGGCACATCAGCCTCAGGCATCATGGGGACTGTACCCAGCACGTTAGTCTCAGGCATCATGGGGACTGTACCCAGCTCGGGCACGTCAGCCTCAGGCATCATGGGGACTGTACCCAGCCTGGGCACGTGAGCCTCAGGCATCACGCGGACTGTACCCAGCCCGGGCACGTCAGCCTCAGGCATCACGGGGACTGTACCTAGCCCGGTTACGTCGGCCTCGGGGCATCCAGGAGGAAGCATGATGCCCTTAAAGCACACTTTCTATGGCCTGGATGTCTCTGTGGATTCTTTAAAGTATTGGAATGTACTGTCTGTTGGCCCTATTGGATGCCACCTCCAAACTATTTGTAAGGATTTTATTGGAGAGATTGGAAGAGTGTGTACAAGAGAATGATCTACTATCGGCTAACCAGGCTGCCTTTTGGGGCGGGTACTGGTACTAATTACCAGGGTATGAACGTGTATCTCTTGTTCGTCAAGCATGTCAAGATTCTGGTGAACCCCCGATCTACGTGGGCTTCAAGGATCTAACTTCTACATTTGAACACGTGGACACGGGCCTCCTTTGACGGGTCTAGAGTGAAATGGGGGTTTCCCGAAGCTACTACTCTCCATGCTGGATTCTCTCCATGTGAACTCTTGGTCCGCTGTGGGCTGGGGGGGAAGGGTAAGCTGACTGAACGCATTCATTTATTTATTGGTTATTTTTAAGGCGCCTATACAACAAATGGTGTTTCAAGGCACCACAAGACAAAAAAAAGGGGTGGGACAAGGGAGAAAGATGAGAATAACGGTCCTACTAGGCCTTGTGACATTCGGATCGTGCAAGCGCAATAACAGGATGTGCGAGGGAGAGTGGGGGTGGTGGTCTGCTCAAAAATGTTACAAAGGGGGCCCGGCACGGGGTGTGCGTTGGCCCCACTTATTTTTGACTTGTATGTCAACTCACTTTCCGACAGTCTGGTAGCTGTGGGCGCAAACATACCCAGGTGTGGGAACATCAGGATCCCGGTGTTGAGCTATGCTGACGATGCAATGATTTGGGTTCACGCCATCGTTTAGTCGATGAATATAAGAGATATATGTATCAGTTGGGGGACTACAGGTAAATCGTAAAAGAAATGCTCGGTTAGTGTGTGTCAACGACGAAGAAGTGTGTTGCTCCTTTTGCAATGGATGGCCATAGGCTGGAAGTCGGTTCCAATCTTGGATTGAGATTTAATTCTCGGTTAACTTGGGGCAATCACATAGGAACATCATTATCCTGAATCAGGCAGGTATCAGGGGCATCGTCAGATTTGAGAAACAATAATGCAGAATCACTCGCCTCATAACATGCTGGCAATATATAGGGGTAAGGCAATCCCAGCCAGATTATATGGGTGTGAAATCTGGGGCTATGATGAATTGAATCCTCTTCAGAAAGCTGAGAACTCCTTTTTGACATGATTATTGTCCGTTCCACAATCCACCTCTGTTTACATGACCCATCTGGAGACGGGCTCACTTTATCCTGTTGCGTTCTAGACCTATTCTTTTCCGGCATGCCCTCTGGAGAAATGAGGAGGCCAACCTGACAAAGGAGCTCATTCCTATTTTAATCTTGTCTTCAAGCTGGCGCAGAGTGGTTAGGCTTGTTTATGTTAGAATACCTCTCAAATGGGGGCTGGGGATGTGCTTTGATATGATAGGTTATTTATAACGCCCTTAAGACCCAGAGGTTTCTAAGCGCGGACCCGGGGATCAAACCTGTGTTGCTCCGTGTCGTCTTGCTTCCAAGGTGAGCGCGTTGCCCATGAGCAATCCTCTCGAGACAACACAGCTTGAAAATACTGCTTTGTAACATCCGGTCCCAAAGCACATTTTGAACCGGAAGTTTAAGTAGCGCTTTGACGATGTCAGAGAGGATGCAATGATGCATAAACACCAAGTTAGATCATACCTTCCTTCCGTTCTTTGCACACGGAGATCAGGAACACGTGCTATTGGGAGTTCTGGAAGGGAGCGGTTTCGGGCTCTGGAAGCCAGCTCAGTAAGTCTTATTGCAGTGCTCAGCAGTGAGGGTGGCTTTTGCCCTTGCAAGCTATCTAAGGAAGACCTGGTCTAAGCGAGCATACTTGCTACAAAATTCTAAGCGCCAGGGAATTTGCTTGCCTGGCCACTGAGCTCTTAACTCTTAATTTTAATTTTACTTATGAGTATTTACTGATCTGTTGTGTCCCCTTTTCTATTTCTGTAATTAGATCAATACTATGGAATGTATATGTACTTGTTTGTCCTACTCATTTTATGGACCAGAACATGGGGTTTTGAGTTAATTTGTAGCTGGTACTGCAGCGCGTGGGTTGAATGTACAGCAGGGCTCAAGTTGAGGGACCACTTTTTTGAGAGGGCGGATGCTATCCCTGAGTGTTTTGGAAAATTTCAAAATTCTTAAATTACACAAAGGGAATGGAACCCTGGCCCTGTGTGTTTGAAACTACACACTTAACCACAAGACCACAGGAATCGTTGCTTGCATGTGCTAAAAGGTCCTATTCTGACATCTTCCTATACAGAACATGTTCTGTTACAGGTCCTTCGCTTTAAAAGGTGCATACATGATATACTTAGGCAGCAAGGTGATTTGAAAATCTGTTCTCTTGACAAATGATTTTTCTTCTTGTGTGTTTTTTTCAACAATGAAAGACAAGCTAAATGAAATTTGCACATTTCAATTTGACGTCACGTGACATCACTTCCCAATGCATGTCAGAGTCCCCCACTCTGGTGCACACAGTTTTATGTACTAACTGAATTGATGTTATGTTTTGATTGTACAATATGTTTCTTTGGATATGGTTCATGGACCTCTGATCTGAAATAAACAATAAACACAAAAGAGTTATTTTCTATTTCTATTTTAGTGACATAAGATCTGTCATCCGCTTTTGATAGCATTGATCATTCCATCCTGCTTGACAGCTGGTTCCTGCCAGATCAGGCTCAATCTCCTTCATTACCTTCTTTGTGTTCAGATCCTGTTTCTCTATGTAGAGGGGTCCCTCAGGGCTCTGCCTTGTCCCTTATTGTATTCAATGTTTATGTTCAATGTCTAGTTGAGTTCATCCACTCCCATGGCCTCAGGTGATATTCCTATGCTGATGATACGCAGATTATTGTACGGCTTGATCTCTCCCAGCCTGATACTGCGTCTCAGCTGAGGTGTTGCCTGGAGGAGGTGGGTTGTTGGATGAGTGATAATTGGCTGAATTTGAATGGGGACAAGACAGAGGTACTGGTGGTTGCCTCCCCCACCCCTTCTGCTTCCTCTCTTTGGTCTTCTGCTTTTTGGCCCCCCCGCTCTTGGTCCTTTTCCCTTTCCGGCAGCGGTCATAAAGGATTTAGGGTTGAAAATCACCTCTTCTTTCTCTCTCGAATGAAGCTCGGGTTTCTTCCATCTGCCAAGCTGAGCATTTTACATTTCCATCTTTGGGGAAAGCTCTGCATTTTCTCCCCATTCAGCTACATGCTCCTGTAGTGGCTTCTCTTGTTACGAGGATAGTCGACTACTGCAATTCTCTATTGTTGGCCAAACCTGCTCACTTAACCCACCGATTGCAAATTCTTCAAAATTCGGCGGCTAGAGTGGCTACGAAAACCCGTTTTAGAGCACATATTTCCTGTGTTCTTTGGCAACTGTACTGGCTTCCCATTGATACGTGAATTCAGTTTAAATTGATGTGTTTAGTCCATCGTGCTTTCTATAGAAGTGAAGCAGAATATTTACAGGGTAAATTCTGCTGGTATTTGGCAAATCGATCACTTCGCTCTCAGGCGGCACGTCTTATTCAGGTTCCCCGCTTTGGATTGCGCCATGTGGGTAGACGTGCCTTCTCGGTAGCCGCTGCTAAATTGTGGAACTCTCTCCCTTTATTACTTCGGGCTATTTTCAGTTTTGTAAATCTCTGAACACCTCTCTTTTTTGAAGAGGTTGTTTCATCTCTTGGGCATGTCCGTTTGGTTGGGTTTCTGCAGCGCCAAGATGCCCTTTACATGCGCTTTACAAGAGTATTTAACATAACATATATTGCTCTAATATGCTGCTATATTATTTATATAGTTAGGGTTATTATTGCTGCTGATTTGTATTTGGCATTGTGTATTAATTGATGTTCCTACTCCATCTTTATTGTTAGTTTGGATAAACTGTGAACTTTTTAACTTCTTAGGTTTTAATTCCTGAAATCGTTGCAAAACTAAGATTTGAATTGATACATTGGGTCTCATTACAACTCACCCGGTATGGAAACAACGGTGGCGGTAAACCCGCCGCCACTGTTGTTTCCATACCGGGTGATCACACCTCCTGCAGGCGGAGGCATGAATTCCGCCAGGTCTGACCTGGTGGGTTTAACACCGCCCGCCTGCAGGCGGACGAGGAAACACCGGCACCATCTCAAGATGGTCACCCCCATGGACTACACTGCTATATGTGCCAAAAGGGTTCATAAGAGTGTAGGTGGGGTTGCTATTATCTATAGAAGAACTATGGAAGCACGATATACAGGGCATTGAGTGATGTGTTACTTTGTGTGTCAAAACTAGACTGACCACAACACCACACTTAACATTCTGTTATTATATCGCCCTTCAGATAATACACCTGACTTTCTAGTTCATCTTAATAGTCTGATCCTTGCACAGGTAAAGACTCAGGGCAAATTGATCAGATTGGGGGATTTAAACCTCTGGAAGGATGATCCTAAAGACAAAACCGCTAGGGAACTTATCAGATTTACGAAGAATTTAGGCTTTATACACCACATCCATGTACCGACGCATATCAAGGGACACATATTAGATTGGGTTTTCTCAGCTAATCTGGAAATCTGTGCCATAAACATATCAGAGTGTCCCTGGTCTGATCACTCTTATTGAATTTGGGGTAGACATACCAACTCAAATAAAGTCAGAGACCTCTAAATATAATTGGATTACCTTAAGAAATATGAAGAGGGTGACTCGGGAGGCCATGAGGGAGTGGATACCTCCCCTAACTCAAGAAGAGGTCTCTCCCATTGTGGGTCTAGAGGAATTGACTGACACATTAGCAGACGCCATGGAAGCAAAAGCCCCGCTGAAAAGGCGCGAGGTGACCAATCATATAAAGAACACCTGGTTTACGGAAAACCTTAAACATGTGAGAATTCTAAAAAGAAAAGCATTCTATAAATGGAAAAATAAAATTGAGGAGAACCAACTCATTTATGCTGATGCTGCTCATGTTTTTAAAAGAGCAGTCATCAACACTAAAAAGATCTCCTCTGAGGCACGTATTCAAGAGGCCCAATATGATACAAAAGACATTTTTACCATTCTAAAAGAACTGGAAAAACCAGAGTCTTACATCAAGTAGAACTAGATAAAAAATCCGGATTGGTGTACATCCATTCCAACACACCATGATAGATAAAACCACCAAAATATAAGAGGGAATTGAAAAAAATAAAAATAAAAGATAGGTCCTGTTAATGTCATAGAAGGGCCTCCTGAAACTACTAACAAACTACAACTGATAGCGGAATTCAATTTAAAGAATATTTCTGAGGACGATCTGAGGGTCGTTCTTGCGAAACTGAAACCATCGCCATGTAAAGGAGACCAATTTCCAGCAGTATCCTTTAAGCTTGCTCTGAACTACTTATCGGTTCCCTTACTAAGATTGTTAATACCTCATTTAAAGAATGCACAGTACCCAACAAGCTGAAAGGGTCCTGGATCACTCCTCTTCTAAAAAAAAAAAATAACCTAGACCCTGGTGATGTAAAGAATTACAGGCCCATTACCAAGTCTCCTTTTATCTTAAAAATCCTGGATAGAGTAGCACATGAACAACTGGCAACATTCATTAAGGAATATCCTATCCTGAACAATGGACAATCAGGCTTTCGTCCGGTTTACAGCATGGAGTCAGCTCTTTTGGAACTCAAATCCAATATGATGACAAAAATGAATGAAGGATCCACAATACTACGGATGTCCTTGGACCTCTCAGTGGCATTCGATTTGGTGGATCACCAACTCCTCTTGGAAAGGCTAGAGGATAGAGCCCACTTCAGTGCGAATGCCAGAAACTGGATGCAGTCTTTTCTAGGCTCGAGAACTATTCGGGTATGCAGCAGACAAGTGCAGACAGACCCAATAACTATGAATTATGGAATTCCTCAGGGGGCAGCATTATCACCGATTTTATACAACCTATTTATGGTTTCGTTCTTTAATGACTTAGAAAAAAAGAACATATGCTTCTCGAACTATGCTGATGACTCTCAGTGTCTTATCACCCTTTTAGGGAACTACTATCAGGATGTCACGACGGTAGAGGAAATATATGACTTCATTCGTAACTGGATGGACGCAAATGGCATGGCCCTGAATCCTTGGAAAACAGAGTTGATGTTGATCAGCTCTAGACCAAGAATTAACAAACTGACATTAGATCACAAAACATTTTGTATCGCTAACCACGAGATCCATGTCAAAGAAAAAAAACATAATTCTCGGCGTGACCTTCGATCAATCATTAAATATGTCAGCTCATGTTAATAATCTGGTGTCTTCGTCCACGTACTACGTTCGACTTCTAGCACACATAAAACCATGTCTGTCACAAGCAGAATGTGAAACCATTGCAAGAGCCATTGTATCTTCAAAATTGGACTACTGGGGGGGCTCTCTTCTCATTGGTATAAACAAAGCTGAACTGAAAAAACTTCAAGTCGTTCAGAATAGTGCAATAAGAGCCCTCATGGGTTTACGAAAATGTGCGCATGTCTCAGATGTAAGCAGGAAGCTGCATTGGCTGCCAATTGAGGGAAGGGTGAAGTTTAGACTTCTCACCCTCACGTGTAAGGCCTTATCCGGTAATGCACCACCCCACGTTATCAACAGACTTAATATCATGCAGGCATTACGCTCACTGCGCTCTAATGGAGACCGGAACCTTCCTGTACATAAAACCTCCCTAGAATTAGTTAGAATGGGTGCTTTCTGGTCAAGTGCTGCCATCACATGGAATGCCCTACCACCCACTATAAGAAACTGTGGGACAATCAAAGAATTTAAAAACAAACTTAAGACACAGCTTTTCAGAAAAAAAGGTATCCTGCCCTTGCGCCCCCTGGATGAGTTTATCTTAACGATCTGCGCCTGTATGCCCCCGGACCAACTTGGTTGCGCATAATAAATAATAATAGTAATAATAATAATAATATATTTGCTTCAAAGTGCTGTCAGGCACTGCAGCGTGGTGCAAATCAATGCAATACAGGAATACAATAGAACACTATACAATGCAGAACAAATGCACGGTTCAGAAAGGTGCATCAAAAGAAGAGACAGAAGTGCATTGTGGGGATTTTGCCCAGCTTGTGCACTTCAGCCTCAGGAGTGTCCCTGAGGAAGCCTGATGTCCTTGAAACCTCTGTTCTCTGGCCTGTCTGGCTATGTGGATTCTTTGAAGTAATCTAATGGAATGTTATGTTGTGTTATGTTATGTCAATATGCTTTTGCTCATCACCATGCTAGTAGTCTTTTGGCACTGAGGCCTGCCCATGTAAAGGATTACCCAGTTCTACTACATACCATACTCCACTTCATTAAGGACAGGGGTCGCACTAGGAGGCATAGGGTTGTAAACAAGCTAGCAGTTAAAGAACTGAAACTGATGTGGTTATGTAGGTATTGCATCTGCTGTGTCCTGCGCTCTGATCATAAACTATTCAGGGGGAGGAGGACAGGGGTTGGCTTCTGTGGTGTGGATCCTCAGGTGACCAGACTGCCATTGGCTTAAAGAGCATAGAAATTGAAGAAAGCCCTCTCAGAAAATGCTTCACGTTCCCTTGGTCACCAGTGCAGAATTGCATGGATACTGGTTCCAAGAACATTGAGCGACATTTTATTTGAGCCGTGTTGTTGTGAGTGAGAATACTGATGTTTCACCCACATTGTTACATCTTCAGGACTCAATAGATATGAGAGAGGGAATATGTAAAAGTTATCTTTGTCTTGTGATGAGAATGCCTGTGTCTCTCCATCAGGCTTGTCATATCACGAGACACTGTTTTTTGTTAAACATATTGAATCTTGCCAAAGTATTGGGTCCTGAGGAAGCACAGACTGTGCGAAACATGCATTGGCTCATAGTCCTACACATAACAGCATGGATCAAACAAAATGTCTTACAACCTTCGTCACAATTATACCTTGTATTTTGTATCCACCTTGTATTTTGAAACACTTGTGTATAGGCGCATTATAAATAACCTATCAATTAATAAAGCTAATTAAGAGATGTGCAGAGTTTTATCTGATGGCTTTAATGGCAGAAACTGGCATGGTGCCACATTTAGAAGTCAGTAATGGCCTTCGTGTAGATGAGGCATAGCTTCCTGCCGCGAGATTGCTATGAAGAATTCCAGGCATTTAAGCACACTGTGTGCTATATTCAATTTTAGAGACAATGAGAGTTTTCCACCATGTCAGCTGAAAAGTCAACAACTTGCCTGGCAGAAAAGTCAACAACTTGCCTGGCACACCACCCTTCTAATAATACTGCAGAATGTCAATTTGTGGGACGGGGGCAGGGGTGTCACATCTGTAGGACTTCTGGTAACCTTTCAGAGGGAAGAGACCGCGAAGCGAACTGTGTATCCTGTTCTCCTCGGCTGCTCTCTGGATAGTGTTACGTGGCCAATGAACACTGCACAGCCCTAAAGATTCCATCCAATCACAACGTCATGTAATTTGGTGAATCTTCAGAACTGATTCATCCGATATCACATCAGCATCTTCTGCTAATCTCTATATTTGGTTTTGTCTGATGATTTCTTTGTTGGGTTCCCCCGCGTGGTTCAGTAATTTGCCGAGGTTCTGCTAGCAATGGCGTGGTTTTGGCACGGGGTCTGCTCCAGATGCTCCCACTCTTGGAAAGAGTTACGCGTTCTAAGCCTCCTATATCAGACTGACCTAAAGAGTGCAGGAAGTGGTAATTACATCTCCCACCCGCCCCCCTATTCCTCCATGACAGTGAGGGACTAGTGAATGGCCCTCTTATTCTCCCCCATTCACTGTGAGTGGCAGGGAGGCACGTCACTAAGGATGCACGCATCCAATCGCTGAATGGTATGATCCAGCCAGGTCTACAGGGCACCCGCAATGACTATGTATGAGGAAAATCTCCATAGAGTTCATGTCAGTGGCCCATATTTTCATATGACTGGAATGTACTATTCAATGAGTCATCGAGCCTGGCATTAGCATAATTGACCTAAAAACATTTGACCTAAAACACTTGATTGAACAATTGATTTAATTATTTTGACCTTTTTTTTTGTTCAAATTTAATTAAATATATATTTGGGGTACACGCTGGTACGTTCCCTTTTGCCTTTTTCATTTGCACTCCCCAGTGCAATTGATGAAAATGTGGCAGCTGGGAGCTGCTTAAGTTAGAGTGTAAAGGTAACAGCTGCACGCCGTCAATGTACCTTTTCATAGAAAGTGAACCCCATACAGTCTACCTATTCTTTCACATATAAACCATATAACTGGTGAGACCTGCTGTCTAAGGTTTGTTTTAAAATGCATGTGTGGCCATCAAAATTAACAGTCCTAACATTAGCCCTTTGTATGAAAAGTTAGAATTTTGCACATAAAAGGGAACTTGCCACCATGACCCTTTTGCTTTATTTGGTGCCTACTGGGCAGCCCTTATCTAACAGAAGAGTTGCAAATCACAGCTCGAAGGAGCACCACAGAATTAAAATGCCAATGACAGCATGGCAGGCTAACACGCCTTAAGAGCGGGAGTCGGCTGACCCACCAATGAGTCCTTATGGGAATTCAGGACGAACATACACGGTTAAAACCACAGAGGCGGCTTCTGTTGCTACACCACTGACTTCTGACTGTTGACCCACAAAAATCCGGATTCATTGCCTGTAATCCGGACAACCGGACACAGCTCTTAAAATACGGTCCGTTCGGACTAAATCCGGATGGGTGGCAGCTCTAATCAGGAAACCGAAATCAACGTTATAAAATATCTAACTCTGCGTGCGCCAAATCTCCCTGGGCCTTTGGTTTAAAACAAAGATAATTATTTGCTTCCCAAATTGTGGACATATTCAATTTACTAAGATAAGCCTAATTAGATTCAATGAGTGCATCCTCCCAGTTCCAGCCGCATGCTGAATGCCCCTGTGGTGGCTTACGCTTATGATCACTTGGCTCTGCCAAATTGCTTCAGCATGAAGACGTCAGCGCTCAGCGCACGGAGTCCATGTGGAGAAGTAGGAGCCGTCAGCCAAGCTGCCAATCTGTTCTCCAGCTGCAACGCCTCTCCTGGCAGATTGATTTGGTCTAGACTCAGGAGAGGCACGGTTGGGTATGACAGTCGAACACGAACAGGAGGAAGGATCGCTCAGGGGAAACGCGTTTGTCTTGGAAGCCAGACAAAGCAGCGCAACATAGGTTTGAATCCCGATCCCATGCTTGGAAACCACTCGCTGATATTAAGCACGTTAGTAATGAACAATATTTAAACACGCCTGGAGTCTAAATGCAAGATTTAGTCGTTCTGCCTGCATGTTGTGTCCAGCTGTGCAATTAGTGCTGTGTGCCAGCATTCACTATGTGACAGACAATATGCATGTGTGCATTCCTTAGTGTACAACACCAAGATGGCCAATTCCATGAATGGTCCCTGAGCATTTAATTGAAGTTGTAGCGAATACACTGTGCATTAAGCTATACTGCTCTTTCCAATGCTGACACAATACAGCCTGTCTTCAGACCCATTTGAAGTGGAGAAAGGAGAAGGAACAACATTTGTGCCATTGAGTAATGGATGGGTATGTGTCAAGGGAAGAGATAACAGGCAGAGGATATCGTCAAGAGAAATGTGTCCAAGACCACATTGGTACTCATTATTGGATGTATGTATCCCTACGTATTATTAGCACATGCAAATTATCATTGACCTCCTCTCGGCCAATCGGAATGTTTAGAATGCAGTCAATAACTTCTGGTATTGACTACATTCAGAACATTCTGTTTTCAAAAGCAGACAGGGAAACAACAATGCAATTTCCAGGAAACATTGCTTTCCACAAGACACTTCCTTGTTAAACAGTGTCTTCTTTTTCTGCAGCGTCCTATTTAACACACCAAAGAGAAAGCTAAACTATGTTGAAATATGTTTACTTTCTTATAGAACAACCGTTTACTTTTACATGACACCTAATAAATGCTCATGTTAAATCCAGTCCAGTTTGACCAAGTTTGCAATTCAATTGCTTAAATTGTGAAGACAACCTTGCTATTCATATACAAAAAAATCTATTTACTTTACTCACTATTAATGCAACATGTTTTACTTCACCTCCAAAACATATATTGCTACTACCATTATGTGCTAATAGTCTTATAGACCTCGGAAGGGGTCATTAGCGCTTGGGATAATGACCCTTCCTAAACATATGGCACTCCGCTTCCCCTCGGGCGTAATGCAATATAAAGTGCATTTGTATAGTGCCTTTCACCACTGGTATGCTCTCAGCGCGCCGTAGGTTGAACTCCCTTGAGGCCCGAAGAAGGTAGGTAGGGGTGGCCAAGTCCCTGCTAGCTACCCATGTCGAGCTGGCATGTGGGTGGGTGCAGAGAGATTCTGGGCAGTATGCGTAAGAGAGATTTATGTGTGCAGGGAGACCACATTTTATCGTAGGGGACAGCAGCATTCTAAAGACAGCGGTGTTGTGTGCAGTATGAGAGGCAGGCGGCACATTATGTGTGCAGCTAAACCGACTTTTATCATGGGGGATAGCTGCATTCTAATAGGTAAGGTGTTGTGCAGAGTGTCATTGAGTAGTGCATGTAGTGGGAGGGTGCAGAGAGGTGGTCTCAGGTAGGCCAGCCTTAAATTTCATCTCAGAGCAATACATTGCCAGCTGCCAAATTCTTCTAAATGTGACACACTGCCAGCCCCCAATTCTTCCACATGTGACACATTGCCCACCCTCAAATCCATCTGAGGTCTATAAGGCATAACCTAGTGGCAGGATACTATTCTGCAATAATTACGCCTGCTGAGGGCGATAAAGATAATATTGCGTTTATTTAGCTTGTTAGCAACGCAGCTCTATACGAAAAGCCGATGCGGTCATACACTTCCAGTGAACGGATTATCTGGGGGCGATAGGTGTTTTCTGAAGAGTACTTCTTTTTTATTTATTCATTTGAATTTTTGTCTAGCTCTGACCCTGCCCAGAGGGTCTCAAAGCGCCTTAGATGGTTCAAATATTGAAAAGGTGGGAGTTAAAAAAAGAAGTTACAAAATGTGTTCAGGAATGGATAAGAAGATTAGGATAGGCATGCGATAGCAGGGAAGGAGGTCAGGTTATGTGTGGGGGAACAGGTATGTTTTGAGACTCTTTCTGAAAGTGGTGATGGAGGATGCAGTGCATATGTGAAGAGGTAGGGTGTTCTATGCCCTCCATGCCCAGTGGGTAAAGGTTTGTTCTTGTGTGAATGTCAGTTTGCGGAGTGGAATGTGTAGATGGTGTTGGCTGGCTTGTCTGGTGTTCGTGTAGGTGATGGGTTTGAGTTTGTCATGAAGGTAAGATGGAGTTTTGAGGTGTATGGCTTTGAATGCAACGTAGAGTCCTTTGAAGGCAATTCCCAAGGGTATAGTGAGCCAGAGGAGCTGGACAAGAGTGGGGGTGATGTGTGCATGTTTGGGTAGGTAGAGGAAGAGTCTGGCTGCTGCGTTTTGTATGGCTTGCAGAGGGGCCAGGGTGTTGTTGAGGAGTGAGGAGAGCATTTTCGTAGTCCAGCTTAGAGATGACTAGTGCTTGGGCTGTGTTGCGGAAGTCATCAGGGGGAAGGATACGTCTGATTTGTCATAGGAGGTGTAGTTGTACATTGCATATTTTGGTGACAGCGGCTATGTGGGGTGTGAATGAAAGGTAGTGAAGCAAAGGGATTTAACAGGTGCGGAGAGAGATATGTCTGGGTTGTCAGTAGCAAGTTCTTGGATCCAGGGGGTGAGGTTGATTTTGAGTCTGAGGGGGAGGGGCAGATGTGGAGGTATTCTGTTTTGGGAAGGGTTTGAGTTTGAGGAAGTCGGTGACCATCCAGTTAGTGAGGGTGGAGAGACAGGTTTTAAGGGTGTGGAGTTGTGAGAGGGATGACATTTGGAAGTATATCTGTGTGCCTGCATATCGGTGGAAATGTGCATTGTGTTTGTTAAGGGTCTTTGGAGATCTGGAGTTTTTCAGCCATATATGATGGGGGGTTAGATAGGAGTGTTTAGAGGGTAACAAAGGCTGTATTTAGGTTATGTGTGCTTGACATGGAAGCAAGTGTAGGTCTCTCAGGACGGGTCTGATGTCATCAAATTCCTTCCTGGAAAAGATGAGATTTTCCACTCAAGATTATACACATCAAGAAAGAATCTGCTCTCAGCAGCTGCATTGCATACAGACTGACAACTGGGTTGCTCAAGGTAAGGTTTTTACAGAAATACTATAATGCATGTGGTGTTTGGTCTCAAATGGACTGTGTGATTACAGTGAACCCAGGAAGCTGATACCTTAAAATGGTTGTTACAGATACTGTATGGGCTAAGCTCATTTGCACAACATGCCTGGGCAGGTGCTATGACCCTGACAACATTAGTGATGTTAGAAAAGATAACATAGGCAATACTCAGAAAGGTAAAGACGCATCACCTGGGATGGAAAATGTGTCTCAGGGTCCAGGTCAACGCTCAGGAGCACGAAAAGCTGTAACAACGAGTGATGAACTAAATAGATGACAGTGCTAGACCACACTTGCCAGCATGACCCATTCCATCTGTAGGTGCTTACCCATTGCTGTTTTATTTTCTTTGCTTTCTGGGATTTGTAGTTGCACTTTTCCCATGATAAAACTTGAACTACAAGTCCCACAATTCAAGGGAAAAAAACAGGACTGGATACAGATTTAAATGGGTCATGTTGGCAAGTATGCTAGATAAGGCGTGGCATAGGAATAGCTTTTAACATCTCAGAATGGAAAACATAAGTAATCATACAAGATGTTTCCATCATAAACACATTACAATAGGTCATACAATAGGTCACGACAAAAGTCAGCACATTCCTGTGATCAAGTGCTTTGTAAGAGAGTATTTGTAGTAGATGGTCACCCAGATAGTGAGGCAGTGCTAGTGGTCATATGTTTGGGAAAATATAGATGAGCATAGTAGCAATATAAACAATATATGCACAGGGTGCCTTTCAACATTTAGCAGAAATATGTACAGATGGTGGAGGCATGAGGGTTAGGTGTAGGGATGACGTAAGAACTCATGGTGGCAACAGTAAAGACAGACACAAGTGATCACAGTTCAAGGGTGTTTATTAAACTGTATATGCGGGTTGTAAAAACGCCTAATCTAAACCTAAATCTAAGATGGCAGCAAGTTAAATCATTAAATAATAAGCCAGTTCTAGTGGTGTCTTGCCAAATACATTGGCCTATATTAAGAGAAACCTATTGCCAATCCTTACGTTAAATACAAACAGAGAGTGTGGGATAGGATTCACAGGAAAGAAAGAAATGTTCATATATAATAAGTCAGGATGCTGTAGTCAGGGTCTCCAATCCCCATGTTTTGAGAACAGGACAAGGCGGGACACTGGAGCACAGCACACACTTGAGCTTTCCCAGCACGAGACTACAGTTTCACTCTTAGCTATCAGGGCCTTCGGTGGGTCCATCTCTTTTCTACAAAAAGTCTCTTGCCTCTGAGGACCTGATGTGTTCCAAAATAATAAACAAAGGTTTCTTTCTGCTTGCACGTTGTGTGATGCCTTTTCACCCCTGGATTCCCCTCTTCCGGGCTCAGATCCTCAAATTGTTCCTTTTTTCAAAAACACAAACAGAAGTTCTGGTTCTGTTCGCACTTGGATGATGCTTTCTCACTCCTGGGTCACACTCTTCCGGGCTAAGACCCCTCTCGACTATCAGCCTTCCTCCATCAGATTCACTCTGGCTCGCATTCACAAGGTTTCTCCTTTGCATTCATATGTCAGTGGGGTGGTGATTTTTCACCTCTGGATCCCTCTCTTTCCGGGCTCAGACTGTTTGCCTCCCTCTCTGTTGGGTTCACTACGGCTTTTAACATAATCTCATCTGTGACATTCACAAATTTTAATGTCTTTTCAAACAGTTCACTGTGAACATCCCTCTGCCGGGTTCACTCTTGTCGACACACTATTCATCGGGTCTTTTGACTTCACCCCCTCTTTATCGGCATCCCTCGGTCGGGTTCACTCTTGCCAACTTTGTCAATCACACAATTCCTTGCACAGTTCTTACGATGCAGAATTCACTTCCCTTAGTGTCACGATCATCTGCCGGTCAAAGACTTTCGACTGTACAGAGGATTTTACTAGACCCCTGTACGACCACTTTGACCCTTTTCTTGCCTTTCTCAATTGCTTCTTGTTAGGGTAGTTTCAACAATAAGGTAATCGCCCAGAGTTTCCCGAGTGAGCACCCACATGGTGCCTTACTCCTCTGTAGCGTGTTTTCTCCTCTCATATTAACAATTCTTTGTACTTTCTGAAATTGCTACTTTTGTTCAACACCGTTCAGTTTCCTATCAGCTCTCCCCTCGACTCACCGGCTGTGATGAACCGCTTGTCTTTCCTTGTCTCTGGAGTCAAGGCCGGTACCACGGTGGCAAGTGTCTCTCCCCAGCTTGGTTATCAGTGGAGGAGGGCCTTGTGTACCATTGACATCTGCTGCAGCACATGCTGGCTATTGTTCGCTGTCTAACAATTCCTTCCGTGTAGGTTTCATGGTCTTTGGTCGGAAAGGGCAAGGTTGCTTCTCTTCTTGTCACCTTCTCGGTTTGCGTCATCTTTCTCCTCCTGTTGATCTTCCGTGCTGATTTAGCTCCCTTGTCGTGCGGTCTGCCTTGCTCGTATTGTGCTCTCATGCTCATGCCCTGTGGGAAAGGGCCATCATGTGTGTGTGATTCTGGTCAATTGCCCGACATTGCCTGAACGCGTGGTGGCGTATGTCAGGTAAACAGCTCTGGTGTTTGTCCGTCTTCTTTCGTGGTGTGCGAAAGTGTTCGTGTTGGAAAAGGGGGGTAGAGTGTTTGAGTATCCTACGGGGTAGAATGGATAAAAGGTGTTATAAGAAGGGAGATACCGCATCTCACCCGTCAGTGTCCCACTTCCACTCCCCGAGGACCCACATCCAGGTGATCCTACCTCACTGGTCCACCACTGGGAACTGGATTCGATAGCGATGCCCATGTCCCGGCAACCTGGATGACAAATCCCCGGGGACTAGTCAGGGAGACACATTCAGGAATAGGACTTGACAAAATGGAAAACATAGGCAATCAGACACTTTATTTGTATTTACTAGTTAAAAAAAATGCATGGTTGCTCAATAAGAAACCCAACACAATAGGTCGCAACAAAGGTCAAAGCATTCTTTGAGTGGGTGCTTTATAAGAGAGTATTTGTAATAGATGTCTGTCCAGTTAGTTCGGGGGCTTCCCAATAGGACATGCAATGGAGACAATACAGACAATCCTAATAGCTATGTAAACATTATATAGAGAGGTAAACAATTTGGAAAAAATGTACTCATATGCGCCAACCTTATTCATAAATTGTTCAAAGGTGAGTCATGCTCCAAAAAATGAAAGAATATCCAATTCCATATTGATAATGTTTCTTTGAAGTTGTTCTTTTATTCTTATGGTATGTTTAGAGATGGACAAACAACAAAAATAATAGTTTTACTGTCTGGTGTTAACGTCACACCTTATAATTTCCACAAAAAAAAATCATGCACAGATCCTTTATACAAATTAATGTATGGTGCTTTACGCCACACCTTTTAAATCTTCACATCAAATAATATGCGCTGATCTCTGGTAGTTTGAGTTGTATGTCTTTATATTTCTCTCTATCTGTGTATAACTCTCTCGACACGTGTTTGCCCATTGAGGTTATCAATAGTTCATCAGGAGAGGAATTGTTTTCTAAAAGAAAAAAACAACTTTTATTTTTGTTGTTTGTCCATCTCTAAACATATCATAAGAATAAAAGACTCACCTTTGAACAATTTATGAATAAGGTTGGCGCATATGAGTAAATTCTTTCCAAATCATTTACCAATGTATAGTGCATCTGTGTAGCAGCCACACAGTCTTGGGAAAACACTCATGCTGACAACCCAATGTACTAATTTCAAATCGTTTAACAATTGTGTGTTTTTTCAAAATATATAAGCAGTCGCCAAGGGAGTGCCTCTTTTCTGGCCGCACCCTTTTTTAATTATATAGAGAGGTCTGCTCTTAAATATTTAATAGCAATATGCACAGATGGGAGGGATGGGCATATAGTACAGGTATCATTAGGGGGCTAGAGCATGAGACCCATTAAGGGAGCGAAGACGGTATTTGGGAGCACATTTGCATGCTGGAATCTTGCCCATGTTCTTGACCTTGGCAGGACAGGGAGTTCCACTGGTAAGGGTCAAGGAGAGGAAAAAGTGATAAGCAGGGGTAGGCAGAGAAAGGGAGAGCGCATGGATAGATGTGAACATCAGTTGGAGACATTTGAGGAATGGTCCATGAGGTGTAGCGTGGCGGCCAGTGTGGAGGTGGGAGAGGGGCCGAGGCTAGTTACACAGAGGATGAATTTCTCAGTTGATAGTTGTGTCTGAGGGCCAAGGAGAGGGGTCCCAACGAGATGCCTAGAAGAGTAGTGAGGTCTGCTCAGCATGAGAGAAGAGATGAGCATTTTAGTGGCGTGTAGTGGGGTGTGGTGGATCTTCCCAATGTTCCTTAAGTTCACACTAGCAGCTGTGGTGGTGGGGGTAGTGAATTGGAAGCGTATTAGTTTGCTGTCCAAGTAAACTCCAAGGCTGGGAGGCCTGGGGGCTGGTGTGTGGAGTGCAGGGAAAAGGATTTGGGTGAGGTGAGGAGGCAGGGAAGTAAATGACCTCCATCTTGGATGGGCTGGGCATGAGGAGTGGATGTGCGATCCAGTGGCTGATGGCGGCTAGGTAGATAGGAGCACATGCGGATAGCTCACACATGCCTTATGAGAAAAAGTTGGATGAACACATCCAGCTAAGTCCGGCGCTCTCCGTTGGAGCTCTTCTGGAGCTCACTGTTCAGATTGTGTTTGTTTTAATGTTTAATAAGCTTAGAGTTCATCGCTCATGGATATCTAAAATCGTATTTAGAGCCACTTAGAAGAATTTCAAGAGTATAATCCTGAATCTGAGGAGCATCGACAGCTGGGTGTTTTCCTAAATAAGAAGCAGACTTGTTTCATTTTGTGTACGGTTGTTTTAATGCCAATGCATTTCGGAGCGTATCTCCTTCTTCAGGGCGTTAACCATACCACTTATTGTAAATTCTCCTCGGAGCGGATTCAGTAAAGGCTCACGTCGCCGGGTCACGTGGAAACAGTAGTTAGCTCATACATGCCAACATTATCTATTCCATTCTGGAGACCCTAGTCAAGTCCTGGTTTTAATCTTGCATTCTGGTATTTGCAGTCCTAGATTTATAATGGGGACATCCAGGTCTCCAAGTCAAAGAAGGCAAAGTAAAAACCAGGACTGGACTAGCGTGGAATTGATAATGTTCGCATGTATGATAGCTGAATGGTAAAGGCTGTAAAGTAGAAAAAGATCTGGGTGTCATCTGCAAAAAGTTGGTTGAAGGTATAGTAGATAAAGACTGCGGGCCACGCACAGAGCCTTGGGGGACATCCACTGGGGGAGGGGTGGGACTGGAGATCCTCCTGGAGGGACTCATGTGCCAGGCTGCACAGAGATTGAGAAGGATTAGTATTAAGGAGATTTTAGAGTGGTGAAAATGAGTTTAAAAGTTGTGCATGTGGGATATTGCTAATTCTGTAGCGTGTCGGCTGCAGAACCCCTGTTGAAGGGTCCATTGGCTTTGATATTCGGGGATCTGGGTGAAAGGAAATGGAGGGGTTCACCTCTAGAGTGGGCCTGATGAGGTTAGAAAACAGGAGATCACAGCTGAGCTCTGTTGGGTCATGAACAAGCATGCATTGGCCCAGGCAGCACAGTGCTGGCTCAGGATGTTAGATATTCATGGGTGGGGTCCAGGCACTTCATTGCCAAACAGTGCAAGTAGCTCTGCAGTCCTTTCCAGGGCTGACACAATCAGGCCCCGCCCCTGTGTCTCCTTGGATGCACAGTAGGAGCCATGTGTGTGATTGTGAGCAATGGACGCGCATCTGCTAAGCAGGGGTGTTGCTAGGTCTGGAAAAGATCCGGGGCTACGCTAATGTCGGGACTGTCGGGGCTAGCTAGTCATTTGGCTGTAGCTCCTGAGCTTCTATCCGGGGCTACAACCAAACGATCCGGGGCTGTAGCCCCCTCAGCCACCCACCCCAGCAATACCTCTGTTGCTAAGCAAAGACCTCCGGCAGAAGGGGTTGAGATGGGACATTTCCTCAAGGTCACATAAGGATCCATCATTTGTCATGATTTCCAAAGCAACATTATATTCAAACGCCCACATTGTGTGACGTTGTCCCGTCACTATATGTCCGTCTCTGTCTAAGTGTATGCGCCCTGATGACCGTGGGTTTCGGCGCAATATAGATAAATCAATAAATAATAAAAATTAAAATGGGATATTGCAGAATTTCTAGCACAGGTGTTTGGTAAGCACGCAGAAGCTCTTTCTGATTACACCAAAACCCAGACCGCGGTTCACCTATATTTGCAGTTACTGCTACCATAGACGCTAAGTCCACTTATAGGACAGGCTCTGTGAAGCTCACTGCATCTATGATGTTATCAAAGATGGCGTAAAGAAATGACTCACATGTGACAAGAAACAGTACATGGGATGGCACAAATCATCCAGATTGCCGACTAGATGACAGTGCAAGGCATGTGGACGGGGCATGCACATCGCTTACTCCGCCCCGCCCCTCCTTTTCTAAAATTCTGCGACGTTCTCCTCAATGTGAGAGGAAACATAAGCTCAGTAAATGAAGTTCTTCCCATCTTAGAAGGATAACCTTCTAGCAGAAAATGACTCGTTTGGTTATTCTAGGTTTTCATAATGTGCTTTGTTCTGTGACACACGTGGAATATTCTTCTTATGGCTACCATATATGTTGGCTAAGATCATAAGAAATGAACATTGTAAAATGTGTAAGTGAGTCAGCCTACAATGTGAGTAAATTGCTGGGAGCTATGCAGCTCCTGCGCCTAGACTAGGAGAGCCTGGTTAGCTTACCAGCAACAGTTACTGCTACTTTTGGTTCCCCAGGCCAGCTGGTGCCTTGCACACAAACGGGATATTACCTTTGAGTCTTTGAGAATGTAAATTGAAAAAGAATGTGGGAACCTCTAACTAGAATGGATCATACATAATGGACAAAACTTCGCTGATTTGATCGTGGTGGATTTGATCGAATTTTTGGGGTGACCGTTTTTGCTGCAAATATATGTGTGGGGGGTTGGGGTAATAATTAATATGTGAGTTGAGGGGACTGCAGGGGGTCTCTCCCTGCATATATTTGCAGCAAAAACGACCAAAAAAGAAAACAAATGTGATCAATTCCTCCACGATAAAATTAACTCGAATCACACAGATTCTGCATCTCATGTGGTAGTTAGATTTGCGGTGCGCCAGGTCGTTGCTCCTGGTTCCCCAGTGCTGTTCCTGCTTACTTTGTAACGCCAAACCCCCAGGAGCTGGTTTTATCTGCTGCTCAACCAACCTTAATTTCAAATCCTGATAATTAATTGGATAACTGTTAACATATTACCTTTGTTCATTACTCATTAGGGTATGCGCTGTATTTATTAAGCAATAAGCCCCGAGCAGTAAGGGCAGTACCACTTCAGGTAATGCCCCGGGCCCCTGGTTACAGGCCTGAAGTGTATAATGCGCCCCCCCCCCTGTGATGGCCTTATTGCTATTAGTACTGCAGTGTTTCGGAACAGAAAAAATAATGTAAAGAAATTGGCCGCCGGGAAGAGAAAATGAAGTCCATTTTCCCTTTCCATGGCGGCCATTGAAAATAAGTGGAAACAAATAAACAAACAAAATGGCCACCATGGAATGGGAGAAGGGACTACATGTAGTCCCTTTTCCCTTCCGATGGTGGCCATTTAAAATATAGGAAAAAAGTAAACAAAACAAATGGCTGCCATGGAAAGGAGAGAAGGGACGACGTGTAGTCCCTTCTTCCTGTCCATGACAGCCTTTTCGCGTGTCGGGCGCGGACGCACTAGGGGAAGAAGTGTTCCCGGCATGTCCACTCCCGAAATGGACAGAAAAGAAGGTAAGTGAGGGTGGGGAGGGAATTCTGTAGATGGGGCAGAGGGGAGGGAAAGACTTACCGATTCCCCGGCGAGGGGAGATGGCGGCCGCCAACCCTTAGGAGGTTTAGGGTGGCGTGATTACCATCTGGTAACGCCCACACTCTGAGCCTCCCATTCTGGGAGGCCACCACAACCCCCTTGCCGGGTACTAATGATACATAATTAATGTGATTGTTAGTTTTATAGTGCTTGATTTTATACAAATATATATATTTGACGGATGAACATTTATGGAAATGTATTATTTCTGAATAAAGATGAACTATTCACCTACTAAGTAATTGCGTTTTCTTAAATATCTTCTTTTGTCGAGAATACACCCCAGTTTATTCCTCAAAATGTGCTCCCTCTTGGAAAGGTCTGAACTGAGATTAAAACCAATCATCCTTTTCTTCTGTGAGCATCAAGGCAATGTGTAATTTGTGCATGCTGATTTCTGATGCATTTGCACAATGCCTCAGGCAGACTGAAGTGCATCAAGGCACATGCACACATGACAGTTTTGGGCCAGGAGCTTTCATGAAAAATGAACGTTTTCAGAGATTTGCGAAACGACGCGTAACGTTTCCTTTATAATGGGAACATATTCCAGGGGCGGATTCTGCTTCTAGGATTGTATAATCTCCACAGGATTTCAAGTTTGATTTAGGCGCAGTACAGAGATCATTATTCGAAGAAATGAGGGACCAGACTGGGCGGTACTTATGCAGTGCCGGCCACTGATTGGTTGATGATGCCTCTGACTGCGCACATTGGTTACAGTTTGCATAAACACTAATAATTAACAGCACATTTTGAAAAATGCAATTGCAGATCCTGCAGTCTGGTGCTCGAGTTCTTTGCTTGGTCTTTCAGAACCATGGACCTCCCACATCCCCCAATCCGTGTCCTGTTCAGATCCCCCATACAGACAATTCACCCTACGTGTGATGGTGGCATTCCTGTAGGACACATGCATTTAAAATCTTTCACCAAATACCTACCAGGAAAAAATGGTACCTTGTGAATGTTTAACTTAGCACTTATTCACAAATGGACCCAATTTGTGACTTTATGTAGAATTGTTCAACTTGCAACACGTGCAACTTACTAGCGGACCTTCAAAGGTGGGAGTTTCACAAAGTGTGTGAACAGGAGGGGCAAGGTAAACACATTGCAAATGTTGTTGAAGCAGCTCAAACCCTTCCTTTTCGTTTCTGCTTTCTTTCTTTCTCTCCCTTGCTGACCCACTGCCTGCTGCACTGACTGGTTGCCTGGCTTCCCCCTGAATGGGACCAGACTCCCCATGACCTGCAAGCACCTGCACTGGTTCTGGGCCTCTGCACACTTAGGAGTTGTATCTTTAACCCTACAGTCCCCTTCCTCCTTGCACTACCCTGAGCCCTCCCGGCTGCACTTACTCAGAGCAATGCTGCCCTGACTGCACTTCCCCCGTCCCTCCCGCTGGCACTCCCCTGGCACTTCTCCTCTCCCTCTCATCCCTGGACTTGCACGATCCCAATGACACAAGGCCTAGTAAGATTGTTTGTTTGTCCTTCCTATGTCTCCCTACCTTTTTTTATTTTTTTATTTTGCATTTTTAAAGTGCTCACACAGCTCGGGGGCATCGAGGCACTGTTACAGGAATATGTCTCGTAGTTGCGTATTTATAACATGCTTAAACCCGGAGGTTTCTAAGCGCGGACCTGGGGCTCGAACCTGTGTTGCTTCGTGTTGTCTTGTTTCCAAGGCAAGCACGTTGCCACTGAGCTATCCTCCGGGGACCTTGACTTGTAGCGCCTAGAAACAGGCGTGTTATAAATGACTCATTATACCATATCACCCAACCAAGGAGTAACTTGCAAGGGTGTTCACAAATCATTGCAAACACATTTCCCACTTATCTGAATAAGTGGTGCCAGAAAGTATGGGCTGTTGCATAACTGACACACTTGCATACATTGCACTCACATAGGCTGGCAATGTCAGGCCTACATACAGTGTGTCTACTTTGTGAGCACGGCCAATGTCATGTGTACGTTCATACAGGCCTAGTTCCTTATGCTGTGGGCTTGCTTCTTCCTGAAAACTAAGGGCATTAATAAGTTATGATCACACTTAAGAGGACATTACACCTGTAGTACATTACATCTGTAGTACGTTACACAATTGTGGGCCATAACCCTTGTACATATGAAATTGTATAACTGTACATACAGGCAGGGCTCCAGATAAGATTTTGAAGCAGGAGTATTTTACTCCCAATATTTTAAAGTTGGTAGTGAAATGATTTTAAGAGAGTAAAACTGTAAGCCCCATTCCTAATGAGAGTATTCCTAATGAGAGTATTCCTAATGAGAGTATTCCTAATGAGAGTATTCCTAATGAGAGTATTTTCTTAGCGAGTAAATCATGTTTAACTGTAAAACAGAAATGTTTTTGGATATATATTACTCTGTACCTAGTTATCCATGCAGATTAAAAGATGCATTTTTACTCCTTCAGATCAGACAGTAATAATAGCAGTTTCTTCCTGTGTGCACTGCATGTACTACTATTCCAAACATATAAATGGAGCTGAGTGGGTGAAAGCTGGGGAGCAAGCACCTTATGTGCCTGTTTCCTATTGTTTGCTGGGCGTATTTTTGCTCCCTATATTTCTTTTTTGGGAATATTTGCCTATTTTTAGGGAGTAAAAGTGCCCATATACCCCTTTTCTGTAGGGCTGCATGCCAGTTGCAAACATAACGTGTCGCAACTGCTGTCATTGCTCAACTGAATAGGCTCTGTTGACCTGCATGGGCTTTACACTCTGACCTGCAGTCCAAACATAGATTTGTGCACCCAGGGCTCAACACACTGAGCTACTCTGGCAGGCAGTTGGACCAGGTAGCTTTTGATTGTACATGTGAAATTGAAAGTTTGACAATTGTAGCTTGGAATGCAGAAATAAAAATGTTAATAAGTTACATTTCTGTTTCATTATAGATTAAACAAAATCATATTTCCTTTTAATATGGAAGGGTAAAAAGTAACAAACAATTGCCATTGTGAGATTCTCTTTAAGAGATTACACTTATTGGTAATGTGATTTTTGTGTTAGTGGCAAGGGCACAAGGGGACAAGGGCAACTGCGGGTACAACACGGGTACAACTGTGGGGAGGGACACCCGGCACACCTACCCTTTAAATGCTACTGTATATTTTATGGTGGTTTGGCGCTTATGGGAAATGGTAAGGGGTTAGAACTTGGGGTGGTGTTATGTAGGCACCCGTGTGCTCCCCTGTTTCAATGTACAAGTTGAAAAACAACTTCTTTCTAAATTATGTTTTCAACTTTTGGTTATTTGATATAATGTATTAACTTTGCTATTTTTTTTAGATGACATTTTCGAATAACAATATTAAAATAAGGCATTTTCAAATCTGAATTCTGAAACCCACAACCTTACCAAATATTAGCACCCGGGCCGTGGGGGGCAACCAATCCGGTCCCTTGCCTGCATTCCATGGAACCTGAAGGCTACTTCCACCGCCCCGCATGGACATCTTCCCCACACCCGCCCTTTTTTTTTAATGTACGCGTTCCCCCATCCCACTTACCCCTTTTCTTCCTTACGTAGCCCCGCCTTCCAGATGCATGGTAGAAATTTGGTGTCCATATTTTCATTCAATGAATGGGATGTGTGCAGCGTAAAAACACACCTTTCTTAGCTCTCTGGGTTTTCCAGATTGGAAACCCGGGGTCCTAAAAGCGTTAAGCACCCGTTACAAGGCTTGTAAAGAGTGATAACACCCCGGGGCCCTCATTAACCACTGTCACTATGCTCGGGCCTTTAACTCAGGCCCCGGGCCGTTATCATCCGTCCCAGCCATTGGAACGGATGCTCAATTAAAAAACGGTTTGAAATTCAGCACGAACAAAAGGCTTGATTTTACAAAGCAGGTGTTTTAAGATTTTGGGCCAAAGAGCAAGCTTTGAATGTTTTCTTTGTAGAATAGGTTTATGATGTGTCCTTTAAAATCTCACAAACCACCCCGTAATCTCCTTTGGTTAATAATTTTAATCCATTGCTAATTTCCCACACGTTCTAATCAGGTTAAACTCAAAATAATTCATGGGCATTGGGCATAAGTAAGAATACATGAACATACTTTAGATACAATACTAGTAGATCATGTTATGCGGTTTTAAGTATTTTTGTATAGCGCAGTGTACATCACAGAAACAGTTTGCATGCAACAGCTTATTTCATGAACAGACTTATTTGTAAAACAGCCCCTGGCTTTATTACAGAAACGTTGCGCTGCTGCAAGGGCAATTTTGCATGATATTGGACCCATGGCAAAAATTGCCCATATGCAAATAACTTATTTGCATAATGTGCAAATAAGTTCTGTATTCCCCCTTCCTCGCACCTCTGACTGTACGCATGCATGACCTAGTATGCTAGGATTAGTATGTTCGTCTGTCCTGTCCCCCTAGCCCCCTTTTTGTCCCTCTCCCTAGCTTGGCCACAACTGTAACACTGCATTTGCACTAAGAGAAATGCCGTCAGGCCTACTATGCTAGTTTTACTGCAAGATCATTGGGAAACTTCAAGGCATAAGAATGATTACTGTGCTCCTGTGTTCCCTTCCCGCCTTGAAGCGCTTTGAAGCACTCCCCCTGTGTATAAGCGCTGTATAAATAAACAATTACAATTACAATTCTCGCAGTGCATTTTTGTACCAGGGTAAGCTTGCCCTCGTGATAATTCCATTCCGGTGTTAGTACCAGGGCAAACAGTGCCCTGAGGAAAATTGCAATAAAAGAATCGTTTTTGTGCTATGTCCATTTTTACCATAGTGCTAAAACTTTGCAAAATGGACCTTGTGCTGCCACAAAGTTTCTGTGATAGGACACCTCGCCCCTTTATTTTTCTTAGCTGATGTGCAAGAAAATTCCATAGGCCTGGCGCTAAGGCCGCGAGGGATCTGCCAACACTTTGTTATTTATTTAATCTCAGAATGCTGGGTAACATAGCACTGGCTGATCAGAGAGTGCTAAGGGGCACGCCATGTTTTAATTTATCATTCAGGAATTGCAGTCCTGGGCTCTGCAGCACTTAAATAAGAAATAATGCCCATGGTTGGGGACTCGATCAACCAGTTACTGCACAGTACCCAATTTACAAGCCCAAGCGAAGTGAAGGCCCGAACTCCGGGCCCTGATGTCTTTCCGGGCGGATCCAGCCAGCATTATTCCAATTAACATGCCGGGGCTGCGCCTGAGGTGCCAATAGTGTTATTGGGAAGAAAAGACGTGACTGCGGGTCTTAAGAGAAACAGTCACAGAAATAAAAGGCAGACTCTGTGTGGAGTCTGTCTTCTATTTCTATCAGGGAGGAAGCAGGGCTGCTGGGAACCAGGAGTAGAGGCGGAAGGGCAGGTAAGTGAGAGGGTAAGAAGGAGGATTCACGGAAGATGATGGGGGAATCGGTGGAGAGAGGGAGGCAGGAATGGTGCCCCGTACCAGTACACGGCAGACCTGGGGTGAATGATAACAGCCTCAGGATGGAACACAGGCTTACACCATGAGCTCCAGCCAGCATTCCCGCGATCCGGATTGTCTGGTGCCTTCTCCCCAGGCGCTGATGTACCATGTGCAGCACCTGGAATTCCCCTCGCCATAACACTGGGAGGCATTGCAGTGAGGAGGGCCTGGGAAGATGTGGGTTTGGCAATTAAGATGGCCGACTAGATATCCCGCTGCATTTTGTAACCACTGAAGGTGCGTAGTTAGATTCTGCCCATTACACCATCTATTATAATGATTGTAGATATGTTTCAATTTTTAGTAGTAGTAAACTATTTAAGAACGAAATACATGGCTAAATCAGTTAAAAGAAGTTAACAATTGATTTAAAAATGTAAAAAAAAATAATGTATAGAAAATAAGCTTCTTGACTAATGGTATTGTTAGGTGTTTTTTTAATCAATTTTCATGTGTGTGATTGCCTCTTTGAATGTTTTTTTTTAATACAACTTCTTAGAAGGACAAGTGGCATTCGGCCACACGAGATATTAAGGAATTTGATGACTAGATTTCACCTTTTAATGCGGTATGGGGGGGTTGGAAAAAGATTCCCTGTGATAAGAGAATGTGTAGGATGTGCAGCTTGGAAGTAGAGACTGTGAGGAATATGTGTAGTACTTGTCCTTGTCTCTATAATAGGTATGTTAAGGGGTTTTCCTCTTTTGTAAGTGAAATACCTTCTATACAAACGGATCAATTTTGCAGTATGATTGTTCTCATCACTTCATCTGTGTATTTTATATGGAAAGAATAATAGAAAGTAGCTTTTAACAACCAGATTGACTCGAGAATGTGTAAACATTGTTTTTTAATGTTTGGATGAATTCAAAATACTTTTAGACTAAGGATTATAGTGCTACATCATTTCTTGTATTTATTGCGTTTTCATTTTTATTGGATGATATGCTAGTTTGTTGTATTTCTTCTCTGGCATGTGAACACATTTTTTATTTGTCTGGATGTGTAAAGGTTTGTATGAAACCAAATACACAAATAATAACAAAAAGAAAAGAAAATGATTTAGGTTGTTGGCAGAAATGTTTTATAACCTTTATTAAAAAAAAGTAAATGCATGATTTTTACATTTTATTCTACATTTCATCAATTGTTTTTAAGGCTGTATTTATTAAACAATACTATGTTGGGGCATTTTCTTTTTCGATTCTGTTTTTAATTGCCTGTCGTTTGGATTTGTACAACATAGACTAGATTTTTAAATATTTTCGGATTAGAAGACTTTAAAGTACTCATCCAAGTTGATGAGAATATATATAGTACAACAATGGTTGCTGTTATTTCCACCTACGAGGGTCTGCGACCTTTGGCTCTCCAGATGTTTCGGACTACAAATCCCATCAGCCCTATCCAGCATACTCAGTGACTAGGCATCATGGGAGTTGTAGTCCTACTGTAATCTCAGCTACTATTTTTCGTGTACATTGAGCAAAATATATTGACTGCTGCAAGCATGTATCAAAAAAAGAAACCCATTTATACAATCCAGTCCAGCTATATTATAGGGCGGGCATTCGTTTCTGTGCAGAAGTGGAAAGGTGGACAGTACTGTCAACCCCCTCCTCTACCAAGGGATGGGGCACGTTCAACCACTTACCATCTAAGGTACTGTGCTAAAAAGTGTTTGGAAATGCTTTTAGGGCAGCATTTACATTTTACCACAACCTTTTGCATTGAGGTAAAAATGTGTGGAACTCCGAACAGTTATTTAACGCGTGATCACGTGGTATTTACTGAGCATGCTATTCCCTGAGAAAGTGCGTGAGGTAAATATATCATGACCTACCATCACGTAGCTGGTAAACATGGTGGATATTTGCAATGTTACCTCCTGAATTTACGGTTACCAGCTGACTCATAAAGAGGCCCAGGGTGTCCGTTGAGCTGTGTCTTTTGCGGCAACAGTGCATTTGTTAAAGATGGCGCGCTAGGCGGCATTTCGAATACCGTGGGCCTGACGTCCAAACCGTTTTTCAATTAGATTTTCCTATTGAAAAACTCTTATGAAAATCCGGTCCGCCTGTTCTTACCATAAACAGCTGACTCATACCGCGGCCCCTGGTGTCCCCGGCATTCCGCCCAGTGGCTCCGTACAGAGTTAATCTGTTCAAGATGGCGGACCGGTCAGCTGTTTGGCTTTCCACAAGGAGCCTTTAGATAAATCCAGCACCTCTGCTTGCTACTTACTGCTGCCGCCTTTTTCTACTGTTTTTAGAGTGACAAATCTACATGTCTGGCACGAATGACCAACACATGTTTATCGCTCTGTTTTTATTTTCTGCTCCACTGCCTCTCTGACATTTTTATATAAAAAACAAACTGTGCTGGAGAAGTGCCTCCAAGTTTATGAGACTAAGAATAACATTCACAAGGGAAGACATTAAAAATATGCAGCTATTCTCTGAGAAGGGAGGTTTTTGTCCCAATGTCTGTTTCTTTGTGGAAGGCCAATATATATATATATATATTCGCAGACAAAATGTAGTAAAGGTTCAGTTAAGTAGCGCAGATTTATCCTGGGTGTTAGTCTTAGCAGTGCACAGTGGTGGCGCAAGTTATGGTTGCTTAGCTTACCATAACTGGTGAATTTCTGAGGTTTTTTGGTTTTATTTGTAACCATAACGTCCCTTTAACAAAGTTTCTTCAGTGAATTTCATAGGTTTTTATTAGTGCATGCTAATTTCCTACAACTTACTAATATCATATGTAACCCAACATATCAAAATGTTTGTATACTTTACAAACTTTCACCTTAAAACTCTGGCATTTCCCACCTTCTAGCATAATTTTTAACACTTCTATACACATTTTTCAACTTTTTCCACTGTTTTTGCATTCATCGACGTCTGCGAATGTCTGACGTCATCGCAGACTTTTTGAACAGTGTCAAGTGACCTCGCACGTGCGCGTGTCATCATGACGTGCCCGCGAATGCGCCCACACTTCGCGATTGGGTCCATACTTCGCGAACAGTTCAGAACTGCATTTTCTACTGATCTAGGAATTTTCAAGTTCAAAATGTACACAGCTCCTACACCTAGCATTACTCATTATCCATTAACAATCTAGCACAGAGCACATATTGAAAGAATATTAGCAAAACTGCTATTTATCTTAAAAATGGCATCAACTATTGCCATCTCTCCTACACAAGAGCCATCACCAGCTGGAGGACCTACACAAGAAAAAAAGCACAGTACTTCCAAAGACAATGAAGAAGACCAAGAAGAAGAGGTAGAGGAAGTGCCTACCTCTAGCACCTGGAGAGAATCATGGGTGTGGCAGTTCTTTTCCACTATTAGAAATGTACCAAAGGCAAAAGCTACCAAAGTGAAATGCACCGAGTCGCAGTACCACATGGACAGTATTCCTACGGGACCACCTACATGCGCCGCCACGCCAAATCCAACCAGTGCAATGCTCTCAGAAAGGTTGTTCCTTTCTGAGCAAGTAGTAGGCTGTCTTCCTCCACCTCATCTTCCTCAACCAATATTGTAACCACACAACCTTCTTCTGTGGGACACAAAATCCCACCAGCTCGCTTACAAGCGATAATAGAGCCTGTTGATCCATATCTTTCAAAGACAACAGTACTCTGTATATACTGCAACACACCACTCTGCAGGGGGGAACAATTTCGAAGTCCTTTTCAAGCTGTAATCAAGGAGCATGAGAAACACTGCCCCCTACCTTAGATGTAACACACGCGCAGCAACTTCCCCTTTCCACCTGTCCTTTAGGAACCAGCTTTCACAGTTAAAAAATAGAACTAAAAAAAATAATCTTATAGACTCCGTCTACTTTACATTTCTCAGTAAAATAGATAGACTCAATAAAATGTTCCATCATTTTCATAAGTATTTTGTGTTATGCTAATGGAAATAATGTGGCGTTCATCCCCCGTTCCAGAGGCTGGAATGGGGGATAAAGGCCCGGCAGCCCAAGTTATTGTCCCAAGTGAAGCAAGGGCAGATAACGAGGGCTCCGGACCGTTATCACCCTGTTCCAGCCCCTGCAATGGGGGATGAAGGCCGTTAGCACCCCGGGTTGCCAAAGCGGTAACACCGGGTGGTAAATGAAAAAGGATTTTCCTTCCTACAGCTGGACGCGCGCGGCGTACCGCTGTAGGAAGCAAAATCCTTTTCCAAGATGGCCCCCAATGAACGGGAAGGCGGGGCTCCATTAGGAGCCCCGCCTTCCCTTTCGTTGGCAGCCTCCGGGAGGCAAACAGAAGGAGCCAATGCGGCAGCAGCACCTGCCAAAATAAGGTCAGTAGGGGGTGAAAAGAAAATGGGATGGAGTGTGGGGAGGAAGTTGGCGGCTGAGAGAGCCGTCCGTCAGGCGGCTTGGAATGCGGGCTTGTACCAGCGGTTCAAGCCCGCGTTCCTAGCCACCTGATTGGCTGCCTCCCCCACCCAGAGTGCTAGAGAAAAATATAAAAGGACAGAAACTATTTTCTTTCCCAAATACCTTTCTCTAGCATACAATAAGGACCATAATCAATGAACCTTTATAACTATCCAGGGTCTCCACAGCCCCCTTTCCAGGCCATGACTCATTAAAACACCGGGATGACACATGCACACTATCGCACAGGGCAGCCCTTCTACCCTTTTAATGTTATATTTGTAACACTCCCTCAATCCCTGCTTTCAAACAGTCACACATCCATCCACCAATCACTTCCAAAAACTGTACATATAACGCTATGACCAAATTAAGCTTCCACACACCAAATGCCACTTAACAATCTTTTACAAATGTTGTGCATCTGTGTTTCGCTTATACAAAATAATTGTACATAATGATCCCATGAATGCACATATGCATTGTGCAGTGAGAGAAGTGCATAAATAGAACGGGCAGTACAGATGTGCAAGTGCTCATGAGAACCCAGGAGGGAAATGCCAAGGTATGCCACTGGGTAACGACTGGAACAGAGGAGTCCCAAGGGTGAGCTTTATCTTAACCATAACATCCCTTTAACAAAGTGTTTTCTGTCAATTTAATAGGTTTTTATATGTGGAAATGTTTCATGGTGTTACATCACTGTATATAAGTTAGTAACAATTCCTCTTTTCATATATATATATATGAAAGAACTATAAACCTCCATTAAAAACCATATTTTTTGAAACACATACTTATGTCTGTCATTATCACCAGCACATGCTGGGGATGGAAATCGTCATCAATTTAAGGCTCCACCCAGCCAAACCCCTAATATTCATGAACGTAGCCTACATCCTAGCTCAGTGTCTACTGTACTCTAATAAGGTAACCAATGGCCAGTGCTCATGGCTTGCAGCCATGCCCTCTCTCCAAATCCATGGAGCATAGGCTTTGGCCATGCCGCATTCCCCAATAATAAATCAGAGCACACCTTTGCGTTTGCTGAGGGACAGGCCCACTACCCAGACACCAAATCTATATCACTAGTTTTTCAATTTACATTCTTACACTTTTGAAAAATAAAACACAAGACCTATTTCCAAAAACATGCTTTCAGGTCCTTGCTAATGCTCATCACGCAGGTTTGTTGTAATCCAGTCCACCACTTCAGGCTGCAACCGCGTTGTTTCATCGACAGGTGTAATTTCGGTGGGTTTTTTTACGAGTATTTTTTTCTGAAAAAATGTATCGAAATATATAGGGGTGTCGGGAATGTGTATATAAGGGGTGGGGGAAAATAGTTAAAAAAGAATAGGGGATGGGGGTTGGGGTAACCCCCCAAAAATAAAATAAAATCAATTTCAATGAGTTTTTTTCAGTAAAAAATACTCGTAAAAATAAACAATTGAAATTACACCTGTCGATGAAATGACATAGAACCGTCCGGGTCATGGCCTTATGCCATGACCCGTACAATCTAGCCACTGCCCATGGCCAAAGGCTATACCTCAGTCATCAAAGGTGTATCACTATTTTTTGTACCTACATTATGATACTTTTTAAAAAATAAAACACAGACACATTTGCAAAACCATGCTATCAGGCCTTTGCCAATGCTCCTTACATAGGTTTACTGCAAATCCGCCAAAATGCACATACATACAGTAGTCATATAACTTAGCGCCCACTTGACAAAATCCATTCAAGGTTGGGTCTATAATCTTTCTGAAAACTTGTGCCCACGTTCGTCAAACGGCAGCAAAGTTATAAGCCATCTAAAATGTTCAGAGCCCCCGTCTAATTTTACCCCCTATTGAGGAAATCCCACCAAACTTTCCAAAAGCATTCATATCTAGATCGAAAATCATTTTGCAAACTTTTGTGCAGATTCGTCAAATGGCACCACTTTTATAAGCCTTTACAATATTTTGGAACCCCCCCCCCCCTCTAATTTTGTTCCTTCTTGACAAAACAGCACCACACTTTGTAAAACCATTCACAATCAGGTCTAGAATCCAATTTCCAAATTTCATGCAGTTTCATTGAGTGGCGTCAAAGTTATAAGCCATCCAAAAACTGCTTTTCACCAACCCTGTTATGCAGAAATAGGCATGATGTCCCGGAAAATCCCAGATGTTCGCGAACATCACAGGACTGCCCCAGACATCCGGACTGTTCGCGGATGTCGGAGAAGGAAAACCACTGGTGTTCTGGCCTTTTAAGGCCATATCCCATCCCAGCCTCATCACTCCTCACCTCCCCAGAGATTGTTTGATTAGTTTGACAAGTGCAATATTGTGTTTTGTAATATGTTTGTACCGCGTTGTTCGCGGACAACAGCCCATGCCTGTGAATCCAGCATGGTGGGCATTTCCAAAAATATGACGCACCTCATGCTTTTCTCCATCTAATCAGCCGGCGTGTCCGATATCCGCGGACATCATGCCGCCCTCTGGGCCAATCGGAGACCTGTCCGCAGATCAAACAGGGGAGTGAGTCCGCAGACCGAACCCAGATATCACTAATATTTTGTTAGCTCCTTTTTGGCCATTTTAAAAAGAAATACTGGACGGATTTACACTAAATTTACAAAAGCACACTTTCGGGACCGAGCCGCCGCTCCTGCCGCAAATTTGATGAAAATCCATCCAGTGGTTTGGGCTGTAGGCGTGAGCAAATTTTCTTTTCCATTGTGTCTATGGGAAAATCCACACATTTTGGGATTCCCCTACAACGAAACATCACCAAACTTCGCAGAATTATTCTGACAGGGGCCATCTACTTTTTTGTGAGGATTCGTCTGGGGGGAGGGGGGCAAAGTTGTAAGCCACACAAAATGTGCTCTTCCTGTGGGTTGAGCAACTTAACCATAGCTACAGGGAGCTACCCCAGGTCCTGTTATGTTTCGTCATTCTACTGTGAAAATATGGTTCCATTTCACAAGCATATTTACAAATACCATGGCATCAATACACTAACTCGAAAACAGGCCCAATATTGCTCTTCATTGATTTCCATTGGAACTTATTGGGCCTGATTGACTAAAGCATTATCGAATGGCGCAGGCCCATTGGAAATGTGTAAGGCATGCTTGATGCTTACCTTTGCGCGCATGTGTGGTTTTCGCTAAAGCGCTAACATAACTGTAAAGCAATAGAGCGCTATACAAGCAGAGTTGCGTATGATCAGGAAAGGGAGTCCAGAGTGGTGCAGGAATGGGTGGGCTATCCCCGGATTTAGTAACCAACATTTATATTTCTAGTGGCTTCTGGTCTACGTGCTGGGCTTCACCTTTTATCAAAGTTTACATCTCATTCGCATCAGAAGAATTTGACAATAGATAAAGCGCAGGGTAAGTCAACATGTCTGCACTAGACTGCAAGTGCAAGCAACATTCAACCTAAAAACTAGCAGCGAAGCACCCAGCGGCATATCGCGGCTGTTCAGGGGTTTCTGTTACAGGATGTTTTGACTATCGAAGTTTGCGACAAAAGACTGCAGATCAAAACATCGGTCAGTGTTGTCGAGCCAGCTGTGACAGAACTGGAAAGGGTGTTTGTGCACGTCATAAGGTTGGCGAGTGCTGAGGTAGAGGCAGCTGTACTGGCAAGGAATCTGTGACAGGTTGCTCTGCCGGCAGCGCCAACACGCCTGAAATATGATTGTTACTTAGCAATCTAAAACAAAAAAAACAGGTTTACCTCCGTTTGGGAATCCGCTGTTACCTGCAATCAAAATATTGTGTAAAAATCTGGACTTTGTATTAGTGTTTACTCTATTTTGATTGTTATAGTGCCAGATAGAAATTGACTAAACATGATTAAAAATAGTATTTGTTCTACATTTGGTATAACATGGGCGCGTCTCGTGCGTGACAGAGTATAAATACTAAGGGGGTCATTACGAGGTAGGAGGTAACCATGCTGCTATTAGCGGCATGGCTACCCCCTTTCCGGGTACCGGGTCCGGGTTCCTTGAATGAGGAATTACCGGGCCATTCCGACCTTGGAGGGCCCGGTAATTCCTCATTCAAGGAACTCATCCCCATTCCCATTTGAGCCCCCATAGGGCTCAATGGGAATGGGGAGGGTGCTAACAACGGGCCTGTTAATAACGGGCCCGTTGTTAGCACCCTGGCCTGATCGCGAGACCCGCTAAGGACGCCTGGTTTCACCAGGCGTCCTTAGAGGGACCCGCAAGCAGAACACGTAATGAGGCAGTAAGGGGTTGACGGCTCCGGAACCTTTACCAGCGCCATTAACCCCTTACCGCCAGGGTCGGAATGACCCCCTAAATCTTGTCCAAGGCCCAGCTGTACTAAAAATTAATATATACATATATATATATATATATATATGTTTCTCCAAGACTTAGCAGCCTCGCTAGTCAGTGAGGAGCACTCGCCTTTCCGTGCGTATAAGAACTCCACCCAGCACTCCAAATTCATTGGACATTTCTTCTTTATTAACTCATAAATAAGTTCCACATCATAGCACCATATGTGTAGCCGCCATCAATACCGGCTCTCCCAAAAACAGTCGACGCGTTTCGCCGCACCACTTGCGGCTTATTCACAACACTGTGTCTCTGACACCTCCTTGTTTTTAACTTACGCCGGCAGCATGGAAATGGACATAGAAAGAAATCTGTATAATGGCAATCAAAATAAAGGAGGGACTAATGTCACATAGGAACAGTGGTGGCCATTTTATAATAGGTGATATATCTATCAGTCATTAGCGCACAATCATATCCTTCCCGTAATATGATTATCCCTTGGACCATTAAAATAATGATTGTGCCAAAGCAATAATTATTATTATTCTAATTTCTTCACTGTTTTAATTACAATCCTCACCATTGAAATTCGTTTATTTTAGCATTGCATATCCCCCACAATTGCATCATTTCTCTGATCAAGAATATAATATTCTCCATATATCAAGTACTTAGTGCAAAAAAGTCAAAACATGCAATATTTTCCTTAAGGTGCATAGTGCTAGCAGCCTGGTTTCATCAACCAACAATTTGGTCGATTATTAGCAGCCTTCAGTTATAAAGTGCATAGTGCTTGCTGCCATTATCAAAAAGTGCATGGTGCTAAAGTGCTGACTTCATATGCATATTCATTCTCACTATTATACATTCAACCACAGTTTGATGCATTTTTGGGAATGCCAATACAACATATTTACAACCTTATCTACCATGTCCAAATTCTTAAGCCGGTAAAGTCTCAAGGAGATGTTAATATCAGAGACAACCACCCCACATCTGTGACATACCAATATACCGTGATCCCCTAAAAACGTTAAAAAATCACTATTAAAAACGTTGCACAACAAAACATTACGTTACCAATTAATACTAAGTACTTGGTATCCAGCAATATGATTCTAATGTCCTACAAAGGTGTAAAGCTCTTCGTCAATATTATGTCCATTTGGCTGTTTAGTTTCAAATTCAAGGATACAGCGGGTCTCTTGTTGCCTCAGCTTGCTTTCTCTGTCTCCCCCTCTTGGGCCAGTCTCAATCGTGTGGACTCCAAAAAAGCAAAAACTCTTCATGTCACTTTCATGGTAATCTGTGAAATGTTTCGCCATCGGATAATTGGCATCTTTATGTTGGATGGCTCTCACATGTTGTTGTACTCTCAATTTTAATTTACATTTTGTACTCCCAACATACCATTTTTTACAGGAGCATGCCAGGATGTAAACCACATATTCTGTCTCACACGTAATTTTCTCATTGATGGCCACCGTGGTTCCTGTTATGGGGTGCTTAAAAGTGTCACAATTCTTGGCAAATTTACATATATTGCACCTTGTGCACTTATGGAATCCGCTCTTTTTCCTTGTCAGCCATATATTGGCGCCTACAGCTTCTTCTTTTTGCATAAAACTATGTACCAATGTATCCTTGATAGAGGAATTTCTTCTCAAACTGATTTCCGGATACCCTTTCAAAGATCTCCCAATGTCCTTATCTATGGTTAATACCTTCCAATGCTTTTGTAACACCCGTTTAATGTCTGGTATTTGACTGTTGAAAGTCAGGATGAGGCGAGTCGGTTCATTTTCTATATTGGTCGTTGTGTGTTTATCCACCAACAGAGCTTGTCTGTCTTGACTTCTTGCTTTCAGGTACGCTCTCTCAATAACCTTTTTTGGATAACATTGTCCTCTGAAACCTCTAGCAGTTATTCTACTCTCTTGATCATAGGTTTCCAATGTGGAGCTATTCCGTCTTATCCTTATGAACTCGCCATAAGGTACGCTCCAAATGAGACTCTTCGGATGCCCACTTTCAGCGTGTAATGGCGTATTAGAGCCGGTGGGTTTTCTGTGTAGTTCACACGTCAGAGTCTGATCAACTATGCGAAGGTTCACATCCAAGAAGGTTATGAAAGAGTGACTGTGTGTTTCGGTGAAACGTAAGTTGTTCTCATTCTGATTCAATAACCTTACTAATTCCATCCAACCTTGATCTGTTCCTTTCCAGATTATAAAAAGGTCATCTATGTACCTGAGCCAAATGACGACATCTTCCATAAGGGTCTGATTTTGTTCGGACCCAACCTCAGTTGCTTCCCAAGCCCCCATGGTCAAATTAGCATAGGATGGGGCGAAGGTAGTGCCCATAGCTGTGCCTTGTATTTGTCTAAAAAATTCATCGTTGAAAATGAACACATTATTCGTCAGGCACATATCGATCATTTGGAGAATCATTTGAGTATGTTCATAGTAGTTCAGCGATCTAGTGTTGAGGTATTTTTCACATGCTTTCTTTCCATAGTCATGACCGATGGACGTATATAATGCCACCACATCCATGGTGGCCATCATATAATTCGATTCCCAGGGAATATGATTTATTCGAGATAGGAAGTCCTTGGTGTCTTTGAGGTAGGAGGGTAATGAAGAGACGAATGGAAACAGTGTCTCATCAATAAATTTGGACATATTCTCCAAAACAGAGCCCACCGATGATACAATTGGTCTCCCCGGTGGTTCTTTCATGCTCTTATGTACTTTGGGGAGAAAATATATCGTTGGGGTGATGGAGTTTGTTGTTTGTAAAAATTTACAGTTGTCTTCATTTAGAATGCCCTTGTGTTCCCAAATGGCTACGAAATCTTTCACCTTTTTTTCCAATTCTTTGGTGGGATTCTTTTGTACTCTTTCGTAGCACTTTTTATCATTTAGCTGTTTATATGCCTCCTTAATGTAGTATTCACGGGTCATGAGAACTATGTTTCTTCCCTTATCTGAAGGCTTGATTATACAATTGGGGAGATCATGTAATTCTTTCAGGGCCAACCTGTCCTTTATAGTGAGATTGTCTTTTGTTGTCTGTCTTTTCCGTCTTCTCAGTTTTTTTAGATCTTCTATGACCAAAGTTTGAAATGCATCTATGTTAGTTCCCGTAGTGATCATCGGATTAAATTTGGACTTTTGTTTTAAATTGCTTTTGACTGTCCAATCCGTTCTGATCTCCAATTCTGCAAAGTCAATGGCTTCTTGCTCTTGTTCGGCATTTACTTCCGTGCCTTTCTGTAATTCTATCAAGTCAGACAGCACCCCAATTTCAGCGATGGATATTTCTGTTCTTCCTTCACATGCTGTGACTGTCCGTGTTTTGAACTCGGTGGTTGCAAAAAACTTTTTTAGACGTATTTTTCTGACAAAATGGTCGAAGTCAATGCGGGTTTGTACATAATTAAACCCAGATGTGGGGCAAAAATTCAGGCCCATGCCTAGTAGTTTCTCCTGATTATCTGTGAGAATATGGTCTGACAAGTTAATAATCTGTAAACTTGCCTCTGTATCTTGCACCATATTTCCTACTTGCCAGAGCGCAGAGATCTGCCCGGGGTGCTGTTCGCTGCTCCTGTTGCCCCTCTGCCCCCTCCTCGTTTTTTTCGGCCTCCTCTGCCTCTTCCCCTCATTTGACTTCCACCCCTTGCTTTTTTTTGTTTTTTGCCATCTTGGCACAACAGTCTCATTTCGTCTAAAAAATTAAGACGCGTGATGGACTCCTCACTCTCACTGCCAGTGACGTCTGACTCGGAGGTTGATGGATTGGTACCTCCCTCTCCTTCGATCGCTTCTGGGATTGAAGATTCGCCTAGGGCTGATGTTTGCCTTAATTGATCGAATCTTCTTGCAAATGTATAAACTCTGCCTTTTTCATAGTCCTCCTTGTCTCTCAGAAACTTCCTTTGTTTTCTCTGTTTTATCTCTTCCTCATAGTTGGTCATGTTTTTTTCCATGTTACTTTTCAATTTTTTCGCCTCTTCGCTTTCTGGTATTTTCTTTAGTTTTTCCTCTATTTCTAGGATTTTGTCCAATAGTTTAGCCCTGTCTCCGCCAGCATACTTCACTAATATTTGTAACAAAGTTTTCGAACACCCATTTGTTGCTTCGCTCCATTCCTGGAGCATTTCAGGGTCTTGTTCTTCAAAAGAAGGAATTGTCAAAATGCGTAAACCTCGTGGGATTCTTCCTACTTCTATGTAGTTTTGTAATGAATATTCCTCCCACCACTTGCTTACTTCTTTTTTTTGCAATTTTTCAAGTTCCTTCAACAGAGCGATTTCATTGTTGTCTATGCCTGCTGGCGGCGCGCTTGCTTGTTTGTGGCTAATTCTTAACGTTTCATTGAACAAATTCAAGGCTTGTGCCTTTCTTGTTGCTTCCTTGTGGGCTTGGGAGTTGGCCATTCTGTGTTAATAATTTCACAATGTTTTAGAGTGCTGGTTAGGCAGTCAATATCACTCTGCCTATCGGCAAAATTGCCTCCTGAGTGCACTGAAAGGAACGACAATTGCACTTCTCTCTATGAAACGTGCTCGCCGTGAATTTATAAGGTTGAACGAGTATTCATCTGTTTAGCAGAATACTTCTGCTGCAATTGCAATGACATGGGTGGGGGCGCAGGGCTGACTCACCAGGATTCGCATTCCCACTCGTATATATTTCCCGCATAGGTCGAATGATTTTGGGAATCTCTGACGTACTTGAAAGTTGAGTGTTTCTGAATTTTGCCAAATTGGTTAAAGCCCGACTAATACTAATCGCAACACCAGCCGATAGCGAGCCACGGGTAAAGGTACTGGAAAGCATCTCTGTGAGCATCACAAGGTTGATCAAAGCTGAACTAGTTGTGATTGTGACCATGACAACATTGGCTAATCCTGAGGTAGCTGTGACTACTCTAGAAAGGGGACTATTGCCCATCACGAGGTTGGCCAATGGTGAGCTCGCTGGGATTGGACTGTGAAGGGTCTGTGACCTTCACAACATTAGCGAATGCTGAGCTAGTGTAGTGGAAAAGATCGTATTGCACATAATAGGTTTTGCCAACGGCTGCGATTGGACCGGAAGGGGCTTCTCTGATGAGCGTAATGCTGGCCAAGCTGTGATTGCACATACATAAGCCTCTGCGAGAACCACAATGTTCATACCGGAAGTGACTGCAGTAACACACAGCTATGCCAGGCCTCGGATCATGTCTACAAGGAACTGCACTTCTCAACGGATCTATGTGATCACTGCGCCGCCGGAAATACCGACAAAGAAAATACTCAGTTCAAAAATGGCGGGCGCAGTGATCACACTGTGGAATTGTCAGACGTCCAAAAATTGGCAAAAATATATTTCACGATGGCCGCAGTCCTGCTCGCCTCTCTACATCGTTTACCTGATTAATTACGTGTCGGTCTGTCTCGCTCTCTCTCATCCGTTTTGATCTCTGCTTCAATTCCTCGTCACGCAACTCCTCCGTCATGGAAATCAAAGCGAAAGTCGCGTTTAAATCCACGCACGATATCCCGCCTTTTTTCCCCTCACTTCCAATCCATGTAATGGAAGCAGAGGACACCCCGGCAACCTGCGAACACATTAGACCGTTCAAAGGGAGCGGGCGACACCACCGTCACCCCCGCTATCCTTCTTCGGTATTATGTGATTCGGCTTTTCGTAAAAGTGCGTTCGGCATTTTTATATCTACATTTTCGGCCGATACCATCTCAACTCTTCAGAATGATTGACAGCTGGCACTTTCTGGGATGCTCTACCTTTGAGGTTCCATGGTCTCTTTATCAGTGTGATCCGCCCAGCACTTGCCGCTCCCAAAAGCCGCCACCCAGAGTCTTCAACTATTTTGGTCCAGTTTGTGCCAACCCTGGCTGCCAACCTATCTGGAACACCACTAGGGCAAGCTGGAGCACGCGCGATTAGACCCACACACCCATCACAGCCCATTGAAGAAGACCATTGTCTCCCTCATGATGGTCACACTGCTTAACTTCTTTCCTGCCGCAGTGTCCCTGGAGTGCCCGTCACTCATCCCACGGGACTGGGTGTTTATATTGTGTTGAAGAATCATACCATTTCCGGGCTATTTCTATGGTCCCATAAGGATCTGGATAGGGTTGTACGCCAATTGGAGTTCCCAGTCTTCCTTCAGGTTGTTCAGTCTGGTTTTAAGGCACATCACGTGACTGGGCCTGCCCTGATTTGATTGGCTGATATTCTCCTTTTGCTTATGGTCTGGATAATAGGAGGTGCAGGAGGTGATAAGAATGCTGGTGGATACTGCGAAGAAGCCCATGAGAGGTGGCAACCTCGGCGCACCAGCAAAGGCAGCCTGTAACACGCGTGAAGGAAAGCGCACACTTAATGCCCTGAATTAAAGAAGTATTTTGCTTTGTCAGAGGACCAACAAGATGGTGCAGCTGCACAGGGGCCCTGGAGGCTCAAGGCCTAGTTCACCTGAAAATCCTGCAAGGCCCTGACGTGGTCCCTGTTTGTAGTCACTCTCAGATGTTATATCTATGTGTGCAGGCACTTCTAATTTAACCCTATTTTTGTAACTCTCTCATGTAGTGTAGAGCTGGCACCTTGGTCAGAGTTCATGACACTGGGCTTTCTGGCAGATACAGAAGAACTGTGGGCCAGTGGTCCAAGTGTACGAAAAGAAGTAGTGGAACTGTTCCCTGCTGGCCTGCCCTCACTGCCCACAAACCCTATCGCCATTCCCCCTCCCACACACAATACAAACCCCCAAACACATTTGCCTGCTGTTTAAGGGAACGTTCAGTGCAGTGCCCTAAAGTGCAAGTTTCAACTTCTTCCTACACTTAAAACAAAACCATTCCAGAACAGTTTCTTTTTCATTTAAAAGTATAGGAATGACAAAATGTAATTTAAAAAAGTAGAGGAGCCCCGCCCACTTTGGACACTGCTGTCGGCTCAGGCTCGAAGTTTGGGCACGGAAGTCAAAGAACCGCCAACCAGAAAGCACGCATCAGAGTGCTCACTATTAATCGGTAGCTGGCTAGTGAGCATGCCCGCGGTGCGGCTGCCAGAACCACAGTGCATGGTTACCCCTAAGGAGCCTTTTACTTTGGCCAGTCCCCTTCTGCATCCAAAATTACGCAGGAGCACCATTTAGAGCTTCTGAAAGAGGCAAGTGACTCCCATGGGACATTGCAGCTGGGTGAGGCCCATGGCAATGACCACATTCCCAATTAAAGTGGGACATATGTCATCAGTGAAGGGAACTTAGGCCACCAGCAGGTGTGCTCATTTTAAAACATCCACTGAGGTGGCCTTAGCACCGGTTTCGTTGAGGTAGGGGTGTTGGCGTGTGGCCTAACAGATTTCAAAGTATCATTGAACCCCACACCCAGACATGGGGGGTTCAGTTGCAAACTCTGTGCTCCTTTCTGGGTTTCCATTTTGTTTGCCTACCAGGTATCAGCAAAGCCCCATGAGTGATCCCAGACACAACCCGCAAACCCCTGTGTGAATATTCAGACACAACTGCAAAATATACAGTCAAATGTAGAGCTGAAAATATTTCATATCACATAATGCTAATCAAAATATATCCATGGGATGTTCATAATACTGCATGGTTGGACTGTACTGCAAAGCTCGGACTCAGTGATTCTGCTACGAAATACCATTGTGTAATGCATTCATAACTGTAGCTTGCATCGTTCCTTGGATATAGGGTCAACTAGTTTCGCCATATCATTCAGACAATTTTACCCCACCTTCATGAGGTCCAATTTACCGGATTTAACTCATAGCCTCTGTGCTATCTATGTAAGCTAATGTGCCTGCAACTTACCGGATTTGACTCATAGCCTCTGTGCTATCTATGTAACCTAATGTGCCCGCAATTTACCGGATTTGACTCATGGCCTCTGTGCTATATATGTAACCCAATGTGCCCGCAACCCACCGGTTTTGACTCATGGCCTCTGTGCTATATATGTAACCCAATGTGCCCGCAACCCACCGGTTTTGACTCATGGCCTCTGTGCTATATATGTAACCTAATGTGTCCACAACCTACCGGATTTTACTCCTAGCCTCTGTGCTATATATGTAAGCTAATGTGCCTGCAACTTACCGGATTTGACTCATAGTCTCTGTGCTATCTATGTAACCTAATGTGCCCGCAACTTACCGGATTTGACTCATGGCCTCTGTGCTATATATGTAACCCAATGTGCCCGCAACCCACCGGTTTTGACTCATGGCCTCTGTGCTATATATGTAACCCAATGTGCCCGCAACCCACCGGTTTTGACTCATGGCCTCTGTGCTATATATGTAACCTAATGTGCCCACAACCTACCGGATTTTACTCCTAGCCTCTGTGCTATCTATGTAAGCTAATGTGCCTGCAACTTACCAGATTTGACTCATAGCCTCTGTGCTATATATGTAACCAAATATGCCCGCAATTTACCGGATTTGACTCATAGCATCTGTGCTATCTATGTAACCTAATGTGCCCGCAACTTACCAGATTTGACTCATGGCCTCTGTGCTATATATGTAACCTAATGTGCCCACAACCTACCGGATTTTACTCCTAGCCTCTGTGCTATCTATGTAAGCTAATGTGTCCGCAACTTACCGGATTTGACTCATAGCCTCTGCACTATCTATGTAACCTAATGTGCCTGCAACCTACCCGATTTGACTCATAGCCTCTGTGCTACATTTATAATTTAACGAGCCCGCAACCTACCCGATTTGACTCATAGCCTCTGTGCTATCTATGTAACCTAATGTGCCTGCAATCTACCCGATTTGACTCATAGCCTCTGTGCTACATTTATAACTTAACGAGCCCGCAACCTACCCGATTTGACTCATAGCCTCTGTGCTACATTTATAACTTAACGAGCCCGCAACCTGCCAGATTTGACTGATAGCCTCTGTGCTGCTGATTTACCCAACTTGTCTGTAACCAACCTGTTTTGACCTGCACCAAATGTAACTAGCGCCTAGATGTAAAAATAAAATAAAAAATAAATAAATAATGGTGGATAGATAATGGTGACTTATCCCTCCAGATATAGAGAATTGTCCCTCCTATTTATTTGCACATCAGCAGTATGCCTTGGCCGCCGGTATCCAATCAAAATAGTGGAATAAATACCATTTTGAAAACAATATTTATTCCTAATAGCTCCCGAACTACCATCCAGCATTTTCCCCAAACATTCGAGGACTCAGATGAGATTAGTAAAATGAAGCCAGTACTAAACATTGTAGGAAGTGCTTTTTGGCCCCAGGAAATAAATATTGTTTCAGATTCATGCAAATACTGTATTTTCTGAAGCTGCCCTTGGCATCCAGATTTTTTCCATGTGGCATCGACATGGCCCTCCAAATTATTAATACTTGTCAAAAATGGGCAGAGCAGCCTGACTGCAAGCTCTTGCAGAAAATATATTCTTTTAAGCAACCAATGCAAAAATAATATGCACACAGTACACCTTAAATACAGAAATTAAAGGGTCGTAGACGAAAGCAGCCCCAGGAGCCTGTAAGAGAGCAAATTCTTAACAATCATTTTTAGGATCACCAGCAGGGAAAATGCAATTCAGTAATTCTTTATTAAAATTTTATTGGGGGGGGTGTCACTTTTTGAGCAGGCCTGTACTGTACCATGCAAAACAGAAGAGTTGGAAGGTTTAGGATGGATCTTAACCTCTAGCATTGCTCTGGGCAACCCTCCAGACCATCGTCATTTGCATGCCAAATTATTACAGAAAGACCATATGCAAATCAGGCTTTGTCCCACCCCAAAAGGGGGAGTCCAGCCCAAACTGTTAGGTCATATCTCCTCTGCAGGCGACCACAAGCATCCCCAGGCATGTTTTGGCCTCATTGAGCGTCATCAGTGAGGAGTAGCTTGAGTCCCTAGGAACAGTAGCATGAGCGGAAACCTTGACAGCTAAGTTAGCATAGTACTGCCGCTGGAAACAGTGATGGGGACACGAACGGAAAGAGGCCGGAGGTCGTCCCGGAGGTCTCCACCCACTTATCTTCCCTTAGCTCCCTCAGACATTCAGATGTAGTTCACCACCTCTGAGGGCGTGAGAGTAGGGGAATGCTCACAGAAGGCTGATTCATAGACCCGAACAATGCCTGATTCTCCCATCCTGGCCAGAGGCCGCACGGCCGCTGGCACGCGTTCCAGTCAACAGTCTTTTGCAGGGATTCATGGAATATTCCAAAGAGCCCCCTTAAACGGTGTTAGACATACCAAGAGAAAGTAGCGGGCTCCTTGCACCAGGACCCTCAGGGACATGTGACTCAAACAGCCCTTACGGTTATCATGATATAGGCCATGGTTCCTCATTGTGTGGCCCTCCACATATTTTGGACTGCATCTCCCATGATCCATCACCTCTGACTATGCTGGCTGGAGCTAATATCTGGATGGCCACATAATGAGTATCCATGACATAGGTTGACATTATTAATGCTAAGCGCTCTTGTTTATGCATAAGATGCTAATGAACTGCTTGTTGGTGCCTGGTCACCCCACCGCTACCAACTTATAGAGCCAAAGTTAAGAAGCGCTTGACTCTGATATTGAGTCTGGTTTGAAGCATTCTTTACAAATCAGGTATTATTAAAACTGATGTATGAAATGGGCTAAAGGTTAGGGAGGAATTTATGATAGAAATATTTAGGAAAAAAGTTTACAACTCCGTATTTCTATTAATTTCATTATAGAAGTAACTTTGCAGTTTATTCAGTCATTAGAGCTGAATCAGGGGTGACCCCATTAACCCCCTGAATTGTAAAATCCTGCCGGGATTTCATAAACAGCAACAAAAGATAAGTTGTTCTGAAATGTATTTTGTTATACATTTTTCTAATAGTCGTTCACTTTGTGTACCTTGAAACCTAAACAGTGCTGTGTGGGCATTTACGGATGTTAATATCACTGCGTTGGGACAAATACATCAGCTTCAGGCCCCACTTGTTAGACAATCCTGGCTACGCCTCTGCGGGCTGGAAGCACAGTGGACCTTATCGATACTTTTGGGAAGAGACACTGGGATGAGACTAGATAATACACACGCACCATGACCTTTTTCAGAAGCAACATTTATATCCACAAGTGTCCTAGCCAATCAGCTGCAGCAGAATCAGAATGCTGCAGGCCCTCAGACACTAAAACAAACCTTTAAACTCAGAAGTTTTAATCTTTTACTAAAAATCAAAGTCAGCCAATTTTACGTCATAATCCAAATTTGAGGAACGAGAACCCGGGTGGGTCTGAAAGTGAACGCGCTGGTCTTGGAAGCAAGACTACGCAGAGCAATCGAATTTCGAATCCCAGATCCGCACTTAGAAACCGAAGCACAAATAAGGATACGTCCCTGGGTTCCGGTTGAGCGATGGCCGCAGAAATCTGTGCAGAACCTTCAAGTTGCATATGAAATTTCCAGCAGGGCTGACTCAGCCTTTCACTCGTCCAAGGTCTACGTTGAGTGCCATTGAGTTTGGTAATAAACACACCAGCTATTTAAGTGCCAAGAGACCTTTACGTTTATAGTGTGTACTACGTAAATGGTCCATAGTTTGAATTTAGGGCTAAGCAAAACCAAAAGTTATGATTGGTTATTTATAACGCACTTAATACCCAGAGGTTTCTAAGCACGGACCCAGGGATAGAACCTGTATTGCTCCATGTTGTCTTGTTTCCAAGGTAAGCACGTTGCCTCTGAGCTATCCTCCCAAGACCAATATCTGGACGGGGACACCACCAGTGATCAACTCTGCGATGATCACGTTTATCAATCGCAACATTTTCTTCCTATGGTTCTTTTTGAGTTAAGCAAAGAAATATACAGAATTTTACTGGAGGTAAATTCTCCACTTCAAGCCCAAAAGTCGGGATTTGGCAGAGCAGGAAAAGTGGCAGCCATTCCGTTACCGCTGCTTTTTTCCTGCTCCGCCACACTTTGGAAGGAGGGCCCTGGATTGGTATGACTACTGCAGGTGATCAGATAAGAAAGCAAATGTTCCGCCTTCTGATTCTAGCTGCACACCTTTCTATAGTCAGAAAATAAGAATGCAAAAGGTCAGGATTGGGTGGATTGTAAAATTCCAATGAGAGGCAGCACGTGCTTTGTCATAGCAACGGGATGATGCTCTGGCAAAAAACAATGCAAGTCCTCAGGATCGTTTTAAAGGGTCAAATCTTGGACCAATCAAGCACTGTATGCTGTGCTGGAAGGAAAGCAGAAGTTAAAGATAAGGCCCGAGGGACTTAACCAGGGGCGGAGGCAGCCTCAGCATTTTTTTTGGGGGGGGCTGGATGGCAGCTTTGAAAACTGTTAGTGAGATGGGACATTACACCTATTGTGCTACTGATTGCCCCTCACTCCCCCATCCTAATGCCCCCTCCCCAAGCCCAGGAGGCTGAGTAGATATTACGCTCTCCTTTGGCCCATTAGATCCATCTTTCACGCCAACTCACCAGAGGCATAGCCAGGATTCTGTAACAAGTGGGGCCTGGAGCTAATGGAGTAGGGCCCACACGAAGAAGAGCCCGGAGAAGGAAGAGCACTTGTTCTGCACCCAGCCAAATGCACAGGAGTGACAGAGAGTAGTGAGGGAGGGCAAACCAATCGAGGGGGGAGTCGTCGCCTTGAGAAATGTTTTAAAATAATGTGTTAAATAGTGCATTTTTCAGTATACTTTCTGTGATAAATTAGTTAAAAAGCCACACAGTTAACAATCGGTTTTGCTGGGTAAGACATAAAAAGTCCATTAGATGCCAAGCCACCAACAATGCACAGGAGAATTTTCAAACACATGCTTTGCCGACTATATGCCAGTGCTCTGCAAGTGTAAAAAAGCATTTTCATATCATTTTCAGGACGCTAGGGGGCACAGAGATGCAGGAAGCATTTACATCGCTCCGAGCCAACACTAAAGCGAATGGGCCCTGAACCCCTCCTTTCCATCCCGGAGGCGGCGAAGCAGTCTAGACCATCCAGAGCACCGATGGTCCTGAATGGGCAGCGATCCGGTGCTGGGTGAAAGAGCAGTTGCCACTTGGAAGTCCAGCGGGTTACTCCGTATTGTGACCCTGTACCCAGCCCTGATCCGCTGACAGGCAAGCCCAGGGCTGATAGAGTGCCTCGAGCAGCCGGCCCACGATGGAAGAGGGTGGCGAACACCCAGCCCCTCGACAGCGGAGGACTCAGCAGCGCCCAGAGCACCCAGTGCAGACAGGAGGAGATAGCCCGTAAGCCCCGCTGCAGGCCACTGAGCCTGTAGGCCACAACCAGGCATGGTTGGTACATAGGTATGTAGGGCCCGCAACCTAGCGAAGGAGGAGGAGCCTGGGCCTGGGAGGTTTTTGCTGAGAGCGAGGGACCCAGAGGGTGAATCCCCTTGGATGCCATGGGACCGTGGTCTGCGAACACCAATTGCAGGGCAAACACAATGTTTCTCCTGCCCCCATGGGGCCCAGGCCATGGACTGCAGAGTCTGTACAGTTGTGGTCTGAGCAAGTCGAAAGACATGTAAACGCTAGTACCCACACTCTAAGCACTACAGAGGATGAAATATGACCTCAGAGTGCTGCACTGAAGGGGAACAGTATCCCTCACTCCGAGTCACAGGGCTGAAGATGGTCACTAGGGTCGGGGACAAGTAGGACTGCCCTCCTAATGCGCCGCTGAACACCTCACGCAACATACAGACTGCAGTGCCGATCACCTGCTCTGAGGGGGAACTGCTGATCGGCACCACGTGGAGGCATTCACGCGATTTCACACTGCACTCGCTGTTGTTTCATCCTGGCCTTCCGACCATTGGATGCAGCCAGCACTGTATGAGACAAGACTTCCTGCACTATCTTCCAACCTGCAGGCCTTGTACTCTATCTCTGGCAACCTGTTGCTGCACTTGGATTTGACGCCATACCTTTTTGCCGCATGCGTTCCTATCTGGCTCTGTGCAGAATTTTCAACGACTACCAGCACTGCCTGCACCGTTGCTGCATGCATTCCTATCTGGCTCTGCGCAGATTTTTCGATGACTACAAGCACTGCCTGCACCGTTGCTGCATGCATTCCTATCTGGCTCTGCGCGGCATTTTCGATGTCTACCAGCGCTGCTTGCACATTGCCTTTTGATATGCGGCATATCTTTCCTCGGGTGCGTCTGTATGCATGCCTGGTGTAGCCCACTGCTGCATGAGGCGTGGGCTGCCAGTCTACGCCTCTACGACCCACCTGTATATTGTACTCAATTTATGCACCCTTTCACTTCTCTTTTAATGTAAATATGTTCTCTTCTGAACCCCTCCTTTCCATCCCGGAGGCGGCGAAGCAGTCTAGACCATCCAGAGCACCGATGGTCCTGAATGGGCAGCGATACAGCGCTTTGGAGAAAGTGCTATATGATTAAGATATCATTACACAAATCCCCCAAATAAGAACACTTATGTTGCACTCATGTTATATTCCCCCATGTAAGAATATTTATGTTGCCCTTGACCTTAACACCAGTAAAATAAAAAGCCAAGTAAAAATAAGGAAACATGCCCTCCCCATGTAAGAACACTCATATTGGCTTTGCCCTCACTGTGAGTACAACATTCCATGCCACAGTAAGACCCAGCCAGGCCAGCCCCATTTTAGTATTCCCCCCACTCCCTCTCCAACCCCACCATCTCATAAAAGCACTCAAGTTGGCTTTCCTTTGCCGAAAAACAGCAGTAAAACATTGCCATGCTCTAGTCACAAAATGTTCATGCTCCGAAGCCCCTCCCCAGGTCCCAGTCTGCATACACACCGATACACACAGAGATATAGACACATTCAGACACATTCACCCATCAGTCACTTACCCACACAGCTGATCTGTCATTCACAGGAGCACCCATAACTTTTAGACTGCACGCTCAATAACACGTGCCGTGTTCACCATTCACACTGCATTCATTCATAGGTGTGCACTTGCAGACACCTCCTAGCATACAAACATACACCCACTTACACACTCCCTCGCATGCTTGCACACATACATTCATACATGCATACATACAATCCTTGCATACACACAAATACACTTTTCTTTTAGTTAATAGTAATTATTGAAAGCATGGGCCATGCAAAAGCTGAGCCAGCAGTTAGGCCTTTAGCTCCAATATGGGGTCAGGGGGCGGGGAGTCTACTGATATCCCCATGGCAGGCTTTTATCCTCTGTCTCTACCTTCACTTCAATGCCTGTTTTCTCAGCTCTTAAGTAAATACTCTGCTCTCCGAGGTGAGAAATGGGACAGGTTCTAGTGGTCTGAGCCTGGTCTGGGCATAACAGCAGAGTGATGCCTGCTGTGTCAAAGTGGGGTGGGGGCGAGCTTTAGCAAACTCCAGGGTTCAAGTCGAGGGTACGGCATCTACCCTCTTTTTTCAGAGGGCAGACTCCGTCCCCCTGGGTATTTTAGAGGATGTGTGGTAAAATTAGAAATATTAGCTGTCGGTGTCGAACTTATGCCATCCTGGGAGCACAAACCACTGTCACCAGGTTCGCAGGCTGGGCACTTCGCCACTGCAGCAGATAAGCAGATAGAAAATAGCAAACCGCTAGAGCTGAAATGTCTCATTACGGGACTGCATGTTCCAGGGAAAACCTTGTTATTGATTCTTGGAGGTTAAAACATGCACACCTAATAACGTTTTCAAAACACGGTTAGAAGAAAATATCATCTCTTGGTTTGTTTGTGTGTATTGATTTTATGAAAGGCATGTGCCATTCGTCCTGTGTAATTTGTATGGTAATGCAAAGCCAATTGAATGAAATTTGCATATTTCACCTCGATATGCTAATTTATGGTGACAACACATCCCTTTGCATATGTTAATGAGTCCCACACTTTTATTTTAGGACTTGGCCCTTGTCACAGTCTGGCCTCTGCCACCCAACGCCTGCGAATATTGACCCCTTGTGTAATTAAGAATGCCTGATCTGTTGACACCCAGAGTGGGTCCTTTCCTAGGCAGTTGGCCCACGGTGAAGCTTAGAAACCTTACAACCTACAGACAGAGAACAACTCCCTTGGATTATCTCTGCTGATAATTAGAGGACTGCTCAAAGTTGGAGCCCCATCATAGACAGCCAGCGGCTTGGCTCTGTCCTAAGGTGCTCCCCTCAAAGATGCTGAGCACAGAGTACAGGTGACAAGATCCGGATGTAGCATCCACGTGAGAAGTTAAATACTCCCATAGGTGTGCTGAAGCACGTGTATTAACTGTTCTGTGAAGGAAAGGCTGTGCTGGGGAAAACAACTATTCCTTAATGTTTCAGTAAGAGGGTCTGAAGTTTGAGAATGAATGTTGGCTCCAGTAGTTTACTGCTGTGATTCACACATGGCACAGCCAGAGCAACGTCAAAAGAAGACGTGCCCAGGAGTAAAGAGGGGCTTGCTGTTCAGCACAATATTGAATCTAGTGAGATGCAGAAGTGGTGGCGGGGATGGCTGATAGACACTTTGTACCTGGACAAACTGCATCTCACCCATTTATTGAGATGCTCACCGATGATGACAACTTCTGCACAAAGAAAGTCGGGTATAAAGAACAAATAAAAAGGAAATTCAGTGCCCTTACAGGTCAGAAGAAAATCCCCAAATGTTCAGGGGTTATGGATGTGTTGCTGTGTGGGAAGACAACGAAGTGTACTATTAAAAAATAAAAAACATGTTTTATTGTTATGGTTGAGTTCATCAACCTTTCAATAGTTTTCATTTGACATTTAATCAATTATTTCATTAAAAACAAATACAAATAAACAGGCTTGTTTCAGTAGTATAGTGTACTATTCAGTGGCTGCTCGGGCACACTTGGTGGATGGGTAGTGCCCTGCCATCCAGCTACCATTATGGAATAGCTAGTGACCAAAGCAAATGCAGGCAGAGAGAAGTGCCCTTACTGAGCTACCGTGCATGCCCATGGGGACATGCCTTAGGTGAGGCCTACAGCTATTCCCAGCCAAGCATGGTCAGTTGGGCATGCTCTCTGGGTCACGAGTGTCTTTGCCACACGCTCACTGCCCAGCTGAAAAGAAGCATGGGGGGTTTCAGAGCCCTGTGTATGTGTAATGCCTGCATGCCTGGGGCTCTGAAACCTGATGCACCAAATGAAGCATATGGGCTATATGGGCTTATATGGGCCTGGCACAAGGACTTTCCACTTATAGCAGCTTCTAGTGCACTGGAAGGATGTGATGGAGTTTGTCAAAGCATGGATGTGGGAGGGCCCTGAGATGTGCTTGGGAAAACCCTTGAGGGGTAGAGGCGTGATTGTCAGGCAACATTGTAAGTGCCCCCTGCCCAGTGAGGTAGGTTGGGACTGCCAAGGCAATTGTCCCAAGTGACTAGTGGCGTCGCCAGGAATCTATTTTAGGAGGGGCACAGAGGGGGCCAAAGACAAAAGTAGGGGGGTACAGACAAAAGTAGGGGGCGAACATGGTCACTGCTCATTTTAGGTAGGTGGGCACAGGGTTTCACAGGGGGGGCGGACCCCCCAGACCACACCCTAGCGATGCCACTGCAAGTGACAGAACCACGAGTTGTCTCTGTAAAAGTGAATACGTGGAACTCAGGAGGAGACCGGTGTTGGGTTCGCAGAGGTGAAGCGGCACTCGAAGAGCCACACGTATTTATTTATTTGCATTTATAAAGCGCACAAACAGCCTGGAGGCACCATGGCTGCATGGCCATTCAGCCAGGGTGAGTTCACTAATGCAAATGGTGAATGTGGGTGAAATAAACTGACGTGGCGGGCGCAGCTGTGACTTTGATGATATGTTAAGCTGTGCCGCGACACCTCCAATTCACCACTGCCACCGTCTCGTGATTGACAGGCAGTCCACGAGAGAAATCCGGGTGATTCGGACTTATCGTGCACAGCCAGGTGATTATTCGAAATCTGACAGACTCTTTGACCACCTGTAGCATTTGAAAACATGAAAGGTGGCAATATAAAACAAGCACACTGTGCTCTACAAAATGAAATGACATATTCAATATCAACCTAAGGACACCCTTGTGTACTATGACTGTGGTTAGCAATTGGTGGAATGGATAGAAGTCCTCCAGCACAGGCACTCAGTGGAGTGCAACCAGTGTTCCATTAAGGCAAGCCAAATAGGATGATAAAGTGGTTGCCCACATATGTGCGTCCTACCTGTGGGCCTATGCAATAGAGAAAAACATATGAAAAATAACCAGGGAGTTTTCTATGTAATGAATGACATGGAAAGTGAGATCTGCATGGCAATCATGGCACATATCTTGGTGACATTCATCACGAAAATGTTTTTTACAGGGCAATGCTGTCATATATTGTGTTCAAATGCATCACGAAAACCTGATTTTCAGTGGCAATGCTACAATCTACTGTGGGTGTATGCACTGTTTACAGTCGTTTTAGAAGGCAACGCTGGCCTATATTGTGGTAACAGACATCGTGAAAATGTGATTTACACTGGCAGTGCTGGCAACTATTGTGGCTACAGGTATCAGCAAGTGTGTTTTACAGTGCAATGCAGGCCTATATTGTGGGCACAAGGATCATGAAGTCACTTTTACATTGACAATGCTGGTATAGAATGTGGGCACAGGCATCACGACAACATGTTGTAAAATGATCCTGGATACTATTAGTGATCTGGTATCGATCAGATTTTTTACACGTGCTATTTTGCGCGACTAATTGTAAATTGTACTTCCTTTGGCCCATTTACTTAACAAATATTGTGCTGCAAAATGCTCCATTTCAACCCATTATTTTAGAAAGGGTTCTTAGGAGGTTGAACACACACGAGCACTCCTTTTGGTAGTTCTGGCTTGCTCGCATCACGTGCATGCACACTTAACAAATCCGCCGGGCCGCCATAGTGCTATGAAAAGACAGCACTTCCATTTATCTGAAAGACAAGTCACATTTATTTACCCGAAAGTGAATTGGTGTCTGGGCATGTTCTGTGATGTGAAGTTACTTTTGTATAGCACCTAATAAGGCATATGTATATATATTCCCGGGAGGATAGCTCAGAGGCAAGTGCTCGCCTTGGAAACAAAACGACATAGAGCAACACAGGTTCGATCCCTGGGTCCGCTCTTAGAAACCTGTGGGTATTAAGCGCGTTATAAATAACTTATCATATATGGTGTGGGCAAAAGGCTCTCTTGACATTTTAGGCATGGATGAACACATCGAAAACTAGACTAACAACAGCCTGGACGATATGATCTGATGTGATAATTTATTTATATTGCGCCCATACACAAGTGTTTCAAGGCGCGATGAGGCAAGGGAGGGGTACAAGGGAGGACAAGACAACGATCTTACTCTGTCCAGTGACATTAAGAACGCGCAAGTGCAGGGGAGAGGGAAGGGGGAAGTACAAGGGGCAGGGGAGGAGCTGGAATTGCTGAAAACGTGATCAAAACAACAACAGGTAGTGCGGCCAGCAGGTGGCAAGTGCAAGAATTAAGCGCAGACAACGGATGTCTAATAAGTGCAGATACAGTCCCAAGTGCAGTGGTTGCCAGGAGGCATTGCAGTTGTGTGGCTGGGTGGGTGGGGATCTGGGCCCGAATTCAGAGGGTAGCCACGTGCCCAGTGCAGAAACAGACAGATCAGCAGGGGAGAGGAAGAGAGAAGGCGCAAGCAAAGAGGAATCCTTTTTTTGGATTTATTCTCAATGCCATCTGCGCCCCGATGCCCGCGGTGACCCCTCCAGTGCATTCCATTAGCCAGCTGAAAAGTTCAAGGCGCGCTGACTTTCGCAACATTATCGCAGAGTCATTGGATACACAATTACATTCCGCGGGATCATCTACGCACTACATTTTGACAACAGCTATAAAACTTCAGCAGCAGAAAACATATATTTTAGTACTTCATACTGACAATCCCTTGACACCCACAAAAGAGTGAGTTGCATTCCAAGTACCCAGCAGGAGCGGAAGGGTTATGCGGTCCAAGAAGTCAGCCGTGCATGAACTGGGGACAACCTTATTGTATGGTATTTGTTTTTGTGGTTGTGTTGAGTCCGAACGCAGCATTGTTGGCTGTCAGAGCACTGTACCAAGTACTGTTTTTCATTTTACAATGGGGAGGGACGCTGGGGATACAGCATTGGGATACCCACAATCCTTAGCATCATCGTTGGTTCCTTGACTAGCTAGATTTTGATACACTTGGTTGCAAATTGCAGTCCTAAAAGCACAGGATTCAAGCCATGTAATTTCTCATTTGGGGATCCAGGTCGGTGACTAGCTTATGTTGTGTATTGCCCATTTAAGGGTGGGTGCATTGCCCCTTTAAGGAAACGAGTCATGACCTCCTCATGACTCGTCTTAATAAAAGGGGCTCTGCTGGCACGTGAGTGGCACTGCAGAAGAGCCCCAGGAAGTGGCAACTTTGACTCAGTATGGTCCTTGTGTGGATGTTGCCGTGTGACCACAGCCTGTTGGTGCAGCCATGGCCTGGGAGCCCACAGAGCTAAGACTGCTGTCCGCTGGGTGCCCCCAGCCACAGTGTCCGAGTCCTGTGATCTGGACTCTGTAGGGTGCCTCCTGCGGTCCGGCTACTGCGTGATCCCAGTCCTATTGTCTACACGGGGTGATCCGGTATCTTGTACGACCCGCCCTGGTGCCTGCGGTGCGGGTCGCCACAGCTTATGGAATGCCTGTAATGTCTTTTGGTTGTGATCACCTGGACCCCAGAGGCCTTGGATATTGACCAGGGTCTAATACAGGGGGTGATGAGAGGTTGTCTGAGAGAGTTGCATCCAAAGGACTGCAAAATGGCAAATACACGTGGCTTAACATGGGATGGTCCTTGTATATGGTGAGTGAAGGGCGGCCCAAGCTTGAAAGAGCCTCCAAGGAAGATACAACTATTCACCCGTTCGGCAATGGTTGGGTCACGTGGCTGTGGCCGCTTGTCCATTCCTCATGAGTGTGGTCATATCTGTTGACTGGGGTAAAGAGCGTTGTTGCATGGTGACACTTTGGCCAGGGGAGATCACACATAGCAAGTTCTTCTGAAACAAGAAGTCTTTTGAACTCTTTCCGAAGAAGAGGCATATAGGTAGGTTTGAGATGTATGCTTTTGCTAGAGTGTGACCAGGTTCCATTGGCCCCACCCGGAACGGAGTGGTTGGGACACAGTGCCTCCTGGATGACTATACATATTGCGATTCTATGCGCTGTGTAGTTCTCAGAGACAAGATGGAAGCCGTTGTCAGGCCATCAGGCAGGCCATCAGACGATACATCAGGTTTCCATGGGGAGCCAATCAAGTAAGAGTAGGACTGAGGTGGGAGGTCATCATGGTGGGTACCTGATAGTATAACAGAGAAAGATTTCCAAATGAGGAAACCTGTGTCCCCTGCACACTATCTAGTTGGCCTAAGCCTTTAAGGAAGTTAAATGTGAGTAAATCAGATTACTGGATTTTACAAGCAAAACATTTTTTTTTTGGAATACCTCTGGTGAGCTAGTCTTTTTGACATAAAGTGTGCTTATGCAATGTGACTCATATAGATATTGACAACATTTTAGTCAAAACAATTTGTGTTTTTTATTTTTTGATACAATTGCCCAACTCGTTTCGAGTATGAAGAAACTCTTCATCAGGGGCTGACTTTCATTGTTTTTCAAGTTTTCTAAAGAAAAAACATTTCAATCAAACATTAGTTTATGCAATTCACAAAGTAATTTTACACGAATACAGTCTAGTATAAACAATATGCTAAACGGTTATTTCACTAAAGAACAAATTTCAGTTGAATCTGCTTTAGATTCAAGAATTCGTGTTGTAAATTATTCATACAAATCAATTTCATCGATTATCTTTCGTATATTGGTCTCAGTTCTCCACAAGTAATCTTACCTAATCCTGGGAGATCAGGATGATAAATCCTGGTGGGGGTTGCCAATGGCCATTTGTTTGTAGAGGTGTTTCAATGTGCTTTACTAGATACCTGAAGATTAAACAAGTAAAACTATAACTTGCGTGTACAGTGATCCCTAGTAATAAGGAAAAATCAAGATTTATGCTCACCATATGAGTAGTTAGGTTGTGTCCGCTTATATGGAGACCTTGGTTCTGTTAGCAAGACGGTAATTCGCAATCTCAGACTGGAGCTGGTCGTTACGCATCCCACACCCGTTAGATAAGCATACATGTGTCTGTAAATAGGGAAAGATATCCTAACCTATATGTCCATGTTTAACATTTTTTAAATACTGCATATGATTTTATAGAAAAAATGTTTACAAGAAACCTTACACGTGTTGGAGATCCTCGCGGTCACTAGCTTTCAGGGTGGTCACATCGGCAGAAAAGTGCCCATATGTTGAACTGGAATCCGATCCTACTGTGTTGCTAAAAAAGCAATATACAAAGACATTTTGTAAGATAAAAAAAAAATTTGGGAAAAGATATGTGCTCGAACCGTAGTTCTTCGAGAACCTTTGACCGGGACCCTGATCCCCATAGCTTACTTGTTTTGTAGAAGGTCCTAGTTCTTCCCTCTGTGGATTAGCCAAGATGTGCGATGTCCCGCAAGATTACTGGAATCCAAGGATGTCGGCCATCTTAGCTTGAAATTGTTATTTATATATACATGGAGGTCATGACGTCACCCACGCATGCGCAAGTGACGTCATCAGTGGATCTCTGTTTGACGGCAAACGTGTACATTAGAGCTGTTCTGATCTTGTAATTTGTCTGTAGTATATATTCAGTATGTCTGAATTCAAAAGCTCCTATAGTTTATCTGTTCTAGAAGGACTAAAATGTATCACTCGCGCATAAATTGTTTTAATCCTATTTCATGGACTACAATACATCATTCGCGCATGCGCGAATGACCGTCAAGCTTAAATAATCGGTTTACTAAAAAAGGCGCCCTGTTGTTATGAGATCAAGTAGGTGAATCTTTGTGGGTGAAGCCCTAAGAGTACAACTATTAGCCCTACGTGAACAGATGTCTATTGTACGTATGTGTGTGAATGTCTTCAAAGGGACACTACATAGAACAAATTCCTGTCTAAATGAACTGAAAAGTTATTTAAGTGTTGATGTGTTTCCCAATTAGGGAGAAGTAATGCTGTTACACAAAAGTGACCCATACTAATGGGTGTACATTCTTAATCAATTTACCCAAACCACTTTGGTTTAGAGTAGATATTCTTTGTAGAGAGAACAAGTACTGTGCGGAACAAATAACAAATTCATTATATCCTCATCGGTGTTGGCTATGATGCAACCTGACTTTGTGCATAACAATTCTTCAAGTCAACTATATATTCAAATCAATAATTTACAATCATGTAATGGACATATGCTTCTACCCATTGTTATTTAAGTATCTATTTCTGTAAAAATTGTAAATCCGACCTATGTTTATGTTGCAACAACCATTTTATACAGATTAAGGAAGATCTGGATACTAACACCCTATGACTGTAGATGTTCACTCTGGTAGTGTATTCTTTTGAGCAACATTTTAACCATATTTGTTGTAGTTTAAAAATTATTCACAAGAAAGGGCCCAAATAATAATCCTCATTAATGCCTAATGGGGTCATTGCGTCCAATTTTTGGATCCAAAAAGTTCTCTTTGTGCCAAGAGTTTTGGTGAATTACCTCGTCTGGGCAAGGGGCGAAGTACTTCCAGAATTACTAATCTCATCTGTGAGATATTGTGCTTCATTTCTTGGAAATGTCTGAATACCGGAGATTTGGTATTTTGTGTCCTGAAGCATGATTTATGTTCCGTCCACCTGTCTTTTGCCTTTCTGTTTGTTTTCCCGACATAGTATTTGCCACAGGGGCAACGGATCGCATATACTACATTTTTAGTATCACATGTAGCATAATTTCTTAGTTTGATCTTTTTCCCGGTGTTTGGATGGCGAATATGATCTCCTTTTATGATGTTATTACAATGCTGACAATGTAAGCATGCAAAAGTCCCAAGTTTTCGTTTACTGAGGGTAATTTGAGATGTTGTTTTTGATTTTTCAGCTCTGATAAGTTGGTCTCGAAAGTTTCTTCCCCTCTTGTATGCCATCATTCCTTTGCATTTTTTGGGTACCTGATAGCAACACAGCTATTACCTGACGTGCAGCTTTTAATAGGCTCTTGGTTAATTGGTTGGTGGATCAGGAGCTGTGTTTATGTTGAAGGTATATTCCTGCAGGTTTCACACAATCTGTTGCGTCCCTAAGTCTTCCATCAGTGATTCCCACATTGCCTCCGTTAAATTCTCAGAACAAATGCACCTCTTGAAGTAGAGTTCGCTGAGCATAAGGCACTGTTACGAAGAGTGCATTTTGCCCCTATAAACCTGAAATCTGGGCTGCTTGTAATCGAGTAAGGCATCTAATTGGCATTTTGCTAAGGGCACCATAAATTCTTGAATGGCCCTAGACATGTTAACATTTTGGATGTGTTCTTTTAAGTGCCATTGACATTCCGGTGGCATGCACGGTTCCCAGATAGCCTACCTTGCGAACTAGTGAAACTAGGCAAATGCTAGTGGCACCGGGCTCTGCAGATTGCATAACCGTAGGGCAGAGAGGCGGGTCTCTGTCTCTGTTGACCCCCTTAAGAAACGCCCCAACAGCCAAGGCACGCAGCAGAACAGGGAACGCATGACAGGGAACGTTGCTTGTGCAGCGGATTTTATGGTGTGTCTGGAATCTTCACCTGAGCTGTATGGAACTTGGAAAAACAGTATGGGCCTCATTAAGAGTTTGGTAGTAAATCGGCAGAAAATTCACCTCCAAAATCGTTCACGATTACTGCCACTCTGTCCCGTGGACCTACCCTGGGATTCCGAGTTATGGGACAGTGGTTTTAGTCCCCATTTTTGGAGTCTACTGGACTACATGGGGATGTTTGCAAAATGTCGGAAATTCCACTAAATATTGCAGGAAAAGTGGAGGATTCACCTCCAATTTTTGCTGGAGGGGATTCCTCCACTTTACCTTCAAATCCTAATGTGTATTCAATTATGAATACATCCACTGCACCTTCTGGCCCAATAATTGTGTCTCTGTGGAATAATTGAGATACAGTTTGCCAATCATTTGATAAGTGAGCGGATGTCCACATTCTTCACTCGACCAATGGGACTAAGTGCTACATTTGTTAAATATGATAGGTTATTTATAATGTGCTTAATAACCAGAGGTTTCTAAGCGCGGACCCAGGGATCGAATCTGTGTTGATCTATGTTGCCTTGCTTCCAAGGTGAGCACGTTGCCCCTAAACTATCCTCACGAGATAAAATATATTCATAACATATGAATGTACTACCTCTCAAAGTCCACTTCAAGGTGGTGCTTTTGTGATTTCCTTTTAAAGGAAGACACATGGTAGGTTTTTTTGCGATACCCAAAAGGTGTTTGATGAATTCCAGTAAAAATAAATTAATAATTGTAATTGTATTTAAATCTGTTCTCTTTACAGTGCTTTGGCGAAAGTGCCAAATAAATCACAAGTCATTGGGCCTCATCACGAGCTGGGCGTTATCCCTGGCGGTATTACCGCCAGAGCTATTAGCGTTACTGCCAACCCCCTGGCGCTATTAGCGCCGGATCCCGGGTTTGGCGGATTCGGGAATTCCCCATTCCTCATTGGGCCCAATGAGGAATTTTCTGCGCTATTACCGCCAGCGGTATTAGCATGGCAGTAATAGCACCGGAAATTGGCAAAATCTCAGAGCTGGGGGTACATCTTGCCAAATCCGTGATTTGCCAGAACCTTAAATGCAGCAGAAATAGCGTTACCGCTGCATTTAAGGGTTACCACCAAACTCTTGATGAGGCCCATTATCATTTACCATCTAGTTTGTTCTTCAAGCAGGACATGCACAATCTTGAAGTGAGGATACCTCTATTAGGCTAATTCATATTTTATATTGCAAGCTCTCATGACCACAGACGTCTGCTCATTAGGCAGTTATTGTGCAAAGAGAGCAGGTTGTTCCTTTGTGAGGACGGCTTGTTCACAGAGTGAACTAATTGCGTTTAACAATTTGTTTACAGGAAATAACAATGTAACCTAGTGCTGGGTGGATTGCTCGCAAGTTAAGGGGTTTCCTCTGACACAAGACCAGACTGTACTTTCTATGTTTGAATCCTGGCAAGGCTGACCCAGACCTTCAGCCTTTGGAGCACCATAAAATCAGAACCATTTATTTTGGTAATAACAGCCGCGAATATAGCACAGTGAAGCAAAAACAGTCAAACCGTAGAGTTACAAAGGTTCTGAGCAATTTCCTGTGTGACAGAGAGAAAAGCGTGTTGACCAGTTGGGCATGGACGTGGATTTCTAATGCGATGCTCCTTTTTCTTTACCCTACCCAAAAAAAATGGATTTAAGTAGGAAATACAATTGTATTCAGTGGATTGCGTTTGGCTTGCTTTTTGCTTAATGCACCCGAAATATGTTAATTAGCAATCCTCAGTGCTAAATATCTAAAAGCAATGCCATCCCTAAACAATCCAATAAAACTCCAAAAGCAATGCAATCCCTAAACAATCCTATACAAATCCAAAGCAATGCAAACCCTAAACAATCCAATCCAAAAATCCCAAACCAATGCAAACCCTAAATAATCTTTTAAGAATGTTTAGTCATTGTTTTGATTTATGTACTGGAAAAAACAGACAATGTATTTTAGAAGTTTAAATCCCAAAACAATGTTAACTATAATCTTAGGAGAGTTATTTTGAATTGCTTTTACAATGATGTCCCCATTAGAACAATAGTGATTGCACTCATTGGGTCTTAGTAGTCATTTGGGTAAATGGCCATGAGAGTCAAGCAAGGTCAATGGAATGCTATCTATATTAAAAAATAGAACTGATTTTGTTCCCATTTATATTTATTAAAAGAGGCAGACTGAGGTGCAACCTGCAACTGTGTACATAGCACACAAGCATGACTAGCAATCCCAGAACATGCATGGATAAAATATAACATAATAACTGAAGGTTAGAGTGTGTGTTAAACAGGAACCTGTCTGTAACGCATTTCCAACCCAATAATGTGAGGAAGGAAGCCCAGTACCTGCAGAGGGATTGGATGGTTTGGAGGAATAGGAGACCAGTCCCAGGAGCAGAGGACCGAAAGAACTAACCCAGGGAGCAAGATGGAGGGGACCCAGAACCAGCTGTGGGATCAAGGGAGTCGGATGGGGACCCAGCCCAGGGAGCAACAGCGAGAGGAAACCCAGAACCAGCTAGGAAGTCAGGTGGGGACCCAGCCCAGGGAGAAACAGCAAGGGGGAACCAGAACAGCCAGGGAGTCAGAAGGGGGCCAAGCTCAAAGAGCAAAGGAGTCAGGTGGGGATGCAGCCCAAGGAGCAACAGCAAGCGGGGCCCCAGAACCACAAAAGGATTCAGGTGGGGACTCAGACCCAGGCCAGAGAGCAAGGGAATCAGGTGTGGGCACAGAACCAGCCAGGAAGTCAGATTGGGGCCCAGCTCGGAGAGCAAGGGAGTAAGATGGGGGCCCAGCCCAGAGAGCAAGGGAGTCAGGAGGGGATGCAGCCCATGGAGCAACGGCGTGGGGGACCCCAGAACTACCCAGGGATTCAGGTGGGGACCCAGACCCAGGCCAGAGAGCAAGGGAATCAGGTGGGGGCACAGAACCAGGAAGTCAGATTGGGGCCCATCCCAAGGAGCAACAAGGAGGGGAAAACTAGAACCAGCCAGAGAGACAGATGGGGCCCAGCCTAGTGAGCAATGAAGTCAGATGGGGACCGATTTCAAGGAGCAACAAGGAGGGGGAAACCAGAACTAGCCAGGGAGTCAGGTGGGGACCCAGCCCAGAGAGCAAGGGAGTCAGGTGGCAGCCCTTAATGTGCAACCAAACCTGTGTGGAAAAAAACAAGTCTGGTGCCTTCCGCTTCACTCGGTAGTTCCAAATTTTGTTTTGGAGTGTGCTTCTGTCCCCGGCTGCAGAGAGTTCTGGAAAGCCCATTTCCTTCGCTTTAACATGGATAAATTCCACCCATTCATCATACACTCATTCATTCACACATGGATGCATGCATGCATACATAATACAGATATTTCTTACCTTCCGCGCTGGTCTGGACTGTGCTCCTTGCCGTGCGCCAGCCTCCAAGGACAAACTGAAGCCTCATCACAGGAACAGGAACCAGGAAGCAACGCGTGCTTCCTGCACATGTGCACAGGAGCCAGGGTGCTACTGTGTCACTGCCCCAAACTATTTAAATGTGCGTGGTGGTGGGGGAGCACCCCCCACACACATTCAAAGGTGCAGTTCCCCAGCCTGTATCTCCAATGGGCCATGCAAGGCTAGGGAAGCAAAATTCCCCTGGCCTTGCATGGTCCATTAGACATGCATGCTGTGTAACAGAAACTACGTTGACAGTTTAGGGCAGCTCTCAGGCACTCCCTCAGCTGCAGAAATCATCCTCTTTATCCCACCCACCCAACCTACCCCACTCGCTATACCCCTTCCCATCCCCACTCTCTTTACCCCCACCCATCCAGCCTACCCCCACTCTCTACTATCACCCACCCAACCTACCCCACTCCCTCTACCCCATCCTATTCCCACTCTTTTTACCCCCACCCACCCAGCCTACCCCCACTCTCTCTACCCTCACCCACCCACCCTACCCCATGTTCTCTACCCCCACCCAACCTACTGCACTCTCTCTACCCCCAGCCAGCCTACCCACTCGCTCCGTACCCCCACCCACCATACCCCACTCTCTCCACCCCCCCCAACCTACCACCGCTCTTTCTTCCCCCACCCACCCTACCTCCACTCTCTCTAAAAACCACCCACCCAACTCCACCTCTCTCAACCCTCATCAACCCTACCTACACTCTCATTACCTCACTCACCCACCCTACCTCCACTCTATCTACCCCCACCCACCCAACCCCTGCTTTCTCTAACAACACCCACCCAACCCTTGCTTTCTCTACCCCCACCCACTCACTCTACCTCTGGTCTCTCTACCCCCACCAACCCAACCCCGCTCTCCCTGCCCCCACTCTCTCTAACCACACACACCCAGCCTACCCCTGCTCGCTCTACCCCACCCATCCTACCCCTGCTTTCTCTACCTCACCCTCTCTACCCCCACTACCCCACCCTCTCTACCCAGCTTAGTACCATACAATTTGCGGAAGGGAAAATGCATGCAGCAAATACAGGCGAATGCCTCAGGGGGTCATAAAAGCAAACGGCATGTGTTAGAATGACATCTCTGTACGCAATGTGAGGAGGGATTGCCCTTGTCAAAATGGCTTGCAGAAAACGGCAGGGATGCAGAAAAGTCATTCCTGCAGTTTTATTCAAAGCAGTGACATGGAAGTCAGCCTTCAGTGATGTAAGCATAATAGTGGGCGTGTGAAATGTGAGTCTATAATCGCTGCATTTCTGAGGTTGTCTGTTTTTTTCAGAGCGAGGAACATTGACGTGGCTACTGCATCTCCTTTGTAGACATACCTGTCCTTGAATAGTGTGCTTCAGGTGACTATGCCGGCCTAGAGGAAATGCTGGTGGCGCTTTACATTGGTGTCAGCATGCCGCCATATTTACAGGCTATAAGCATGTAAATGACGGAAGGATTGAAACACTGAGCGGCGAGCAGAGGGATAGCATTCAGGGAGCTGAGCTGCCTATGGAGGAAGTGGGAAAGGGAATGTTGGGGTTTAGGGAGGCAGCATGTGGGGGTAATGGGGCTAGAAGACAAGGGGTTTTGGGGAAGGAAGAGAAGTGTGGATCTAAATACTGAAACTTGACAGAGGCGTCATCTCTTCAAAACATAATTCAAAAATAGGGGAAAAGAAATGGGTGCCATTTCCTGAAAGATAGAGTGAAGCAAGTAAAGTAATAGTAAAATATGGAAACACATTACTCATCATCCCATTAGTAATTCTGCAACTTTAAGATGCGAATGCTTGGATTGGAGAGGAAATAAATATGCACTTATTGGCATTCATTGGACGTTATTCATGTAATCTTTCTATAGCAAAATCCCATTCCCATATGCTGTAACTGCCATTACATGCCCACCCCACATGTTATCTGTAAGAGCCGGAGGCTTGATAACCCAATAGTTGAGGTTAGCAATACCCTTCAGTTCTACACGCTTTTTCTCTTTCTTCCAACTTGCCCCTCTCCTTGAAATGCACTTCCACAACCTTTGAAGCCATTCCACCCATGGGACTGCCCAAAACGAGGCTCAAACTCCACCTGCTAGCAGTAGAGGGAGCCTTGCGCAGACACCCGCACTCCAACCTCAAGTGACCCTCCAACCCACTTCTCCTGCTAATGTCTCCCGGGACTATGCATTGGAATTATGCAAATACTGACACTAGGATAGAACTGTCAGACTCTTTGTGTTTTCCCATCAGCCATTGTCTCCAGTATAAGTTCCACTATAACTCCTTCACCACCCGCTGTTCCTCAAATCATCTACGAGGGTAAGTAACTTGTAAAGGCAACCGATCCAAGGACGTCCTCCGCTTTACGTAAATATATTCTTTCTTTGAAATAACATCCTGGCTTCAATAAAATTCAAAATACCGATACAATGTTTGGAAACCCTTTGGTTTGCAAAATGCGAAAAATCACTCCTCTGCGAGTATTGACTTAGTCCCCGAAGGTTGACCAGTATTGGCTACATCTGAACACACATGCCAAATTTCATAAGCGAGTTCAAGTTAAAAGCGAAGGTGGAAAAGGAGGGGTTTTTGCATTGGTTTTTAATAAAACCCCCCAAAACGGGTTTGTGACAAATATGTCGAAATGGTCCACTTTGATTTTCGAGGAATTTGGTACACGCCTAGTTCTAAAGTAGAAATGCAGCCCTCAAGAATTGTGAAAATGAGATCATTTCTGAAATTCATGAAAAGACTAAGATCTGTCTTTTTCTTTTATGATTCTGTTAGATATTCATGATTTATTTATATATTTGAAATGTTTGGTTTTCTTTTTTAACTATAATATGTTTTAGCCATGTATCAATCATGTATTGTGTTTTTGTTATTTCATTGTGTTTAAGGCTTGTTTAATAGCCAAATTACACATTAAAGAATAAAAAAAGAAATAAAAAAGTAAATCAGATCAGACAGACTCCAGATATACACTTTCTGAATTTCAGGAAATGTATTTATAAGATGGGTGTGTGAGTAGAGGCGAAGATACACAAACATGCTTCTGATTGTGGATTAAGAATGAGGCCGACAGTAGGATTCTGATTCTGAACACAGCTTTGGAGTGTGGTGGAGATATGCATAGTAGAGGCGGTGTCACAGGTGTTATTTGGGGTTGTGTGCTGTGCAGTTTACACATATCCATATACTGGATCACAATGTATTGTGCACAAATGATGCACTTTACATGGAGTTGTATCATCCGCTTCATGATGGCCAGAGCGAAAGATTGAATAGGGAAGAGGTTCATTGATGCTGGAGTTCAGATATCTACCATTGTAGTGCTTTGTGTAGCGCTTGAATAGTAAAGGCATTATTCCAGCCTTTTTGAAAAATAATTTCTGAAAACACGTGCTCCTGCTGAAAAGCCTACTTTACTTGATAATACAAAGGGGAACCCAAACATTCATGGTGAGAAAGGGGGACCAAAGGTGGGCCCTTGCAGCAGAACCAGAGATTGCGGTGCCCTGTGTGTAAAGTCAGTAAGCAGTGAAATTGGCTAATCTGGAGCCACCCTCAGGAATAAGCAAACCCCCCAACACCTCCAGGCCCCCGCAGAGTCCAGCGCGCTGTCCTTGTTCAGTTAGGCAAATACCATCTAAGGATCAGGGGCTCCACAGGCCGTCTGATGCACCAGTGGAGACTGCATGTACATGATGCGCAAACTACACAAAGCATATTATTGCATGGCTCTCTTAATTAGCCGCAGAAGGTAATTACAAACCCAACCGCATATGAATTATATTTAAGGAATTGGGCCTAGATATTCCAGAGGACTGTTGGGATTCCAGGTTCGGGATTGGAGTCAGGAAGTGGGGGTGGTGCATCCAGCGGCACCGTTGCATGAGCCTTCAGCCAGTGGTGGGGCCAGGGGATGTGCACGGGGGCAGACGTCCCCCTTGACTCCGTCCTGGTGCCCAGTGCGTCCCCGTCCTCCCACGGGCACCCTATTATCCACACCCCACCCCACGGCACCAAAGCTGCCTCCGCTATTACCTTCAGCATGGGAACACTTTCAAAAGTGGGCTTCACTTAGGGTGACCAGACATCCCGGTTTTCCCGGGACAGTCCGGGAAAATCACCCTCCGTCCCGGGGTCCCAGGAGTTTTTGATTTTAGAAACCCCATCCCGGGTTTGCAAGGATGGGTGGCTATGGTCCTGGTTTTTGGCGGGGCCCGATTTCGAAATCGGGTCCCGGCGCAACTCTTCCTGCGTGAAATGCTTTTCACGCCCCATTTCCTCCCCCTACCCCTCCCAGGCCCTCTGCTCCAAAGAAAGGAGTGTGCCTGTGAGCACACCCCCTCCCCGCCCCACCTCCCGCAACAGGCTGGGGACATAGAAGTAGGACTAAAGATTTACTTTAGTCCTACTTCTGTTTCTATGACATGTCCTGGTTTTTAAAAAAAATCAAAAAAATCTGGTCATCCTAGCTTCACTGCACTGTTGGCCTCTCTGCTGCACGCAGTAAGAACAACCACGATTCTCCTCTGCGCCATTTACCACCCCCTGGGGATCCAGTATTCTCTTAATTTCCCTAGGGCCACCTGATGAACAGTGTCAACGGGTTTGAACTTGGGTTGGCGTGTGACACTCCTCCTGAGGCTGGCACAGGGCCCCGCCCTACTTTGCTGTGGAGAAGATTCTCGTTGTTGCGGCTCTTCATGCATTCTGCATGGCTTCGACGCTCGCCTCTCGTTCCCGCCCTCCCCCATGGCCCTCTGGCCTTTTTGGAGACGCTACCATATTTTTCCAGCTCTCTCACAAAACAAGCTCGGACAGATGGCGTCTTCTGGGAGACATCAAGCCCTCTAGAAACGCTCAGACAATGGAGCATTAATGGGTTTACTGCACGAGCTGCTGGGCGGCGTTCTGTGCAGCATTCCTGCACGCCGAGAACCCCGTGATAGTCATTCCTTTCACAGCTCGATATGTTTAGGGACATTTCGGGGCCGGAAGAAGGGCTCCATGGAGAGGCTGGTGACCTTTGCTCGTGCCCACATGGAAGCAGGGCTCTGAAAGGTGCTTTGTTTTCTGGGTCCATTGCTGAGTGTTGTTCAGCTCTCCGATTGCAGCAGAAAGTGACTGGGAAGCGATTAACTGATGGTGGGGTTTGGATAAAGTGGCGAGAGAAGGCAGATGGGCCGCTCCTATTAAAACGATCCCCCTTGGCCATGTTTTGGTCTTACATATGACAAAAGTGTGAAAGCTCCTCTACAGAGAACGAACAAGACAGAACAACCACGTCAATGAGATGGCGTCCACATAGGAGCAGTGGCATCGCTAGGGGGACGGGGGCCCTTCTCTGAACTCCTAGGCCCCCCTGGCCCTCCTACCTGAGCTTGGCCACTTTCTCTGTTCTGTCTATAGTGCTGTGTTAGCCCGTACAGCACACACACACAGGGCCACAATCAATGCTGGTGCACAACCATGAAGAGCTCTTAAGTTCCCTCTGCAGCCAAGAGCAGCCCCTCCAATCAGAATGTAGCACACAAAACCGCCAATGATGGGTCATGAGTGACTTAATGGTTTAGTGCCTACATTCTGATGGGAGGGGAGGTACAGTGGGGTGTGGTAGTTGGTGTGCACAAAAGATTCTCTGCAGGAGTGCTTATGATGTCACACATTGCCCTTTTATAGGCGGCCCCCGACTTTTGTCTGTGCCCCCGCCCCTACTTGTGTCTGTGGACCCCTCTGTGCCCCTGCTAACTTTGATTAGTGGGGACGCCACTCCGTAGGAGGGTCTTAAATGGCATTTAAGCTCTCTGTGCCATTCCTGAGAAGCCAGATCCACGTGTGTATAGTATAGGCTGCCCATACAGAAAGGTGATCACAGGCATGCCAGGCAATTCTCCTCCGCACAGGAGTACAGGCAGCCTCCCCAGACTCATCTGTCTGCCGTGTGGGGCATCACGCGTGACGCACAGCGGCGGCGCTTCGCCTCTCTGGACACAGAGAGCAAGCTGTCCATGTCTGGATCACCCTAACTTAGGCTCGATGGAGTGCAAACAGGGTCAAAGAACCTGTTCTAGGGGATGGTGCCCGCTCATGATGAGCTATGATCTAGTGCAGAGGTCTTCAAACTGTGGGGTGCGCCCCCCAGGGGAGCGTGGCCGCATTCCCAGGGGGCGGGGGGGAGAGATCAGTACACCAGTATTTACAAGCAATGGGACACACAAACAATCAGTTCTATGTGCTTAGATCGACAGGTTTCTTTTCGCGGGAGTTGTTGCTGAATGAAAAAACTCATCAACATTGTTTATTTGGAATGGTTCCCCCCAAAACACCTCTCCCCTGTTATTTAGTCCCTATTCCCCATACGCCCCTAGCCCTTTTATTCCCATAACCCCCATCCACGCATATTTTTCGTTGGGTTTTTTCAGCTGAATATTTTCAAAAAAAATCTCAGCGGGAAAAAAAAGTGGCAATGTAACAATGTACCAAAAAGCAAAGTCTTTCAGGGTAAGCTCCCATTTTTATTCACTTTAGCACCGATATTACAAAAAAACGGCATTGGCGACTAGAACTATGAATGGATACGTCATTTGGGGCTTGGCGCTCCAATTGGCGTCACTACGTTTGCACCCATCAAATTATTTGTGGCAATTGGCACTTGCACCACTCCTCCCACCCCGCCACCAATGACCTGCTTGTATCCATCATGGAAATAATAAAGGGACTTACTCAACCATCTTTGTAGGTTTTTTAGGGACATTGGGAATACATGATATGCTTGGCTCTAAATTCCCGCCCCAAAAGTGATTAGCACCCTGGTCAAAGCCCTGGTGTGCTAGTAGATATCACCCCCTTTTTTAGGGGTGGGTAGCACCGGTAGCCTCCCCAAGCCCTCGTTGATGACCTGTCCACACTTGGGATAAGTCGGTTGGGCCATTACCAGTGTTGTGGTCTGCTTGTGGTCTTGTGCAGAAGGGATGCAACCTAGCAGTTTGGGATGGACAGCCCCTTTGGGGGCGGGGGGGGTCGATCCAGCTTTCCTTATGGTCTTTCCCCTTCTGTAATGGCTCGGCAGGCAAAGACTAATGGTCTGGAGGGTTGCCCAGAGCAGTGCCAGAGGTCAAGATGACTTCTAAACCATCAAGCCATCACCGCTTGTGGTTTCCATTGACAGTGCTGCCTGCCTCCAAATGCAGGGATTGTAGTTTGAATAAAAATACCCTGATGCCACACCATGAGGAGGGACACAAGGCTTGTAGGTGTTGTTTGGTTATTTGCCCACCCATCAATTGCCCATGGCTATGCTAATCCTTATAGCCATTTCCAACCAGTCCGTGCCCCTCTGCGCCCAAAACACTTCTGATGGGAAGTCCTTGAGCTCGATTTATTGAAGCCTCACCAACAACGTTTGCACTCAAAGTGCCTGCCAGTGTTTTTTCAAAGCAGTCTTCTGAGAGTAAATGACTAAGGGCCCAATTCATGGAAATGTTTGCACTGTTCAAAGTGACTTTGCACTGCCGACACAAACCCTGATTCATGGAACTGTGAAAAGTATATTTTTGCAGTGCAAAGTCAGTGCAAAGTCATCTTGAACTGCAAAAAGGACTTTGAACTGACTTTGCACAGCAACAATACACTTCGCACAGTACCACGAATCAGGGATTCTGTCAGCAGTGCAACGTCACTTTGAACCGTGCAAGGCCCTTAATTGGAGTTGCAAACATGGTACTCGTCCACCTTTAGCCACTCGATTTCTAAGCACTATGTGTGTCCTTTAGTGAAGTCCTGTAAAAACAAGCATTGGCAAAGCCAACCGTTGCAGCTTGTGTATGTACTAGGCATTTGCCAGGTACTGCTATTAGATGCCCATGTGCTTGCACCATTTTTCTTCTGCTACCATCAAAGGCCAGTGAATACCAGCAAGGCAGTGCCTGGCATGCGTGTTGGTAATTGTACTGTGCTCTCCCTCCAACATCCTCTCCACCACACTATTGGTCTGTTTCCTTCTCTCGCTCCCCTCTCGTCCTTTCTTTCTTTCTCTACTTCTGAAAGTTCCTTCAGCATCTACGCCGTGCCTGTCGTTACCTCGCCTGCCCTCTCTCCGTCCATCTGCCGCAGCTGCACTGCAGAAGGCAAATTATCCCCACTGCAGACATTTCGAGTCTGATTGCAGGACAGCAGCGTTGAGCAAGGTCTCCGTGACCATGTGATGTATTACAGCGAACTGCCAAGGAGATAACGCTGCCGAGGAGAGGTAGTGAAAACAAAAAAAAGTGCGCCATCTACCCTGTACTTTAATGCACTCCCTGATTTGGCCATGAGGGACACAGCGGAAAACATCGGAAAGGCCCACGTTTCCGACACAGACATTTAATATGGGATTGGCAAAGCCTTCAGTTAGCTCGGGAGGATAGCTCAGGGGCAACAGCTCGTTTTAGAAGCAAGACAATGCAGAGCACCACAGATTCGATCCCCCGGTCTGCATTTAGGAACCTGTGAGTGTTAAGTGGATTATAAATAACCGATTAAAATAAATTAGGCTGTTGGGTGTCACTAATCAACACATTTCTGGGGCCATGATGCTTCTTTGGAGTTGTAAGAGTGATCTTTATAACAATAAATGCAAATGAGCCTGTGCTCATTTCGATGAAGAAAGATTAAAGCAATAGATGAGTGGAGGCTTTTGAGATGTTTTGGACTACGACTCCTTGATCCCTCTCAATTGACTATGATGGCTAGTGCTGATGGGAGTCGCAGTCCAAAACATCTGGAGGGCCAAAGGTTGCTAATTCCTGCAAAAGAGTGTCCTTTTAGTACATGTGATGCCTGTTGGGGCATCCAAAACAAGATGTGAGTTTTTTTTTATGACCAGCCACCCCTTTCCTCTCCTTGGACGCTACCCCTGAGAAAAAGGTTCCAAAACCAAAAATGCCCAGATTTAGACTGGCACAGAGTGGCATGTGGAGAGCTTTACAACCCGCGCCCACCGCCTTCAGAGCTACACGGCTTAGAAGAGCTGACATATTTTATATTTTTCTAGGTCTGGGATGTCTATTATATGTTCTCTTAACTATGCTATTTGTACACCAGTCCACCAGCTTTTTTGTATAAGTGAACACGACTACCCACTTTTGGGGTTCAAGCACAAGCCTGTCTTATTAAAAAAAGTATGTACCTCTTACGCAGGCAGGAGTTGCGAACCTTTGGCCCTCGAGATCTTTTGAACTATAATTCCCATCAGCCCTATCCAGCATTGTCAATGGTGAGGGATTATGTGAGGTGCAGGCTGCAGCCGCCAGATCAGAAATGTCGGTGTGTGTCTGCTCAGACAGGGTAGCCAGAAGGGATCACTGAGAGGTGCGGGTGGTGGGGAAAGTGCATCGTAGGCGATAGCCGAGAAAGGAGAATCAGGCTCTCGGGAGATATACATTTGAGATGGCATGACGCTACCCTGGGAATGCCTTAGAACCATGCTTCCTTTGGCTGTTTTTGCCATGATGAAGTGACTTGATGACATCATTTTCCCTCCATCTTCAAAAAACCTGCATATACTCTACATCGTTTAATAAATCACCGTCATTCGTGGAGTTTGAGGATGTTTTAGAAAGGAACCCCAGTGTTGCAAACCTTCTGGGAGAGGTAGAGGTGTACAAAACTTTGGAAGAAGTGAGAAGTTGATGAGTTTAAGTAGAGTTGTGTATAATGGAGAGATGTACCATGCAGTGATGGTACGGGGAGAGAGTTCAGGCAGGAATCAGAGGAAAAAGATGAATATTTGGGTGTTGCAACCAAATAGGTGATAGGTGAAGCCCAAGGAGGAGATTGAGTATAGGAGTATAAGTACGTAGAGAGTATAATGAGGAAGCAACCTAGGACTTAACCTTTAGGCACACCTGTTGGAAGGCAAGTGAAAAGGAGTTTCCATTGTTCTAAGAGATTGGGAAGGCAGGAAGATAGGTTATTTATAACATGCTAAATACCCATAGTTTTCTAAGCACGGACCCAGGGATTGAACCTGTGTTGCTTTGCGTCATTTTACTTTCAAGGCGAGCACGTTGGCCCTGAGCTATCCTCCCGAGAGAATGAAGTGGGCCACTCCTGGGCTGTTTCTCAGAAGTCGGGTGGGACAAAGTTCATAGGAGAGAGTAGTAGAAGGCAGCCAATCGATCGAAGAGGATGAGGCTGGTTCAGAGGATATCTACAGGTGAGTTATGTATACAACATGCAGTAGCGAAGATGCTCTAGGCCTTTTTATAATGTTGTCTCTACGTTATATTTGTTCAACAATCATGTTAAATAAGGAGCTCAGATATCTGTACAGCTTAAAAGATCTAATCTGCAACCATGTGTTAGAAAATGAAATGCCCCTGAAATATAAATGCGCAAACCAGCTAAAGGTCCACAGATGTGCTCCTTGGGACAGACGATTCCTTTGCCAAACTGGACAGTGTTCCCGTGTCGATGCATAGAAGGGAACAGGCAGATTGTGGGGTTCTGTTGAGAAGCACCAGACTGTCTTCTTTACATCAGATGGACAGCTCAGCTGCACTAACGGTTGACGGTGGCTGTCTTGGATTGGGTTAGCTGGATGATAGGCCAAGCACAACGCGCTTGCCTTGGGAGCAGGAAAATGCAGTGCGACATAGGTTAATACCTTGGTCGGGCCGACCTAGCCATACAATCTTCCCGAGGTCAATGAATTGTGTACCACCAGTGGGAAATAATGGTGACACCAGTTATTACAGCACTTAAAACTGTAGAAATATCGTATGCCACAGTATATAATCTCCAAACAACTATTATGGTGAATTATTTCTTCGAAGCAACCGGGAAAGATGACCTTTTTCAAAGGCCGGGAAGATGGACTTGCTTCGCTTGGTTAGATGCCCAGCTCTCTGAAGATGCAGACGCGGCTCCGTCAAGCCAAATGAATCCCTTTCAGGTCCTGCTAGGATTCTCCAGGGCCGATCATTTGTGGTCCATCAGGAGGTCACAGTAAGACCAACATCACTCAGATATTTACAGGAACCTGTTTTCAGTAGAATGTCACCAGTACACCTAAGTTAGACAATATGCAGAACACCAGTTGCGCAGAAGCGCCCACGACAGCCAGCACGTGACGTTCATTCCTGGGTTTGGGTCTATTTCACCTAAAAAAGTTGACCTAATCACATTTAATCAAATGTATATGTCCTTTTTTTTGGTCTAAAATGTGGGGGGAGATCCCCCGGAACCCTTCCACTTCCCCTCAACCTAATCTATATGCTTACCCACCCCCATAAATATATTTAATAAAATGTGACCTTTTTGATATGTTCTTCTTACCATCAAGGGTTAACAATAACCTAACGACATAACACATATAACATTTCATATTTGTTTTACAAAGAACTTTTTCGTCCTTCATTCAATGGTTGATTATATGTTCCCTGTTTGAAGGTGGACTATTGTTATAGAATTTGAAGGATGAATTGTCAATGCTGGCTTTCAAACTTTTGGTACTGATGTATGTCCAGGTGCAGCATCTGGTCCATAATGAAATTATAGCACTTCACTAGCGGGGATGAAGGACTGGATACTGCCCCAGTTGTGTGTGCCCTGAACACATTGGATCCCCCTCTTGGATGTATTGGTCCCACCTCAGTTATGCCGGTGGTCAGAACTTTTGCGCCTGGCTCGTAAATTTCCAAACATCTCCAATGATATCAGATCACTGCTCTAGAGTGGCCACTCACTGACTCAGACTCATGGCGCTTGAACCTTTAATTCATGTTCAGAGGACAGGACTGAGCCTTAAAAAGAAGCAGAGCGAAGCTGAATGGTTGTGGGGGGAAGAGCACTGTGCATCAGTTCCGCCCGCAGCGTCGAAGCTAAACGGCCAAATCGGAAGACTGCAAGTAAAGGGAAGTCAGCTGGAAGATTAGAGAGCCAAACATGTCCAGGACCATTCTTCAAGCCTAGCTCTCGGCACGCCATCATCTCTCCAGACGCAATTCTGTTGCAGGGAATCTGCATCCGGCTATGCCAGGAATCTCATTTCTAAAATTGCTAAGTCCCGGCAAACACCTTTTTCAGTAACACTTTTGAGGTTATGTTAAAGACAAGCATTGGCAAAACCAACAGTTGTGGCTTGTGTGTGTATTAGGTAGAGGCGTTGCTGGGGGGTGGGGTGGGGCTGAGGGGGCTATAGCCCGGGGTCTTTTGGTTGTAGCCCTGGATAGAAGCTCGGGGTCTACAACCAAAAGGCTATCTAGCCCCGAGTCCCAGCCGTCCCATCATTAGAATACCTCTGGCATTAGGCATTTGCCAGGTCCTGCTATTGCTGAGTCATTACTCCCAGGAATTAGTCCTTGCCTGAGTAGCTAAATCCACTCCAGGTTTTCAGGCTATCCATACAAAATACATTTCAATACAGTGTGTCTAAGTAGTCATTATTTCCATAGGATCTCGTTACCGACAGACTTTGATGTGGTTGGGCTTCTAAGGACAGACTTAGACACCTAGATTGGGCCGCTGATTCTGGAGGTGGAGTGCACATTGAGCGCCACTCCTTACCATTAGAGGGGCCTCAGTGGATAAGCAGCATTCAAAATCAGGAAAGAAAGAGTCAAAGGGGCGATGGGGCCAGTAGATAGTGGGAATAGTAGGAGCGGTAGGGGCAGGGGTGTTGCTAGGTCTGGAAAAGACCAGAGGCTGAGCTGATCTCGGGACTGGCAGGACTCAGGGCTAGCTAGCCTTTTGGGTGTAGCCCCTGAGCTTCTATCCGGAGCTTTAACCAAAAGATCGGGGGCTATAGCCCCCTGAGCACCCCATCAATGCCTCTGGGTATCGGAGAGGACTTGGGCAGCATGGGGTTAAAGGATGTGGCAAGAACGTGACATGATTTCCAGACTTGCGTTCAGATATCAGAACACGATATTATTTCAGAGGCCTATTCCTGGTTGAATGCTGGGTATATGTGTAGAAGCAAAGGTTTATGCCGTGGGCTGTAGGGGAAGGATTGATACTGTGCTTGTGTAAAAGCAACGGTTGATGCCGTGGGCTGGAGGGGAAGGATTGATACTGTGCTTGTGTAGAAGCAACGGTTGATGCCGTGGGCTGGAGGGGAAGGATTGATACTGCGATTGTGTAGAGGCAACGGTTTATGCCGTGGGCTGGAGGGGAAGGATTGATACTGTGCTTGTGTAGAAGCAAAGGTTGATGCCGTGGGCTGGAGGGGAAGGATTGATACTGCGCTTGTGTAGAAGCAAAGGTTGATGCCGTGGGCTGTAGGGGAAGGACTGATACTGCTTGTGTAGAAGCAAAGGTTTATGCCGTGGGCTGGAGGGGAAGGATTGATACTGCGCTAGTGTAGAAGCAACGGTTGATGCCGTGGGCTGGAGGGGAAGGATTGATACTGCGCTTGTGTAGAAACAACGGTTGATGCCGTGGGCTGGAGGGGAAGGATTGATACTGCGATTGTGTAGAAGCAACGGTTTATGCCGTGGGCTGGAGGGGAAGGATTGATACTGCGCTTGTGTAGAAGCAAAGGTTGATGCCGTGGGCTGGAGGGGAAGGATTGATACTGCAATTGTGTAGAAGCAAAGGTTGATGCAACGGTTTATGCCGTGGGCTGGAGGGGAAGGATTGATACTGTGCTTGTGTAGAAGCAACGGTTGGTGCCGTGGGCTGGGGGGGAAGGATTGATACTGCGATTGTGTAGAAGCAACGGTTTATGGCGTGGGCTGGAGGGGAAGGATTGATACTGCGCTTGTGTAGAAGCAAAGGTTGATGCCGTGGGCTGGAGGGGAAGGACTGATACTGCGCTTGTGTAGAAGCAACGGTTGATGGCGTGGGCTGGAGGAGAAGGACTGATACTGCGCTTGTGTAGAAGCAACGGTTTATGCCGTGGGCTGTAGGGGAAGGATTGATACTGCGCTTGTGTAGAAGCAACGGTTTATGCCGTGGGCTGGAGGGGAAGGACTGATACTGCGCTTGTGTAGAAGCAACGGTTTATGCCGTGGGCTGGAGGGGAAGGATTGATACTGCGCTTGTGCAGAAGCAAAGGTTTATGCCGTGGGCTGGAGGGGAAGGATTGATACTGCGCTTGTGTAGAAGCAACGGTTTATGCCGTGGGCTGGAGGGGAAGGATTGATACTGCGCTTGTGTAGAAGCAACGGTTTATGCCGTGGGCTGGAGGGGAAGGACTGATACTGCGCTTGTGTAGAAGCAACGGTTTATGCCGTGGGCTGGAGGGGAAGGATTGATACTGCGCTTGTGTAGAAGCAACGGTTGGAGGGGTAGGAGTTAATCTGCGCTCCACTGCCATTTGAATGGTCTCCAGGCGCTCTGGCGGATCTGAAGGAGAGTTGTGTGTCTGAGGCTAGTGGAGAGAGAGCGAGTTGAAAATTCAAGCTAGCTTTGCTGTGTCGATGTTAAGGGTATTAAGGAGAGTCCCTCTGCGACATGGATTCATGACTTTAAAGTATCAATTTTTCAGGTTACTTACCCTGTCGCACTGGAAGTAGCCAAGGAGTGAACCACCTACTCCTAATACTGCCACATCAACGATTGCACAGGAATTTATTGAAAGTTATCTCCTAAGGTTTACATGTGTTTCGGCCCTTGGACGCAATCTGTGTGTGAAGCGGCAATCGATTTTCATTGCTGTGTTGATGGGGGCACACCAAAAGTACCCTGAGCACTGCATGTGGGTCAGTCTCCGGGTGTTCGGTGTGAAAAGTAACGCTGCATTTGTGCATGACGGGGGCGCATTGTGCAAGGAGGCATTGGCAGGAATTGTTTTACGCAAGTTGGTTGTAGAGGTGTGGAATTTTGGGAGGTGCGTTCAATTGCCCTCTGTGGGTGTCTTAGTTGGCATGCGTATTGGGTGTTGAAACGTAGAATTTGAGCGTGTTAGCGTGTGCGAGTCAATAACATAACATAACACAACATAAATCCATTATTTTGGATCTCACATGGGGCTTTTTTTGGAAAGTGCCCATTCTGTATGAAGAACTAACGAGAACCCCATTAACTGTATGCAGGGGTGGACTGGGAATCAAAAAAGACCCTGGAAATAATGGTCAAAGTGGCCCCATGTTACACATTTTCAGCAATCTCAAGCCTTTCCCTATGGAAACATTTAGAAATACCACACAAAACAGGCCCAGGGTGCAGAGACCTACCGGGAAATCTCCAGAGTTCCCTCTAGGCCAGTCCAGACCTGCCCAGGATGCAGAATCCTAGCGGAAAATCTCTGGAGTTCCCTATAGGCCAGTCCAGACCTGCCCAAGGTGCAGAAGCCTAGTGGGAAATCTCCAAAGTTCCCTATAGGCCAGCCCAGACCTGCCCAAGGTTCAGAAGCCTAGTGGGAAATCTCCAGAGTTCCCTATAGGCCAGTCCAGACCTGCCCAGGGTGCAGAAGCCTAGCGGTAAATCTCTAGAGTTCCCTATAGTCCACTCCAGACCTGCCCAAGGTGCAGAAGCCTAGTGGGAAACCTCCAGAGTTCCCTATAGCCCAGGCCAGACCTGCCCAGGGTGCAGAAGCCTAGTGGGAAATCTCCAGAGTTCCCCATAGTCTAGTCCAGCCCTCACTGTAAACAGGGAGGTTTAAGAGCACTCGTGAAATGTGGAGACGTGATTGATGTTGCGTTTCAATGCCAAGCCCTGTTGTTTTATCCACTGTAAGGGCTTGGCAGGAAAGGTACATCCTGTGTTCCCCAGACTGTGCTTAATATGTTCGCCACCACTGCCTCCTGCCAGCTAAGCCAAGGGGTCGGGAGTTTAGAGAAGTTTCCAGAAGCATCTAGGCCAGGGTTTTGATGTGGAATTACAACTGCAATAGCAGTGTAGCCCTTGATGATGTCACTTTCATGCTTCACCATTATTGTGGTTCAGTGTACAAGTGGCACGTGCCCCGAAGCAGAGGTAGGCCGCAGTCCATCATAGCAATGGCTGGGGCGTCCACAGCAACCCTTATGTGCACATGTCGGCTTATAAAATATGGCCGTGGAGGAAGGTGTTTGTCAGAAAATATTTACATTAGTGACACACAAGTACAGGAACACTGTTTTTCCGGCGGTGCCGGCGCACAAAAATAGTCCCATTGAAAGTATAGGGACTCATGTGCAGATGGCCTTTCGCGGTACGCAGAAGGCCTTTCTGGGGGTGGTGCTCTTGGTCGCAGGGGTGGCAGGTCATATATTTGGAGAAGGGAGTGGGGTTGGGCTGATGGGGAGAGGTTATACGGGGAGAGCAGGAGTGTACTTACCTCAGTCCTTACCTCAGTGGTAAAGACCCCGTTCTGAGCCTCCTGATTGGCTAGGCGGCCGCCACCACACCCCCCTCCAATACATGTGACATGTCCACCTGACAATTACATTAAAATCCTCTAGTTGATGCGAGTGACCATTTATCGACAGCAAGTGACGAACACGGGAGACCGTCACATGCATTGGTGTTACATCTTCTACTGTGTCTCTGCACGCGGCGTCTCCTAAACACTGGAACATTCTCCAGCTGCCACCTTTCCGATATATCAGAGATCCTGTCCTAACTCTAGCCAGCGGTTCGCTATATAAAATTTTCGCTCACCTTACATATCCAGGCCCTAACCCGTAGTACTTCAGGGCCGCAAGAAGCCATGGCCATTTAACAGAGTCAAAGGCCTTGATTGCATCCAAAGACACAATGGCCATTTCCTCATCTCTTTCTCTGCCAAACTCAATGATTCTCTGGAGTCGTCTATGATTATTGGTAATATTTCTATGATAGACATAGCCCGTTTGATCCAGGTGTATTAGTTTTCCAATAACCTTCTTCAGTCTATTTGCTAAGACAGCAGTTAATATCTTGCTGTCTTGATTCAGCATTGACAAGGGTCTATAGGAACCACAGCTGTGCCCAGGTTTATTAGGTTTGGGGAGCGGCATTATGACGGCCTCTCTCAGTGACTCTGGTAAGCGTCCCATCTCGAATGCTTCGTTTAACATCTCTAACAGTGGGGGGAGGACCTCTTCCATGTATACTTTGTAAAACTCACTTGGGAGTCCATTTGTCCCTGGGGTTTTACTAGTAGGCAGCTGCCTCACCACCTCCCCTAATTCTTCCAAGGTGATTGGGGTATCTAGTTCCTCTCTCTCCTCCTCGCTTATCCTGTCCTCAAGTGTTTCTTCCATCATAGCGCCACTACTCTCCCCGTCGTCTCCGTATAATACCTTATAATAATCCACAAACGCTTGATTAACTCCATCCTGGGTGTGCTCTACGCTACCGTCTTCTCTTTCTATAGTCCTGATTGTGACTCTGGGGGTCTCACTCTTATACAACCATGCCAAAAGTCTCCCCGGTTTATCACCTCCCGCATGCTGTCTCTCTACGTATTTTTTATAATTAAGGTTACACAATCTCTCCCAATATTCTGCACATTTTTGCTGTAGCCTAAGTGTCAATTCTAGCTTCTCTGCTGTATCGTCTCCGCCGCTTAAGGCCTCATCTAATTTTTCTTCCGTCTCCTGCAGTTCGGCTAAAACCCCACCTTGAAGGCCCTTGGATTTCGCTATGGCTACCCCCCCCTGACAACTTTAAAGGCCTCCCATAGTGTTACTGCCGAATCCACGTCCCAGTATTTGTTTCAAAATAATTTACAATCTCCTCCCTTAAGTCCTCCCTAAAAAAGGGGTCTCGTAACGCTTCCGCTCGTAGGCGCCATGTCGGGATCCTCGCTCTCGGGGGCAGTATTGCCATGCGAGAATCAAGGGCGAGTGGTCCGAAAGGACCCTGGCCTTGTACTCTATTTGTGCAATCTCCGCTATCATTTCGGGTGATGTGAAGACATAATCCAGCCTCGTTGATAACCGCTGTGGGGCAGAATAATGTGAATATTGCCTTTCCTGGGGGTGCCTCACTCTCCATGCATCCTCCAAACCAAAGTCATCCAGCAATGTCTGTAACGCCTTGGCTGCAGGGGCCGGTCTATCCATCTTCCCATCCGATCTGTCCACCCTCGGGTTCAATACGCAGTTGAAGTCCCCTCCCCAGATCATCGCGCTTCCTACGCATGCGCTCAAATTCACACTCAATGTTCTAATGTACGCCGCTGTGTTCTGGTTCGGGGCATACGTGTTAACAATGCTTATCTCCCTGTTCTCCACCAGTCCCCTCAGTATAACCATCCTCCCGTCTGTCTCAGCCACCACTTGCAATCGCTGAAAAGGGACATGTGGCGCCACCCAAATAAGCACTCCTCTCGCATAAGCAGAGTACGATGAGCCCACCAACACTCCTTTCGACTTCCCAGCAATCGTGTCCATCCTCTCTCGTGTAAGGTGGGTTTCCTGCAGCAATGCAATATCTATTTTCTGCCTGCGCAGGTACAACATAACTTTGTTCCTTTTTAAGTAGCTGTTGAGCCCCCGCATGTTCCATGTAAGTATCTTAAGGTCCCCCATGGCCTGTACAAGTTCCGTTCCTCCTCCCCCAGGTGCAATCTGACTGTGAATTCCAATCCAATCTGTATAGGCTCGTATCCCATTCTAAAATCCCTTCAACCAAAAACACCCCAAACTTCCCTTTCCCCCTCCCTCCCGCCTCCCGTCCCTTCCCCAACATCATTCCCCCCAACTGTTGCCCAGCTCCATCCCTGGATCTCAGGCTCCCCCGCATCTAGCTCTTTCTGACTCTCGCCTGTACTCGAAGCTCCGCAGGGTGAGGCCGCCCTAGTGGCCAACCTAGTAATACTAGAACTATAATTCGGGGGGTAGGGTGCTTTCGCCCTGCCGCTCCTATGTCACTTCGGGTTAACTACACATTGCTATACAATTTGCATATATGTACACGCTACTATATTCCAGTCCTTCAAGTCCGTTACAGTCAGCGGTATCTGATCAAAATATCAGCCTCCTACAGCCGCGCCCATTAATCATAATCTTCATCTAGGCACCCCTGGGGTGCTCACTCGACGCCTTAACAGTATGCATACCGTATCCCAGTCACATATCGTGTCCCTCTTGGGTCTCTTCCGTGTCTCGTTCCGGGCAGCCCTGCAGATTCAGCCACGTCGTTGCTTCTTCCGGAGTGTCAAAAAAATAAATTTTGCTCTTTTGCACCACCTTCAATTTCGCAGGGTACAGAAGCATATATTTTATCCCAGCCACGCGCAGCCTTCTTTTGATTGCCACATAGCTGTACCATTGCCTCTGGACAAACATAGTGTAGTCCGGATACGCCGTGATGGGGCTCGAAGCCCTTTCGATTGTTCCACCTTTTCGGAAGTACTCCAGTATTTTCTCGCGGTCTTTGTAGTTCAATATTTTGGCGATTGATTATCACCTGGGGAGGGGCCCCTGGTCGCGGCTTCCTCATAAGGGCTCTATGTGCACGCTCCACTGCGAATCCCTGCGAGAGTTTTCCAGCCCCAATTCCTAGTAGGAGTAGGTTCTCGACGTAGTCTGTCGGTTCCTGTCCCTCCTCACCCTCCGGCAAGCCCACCGCACGAATATTGTTCTTCCTCGCTCTCCCTTCTACTTCCTCCGCTCGAGACTCCAGGTTAGCTACCTGTTGTTTGAGTACATGGATCTCCTTTGCATTGTTAGTGCTGGTGTCCGTGTTGGTTTTCACCGCACCTTCCAGGCTGCTTGTTCGTTCCGCCAGCCCCCTGACATCTTGCCTCAACAGGGTGACTTCTATGCCTACTGCATCTATTTTAGCCTCCAAGGAAGTGCGCAGGTCTGACATTGCAACCCCCCAAGAGTCTTTCAGCTCCGTGATGGCCTCTAAAATCTGATGGTATTCAGCCACTGTGGTGCTCTCCGCTGGTGCCATTGAGCCTTTGGGCGCGATGGCCGCAGGAGAATGTTGCGTTTTGGCAAAAATATCCATTGTGGGTTGCTTATTCTTGTTCTTGCTCACGGCACCTCGCGCCGACATTCTGCGGCCTCCGTTATGCCTCGCTGTCTTGATTCAGCATCCGCGTGCCTCCCCAACCGTCTTTTCCACCCTTATCAGCTACTGTAGTACTCTTCAAGAAGTCGCACCGTCCGCCGCCTCTCACCGCGGCTTTCTGCTCATCGATGCCGAGCGAGCACTTCATATGTCTATCGTGGCACGGCCTATCTATTCGCACCCCCGCTGCCCCCGGGCTCTTGCCTTCCGGGTCAGCACGCAGGCCAATGTGACACAAGGCTTACCGCCGCAGGGGTTTTGCTCCGTCTCCACATCGCCATCATCATTCTTTCCCTGTGGCTGCTGTCTCTATTCTGCCGCTCCGGGTGCTTCAGTTTCATTTCCTTTGTTGTCGACCATCTGGTGTGACAATAGACCGAGCAGCCGCCGTCTTCGCCGGGCGATAATTCCAGAATTGCACACACGATTCAATTGGTCTTTATACAGTGAGCAGAACACACGTTCCCATGCATGTATAGTCAATCCTGGAACAAGTAGCGCATTTTTGTAGGTAGTTTTCACTGATCATATGTCGGATCCTCCGGAGCTGCTCAGGAAGCACGTCCTACTCCATGGCTGCACAAGCCACGCCCCCATGCAGCATACTTAGTTTCCTTGCAACGCGCCGTGTATGGTTCGCACTGCACTATGAAGCCATGCCTATGCTTACTGCGTCGTAGAATGAATGTGAACACTAGTCAGTGCTCCTTTCATTGTGTGTTGTGCATTGCACGTTAGAAAGGGATACAAATAGCCCCTTGGATGGCTAGGGAGCACTGTACCACTGCTTCACTGTGCTTTAGCAAGACCTACCTGGATTCCGGTCATCACACGCGTCATCTTGGAGGCACTGGTAACTATGATATGATAGGTTATTTATAACACGCTTAATACCTAGAGGTTTCTAAGCACGGACCCGGGGTTCGAACCTGTGGTGCTCCGTGTTGTCTTGCTTCGAAGGCGAGCATGTTGCCCATGAGCTATCCTCCCGAGACGAGGAGTTACATCAATGGAAAAGGGCATGAAAATGGGTGGCTGTTGTGTGGACATTCCGGGCCCATTTACTGCATGATGTGGACATGGCTTAAAGGAAACAAGAATTACACGAAGCGGGCTACCTATTGGGGTCCGGGCACCCCCCGCCTGCTTTCAGTATTTGGTGGTTCTGGTGTAAAGGTACGAAGTTACACCAATACAGAAGGCACTCAACCTGATGAACTTCTACCCAATGGTGTATTGACGCGCCACTCCTACATACAATATTAAGTGGAAATGCACAGAATATTACACAATTGTTTAAGGGAACTCAGCACTGGATGCCTATTGGTTGATGGGCACTCTACCCCTACTCCTGGATGCAGTATGGTTCCATGTCATTTCGCCAAACCCCTTTTTTCAAACAGGTGTTTAGTCGTGGGAGTTTTGCCGAAAAACTTAATCGAAATTTTTTTAAAATTGTTTTTGAGGTTGTCCCCACAAGCCACCCTTAATTAAAAAATGTGTATTTACCTTCCCCCAACCCTTCCTTTCCCCTTTCCCACCCCCCACCTCCAAAATTTTCGATGTGAATTTTCGACAAAAATCCAGCGGCAAAACACCCATCGGAAAAACAGGTGTCGGAAAAAGGACGCAATAGCTACAGTATTACCCGGGGATTCCCTAAGGGGATGAATGGGTTACACCAATGGGGAAGGGTATTGAATACAGGGTTCCTGATGATTTCTGGAGACTCCAGTCCAAGTCACAGTATTACGTAGAGAGATGGTTCAAGGGCTAACAGGAGTCATACCTGCAGGAAGACGCACAGAATATGGTTACTCCCCTCCTACACACAGTATTTTTAGGAAATGATGTAAGAGAAACAAGGCCTTACCACTGGGGAAGGACACTTGGCGCAGGGTAGCTCTTGGTTGATGGAAACTCTACTCTACGCCTCACAAGGCTCAGCTGGACGTTTGCCCAAATGCCCCAACATGCTTGTTGGTGCTTTCACCAATGCCTGGTCATCCATGGGATCTGTGCCTACTGGTTCCTTATTGGTGGTGAGCAGGGTCAGACTGGGGCATAAACGTTACTCAGGCAACAACGAACAAGTGACCTACCTCCACAAATGTCAATTCATTCCATTTGTGACTGACAGTATGCATAGTATCCATGGTGGAGTTTTGGTGACAAATGTGTTGCAAATTGCACCTTTTTAAGTGCATGTGTTCAGTTATACTGATACCAGAGACGTAGATCAGAAAAATGACCCACTTTGGCTCGTAAAAGTGGATCACTTCGCTCAAACAAACAAAACTCGGCCCACTTGTGTCTGTTGGGTCTGTATTTTGGGCATTGTCCAGTTGGCCTATAAGCTAGATGGTTCCATGTGATTTTATCTAAGAATTAATTGATGGAGAATTCATTGAATTTTCTTTTTAATGATAGATTTTGCCACAATTATATGCGGTGGGAGATCCACCGTAAGCCCCGCTTAACTTCCCTACATTATGTATTCACCTAAACCCACCCCCCACATATATCTGGAGAAAAATCCAATCAAAAAAGTCAGATGAATTCTCCTTCAATGAATTCTCCTTCAATGAATTCCACTGCGGCAAAATCTGCGGTTACCAGCTAGACTAAGCGTGGTGGTCAGGTAATGCAGCATACATTTGGTCTTTTTGAGCATAGAGCCAGGCATCACTATATATCCAAAAGGGTAGGATGAAGTGTAAGTAGTGTCTTGTTTGATAGTAGAACTGTCTATTATAGTTTCGGTCGCTAGGTCTGTTGGTAAATCCAGAAGATTACGAGTGGTGGGTTGGTGGCAGTAATCCTAATTCATGGGGTCCAAAGGGCTACATTTGCCATTTGTTGGATAATCTCCCTGCATTTGCATGTTTTAGAGGCAATGTGGAGGACAAACATCCATCCAGCCAAGTGCTAGAGATTTATCCTCGACCTCATCGTCTACGTCGGAATTTGACGGTGTGGCAAAGTGAAGATAAATCTCTTACTGCCACGTTATACCTCTCTGCCAAACTCTTAATGAGGCCCTTAGTCTCCATAAACAACATCCAATGCGGAGGCCTTTAAATTGAACTGGGGTAACATTTTCTTATGGGGATTCTGCAGGACATAGTTGAGGTATTGCTTAAGAGATTCCAGTCCATTGCTCGTGTTTATGCACCACAGCACTCTTCATTTTTTGGGGCGCATAAGATATTGTGAGAACCTTGTTTTGCTATATTGAGCCAAAGCATGACATTGTTTTCTCAGCATTATCCATAACAAGCGATAGTTTGGGAGCTGGTATTTTTAAACTCTTTCTGTTATTTTTAAATCTCGCTGCTTTGCTGGCCGGGGCTGTGTTTTGATTCGGGGAGCCAGGCCCACTCCCTTGGCTCGGCACTGCCTCGCTGAGAGAACTTGGATAGCAAGTCAAAGACTGTCGTCTTGAATATTAAAAACATAAAATGTTGAGGAATTAAAACCAGAATTGTTTGTGTCCGTGAGTGCGTTAATCGCGGCTTTGTTCATCCGTAATGGCAAGCACTACGGCCAACCCTGAAGAGCATCAAATTGAGCGATTTAGGGATAAAAATAGGCGATCCCTTGCTGCCACAATCTGCAGCTGTGGAGTAAGTGAATTCTTCAAGAAGGAGAATTGTACAAATGCCTCACATTCTGGCGTAGAATATGGTGGTTGTCCTTTCGGTTTAGGGTGAGTTGGTTGAATACATTTGGTCGCCGGAGAATTCAAATTTTTTTGTTTTTTTTACCAGTTGATTTTGCCACATATGTATGCAGGGAGAGACCCTCCACAGACCCCCCCTTAATCCAACTACATACATTATTTCTGTAAATCCACCCCCGATAAATATATGTGGCACAATTCATCCAAAACACTGCGACAAATTCTCCTTATACCCAATATGCTATCTACTAATCTGCTGATCCCGTCCTTTCAAAAGAATCCTTGTTGGATTCTCAATGACCTGTCGAGCAATGCTGCAAAAGTAAAACCATCCGCGTGTTTTAGAGATGTGAGAAGGCCAGTTCATCACAACACATCGAAATTGTAACATTAATGCATCTAAGGCCCGACACCCTACAAAAAAAGACATTGCAGACAACAATATTGAATAGAAAATGTGTACTAACTCCTACCTGCCTCTTCATATCATAATCCTCATACATGGGCCTCTAAATTCCCCGCTCAAACCTAATATCCTCCATGCACCCCATCATAACCCTCATACATGGGCCTCTAAATGCCCCGCTAAATCCTAATATCCTCCACGCAACCCATCATAACCCTCATACATGAGCCTTTAAATGCCCCGCTCAATCCGAATATCCTCCACGCACCCCATCATAACCCTCATACATGAGCCTCTAAATGCCCCGCCAAATCCTAATATCCTCCACGCACCCCATCATACCCTCATACATGGGCCTCTAAATGCCCGGCTCAATCCTAATATCCTCCACGCACACCATCATAATCCTCATACATGAGCTACTAAATGCCCCGCTCAATCCTAATATCCTCCACGCACCCCATCATAACCCTCATACATGGGCCTCTAAATGTCCCGCTCAATCCTAATATCCTCCACGCACCCCATCATAACCCTCATACGTGGGCCTCTAAATGCCCCGCTCAATCCTAATATCCTCCACGCACCCCATCATAACCCTCATACATGAGTCTCTAAATGCCCCGCTCAATCCTAATATCCTCCACGCACCCCATCATAGCCCTCATACATGGGCCTCTAAATGCCCCGCTCAATCCTAATATCTTCCACGCACCCTATCATAACCCTCATACATGGGCCTCTAAGTGCCCCGCTCAATCCTAATATCCTCCACGCACCCCATCATAACCCTCATACATGGACCTCTAAATGCCCCGCTCAATCCTAATATCCTCCACGCACCCCATCATAACCCTCATACATGAGCCTCTAAATGCCCCGCTGAATCCTAATATCCTCCATGCACCCCATCATAACCCTCATACATGGGCCTCTAAATGCCCCGCTCAGTCCTAATATCCTCCACGCACCCCATCATAAACCTCATCCATGGGCCTCTAAATGCCTTGCTCAATCCTAATATCCTCCACGCACCCCATCATAACCCTCATACATGGGCCTCTAAATGCCTTGCTCAATCCTAATATCCTCCACGCACCCCATCATACCATCATACATGGGCCTCTAAATGCCCCGCTCAGTCCTAATATCCTCCACGCACCCCATCATAACCCTGATACATGGGCTTCTAAATGCCCCGCTCAGTGCTAATATCCTCCACGCACCCCATCATAACCCTCATACATGGGCCTCTAAATGCCCCGCTCAGTCCTAATATCTTCCACGCACCCCATCATAACCCTGATACATGGGCCTCTAAATGCCCCGCTCAGTCCTAATATCCTCCATGCACCCCATCATAACCCTCGTACATGGGCCTCTAAATGCCCCGCTCAGTCCTAATATCCTCTACGCACCCCATCATAAACCTCGTACATGAGCCTCTAAATGCCCCGCTCAATCCTAATATCCTCCACGCACCCCATCATAACCCTCGTACATGGGCCTCTAAATGCCCCGCTCAGTCCTAATATCCTCCACGCACCCCATCATAACCCTGATACATGGGCCTCTAAATGCCCCGCTCAGTCCTAATATCCTCCACGCACCCCATCATAAACCTCATACATGGGCCTCTAAATGCCCCGCTCAATCCTAATATCCTCCACGCACCCCATCATAACCCTCATACATGAGCCTCTAAATGCCCCGCTCAATCCTAATATCCTCCACGCACCCCATCATAACCCTGATACATGGGCCTCTAAATGCCCCGCTCAGTCCTAATATCCTCCACGCACCCCATCATAACCCTGATACATGGGCCTCTAAATGCCCCGCTCAGTCCTAATATCCTCCACGCACCCCATCATAACCCTCATACATGGGCCTCTAAATGCCCCGCTCAGTCCTAATATCCTCCACGCACCCCATCATAACCCTCATACATGGGCCTCTAAATGCCCCGCTCAGTCCTAATATCCTCCACGCACCCCATCATAAACCTCATACATGAGCCTCTAAATGCCCCGCTCAATCCTAATATCCTCCACGCACCCCATCATAACCCTCATACATGAGCCTCTAAATGCCCGGCTCAATCCTAATATCCTCCACGCACCCCATCATAACCCTCATACATGAGCCTCTAAATGCCCCGCTCAGTCCTAATATCCTCCATGCACCCCATCATAACCCTGATACATGGGCCTCTAAATGCCCCGCTCAGTCCTAATATCCTCCACGCACCCCATCATAACCCTCATACATGGGCCTCTAAATGCCCCGCTCAGTCCTAATATCCTCCACGCACCCCATCATAAACCTCATACATGAGCCTCTAAATGCCCCGCTCAATCCTAATATCCTCCACGCACCCCATCATAACCCTCATACATGAGCCTCTAAATGCCCGGCTCAATCCTAATATCCTCCACGCACCCCATCATAACCCTCATACATGAGCCTCTAAATGCCCCGCTCAATCCTAATATCCTCCACGCACCCCATCATAACCCTGATACATGGGCCTCTAAATGCCCCGCTCAGTCCTAATATCCTCCACGCACCCCATCATAACCCTGATACATGGGCCTCTAAATGCCCCGCTCAGTCCTAATATCCTCCACGCACCCCATCATAACCCTGATACATGGGCCTCTAAATGCCCCGCTCAGTCCTAATATCCTCCACGCACCCCATCATAACCCTCATACATGGGCCTCTAAATGCCCCGCTCAGTCCTAATATCCTCCACGCACCCCATCATAACCCTGATACATGGGCCTCTAAATGCCCCGCTCAATCCTAATATCCTCCACTCACCCCATCATAACCCTCATACATGAGCCTCTAAATGCCCGGCTCAATCCTAATATCCCCCATCATAACCCTCCCTAATTATGAGTCTACCTTTCAATCCTTGCCTCACTTCTGCCGCTTTCTCATCCATGCCTTATCAGTTCTAGGACAAGTGCTACTGAAATAAACTCCTTCCCTCCCACAGCTCTTAATTATTACCACCAAAACCCACGACTGAAGAATTGGCAAACTGCTATCTCCTCCAACCTTGCTACAAATTGCCACAACCATAAGCCAATCATCATTCTTATAAGAATCCCAACACTGGACGGAGACGTCTGCTCTACCACCCAACATCCCTGCTCAACAATCTATTATGATATGGTATTTTATTTATAGTGGGCCCATACACAAGTCTTTCAACGCGTGAAAACTCAAGCGAAAGGAGCAGGACTCTGGGCCTCAAAGTCTGGAGCCAATGTGAGTCCTCAGAGTCCGGCTTGCCCTAATTTCCCAACACAACTGTGCCCACTGACCAATCGGCAGGTGGATGGGGGAAAAACAGAGACGAGGGAGCAAGTCGTGTCCCTTGCTCCCAATGGCACAATCACGTACCAACCCCGCCCTCTTTCTTGCAGAGCAACGTGAGCGCCTGTAGACTTCTCCTGGGTGGAAGCGGTGCGCGATATAAGTCAACATAGCATAACGCATAGAAAGGAGGCCAGCCCGTTCCACTAGAACACCCTTGGGTCAATTCATGGAATTCATTTGCCATTTTCTGTTGGAACCAACTGCAATGGAATCAGTCAACGAATCAGACGTGGGCACATGGAAAAGGGGAGTAACGTGCATGTGTAGAGGTCCATAGACTATTATCTTCCCTCTTGCTGCATGAACTTCCTGCTGGGTAGTGACTGCAAGCATTTGAGTTACCGGCAATTGCTGTAGAGTTCCTTCTTATGTCCGCAGTGGTACGTACCCATGTTGCTTCAGTCATGGAGCTCTAGTGTGCTCTCTGTGGTCTCCAGGCGCAGCCTGTGTTTGCATCTTACCGGAAGAGAGTCTATTTGCCACCCCCTCGTATCTTATGTGCATGGTGATTTGTTTTACCTTCTCTTCTAGACACACCTGTGATTTTTGTGATTGACCAACAGTCAAACATGACGATCAACTTTGTGAATACATGTGTAAAATATCGCAAAAGGAGTGGTGTTCTGCGGGTGCTGTTTCCACACATACAGCTGCACAGTGTACACTAATCGGATGCACTTTTACATACATGAACAAGCCACCCATCCATCGGTGTCTCTGTGGAATAGCCCTGGGGGCAGGGGTGCACAACAGTGGCCGAAGTGTACGAAAAGAAGTAGTGGAACTATGTTCTCTACTGGCCTGCACCGCTCCCCACAAGCCCCATTGCCACGCCCCCTGAAACGCACAATACAACTCCATAAACATATGCACATGCTATTTAGGGGAACATACACTGTAGTGCACTGAAAGTGCACGTTTCAACTTCTTCCTACACTTTTATTTTAAAACAAAACCATTCTGGAACGGTTTCTTTTTTTTAAAAAAAAGTATAGGAATCATAAAACTTAATTAAAAGAAGTAGAGGAGCACCGCTCCCGCCCACTTCGAACACTGGTGCACAATGCACTACATGGTAATTCCGGACTCCTGCGTGCATTCGCGATGCCCTAGGACCGCACTGGTATAAACCTCTACTGACCTGCCTGTCTGCCATTATGTTCTATTGTCTGGGAAAGACACCATGGTGGCTCGTCCATAATGGGTGACAGGGCAGTGCACTTCTGTCATTTACCGAGGACCCCATGGGCACACCCAGTTCTACGCATGCACACTCGTCATTATATATATTGCCTGATCGTGTTTTTGCCATATCTGGTGCTTATCGAGGTCTCGAGGGTTGCCAAGAGAAATGCCGGTGCGTATCATCCATTCGGAATCTTCCAGCCCTCACCTTTAGTTTTTCATAAGTGCAGATAAAAAAGATATGAAGTGCCGGGTAGGGCCCAAGATGGCTTCCTGCATAGCTGCGATTAATGTGGAGGGGGATGTGTAGAAAAATGCACATTAGGTGTAATGAAGCATGGGGACGAGTCTGATGCTGACTGGGAGGAGGTTCCATACTCTTGGGGCGTAGGCAGAGAAGGCTTGTTTTCTGGCTCTTCCCTTTTTGCAGTGGTGGATTTCAAGTCTGCATTCGCCATGACAATGCAGGTCTCCAAACATCAGTCCGGTCCCCACCTCAGGGGAATGCCTTTGCTGCTGTCCTTCTACTTTCAACCCTAAAAAACGACACCCACCCATTCCAGATATATGGGTGTTTTTCTCTGGTTACACGTTGTCAATGACAGTTGGGGTGGCTCTAGCAAATGTGTACTTGGTTGTACAACCCTTTTCCACAGAAAGAGACAGAGAAATAGAGTGAGTAAGAGAGAGAAAGACTGCATTGAGAGGGAGAGAACACCCTAGCACGGCGTAGGATACGTAGTGCCCAGCATATTTAATTTACTGTATTGTCTGCAATATATAGTGCCATTGTACATTTTTAGTGAGCTGGAATTGCTATTTTTTTTAAGTAAAAAACAATTTAAAAGACTTTACAGCATTGTAAATTATCTTTTTATTTTTTTAACAGTAGACATCGCTTTTAACGGAAAAAGCAGCCATACCAATGTTTTTTATAGTCACTGCATTGTTCCATTATGTACATTTAAGTCAGGGTCACTTCCTGGCTCATCTTCCCATATCTAATCTTTTCGGCTTATTGTGATAATAAACAGCCTTTAAAAGTATTGTGCTCTTGATGGGAGGATACACAGTTGAACAATGGTCTGCCTTGGACATGGATGCCCTTTTGTGGATCTTAATTCTAAAAAGACCTGAAAACAATGGAATTCCAGTGAAGGGATCTGACTTGGCTGCCAAGGAAATAAAACAGAGAACAAACAGTCCCAGCAAAGGGGGTAGAGAAACGCTAGGAAATGTGGCTTTCCAAGGAATATATGGGTCTCTTAATTTGAAGATGTTCTGAGTTCGCAAAAAAGAGCAGTATAAAAACCACCAACAGTAATGGGTAACTACCACAAGTGGTAAAATATCGGCACTGCAGACCTTACAAAAAAGAAGAATACCACTGTACTGGATTTCCTATGGTGGTAAAATGACCACTGGCAGGGATCGAAATATGGATTTGATGAGCAGGAGCTAAAAGCAGCACCTGGGTATCTGGCACTGCAGAGTGAGCTGGAGCTGAAAGCAGCACCTGGGTATCTAGCAATGTAGAGTGAGCAGGAGCTAAAAGCAGCACCTGGGTATCTGGCACTGCAGAGTGAGCAGGAGTTAAAAGCAGCACCTGGGTATCTGGCACTGCAGAGTAAGCAGGAGCTAAAAGCAGCACCTGGGTATCCTGCACTGCAGAGTGAGCAGGAGCTAAAAGCAACAGCTGGGTATCCGGCACTGCAGAGTGAGCAGGAACTAAAAGCAGCACCTGGGTATCTGGCACTGCAGAGTGAGCAGGAGCTAAAAGCAGCACCTGGGTATCTGGCACTGCAGAGTAAGCAGGAGCTAAAAGCAGCACCTGGGTATCCTGCACTGCAGAGTGAGCAGGAGCTAAAAGCAACAGCTGGGTATCCGGCACTGCAGAGTGAGCAGGAACTAAAAGCAGCACCTGGGTATCTGGCACTGCAGAGTAAGCAGAAGCTAAAAGCAGCACCTGGGTATCCGGCACTGCAGAGTGAGCAGGAGCTAAAAGCAGCAAGTGGGTATCTGGTACTGCAGAGTGAGCAGGAGCTAAAAGCAGCACCTGGGTATCCGGCACTGCAGAGTGAGGAGGAGCTAAAAGCAGCACCTGGGTATCCGGCACTTCAGAGTGAGCAGGAGCTAAAAGCAGCACCTGGGTATCCGTCACTGTAGAGTGAGCAGGAGCTAAAAGCAGCACCTGGGTATCCAGCACTGCAGAGTGAGCTAGAGCTAAAAGCAGCACCTGAATGTCTGGCACTTCAGAGTGAGTTAGAGCTAAAAGCAGCACCTGGGTATCTGGCACTGCAGAGTGAGCAGGAGCTAAAAGCAGCACCTAGGTATTCGGCACTGCAGAGTGAGCAGGAGCTAAAAGGAGCACCTGGGTATCCGGCACTGCAGAGTAAGCAGGAGCTAAAAGCAGCACCTGGGTATTCGGCACTGCAGAGTGAGCAGGAGCTAAAAGCAGTACCTGGGTATCCAGCACTGCAGAGTGAGCAGGAGCTAAAATCAGCACCTGGGTATCCAGCACTGCTGAGTAAGCAGGAGCTAAAAGCAGCACCTGGGTATCCGGCACTGCAGAGTGAGCAGGAGCTAAAAGCAGCACCTGGGTATCCGGCACTTCAGAGTGAGCAGGAGCTAAAAGCAGCACCTGGGTATCCGGCACTGTAGAGTGAGCAGGAGCTAAAAGCAGCACCTGGATATCTGGCACTGCAGAGTGAGCAGGAGCTAAAAGCAGCGCCTGGATGTCTTTCATAGTAGAGTGAGCAGGAGCTAAACACAGCACCTTGGTATCTGGCACTGCAGAGTGAGCTGGAGCTAAAAGCAGGACCTGGGTATCTGGCACTGCAGAGTGAGCAGGAACTAAAAGCAGCACCTGGGTATCTGGCACTGCAGAGTGAACAAGAGCTAAAAGCAGCACCTGGGTATCTGGCACTGCAGAGTGAGCAGGAGCTAAAAGCAGCACCTGGGTATCTGGCACTGCAGAGTGAGCTGGAGCTAAAAGACGCACCTTGGTAACTGGCACTGTAGAGTGAGCAGGAGCTAAAAGCAGCCCCTGGGTATCTGGCACTGCAGAGTGAGGTGGAGCTAAAGGCAGCACCTGGGTATCTGGCACTGCAGAGTGAACTAGAGCTAAAAGCAGCACCTGGGTATCTAGCACTGTAGAGTGAGCAGGAGCTAAAAGCAGCACCTGGGTATCATATCTGACATTGCAGTGTGAGCAGGAGATAGAAGCAGCACCCGGGTATATAGCACTGTAGAGTGAGCAGGGTCTAAAAGCAGCACCTGGGTATCTGGCACTTCATAGTGAGCTAGAGCTAAAAGCGGCTCCTGGGTATCATATCTGACATTGCAGGGTGAGCAGGGGCTAAAAGCAGCACCTGGGTATCTAGCACTGTAGAGTGAGCAGGAGCTAAAAGCAGCACCTGGGTATCTGGCACTGCAGAGGGAGCAGGAGCTAAAAGCAGCACCTGGGTATCTGGCACTGCAGAGTGAACAAGAGCTAAAAGCAGGACCTGGGTATCTAGCACTGCAGAGTGAGCAGGAGCTAAAAGCAGCACCTGGGTATCCGGCACTGCAGAGTGAGCAGGAGCTAAAAGCAGCACCTGGGTATCTGGCACTGCAGAGTGAGCAGGAGCTAAAAGCAGCACCTGGATATCATATCTGACATTGCAGGGTGAGCAGGAGCTAAAAGCAGCACCTGGGTATCTGGCACTGCAGAGGGAGCAGGAGCTAAAAGCAGCACCTGTGCATCTGGCACTGCAGAGTGAGCTAAAGCTAAAAGAGGCTCCTGGGTATCATATTTGACATTGCAGGGTGAGCAGGAGCTAAAAGCAGCACCTGGGTATCTAGCATTGTAGAGTGAGCAGGAGCTAAAAGCAGCACCTGGGTATCTAGCACTGTAGAGTGAGCAGGAGCTAAAAGCAGCACCTGGGTATCTGGCACTGCAGAGGGAGCAGGAGCTAAAAGCAGCACCTGGTTATCTGGCACTGCAGAGTGAACAAGAGCTAAAAGCAGGACCTGGGTATCTAGCACTGCAGAGTGAGCAGGAGCTAAAAGCAGCACCTGGGTATTCGGCACTGCAGAGTGAGCAGGAGCTAAAAGCAGCACCTGGGTATCTGGCACTGCAGAGTGAGCAGGAGCTAAAAGCAGCACCTGGATATCATATCTGACATTGCAGGGTGAGCAGGAGCTAAAAGCAGCACCTGGGTATCTAGCACTGTAGAGTGAGCAGGAGCTAAAAGCAGCCCCTGTGCATCTGGCACTGCAGAGTGAGCTAAAGCTAAAAGAGGCTCCTGGGTATCATATTTGACATTGCAGGGTGAGCAGGAGCTAAAAGCAGCACCTGGGTATCTAGCATTGTAGAGTGAGCAGGAGCTAAAAGCAGCACCTGGGTATCTGGCACTGCATAGTGAGCTAGAGCTAAAAGCAGCACCTGGGTATACGGCACTGCAGAGTGAGCAGGAGCTAAAAGCAGCACCTGGGTGTCCGACACTGCAGAGTAAGCAGGAGATAAAAGCAGCACCTGGGTATCCGGCACTGCAGAGTGAGCAGGAGCTAAAAGCAGCACCTGGGTATCTGGCACTTCAGAGTGAGCCGGAGCTAAACGCAGCACCTGGGTATCCGGCACTGTAGAGTGAGCAGGAGCTAAAAGCAGAACCTGGGTATCTGCCACTGGCGAGTGAGCTAGAGCTAAAACCAGCACCTGGATGTCTGGCACTTCAGAGTGAGCAGGAGCTAAAAGCAGCACCTGGGTATCTGGCACAGTAGAGTGAGCAGGAGCTAAAAGCAGCACCTGGGTATCTGGCAATACGGAGTGAGCAGGAGCTAAAAGCAGCACCTGGGTATCTGGCACTGCAGAGTTAGCTGGAGCTAAAAGCAGCACCTGGGTATCTGGCACTGCAGAGTGAGCAGGAGCTAAAAGCAGCACCTGGGTATCTGGCACTGCAGAGTGAGCTGGAGCTAAAAGCAGCACCTGGGTAGCTGGCACTGCAGAGTGAGCAGGAGCTAAAAGCAGCACCTGGGTATCTGGCACTGCAGAGTGAGCAGGAGCTAAAAGCAGCACCTGGGTATCCGGCACTGCAGAGTGAGCAGGAGCTAAAAGCAGCACCTGGGTATCTGGCACTGCAGAGTGAGCAGGAGCTAAAAGCAGCACCTGGATATCATATCTCACATTGCAGGTTGAGCAGGAGCTAAAAGCAGCACCTGGGTATCTGGCACTGCAGAGGGAGCAGGAGCTAAAAGCAGCACCTGGGTATCTAGCACTGTAGAGTGAGCAGGAGCTAAAAGCAGCACCTGGGTATCATATCTGACATTGCAGGGTGAGCAGGAGATAGAAGCAGCACCCAGGTATCTAGCACTGTAGAGTGAGTAGGGTCTAAAAGCAGCACCTGGGTATCTGGCACTTCATAGTGAGCTAGAGCTAAAAGCGGCTCCTGGGTATCATATCTGACATTGCAGGGTGAGCAGGGGCTAAAAGCAGCACCTGGGTATCTAGCACTGTAGAGTGAGCAGGAGCTAAAAGCAGCACCTGGGTATCTGGCACTGCAGAGGGAGCAGGAGCTAAAAGCAGCACCTGGGTATCTGGCACTGCAGAGTGAACAAGAGCTAAAAGCAGGACCTGGGTATCTAGCACTGCAGAGTGAGCAGGAGCTAAAAGCAGCACCTGGGTATCCGGCACTGCAGAGTGAGCAGGAGCTAAAAGCAGCACCTGGGTATCTGGCACTGCAGAGTGAGCATGAGCTAAAAGCAGCACCTGGATATCATATCTCACATTGCAGGGTGAGCAGGAGCTAAAAGCAGCACCTGGGTATCTGGCACTGCAGAGGGAGCAGGAGCTAAAAGCAGCACCTGGGTATCTAGCACTGTAGAGTGAGCAGGAGATAAAAGCAGCACCTGTGCATCTGGCACTGCAGAGTGAGCTAAAGCTAAAAGAGGCTCCTGGGTATCATATTTGACATTGCAGGGTGAGCAGGAGCTAAAAGCAGCACCTGGGTATCTAGCATTGTAGAGTGAGCAGGAGTTAAAAGCAGCACCTGGGTATCTGGCACTGCATAGTGAGCTAGAGCTAAAAGCAGCACCTGGGTATCTGGCACTGCAGAGTGAACAAGAGCTAAAAGCAGCACCTGGGTATCTGGCACTGCAGAGTGAGCAGGAGCTAAAAGCAGCACCTGGGTATCTGGCACTGCAGAGTGAGCTGGAGCTAAAAGACGCACCTTGGTAACTGGCACTGTAGAGTGAGCAGGAACTAAAAGCAGCACCTGGGTATCTGGCACTGCAGAGTGAGGTGGAGCTAAAGGCAGCACCTGGGTATCTGGCACTGCAGAGTGAACTAGAGCTAAAAGCAGCACCTGGGTATCTAGCACTGTAGAGTGAGCAGGAGCTAAAAGCAGCACCTGGGTATCATATCTGACATTGCAGGGTGAGCAGGAGATAGAAGCAGCACCCGGGTATATAGCACTGTAGAGTGAGCAGGGTCTAAAAGCAGCACCTGGGTATCTGGCACTTCATAGTGAGCTAGAGCTAAAAGCGGCTCCTGGGTATCATATCTGACATTGCAGGGTGAGCAGGGGCTAAAAGCAGCACCTGGGTATCTAGCACTGTAGAGTGAGCAGGAGCTAAAAGCAGCACCTGGGTATCTGGCACTGCAGAGGGAGCAGGAGCTAAAAGCAGCACCTGGGTATCTGGCACTGCAGAGTGAACAAGAGCTAAAAGCAGGAACTGGGTATCTAGCACTGCAGAGTGAGCAGGAGCTAAAAGCAGCACCTGGGTATCCGGCACTGCAGAGTGAGCAGGAGCTAAAAGCAGCACCTGGGTATCTGGCACTGCAGAGTGAGCAGGAGCTAAAAGCAGCACCTGGATATCATATCTCACATTGCAGGGTGAGCAGGAGCTAAAAGCAGCACCTGGGTATCTGGCACTGCAGAGGGAGCAGGAGCTTAAAGTAGCACCTGGGTATCTAGCACTGTAGAGTGAGCAGGAGCTAAAAGCAGCACCTGTGCATCTGGCACTGCAGAGTGAGCTAAAGCTAAAAGAGGCTCCTGGGTATCATATTTGACATTGCAGGGTGAGCAGGAGCTAAAAGCAGCACCTGGGTATCTAGCATTGTAGAGTGAGCAGGAGCTAAAAGCAGCACCTGGGTATCTGGCACTGCATAGTGAGCTAGAGCTAAAAGCAGCACCTGGGTATACGGCACTGCAGAGTGAGCAGGAGCTAAAAGCAGCACCTGGGTGTCCGACACTCCAGAGTAAGCAGGAGATAAAAGCAGCACCTGGGTATCCGGCACTGCAGAGTGAGCAGGAGCTAAAAGCAGCACCTGGGTATCTGGCACTTCAGAGTGAGCCGGAGCTAAACGCAGCACCTGGGTATCTGGCACTGTAGAGTGAGCAGGAGCTAAAAGCAGAACCTGGGTATCTGCCACTGGCGAGTGAGCTAGAGCTAAAACCAGCACCTGGATGTCTGGCACTTCAGAGTGAGCAGGAGCTAAAAGCAGCACCTGGGTATCTGGCACAGTAGAGTGAGCAGGAGCTAAAAGCAGCACCTGGGTATCTGGCAATACAGAGTGAGCAGGAGCTAAAAGCAGCACCTGGGTATCTGGCACTGCAGAGTTAGCTGGAGCTAAAAGCAGCACCTGGGTATCTGGCACTGCAGAGTGAGCAGGAGCTAAAAGCAGTACCTGGGTATCTGGCACTGCAGAGTGAGCTGGAGCTAAAAGCAGCACCTGGGTAGCTGGCACTGCAGAGTGAGCAAGAGCTAAAAGCAGCACCTGGGTATCTGGCACTGCAGAGTGAGCAGGAGCTAAAAGCAGCACCTGGGTATCCGGCACTGCAGAGTGAGCAGGAGCTAAAAGCAGCACCTGGGTATCTGGCACTGCAGAGTGAGCAGGAGCTAAAAGCAGCACCTGGATATCATATCTCACATTGCAGGGTGAGCAGGAGCTAAAAGCAGCACCTGGGTATCTGGCACTGCAGAGGGAGCAGGACCTAAAAGCAGCACCTGGGTATCTAGCACTGTAGAGTGAGTAGGGTCTAAAAGCAGCACCTGGGTATCTGGCACTTCATAGTGAGCTAGAGCTAAAAGCGGCTCCTGGGTATCATATCTGACATTGCAGGGTGAGCAGGGGCTAAAAGCAGCACCTGGGTATCTAGCACTGTAGAGTGAGCAGGAGCTAAAAGCAGCACCTGGGTATCTGGCACTGCAGAGTGAACAAGAGCTAAAAGCAGGACCTGGGTTTCTAGCACTGCAGAGTGAGCAGGAGCTAAAAGCAGCACCTGGGTATCCGGCACTGCAGAGTGAGCAGGAGCTAAAAGCAGCACCTGGGTATCTGGCACTGCAGAGTGAGCAGGAGCTAAAAGCAGCACCTGGATATCATATCTCACATTGCAGGGTGAGCAGGAGCTAAAAGCAGCACCTGGGGATCTGGCACTGCAGAGGGAGCAGGAGCTAAAAGCAGCACCTGGGTATCTAGCACTGTAGAGTGAGCAGGAGCTAAAAGCAGCACCTGTGCATCTGGCACTGCAGAGTGAGCTAAAGCTAAAAGAGGCTCCTGGGTATCATATTTGACATTGCAGGGTGAGCAGGAGCTAAAAGCAGCACCTGGGTATCTAGCATTGTAGAGTGAGCAGGAGCTAAAAGCAGCACCTGGGTATCTGGCACTGCATAGTGAGCTAGAGCTAAAAGCAGCACCTGGGTATACGGCACTGCAGAGTGAGCCAGAGCTAAAAGCAGCACCTGGGTATCTGGCACTGCAGAGTGAGCAGGAGCTAAAAGCAGCACCTGGGTATCTGGCACTTCAGAGTGAGCCGGAGCTAAACGCAGCACCTGGGTATCCGGCACTGTAGAGTGAGCAGGAGCTAAAAGCAGAACCTGGGTATCTGCCACTGGCGAGTGAGCTAGAGCTAAAACCAGCACCTGGATGTCTGGCACTTCAGAGTGAGCAGGAGCTAAAAGCAGCACCTGGGTATCTGGCACAGTAGAGTGAGCAGGAGCTAAAAGCAGCACCTGGGTATCTGGCAATACAGAGTTAGCAGGAGCTAAAAGCAGCACCTGTGTATCTGGCACTGCAGAGTTAGCTGGAGCTAAAAGCAGCACCTGGGTATCTGGCACTGCAGAGTGAGCAGGAGCTAAAAGCAGCACCTGGGTATCTGGCACTGCAGAGTGAGCTGGAGCTAAAAGCAGCACCTGGGTAGCTGGCACTGCAGAGTGAGCAGGAGCTAAAAGCAGCACCTGGGTATCTGGCACTGCAGAGTGATCTAGAGCTAAAAGCAGCACCTGGGTATCTGGCACTGCAGAGTGATCTAGAGCTAAAAGCAGCACCTGGGTATCTAGCACTGTAGAGTGAGCAGGAGCTAAAAACAGCACCTGGGTATCTGGCACTGCAGATTGAGCAGGAGCTAAAAGCAGCACCTGGGTATCATATCTGACATTGCAGGGTGAGCAGGAGCTAAAAGCAGCACCTGGGTATATGGCACTGCAGAGTGAGCAGGAGCTAAAAGCAGAACCTGGGTATCTGGCACTGCAGAGTGAGCAGGAGCTAAAAGCAGCACCTGGGTATCTAGCACTGCAGAGTGAGCTGGAGCTTAAAGCAGCAAATGGGTATCTGGCACTGCAGCATGAGCAGGAGCTAAATGCAGCACCTGGGTATCTGGCACTGCAGAGTGAGCAGGAGTTAAAAGCAGCACCTGGGAATCTGGCACTGTAGAGTGAGCAGGAGCTAAAAGCAGCACCTGGGTATCTAGCACTGTAGAGTGAGCAGGAGCTAAAAGCAGCACCTGGGCATCTGGCACTGCATAGTGAGCTAGAGCTAAAAGCGGTTCCTGGGTATCATATCTGACATTGCAGGGTGAGCAGGAGCTAAAAGTAGCACTTGGGTATCTGGCACTGCAGAGGGAGCGGGAGCTAAAAGCAGCACCTGGGTATCATATCTGACATTGCAGGGTGAGCAGGAGCTAAAAGCAGCACCTCGGTATCTAGCACTGTAGAGTGAGCAGGAGCTAAAAGCAGCACCTGGGCATCTGGCACTGCAGAGTGAGCTAGAGCTAAAAGAGGCTCCTGGGTATCATATCTGACATTGCAGGGTGAGCAGGAGCTAAAAGCAGCATCTGGGTATCTAGCACTGTAGAGTGAGCAGGAGCTAAAAGCAGCACCTGGGTATCTGGCACTGCATAGTGAGCAGGAGCTAAAAGCAGCACCTGGGCATCTGGCACTTCAGAGTGAGCAGGAGCTAAAAGCAGCACCTGGGTATCTGGCACTGCATAGTGAGCTAGAGCTAAAAGCAGCACCTGGGTATACGGCACTGCAGAGTGAGCCAGAGCTAAAAGCAGCACCTGGGTATCTGGCACTGCAGAGTGAGCAGGAGCTAAAAGCAGCACCTGGGTGTCCGACACTGCAGAGTAAGCAGGAGCTAAAAGCAGCACCTGGGTATCCGGCACTGCAGAGTGAGCAGGAGCTAAAAGCAGCACCTGGGTATCTGGCACTTCAGAGTGAGCCGGAGCTAAACGCAGCACCTGGGTATCCGGCACTGTAGAGTGAGCAGGAGCTAAAAGCAGAACCTGGGTATCTGCCACTGGCGAGTGAGCTAGAGCTAAAACCAGCACCTGGATGTCTGGCACTTCAGAGTGAGCAGGAGCTAAAAGCAGCACCTGGGTATCTGGCACAGTAGAGTGAGCAGGAGCTAAAAGCAGCACCTGGGTATCTGGCAATACAGAGTTAGCAGGAGCTAAAAGCAGCACCTGGGTATCTGGCACTGCAGAGTTAGCTGGAGCTAAAAGCAGCACCTGGGTATCTGGCACTGCAGAGTGAGCAGGAGCTAAAAGCAGCACCTGGGTATCTGGCACTGCAGAGTGAGCTGGAGCTAAAAGCAGCACCTGGGTAGCTGGCACTGCAGAGTGAGCAGGAGCTAAAAGCAGCACCTGGGTATCTGGCACTGCAGAGTGATCTAGAACTAAAAGCAGCACCTGGGTATCTGGCACTGCAGAGTGATCTAGAGCTAAAAGCAGCACCTGGGTATCTAGCACTGTAGAGTGAGCAGGAGCTAAAAACAGCACCTGGGTATCTGGCACTGCAGATTGAGCAGGAGCTAAAAGCAGCACCTGGGTATCATATCTGACATTGCAGGGTGAGCAGGAGCTAAAAGCAGCACCTGGGTATATGGCACTGCAGAGTGAGCAGGAGCTAAAAGCAGAACCTGGGTATCTGGCACTGCAGAGTGAGCAGGAGCTAAAAGCAGCACCTGGGTATCTAGCACTGCAGAGTGAGCTGGAGCTTAAAGCAGCAAATGGGTATCTGGCACTGCAGCATGAGCAGGAGCTAAATGCAGCACCTGGGTATCTGGCACTGCAGAGTGAGCAGGAGTTAAAAGCAGCACCTGGGAATCTGGCACTGTAGAGTGAGCAGGAGCTAAAAGCAGCACCTGGGTATCTAGCACTGTAGAGTGAGCAGGAGCTAAAAGCAGCACCTGGGCATCTGGCACTGCATAGTGAGCTAGAGCTAAAAGCGGTTCCTGGGTATCATATCTGACATTGCAGGCTGAGCAGGAGCTAAAAGTAGCACTTGGGTATCTGGCACTGCAGAGGGAGCGGGAGCTAAAAGCAGCACCTGGGTATCATATCTGACATTGCAGGGTGAGCAGGAGCTAAAAGCAGCACCTCGGTATCTAGCACTGTAGAGTGAGCAGGAGCTAAAAGCAGCACCTGGGCATCTGGCACTGCAGAGTGAGCTAGAGCTAAAAGAGGCTCCTGGGTATCATATCTGACATTGCAGGGTGAGCAGGAGCTAAAAGCAGCATCTGGGTATCTAGCACTGTAGAGTGAGCAGGAGCTAAAAGCAGCACCTGGGTATCTGGCACTGCATAGTGAGCTAGAGCTAAAAGCAGCACCTGGGTATCCGGCACTGCAGAGTGAGCAGGAGCTAAAAGCAGCACCTGGGTATCCGGCATTGCAGAGTAAGCAGGAGCTAAAAGCAGCACCTGGCTATCCGGCACTGCAGAGTGAGCAGGAGCTAAAAGCAGCACCTGGGCATCTGGCACTTCAGAGTGAGCAGGAGCTAAAAGCAGCACCTGGGTATCCGGCACTGTAGAGTGAGCAGGAGCTAAAAGCAGCACCTGGGTATCTGGCACTGCAGAGTGAGCTGGAGCTAAAAGCAGCACTTGGATGTCTGGCACTTCAGAGTGAGCAGGAGCTAAAAGCAGCGCCTGGGTATCTGGAACAGTAGAGTGAGCAGGAGCTAAAAGCAGCACCTGGGTATCTGGCACTGCAGAGTGAGCAGGAGCTAAAAGCAGCACCTGGGTATCATATCTGACATTGCAGCTTGAGCAGGAGCTAAAAGCAGCACCTTGATATCATATCTGACATTGCAGGGTGAGCAGGAGCTGAAAGCAGCACCTAGCTATCCGGCACTGCAGAGTGAGCAGGAGCTAAAAGCAGCACCTGGGTATCCGGCACTGCAGAGTGAGCAGGAGCTAAAAGCAGCACCTGGGTATCTAGCACTGTAGAGTGAGCAGGAGCTAAAAGCAGCACCTGGGTATCCAGCACTGCAGAGTGAGCAGGAGCTAAAAGCAGCACCTGGGTATCTGGCGCTGCAGAGTGAGCAGGAGCTAAAAGCAGCACCTGGGTATCATATCTGACATTGCAGGGTGAGCAGGAGCTAAAAGCAGCACCTTGATATCATATCTGACATTGCAGGGTGAGCAGGAGCTAAAAGCAGCACCTGGGTATCTCGCACTGTAGAGTGAGCAGGAGCTAAAAACAGCACATGGGCATCTGGCACTGCAGAGTGAGCTAGAGCTAAAAGAGGCTCCTGGGTATCATATCTGACATTGCAGGGCGAGCAGGAGCTAAAAGCAGCACCTGGTTATCTAGCACTGTAGAGTGAGCAGGAGCTAAAAACATCACCTGGGTATCTGGCACTGCATAGTGAGCTAGAACTAAAAGCGGCTCTTGGGTATCTGGCACTGTAGAGTGAGCAGTAGCTAAAAGCAGCACCTGGGTATCATATCTGACATTGCAGGGTGAGCAGGAGCTAAAAGCAGCACCTGGGTATCTAGCACTGTATAGTGAGCTGGAGCTAAAAGCAGCACCTGGGTATCTAGCACTGTAGAGTGAGCAGGAGCTAAAAGCAGCACCTGTGTATCATATCTGACACTGCAGGGTGAGCAGGAGCTAAAAGCAGCACCTGGGTATCTAGCACTGTAGAGTGAGCAGGAGCTAAAAGCAGCACCTGGGTATCTAGCACTGTAGAGTGAGCAGGAGCTAAAAGCAGCACCTGGGTATCTGGCACTGTAGAGTGAGCAGGAGCTAAAAGCTGCTCCTGGGGGGTATCATATTTGACTTTGTAGGGTGAGCAGGAGCTAAAAGCAGCACCTGGGTATCTGGCACTGTAGAGTGAGCAGGAGCTAAAAGCAGCACCTGGGTATCTAGCACTGTAGAGTGAGCAGTAGCTAAAAGCAGCACCTGGGTATCCGGCACTGCAGAGTGAGCAGGAGCTAAAAGCAGCACCTGGGTATCTGGCACTGCAGAGTGAGCAGGAGCTAAAAGCAGCACCTGGGTATCATATCTGACATTGCAGAGTGAGCAGGAGCTAAAAGCAGCACCTGGGTATCTCGCACTGCAGAGTGAGCAGGAGCTAAAAGCAGCACATGGGCATCTGGCACTGCAGAGTGAGCAGGAGCTAAAAGCAGCATCTGGGTATCTGGCACTGCAGAGTGAGCTGGAGCTAAAAGCAGCACCTGGGTATCTATCACTGTAGAGTGAGCAGGAGCTAAAAGCAGCACCTGGGTATCATATCTGACATTGCAGGGTGAGCAGGAGATAGAAGCAGCACCCGGGTATCTAGCACTGTAGAGTGAGTAGGGTCTAAAAGCAGCACCTGGGTATCTGGCACTTCATAGTGAGCTAGAGCTAAAAGCGGCTCCTGGGTATCATATCTGACATTGCAGGGTGAGCAGGGGCTAAAAGCAGCACCTGGGTATCTAGCACTGTAGAGTGAGCAGGAGCTAAAAGCAGCACCTGGGTATCTGGCACTGCAGAGGGAGCAGGAGCTAAAAGCAGCACCTGGGTATCTGGCACTGCAGAGTGAACAAGAGCTAAAAGCAGGACCTGGGTATGTAGCATTGCAGAGTGAGCAGGAGCTAAAAGCAGCACCTGGGTATCCGGCACTGCAGAGTGAGCAGGAGCTAAAAGCAGCACCTGGGTATCTGGCACTGCAGAGTGAGCTAAAGCTAAAAGAGGCTCCTGGGTATCATATTTGACATTGCAGGGTGAGCAGGAGCTAAATGCAGCACCTGGGTATCTAGCATTGTAGAGTGAGCAGGAGCTAAAAGCAGCACCTGGGTATCTGGCACTGCATAGTGAGCTAGAGCTAAAAGCAGCACCTGGGTATCTGGCACTGCAGAGTGAACAAGAGCTAAAAGCAGCACCTGGGTATCTGGCACTGCAGAGTGAGCAGGAGCTAAAAGCAGCACCTGGGTATCTGGCACTGCAGAGTGAGCTGGAGCTAAAAGACGCACCTTGGTAACTGGCACTGTAGAGTGAGCAGGAGCTAAAAGCAGCACCTGGGTATCTGGCACTGCAGAGTGAGGTGGAGCTAAAGGCAGCACCTGGGTATCTGGCACTGCAGAGTGAACTAGAGCTAAAAGCAGCACCTGGGTATCTAGCACTGTAGAGTGAGCAGGAGCTAAAAGCAGCACCTGGGTATCATATCTGACATTGCAGGGTGAGCAGGAGATAGAAGCAGCACCCGGGTATATAGCACTGTAGAGTGAGCAGGGTCTAAAAGCAGCACCTGGGTATCTGGCACTTCATAGTGAGCTAGAGCTAAAAGCGGCTCCTGGGTATCATATCTGACATTGCAGGGTGAGCAGGGGCTAAAAGCAGCACCTGGGTATCTAGCACTGTAGAGTGAGCAGGAGCTAAAAGCAGCACCTGGGTATCTGGCACTGCAGAGGGAGCAGGAGCTAAAAGCAGCACCTGGGTATCTGGCACTGCAGAGTGAACAAGAGCTAAAAGCAGGACCTGGGTATCTAGCACTGCAGAGTGAGCAGGAGCTAAAAGCAGCACCTGGGTATCTGGCACTGCAGAGTGAGCAGGAGCTAAAAGCAGCACCTGGGTATCTGGCACTGCAGAGGGAGCAGGAGCTAAAAGCAGCACCTGGGTATCTAGCACTGTAGAGTGAGCAGGAGCTAAAAGCAGCACCTGTGCATCTGGCACTGCAGAGTGAGCTAAAGCTAAAAGAGGCTCCTGGGTATCATATTTGACATTGCAGGGTGAGCAGGAGCTAAAAGCAGCACCTGGGTATTTAGCATTGTAGAGTGAGCAGGAGCTAAAAGCAGCACCTGGGTATCTGGCACTGCATAGTGAGCTAGAGCTAAAAGCAGCACCTGGGTATACGGCACTGCAGAGTGAGCAGGAGCTAAAAGCAGCACCTGGGTGTCCGACACTGCAGAGTAAGCAGAAGATAAAAGCAGCACCTGGGTATCCGGCACTGCAGAGTGAGCAGGAGCTAAAAGCAGCACCTGGGTATCTGGCACTTCAGAGTGAGCCGGAGCTAAACGCAGCACCTGGGTATCCGGCACTGTAGAGTGAGCAGGAGCTAAAAGCAGAACCTGGGTATCTGCCACTGGCGAGTGAGCTAGAGCTAAAACCAGCACCTGGATGTATGGCACTTCAGAGTGAGCAGGAGCTAAAAGCAGCACCTGGGTATCTGGCACAGTAGAGTGAGCAGGAGCTAAAAGCAGCACCTGGGTATCTGGCACTGCAGAGTTAGCTGGAGCTAAAAGCAGCACCGGGTATCTGGCACTGCAGAGTGAGCAGGAGCTAAAAGCAGTACCTGGGTATCTGGCACTGCAGAGTGAGCTGGAGCTAAAAGCAGCACCTGGGTAGCTGGCACTGCAGAGTGAGCAAGAGCTAAAAGCAGCACCTGGGTATCTGGCACTGCAGAGTGAGCAGGAGCTAAAAGCAGCACCTGGGTATCCGGCACTGCAGAGTGAGCAGGAGCTAAAAGCCGCACATGGGTATCTGGCACTGCAGAGTGAGCAGGAGCTAAAAGCAGCACCTGGATATCATATCTCACATTGCAGGGTGAGCAGGAGCTAAAAGCAGCACCTGGGTATCTGGCACTGCAGAGGGAGCAGGAGCTAAAAGCAGCACCTGGGTATCTAGCACTGTAGAGTGAGCAGGAGCTAAAAGCAGCACCTGGGTATCATATCTGACATTGCAGGGTGAGCAGGAGATAGAAGCAGCACCCGGGTATCTAGCACTGTAGAGTGAGTAGGGTCTAAAAGCAGCACCTGGGTATCTGGCACTTCATAGTGAGCTAGAGCTAAAAGCGGCTCCTGGGTATCATATCTGACATTGCAGGGTGAGCAGGGGCTAAAAGCAGCACCTGGGTATCTAGCACTGTAGAGTGAGCAGGAGCTAAAAGCAGCACCTGGGTATCTGGCACTGCAGAGGGAGCAGGAGCTAAAAGCAGCACCTGGGTATCTGGCACTGCAGAGTGAACAAGAGCTAAAAGCAGGACCTGGGTATCTAGCACTGCAGACTGAGCAGGAGATAAAAGCAGCACCTGGGTATCCGGCACGGCAGAGTGAGCAGGAGCTAAAAGCAGCACCTGGGTATCTGGCACTGCAGAGTGAGCAGGAGCTAAAAGCAGCACCTGGATATCATATCTCACATTGCAGGGTGAGCAGGAGCTAAAAGCAGCACCTGGGTATCTGGCACTGCAGAGGGAGCAGGAGCTAAAAGCAGCACCTGTGCATCTGGCACTGCAGAGTGAGCTAAAGCTGAAAGAGGCTCCTGGGTATCATATTTGACATTGCAGGGTGAGCAGGAGCTAAAAGCAGCACCTGGGTATCTAGCATTGTAGAGTGAGCAGGAGCTAAAAGCAGCACCTGGGTATCTGGCACTGCATAGTGAGCTAGAGCTAAAAGCAGCACCTGGGTATACGGCACTGCAGAGTGAGCCGGAGCTAAAAGCAGCACCTGTGTATCTGGCACTGCAGAGTGAGCAGGAGCTAAAAGCAGCACCTGGGTGTCCGACACTGCAGAGTAAGCAGGAGCTAAAAGCAGCACCTGGGTATCCGGCACTGCAGAGTGAGCAGGAGCTAAAAGCAGCACCTGGGTATCTGGCACTTCAGAGTGAGCCGGAGCTAAACGCAGCACCTGGGTATCCGGCACTGTAGAGTGAGCAGGAGCTAAAAGCAGAACCTGGGTATCTGCCACTGGCGAGTGAGCTAGAGCTAAAACTAGCACCTGGATGTCTGGCACTTCAGAGTGAGCAGGAGCTAAAAGCAGCACCTGGGTATCTGGCACAGTAGAGTGAGCAGGAGCTAAAAGCAGCACCTGGGTATCTGGCACTGCAGAGTGAGCAGGAGCTAAAAGCAGCACCTGGGTATCTGGCACTGCAGAGTGAGCTGGAGCTAAAAGCAGCACCTGGGTAGCTGGCACTGCAGAGTGAGCAGGAGCTAAAAGCAGCACCTGGGTATCTGGCACTGCAGAGTGAGCTGGAGCTACAATCAGCACCTGGGTATCTGGCACTGCAGAGTGAGCAGGAGCTAAAAGCAGCACCTGGGTATCCGGCACTGCAGAGTGAGCAGGAGCTAAAAGCAGCACCTGGGTATCTGGCACTGCAGAGTGAGCAGGAGCTAAAAGCAGCACCTGGATATCATATCTGACATTGCAGGGTGAGCAGGAGCTAAAAGCAGCACCTGGGTATCTGGCACTGCAGAGGGAGCAGGAGCTAAAAGCAGCACCTGTGCATCTGGCACTGCAGAGTGAGCTAAAGCTAAAAGAGGCTCCTGGGTATCATATTTGACATTGCAGGGTGAGCAGGAGCTAAAAGCAGCACCTGGGTATCTAGCATTGTAGAGTGAGCAGGAGCTAAAAGCAGCACCTGGGTATCTAGCACTGTAGAGTGAGCAGGAGCTAAAAGCAGCACCTGGGTATCTGGCACTGCAGAGGGAGCAGGAGCTAAAAGCAGCACCTGGTTATCTGGCACTGCAGAGTGAACAAGAGCTAAAAGCAGGACCTGGGTATCTAGCACTGCAGAGTGAGCAGGAGCTAAAAGCAGCACCTGGGTATTCGGCACTGCAGAGTGAGCAGGAGCTAAAAGCAGCACCTGGGTATCTGGCACTGCAGAGTGAGCAGGAGCTAAAAGCAGCACCTGGATATCATATCTGACATTGCAGGGTGAGCAGGAGCTAAAAGCAGCACCTGGGTATCTAGCACTGTAGAGTGAGCAGGAGCTAAAAGCAGCCCCTGTGCATCTGGCACTGCAGAGTGAGCTAAAGCTAAAAGAGGCTCCTGGGTATCATATTTGACATTGCAGGGTGAGCAGGAGCTAAAAGCAGCACCTGGGTATCTAGCATTGTAGAGTGAGCAGGAGCTAAAAGCAGCACCTGGGTATCTGGCACTGCATAGTGAGCTAGAGCTAAAAGCAGCACCTGGGTATACGGCACTGCAGAGTGAGCAGGAGCTAAAAGCAGCACCTGGGTGTCCGACACTGCAGAGTAAGCAGGAGATAAAAGCAGCACCTGGGTATCCGGCACTGCAGAGTGAGCAGGAGCTAAAAGCAGCACCTGGGTATCTGGCACTTCAGAGTGAGCCGGAGCTAAACGCAGCACCTGGGTATCCGGCACTGTAGAGTGAGCAGGAGCTAAAAGCAGAACCTGGGTATCTGCCACTGGCGAGTGAGCTAGAGCTAAAACCAGCACCTGGATGTCTGGCACTTCAGAGTGAGCAGGAGCTAAAAGCAGCACCTGGGTATCTGGCACAGTAGAGTGAGCAGGAGCTAAAAGCAGCACCTGGGTATCTGGCAATACGGAGTGAGCAGGAGCTAAAAGCAGCACCTGGGTATCTGGCACTGCAGAGTTAGCTGGAGCTAAAAGCAGCACCTGGGTATCTGGCACTGCAGAGTGAGCAGGAGCTAAAAGCAGCACCTGGGTATCTGGCACTGCAGAGTGAGCTGGAGCTAAAAGCAGCACCTGGGTAGCTGGCACTGCAGAGTGAGCAGGAGCTAAAAGCAGCACCTGGGTATCTGGCACTGCAGAGTGAGCAGGAGCTAAAAGCAGCACCTGGGTATCCGGCACTGCAGAGTGAGCAGGAGCTAAAAGCAGCACCTGGGTATCTGGCACTGCAGAGTGAGCAGGAGCTAAAAGCAGCACCTGGATATCATATCTCACATTGCAGGTTGAGCAGGAGCTAAAAGCAGCACCTGGGTATCTGGCACTGCAGAGGGAGCAGGAGCTAAAAGCAGCACCTGGGTATCTAGCACTGTAGAGTGAGCAGGAGCTAAAAGCAGCACCTGGGTATCATATCTGACATTGCAGGGTGAGCAGGAGATAGAAGCAGCACCCAGGTATCTAGCACTGTAGAGTGAGTAGGGTCTAAAAGCAGCACCTGGGTATCTGGCACTTCATAGTGAGCTAGAGCTAAAAGCGGCTCCTGGGTATCATATCTGACATTGCAGGGTGAGCAGGGGCTAAAAGCAGCACCTGGGTATCTAGCACTGTAGAGTGAGCAGGAGCTAAAAGCAGCACCTGGGTATCTGGCACTGCAGAGGGAGCAGGAGCTAAAAGCAGCACCTGGGTATCTGGCACTGCAGAGTGAACAAGAGCTAAAAGCAGGACCTGGGTATCTAGCACTGCAGAGTGAGCAGGAGCTAAAAGCAGCACCTGGGTATCCGGCACTGCAGAGTGAGCAGGAGCTAAAAGCAGCACCTGGGTATCTGGCACTGCAGAGTGAGCATGAGCTAAAAGCAGCACCTGGATATCATATCTCACATTGCAGGGTGAGCAGGAGCTAAAAGCAGCACCTGGGTATCTGGCACTGCAGAGGGAGCAGGAGCTAAAAGCAGCACCTGGGTATCTAGCACTGTAGAGTGAGCAGGAGATAAAAGCAGCACCTGTGCATCTGGCACTGCAGAGTGAGCTAAAGCTAAAAGAGGCTCCTGGGTATCATATTTGACATTGCAGGGTGAGCAGGAGCTAAAAGCAGCACCTGGGTATCTAGCATTGTAGAGTGAGCAGGAGTTAAAAGCAGCACCTGGGTATCTGGCACTGCATAGTGAGCTAGAGCTAAAAGCAGCACCTGGGTATCTGGCACTGCAGAGTGAACAAGAGCTAAAAGCAGCACCTGGGTATCTGGCACTGCAGAGTGAGCAGGAGCTAAAAGCAGCACCTGGGTATCTGGCACTGCAGAGTGAGCTGGAGCTAAAAGACGCACCTTGGTAACTGGCACTGTAGAGTGAGCAGGAACTAAAAGCAGCACCTGGGTATCTGGCACTGCAGAGTGAGGTGGAGCTAAAGGCAGCACCTGGGTATCTGGCACTGCAGAGTGAACTAGAGCTAAAAGCAGCACCTGGGTATCTAGCACTGTAGAGTGAGCAGGAGCTAAAAGCAGCACCTGGGTATCATATCTGACATTGCAGGGTGAGCAGGAGATAGAAGCAGCACCCGGGTATATAGCACTGTAGAGTGAGCAGGGTCTAAAAGCAGCACCTGGGTATCTGGCACTTCATAGTGAGCTAGAGCTAAAAGCGGCTCCTGGGTATCATATCTGACATTGCAGGGTGAGCAGGGGCTAAAAGCAGCACCTGGGTATCTAGCACTGTAGAGTGAGCAGGAGCTAAAAGCAGCACCTGGGTATCTGGCACTGCAGAGGGAGCAGGAGCTAAAAGCAGCACCTGGGTATCTGGCACTGCAGAGTGAACAAGAGCTAAAAGCAGGAACTGGGTATCTAGCACTGCAGAGTGAGCAGGAGCTAAAAGCAGCACCTGGGTATCCGGCACTGCAGAGTGAGCAGGAGCTAAAAGCAGCACCTGGGTATCTGGCACTGCAGAGTGAGCAGGAGCTAAAAGCAGCACCTGGATATCATATCTCACATTGCAGGGTGAGCAGGAGCTAAAAGCAGCACCTGGGTATCTGGCACTGCAGAGGGAGCAGGAGCTTAAAGTAGCACCTGGGTATCTAGCACTGTAGAGTGAGCAGGAGCTAAAAGCAGCACCTGTGCATCTGGCACTGCAGAGTGAGCTAAAGCTAAAAGAGGCTCCTGGGTATCATATTTGACATTGCAGGGTGAGCAGGAGCTAAAAGCAGCACCTGGGTATCTAGCATTGTAGAGTGAGCAGGAGCTAAAAGCAGCACCTGGGTATCTGGCACTGCATAGTGAGCTAGAGCTAAAAGCAGCACCTGGGTATACGGCACTGCAGAGTGAGCAGGAGCTAAAAGCAGCACCTGGGTGTCCGACACTCCAGAGTAAGCAGGAGATAAAAGCAGCACCTGGGTATCCGGCACTGCAGAGTGAGCAGGAGCTAAAAGCAGCACCTGGGTATCTGGCACTTCAGAGTGAGCCGGAGCTAAACGCAGCACCTGGGTATCTGGCACTGTAGAGTGAGCAGGAGCTAAAAGCAGAACCTGGGTATCTGCCACTGGCGAGTGAGCTAGAGCTAAAACCAGCACCTGGATGTCTGGCACTTCAGAGTGAGCAGGAGCTAAAAGCAGCACCTGGGTATCTGGCACAGTAGAGTGAGCAGGAGCTAAAAGCAGCACCTGGGTATCTGGCAATACAGAGTGAGCAGGAGCTAAAAGCAGCACCTGGGTATCTGGCACTGCAGAGTTAGCTGGAGCTAAAAGCAGCACCTGGGTATCTGGCACTGCAGAGTGAGCAGGAGCTAAAAGCAGTACCTGGGTATCTGGCACTGCAGAGTGAGCTGGAGCTAAAAGCAGCACCTGGGTAGCTGGCACTGCAGAGTGAGCAAGAGCTAAAAGCAGCACCTGGGTATCTGGCACTGCAGAGTGAGCAGGAGCTAAAAGCAGCACCTGGGTATCCGGCACTGCAGAGTGAGCAGGAGCTAAAAGCAGCACCTGGGTATCTGGCACTGCAGAGTGAGCAGGAGCTAAAAGCAGCACCTGGATATCATATCTCACATTGCAGGGTGAGCAGGAGCTAAAAGCAGCACCTGGGTATCTGGCACTGCAGAGGGAGCAGGACCTAAAAGCAGCACCTGGGTATCTAGCACTGTAGAGTGAGTAGGGTCTAAAAGCAGCACCTGGGTATCTGGCACTTCATAGTGAGCTAGAGCTAAAAGCGGCTCCTGGGTATCATATCTGACATTGCAGGGTGAGCAGGGGCTAAAAGCAGCACCTGGGTATCTAGCACTGTAGAGTGAGCAGGAGCTAAAAGCAGCACCTGGGTATCTGGCACTGCAGAGTGAACAAGAGCTAAAAGCAGGACCTGGGTTTCTAGCACTGCAGAGTGAGCAGGAGCTAAAAGCAGCACCTGGGTATCCGGCACTGCAGAGTGAGCAGGAGCTAAAAGCAGCACCTGGGTATCTGGCACTGCAGAGTGAGCAGGAGCTAAAAGCAGCACCTGGATATCATATCTCACATTGCAGGGTGAGCAGGAGCTAAAAGCAGCACCTGGGGATCTGGCACTGCAGAGGGAGCAGGAGCTAAAAGCAGCACCTGGGTATCTAGCACTGTAGAGTGAGCAGGAGCTAAAAGCAGCACCTGTGCATCTGGCACTGCAGAGTGAGCTAAAGCTAAAAGAGGCTCCTGGGTATCATATTTGACATTGCAGGGTGAGCAGGAGCTAAAAGCAGCACCTGGGTATCTAGCATTGTAGAGTGAGCAGGAGCTAAAAGCAGCACCTGGGTATCTGGCACTGCATAGTGAGCTAGAGCTAAAAGCAGCACCTGGGTATACGGCACTGCAGAGTGAGCCAGAGCTAAAAGCAGCACCTGGGTATCTGGCACTGCAGAGTGAGCAGGAGCTAAAAGCAGCACCTGGGTATCTGGCACTTCAGAGTGAGCCGGAGCTAAACGCAGCACCTGGGTATCCGGCACTGTAGAGTGAGCAGGAGCTAAAAGCAGAACCTGGGTATCTGCCACTGGCGAGTGAGCTAGAGCTAAAACCAGCACCTGGATGTCTGGCACTTCAGAGTGAGCAGGAGCTAAAAGCAGCACCTGGGTATCTGGCACAGTAGAGTGAGCAGGAGCTAAAAGCAGCACCTGGGTATCTGGCAATACAGAGTTAGCAGGAGCTAAAAGCAGCACCTGTGTATCTGGCACTGCAGAGTTAGCTGGAGCTAAAAGCAGCACCTGGGTATCTGGCACTGCAGAGTGAGCAGGAGCTAAAAGCAGCACCTGGGTATCTGGCACTGCAGAGTGAGCTGGAGCTAAAAGCAGCACCTGGGTAGCTGGCACTGCAGAGTGAGCAGGAGCTAAAAGCAGCACCTGGGTATCTGGCACTGCAGAGTGATCTAGAGCTAAAAGCAGCACCTGGGTATCTGGCACTGCAGAGTGATCTAGAGCTAAAAGCAGCACCTGGGTATCTAGCACTGTAGAGTGAGCAGGAGCTAAAAACAGCACCTGGGTATCTGGCACTGCAGATTGAGCAGGAGCTAAAAGCAGCACCTGGGTATCATATCTGACATTGCAGGGTGAGCAGGAGCTAAAAGCAGCACCTGGGTATATGGCACTGCAGAGTGAGCAGGAGCTAAAAGCAGAACCTGGGTATCTGGCACTGCAGAGTGAGCAGGAGCTAAAAGCAGCACCTGGGTATCTAGCACTGCAGAGTGAGCTGGAGCTTAAAGCAGCAAATGGGTATCTGGCACTGCAGCATGAGCAGGAGCTAAATGCAGCACCTGGGTATCTGGCACTGCAGAGTGAGCAGGAGTTAAAAGCAGCACCTGGGAATCTGGCACTGTAGAGTGAGCAGGAGCTAAAAGCAGCACCTGGGTATCTAGCACTGTAGAGTGAGCAGGAGCTAAAAGCAGCACCTGGGCATCTGGCACTGCATAGTGAGCTAGAGCTAAAAGCGGTTCCTGGGTATCATATCTGACATTGCAGGGTGAGCAGGAGCTAAAAGTAGCACTTGGGTATCTGGCACTGCAGAGGGAGCGGGAGCTAAAAGCAGCACCTGGGTATCATATCTGACATTGCAGGGTGAGCAGGAGCTAAAAGCAGCACCTCGGTATCTAGCACTGTAGAGTGAGCAGGAGCTAAAAGCAGCACCTGGGCATCTGGCACTGCAGAGTGAGCTAGAGCTAAAAGAGGCTCCTGGGTATCATATCTGACATTGCAGGGTGAGCAGGAGCTAAAAGCAGCATCTGGGTATCTAGCACTGTAGAGTGAGCAGGAGCTAAAAGCAGCACCTGGGTATCTGGCACTGCATAGTGAGCAGGAGCTAAAAGCAGCACCTGGGCATCTGGCACTTCAGAGTGAGCAGGAGCTAAAAGCAGCACCTGGGTATCTGGCACTGCATAGTGAGCTAGAGCTAAAAGCAGCACCTGGGTATACGGCACTGCAGAGTGAGCCAGAGCTAAAAGCAGCACCTGGGTATCTGGCACTGCAGAGTGAGCAGGAGCTAAAAGCAGCACCTGGGTGTCCGACACTGCAGAGTAAGCAGGAGCTAAAAGCAGCACCTGGGTATCCGGCACTGCAGAGTGAGCAGGAGCTAAAAGCAGCACCTGGGTATCTGGCACTTCAGAGTGAGCCGGAGCTAAACGCAGCACCTGGGTATCCGGCACTGTAGAGTGAGCAGGAGCTAAAAGCAGAACCTGGGTATCTGCCACTGGCGAGTGAGCTAGAGCTAAAACCAGCACCTGGATGTCTGGCACTTCAGAGTGAGCAGGAGCTAAAAGCAGCACCTGGGTATCTGGCACAGTAGAGTGAGCAGGAGCTAAAAGCAGCACCTGGGTATCTGGCAATACAGAGTTAGCAGGAGCTAAAAGCAGCACCTGGGTATCTGGCACTGCAGAGTTAGCTGGAGCTAAAAGCAGCACCTGGGTATCTGGCACTGCAGAGTGAGCAGGAGCTAAAAGCAGCACCTGGGTATCTGGCACTGCAGAGTGAGCTGGAGCTAAAAGCAGCACCTGGGTAGCTGGCACTGCAGAGTGAGCAGGAGCTAAAAGCAGCACCTGGGTATCTGGCACTGCAGAGTGATCTAGAACTAAAAGCAGCACCTGGGTATCTGGCACTGCAGAGTGATCTAGAGCTAAAAGCAGCACCTGGGTATCTAGCACTGTAGAGTGAGCAGGAGCTAAAAACAGCACCTGGGTATCTGGCACTGCAGATTGAGCAGGAGCTAAAAGCAGCACCTGGGTATCATATCTGACATTGCAGGGTGAGCAGGAGCTAAAAGCAGCACCTGGGTATATGGCACTGCAGAGTGAGCAGGAGCTAAAAGCAGAACCTGGGTATCTGGCACTGCAGAGTGAGCAGGAGCTAAAAGCAGCACCTGGGTATCTAGCACTGCAGAGTGAGCTGGAGCTTAAAGCAGCAAATGGGTATCTGGCACTGCAGCATGAGCAGGAGCTAAATGCAGCACCTGGGTATCTGGCACTGCAGAGTGAGCAGGAGTTAAAAGCAGCACCTGGGAATCTGGCACTGTAGAGTGAGCAGGAGCTAAAAGCAGCACCTGGGTATCTAGCACTGTAGAGTGAGCAGGAGCTAAAAGCAGCACCTGGGCATCTGGCACTGCATAGTGAGCTAGAGCTAAAAGCGGTTCCTGGGTATCATATCTGACATTGCAGGCTGAGCAGGAGCTAAAAGTAGCACTTGGGTATCTGGCACTGCAGAGGGAGCGGGAGCTAAAAGCAGCACCTGGGTATCATATCTGACATTGCAGGGTGAGCAGGAGCTAAAAGCAGCACCTCGGTATCTAGCACTGTAGAGTGAGCAGGAGCTAAAAGCAGCACCTGGGCATCTGGCACTGCAGAGTGAGCTAGAGCTAAAAGAGGCTCCTGGGTATCATATCTGACATTGCAGGGTGAGCAGGAGCTAAAAGCAGCATCTGGGTATCTAGCACTGTAGAGTGAGCAGGAGCTAAAAGCAGCACCTGGGTATCTGGCACTGCATAGTGAGCTAGAGCTAAAAGCAGCACCTGGGTATCCGGCACTGCAGAGTGAGCAGGAGCTAAAAGCAGCACCTGGGTATCCGGCATTGCAGAGTAAGCAGGAGCTAAAAGCAGCACCTGGCTATCCGGCACTGCAGAGTGAGCAGGAGCTAAAAGCAGCACCTGGGCATCTGGCACTTCAGAGTGAGCAGGAGCTAAAAGCAGCACCTGGGTATCCGGCACTGTAGAGTGAGCAGGAGCTAAAAGCAGCACCTGGGTATCTGGCACTGCAGAGTGAGCTGGAGCTAAAAGCAGCACTTGGATGTCTGGCACTTCAGAGTGAGCAGGAGCTAAAAGCAGCGCCTGGGTATCTGGAACAGTAGAGTGAGCAGGAGCTAAAAGCAGCACCTGGGTATCTGGCACTGCAGAGTGAGCAGGAGCTAAAAGCAGCACCTGGGTATCATATCTGACATTGCAGCTTGAGCAGGAGCTAAAAGCAGCACCTTGATATCATATCTGACATTGCAGGGTGAGCAGGAGCTGAAAGCAGCACCTAGCTATCCGGCACTGCAGAGTGAGCAGGAGCTAAAAGCAGCACCTGGGTATCCGGCACTGCAGAGTGAGCAGGAGCTAAAAGCAGCACCTGGGTATCTAGCACTGTAGAGTGAGCAGGAGCTAAAAGCAGCACCTGGGTATCCAGCACTGCAGAGTGAGCAGGAGCTAAAAGCAGCACCTGGGTATCTGGCGCTGCAGAGTGAGCAGGAGCTAAAAGCAGCACCTGGGTATCATATCTGACATTGCAGGGTGAGCAGGAGCTAAAAGCAGCACCTTGATATCATATCTGACATTGCAGGGTGAGCAGGAGCTAAAAGCAGCACCTGGGTATCTCGCACTGTAGAGTGAGCAGGAGCTAAAAACAGCACATGGGCATCTGGCACTGCAGAGTGAGCTAGAGCTAAAAGAGGCTCCTGGGTATCATATCTGACATTGCAGGGTGAGCAGGAGCTAAAAGCAGCACCTGGTTATCTAGCACTGTAGAGTGAGCAGGAGCTAAAAACATCACCTGGGTATCTGGCACTGCATAGTGAGCTAGAACTAAAAGCGGCTCTTGGGTATCTGGCACTGTAGAGTGAGCAGTAGCTAAAAGCAGCACCTGGGTATCATATCTGACATTGCAGGGTGAGCAGGAGCTAAAAGCAGCACCTGGGTATCTAGCACTGTATAGTGAGCTGGAGCTAAAAGCAGCACCTGGGTATCTAGCACTGTAGAGTGAGCAGGAGCTAAAAGCAGCACCTGTGTATCATATCTGACACTGCAGGGTGAGCAGGAGCTAAAAGCAGCACCTGGGTATCTAGCACTGTAGAGTGAGCAGGAGCTAAAAGCAGCACCTGGGTATCTAGCACTGTAGAGTGAGCAGGAGCTAAAAGCAGCACCTGGGTATCTGGCACTGTAGAGTGAGCAGGAGCTAAAAGCTGCTCCTGGGGGGTATCATATTTGACTTTGTAGGGTGAGCAGGAGCTAAAAGCAGCACCTGGGTATCTGGCACTGTAGAGTGAGCAGGAGCTAAAAGCAGCACCTGGGTATCTAGCACTGTAGAGTGAGCAGTAGCTAAAAGCAGCACCTGGGTATCCGGCACTGCAGAGTGAGCAGGAGCTAAAAGCAGCACCTGGGTATCTGGCACTGCAGAGTGAGCAGGAGCTAAAAGCAGCACCTGGGTATCATATCTGACATTGCAGAGTGAGCAGGAGCTAAAAGCAGCACCTGGGTATCTCGCACTGCAGAGTGAGCAGGAGCTAAAAGCAGCACATGGGCATCTGGCACTGCAGAGTGAGCAGGAGCTAAAAGCAGCATCTGGGTATCTGGCACTGCAGAGTGAGCTGGAGCTAAAAGCAGCACCTGGGTATCTATCACTGTAGAGTGAGCAGGAGCTAAAAGCAGCACCTGGGTATCATATCTGACATTGCAGGGTGAGCAGGAGATAGAAGCAGCACCCGGGTATCTAGCACTGTAGAGTGAGTAGGGTCTAAAAGCAGCACCTGGGTATCTGGCACTTCATAGTGAGCTAGAGCTAAAAGCGGCTCCTGGGTATCATATCTGACATTGCAGGGTGAGCAGGGGCTAAAAGCAGCACCTGGGTATCTAGCACTGTAGAGTGAGCAGGAGCTAAAAGCAGCACCTGGGTATCTGGCACTGCAGAGGGAGCAGGAGCTAAAAGCAGCACCTGGGTATCTGGCACTGCAGAGTGAACAAGAGCTAAAAGCAGGACCTGGGTATGTAGCATTGCAGAGTGAGCAGGAGCTAAAAGCAGCACCTGGGTATCCGGCACTGCAGAGTGAGCAGGAGCTAAAAGCAGCACCTGGGTATCTGGCACTGCAGAGTGAGCTAAAGCTAAAAGAGGCTCCTGGGTATCATATTTGACATTGCAGGGTGAGCAGGAGCTAAATGCAGCACCTGGGTATCTAGCATTGTAGAGTGAGCAGGAGCTAAAAGCAGCACCTGGGTATCTGGCACTGCATAGTGAGCTAGAGCTAAAAGCAGCACCTGGGTATCTGGCACTGCAGAGTGAACAAGAGCTAAAAGCAGCACCTGGGTATCTGGCACTGCAGAGTGAGCAGGAGCTAAAAGCAGCACCTGGGTATCTGGCACTGCAGAGTGAGCTGGAGCTAAAAGACGCACCTTGGTAACTGGCACTGTAGAGTGAGCAGGAGCTAAAAGCAGCACCTGGGTATCTGGCACTGCAGAGTGAGGTGGAGCTAAAGGCAGCACCTGGGTATCTGGCACTGCAGAGTGAACTAGAGCTAAAAGCAGCACCTGGGTATCTAGCACTGTAGAGTGAGCAGGAGCTAAAAGCAGCACCTGGGTATCATATCTGACATTGCAGGGTGAGCAGGAGATAGAAGCAGCACCCGGGTATATAGCACTGTAGAGTGAGCAGGGTCTAAAAGCAGCACCTGGGTATCTGGCACTTCATAGTGAGCTAGAGCTAAAAGCGGCTCCTGGGTATCATATCTGACATTGCAGGGTGAGCAGGGGCTAAAAGCAGCACCTGGGTATCTAGCACTGTAGAGTGAGCAGGAGCTAAAAGCAGCACCTGGGTATCTGGCACTGCAGAGGGAGCAGGAGCTAAAAGCAGCACCTGGGTATCTGGCACTGCAGAGTGAACAAGAGCTAAAAGCAGGACCTGGGTATCTAGCACTGCAGAGTGAGCAGGAGCTAAAAGCAGCACCTGGGTATCTGGCACTGCAGAGTGAGCAGGAGCTAAAAGCAGCACCTGGGTATCTGGCACTGCAGAGGGAGCAGGAGCTAAAAGCAGCACCTGGGTATCTAGCACTGTAGAGTGAGCAGGAGCTAAAAGCAGCACCTGTGCATCTGGCACTGCAGAGTGAGCTAAAGCTAAAAGAGGCTCCTGGGTATCATATTTGACATTGCAGGGTGAGCAGGAGCTAAAAGCAGCACCTGGGTATTTAGCATTGTAGAGTGAGCAGGAGCTAAAAGCAGCACCTGGGTATCTGGCACTGCATAGTGAGCTAGAGCTAAAAGCAGCACCTGGGTATACGGCACTGCAGAGTGAGCAGGAGCTAAAAGCAGCACCTGGGTGTCCGACACTGCAGAGTAAGCAGAAGATAAAAGCAGCACCTGGGTATCCGGCACTGCAGAGTGAGCAGGAGCTAAAAGCAGCACCTGGGTATCTGGCACTTCAGAGTGAGCCGGAGCTAAACGCAGCACCTGGGTATCCGGCACTGTAGAGTGAGCAGGAGCTAAAAGCAGAACCTGGGTATCTGCCACTGGCGAGTGAGCTAGAGCTAAAACCAGCACCTGGATGTATGGCACTTCAGAGTGAGCAGGAGCTAAAAGCAGCACCTGGGTATCTGGCACAGTAGAGTGAGCAGGAGCTAAAAGCAGCACCTGGGTATCTGGCACTGCAGAGTTAGCTGGAGCTAAAAGCAGCACCGGGTATCTGGCACTGCAGAGTGAGCAGGAGCTAAAAGCAGTACCTGGGTATCTGGCACTGCAGAGTGAGCTGGAGCTAAAAGCAGCACCTGGGTAGCTGGCACTGCAGAGTGAGCAAGAGCTAAAAGCAGCACCTGGGTATCTGGCACTGCAGAGTGAGCAGGAGCTAAAAGCAGCACCTGGGTATCCGGCACTGCAGAGTGAGCAGGAGCTAAAAGCCGCACATGGGTATCTGGCACTGCAGAGTGAGCAGGAGCTAAAAGCAGCACCTGGATATCATATCTCACATTGCAGGGTGAGCAGGAGCTAAAAGCAGCACCTGGGTATCTGGCACTGCAGAGGGAGCAGGAGCTAAAAGCAGCACCTGGGTATCTAGCACTGTAGAGTGAGCAGGAGCTAAAAGCAGCACCTGGGTATCATATCTGACATTGCAGGGTGAGCAGGAGATAGAAGCAGCACCCGGGTATCTAGCACTGTAGAGTGAGTAGGGTCTAAAAGCAGCACCTGGGTATCTGGCACTTCATAGTGAGCTAGAGCTAAAAGCGGCTCCTGGGTATCATATCTGACATTGCAGGGTGAGCAGGGGCTAAAAGCAGCACCTGGGTATCTAGCACTGTAGAGTGAGCAGGAGCTAAAAGCAGCACCTGGGTATCTGGCACTGCAGAGGGAGCAGGAGCTAAAAGCAGCACCTGGGTATCTGGCACTGCAGAGTGAACAAGAGCTAAAAGCAGGACCTGGGTATCTAGCACTGCAGACTGAGCAGGAGATAAAAGCAGCACCTGGGTATCCGGCACGGCAGAGTGAGCAGGAGCTAAAAGCAGCACCTGGGTATCTGGCACTGCAGAGTGAGCAGGAGCTAAAAGCAGCACCTGGATATCATATCTCACATTGCAGGGTGAGCAGGAGCTAAAAGCAGCACCTGGGTATCTGGCACTGCAGAGGGAGCAGGAGCTAAAAGCAGCACCTGTGCATCTGGCACTGCAGAGTGAGCTAAAGCTGAAAGAGGCTCCTGGGTATCATATTTGACATTGCAGGGTGAGCAGGAGCTAAAAGCAGCACCTGGGTATCTAACATTGTAGAGTGAGCAGGAGCTAAAAGCAGCACCTGGGTATCTGGCACTGCATAGTGAGCTAGAGCTAAAAGCAGCACCTGGGTATACGGCACTGCAGAGTGAGCCGGAGCTAAAAGCAGCACCTGTGTATCTGGCACTGCAGAGTGAGCAGGAGCTAAAAGCAGCACCTGGGTGTCCGACACTGCAGAGTAAGCAGGAGCTAAAAGCAGCACCTGGGTATCCGGCACTGCAGAGTGAGCAGGAGCTAAAAGCAGCACCTGGGTATCTGGCACTTCAGAGTGAGCCGGAGCTAAACGCAGCACCTGGGTATCCGGCACTGTAGAGTGAGCAGGAGCTAAAAGCAGAACCTGGGTATCTGCCACTGGCGAGTGAGCTAGAGCTAAAACTAGCACCTGGATGTCTGGCACTTCAGAGTGAGCAGGAGCTAAAAGCAGCACCTGGGTATCTGGCACAGTAGAGTGAGCAGGAGCTAAAAGCAGCACCTGGGTATCTGGCACTGCAGAGTGAGCAGGAGCTAAAAGCAGCACCTGGGTATCTGGCACTGCAGAGTGAGCTGGAGCTAAAAGCAGCACCTGGGTAGCTGGCACTGCAGAGTGAGCAGGAGCTAAAAGCAGCACCTGGGTATCTGGCACTGCAGAGTGAGCTGGAGCTACAATCAGCACCTGGGTATCTGGCACTGCAGAGTGATCTAGAGCTAAAAGCAGCACCTGGGTATCTGGCACTGCAGAGTGATCTAGAGCTAAAAGCAGCACCTGGGTATCTAGCACTGTAGAGTGAGCAGGAGCTAAAAACAGCACCTGGGTATCTGGCACTGCAGATTGAGCAGGAGCTAAAAGCAGCACCTGGGTATCATATCTGACATTGCAGGGTGAGCAGGAGCTAAAAGCAGCACCTGGGTATATGGCACTGCAGAGTGAGCAGGAGCTAAAAGCAGAACCTGGGTATCTGGCACTGCAGAGTGAGCAGGAGCTAAAAGCAGCACCTGGGTATCTAGCACTGCAGAGTGAGCTGGATCTAAAAGCAGCAAATGGGTATCTGGCACTGCAGCATGAGCAGGAGCTAAATGCAGCACCTGGGTATCTGGCACTGCAGAGTGAGCAGGAGTTAAAAGCAGCACCTGGGAATCTGGCACTGTAGAGTGAGCAGGAGCTAAAAGCAGCACCTGGGTATCTAGCACTGTAGAGTGAGCAGGAGCTAAAAGCAGCACCTGGGCATCTGGCACTGCATAGTGAGCTAGAGCTAAAAGCGGTTCCTGGGTATCATATCTGACATTGCAGGGTGAGCAGGAGCTAAAAGTAGCACTTGGGTATCTGGCACTGCAGAGGGAGCGGGAGCTAAAAGCAGCACCTGGGTATCATATCTGACATTGCAGGGTGAGCAGGAGCTAAAAGCAGCACCTCGGTATCTAGCACTGTAGAGTGAGCAGGAGCTAAAAGCAGCACCTGGGCATCTGGCACTGCAGAGTGAGCTAGAGCTAAAAGAGGCTCCTGGGTATCATATCTGACATTGCAGGGTGAGCAGGAGCTAAAAGCAGCATCTGGGTATCTAGCACTGTAGAGTGAGCAGGAGCTAAAAGCAGCACCTGGGTATCCGGCACTGCAGAGTGAGCAGGAGCTAAAAGCAGCACCTGGGTATCCGGCATTGCAGAGTAAGCAGGAGCTAAAAGCAGCACCTGGGTATCCGGCACTGCAGAGTGAGCAGGAGCTAAAAGCAGCACCTGGGCATCTGGCACTTCAGAGTGAGCAGGAGCTAAAAGCAGCACCTGGGTATCTGGAACAGTAGAGTGAGCAGGAGCTAAAAGCAGCACCTGGGTATCTGGCACTGCAGAGTGAGCAGTAGCTAAAAGCAGCACCTGGGTATCCGGCACTGCAGAGTGAGCTGGAGCTAAAAGCAGCACCTGGGCATCTGGCACTTCAGAGTGAGCAGGAGCTAAAAGCAGCACCTGGGTATCTGGAACAGTAGAGTGAGCAGGAGCTAAAAGCAGCACCTGGGTATCTGGCACTGCAGAGTGAGCAGGAGCTAAAAGCAGCATCTGGGTATCTGGCACTGCAGAGTGAGCTGGACCTAAAAGCAGCACCTGGGTATCTGGCACTGCAGAGTGAGCAGGAGCTAAAAGCAGCACCTGGGTATCTAGCACTGTAGAGTGAGCAGGAGCTAAAAGCAGCACCTGGGTATCTGGCACTGCAGAGTGAGCAGGAGCTAAAAGCAGCACCAGGATATCATATCTGACATTGCAGGGTGAGCAGGAGCTAAAAGCAGCATCTGGGTATCTGGCACTGCAGAGTGATCAGGAGCTAAAAGCAGCACCTGGGTATCATATCTGACATTGCAGCGTGAGCAGGAGCTAAAAGCAGCACCTTGATATCATATCTCACATTGCAGGGTGAGCAGGAGCTAAAAGCAGCACCTTGATATCATATCTGACATTGCAGGGTGAGCAGGAGCTGAAAGCAGCACCTAGCTATCCGACACTGCAGAGTGAGCAGGAGCTAAAAGCAGCACCTGGGTATCCGGCACTGCAGAGTGAGCAGGAGCTAAAAGCAGCACCTGGGTATCTAGCACTGTAGAGTGAGCAGGAGCTAAAAGCAGCACCTGGGTATCCAGCACTGCAGAGTGAGCAGGAGCTAAAAGCAGCACCTGGGTATCTGGCGCTGCAGAGTGAGCAGGAGCTAAAAGCAGCACCTGGGTATCATATCTGACATTGCAGGGTGAGCAGGAGCTAAAAGCAGCACCTTGATATCATATCTGACATTGCAGGGTGAGCAGGAGCTAAAACCAGCACCTGGGTATCTCGCACTGTAGAGTGAGCAGGAGCTAAAAACAGCACATGGGCATCTGGCACTGCAGAGTGAGCTAGAGCTAAAAGAGGCTCCTGGGTATCATATCTGACATTGCAGGGTGAGCAGGAGCTAAAAGCAGCACCTGGGTATCTAGCACTGTAGAGTGAGCAGGAGCTAAAAACATCACCTGGGTATCTGGCACTGCATAGTGAGCTAGAACTAAAAGCGGCTCTTGGGTATCTGGCACTGTAGAGTGAGCAGTAGCTAAAAGCAGCACCTGGGTATCATATCTGACATTGCAGGGTGAGCAGGAGCTAAAAGCAGCACCTGGGTATCTAGCACTGTAGAGTGAGCAGGAGCTAAAAGCAACACCTGGGTATCTAGCACTGTAGAGTGAGCAGGAGCTAAAAGCAGCACCTGGGTATCTAGCACTGTATAGTGAGCTGGAGCTAAAAGCAGCACCTGGGTATCTAGCACTGTAGAGTGAGCAGGAGCTAAAAGCAGCACCTGTGTATCATATCTGACACTGCAGGGTGAGCAGGAGCTAAAAGCAGCACCTGGGTATCTAGCACTGTAGAGTGAGCAGGAGCTAAAAGCAGCACCTGGGTATCTAGCACTGTAGAGTGAGCAGGAGCTAAAAGCAGTACCTGGGTATCTAGCACTGTAGAGTGAGCAGGAGCTAAAAGCAGCACCTGGGTATCTGGCACTGTAGAGTGAGCGGGAGCTAAAAGCGGCTCCTGGGGGGTATCATATTTGACTTTGTAGGGTGAGCAGGAGCTAAAAGCAGCACCAGGGTATCTGGCACTGTAGAGTGAGCAGGAGCTAAAAGCAGCACCTGGGTATCTAGCACTGTAGAGTGAGCAGTAGCTAAAAGCAGCACCTGGGTATCCGGCACTGCAGAGTGAGCAGGAGCTAAAAGCAGCACCTGGGTGTCTGGCACTGCAGAGTGAGCAGGAGCTAAAAGCAGCACCTGGGTATCATATCTGACATTGCAGAGTGAGCAGGAGCTAAAAGCAGCACCTGGGTATCTCGCACTGCAGAGTGAGCAGGAGCTAAAAGCAGCACATGGGCATCTGGCACTGCAGAGTGAGCTAGAGCTAAACGAGGCTCCTGGGTATCATATCTGACATTGCAGGGTGAGCAGGAGCTAAAGGCAGCACCTGGGTATCATATCTGACATTGCAGGGTGAGCAGGAGCTAAAAGCAGCACCTGGGTATCTAGCACTGTAGAGTGAGCAGGAGCTGAAAACAGCACATGGGCATCTGGTACTGAAGAGTGAGCTAGAGCTAAACGAGGGTCCTGGGTATCATATCTGACATTGCAGGGTGAGCAGGAGCTAAAAGCAGCACCTGGGTATCATATCTGACATTGCAGGGTGAGCAGGAGCTAAAAGCAGCACCTGGGTATCTAGCACTGTAGAGTGAGCAGGAGCTAAAAGCAACACCTGGGTATCTAGCACTGTAGAGTGAGCAGGAGCTAAAAGCAGCACCTGGGTATCTAGCACTGTAGAGTGAGCAGGAGCTAAAAGCAGCACTGGGTATCTAGCACTGTAGAGTGAGCAGGAGCTAAAAGCAGCACCTGGGTATCTGGCACTGTAGAGTGAGCAGGAACTACCAGTGGGGAATGAGGAGCTAGTAAACAGTGTGCTGCAAATCTAACTTCCACGTGAGGTGCAAACAATACCTTTATTTTATTATATATTACCCATTATGCCATAAATGTCTTTTACATGTATCCTAATGCTTCATCATGAGCATTCCCAAACAATCTGAGATATGATAGGTTATTTATAATACACTTAATACCCAAAGGTTTCTAAACTGGGACCGGAGATCGAACTTGTGGTGCTCCACATCGTCTTGCTTCCAAGGTGACCACGTTGCCCCTGAGCTATCCTCCCGAGACAAATGTAAATATGTGTGTATGACACCAAATGACCTATGAGTTAAAAGTAACATCTTGTAGCTGTTGGTGTCAACCCAACCAAGCTCTAGTATGCTATAACCAGAAGCCAAATAACACTGCACTGGTGCTAAATAACCCTGCACTGGTGCTAAGTGGCAAGTGCTTAATAACCCTGCACTGGCGCTAAATGCCAGGTGCTAAATAACCCTGCACTGGCGCTAAGTGCCAGGTGCTAAATAGCCCTGCACGGTGCTAAGGTGCAAGTGCTTAATAACCCTGCACGGGTGCTATGTGGCAAGTGCTTAATAAACCTGCACTGGTGCTAAGTGGCAAATGCTTAATAACCCTGCACTGGCGCTAAGTGAATTTCTGCCAGCAGTAATTGCTTTTTCTCCAGCGAGTCCCATACAAAATATAGTCCTTTCCACAGCATAGATGCTTATCACTCCTAATCAGGTGTGGTCGAACTGCTCTTGAAAAGGGTCAAACCTGTAACCATCTACAACAACCGGAAGCATTACTCACATGAACCCCCTCCACCCATCAGCAGGAAGCGATCTAATAGAAGCATCTAGTTAGTAGCCAAGACAAGTCCTAGGAACTCTTTAGCACACCTCCAGGCCATCACATGCCCTCAGTGTTACATAACGACAGAGAGAGTGAGAGAAAGGGAGGCATGGGGAAGTAGGGTAAAGAGAAAGGGAGGAGGTGTGTGTAGAGGGAGGGTGTTCAGTTTGGTAAAAGGAGGCACTGGGCAAGAGAAACAAGGCAACCAAAACCAGGAGTCAATGCCTCTGGCAATGCCATTTAGCGTGTTTAAAATGCTAGGAGAAATATCCAAGATGTGAGGCACACAGTAAAAGAATACAGGTAACAGCCTTCCTAAACTCCTCCAGCAGGTCCTTACCACTACCCAATGTTGTGCTCTGCTTTCAACATCCCGCATTCAGCTGAACCTCGGAATATAAAAGGGATACAGCTTCTGCTGGGAGATCTTTGCAGCATTGCTCTCTGGTCAGGCTTTGGCAAAGCCAACCATTTTGGCTTTTGTGTAGGCACGGATACACATTTTGCAGGCACTGCATGGTGGTACTACCTGGCCACAAGATTGCAACAGCTGGAATGTGCCTGGCATATGTCTATCTGATGCGTACAAAAGAGATGGATTTGTCAGTGGTTGCCTTTAATGGCAATTCAGTGCAAGGAACAGCTACAAGGACACCCATAGTGCTAAGAAATGAAGTGGCTGAAGGAAGTCTTGGCTAATACATTTTAACCACACAAGGAGATTGTTTACAACATCAATGAAGCAATTACATTTCAGAAGACTGCTTAGAAATAACACTGGCAACACTTTAATATCCCAGATCAAGCTCAAAGAGGGAGGTGTTTTTGGTGGTTTATAGCAAGTAGTGGGTGGGAGTGGCCATAGGGACTATCATGGCCATGAGTCTGTAGGTCAGCGAAAATCCAAATGACTCACACAAGCTGTATGTCCCTCCACACATCCTATCTTCCTCCTATCTTTACTTCCAATGCCAATAGTTTTGGCTTATAAGCACCACTTATAGCACCACCCAAAAGCCAAAACTAAGCACTGCATACTGCACCACATTTTAGCAAAATCTAAAAAGGATTTCCAATCACAAAATCATGCACCCGAATCTCCTCCAACCACGATGGGTTCATTTCAGAGGTCAAATACAATTAAAGTATCGGGTTTCATTCCAGGGGCCCAAGTGCCACCAAATTTAGGGTCAGAGATCCAAGTCTCATCTCCCATCAGGTCAGGGAATTCTTCTAGAGGAGTAACATGTCATGGGGGTGAGATCTGGTTAAGTAACCAAGTGTCTGGCTGCGAAGGCAGGAGTCCTAGGCCCTACTTATTGACTAAGCACCTCATCAAAGTTGGTTATCGTTGACAAATCATTGTAATTTCAAAGCTTGAAAATCCTGAAATAGGTTCATTACAGCATTAAGCAATTTATGGAGATAAAGAAATGAACATAAGATAGAACTGTGTGACCCTCTTTTAGTAGAACGCTGGTTCCCTTGGGATGCATGGGATTACACATTTTCTAATATTTGGTACCAGCCTTAGATCTTCAGGTAACAACACACTCTCCTAATTACTATTTGCATTTGGCTATGCTATAGGTTTCTGTAAAAAAACATGCAGATGATCCAGTGGACAGTGTTGCAAAGTGTATAGTTCTTTAAGGGGTCACTCTCTTCTGTCTAGTTATGTAATTAGGCAGATTTGATAGATCGGCACTGTAAGCCTGTGTCTGGCGGATGATCCCAGTCACAGCGGACTCTTGGTATTTCACAAAAAGCCTCTGCCTTTTGTACCACTCACAGAGATTAAAACCTTGTGAATAAAAAATTGTAAGGTATCTTGGTTCTCCTCTATTTGGGATACCTTGAATTCTCAAATTATTTCTCCTGCCACTGCATTCAAGGTCATCCTAACATTATATCAGAGGCACTAAAAGGAGAGGTCACAACAATCTCTGGGGTGCTTGCCTGTGCTTCACATTAAAATATTGATCCACGTCACCTCTGACTTTCCTGACCTCTTGCTGATGAAGTTCGGCCTTTCAGTAGACTATACACTCACATCTTCTCTGTTGTTTTGAGAGAACTCTTCACAGGGTGTAACATAATAATTTACTTTTTCAAGGCTGCAGTAATGTGTGATTGTAGAAAAGTGAGAATTGGTGACACCGAGGGCCATGTGGTAGTGCTGATTGAACAGGGAGCCTGCCATCAATCACTTGTTCTAGTAGGCTTGCAGGTTTTTAAGAATGTTGCGTGGTGAGATGCTTGAGTGGTGAAAGAATGGAACTAGATCAAGCACCTTGCATCTGGCTACACCCACAGGACCACAGATTGGCATTCTCAGTGTTGATTAATCAAAGTTATTCTAAAATGGATCCAAATATCCCAAACATTCTTTTAACAAATACAATTATTTCCCAATTAACCTGTTACACTAGTGTACTGGTATAGTCCTACAGGGTTATTGGTCCATCTACATTGTGTTCACTAGTATAACAGGTGTATTGTGTTTCTACATTATACCTTCTACATCGTACACTAGTATACACCTGTTATACCAGTGCTCTAGTATAGTCCTCCAGGTTTATTGGTCCATCTACATTGTGTTCACTAGTTTTACAGGTGTATTGTGTTTCTAAATTATACCTTCTACATCGTACACTAGTATACACCTGTTATACTAGTGCTCTAGTATAGTCCTCCAGGTTTATTGATCCATCTACATTGTGTTCACTAGCATAACAGGTGTATTGTGTTTCTACATTATACCTTCTCCATCGTACACTAGTATACACCTGTTATACTAGTGCTCTAGTATAGTCCTCCAGGTTTATTGGTCCATCTACATTGTGTTTACTAGTATAACAGATGTAGTGGTCCTTCTACATTATACCTTCTATATAGTACACTAGTATACACCTGTTATGCTAGTGTACCAGTATAGTCCTCAAGATTTATTGGTCCATCTACATTGTGTTTACTGGTATAACAGGTGTATTGGTCCTTCTACATTATAACTTCTACATAGTACACTAGTATACGCCTATTATACTAGTGTACTAGTATAGTCCTGCATAGAATACACCTGTTATACTAGTGTACTAGTATAGTCCTCCAGGTCTATTGGTCCATCTACATTGTGTTTACTAGTATAACAGGTTTATTGGTCCTTCTACATACCTTCTACATAGTACACTAGTATACACCTGTTATACTAGTGTACTAGTATAGTCCTTCAGGTTTATTGGTCCATCTACATTATACCTCCTACATAGTACACTAGTATAAACCTGTTATACTAGTGAACCCTTATGGTCCTTTTTAATTGAGGTAACTCATTGTACGATGGAGGGGATGCAGAGTAACTCTTACACCAAATGATAAGACAGACTCAGGAAGTTGGCAAAATGTCTCAACAGACTGTTTTAATTTCAATTGTCTAAAACAGGGATTTACAACGGACATCAACGGACGTCGCACAGCATAGTCTCAAAGCATTTTATTAAAAAATCATACTTATATTGCAGAAATCCGTCACACGTGACGGCATACAACGTGGCAAACTAAGAAAACCTACGCAAGATTGTGGTTGGTTCAAGGGGAACATCTAAGCATACTTTCTATAAGGGATTGGACTGTGATTGGGTCTGTACAGTCAGGGGGACACCTTATGCCCACCCCTAGTGCAAGTCATCTTCAACAGTTACTAAGTACACAGCATATCATTGGCTCTCAAACTATAAGGCCCAGCGTTATACGGCCCTCTATAATTGGTTGGCATGCTTGTACCCTTCTGGACTATTCGACTCACTAGCAGCACGTAAGCTGTTATCCAAGATGTCAGTGGGTGGACTTGACCCTGCCTCCCCACCCAATTAGCCTGACATTCAGCATCACTCATGCCATCTGCCATTCATATTGTCTTTGAACTTGGCCTTGTAGTAGCTTCTCTTCTCTGGGAATATAAGGGAATGTGAGCATATGTTTATCAAAGTTCTGGTCTGCATGCCCACTTCTATTTCCATCCTGGACTCACGTGACAGGAGACTGTGAATCGGCCGATATTATAGCATTTAACTGTCAAGAATAAAGAAACTTGGCCATCATGGTGTTCTCTCTTTGCAATTTAACAAGGGATGCCTCAGCGTCTCACATTCACTGTTCTTCAAGGAATGAATAACCAGTTTTGGCTGCTTCATCCTTTGGCACCAGGCAGACAGCCTTTCTTGGTCTCCCTTCGAGCTTCATCCTATTTCTTTGCTGCGACCCATGCATAGCTATCAATCCTCCTTTCTCCACAGGTTTAAGCTTACTAAAATTGTGACATCGAATATCCAGATTCTATATAATGGCAGTATCACCTGCAGTCTACTCACTACGTATAGCCGGCCTTTACGATTACTTAGTCTACTTGCGTCACAGCATCTGTGCAGTTATAAAATGGCTTGCACTTTCCGCAGTGCTTCTTCACACGTGCAATCTTCATTCCGCATACGAAAGTCTTCTCGATTCTTTACTTCGCCATCACATTCTATACTGTCTATGCATTCTCTTCTTCAGCCACTCCTCTCAGTGCGTCACGCTCATTTCTTGTGACGTCACCAACCTCTCTTCTTCTCATCTTCACACTTCTTCGGGGATCTCCTTCAGGAGACCGTCATATCTATAGGAATACATCATGTAGGGCTTTCTCAGTGGATACCTTTTCTCAAAAGGCTCGCTGTGGTATAGGTACCATTACTGGCGTTGCGCATGTCGCAATTTCCGGTTTCCAACATATAGGCAGAATGGGGGTGGGCCTTCCTGCAGAGGCATTCAGCCAGGGTCGGATTAGCCCCTCGGCCTTTCGGCCTGTGGCCGGGCCGAAATCGTCCCTAGGGAGTGGGGGCAGGTTTCTGGCCATGCCTGGGCCGGTTTGGAAGAGGAAAAAAAATGTTTAAAAAATATTCTATTTTTTCAATTTTTTATTTTTTTTCAAAAAGCCTTTCATCCTTCTTAGGTCGATAAATTAGTACCAACACAGGTTGGGGGATATTGTATGCATATTTGTTCTATAAAAAAGAGCTTACGCTTAAGGTCTATACAAAAAAATACTATTTGGCATTGGACGTCTGCTTGGATTCACAGTAATTTAGTGTACTTAGGGACAATGCTATTTGATTCCACTTCCTGTTTTGTCAAGGGGTGAAAGATCGCGCTTCATCACTTCCCAGGATGTCACTTTGGGGTGGGGTCAAATGACATCACTTCCAGTGAAGTCATCAGGTGTCAAGGGTCGTGAGGCGAGGAGTGGGACACTTTTTTTTGGGTGACCGGGCCTATTTCTTGTCCCAGTCCGACCCTGCATTCGGCTGCTCCTCTACACTAGTGTACTAGTATAGACCTCCAAAGGGGTGATTCTTGAATTACCCCTTTGGAGAACTATACTAGTACACTAGTATAACAGGTTTATTGGTCCGTCTACATTGGCTATATCCTCTGGTGGCGATAGATAATTTAGGTGCAACTATTTACAGATTCGGCCCTGATGATGGATCAAGTTCCGAAACGCATTGACTTCATTTCATGCAAATCTGTATTCCTCACTATTCATGTTATGGAATTAAATCACTGAATCACCATATTTTTCATTGGTAATGTTTATTTTGACAAGTTGTATAAATCAACATTTCATATATGAGCAAGGTATCAATGACCTAATGGTGAGCACGCAGTAAGGGGCGGTCTCCTCTGAGTGGGATCCAGCGACATTATGGGTAGGCATTGGTTTCAACATGCCATGGGGTTAACCTGAAACTTCCAGGTCCTAGGGCCGGCCTTCCTCGCCAGGGGCTGTCAATTATCTGCTACCTACTTGGGTGCTGAGGTTCCTCACACAATGGAATGGCTTTATCCACTGAGCATAGCGTGCACTATCTTTTACACTCGGGATATGTGACATCCTCAACACATTAGTGATGTATTCACTAGGTCTTAGAACTGAAAAGACTAAAAATAAAAAAATACAATTCCTTACACTTGTTACAATTACACTACTAAATACACAATGGGCCTCATTACGAGTTTGGAGGTAGCCATGCCGTTTTTAGCGGTATGGCTACCCCCTACTCGGTTCCGGGTCCCGAAAAATTGGATTTATCAGGCCATTCCAACATTTGCGGGCCGGTAAATCCCATTTTCGGGACCCGGACCCGGTACGTCCCCATTTGGATTTGAGCCACCATAGGGCTCAATGAGAATGGGGAGGATTCTAACAACGGACCCGTTAATGACGGGTCCGTTGTTAGCATCCTGGTCTACTCGCGGGTGCCGATATGCACGTCTGGCCAGACCAGACGTGCATACCGCCACCCGTGAGCAAACTCGTAATGTGGCGGCCCGGTATGAACGGTGCTGGTGCCTTACCGGCACCGTTCATACCGCGGCTGCCAGGGTTATAATGAGGCCCAATAGCTTTATTGTTATGACTGGGGTGCTCTGTTTTATATACTCACTTACTCCGCCGAATCGTTCCTGGCTCACTCTAATTCACACAGGGATTAATGAGAGCAGTCCACATAGGTAATGGCCCAAAATGTCGCCCTCATAATTCTGACGGCCGAAATTCTGACTTTTCTTTTTTTAGACCCCCATTACACCACATATATATGTGGGGGGTATATGATATAGTAATATGGGGGGTGGCTGCCGGGTGTCTCCCCCCGCCTATGTATGTGGTGTAAAGGGGGTTTAAAAAATCAAATAAAAAAGACTGCATTTTCGGCCGCCGGAATTATGGGGGCCGCACTCATCACATAGATCCGCCCACATATCATGCTTATAATATGTACTTCAGTACTTTGATATTCCTCAATGGACCCAACCCTCTGAACAGCAAGAGAATATGGAGTCTGTGTGTATGAAATAGATGTATTAGAATATCCTATCCTGGGACACTCTCACTAGACATACCAAATATCACCAATAGAACATTCCTCCAGTAAACTTCCATCTATTCACCCACTTGTTATGGTGGGGGGGGGCTCTCTTAAACCTCAGATGGAAGCAACCCTTCTATTCAAAGCAGGGGTCCTCAATCCCAGAATTCTCCAAACACCTGCAATGGTGCAAACTCAAGTGGGCTCACGTTTTTTATCAATTAACGCCCTTGGCCGCTCTTACCATAAGCAAAGGAAAGAGCCTTCTCCATCTCACCACACGTGGTTAGTTTTGTCTGGAGAATCCATTGCAAAGGTTTCCATCGCCTGCACAAGCTGCTGGGCCTGGCTTTCTTGTTGTTAATGGCCAAGTTACACACTACGCATGTAGAATGTATGCACAATAAGCATTTATATGTGTTTCAGGTTGTATAGCTCCTTACTCCATGCTTCTAAGAGCTATATAAATTAATAGCTAAGCAAGTTTAGGAAATACACAGAAAGGAGTGGGAGCCCCTGTACTGAGCACAAACACGGTCATGTAGCCTGTCGTGTTAGGAAACACTTCACTCTTAAACGCATTCACATTCTAGATGGGATGTTGCTTGTGTCTCTGCATCTTGTGCTTTGCTATGGTGCTAGTTACATGGCTTCTAGGCGCTGCCAATCGCTGCAAGCTGAACGCGGCATCAACTGACTAAATTCTACTAGGCCCCATCCTCACGTTCTATGGTCTCGCATAAGACTTGGAAGGGCAGCTTGTTCCACAACTGCCACTATTAGGCGGGGCCCATGTGGGGCAGTCTGGGCAAGGTCACATGACAAACACAAGATCTATCATCTTAACTGCACTATCTAGTCAGCGTGCTGCATCTCTCTATATACTTTCATGCGAAAGTGGGAGGGGACAAGCAGGCGACATACAAGCAACCTGTCTGAAAGTGTCGGCGGATGGAGTCTCCAGCACTCCAGTCCATAGTGAGCCCAGGTGTGTGGGCTACAGGGCTTCAAAAAAGCATTGAAGTGCAGGCCCCCGGGTCCTACCTGGTGCAGGCCGGTAGAGCTGAGAATTCATCACTGATTTCTTCAGTAGCTTAGTGTTAACGTTAAAGGATATTTGTACCGTGCACTATCACCACCGGAGTGGGCCCCTGGCGCTCTGTGTGAATAGAATTCGTTTATGGTTCCATTCCATGTCCAATGTCTACATCCCTTTTTTTTGCAATTGCCAAATGTTGTCACTGTGTCCATTGAAATCCCAGAATTGGGTTCAGGGGCTTCCTGAGCCTGGGGTCTGAACTACTTTGGGATCCTGCTGGGCCGGGAGAACATGCTATGAGAGGAGGTGTGAACTGATATGCCAGGGATGAAAGTTCCACAGCTCAGCACCTCTCAAACACACTGCATTCACACCATAAAGTCACACAATATCCAAGAGAGTGCTAGCAACACTGCCCCTGGGGCACATGAGCCGCAGGGAAGAAACTCTGGGGTATTTGGTGGTGCAGCCGTGAGCTTAGGCATCAGGAGACCCACAGCCATGTGATGTGACTCTATTTGGCACTCCTTCATCCAGTTTGCCATTGTAGGCATCGAAGAATACCTTCTTGATTAGCTTGAACGAGAACACGTGTGGAAGGCCCCACCCCGACGATCCCCCTTTCCCTGGCTCCTGTATCCCCTGCCTGTAACCCTCGGTATCCCTCTCTCCATACCCTTCTGATTGTCATGTTATGTTATTTGGCATTTATATAGCACTCGATATATCATTGGTATGACCTCAAAGCGCATTTCATCAATATTATTGTGTCCCCATGTTGCACAGCAACCTGTTGTTACACAGCTATGCTTGCTCTATAAACCCCATAGATTCATGCATGTATGGATAGAAATGAAAAGAGCTATTTCTATGACTACGCCACCTTTTTAGAGCAGAATTCAGCAAGAAGATCTGGAAAGGCTACAAATGACAGCCTATGATTGATCTGACCACCCAGAAATGGTCTGGTCCACACTGTCAATTGCACTTACATCGGCGTCTTTGCCGCCAGGGGGACTCAACTGCGCCTTAACAGGCGGCTCAGTGACGTAAGGTGGAAAAGGGGCAGGCTTAGCTCTCAACTCACAAGCTTTGGGCGGGTGTCACCCACAATGGAAATAATTCAATCACCAGTCAAGCCCCTTATCCATCCATATAACTCGATGGGCTTGAACCCGCCCAAAACAAAAACGCCTGCTTTTACGCCCCCTGCGACTTAAAAGGGTGCGAGGTATGGGGAGGGAGAGTTTGGAATGAAGCTGAAAAGCGAGGGAGCGGGGATGGGGCGAGGAGGGGCTTTGAAGGGCTGGGCACAGGCTGTGGAGGACAGTGGTAGAAGTGTACCAAACCAAGTAGTGGAACTGTGGTCTCTGCTCCCGACGGTTCCCGCTCACTTCAATCACTGGTGGAGGAGAACCCACAAACACGGATCACGTCGGACCCGGGGATCAGGTGGGTGAGTCGAGGAGTGGTGTGAGAGACCAAACAGAGTGTGCTTGTAGTGTGGTACCCCCGCTTCAAAAGGCGAGCAGAGGGGACCCCCTTTGAGCAAATGAAAGGGCAAGTTGATACGGCGCAGCAACTGCCAAACATGGGAGATGCGTCCGGCTAAAGATATAGAACCTGTGGAAACACAATTTGAACGTTAAGTACCTCTTTAACCTAATAAATTGTTTTGCTACCATTCTGGAGAAGGCAACATAGTCTTACGATTAATTGGGTCCCCGCCGCATTCCTTCCTGGGTCTCAACCCATGAGCACCATTTTCCAGGGAAACTTCAGTTTTAGGAACATCTAAAGCTTCCCAGCAGTGACAAATAGAAAGGCTGGAACCGAATTGGAGACGACGGGAACCGTTCCTTCACTTTTCTAATGAGGTGCCCTCGAAGGAAAATAAGGCCCTCTCGGTCTCATGGAAAAGGTTACATATCTGCTTACAGGAAGTGCCGTTGCTCGGGCAGGAAGTGAGGCCTGACATCAACAGGAAGCGTTGTGCAAAGCCTGCCAGAGCTGCTTCCAAGCCGAGCGCCATGAAAACAATGTCGGCCTGGACTTTAGGAACTGCAGGCAGGAAATGAAGCTCTGTTGGCTGGTTGGGGAGAAAGGAAGTGATAAGCGCTACCTGCTCTGACTTGTAGGCAAGATAGTGCTGTACAACATGATTGTTTTTCCTCACACTGTTAACATGCCATCAGCCAAATGCAACAAAACATGAAAGTTGGGACATTGTGAACTCAAAGGAATGTGTGATACTTCGCGGAAGGCCCCCCTACCTTTGTTCCAACGTTTATTATATTCCAACCTTCTTGACCTGAGACTATGAGCCCCACCCTAATTTGTTCACTCGATGAACCTCGAAATGTGATATTGGGAGCAGTTAAACAAACTTACTGAAATAAGAGGGAGGCAACCTGTGTGTTTGCTGTTCCTCACGTGCATGGAACAAATGCTCTGGACCTTACTTAATACATGTATTTTTCATAGAGGAGAAGGGTTGCAGTCTCAAGAGTTTGCAAACTTTGGCCCTTGTGATGTTTTGGACTACAGCTCCTGCCAGCCCCATCCAGCACAGTCAAAGGTGAGGGATCATGGGAGTTGTAGTCCAAAACATCTCTAGCGCCAAAGGTTGCAGACGCTCTGTGCGAGCGCACCTACCTCCCATATATGAAAAATACATTGTGGAGGATTTGCAAAGGTGAAGTGAATATGTGCATGACTGATGCATACGTGTGCATCACTATGGCCAATAGGAGGAAAGCAATACTTCTTTTTGAAACAGGCAAGGGAGAAGCACACTGAAATGAAGGGTCATTTCTGACCCTTCTGTGTATTTGTGTCCCCCTTTGTCCCTCATGCATGGGAGTCGGTCTGCTCATCATTTGAGCTGACGGATGGCCATGGCCCCCCCATGCACAGGTCACCTCTATAAATTCAGTGATCTGCTAATTTCTCTGAATCAGTCAACTGAAAAGAGCGCACGCTTTGCATTTTTTGAGGTGCCTGATTCTTGGCGAGTCATGTCAAATGTAGTGTGGAGGAAGGGAGGTTCCATGGCACGGTGAATTTCAGAAGCACATCTAGGTTTGACACAATATTTATGGTATTTAATATTGTAGCCTCATAGACAAAGGGAGGGGTCATTATCGCAGGATAATGACCCGCCACCAAATGGTATCGCGTCCTTTTGCCGACACCCGTTTTGCTACAGGAGTTTTGCCGAAAATTCCCATCTAAATGTTTTGGGGGGTGGGAAAGTGTACATAAAGGGTTGGGGGAAGGTAGTTAAAACAAATTATTAAATTAAGGAGGGTTTGGGGGACAACCCCCCAAAAATAAAAAAATAAAAATTTCAATGAAGTTTTTTTGCAAAACTCCTGCGGCAAAAAACCACTCGAGGAAAAATGGGGTAGACAAAATTACATGGAACCCACCAAATTGTGGCACGATCCCAAGCAACAATGACCCTTCCAGAGGTCTAAAAGACATAGGGCCTCATTACACGGAATGCGGTAAGGGTTTACCGTTACTGGTAAGGGTACCGGTAAACCCTTACCGCCTTACTACAAGGTCCCTTTGCAGGACCCAACCTCAACGGCTGGTTTTATCAGCCGTTAAGGAACGGGCCTGCAAAGGGACCTTGGAGGCAATTACGGTACCGCAATTTGCGGTACTGTAATTGCCGCCTTCCCCATTCCCATTGAGCCCTAGAGGGCTCAATGGGAATGGGAAGTGCCATGGTGAATGGGGAATTAAGCGGCCCCACACACCTTGGAATGTGGCGGTAGTTCGGCCATTCACCATGGCGGACTCGGTACCGTACCAGCAGCAGATACCGCCTACCGTGTAATGAGGCCCATAGTGAGTAAAGTAGTAAATGATTTTTTTTTCTTTAAATAACAAGGTTGTCTTCATAAGTTAAGTGTTTGAATTGCAAACTTAGTTTAAAATGAGTGTGTTTAACATGTGCACGTATTGGGCGTTGTGTAAAAGGAAACGATTTATCTATACAAAAGTGAAAACATATTTGTATGAAAAAATAAAGTTAAAATAAGATGTTGCCATGAAAAAAAAGCTCTCCTCGCGAGGAAGTGTCTTGTTGAAAGAAACCTTGTCTGCAAATTGCATTGTGGTTTCCCTGTCTGCTTTTGAAGTCGAATGTTTAGAGTGCAGTCCAAGCCAGTAGTTATTAATGTTGCTCAAAGCATTCTGATTGGCTGAGAGGAGGTCAATAACGCAATAACGATCTCTATGTGCTATGCCTGTTGCACTGCGCATGAAGTAAACAGAAGACCACATTACTGGTAAACCTTGGAAAGATCACGCCCCACTGTCGAATTTTAAAACCATCATGGCCCAGTGTAGAATTGTGCATCCACCATGCCACACTGTCCAACTTTAAAACCATCATGGCCCGCTGTAGAATTGTGCATCCACCATGCTGCACTGTCGAACTTTAAAACCATCATGGCCTGCTGTAGAATTGTGCATCCACCATGCTGCACTTTCGAACTTTAAAACCATCATGGCCCGCTGTACAATTGTGCATCCATCAGGCTGCACTGTTGAATTTTAAAACCAAAATGGCCCGCTGTAGAACTGTGCATCCACCATGCCGCACTTTAAAACCATCATGGCCTGCTGTAGAATTGTGCATCCACCATGCCGCACTGTCGAACTTTAAAACCATCATGGCCCGCTGTAGTATTGTGCATCCACCATGCCGCAGTGTCAAACTTTAAAACCATCATGGCCCGCTGTAGAATTTTGCATCCACCATGCCGCACTGTAGAACTTTAAAACCATCATGGCCTGCTTTAGAATTGTGCATCCACCATGCCGCACTGTAGAACTTTAAAACCATCATGGCCTGCTTTAGAATTGTGCATCCACCATGCCGCACTGTCAAACTTTAAAACCATCATGTCCCAGTGTAGAATTGTACATCCACCATGCCACACTTTAAAACCATCATGGCCCGCTGTAGAATTGTGCATCCACCATACCGCACCGTCGAACTTTAAAACCATCATGGCCCGCTGTATAATTGTGCATCCACCATGCTGCACTGTCGAACTTTAAAACCATCATGGCCCGCTGTAGAATTTTGCATCCACCATGCCGCACTGTAGAACTTTAAAACCATCATGGCCTGCTTTAGAATTGTGCATCCACTATGCCGCACTGTCGAACTTTAAAACCATCATGTCCCAGTGTAGAATTGTACATCCACCATGCCACACTTTCAAACCATCATGGCCCGCTGTAGAATTGTGCATCCACCATACCGCACCGTCGAACTTTAAAACCATCATGGCCTGCTGTAGATTTGTGCATCCACCATGCCGCACTGTCGAACTTTAAAACCATCATGGCCCGCTGTATAATTGTGCATCCACCATGTTGCACTGTCGAACTTTAAAACCATCATGGCCCGCTGTAGAATTGTGTATCCACCATGCCGCACTGTCGAACTTTAAAACCATCATGGCCCGCTGTATAATTGTGCATCCACCATGCTGCACTGTCGAACTTTAAAACCATCATGGCCCGCCGTAGAATTGTGTATCCACCATGCCGCACTGTCGAACTTTAAAGCCATCATGCCCCACCGTAGAATTGTGCATCCACCATGCCGCACTTTAAAACCATCATGGCCCGCTGTAGAATTGTGCATCCACCATGCCGCACTGTCGCACTTTGTAGCCATCAGACCCTGCCGTACTTGCTCCTTTTGACTGTTCAGACATCTTCAGATGCTGGCTTTGATGCGCCACATTTCTTCTGAAACCTGAGAGTCTCCAGAGTTTGGGGGTTTCAAAAGAGACCACATGGATAACCCGACCGTATGCGACCCGAAAGGTCCTGCAGAAGACTCCCCCAAGAGAAGATATGATTTCAAGGATTTCATAGAAAGGATCTCTTTTGCCTTTATTAGGCCGTCAGGGGGATTTAGGATCAAGTTATGATGTTACCTGCAAAATGGCCATAGGCAGATGACCCAATGGAGTACAGGATATGTGTGTACTTCACGTGCCTGCTCACTTGCACGCCAGTGGTGGGATTACACACCATGACTAAACAGCATGGCCAGTAAGGCAGTATCACTGGTCGCTTGAGCACGCTGTAATAGCTGCTTAGCGGGTCGAGCAACCAGATGGGCTCCTGGCAGCCTGGTGTGCTGCCAGCTGCTAAGATAGGGTGGTTCAGCTCTCTGCTGGAGCTGGCACCACTGGTGCCACCCCTTGAGACCTATCCGTCCTCGGTGGCCAAAGAGTGGAGTGTGGTTAGGATTAGCGCTGCTCTGAGCCGAGGGGTGGGAGGACAGCTGAAGAAACACAAGCTCTCGGCCCTGCTGCGAGTCTCTCTGATCTGCTCCGCTCGGCTTAAGCGTCTGGAGGGGAGGCCGGCTCTCTCAAGCCGCTGGCTCCCTTCTCCATGGCAACTGTCCTCGTGTGCTCTCGCGAGAAGGTCACGCTGGTGGGTGGCCCATGACAAAGACTGCATGGAATTCTAGCGTTCAGATCTGAGAAACATTGCTACATGTTTTTTATGAAACAGGGGGGTTTGCATTTGCGATCTACTGAATTGTTCATTGGAATGAAAAAGGTACATTACCTCTTCGTCCCTCTTCCTCGTCCCAGTACTTTCTTTTGATGTGGCCCTGCCAACCGGACAGAGCACCTCTTTTTTTCATATTTATCTGCACTTTCTACTAACGAGAATGTATACATCGGTTTTGGCTTTCAAGATGTTTTGGACTGTAGCAGGCCAAAACATCTGACGAGCCAAAGGTTGCGAACCACTGGAATAAATGTTCCTTGCTACGCATAACCTTCTCAAACTATTGTCTCGGGACACGGCTTTGATCCCGCAGGCTGACTTTATTCCACAGGAGCAGGGACCCCTTATTATCAACAGTGATGACCCTCCCCCACTTGCTGCTGAGCTGTGGCCAGAGTCTGTGGGGCAGGTGAGTGCAAAATGGTCATTCAGGACTTTTCTGGACCCCACTTGGCTAGGGTCCCAGAAGTTGAGATTGTTGGCCCAGGGTTTTCTCCAAAGTTTCTATTTTCCATTAGGGGGAGGGGCTCAAACCTATATTGAAAGGGCAATGGTGTGCATCATTTTTAAAATCATAGTGGCTTCTATTATCATCAGAAACTTTCTTTTATTACATGACCGACCGGTTTCAGACAAACTACAATCCATGGCTTTCTGCAGGATATTACAATGCCCTTAGTATTTGAGTCATTCAAAAAAGCATCTTTATGCTAATTAGGTTTAGTAAGCTTACCACCCAGTGGCGTCACGCTTGATATTATCATGGTGCAGCTTCTGCATTGTTTGATGTTTATGCATTTAGCCAAGTGGTGCCACTGTCTTGTTTCTTTAATTTCTGTTCTGTTTTTATGTGTTGTATCTGGGTGGTGGGCCTGTCCCTGCCAAAATGTGAATCCAAATGGGTCCTGGATCTCAGCAGTCTAGAATGGGAGATTACTGTAAATCGGTCAGTTAAGAAGTCAGGATTACTGCAAAGGGGACAGCCTAAACACAGGATTGTGAATGCGTTTGTTGTTTTCATAAAGAGCTTTTCCAAGATGAACTGCCTCAATCTTCTATCTGCAGCTGAAAGAGAAGATAACAAACATTCTGTTACACCTGCAAACCCAGGGAGGGTGTATTTGATAGTGCAAGGTGAAGGCTCAGACCATACTCAAGTCAAGAGTAACAATTATATTTTAATTTCTTATTCTTCTTTTATCTATGATTACAGCGTTGGATGGTGCAGAAAATGTATGCAGAGCAAATACACTGCAGCTGTTTTTGGAGAGGGCCACAGCACTGATCTGAAAGATGAAGGGAATTTGTGCATCAAAGGGGACGCTGGGATTTATGGCCTCGGCTCCAGATTGATTCCAACATCCCAGATGCGTTTCCAAAATATAATCCCTTTCACTAATCCCAGCTCCTGTCTTGGAGCTGTTCAGCGGGAGCCAGGTGGACCTCAACCAGGACCTTGTATGGGTTTTCTAGCTATAAGGATACGCAAAGAAACCCAAAATACCACCACAATATCAAGGGGAGCCTCGGGTAGAATGTGCGGCTAACGGAGCAGAACACCAAGGCACAGCGGGTTAGGGCCAGCCCACAACATAGTAATTGTGAAGTCTAAGAGGAAAGTGCAAGTGGCACAAGCTCACAGGTACCTCTACCCAGGGTGTTGGAAACCAGGAAGCAGCGGCCAAAGATGGTGCCAGAGGGAGCGTAGAAGTTCAGGCTGAGGTTGGTAGCCTCAGACGACCTGATTACAAGTTTGGCAGTATGGCATTGTGTAATACCACCAAATGGAATTTGCGTTACCGCATGTGGTAAGCATGCAGTAACTTCACTGTACACACGATTCAGAGCCATGGGAACCGTTCATTTAGTCTCCATTTGAGGGTTCCACAGGACTGCCTGGGGGAGCTGCATGCAGTGATACCGCATGAGCGGAGGAAGTTACCTTAACACATAAGCGGGTAAAACATGCAGCATTTCCAAATACCACATCTTTCACAATGACTGCTAGACTCGTACTGACTCCATCAGTGTCAAAGCCTCCCTCAGGGAGGCGAGGTTTTTGTCCTTTCCTGATATTGAGGTGTCCTGCTTCAGGAGCGTGTTCCAGAGGTGGGCACTAGCAGATCTGATGGTCTGCCCATCAAGCAGTGTTTTCTTTGAGCGTTGCCCCACAAGAAACCTGGAGGAGAAAGATCTCAAGGAACTTGCCGGGCATCATATGCTGCAGGTACCCCCACGGATCATCCCATTTAGGCCGGTGGGTGATAGAGAGGGTTTTGAAAGAGATACATGCCTCAACTGGGAGCCCGTAAGGACATTTAGGAGCAGGAGTGATGCGATCATGAAGTCTAGAATCCAGGACGAAGCTTGCCTGCTTATTCTGGGTGACCTGCAGGGGATGGAGGAAGCGCTTAGGAAGTTTCAGAGTCTACTACAGTAGTCAAGCCTCGAGAGGATGAAGGCCTTGGTGACCTCCACTTAATGATGAGGGAGACGGAGAGAGAGCTGTCAAAATAATACTGAGGTACCTTGCAGAGGTAAACATCTTGGGTGTAGCACCCATAGAAAGTGGACAAGGGAAATGTAAGGAACGATGGATAGGAGAGCCGAAGTCGATGATTTCAGCCTTAGCCACACTGGGGCACAGATTGTTTGCAAACACCCAGGATCCAACAAGAGACAGGCAGGTTGAGATCAGAATGTGGGAGGAAGAAGAGTCACTTGCAAGTCTGATAGCAATCTCTATGTTCTCAGCATAAGACTGAAAAAGAGAATACAATCTTGGAAAGGAGTGTTAGACAGGGATTGACGAGTCAGTGGGGAAAGGGTGCAACCCTGGGGAACACCACAATCTGAGATGGTGGGAAGTGAGAAAAAAAGACCCGATCTGAACTAAACTAGGAGAAAGCACAGTTGTGAAATGCTCTGGGTATTTTCCCAGCAGTCAAGAAGTGGTTGATGGCATCTGGCATCAAAGGGGGCAGGTAAATGAAGCAGCATAAGGACAAACGGGCAGTTATTATCAAGTGACTACAGGAGTTTGTCCTTCACAGGCCAGAACCCAGGTTGATTGCCATGGTGCAAGCCATTGATTTCAGTGGCGTCCAGTAGTTGGGCGATGCACATGTCTTCCAACATTCTGCCCATGAAAGAGGTCATGGCAATGGGTTGGAGCTACAGGGAGCTGACAGGTCACCCGCTGGCTCTTTGGGTGGAGAGTGCTTTGCAAGAGAAAGTGAGCTAGGGTACTGTGAACAATACATGAGATGACTGGGATGGGGTGGCAGTGGAGTGGGAGGAGCCGGGTGAGTACAGAGGAGCGCGACTCTGAAAGGTCTCTAGGTCTCCATGATGCCTGCCTCGAAACATTCATAGAGTCAAGGATGGTATTGAAAAAGCGAGACTGACGCATAAGGGGATTCTCACTCCTCTCTTGGGGACACATAATGAGAGTGCCGCCGGAGTACTGCCATGCCATGCCCTTACAGAGGAAAGTGCCACCAACCCCAGCTGGGATTGCGGCTGGGTGAGGAGCAAATGTTTCAAGCATTCCCTGACCTTGAGGCAGCTGGGTTAAGCAGGATGGGCAGCTGACCACTTGAAGTATTTATATATTTTTTGGGGGGTGAAGTGTCGATTATGCAGTTTTTCATGGGTATCACAGGGAAGGGTTGGGTAGGCAGCTGTTTGCAAGGCACATAGCTTTGGCCTGAATGCCATGTTTAAGGTTTCATGTAATAATGTCGCCACAAAAATCTCGCCATGCAAAAGTCTCGCCGAAAAATGGCTGTTTTTTGTGGCGACATTATTGCATGGAACATGCGGGTGACACCCCTGCAACCCCCAAACTTTTTTTTTTTGCCCCTGCCCCCATATATATATGGTCACCCATATAATATCGCCACAACCTTTTCCCAGCGATATTATTTACTGCAACCATATATATGGGGATAATATTACCGGATACCATGTTTAACCCCCGGCCTAGAGAGTTTGTCGGGGAGACGCTGCCTCTTTTTTAGTAATGGCTGTGATGAGTCTGTCCTTAACTGTTTCCCCCTTTTGTATTCGGCTATCATGATAGATAGGTCAGTGCAAACTGAGCGCAGCACTCATCATACTCGAGTGAGAGGTCACCCCTTGCCCTCAGGGCAGATTGGGCAGAGCAGTGGCATAATACTGGTGGGCTGGATGCCTTTTGCGGTGCTTGCCACTATCCTCATTGTGCTACAGTTTTAGCACCGTGTTCATCTTAGGTTGGTATGCGGTCTTCCCAAAGAGTCATCTTGGCTGCATGGTATGAAATGGCCTAAAATATAGACACTATTTTGGGGACCCAAAATCAGATGCCTGCATGTCAATTTAGCAGTTTCTGTGTTGGAGTAAGCAGCAATAATAGTGCAAGACAAGGCCTTGTTTTGTCAATCATAACAGATGGTGCGGTGGTAGTGTTGCTGTGGTGTGATGGTGCAGTCTTGTAGGTCAGAAGCAGTCGAGTAGTGTTCCAATTTGCTGTGCTAAATGCTTCCTCAAAGAAAAATTGACAGCTGAATTTCTGCACATGTATTTGTTTATTTAAACTTGTATACAGCATTAGTACCCGGCGTTGGACAATCAGATTGTAACAATCGATCTGATTGGCCCTCGCTGGGTCGTTACCTTCAGGGTCGGCCCTCGCTGGGTCGTAGTTCAGAGCACCACGTCCCTCAAAGTTCCTTCCCTTCTCCATCTGGATGCCACGGAAAGGGAGAAGGGACTACATGTAGCTTCTTCACCCCGATCCATGGTGGCCATTTTCTTTGTTTTCTTTTCTTTTTACTATCTCTTTAATGGCTACCATGGAAAAGTAGTCCCTTCTCCCTGATCATGGCAGACATTTATTTTGCTTTTTTTGGCTCAAGTTGAATAACTGTTAACACGCCGTTTCTGCGCTTGAATAAAAATACTATTAGTACCCCTATTACCTGTGCCAATTGTACTCACAGTTTTGTTTCTTGTAGCAGTGTCTTTTATTCACAGTTTGTTGATTGTAGCAATGTTTGTAGTGTGAGAAGATGGTAAGGGGAGTCCCACTAGGTATTCAGAGGCCTGACAAGCCAGGTCTCTGTGCACCCGGTGGGCAGCGTCCGCAGGAAACCCTGAATAAAACCTGAATCCGGATGACGATGATTCAGTATTGACGAATAGATGAATTGCGAATGCAGGTCCGGTAAGTAATCTTTTAAGGAACAATAACATTCTTTGTAAAGGATCCAAGGAAGTAAGAAGGCTGGAGGTAGGAATTCAATGTAGGTAGGTAGACTTGGAGGCAGGTATTCAATGAAGGTCGGCAGTATTGGAGGCAGGGATAAATGAAGGCAAGTAGACTTGGAGACAGGGATGGGGGGAGGAATAAAGATAGAAGCAAGGCAGAAGGCAGATAGAAGAGCAGAGGTGAGTAAGGGCTGATGAAAGAACAAAGGAAAGTCAGAACGTAGCAAGGCACAGGTAATGTGAAAGAAACTGAAAGGCAGGGCGAGGAGGGAGGAAAAAAGGATGGAACTGCGCAACGCAGAGACAGGATCTCTACCACGTCAGGCAGCAAGAAGAAGGATAGAAATGGAGCAAAGTTTGGATCAGAGGAAGCAAGAGAATGAGTTAGTATGAGTAGAAATAGAAGACAAATGGAAAACGTCAAGGGTTGCGGAAGGGAAAAACTAACACGACTGAAAACCGCAGAAGTCGGTCACAGAGAGAAGCGCACAGAAGAACGGGAAGTCAGTTGGAATAGTAATTTGCACAAAGGAGTGCAGTAGCAACACACTGAACTCACCTACTCCCCGGCATAAGAAGTATTTAGATGGAAGGTGCTAGAGTGCCATTTTAGAAAATACTAGACTGCTGCTGCTTACTAATGTGAATGGCATTAAAGAGACACCATTTTGGAGTGTGTCTGGAATGCACAGTATGGTATTTTCTCCATTCATGCCACAAGGATAGCGATGTTGTTTTCCTAACAACCCAGATACAATGTGCTGGTGTACTAATAGCAATAGAACCCTCAGATGGGGGCATTTCTGGTCGGGTAATGCCCCCCTCCTCGGGTACTCTTGCTTTATTTGCCCAACCCAGACAGTGTCAGGGTGCTTTGCAATGTTCAACGGAAGCAGGTGGAAAAGAAGTTTCAATGATTTCACAGCTCGATAGGACGATCAGCAGAGACAAAGGTTTGCAGAGGAGGCGGTCTGGCTGGATAACGTGGGGGAAGAGAGTTACATTTTGAGGATTTTGCAGAAGTTGACGATGGGTGGAAAAGTGTGAATGTAACATGGAAGAACCTTCTGTGTACTGGGTGCTCATTGGGTGAAGCCTGTTTTTGTATGCAGATTAGTTTGCAGACTGGAATGTCTAGGAGAATGTGATTGGCTTGCCTGGTTTTTGTGTGATAATGGGTTTCAGTTTGTTGAGAAGGTAGGTTGGAGTTTTAAGGTGGACGGCTTTGTATATGATGCAGAATCCTTTGAAAGCAATGTTCTGGTTTATTTGCAGCCAGTGGAGCTGGGAGAGAGCTGGGATGATGTGTGGTTTTTTGGGTGAGTGCAGAATTAATATATCTGCTATGTTCTCTATTGGCTTGCATGTGGGTGAAGAGATTGTTGGGGAGTCCAATGAGGATGGCGTTTCCGTAGTCCATCTTGGAGCTAATGAGTGCCGGGACCACAGTAGAGAAGTTGTCCAAGGGGAAGGATGTGTCGTATTTTGCAAAGGAGGTGTAGCTATAAGTTGCATGCATTGGTGATGGAAGCTGTGTAGTCTAAGAAAGATAGGCGGGGGTTGATGCTGAAGCCCAGAGACTTTACAGAAGTGGAGAGGGTGATGTGGGGATTGTCACATTCAAGGGCTATTTCTGATTCATCAGAGTTTGATAGAAGGTGCTCTTTGGCTTGAAGGCCATCGACAGATTTCAACATTCATTGTGTGCAGAAGGAAATCCAATGATAAGCATCAAACTGTGAAGAGCTGCTCATCTTCAAGCAGGTGTCAGTGACTCGCGATGTTCCATTCTGAACAGGACAGATCCCTTCTTGCACTGGAGTCGAAGTCTTTTGCACGGGGTAACACCCACTGTGATATATCATACGAGCATCATTTGGCAGTCAAGACAGGTACCAAGTGGAACAGCTGACACTACCCTGGCATCCTCAGACTCAAGGTCAGTAGGAAAGGGCCATAACATTAAAGTTAACTGGACTCTGATGAGAGGCAAGCTTACTTTTGGTAGCTCCCACCATTTCCACCTCCTCGAGCCCATCAGCAGCCTCTTATGCTGGCCATCACTGAGAGCGTGCATATGCACATGCGAGGCTGTCCATTTCATTTGCTGACTCTGCCATGCATAAGAGGCATAACTCGGCATTGTATGCCATTACTGCGGCCTGTGAGGCTGTTCTTGGCAAATAAGTGCAGTAACTGGGATTAGGTTCATTTTAACCACGAACCACAGACAGGCTGTCTTGCCAGGCTGTCTTTCCTTCTGTCTCCTGTAACTAAGTAAGCCATGCTTGTAAACAGCACCACGATGCCCCAGCGCCGCTTTGTGCGCTTTATAATTGTAAAATAAAACATTAAAAAAGATAAACTGGCCATGCGATGCTGCACTTTCTCTGTGGTGACTCTGACATGCATATGAGGCATAACTTAGCATTGAATGACATGAGTGGGAACTTTGAGTCTGTGCATGACAGATCATGATAGCAGCTGGACATGTGAGCTTGCATCTTGCATGTGGTTACTATACCATGCCCACGGTACCGTAACTGACATTGGATGGCATAAGTGGGACATTTGAGGCTGCAATTGACATCTGGCAGCTACTACCGCACCTGTGGTGCTGTGCATCGTGTGGATTATACCATGAGGCATTGAATACCGTTGAATGTCAATTCTGCTGCATACGAGGCTGCACTTGGCGTGTTATGTTGGCCGCTGTATGTCTGAGGCTGTGCTTTATATGTTATGGCTTTAACTGGCACTTGAAGCCACACTTGGCATATTATGACAGCACATTGAAATGTGGACCTGTTTTAACATACAATGACTGCAACTGGCTTGAAATACTAGAGTAGGCATCATTAGATGGTAGTAAGTTCACATATGTGCCTATGACGGCATTTGAGGGCAGTCCCCATAGTCTGCCTTGTTTCTGCAGGGTAAATCGCCATCATATTATAAACCAACCATGGCCTAACAATGCAGTGCCCCCATCATTAAAATGTGGTATGTAACTAATGTTGCTGGCTTTAGTAAATTGTTATATTATTGATTTTAAGCATAGTTCATTTTTTTTTACATCCATGAAAGAACTTGATTTGATGCCATCGAAGCCAAGTACACGTGCCATCCCTTCCTGTAATGCCATTAGGGTCGATACTCATGTGACATCACTTCCTGTGATGTTATTGCATGTGTGATTTCACTTTCGCTACCAGTGGCATTTTAGTAAATTGACGTGCGTGGTACATCAGTGGTCTAGTCTATTTTGTATTGAGTCCTAATATGGAAATATAATCAAAATGGTTGACATTGCTGATTTTATTGCTGTTGGTCTCTCAATAATTAAATGAAACACAAAATGGCTGACATCGGAAGTCAAGAAACACTCTAAACTGAAGGACAGAGGTCTCCTCACGAGTATAGGAAGGGGTGTGTTCAAGTTCTTCACAGGGTACTTTTCTACATGGAACGTTTGATGCTGTTGGGTCAAACCATTTCAAGGTGGGATCCGAACTATAATTCAACGGTTGCCCATCTTCGCTTTGTTGTCTTTCGTATTCGGAGAGTTGGCCTCGGCTGTATTTTGTTATGGTTTGAAAGAGATCCGCCACGATAGCGCAGATTGTAGAACAAAGCTCGTCTTGTTCGACATCTGGTTTTTGTTGTAGTTTTAGTGTGGAAAGAAGTGGTCTGTCAGCAGTAACAAGTGCGTGTTTGTCTTTGTTTCCGCGAGCGTTTGTGTGACAGGAGTTGCGTCTTCCAAACAGACGGCATAGTTTGAATTACTCCCCCGACTTCAGACATCAGCCGCTGTCCCCCTGAACAACCTCCCTCGTCGCTCATCAGCTTTGAAACATTGGTCAAGAACTGCCTCAAAAAGTGTTTTTCACGGAGTCATCACTATTTATTTTATACAGCTGTTTGGACTTTTTACCCAGTTGGTAGACTACAGCGATCACCATGCACTTACGGTGGATAGGGTCGAAACAGCTCACCAGCCTGAGCCGTGAGGGCCGCGGCGAGGGCTCAGGGACGTTACCCCTCCTGTTTACCCCCGAACACAGGGGTGTTGTTAGGTCTGGAAAAGATCGGGGCTATGCTAATGTTGGGACTGTCCGGACTCTGGGCTATAGCTAGTCTTTTGGCTGTAGCTCCTGAGCTTCTACTAAAAGACCCGAGGCTATAGCCCCCTCGGATCCCCTTACCATCGCCTCTGGTGATTAGCTTTAGCACCCAGGAATTTTGGCTAGGGTGCCAGTAGGTCGTTTTTTAAGGGTAATCGGTGCTGCGGCTTAGGCACATGCCTGATTTACCACCCCAAAAATATAAACAAAAATGTCCAACATGAAAATAGTAAAGGGATGTTGTCCCATTTCCATCTCCAAGAGGCAGAAATGTGGAAACGGCATAGCTGCGCGGGTACGTTGGGTTAGCGGGCTGGAGTCCGATATGGGGATAAGAGGGAATTCAAGTTATTGGGGAGTGAGAGAAGGTCTCTGTTGCAACTATTCGGAAAAAGAACATGGTGGACCCTGGGGGAGAGTCAGAGCAGGCTTGATGAGAACAATGGGGGTAGCTGGTGGATTCCGCCATGGTTCTCAGCCTCCTGATTGGCCAGCGCCTCCCTTCCAGGTGCCTACTGCACTTACAGCTGCTTTCACACCCCAAGGCATCTCTCGGCGTGTTCAATGGAGGTCTTCGTAGAAATAGTGGCATTCATTGTTGCACGTCCAGTAACCCTCTATGTGGATGTTAAAATTCCAACAAGCTTTACAGGTTGGAAACTCTAGCAAAAAACCTATCATGCATTGCACTCAAGGAGACATATAGAGCTACCAAAGGGTGTCCTCATTCTGAAGGGACACTAAACTGAATTGTTGCTGACTCCTGAGAAAGCAGAAGGTAGGGTTACCAAGGATGATTTGAGTTGACATAGTGCCTTGGGTGACCCACCCCCAAGAAGCAGGATCTGTGAGGTTACTACTGGTGGAAAAAGGAATAGCTATGTCATTATGTCATGTGCAGCATCTGAGCTGGTCATTGCTTTGAGAGGACCACTCAGCGTAGATGCCATTCTCTCACATGCCAGTGACTGACTGATGGCCTAAGACGCACTTGGAAATAGGGCAACGTTAGAGGATTATATTTCAGGAGTCACTGCCAGGACACGTGCAGACTTGAAATCCGCCGCTGCAAAAAGGAAGCAACCAGAAAACAAGCCTTCTCTGCCTACGCCCCGAGACTACGGAACCCTAGTAGAAATTCTAGGAGCAGAATTGGTCCTTGACGTTTTATGGAATGACCGACTTGGAAGGTCCCCATTAAGTTGCTGAAGCTGATCAGGACTGATGTGTGATCTCGGCATTTAACGAAACATGAATTGTTGAGCGTGGTGTGGAATCACTATTAAAGATCGTGGAATCGAATCCACAGACTTTGAAGACTGCAGGCCCGAGATCACCCATTTACAGGAGTCTGTGGAGTTGGGTGGTTGATTTTAGTATTTTCTATCTCGACGTTACAGTTTTTCTGTCACCCCTGAGGAAGGTCCACTATCTATTGGACGTTGGACTGAAACATGTAGGGTTAGGTTAATGTGATAAGGGTATTACATTTATTCAGGTTTCATGGCTCAAGGTCATTCAGCGTGGCCAACAGAGTATTTTTTAGTTGTCTATAGGTGTGATCAGTTGTCACCTTGTATTAATGCCTAGGGTCGATATGTGTGTGGGGTTGAGTTTGTTAGATGATGTTATGATATATGTATTTTATGTGAATTTCCATGAATTAAAAAGTACTATTATTTTTGTAATAGGTTCATTCTGTGGGTATTGCTTCTCTTGACCTCTTTTCCTAGCAGTATTCATTTAGTCAACCCCACCCAGGTTGCTCCACCTTTTTTGTATGGTATTATCAATTGCCCCCAGATCCCGCCCTCTCATGCAACTGGGGTCGTGCTCGTGTTGAAAGTTGATGCTCCTAATGCCTAGCGAGTGTCAAGTTTCATTATATCCTGTGCTGGAATTTGGATAGATTTCTATGGATTTGGAATCCACCAAAGCTTGTCTCCACAGATCTGGAATCAGTGGAAATCAAAATACTGAGCCGCCATACTTACTACACCACATCTGTAGTGATCAGCTGTTCCCAGTGGGCAGACACATCCTGAGCTCAGGAGGTCTCCTTTTGCACTTAAGCACATTGTTATTTATAATGCTTTTATACTGCACCACTCACTGATAGAGTGGTCTTACTTCACCAGTCCCTTGTCTGATAAATTGGCACATTGTGCCTCCGCCTGGCTAACCAGATCGCAGTCCATGGAGGCAGAAGAAGAAAACAGGGCAAAAGTGAGAGGGAGGAGGGAGAAGAGGCAATACTAAAGGGACCCCAGTTGGGTAGCTACTATGTGGGTGGGGTATAGTGAATGTAATTGTATAATTAAGGGTGCTTGGGTAATGGTAAGCAGTGGAGTAGACACAATGCTGACCTAGGAAGAGGTAAAATATGAAATCTTATGGTACCAAGAGTTTTTCAGTGATGGCGGTTTCTAGTGCCTTGGAAGGGAGTACTAGAATTAGTGGAAACATAGCTGTGGGATTGCCCTGCAATGTGCTTTGGAAGCCCTTGGAGCGTGGGGGCCAGAATTGTAATATGGCATATTTTTAGGCCTCTCCTACAGACGCAAGTGATCTAATCGGGGACTGTCAGAAGTGATAGAGAGGGATTGGCTGTGTAGAAAAGTGAATATCCGGAAGTGCAGTGGGAGAGAGTGAAGCGTATTCGAAATATATTTATTAGCACGACGCATGCATTAAGCTAAAATACTACAAGGTAAATAAACTATACCGATAGGTGCATAGACAACATAAAAGGGCATTAACATCAGGTGGCAGTAGTGTTAGCAGTGAGTGACTCAATCAGAGCGACTATTGTCCCTTAAGAGTTGTTAATAGAGGGTGATTAGAAATGGAAGGGATGCATACAGCTGCTTCATGTCTGACACAATGACTACAAGCAGGTGCATTTTCATCCTCTATGTTTCTTTCCAGAGGTGATCTTCTTAGCCTCACACTGCTAGTGCCATGCTGCTTTTTCTTCAACTGTATTACAAGGCTGTTCTATTATGGAATTTGTGTACAGGCCAAATAATTTCTCTAAAATTTAGTGTTTTAGTACTGGGTTGTTAACATTTTATAAGCTTATCTCTAGCCTGGCATGACTGCACCACCCTCCACACCCCATCTTTTGCAACTCCACACTCCGCTGCTTGAATCCCAGAGTAATATCTACTCCATTTCCAGCACTGATTGTATACGCAAACTTCCTGCATTGACTATTCATGTGGTCCCCTCTAGGTGCGAGATGGAGGATGCAACCTCTTCCATACAAGTCAGCATTGCTTCATTTTGGATGTAGTTTGAAAGTTAAGACTTGGGATCAGAGAGCAGGTGGGATTCATCAGGGGGAGACATAGCCGTGATAGAGCAAGGTGCCTAGCCAATATAACAGACCCTGCAGGAAGAATGAATCGGAAGAATGGAGTCATATCTATAGACCTGAGGATAATGTTTATTTATTTATTTTACATTTGTATAGCTCACAGGCAGCCGTGGGCATCGCAGAGCTGTTACTTGTGATGAGCTTAATTACAAGGCAATGGTTGCATGGTTACATGGTATTAGTGAAAAACAGTGTATTATATAATACAATATTATTTTACTTTTTAAACAGGGTATACACAGCAGCTACATATCATACAATATTAATTTTAGTACAGGTGTATTTCCAGGCTAGGAGAGCATGGTGAATAGGTGATAAGGAGTATTAACTGGAAGTATCTTGAAGTGGTCTTAACGCATATGACTTTCACTGTAAGATTCTGCGAGGGCACAGTGGCATTGTGCAGAGAACCATTGCACAAGCAGTGCTGAGTGCCCAGTGTTAGGAAAGATTTCGTTATTGTAGGGAACTTTCCTTCCATGTGGCAACCCCTAAACTTTTTGCTATTGTTTTCAACCTGTTTTCTTGACTTTGCCAGAGAAGTGCAGCCTTCTGCCGTACTCCTCTGGGCTTTCGCTCCTTTCTTACGGGGAAACTGACATGCCCTTAAGACAGTCAGTACCGGGGAACGCTGTTTCCCGTAGTTTCTTTTATCGTGTCGCCATTTTAGTGCAACACGACACAAGAGGGCACTGTAAGCTAAGTTACAGCTCTCTTGGGTCTCTAGCCTTCTACAGACCCTAGACACTCTTGTAGGATGGTTTTTGGATCGGTGCAAGTCATTCAGGGACTGGGCTGGTGGCAGCGATCATTTGGTTTATTTTGAGCTCCTTTTGCCGTTCTGAGCACCTTTTTGCCGCGAACACAAAAGGGTGGCCCGGCTACCCAAAATGGCCGGACCACGAGGCTCTTTTGTCTCGTCCACTGTCCGTCTTGCTCCCTTTACCTTCCCCCGGGTCAGGCGACCCGGGGCCTTCCTTATTTGGGCATGTAGTTTCCCGCGAAACACGGTTGCTTTCGCGGGCTTCTACATGTCGTTTGAGTGCCCCCAGGATGTGGGCTGGGCTGTCTGGTCCCAATACACATCCTGGGTGCCAGAGAGTCTAGGGTGGTGTGAATGCCTGGGACCACCGTGGTCCGTGATTGGTCCACGTATGGTATGTGTGTTGATGAGCGGATCTCCCATTGGCTCCCCTCCGTTTTGGCGCGAAGGGAACCGTGGATAAGAGGGAGCTGGAAACACCACTACCATGTCGATCTCCTGAGTTCTTACGAACCCAGGGATACAGGAGCCAAGTATCCTGCGAACATGAGGCTGGACCGAGGAATCGCTGGTGACCCCCTGAAGAACTTCTGCTCCTCATTGCTGTCGTCCGGTGAAGCCCTTTCCACCTAAGATCGAACAAGAAGGCCTGTACTGGCGCTTCGACCTATTGGAATAGCAGGACCAGCTATTCCCGGCACCTTCATCAACTCCTGCCGTAAGCCTTCGGAAGTGTCTCTGGGCCATCCAGTTGACTGACCAGCTTACTAAGGAGTCCTGCTCTGTAATCGCTGACAGGTTGGGTGGTATTCTGAGTCCGGGGCACGCTCACACGCTTCGTTTGCTTAGCAACCCTAAGCTAGAGGTGAACGGTGCTCGTTTGGCTTGAATACACCCGGCCGTTCCGTTGCCCTGCCGTGGCGACAAAACTGTGCTTGTTTCTTCGATCGGGACGTCTTTTTACTCTGCACGACGACGAGACGTTCCCTGCTCTTCAGAACCTGCCAGAAGCTGCATCTATCGAGGAGAAGCTCGGGCCTGCTTGCTTCGGGGACCGGTGAGTAGATTAGCTAGGATCTGGTCGCCCTCCTGCAGTGCCCTTTGCTTTTCCCCGCTGTGAATACAGCACCCCTTGTCCGTACTCGCGCCCTGCTTCTGCCTCACAGTGGAGGCTGCGCTAGAGTCGCGGACCGTGTTCTCCTTCATTAGAGCTCCCTACAGAGCTGTTCAACGTCCTCCGAAGAGCTTCACCTTCTGCCCATTGGCACCGGCGTGTGCAGGTACTTTTGAGCGCTAGGCTCCACTCTTCGTAGGGATTGGACTACCATCCAGTTAGGGGCCTCAGAAGGCGGACATATCACTCGCATTGGTTCGCACTGCCTGTTTTCCTTCCCCTGCAGGTGGATAACATATTTCGTGCTGCTAATGCTGTGAAACTGTGTATTCTGTATATATATTGGGTGGATAGTGTATGTGTTGGTTTAATATCGTTGTATATTGCTGCTTTTACTGTGGTTATTAGTTTCAAGGCCTTATAATAAATGTGTATCTATTTTTGATATAAACAACTGTTTGGAGTAGTTTGTAAGCGCTCTTGCTTTGTGTGCTCACTGCGGGCTTTCAGTCACCCTCACCCCTCTTGAGACCTAGTCTTGACCGCCGCGATCGCTACCTTGATTGGTCTGGCTTGTCCAGAGGTTACCCTGTTCCAAGTAATTAGGTTGGCCTTCTGAACTTCTGCGCCACCAGGACAGAGTTCAGAAATCCGTCTTAACAAATTGGTGTACAGCGGTGGGATACGACTGAAGGTATCCAGTGTTGCGCACGAGCTAAGGCGTTTTCAGGTTATTCCAACCAGGACACGCAGTAAAGTATTGAATATAACGTTAAAAAGGCCATAGTCCTATCAACAGTATGGAAACGAATACTTTATTAACCTTAAATGCTTCGAAATCTGAAACATTGAAGAAGATGTGTGCGGAGAGAGGGGTTTCCTCTCAAGGCACTAAATTGGAAATGATCCAGAGAATCGTGGCGTGGCAAGAAGCGCAGCTTGACGCTATAACTTCCGAGGACAGTGCAGAAGGTGGTGGGGCTGCTCTCACTGGCAGAACCGACGGTTCTGCCGCTGCACTGATCCATCACGACCACGAGGACAGGGAGGATGTAATGTCTAATGTTTCCTCTGCCAGTATTGATGGGGAGGCTATGCTTGAATTCAAGAAGCAAGAGCTGCGGTTTAGGCAGCAGGAGCTTGAATTCAGCATAGCCAAACTGAAAATCGACCAGGCAGAAAAACAAAAAGACAGGGATCACCAGTTGGAACTGGCCAAGCTTCAGTTCGCAAATGGGTCCAAGGGTCCTGGACATGGTTCTGGGGCTTCCTCTCATCCACGGTTTCCAAAAGATCTGCTCAGTGTGTATGAGGAACGAAATGACATTATGGACTGGTTGAATGCGTTTGAGTATGCATGCGAGGTTCAAGAGGTTGATAATGCGGATAAGATTGCATGGTTACTCAGCAGACTGCCCCATTCTGGTTGCAGTGCCATTATGGAAATGTCGAAGGCTGAGCGCGCTGATTTTGCAATGTTGAAGCAGACTCTCATTTTAAAGTTTGGGAAGACTCCGACCCAATATTTGAAAAGGTTTAGAGAGTATAAGAAAAAGGAAGGTGGTACTTGGGTGTCGTATGTAGCTGAGTCCCTGAAAAACTTGACTGGCTGGGTTGAAGGTTATAAGGTTTCTACCTTCGAAGGCATGATCAATCTGGTCATGCTGGAACACATTTTTGCTTCTTCTTCCCCGGAGCTTAAGCAGCATTTGGCCGATTCGAAGGAGATAGATCCTAAGAAGCTGGCCATTGCAGCAGACTTATGGGTGTCACATCGAGTGTCCCATAAGGACAAAACTCATCCTGGTAAGCAGGAGGAAGGGAAAAAGTCCAAAGATATGGAGGGTGGGGAATCTGCTAAATCTTCTTCCCATAAGGGCCACAAAAAGAAAAATAAGGGTAAGCCATACGAGAACTCACAGGGTAGCGGAGGTTCGCCTCCGAAACAGAACTCTGGTTATAATAAGCCTCCCTACGTAAACAGACCCAATGGGGCTTGTTTTTCTTGTGGAGCAACTGACCATGTGAAGGGGGATCCCCGGTGTAAGGTTAAACCTTTGGGGGTCCACTCCGCTAATCTGGCCTTCTCCTCCTACGAGGAAGAAGAGATTACAGGAGCATCCTTCTCCTCAGACTCGTTTCCCAGCGGGATCGAGGCTGAGGTAGTTTTAGTGTCCCTGGGTTCCTGGGAGCCTAAAGTCGCAGAGGCGTATGCTAGGATTCCGGATAATACCAAGCACTACTTTAAAGACAGTGTGCTGATCAATGGAGTGGATACTCCAGCTCTTAGGGATAGTGGGTGCAGTCGAACTGTAGTGGATTCTACCTTGGTAGACTCAGAGGAAGTTGCCAGAGCTCCTCTGATGCCCACTAAGTTGGCTGACGGCCCCCTCCGTATGTTTCCCGTGATCCCTGTTAATCTAACTTTAAATGGTACAGCAGTTAGGATTCCAGTGAGCATTCAGAGAAACGTCCCGGGAAAGGTCTTGTTGGGCAATGATCTCAGAGCTCTAGGGCTCGTAGGAGACACTGCCGAAAGACCCTACACACGGTCTCAAGCACGGGCAGCATTGGCCAAGTCCAATACGCCGCCCCAGCCGAAGGGGAAACCCAAGGCGAAAGGAGTCAACAAGTCCCGACGGGGGAAAGAGAATATTCCCCCGAGCTCGCCTACCACTGCGGTGGAGGGAGTTGGTCAATCGCCCGAGCCTGACGAGGAGGTGGCGATGCCTGAAGTGTTCGACCCCAACGACCATCCTGAACTAAAAGACTTGTTAGTTGAAGGAGGTCCTGATAGGGACGACTTCAGTAAGGGCCAACGTGAGTGCCCATCTCTGGAAGGCCTAAGGAGACAGGCCTGCTCCCAGCTTGAGGGTGAACCTCCTGGGTTGCAAAGGATTTACCAGGAAGGTGGACTCCTGTATAGTGAGCCCACAGAGTCTACAGAAGGAGACCATAGGAGGTTGGTGGTTTCCCTTGCTGTTAGGCCCTTCCTCCTGCAGTTGGCGCATGTCGTTCACCTTGCTGGTCACCTTGGTATGAGGAGGACCAAGCAAAGGTTATCCATGCACTTCTACTGGCCCAAGATGGGGGAGCAAGTAGAAAGTCACTGCAGGAGTTGTGCCGCCTGCCAGTTGTCTGGTAAGGTTGGCGCGACAATCCAAGCTCCGTTGGTACCGCTCCCAGTTGTGGGGGTACCATTTGAAAGGGTAGGGATCGACATCGTTGGTCCCCTTGACCCGCAAACATCCTCAGGCAATAGGTTTATCCTGGTGCTGGTCGACCATGCAACCAGGTATCCTGAGGCCGTCCCATTTACAACTGTAACTGCCAAGCCAGTTGCAGAAGCTTTACTCGGCATGTTTACTAGGGTTGGCTTCCCTAAAGAAGTTGTGTCGGATCATGGCAGCAACTTTATGTCGAAGTATAGGAAGGATATGTGGAAAGAAGGTGGGGTCACCTACAGGTTCTCTTCTGCATACCGCCCCCAGACCGATGGTCTGGGGGGGCGTCTTAACAGGACGTTAAAGAGCATGATTGGGGCTCTGGAGGAGCCTCAGAGAAGAAAATGGGATCTTCTTGTTTCATGCTTACTGTTTACCTACCGAGAGGTACCACAGGAGGGTGTTGGCTTCAGCCCCTTCGAACTTCTGTTCGGTCATCCCGTACGGGGACCCTTAGCCATCGTCAAAGAGGGATGGGAGATGCCCACTCCCCCTGTTACTACCAATGTAGTTGACTATGTGCTAGGGCTCAGAAAACGGATGGTACTCCTGATGGGCTTGGCTAGTGAAAAGTTGAAGGCAGGACAAGCGCTGGTGAAACATTGGTACGACCAGAAAGCTTCCTTAATTCACTTTACCCCTGGTCAGCAAGTCCTGATCATGAACCCTATAAGGCCTCGCGCTTTACAGGACAAATGGTCAGGCCCTTACACAGTGGTGGAGCCCCTGGGTGAGGTGAACTATTTAGTGGACCTTGGAAGGCCTGGACAGGCTCCAAAAGTGTTCCACGTAAATAGGCTGAAGGCTTTCGTCCCAAGAGTCGAAATCGCAGCACTGCTACTGGCGTCAGACGTTGAGGAAGAGGAGTCAGAACCTCTTCCCGACCTGTTCCAAAGCGGTCCTTCAGATAGCTCCGTTGAGGGTGTCCGAGTGGCCCCTCACCTGACTTCTGATCAGCAGGCTGAGGTGAAAAGTTTGCTTAGGCAGTTTTCCCCCCTGTTTTCACAGTCGCCTGGTTTGACACCTTGGTGCAAACATAACATTGACACAGGAGACAGTGTACCTACCAAAAGTAGGGGATACAGGATGTCGGATAAAGTGCGGTCTTATATTAAGACCGAGGTCAACAAGATGTTAGACCTTGGGGTGATTGAACCCTCTAGTAGTCCTTGGTCCAGTCCTGTGGTATTGGTTCCAAAGGCAGGCACTTCTGAATTGAGGTTCTGCGTGGATTACAGGGCTCTGAATGCTGTCACCAAGACAGACGCTCACCCCTTGCCTCGAACTGACGAGCTGGTGGATACCTTGGGTGCCTCCAAGTACCTCAGCACGTTTGACCTGACTGCGGGCTATTGGCAAATAGCTTTAGCAGAACATGCCAAGGAGAAGACAGCATTTTCAACTCCCGACGGGCTTTACCAATTCCGGGTAATGCCGTTCGGATTGAAGAATGCACCTGCCACTTTCCAGAGGCTTGTGAATCATGTGTTGAATGGGTTGGACGAATTCTGTCTTGCATATCTGGACGATATAGCAGTTTTCAGTGCCACCTGGGAAGACCATGTGAAACACCTCGGGATTGTGCTCCAGGCTCTTCAGAAAGCCCACTTGACCATAAAGGCGAGTAAATGCCAGATTGGACAAGGCTCAGTGGTTTACCTTGGGCATGAAGTAGGTGGAGGAAGGATACAGCCTCTCCCCAGTAAAGTACAAGCAGTACAAGACTGGCCTACCCCCACTACACAAACCCAAGTGAGAGCCTTCTTAGGACTCACGGGTTATTACCGCAATTTTATGGCAGACTATGGCACCATAGCTGCTCCTCTGACTGCCCTCACAACTCCGAAGAAACCCAAGAAGGTAACTTGGACTGACGAGTGTGAGAAGGCCTTCAATGGCTTGAAAGACTCCTTGTGCCAGGCCCCTGTGCTCAGGGCCCCTGATTATCAAAGACCTTTTATCGTGCAGACGGATGCCTCTGACACTGGGATAGGAGCTGTACTATCACAAGTAGATGAGAAGGGTAAGGAACACCCTATCGGTTTTATTAGTCGCCAGCTTAAGGACAGAGAGCTCAGATGGTCCACGGTAGAGAAAGAATGTTTCTCTGTTGTGTGGGCCCTAAGGAAGCTGCGGCCCTACCTCTATGGGACCCACTTCACTGTGCAGACTGACCATAAGCCGTTAAAGTGGCTAATGAACATGAAGGGGGAGAATCCAAAGTTGCTTAGGTGGTCCATAAGTCTACAAGGCTTCGACTTCACTATTGAGCATAGGCCAGGTGTCCAACATAGCAATGCTGATGGGTTGTCCAGAATGTTTTACCGACCTGAACAAGAGACTCATCCAGGGGTGGATTAGTTCCCCCTGTCCATAGTCTGGGAGGGGCGAGTGTTAGGAAAGATTTCGTTATTGTAGGGAACTTTCCTTCCATGTGGCAACCCCTAAACTTTTTGCTATTGTTTTCAACCTGTTTTCTTGACTTTGCCAGAGAAGTGCAGCCTTCTGCCGTACTCCTCTGGGCTTTCGCTCCTTTCTTACGGGGAAACTGACATGCCCTTAAGACAGTCAGTACCGGGGAACGCTGTTTCCCGTAGTTTCTTTTATCGTGTCGCCATTTTAGTGCAACACGACACAAGAGGGCACTGTAAGCTAAGTTACAGCTCTCTTGGGTCTCTAGCCTTCTACAGACCCTAGACACTCTTGTAGGATGGTTTTTGGATCGGTGCAAGTCATTCAGGGACTGGGCTGGTGGCAGCGATCATTTGGTTTATTTTGAGCTCCTTTTGCCGTTCTGAGCACCTTTTTGCCGCGAACACAAAAGGGTGGCCCGGCTACCCAAAATGGCCGGACCACGAGGCTCTTTTGTCTCGTCCACTGTCCGTCTTGCTCCCTTTACCTTCCCCCGGGTCAGGCGACCCGGGGCCTTCCTTATTTGGGCATGTAGTTTCCCGCGAAACACGGTTGCTTTCGCGGGCTTCTACATGTCGTTTGAGTGCCCCCAGGATGTGGGCTGGGCTGTCTGGTCCCAATACACATCCTGGGTGCCAGAGAGTCTAGGGTGGTGTGAATGCCTGGGACCACCGTGGTCCGTGATTGGTCCACGTATGGTATGTGTGTTGATGAGCGGATCTCCCATTGGCTCCCCTCCGTTTTGGCGCGAAGGGAACCGTGGATAAGAGGGAGCTGGAAACACCACTACCATGTCGATCTCCTGAGTTCTTACGAACCCAGGGATACAGGAGCCAAGTATCCTGCGAACATGAGGCTGGACCGAGGAATCGCTGGTGACCCCCTGAAGAACTTCTGCTCCTCATTGCTGTCGTCCGGTGAAGCCCTTTCCACCTAAGATCGAACAAGAAGGCCTGTACTGGCGCTTCGACCTATTGGAATAGCAGGACCAGCTATTCCCGGCACCTTCATCAACTCCTGCCGTAAGCCTTCGGAAGTGTCTCTCGGCCATCCAGTTGACTGACCAGCTTACTAAGGAGTCCTGCTCTGTAATCGCCGACAGGTTGGGTGGTATTCTGAGTCCGGGGCATGCTCACACGCTTCGTTTGCTTAGCAACCCTAAGCTAGAGGTGAACGGTGCTCGTTTGGCTTGAATACACCCGGCCGTTCCGTTGCCCTGCCGTGGCGACAAAACTGTGCTTGTTTCTTCGATCGGGACGTCTTTTTACTCTGCACGACGACGAGACGTTCCCTGCTCTTCAGAACCTGCCAGAAGCTGCATCTATCGAGGAGAAGCTCGGGCCTGCTTGCTTCGGGGACCGGTGAGTAGATTAGCTAGGATCTGGTCGCCCTCCTGCAGTGCCCTTTGCTTTTCCCCGCTGTGAATACAGCACCCCTTGTCCGTACTCGCGCCCTGCTTCTGCCTCACAGTGGAGGCTGCGCTAGAGTCGCGGACCGTGTTCTCCTTCATTAGAGCTCCCTACAGAGCTGTTCAACGTCCTCCGAAGAGCTTCACCTTCTGCCCATTGGCACCGGCGTGTGCAGGTACTTTTGAGCGCTAGGCTCCACTCTTCGTAGGGATTGGACTACCATCCAGTTAGGGGCCTCAGAAGGCGGACATATCACTCGCATTGGTTCGCACTGCCTGTTTTCCTTCCCCTGCAGGTGGATAACATATTTCGTGCTGCTAATGCTGTGAAACTGTGTATTCTGTATATATATTGGGTGGATAGTGTATGTGTTGGTTTAATATCGTTGTATATTGCTGCTTTTACTGTGGTTATTAGTTTCAAGGCCTTATAATAAATGTGTATCTATTTTTGATATAAACAACTGTTTGGAGTAGTTTGTAAGCGCTCTTGCTTTGTGTGCTCACTGCGGGCTTTCAGTCACCCTCACCCCTCTTGAGACCTAGTCTTGACCGCCGCGATCGCTACCTTGATTGGTCTGGCTTGTCCAGAGGTTACCCTGTTCCAAGTAATTAGGTTGGCCTTCTGAACTTCTGCGCCACCAGGACAGAGTTCAGAAATCCGTCTTAACACCCATCTACCTATGGAATTCATTGTTGGGCTGCCCACTATCCCCCCACACCTCCTTGCTATTCAACATCTCGGTCGAGCCTCTACCGATTGCCGTGCGAGAGAAGACATAGGTCAGGGGCGATACAATGCGGAAAAACGATTGTAAGATCCTGGCCTACGCAGAGAATATGACTCGGTTCTCCACAGACTTGGTGAGAACAGGGCCAGCTACTATGTCCACAAGTGTGACATTTGGAACAAAGACGTCTTTATGGGAGGGCAAAAGGGGCACTTGCCCAGAGCCCCCGCCTTGGAGGGAGGCCCCAAAAAGGCTGCCTGAACTGAAGAAGGAAGATTACATTGTTAACCAGTCTTAAATAGCACACATCAGGATATTTTATGGGGTGCTGCTGAGTCCTTAATCCCATTGCCTTTCTGTTTTGACAAGTACATTCTGCCTTGATCAATTCATCATGTATTGCTTTTTGTGTTCACTGTGGTATACACAGTGTGTGTGTTCCTTACATCACAACTCTGTAGCATTCTTTCCTTTCTGTGGGAATTATGTTGATCATGTGCAATAGGCACCAGTGAAGTGCATATTTATAAATTGAGTGTGACAATGGTTCAGAGGTTAGCTCAGTGTGTGAAGCACCCATTGCAGAGATATGTGTTCATAAGCAAAATTAGAATATCATATTCCAGCAAGGCTGGCTGAGCCTTTCCTATGTCTGATGTTTATAAAACTGCCTTCATATGTACTTGGTTTTCCAGGACATCTGCTGGTATCAGCAATGTACCTGTACCAGATAGGGAATGCTATAAAAATGAACTTGTAATCCGTATGGTGAAGGTCTAGAAATTGGTTTGTTAAGATGAGGTGTTGTAAAACCTATGCAATCGCCTCCAACGATGGCATAAACTGTTAGTCCAAGAGGTGAATAAGTATCCAAATTCAAGACTATGGAACAAAAGTGTTCATGCTTGTATCCTGGCTTTGCCAGCAGACGATACAGTGATCCTGGTCAAATCATCTAATATATCTTACATTACTCTGTGAGGTTTGCCTTCTTGCATGCTTCTGGCATCGTTTAGCCCATTACTTGATCTTTCTTCTTATGTAGACCATTGGAGTAGAAGGGGTGGTAGACAGAAGAGAACGGCCAGATGCTGCAGGCCTTAGGCAAGCATATTTCAAGGTCTGCTTGTTTGACACAAAAAACAGTTAGCTTTTTGGTAAAAGTCAAAGGTTTTTATGCACGTTTATAAATTAAAATGTCACAAGCCATTGTTTTGGAAGTATTTAAAGTTTTAAAATACAAAAGACAAACCCAGATTACATTTGTTAAATGTCATTGATTGGTATGCTGGTACTTATATACTTCCCTTGATGATGGAGAGAATGAAGCTAGAACCATTCCATTTTGCATAGAACCCCTCTATAATATTTTGTTACAAATTGTCATGTTTGGTAATGTGATTTGTGTACCTTCCAAGTCCATTTTTATAAAATGAGATTGTTTTAGTTAATGGTAAGAACTGGAAAATAAAGTGTTCAAATGCAGAAATTGCAGTGTTGGCACAAATCCCAGCTTCACCCATCAGCCCTTAACCAATGTGTGATCCTGGGCATCTCATTTAATCTTATATTGCGAGTCCTTAAACCTTTCAAAATTATTAGCCTTTCAGAGTGATTTCCTTCTCATGGTATGATCTTCATAAAAGACTTATTCATGGTTTCACTGGCTATAGGGTTGCTTCCACTTTAATAGTGAGCATTGATATATTGCACACCACAGGCATTTGTTCCTTTGATATCTAATGGCAACACTATTTGAAAACCACATCCCACTTCTAATCTCAATCTGTCTGGATAAAGACACCTTTCTGGAAGCTTCTAATCTGCATCCACTATCCATGCTACGCTATGTGTAGCATTCTCCTTCCTTCTAATTGGTCTCCTCTGCCCATACATGAGCACTTTTGCATTCTGTGAGGCAGCTAATGTGAGTGCTCTGTCTAGTATAGGTGACATGTACCTTTTACATATGGTCCTGCATTAATACTAGCACTAGAGCAGTAACCTATTCGTAGACTGCTAACGTTGGTCTTCAAATGCTACTTGTTTATCATTCTGATAAGAGCAAGAGTGAAGAGGGCAAGGGCACTTAAAGGGAGTAAACGTGCTCATTATGCTGCGAGACAGCATATCAACCTATAGGTTGTGAGCGCAACGGGTGGGAGATGCGACCATTATTCTTGATCGCTTCATTCTTTTGGTTTGGTGGAGGGGGGCCCTAAAGATGTCCGTGCACAGGGCCCCAAAAGTGATTAAGATGCCCCTGATTTGGAAGTGTCGTTGGAGACTGTATCAACTGAAAAATAAAGAATAATGGGTTAATCCAAGATGGCTGTCCAGTGTGATTTGCACAAATAGGCTTTCACATAGGCATACATAAGGTATCTTGGCGTTTACTTCATGAAAGACTGGAAGGAAATGACATCTCAAGAAATTGACTCACTTGCCAGCGCCACTTCCCGGCAACAGACATAGCAGTGGATTACCTCTAAACTACATCTTTGGGTGAGATTAAACCTGATCAAATTGCTTCTTTTCCCCAGAACCCGAATGCTATGTTATAAAGCTTTTATAGAGCTCCGATCACCACCACAGTGGTCTTGCGGTGCCGGCACCTTGTCTGAGAAATTGGCTTGTTGTGCCCCAGACTGGAGTCTATCAAGGGAGAAGAAGGGAAAGGGCAAAAGTGAGGGGTGAGAGAAGCAATAATAGGAAAGGGATGCATAGAATAGACAAATTGCGAAGATATGATGGCTTGGAGGTAAATGGAATGCGGTTGGATAAATAGAGACTCCTGTGTAGCGGTCGAGAGCGGATCCAACTGAAAGCTGATCATGAATGAGACAAGGTACGAAATGTCGTGGTAACAAGCAATTTTCCAGCAATGGCAGTCATAGCCATTTGGAAGGAAGTACTATTGTTAGTGTGCGAATGAACAACATTTGGATACATAGAGCATGGTGGAGCATCTACAAATTCTAAAGCCTGCTCAAGAAGTTACTATGGGGAGCAAAACACCCAGTGTTGTCAACAAAGAGACTTCACACGCCTGTGACAAAGTGGTGCAGGGTTGTTAGGGTTCCCTCATATCAAGATGTACATTTGAATTTCCTCCTGAACCAAATCACCATCCTCATTGAGAAACAACCGGCAGTATAGGCCATAGTGGGTGGACTTGCAAGAAATGTAAATCCCAGACAACTCGATGAAATGGTACATCTTAAGTGGAGGAGTAAAAAGCAAATTAGAACTACTTAGCGTGGTTCGAAGCTGAAGGACCTATGTGTGTGGTGGCTACTCTTTTGAACGTCAGAGCGACAGGTGGCTTACTCTCTCCAATCTGGGAACAGAAGTACCTAAAGGGCAATCAGGCACAGCTCCATTATGCAAGCGGATCCGCGTGAGGGCATTCCCATGGCTGATCACTTAATCAACCACTGGAATGTGGTACTCACTGTGGATCTCAAGAAGAACTACGAGCTTACAGAAATTGAGATCTGGTATTGTCTGACACCAATGAGGATGCTGTACTTGCTTCCTGAAGCATCCAGCCATGGAACAGACTCACTGTGGATGATCCCCGATCACTATGCCATGAGTACACCATGTTCATACCACATTGTAACAGACCAGCATGACATTTTTTGTCAACAATCTTGATGGTTGGAAGGAATAATCAGGTCAAAATATACCGGAAATTAAGTGGAAAAACTCCTTGAAGAGACCCCAAAAGCTTATTTAGGAATACAGGGTCTCCTGATGCCACATAGGGTCTGTGCCTGGCTGCACCGGACCCCAGCAAAAGTGAGGAGCTTGACTCTTGCAACTCACTGTTGGAAGTGTGGCGAGGCTGGGGGGACCATCCTGCACAACTTCCTGAATGCAAACGTGCATGAGAGAACTGGCACAGCGACAGGCCATGCACCGGGATGCAATGGCCATCATATTCTTATGCATGCAAGTAGATACATTAGCAACAAAGCCTGAAAGACTATGGGTCCAAAACACAAATCTCAGGAGAAAGGCATTAATTCTGCAAACCTGGAGAGAACAAAACCACCCGGTGGGAGATTGGCCAGCTGACATGTTTAGGAGGCCACATCGGCGAGGGTGACACTGAATGCAAGAGACCAAACTGGACTTTTATGGACTTTGGGTGAATTACCAGAAATCATGTGATTGCGTCTGACTCCCAGGAAGAGATATACTGACGAGGGATGTCTACAATTTCACTCTGTATAAACGTGTTTGTTAATTTCTTACTGTATTGTGGGCTAGTGATTTTCTATTTGTTTACTTGATTCGATGTCAAGAGTAAAGGGCTTTATTATAATAATACAGTAAAAGTGATTGGGTCACTGTTGATCCTCAGGACCGTGTAGTCATTACTTAACAGATCCTGCTGGCTTACAATTCAGACAGCAGTGCTCCCATGCCTTAAATTTTCGCTGTACGCCATTGGCCGGGTAGCGGGTATGCCCATTTGGAATGGGACTAGCCTTCCCCGGGCTGAGACAAGAAGACATTATTGTTTTCAGTGCCACATTAACCAGTGCTTCATTAAAGCCATGTTTCAATATACATGCAAACATTGAGATTCATTCCATTCATGAGATCCAGGTCCATTCCTGGTTTTGACTATGCATTCTGGGACTTGTAGTCCCTGATTTCTAATGGGGAAATCCCAGAATGGAAAGTCACTCTGTTGACGGATCTGTCATTTGGAAAATAAATCTGGCAGTTGTGAAGTTGCAAGCTTGCGAAAAGAATGACCCTACATGCATGGAAATCCTCCAATTACTTCTGTATTGATGATTGGGTCGAGGAATCGCTAACTTTGTCCACATACGAAAAAAGAATGTTCAAGCACAGAGGGGAAATCGATACATTCATGACTTGGAAGCAAGACAAAGCGGCGCAACACAGGTTTGAATCTCGATCCCACGCTTAGAAACCACTCGCTGGTATTAAGCGTGCTATAAATGAACAATAGATGAATAAATAAATCTATGCATATAACTGTGTGTTTTCATGGTGCATGATGTGTTTTTTCTTTTTGTTTTTTTTCTTTTCTTTTTTCCACTGTGCAATTATCTTGCCTGTCGCGGCTCCGTTGGAACACGGGTGTTGCTCTACCATTTTTTTGTGTTGTTTACATTGCTTTTGTGTTCAGTGTATTGCTTCTGCACCATCGCGCCTCTATGTTAATGGTGTTCAAAATAAAAATGTAATACCCGAATGCAAAGTTTAAACCCAGACTGGACTAGAATGTCTTGATTGTAATGGACAACTTTGGCATGTATGCTGTAAGTCCAGAAAAAGCCATAAGCAATCAAAAAAAGACTTCCAGTTGTGGAGCCTCAAAAGTGTTCCACAACTTGCTCGTGGTATTTCTTATGTTCCTTGAATGTCCCCTGGAGACCACATTCTGAAGAAGGCATAACATGCCAACTCTGTGCATAGGAGAAAGCGTGCCAGTTTCACTATTTCACACCATTATCAAAATTCACTCTTAATTTAGGTAAATGCCACTTTCGGTTTCGTAATGACGGTTTCCGGTTTCCTTTACGGACTGGAAACCATCACAACAACCACCAGATATGGAAATGTCTTTGAACCGGATGTGGTTCTGATACATTGACGAGATCATATAACAGGCGTAGAACTACGTGATCTCGGGCGGGCTGGTGACAGACGCGAGCATCCCTAAATGGCAAGTGACTAAGACTTCCGGTTTGCCATTTTTGTCGAATTCTTTACATAAATGCAGCCAGGCATTCGTTTGTTTCTTGTCTGTATTAATGTTTAAAAGCAGGGGTCAAGTCCTAAAAATTAAAGGGGGGGACTCATCAACAAACGCAATGGGATGTGACGTCGACAGAAATTAGCATATGACTGTGAAATATGCACATTTCATTAAATTGGCTTTGCATAATCACATACATGCCAACATTATGTGACCAAAAATCTGTATGAATCTTAAAGTTTCAAAAATAGTCAGGCGAGGAGGTAATTATAGGAATAGGGCGTGTCGGCAGCCCATTGTCATTGAATGAGCCGCCGCGGGTGCATTCAATGACAATGAGGTGCCTGCCACGCCTTCTGCCACCACGACAGCTTGGGGGAGCCCTTGAAAGACTCCCCCCGAGCTGGCGTGGTTGGGGGCTAATGGCGCCTTTTGTCAAAGGCACCCGCGGAGGAGGGGCGCATTTAGCCCGCCACCGTGGGCAACTTTTACATCAGAAGCCTGCATGCTGTGCCTTTTCCCGCTACACCAGCTCGGGGGAGCCATTGAAAGACTTCTCCGAGCTGGCGTGGTGGGGGGCTAATGGCACCTTTTGTCAAAGGCACCTGCAGCGGAGGGGCGCATTTAGCCTGCCGCCGTGGGCGCCTTTCCTATCAAAAGGCCTGCATACTGCACCTTCTCCTGCTATGCCAGCTCGGGGGAGCCTTTGAAAGACTCCCCCAAGCTGGCGTGGCCCAAAAAAAAAAAAAGATCAAAAAAGAAAAATTGGTATTTGTTGCCAATAAATCGATAGGCGGTAGGACTGCTTAAAAAGCAGTATCCTATCGCCTAAATCGGTAGGGTTGGCAAGTATGCAATCATCCAAATTGCAGAGGATGAATGGCATTTGCCTTTCATAAAAACAACACACACAAAACCCAGAGAGGATATTTTCTTATGCACGTGGTATTAAAAATGTTAAAAGGTGAGCATGTTTTAAACTTCAAGAAACAACCGAAATGTTTTCCCTGGAGCTTGCAGTACTGAAATGGGACATTTTTTCACCTTTAGTTTGTTATTTTTCATCAGGCTATATAGTGCAATGGTGAAGGGACCGGCCTGCAAACCTGACCATTGCAGTTCGTCGGTGTTAATTCATAAATTCGAAGAAGACTTTCAATGTTTCTCATTTTAGTGAAATGGTCCTAAGTGAAAAGATATTTTTCTTAAGATCTCTTTAAAAAAAAAATAGATTTAGAAAGACCATTCCGTGACCGCACGGAGCGGTCTTTCTAAATCAAACTGTCACACCCCTGCCACATACAAGTGCATGCAGAGGCTGACAGGCTCAGCGGGACTCGGAAGCACAGACGAGGAGAACGAGTAAGTGGGTGGGTGTGTGTATTGTCTGTATGTATGTTGGTAAATTTGGTCTTTTTCTCATGAGACCTTAGTAATGAGGTCTTTTCACATAAAACCAAGTGAAATCTGGCAAATGCGCCCTCTGTTTGTGATGAGCCTCCCGGCCCTTGCCTTGTTTTGTTCCTCCCGATTGGCATTTGCTGTGTTATTGTACTCATTGTATGACTATTTCTGTTAATAAAATATTTAAATTTAAAAAAATTGGACAGTTCTTTATCAACATTACTAGCTTAAGAGGGCTTCAACATTTTGTTTCACATGTGGATTACTATTGTGTGGCAGAAGGGGTATGCAAATGATGCACAGGCCCTTGTGTTCATCCTATCTTCATGCCGTGTACACGTCTAGCGATTTGTGGATACTGAGCTCAACTCTATGTATTCAAAGTCCACCGGGGTCGACTTAGCTGGTCCTCCTGAAATTGATCTATTTTAAAAAATGTTTTTAATAGTCAGATGGTTGCTTAGTGTGCTGAGCGTGTGTAATGTCATTTAATTGCTCTTGTGTGGTGCACCTTCTACCATTTTGACAGTCTGTTGACACTATATCCCGTGAGAGGGGTAGAAGGATGATTCAGTGGGAGAAGAGGTTCAGGCAATATATGAAACCTCATTTGTTGGTGGCTGTAGATTTGTGCCCAATGTGTTTTTTTTCCAACCACCTTATCTTACTGAGTTTAAAAATAAATACATCTGCTCTCTGTGTCCCAAGAATTTTGTCTTTCTGCCCAATAACAGCATCTATTTGGGCCTCAGGACGAGTTCAGTGGTGCCGTTCAAAGTGACAGTAAATGGATAATTCTGTTACTGACACTTTTATTTGTGGCATTACTGTGAGAGACCTGAGGGTATTCTCCCAAGCAGATCTCGAGCATTCCTTATCCAGGTGGCCAGGGAAGGGCTGGCGCTCTCAGATCCCAACCCTGGGGGCGGACGAGCGAGGGAGGATCAACTGGGTAGGGGTACCCGGGGTTATGCTCAGGGAAATGCCCCAGTTGAGACGCAGTATTACACCTGGGAGGAGGACGAAGTCCTTCAGGCCTTTAGAGGCTATTCCAAATTAGACCCCCTTCCCCACAGTCATTCTCCCTTATCAAAATCCAACAACCACTACTTATCTGTGACACCAATTAGAAACCTGAACAACCTTACCGTGGATAACTACATCTCCCAGAGTCCCTATTTTCCGGTTACCTACTTGAATACTTCCAGTCATTTTTCTCCCCATCCCTCTGATTATCATTTTCCGAACTCCCAGCCGACTGTGACAAAACACTATAGTTCCCACAATCCCCTCTACTCATTTCACAGACCCTACAAAACCCACCCTTCCAAGCTCAAGACAATCGCTAGAGCAAGGAATATAATTTCTTATGACACTGTTTTCATGCTCAACTGGATATTTAGAAACTCAACCCCCAACCTTTTCCAACACAAACACTTTCCTACACTGTGACAGACAACAGACTACCACCAGAGCCGTTTACCTGACATGTCCCAACACAAGTGTAAGGCAGAGTCAGGCATTTGACAATTACTATGCACACCTAATGGCCCTTTACCTTCCCCACAGGGATAAAAGGCGGAGCATTAAAGCACACTTCGAGCAAGGCCAAACGCATGAGGAAATAGCTACACGGACCAGCAGTTCAAATGGAGGAGAAAGGCGATGAGACCTGGAGAGATGACGAGGGGGGAACTGCCCTTGCCCTTTTCAACTCAGACCTGTGAAGTCTCGGAAAGGGAAATCATAAGACCGGTCAGTTCAGCTGGTGTGTGCTGTGACAGCTGTCAACGGCACACAGGGCCGTCCCGTGCTGATAGCCAAAGTTAGAAGAAGCATTTACTGCAGTGGTGCCGTCATTGACTCCCGGGACAAGAAACTCCAACAGTTCAGCACAGCCGGTGAGTCGGAGAAGACAGATAGTAAAACCAAACTGTGCTGGGCTCAAGGTTGCAGGCGGCAACCTTGTTTAACAAAGACCTTAAGTAATTGAACTGTAAAGAAACCAGAGTAAAAGGAAGCAGAGTGGTCAGGAGTCGCAGGGCGCTCATTCAAAGGACTCTGACTGAAGCCATTTTGTGTTATGTTGTTTTGGTGAAACTATAAGAACTACAATGCCTTAGTAGAGGCCAGTGTGAAGTGTCAAAGTAGTCATACGAGGGTTGAGCAAAACCCCTCGTATACTTGAAAGTCTTTGACACATTGGAGAAAACTGATAGAACTGTGAATATGTGAAGCCTGAGTGGGGGCTAAAAGAAGGCCTGACTGGGGGCCGGAAATCCAAGGGAGGTGAATCCTGCATAGTGTTAAAACACCTATGAACACTGTGGCGACAAGTGTGAACCCGGCTGAGGGATGTCCACAGTGAATAATTGTTTAAAAAGACATTGCGACCTTTGGATGATACGATTTCGAGTGAACGGCCGTAGTGAACCTGATTGAGGGAGGCTAACGTTTCAAGAAGGATTAGAGCCCGGCTGAGGGGGATCCAAGGGGCGAAGAGCAATCGCCCAACGTGAAAGAGTGCCAACGGAACTTTTGTTTTGTTTATTGTTTATGGTTCAGCAGGCCGTCTAAGGCAGAGACTTTGCAGGGAAGAGACTTGGCCCCAGAAGATCCTGGCATCGTTGAAATGAACTGTAACTTCGTGCTGGCGAGGCCCAGGAGTGCGCTGTGCTCAAAGGTCCTGCCCTGTCTCGACGGAGACCTCAGCCATACCATTGTGACTTACCATTTGGTGAACACTTCTTTCTTTTGTTGAGAACATTATCCCACACTATTTTCTAACTTAGTTGTAAGGATTGGCAATACGTTTGTTTTAGTATAGGCCCTTTTTATTTGACAAGACGCCACTAGGACTGCCTTATTATTATCTGATGGTCGTAGCTTGCTCCCATCTTAGATTTAGGTTTAGATTAGGTGTTTTTCTCACACATCATACAGTTTAATAAACACCCTTGAACTGTGGTAACATTTGTCTGTCTTTACTGTTGCCACCATGAGTTCCTTACATTAACTTACTGCCGAATTCCTGCCGTGGAGGTGAAGTGGAAGATGTACATCCAGCAAAGAGCTTTACTTCCAATAATCAGCAGACGTACTGTGCTTAATTACCACTCATCACAAATCTGCCACAAATCCAGCAGGAGTCTTCTGGACTCCAAAAATGAGTACATACCACCTTTCTAAATCATTTACCATTGCCGCCAAGTGACGACAATGGTAAAGAATTTTGGTGGCGAATTGGTGGATTTACGGATTTACTGACAAACTCGTAATGAGGCCCAATTTTGAATAATGTACACAGGTGGTTTCTAGTTGCATTTGGTAATAAAACCTGTTAGCTAGAGCTTCGAAGTAAAATGAAACTGGCCTAAATGACTTTCTAGAAATGTGGTTTAATAGATAAATAAATGTTCCTAAGCATAGTTAATATGCAATTTAAAAGTAAAGCACTAGCCTAAACATTTGAAGTGAAAATATGAGAACGAATTGTAGTTGAAGCTTAATTTTAGTACATAAAAAGTACATTTGGATAAAAGACCCAAAAATAAATAGGGATAAATGCAGATGGAAATGTTTTAAAACAATACTCTGAAACCAGGAGCCTTACATGTGACCTATGTCTCTGCGTTTTCTCACTCTTTATTCAAAATATGTAAAAATATGCCAGAACTAGTTTCCACCTTCAAAAAAACCAAAGAGCAGTCCTAAGGACACAAAAGGACAAGGTTGTCTGCACCATTTTCGGTGTTGCCAATTGGAGTAAAATACTGAATTTAGGACTAGATTCTTATCAAGGCACAGTGTGCAGGCTAAACCGCATGCTTCACCACGCATTCCCGATGCCCTGGCTGTTCGGCAGAAACCTGTGCAGTTCCCTTAGGGACCACTGCAAAAGATTTAAGACTACAGGTGTTGGCAGTAAACCCACTTGGTAGCAGTCTGTACCACCCAGATTTACCTGGTAGCTGTGGCTGAGCAGTCAGACTTCCCTCAAGAAGAGTTGGGCAGTATGCAAAGTATACTCAATAGGCACTCAGATACAATAATACAAGCAAACACTGACCAGAGCTTTGGTATCAAAGTATATAATTATTTATTTAAAAACACACAGTTGAAACACTCCAGCACTCTTATTGTAAAAATATTCTAAACACAGTTACTATTATGATATATACACCCCTTTTTCCCTATTAGAAAATCACAGTAAAACACCACTTATTTTCATACAGAGGTGAGCGCTTAACTAGATTGCACTCTAATAAATTTGTGAAAAAGGGGGGGGGAGACAGAATATGCAAAGGTACACCACTCTACGATTCCAGAACACTGTTAGCAAGGCAGAGAGCAAAAAGTCACTGGTGAGCCAAAGTCCAAAGGCTGGGCCCACTCTTAGAGAGAGCAGAGCACAAATGCGCCAAGATCACACAGTTACACTAGGCTTAGAAAGTCTTGCAGAGGGTTCAGAAAACGTTTAGAGAGGCTTAGAAAAGTTTAGCCAAGGTGTCCCAGGCTAACCCAGGTTCGAAAGCCGGGGGCTAAATCTACCCCGTACAGTCGGTAGCAAGGGAAGCCAGGCGGGACACGGTACCTTAAGTGGGAAGGATCCTCCAGCGGTGGCAGTTGTTCCTGGTAGTGGGTGCAAGTTGCGTCGTCGTCCAGGGGAAGAGAAGATCTCGACTTGGAGGAAAGATGAAGGTCGTTGCACTACCAGGGCAGAAACCAGCTACAGAGTTTTCCGGTTAAAGGTGGTACCTTTTTCTCACGGTCGTGGTAAAACGTGGTATCCCGGTTGCCGGGGTGCTTGGCACGGGCAAGGTGGCCACCAGGTACGTTGGGAAAGCGAAAAGACGGTGCAACTGGTTATCCCCACCAGTTAAAGGAAGAAGACTCTCCGGCGGGAGATCTCCTCTGTCGTTGGGAAAAAGTGGTGATACGGTCCAGCAGGGCTCCACCGGTAGTGGTGTCGTGGAAGGTCGGTTCAGCTTTCTTAGGTCCTGTAGCGACTTCTGAAGTTCCAGTCCCCAAAGCCCTGCTTTTATGCAGCAAACCCCCATTCACTCAGACTAGCTGTCACTCAAACATGCTAAGTGGTGAGCCGGCCGGCTCACCACTTGGGCCAATCAGGACGGAGTGCGACTTGAGTTGCCTAGGCAACTCAGTCCAGGGTGCCTAAATTTACCTCCACCCCTCCTAAGTACCCCAGACATAGTGGCACCACTTTGGAGGGCTTCTGTGGAGAAGCCCGCCAAAAAGTGGAACAAAGGGCTCGACTTGGGTTGGAGTCACAGAAGAGAACACAAACGCCATTTTAGAATCAAGTTTTGGCAAAAAATACCAACCGGAGAATTAATATTAATTAAACAAACCAGCAGTATGTTCGAGGCTACCGTAAATAATTAAATAAAGATAGTAGCCTAAAACAATGGGAAATCCCATAGGAAAATATTTGCGGTTGAATATAAAAAGTAGTATCCACTGCCACCAGCCAAAACTTGATCAGGGGGGACGGAGACGTGTCCCCTTGACTAACAGACCCTGGGGCAATCGAATTGCCCCAGCCAGTACGTCCACAATATGATGGTTGGTACTGGTTCTGTTCAGAATTTAAGACTAGTAAAGTCAATGGTGACTTTACATGCCCTGGGAGACAGTAGTCAGTCCCGGGTATGGAGTCTATACTGGGGGGTCACTATGACACCCCTGTGTTACTGCACTGAGGGTGATGTGTAACACACATCACAAAAACACATGAAACCCTATGGAGTAAAAGACCCCGTAGCCCATTAAACACTTCTAGATCCAAAGAAACACACTCAAATCATGTCCAAGAGTGAGGGTAAAAGAGGCTCACTCTTGGCAGGAGAAAAAAATAAACCCCAAAAATCCAGCAAAGCTGCTGGGGGACTCACTAGGTTAGGAAATTCAGCCTAAAGAGAGAATTCTCCCTAACACTGGCACCACACCTATTCTTTATTATTATTATTATTATTATTATTATGGTATTTATTGAGCGCGGACCTGGCTTTGAGAAGCAACAGAGGGCTTTACAGAGGTATCCAACATTACAGATGCATAACAGAGCACTTTTCAGAAGTAACAGAACAGATATACAGCCGGGCTAGAATACAGAGGGGCACAGAGGAGGAGTACAGCCTTACCGGGTGGCAGGAAGGAGAGGGGCGGGTGGCATCCAGCGAGCCAGGTGGCGCGAGGGTCGACCTGATGGCCTAGGTGTTGAGGGGGAGGGACGTCGACCTGATGGCCTAGGTGTTGAGGAGGAGGGACTCCTTGTAGAGGTGGGTCTTGAGTTCTTTTCTGAATTGTAGGAGCATGCGGTGAGTCTGGTGCTGACTGGGAATAGGTTCAATGGTCTTGGGGTGTAGGCAAATAAGGCTTGTTTTCTGATCCTTTCCTTTTGCAGTGAAGGATTTCAAGTCTGCACGTGTCCTGGCTTCTAGTGGCGTGCTGTCCGCCAGAGATGCTGAGTTTCTCTGCGAGGTAGCTGGGTCACTTAAGGGCGACTGCCTTATAGATGATGCAGCAAGACTTGAATGTTATTTGTGCATGCAGTGGGAGCCAGTGAAGGGATGGGGTGATGTGTTTGTATCTGAGTAGACCCTTGAGGCCTGCAGTCGCATGTAGGACACTTCTCAGGGGCACATGGGTGGACAACGGGAGGCCTTCGAGGAGTGCATTGGCCCCATCCAGGTGGGATAGGGTAAGTGCTTGAACAGTGGATCTAAAGCTGTGCAGAGGGAGGCAGGGTTTGACTTTCCGCAGGAGGGAGAGCTGATACTAAGCTGTCTGAGTTTTCTTAGCTATGTGTGTCTTGAAGGATAGGTGTTAGTCAAAGTGGAACCAGAGGGACTTGGCACATGAGGTGAGCTTGGATGTGAAGCCCTCAGAGGTTATGTTTGATAGCCAGGTCTGTATGTCTGGGTGTTCGGTATTGTAGGTGAGGAGTAGGAATTCGGTCTTGGAGGGGTTTAGCTTCAAGTATGCACTGGACATCCAAGACTGGATCAGCGAGAGGCAGGTTTTGAGCCTATTGATGTCCTCGATGGAGTTGATCTTGAGGTATAGCTTTGTAGCTTTGTCTGTGTCATCTGCGTATTGGTGCATGTGGATGTTGTGTGCGGCTAGGAGGGCTCTCAGTGGCTCCATGTATAGATTGAATATCACTGGGGAAAGGATGGAACCCTGGGGGACTCCACAGGTGACGGGTAGCATTGGCGATCTAGTGGAGTCCATCTGAACAAACTGCTTGCGGTTGGTAAGGTAGGGCTTGAACCTGGTTGATATAGGACATGGTTGCTGATCCCAATGCACCGATGTATGGTGTCTTTAAGCACCTGGTGGTCTACTATGTAGAAAGCGGCCGAAAGGTCGAGTAGAACCAGGAGGCAAGGTTGGTCATTGTCAAGAATGTTGAGGGCGTCAGCGACCATCTATATGGTTCCTGTCTCCGTGCTGCATCTGGGTCTGAACCCGGATTCGTAGGTTTGGAGAATGTTCTGAAGTGGTCCTGGGGTTCAGCGCAGATCACGACAGTGAACTGTTTGCAATCGGCCTGTTTTCTGAATTCACGGCAGATTGCAAGTCTCGGCAGCAATTTTTATGATAATCACAGTTTAATGAAAGTGCTGCTGAGAACACTCTCCTGCCGGTGTTAACCAAGAAATACTTCACGTTATTATTTGCAGGACCTTTGTTAACAGGATGCCCAGGCACCCTTTAGCATGTGTCCTGTTCTGTCTGGCCATGGCTCTGTAGGTCATCCAGGTCGATTCAACATAGCCCAGAATTTGAGCGGGGGGAGGGAGGGCTAGAGCCCGATCTGCTCAATGGTGTTGCGACACTTGCTGTTCAGGATGATTAAAAAAATCAACATGCAAAAACATTATTTTCGATGTGTGACGAGAGAGTACGTGCCCTTACCTGGTGTCACTCCTCCACACCAGCAATATTACAGACCACCACCAAAGAGGTACTGTGTATCCTTTTTGCTGATGATTCGAATTGGGTGGGACATGTAAAAATGTGTTTCACAATTCAGCAACACTACATACCACCATCAAAGAGGTACTGTGTATCCTTTTTGCTGATGATTCGAATTGGGTGGGACATGTAAAAATGTGTTTCACATTTCAGCAACACCTGCACAAACCTCTGTATCAGGGCGTCAGTGTCTATGTGAACTCCAGGATGCCAGTCTCCCACTAACTCTTTGGTGAAACGTATGTTTATATTGGGCAAAATGTTTTCTTATATTTTATGAAAATTCCACATGACAAGATGTCAATGTTGGGGTTGGATCGCGGGGGGAGATGGGTCATGAGTTGTGCTAATCATCTGTCTCTGCTTCTACGATGCAGTTGAATTCCACTACCTATGGTTGGCACCCTTGCAAAGTTTTCTCCATCTCACTTCCTAACATGTTTGTTTGCATGTTCAAAGGTTATCATCGGTTTGAGAATGGACTTTTTGTGAGACATATAATCGCGACCTGTCCAGCTTCGACTTTCTATTTTTTTATTGGAATTGTTTAAAAGTTGATTTCCACAAGTTAGCCATTTGGAACGTCAACTTGTTTGTTTTAATGTGTTTTCTTTTTTAAACGGGGTGTCACCAGTAGAGACCACCTTTCCTGCTCCCTAACTAACCCCTTTTCCCTTCTTACCTTTCTTCATTCACAGAGAAATTCTTAGTTACATCTTCATCATTTACCCTTATTTTTAACTTTTGTCCTTTTTCCTTTTTCATGTCGACTTTTGGACTTGAACACATTTTTGCTTTTCAATCTTTGAGTAGGTCGACCTTCAGCTGACCTTTAATAGAATGACTCACTGAAGGATGTCAACCTCTGTACCTGAAGAACTATGACTGTTGAACTAATGCAATGTTCGGCCCTTACAGAATGGTATATTATTTAATGAACAGCTGAATTCTAGTAGATGAGAATTAATCACCTTTGGTGACAGGAAAGGGACCAATCAAGAGGCGGCCAGCCATTGGAGGAACATAAAGGTTATTCGCCCATTGCAGATTTTAATTGCCTTTTCCATTATAGGACCATGTCGACGATTTTACCGACTGATCATCTGATCACATGCAGCCAACGTAGATGATCTATTTTTTACATAGTCGAAAGTCACACACTGTAGGATCTCCAACTAGAGTGCTGGTGCGGCTAGATATCTGACCCGGAGGTGGCACTCTCTGTCTAAAGGGTACCGATGCTCGTCGCCTTTTTTTTAGACTGCCCTTTCTTTGTTTTCTGACATTAGTCTTACTCACCCCTTACATTCAAAACCCAGGCGTTGATAAAGGTATTTACACCACCCTTAATAAGTAGATTGACAACACTTTGTCCCTCATTACGAGTCTGCTGGTAACCCCCCGGGCTACCGGGATATTACGGGCGGCGGAAAGCCGGTAAGTTCCCATTCCCATGGAGTCGCAGAGGACTCCATGGGAATGGGAACCCTGAAGCACTGGCACTGTTACTAACGGTGCCGATGCATCAGTGAAAAATCTGCTGGTAGGGGCCAGAACTACCGGCAGGTCAGGCCTGCCGGTAGTTCACAGCCACTACCGGCAGACTTGTAGTTTGCCGGTCCGGAAAGGGTGCCGGTAACTGTTGTTACCTGCACTTTTTTCCAGACCAGCAAACATGAAATGAGGGCCTTTGTCTCCAAGTTAGACAGGTAAAATCTCCTGCAGTCTGTCTACTACTTCTATGACTGACCCACTTTCCTCTGCACTCTATTCCTCTTAGAAGTCTCGTTTACCTCCAGTAATTCCCGGATCTTGCATTCTTGCTCTCTGCAACAGTTCCCCCCGAAGAGTCTGCAAATCTGCAATCTATCATGAAGGCCTTTCCAAGTGGAAGGTGTGTGTGTGTGTGTGTTTCTGTGTGCATATGCATACACACATTAGGTCCACACACCCTGCACTCCCCGCCCTACCTGAAACTTGGTGACCTGATCCCCATTGTCATCTCCCTGGTTGTTTGTAGATCCCTTGCTGCCAATTCCCCACTCGTACCCTCTTCTGCTAAGCTCCCTTTTTTCCTCTGCTTCCCCCTATGATTGTAAAACAATCCATTGCTTCCTGAAGCTATGGCCGGGCTAAATACATACCCGAATAATAATAATAATAATAATAATAATAATAATAATAATAATAATAATAATAATAATAATAATAATAATAATAATATGTGCGTGTGTATCTGTGCACGTTTGTGTGTGTGTATTTGTGCACATGCCTGGACCTGTGTGTGTGTGTGTGTGATTTGTGCACGTTTGGGTGTGTGCCTGCGCGCGTTTGCCTTTGCATGTTTGTGTGGGCGCACGCGAGTCAGAAGCTTGCACTTCTGCTATGCATGCAGTATCTGTTCTGTATGTGAAAAAAGCATGCGGTAGTGCTGCCCACGAAAGATGCCTTCCGCCAGCGTGCTTCAAACAAAATGTACCCACACATGAGCAGCAAAGTCCTAATAAGCAAAAAACAAGATTACATTTCATGTCAGCACTTCAATATTGGGCAACCCTGGACCAGATGAATGTTTGCAGCACACAGCTATCTGAACACCCCAGGAACTGTGAGCAAAGATGTGTCAGAGATCAGAAAGGCCCCCACACTTAGGAGCCTAACAATGTGCAAAGCCACTGCCGAAGTCCCCTCTAACCCCCCACCACCCCTTAAAAGCAAACGCAGCTGAACATCATCCCGCAGTATTGCACATTTTAAATGAGATGGCAATAGGCAGCCATTTTGCAATCCCATAGCCAGCAACATTGCTTGTGAGCAATATGCGTGGGTGCAGTCCCAGCTTGCAACTTCTATGCTCAGTAATGGCCAGTTTGATGACTTTGTGGCATCATTCCCCATTTAAAGATGGCGGATGATGGGAGGTGAGGACAGAGGACTCTCTTCCTCCAGTTTTGCGACCGGCATGCTTGAGGGGGAGGGGCCTGCTCCAGAGACCTCCTTCCCCCTTTCAGTGTCGGGTTGACAGTGGTTTAAGGGGATACTCTGAGGGCTTCCTGCCCATGCTTCAGTGCATGGTAAACAGTCAGAGCAGGGACATGGTATTCGGGCCTGTTGCATCCTTTCGGTATAAGGATGGCCGTGGAATTAGGAACCTGCTCCAGATGCTTCCCACCCCCATTACTTGAAGGGAGAGCCATGGGTCAAGGCCTCCCTGCCGGTTGTGTAGAGGCGATCAAGGCCTTATCTGAAGGCCTTCGGCCCTCATTTTAGAGCAGAATCAGCAGTGGGTTAGTGGCCTGCTTCTAGCTTATATAGGTTCCTGCATTCAAATGTGCAGAAGGGAACATTTCAGGCCAATTATGAAATCATGGAAATGGGGTGGGGGCCAGGACAAGAAAGAATAGCGCACTTTATACTTACTTCATGCCGGCCCCTTTGCAATTCCTCAAAGCTAGCCAGTTCAGACTGAAATGGAGAAAGGCTCTTTTTGTTTGCAGACACACAGCCCCTCCATACGACTAATGAGATGCACTGACATCAAACATGTTTGGGGCCATCTTTGAACCAGGCGGCGCTCCTCTTGCCTGACTCGATTCAGTTTGCCGCCATGTGTTTTCCACTTTATGGATGCGTCCATTCCACCGTTAAAACACCCCTCCTGTTGTACATTCTGATGGAGGTGAACTTGTGGGCTATAGGGTTTCCTCCATAGTCCACACGTCATTTCACAAAGATATTTATGTTGCGTTCCCTAGGGTAGTTGCCCTAAGGCTTCTATGCACATAAGGCAAGTTTGGTGCATTCAACTTAGGAAACGGCTTGCTCCTCTTTCTACTGCAATTCTTTGCGGTAACGCGTGCTCCCAAACATTGCAACTGAAAGGGTATGATCCATTCTGAGGCGCCATTATTGGCCAATCCCACTGAGGTCACCATGATGGGGCGGGGACGGACTTCTATGACTCTTCTCTCACCCCCTAAAATAGTATTGGGATTTGTCAGTAGAGGCATACAAGATTTGCTTCTTGGTCCATTGCGATGGTCAGATAGCACAGTGAGTAGAGCGCTCGCTTTGACATCTGTGCAGAGCCTGCTGACAGGTTGAATCCCAGCAGGACCAAACTCAGCCTTTCATCCTTCTGAGGTCAACAAATGAGCACCACACACTGTGGGTAATAATAAGCAGTGCTCAGATGCCTGAGTGTTCGTAGTGCTAGAGAAATGCAAAATTATTATTACGCAAAAAGGCAACCTGACCCCGTCTTTCATATCGGTATATTTTTAAAGAAACTGTGATTTAACAGGCCATGCACATGGCAGCGGCGTGCGGTATAAATTGCAATAACGTAACATAACATCACTGATTTTCTCAACAGATTATTATCTCGATGAGAACTATCACAATTTCCTGTCTACAAGCAGCCTGATTATTTAATCCTCGTGTGAAGAGGATGCCTTTGGTCACGGCATTTGCCCCGCAGTGACCAAAAGCATCGACTGGGCCTCGTCCTGCTGTTTCGGATTCGTATTTTACCCAAGCAACCCTACAATGGCATCCCTAGCCTGATGAAAGCCTTATCACACTGCTGGCCCTGGTCAGGTGGAAAGCCCTTCTCTGCCTCAGGTGATTTACCCTTCTCACCACCGACTCACACTTGGTGGCACTTAGTCCCTCTATTCCCCTTTGGGGTGCACCTGTTCTGGTTTTACCTATTATGACCGCCCTCACTGAAGCAGGTTTTTAGCCCAATGTGCAGACCTCCATTCGCCTCCAAACTGGAGTGGCCTTTTTATCCTTGTAGGATACGAGTAGTATCTTGAGTTGCCTGTTTTCTGGCCCCTAGCATTCAGCTGACCCTAGTGTTGAATTGCTACTTGGTTGACCGTAGTGACAAGATGTAGGAACATGAACACACACAGATCAAGCCCACAGGCCTTTGTTCCAGGAAATGGACAATACCAACAGCAGTGACAGGCTTTATGTGGGCCCCTACAATGCAGGGGTACACCCCTATTTTGAGGCCTCTGCTTGGCCGAAGGCCATTGTGTATTTTTGGCTGGCTGAAATACCAAAGGGCACATATCACCCTTTTGTTTATGTTTGACCATATGGTCATAGGTTTGAATCCTGGTTGGTCTACTCAGCCCTTCATCCTTCTGAAGTCGATAAAATTAGTACCATTGAAAAATATACATATAACTGCAAGATACCCAAGTTAGGGCTGGGCAAGATGTTGAGTTTTGGGGATATATCGATATATTTTAAATATCGATAGAGGATGTGGCAATATCGTTAACATCGAGATAGCTATATACATTATTACGTCTACAATTTTTAACTTGTATTTTGATATTTACACAGCTGTGTGTATTCTCAAACAGGAAGAGGAACCCTGTATTTGCACTTTATTTTGATCAGTGTCTTATAAATGAAGGTGTTTGTGACATAGGTGATGGCTTACAACGGAGCATTTAACCCACATAAACATGTCGAGATATATCGGGATAGAGCCCAAATCATATAGAGATATGACTTGTGGTCCATATCGCCCAGCCCTAGCCCCAGGGATGAATGTTGCCATCTGCAAGTCATGTTAGGTGTCATGCGTCTGGTGACAAGTGTTGACAGGTGTGTTATTTCTCCTAGTCAGCCCCCTCACACACCCTCATTCCATCCCTCAGAAACACAGATTGTTTTAGTTGAAATGCTGACGACTGTTTCTTTTTCATAGCACACTCAGCTCTGGCCTCATTCTGCACCGTGTGAAAAGGCTGACCGCCTACTACCTCCACTCCGACCTGTGCGCAGAGACTCCCCGAGGATTCATTCCACATCAGCTCTGATGACATCTGCATTTAATAAAGCATAATGCTCCAACCATGGCCCAGAACAAGCGTGTAGGGAATTCATTCGTCCTAGTGCTGTCTCATGCAGTGAGAGCAGCACAGCCTAAAGCGGAATGTGCAGTTCCAGGTCCGCCTCCCGCGCCACTGCACTGTTGTCTCCTGGTCACATAGTGAGTTAAGACCTTGCACCACGGGTGTCAGCTCAGCTGAAGGATACAGTTTCAAGTCCCTCCGGGCAGGCTCACCTATAGGGCTATAGGGCAATGCCCGAAGTGCAGGTCCAACATGCTAATGTGGACCGTTTAGGGTCAAAGTAGGCCAGTTTTTTGTCTAAAGTGGGCCAGTATGATGAGCTACTTAATTGTGCGGGTAGTAGTTTTGGCCGGTGTTAATGAACACATATTCTTTAAAATTCACAATTTGCAAAAGGCTACCAAAATCTCCCTTTGGGTACTACAAACAGTCTGCCATAAAAAGAACAAAATGCCATTTGCAACTGTGGGCCACTTTTTCATTAGTGTCTGAGCTAATTTTGCACCCCAGTCCGACCCTCATTGTAGGGTTGTTCAGTCCTTTAGCCTTCCAGGGGTCGATGACTTTATCAGTATTAAAGTTAATGACAATAGCACCTAAATGACAGGGATTAGAAGTGGGACAAATGTGGAAGGGGGCACTACATTTAACCATGATGGTATTGCTGTAACCTAAAATATTCTGGGATCAATATGCAAAATGAAAGAATGCCAGGTTTGGAGAAGTACACCTTTTCCCACCTTTGTCAGTAACTGGCACCAACCCTGCTTAGCCTCAAAGTGAGGATGGTGCGGGCCCCCTCAGGCCATGTTGCTCTAAGTGGGCTTGTAACTTTGCCTACGTAATTAGGCACGATGGACGGAGGGGGCTGGCATTTTCTTCGTTTTGGAGCTAAGCAGGGTCGGTCCTGGTTACTGCATGTATGGGAGACCTGGGTCGCCAATGATCTTTCACCCCCGATGTCACTGCAGCTGTAAACATATCTATTTGTTGCATTATGTATAAAAGATGTCAGGCTTTGAGAACTTCCAATATTTTTAGCTAATGCCCTGTGCGATTACATTATTTGCTAAGGATCACACACTTTGGTCAAGCAGCGTGCTACAAGGCCCTTGTTTTATGACTGGTCTCTTGGTGACTGTTGTGATACATCACACAACCCCAACTAACCACATTTAAGCAGCACGTAAAGGCAAAAAAATGACCAGCTGCAAAATAGCATATGCCCAGGTTCTTTTGACCCATAGCGAAAATCAAAAGCTGGCACCCTACCTGAATATGTGTACAGTAACTGAACATATATCTTAAAGTGAAATATACAAATGTAGTTCAATGCACCTATTCCTTACAAGAAAGTACACAAGACAAAATACCATTGGACGTCTATAAAAGTAATGAACACCAGAAAAATAACCTGAGAGAGGTAATCTTCCAATAAATATGCTGGCAAAGTATAAAAGGTGCTCACCTTGTAAACCCAGCAATCTGTAGTGAAACATTCCATTGAAAACAAAATCTCAATTCGAAACAAGTGCTTGTGGTCTTGTGGGTAAGCGTTTGCACTGGGAACATGATAACCTGAGTAGAATCCTGGTATCCAAATACTCGAGCAAGCTTGCCAACCTCAAGGGGTTGCGTCCACCCTCTGAAAAAAAAGTTACTCTGTACACCCACATGTGTCCTTTACTGGTGCCCTGAAAGGCAGCCACCAACAGGGGAAAATAACTGCACCAGTGTCCAGGATTGCAAACTCTCTTGCCACATTGTGGGCAAATACTAATGACTTACTTACCCCCTCATCATTTCCCATCCTCACACCCACGTCCGGCTTTCAACAATACTCTGCTTTATAAAGCTATCTTGAAAGGTATACATACCATAGTGTCACTCAAATCTATAAATCCTTATAGAAGTATGTTAGGAAAAAAGTGTACAATTGTGGCATCATTCCTCCCACCTTGACTGCAAGACTACAAATCTGGGGCATACAATCGAAGCAACAAATCTGGGATTCATCTTCGATTCCACTCTCTCCTTCTCGGCTCACATCGCGGACATCTCAAATAAGTCCCACTACCAACTGCACCTACTCAGATGTGTTCTACCTTTTCTCACTTCCCCCAGAGGCTCACCATCTCCAGAGCCCTGGTCCTCTCTAGGCTGGACTACTACAACAGCCTCTTTCCTTACCTGCCCTCTTCTACCCTCTGTCGTCTTCAACTCATCCAGAACAGAACCGTAAGACTTATCCCTGCCCTCAAGCCCAGGGACCGCATTTCTCCAGCAGTAAAATCCCTTCACTTGCTCCCCATGGCTGCAAGGATTAAGTACAAGACCCTTTGCATTGTCCACAAGGCTTTCTTGGATCTGGGCCCACTCTATCTGTAACGCTCTCTTCCTAAATACTCTCCTTCCCGAGCCCTCTGCTTGTCTTCCTCGTACTCTCTGCGGGTGAGCCGCTTTTCCAAGCAGAGACCTGGGGGGGGGGGAGAGATCTTTATCCACTGCAGGTGCCTCCCCCTGGAACAGCCTCCCTGCCTCTCTCTGTCTTGAGCCGGATCTCCTTAAGTTCCGGAAACTGCTGAAGACTTTCCTCTTTGCCTTCCCCTTCTCTCCCCCTTGCCCCTGCTAACCACCTCTTCCTGCTCTCTTGCTCTGTCTCCTCTACATCTGCTCAGTTGCGCTGACTGGCTGCCTGGTGTACCTTCAGAGCCTCACAGGTCCAAAGATTTCCTCTCCAGTCTCCTGCACTTGCCCCTGGGCCTTCCACTTGCCGCAGCACTACTGCACTTTGGTTATGACCCATGAGAATGGTATCTCTGCACCTAACCCATGTTGTGACGGAACAGGGCACACTTGGTCCCTATAGCCCCCCCCCACCTGTTCTGTTCACCTGCATAATCTGAATGTACTATGCCTAGTAAGATTGTTTGTCTTTTCTTCCCTATGTCTTCCCCTCCCATGCATAGATGTGCTTCGAAACACTTGTGTATAAGTGCATATTAAATAAACAATCAATCAATCAAATACCAGAATCAGCACGGGACTGTGGACTGACTCCCATCCATGCAGTAACCGTAACTTAGTGCACATTTTTCTAAGTGGTCTTGTAAGGTGGGCTCATTTATTAGGCAATATGGCCTTAGGGGGGGATCCCTTCTTTGTTTTGAGCTAAGCAGGCTTCGTCCCAGTTACTGCAGTTATGGGAACCTCACTGTTGCTTTAAAAATATCTATTTTTGTGATTATAATAAAATATGCTTTCCATGCCCTCATCTGTGCCAGCTTCCCCCATTCCCCAGATGGCCTCCTGCCCTCTCCCTTTCCCCCCACAACACACACTGTTTCTGTGATGCAGTTTGTTTTGAGATTTCGGCTATTCACGGATATAGCCAAGGCTACAGAAAGCTTTGTGTTGCAAACTCAGTCCCTGTCACCCTTCAACTCCCAAATGTAACTTGGTGCCCTCTAGCCTGATGCCATTTGCATGTTTTGTGACCTGCAAATAGCTTTTTTCCCTGCGTTTAATTTTCCCATATCCTCGGCTATAACCTTGAATATCTGTTGCATTGAGAGAAAAACAAGATGGCAGCTTTTTCATTTCTGAAAACCATGATCCTGCAATGCACCATGGGAGATTTAACTAGCCATTTTTGAGAAGGGGGCACCCACTCCTCCATCAAATATTTAAATAACTACTGCATAGAATGATCCCAATCCAGGAATGGATTGCGAGTCAACGCTTCATGCCCAAGTTGTTTTCGATCTGGTGCAAATCCGTCCAGCGTTTTGGGCTGTGCGCTTTGGCAAACATTGACCTTGCTTGTCTATGGACGAATGAATAGGAAGTAGTCTGCAACTTTGCAAAAATAAATTCTGTTGTTTCCTTAATAACTTTCTTATTTGTTAATGTATCTTTACAAAGCTTTGCAGTCTGGGGATGCAGGGGGCTGTGAGTACCTAATAACTTTCGACATTTCAGTCAAAGCCGTTTCTTGAATCAAAAGTTATTAACAATAGAATTCTAAATGGTTCCTAGGGGAGTCCGACTCACCTTAACTATAGGGCGGTAATAATATGGGGGTTGGCAGGGCTGAGGGTGAGGTATGGGGGAACTGGGCTTACCCCCATTATAAAACAGAACAAAATATATGAATAAAACAACAGTGAATTTTCAGTGGTGAAACAGTACACTTTGCATATTTCAGGGATGAAACCTCATAGACCCATACCAGCCTTCACTGAATCCCAGGCAGGGCAGGCCAATGTTAAAGACAGCTTTGAGGACAATACAAAGTGGTTTGAACATAAATGTCTGCTCGATGGTAAAACTAGAGAAGAGCCTTTACAGTTAGTGTCATGGTGTCTTATTTTTGCTGCCGTATTTTGCAGGCGATGCATTTGTTGAATGAGGTATTTACTCAGTTGCATGTAGGTGGTATTGCAAGACCAGGGGTCTGCAACCTTTGGCTCGCCAGATGTTTTGGACTAAAACTTCCAGCATCCCTAGCCAGCATTGTCAATGGTGAGGGATGATGGGAGTTGTAGTCCAGCACATCTGGAGAGCGACCAACCAACTAAACACCAGCGCATGGGTAGTCACAATCGTCTGTGGCGTCATCTTGGCCACGTGGTACTCAAATGTTATTTACGTTGTGTTCAACCGCATTGACAAGTGTATACATTATACAACAGGTTAATATTTAACTTCCGTTCACCAACCTCATACGCATGTTACTACATCAGTGTCTGCTTGGCGTAATGGAGATTTATTATTCTTGCTTGCATTAATCGGGCAGATCTATGCCATATATCAGTGGGTTATTTATTTCTTCTGATCTTCCCTTTAGTTGGATGTGGGTTATTATAATTATAATTGTTCTTTTAAAAAGTACTTAATACCAGAGATTGGTTTCTAAGCACGGGATCAGGATTCAAACCTGTGTTGCGCTGCGTTGTCTTGCTTCCAAGACAAACATGTTGCCCCTGAGCTATCCCCCTGAGTCAAACAGCTGCTGCTGATCTCTGTAGACTCTGTACAATTATATCAAAATAAAATGTACTATTATGAGCTACCGTCTAGTAAGCAATATTGTCCTCACTTAATTCCTTTCATACTCTGCACTGTAAGATCAAATACTCTCCTGCACACCCGGCAGACTCTCTTGGCAAGTAGACTTACCATAAGTAGCCAATCCTTGCTCTGTGAGTAGGGGTTACTTCTGTTGACCCTTGGTGTATTTGTTTGTTTATTTTGTTTATTATTTATATCGCGCACCGAACCCTGAGGTAACTGGGTGCTGGAAAACCTTGTGAATTACATACGTGGAAAAAAGCAAGAACACAATAGCAGTTAGGCGGACCAGTGGTTACAGGTAGGTCTGGCATTTATACAATAACATAAGAACAGGTGCATCAGGCAGACAGTGGAGGTTAGGGGTGGTAGCAATATACAGCCGAAAGGGTTCTCATGGGAGTGGCTTGTTGCTCAACCATTTTTTTCCCAGTGTATGAGCACTTCCTAGAATTATGAAAGGACAGCCGATCAGGACATGCAATACATAACACGCTTAATTGCCTTGTTCAAAGTCAAATGTGGACTAAATACCTAAAAACAAGATGGTGTGGAAATTGTAGGTTTGTTGCCTTGCGTTGACTGCAATTACTTTTAAAGGGGATTAAATTAGCTATCTCTCACAGCTGCATCTTATATCAAGAACTCTATATGCAATTCATAATCATCCCTGATGCCACCATATTTTTTTTCTCCATAGTTCCTCTTGTACTGAAGAGTTGTGCAGAGTTTATTGAGACCCACGGAGTTGTTGATGGCATCTATCGTCTCTCGGGAGTAACATCAAACATTCAGAAACTGAGGTAAGTAGCGCGGCTGAACATCTAGCCACAATGCCGCAGTGCAGTGTAACTGATTGAAAACATTGACAATGATACTTCGAGCCCCACTGGAGCGCCACTGACAGTTACTAAAACAAATGGGCACTTGTTCAATATGTATGATATGGTTTTGCACAAATTATGATATGTTTTAATTTACCAAATACTGAGAAGGATGAATACTTTTCCTGACTCCCTCGGGAACCCAAATGGAGGAAAAGGGGGTTTTCAATATTTTACATGCATGAGCTAAAATCCCTTGCTCGCGCAATATGCTTAGTCTGTGAGTGGGTCAGTGTTGGTGCAGATTAATGCTTGTTTCCACAGGTTCTAATGTTATGTAACACACCCGCACCCACTTCTCGGACTTTGAAAGGGTTTTAGGGGATTTCCTATATTATTTACTTCCCAAATACCCATTTATCATTCTGCGGGCAAAAAGCCTAGGTGTGGGAGTTGAGCTTTGCAGTAAACGTATTTGTGTTGGGACAGGTTTTGATGCAAACCCATCTGTTGCTCTTGGAGGTTTTCCAAGTATGTACACCACCAGAGCACTATTTCCCTTGCCCGTGGGTCCGTTTATAGAGAAAATAAGTTTGTGTTTCAAGACCATTCTCTCCATTCTGGGCTCGAAGACTGTCCTGAAAAAAGTTCAGTGATGTAGAAAGAGCAGGTTTTCCAGTAAAATTCGTTGTTTTCTAAAAGCAATCTGGGTTTCTCCTCACTGCTACCTGATAAATCTAGCTGGGCAACTGCAGTTCAGGGAAGCGGTTATAAAAGCGTTTTTTTATATACAGATTATTCCCAGAAGAGCCCAGTGACCGCTTAAGAGGGGCCTAGTCCCCACAACAATCCAGGAATCCTCAATGGTTTACTTTCGGCACACAATGACTTCTCGCGCAACAGCTTAACGGCTGTATCCTCGGCACAGAACTGGCTCCTGGAAGCCACCCTATGTTTGAAGTGTATCAGTGTCACCCTCTTATGCCTAACATGGAAGTTGCCTGTCAGTGCCGCTCTTTGGGTACACTGGTGCTTACATTGCTGGCTTGCAGCCTAAAAGATTCCCAAACCACTCCTCTGTGCTGTGAGGTTTAGTTTAGTTTAGTTTCTTTATTTGTACCGCGCACCGAACCCTCAGGTAACTCAGCGCTTAAAGCTTCTACAGATGTTGCAGAATTTTGCTCCCAATATCCCATAGGACTCCACAGGAATGGGGACCACGGAAGCACCGGCACCGTAATTAACGGTGCCGGTGCTTCCATGACAGTTTGCCTACCGTGGCTGCTGTGTCTGGCAGGGTCTGCCCTGTTGGGCACAGCGGCTCCGGCAGGCAGACTCGTTGTGTGCCGGTCCAGAAAGAACGGTGCCGGTAGGCTTGCCGGCACCGTTGTTTCCGGACCGGCACACTTGTAATGAGGCCCATGGGCCTCATTAGGAGTTTGGTGGTATTTCCGACAGAAACACTGCCAGTCTCCTTTACCATTACTTCCAGATATCAAGTGGAGAAATGACAGCGTTAATCCCCGTTCTTGATTCCATAGGTCTCCATGAAGCTTTTGGAGGAGCTATGGCAGTGGGTAATTCCACCTGCAATAATTCCTCCAGTTTTGGGTGATAACGAGGAGGTAATGCATGATGCTGGAGGTCCCTCCTCCACTTCACCAGCAAACGTGGAGTTTGGCGGTGCAGGAGTGTGGCATTAACATGGCGGTAGCTCTTTGACACTTTTCACACACAGCCAAACTCATAATGAGGCCCACCATGTACAGTTGTTGGCACCATGGTGCCCGGCAATGTTGCATTAGGAAGATTGGAGGTTTGCAGCAAAGCGGAAGGAAGTGAACTTAAGATCATCCTTGACGTCAGCTGAGGTTTCCTGCTGAGGCAGTGTTGTCAAGAATACCCATAGGTGATCAGGCTTGAACTGACATATGGGTTAAGAGGACCACGCCAGAAATGCCGGTTCAACCTGATAGTGTAGACCAGTTTGTTAAGTCCAAATGGGCCAGTTTGATGAGTTACTGCAATGTACAGCTTCTAGTTTTGACCTGTGTTACTGAACAAATAGTTTTTTAAATGCACAATCTTAAACACATTTTGATGCAATATAATGTGCATTTGTATAGCGCCTTTCACCATTGGTATGGTCTCAATGCACTAAAGGTTGAACAGTATTACTCAAATAGTCTGTCACAAAAGTAATGAATTGCAATTTGAGACTGTGGGCCAACTTTTCATTGGTGCCCGAGACTTTTGCATACCCCATTCCGACCCCTTAGGTGATCACTTCTTTTTTCCCCCTAGTATTTTTCCTGTATTTTATCATCACTAAATTCTTTACCGTTTATAGTAAAGACAAACACTTACCAAATGGAACAACACATTATTTTCAGTCTGCATGTAATAATGGCCTCACAAAAATGTCTCCTGACAAAAAAGTTGCCTTTTTTTGCGGAGACATTATTACATTGAACATGCAGGGGAAACCTTGCAACCCCCCATTTTTGTCTTTTTTTAAGAAGCGGAGCAGGGGAGTTCCCTGCAACCCATCCGCATAGATAATGTCACTATGTATACTGTTGCCAATGGCTTTTCCCGGCGACCTTATCTATGGGGACATTATGTATGGGGACATTATTACCTGATACCATTTTTTCCAAAGGATATATAAGGTGAAGGGGAAACAGAAGATGTGTTGAAGGAAAGGTCAAGTCGGAGACACGGCTCTTACAGGGAGACCGGAAGAGTTCTAGACTCGGCGGGCCAACCATTGAGAGAGACATAGGTTCCAAACATTCAGGGCCCCACTTAAGGGAGCCTGGCCCTGAGAGTTTGATGCAATACCCTTAGACTGGTCATGCACACATGTAGGAAGCCCCTCCCCTGAAGAGCTTTAAAGACTCTGCAGTCTAGTTTAAATCCATGTGGAAGGCAACAGGTAGTCGTTACACAAATCGAAGTGAGAGACTCGTCGCCGCAACTGAAACGGGTAACAGGTGAATTTAGCCTGGGAATATTTCCGTTGCTAACAAAACACAGAAATACACTTGCACACCCGATTGTCAGTAAAATTTACAAAAAAATTCTCTTTTTGACTAATGTTCAATGGAATACTTTAACAAAATTTGAGGTGCAGGGGAGAAAGACTCAGCCTTGGTATCTAGGCTGGAATATACTAGGGAACAAAGAAATCCAAATTTTGGAAAGCTACGTCCCTGCACACTTCATGAGGCAATAAGCCTAAAAGATATTATGACAAATCTATCTGATTTAAGGAAAACTTTTTACACATTCAGTGTTTCAACATTAAAGTGACAGTGTTCTGTAATCCAGTTCATTCAAAAAATGACATGCAATAATTTGGTTAGTTTAGAAAAAAAGAGGTCTTCTCCTTTTTATTATTTTCAAGTTGGCTCAACGCATTTCGAGATTCATATTCTCTTCATCAGGGGCATACATTTTCAAATATTTATTTCCACATGGATCTATAAGAAATTAATCAGACATTTATTGATGTTTGAAGGTAAGTGAAAATCAAATAACCAAGTTAAATCACTTTTTTATATCAACAAATCAGAAACAGTTTTGTTTAGATGGGCATCCTATTGCAGGTTGCACTCTGAACCCGACCTTGCTAAGCTACAATAGTTAAAAAAAGAAAGAAACTAAGTGCATGTTATTCATTAGTAACTTGCTACTATGTCACACTGCAGGATGTATAACAAGCAATGGAAGAATTGCAATTGTTTAAAGGTTCCAACACATGAAAAACCTTAAGTCTAGATAATTTGATGGATGTAATATCTTGAGACACAACAATGCCTAAGTTTGAAAAGGAAAAAGGAGAGGAGAAGGTGAACTCACCCTTCTACTAGTTCAATTGTAGAATAGGGTCCAAAGTGAGGGCAGCGGTTTCTGGTGGTGTTGTAGGTAAGTAGCTCCGTTCTCCTATGGGAGAATAAGAGCATTAATGCCTGTAATGTATGTAGGCTCAGAGGTAGCCCAATAGTGTAGGAGAAACTTACTTGAAGAGAGATTCAGAAGGCACAACAGTCCATGGCAGGGATGCGATCAGGAAGCGCTACAATACCCCCAAATCGCTGCATCCAGATCCCTTACCCTCTACATCATCTTGCCCCAGGATTCCATACGCTCCCTAATGATTGCCAGCTTTAGCATCGAACATTCAGATTTATTTTCCCGAGGCAAAACACCTCTTCACAATACCATGCATGGCAATGTTTTCCATGCCATTCGAGAGACGTTAGTCTAGTCCTTATTTTCATATTTCATTCTGAGTCTTGTAGTCCTGGATTTATAAAGGGGAAAGCCTGAACTACAAGTTATAGAATGTAAAGTTAAAACCAGGAATTGGATTAGCATTTCCCGAATGGAATTGATAATATTGGCATGTACCCAATATTAACCAGCTCCACCCCAACGGGTCATCAGCCAGTGACAGTGAACACCTAAGATCGAACCTCGAAACCATATGGACCGGGATATCTACAGTACACTTCAACTCGAACTCAACAAAAGCTGAATCCATCTTGATCAATGGAGGCAAATCCTTGAAACTATTTGGAAACACAATGTGAAACGCAAACCTTGACAACTCCTCTCCAACTCTTTCCATGACCGTCAATTCTCTCTCCTCCACATACACTTTGAAGTTATTTATCAATGAAAACATCATAGAGAATTTCCAGAGGGATTGTCACTCAGGGTATATTGAGAATACTTACAGCCTTTCTCCTCCCAAGAACGTTATCTCTATGGTTTATGTCCCACTGCTTCATCGTCATGTCCCACGTTGATGTGTGTAACATGCTCCTCGCGGGTGCCTCCAGTCCCTCTGTACATGCTGACCTTTGCCTCAGTGGTGCTGACATCAGGCCAACGCAATTTCATCAATATGGCACCCACACACTCAAGGAACTCCAACTCAGGCCCAGGCTCAGGTACAATTCAAGTGCATTACCCTGAAAGTCCTTTACAAAGGCGAACCTTGCTTCCTAAAGGTGACATTGGAGCCACACAGCTGAAATGCAAGTCTTGTGGAGGAGACCCAGAAGACCCACAAACGAAACGGTTCTCTGTCATTCCAACTCATTTACTTTTTTTGTATTTTTATTTGGGGCAGTCCCGGCCCCAAGCCCCTCTTCCCAGTTATTTACTACCTATTCCCTACATCCCCTAACCATTATATCCCCCTTCACACATTTTTCATTGTTTTTTTTGGCCAAAAATCAGCTGCAAAAAACTTCAGCGGAAAAAAATACTGGCGATGAATGAACGTTCTACCAAGAAAAGACCAAGAAACAGGCTTTCTCAGTATACAACCCAACAAGGTGGCCTCCCCTTTACTACTCCACCTGAGGTTTCTCTAGACTGTGAGCATATTCAGCAAAGATCTCAAAGCCCTCATGGACATGTTCCACTATCCTATGACCTAATCTACTACCCCCCCTCCCCGTCCTGCTCCATCCACTCACCTGTCTGTCCCCAAGCATCTAATCGATGCACACCTTCCCTCATGTATTGGAAACCTTCTTTATAATTGTGAACACCCACCTGTAACTCGCCTGCCTGCGATGTGAACTGCTATGTGTCGTGCGATACTGGACCTCGGGGAGAGGTACGCGCCACTTAAATATTTACAATCAAATCAAAAGTTTAATGTCCAAGGTTGTCATTCTGTTTGACAGATATTCTTTATATGTATTTGAAAACCAAAATCACACTATATGGTACATACGAAACATAGACGTATATGAGTCTCTTACACACTGTTGCAGCTATGCATATCTATTCTGGAGTTTATAAAACTTTATTGCACATTATTGTCATCAAAGAGTTGCAGTGAAAGAATAAGCAGGCCACGGATCAATATGTGATCAGAATGAATAACAGCCGCCCTGTGAGTGCACGATAGAATTGCCGCTTGCCGGGCCGGCATCAGTGCCTCGTATCGGCCTATGAAGGCAGTTCCCCCGGGTGCCCCGGAAGGTTCCTTCACTATCCCTCAGTTTATTACATGTGACATATTCCATGGCGGATGTCTTGCCCATGTCCTCAAGCAAATCTTCTGTCCTGAGGATGATTTGAGATTTCTAGTTCTTTAAAACAATTTGTTTTCCACCTGAGATAGCTTTCCTCACCCACTTGACCTGTCTCATAATTTTGGAATGGTCATCTTGTCGTTGAAGGTCACTAGGGTGTCAGTCATAGATGACACAAAGTTTATGCATCCCAGAATTTCGGTCCAGAGCTGTGTGATTTTAGGACACGTGTCAAACTTGAGCCGGACCACCGGAAGTTTCTGGAAGCAGCTCAAGACCTTTCTTTTCTTCTCCGCTTTCTCTCTCTCCCTCCCCTGCTGACCTACCTGTTTGCTGCCTGGCTACCCTCAGAGTCTCACTGGGTACCAGGCTCCTCCATGATCACTCCCCCCTGCATTGCCTCCCGGCCTACTGCGCATTTAGGGCTGTAACTAACCTTTACAGTCCCCTGCCTCCTTGCACTTACCCAGAGCCGCGCTGCCCTGGCTGCCCTTACTCAGAACAATGTTGCCCTGACTGCACTTTACCCTCCCTCTCCCTTACACTTCTCCCTTTCCCATCCCCTGGTTTTTTGAGCTGTCGCACTTGCCCGATCTGAATGACACAAGGTCTAGTAAGATACTTTGTCTTGTCCTCCCTCTGTCTTCCCTCCCTTGTCTTGTCACGCCTTGAAACACTTGTGTATAGGCGTGTTACAATGACATATCACATACGCGTTTGTAGGAGTCTCGCTTCCTGTTGCATTTCAAGCATCGGTCACATGGTAAGAGTTTCATTTGAAACATATTCTCAGTGGGCCATTACAGCCTATATACAATATGTTGCTGCATTGCACAGTCCTGTACACAGATATTGACTTTTGAAATGACCAAGAGTTTACTGCTCAATTTGTCATCACTCACTGTAATACCAAGTTCTCTAGCCCAGTCTCCCTTACATTTCTCAAAGTGGAGCAGGTCGTCGTTACAAATACCTGTGATGGCTGCAGAGAAGGAGCTCACGTTTCTCATTATGATTTTCTGCATAATTGATAAATTCCACATGTTTTACTTTGGGGCCATTAATTCGTTGAGTTCCTTTATTCACAGCATGAGGTTCAGATAACACCAGACTTCTGTCTTTCGGGGCACGTTTTGGGTACCTCTCTGAAAGATAGCAGTGATCTAGAAGGATTATCAATATTGGGTCATCCTCTGTATTCAGTAGGTCACACCCAACTATTTTATGTGTATTTCTGTAACCTTTCTCTAGTGAACTGGAGGTTTATCAATGGACTCCTAAAGCTCCTGCAGTGCATATTTCTGAAAACTTTCTCTTGCTATTTGCCCCGGCAGGGCATATTGCTCTAACTTTTCTCTTGCCATTTGGAGGTTTATCAGCAGAATGCTAAAGCTCCTGCAGTGTGTATTTCTGTAACCTTTCTCTTGATGTTTGGAGGTTTATCAGCAGACTCATGAAACTCCATGCAGTGTGTATTTTTGCACCTTTTGTTTGCTATTTGGAGGTTTATCAGCAGAATCCTAATGCTCCTGCGGTGTGCATTTCTGTAACCTTTCTCTTTCTATTTGGAGGTAATCAGCAGACTTCTAAAGCTCCTGCAGTGCATATTTCTGCACCCTTTCTCTTGATGTTTGGAGGTTTATCGGCAGCCTCCTGAAACCGACCGCTTGCGGTGTGTATTTCTGTACCCTTTGCTTGCTTTTTAGAGGTTGATCAGCAGAATGCTAAAGCTCCTGCAGTGTGTATTTCTGTAACCTTTCTCTTGCTTTTTGGAGGTTTATGAGCCGGATCCCAAAGCTCCCGCAGTGTGTATTTTTTGTAACCTTTCTCTTACTATTTGCAGGTTTAATAGCAAACTCCTAAAGCTCCTGCAGTTTGCAGAGGTGAGCAATGATTTTGCATTTCCACCTGCTCGTTCTATTTCCCCATTTCGATGTCTGGCCTGTTATAAGCTCCAATTTAAAAAGTATGTACCCTTACTTCAGCCTAACAACTCTCTGAACCAACCTTGAAACAAATATAGGTAGATAACAATGGATCGAGAAGATGGATCGATTCATTGTTAACAACCTATATTTGTTTCAATGTTGTTTCATAGAGTCGTTAGGCTGAAGTAAGGGTACACACTTTTTAAATTGTAGTTGAAGATCTTCATTTAGATTGTTGACACATACGAATTCCCACTTAGTAGGAAGGTCTAACACTCGATAGTGGGTTATGCCCATATGAGAATAGAGACTGTTATAAGCTCCAACCGTGCAGCGGGTTGCTCCAGAGTTATGCTTCCCGAATTTTGCTAGATACTTGGGAGACTCAACCCCTATCTGTCCTATGGGATTTGGAGCATTTTAAAGGATACTGGCGGTTTCTTTTTCTTCCACAGAAATCCCAAAAGTAGTTTGTCTATTTGTATTAATCTTCCTCTTATAACTCTGCAATGGTCGCTGACGATGGCATATGGGATTTTCGGGAGAGCTATCATTGTCATCCGATTGAAGTTGCTCTGCGGGCCTCGTAGACTTAACACTGAATCTACCTTGACCCCCAACATCCTTTTCGTGTCATTAGGAACGTTGTTCCCCAATTGTTTCATGAACTTCGTTGCGATTTGCAGGCCAAGACCTTCCTGCCTTCCTCAGGTCCCCTCAGCAGTGTTACCTTCTCCCCGTTAATTTGATACCCCTCCATGGCCAGAGATCGACTCCAGGACGGATGGTGGCGCTCGGTGAAGAGGGGCATGTCTTCCGCAGACATCCGCATTTTTATGTGTACTCGAATCTCTGAATACCTTGACTTTTTTCTTCCTCAATTTTGTAGCCAACATTTCTGAGACCCAATTAAATAGAACGGGAGACCTTGTTTTGTGCTATATGTAGGGTGGACAGACAGTATAGTCTAGTCCAGTTGGTATTATACGAAAATATCATTTAAAAAAAAACGGAATGGTGGAAATTATCAGATGTCGGCTGTACCAAAATTACGAACAGCCTAAAATGCCGAACATTTCAACCATTTGGTTTTCATTCTAGCAAACAAGGGAAGTGAGGTTTGCAGTGGTGTTCCCCAAACCCTTGTACGCTATAATGGAATCGGGGATGGTGGGGGGGACCCCGCATTCAAAACAACAAAGTTTTCGAAAAAAAGAAAACGAAAAATAAGAAAAGGACCCTGCAGCGCCAGTTCCCATTCACGTTAGTGAAGGGAACTGGCGCTGCAGGGACTCAGCGTCACACAGCGAAGTGAACCGCCAAAAGGTAAGTAAGTGGGTGGGAGGAGCGGGGTCTAGAAAACCCATTTAGCTGTGTGGTGCTTATTTCCAATACGAACATTTCGAATTCGACATTTTCGTCTTTGAAATGTTCGTATTCGAAATAATCACGTACATCCAGTCCAGGGTCCAGCAAGGTTGCCAGGGTAAACGTCAAGCAGAGGTTGAAGTTGATGAAACCGCCAGGAACCACACTGATGGATGTTGACACTTGTCAAAGTCATGTGGGTGGGATCCGTAAAAGTGGACTGGGGCCAAGAGGACAAGCAGGAATGAGGCTGGAGCGGATATGATATGATATGATAGAATATGGCATTTATGACGCGCCTTTAGACAAGTGTTTCAAAGCGCGATGAGGCAAGGGAGGGGAAACAAAGGGAAGACAGAGACAATGATCCTACTGGGTCAGGTGACATTGAGATCTCGCAGGTTCAGCTTAGGTGTTGTAGTCTGAGCAATGGGAGATCTCACTGGGATTAGCGGGCTGTCTAGGATAGGCAGAGTCAGTGATTGGATTTGGCTAAACAACACAATGGCTAGACCAAATCAATGGGTATTAAGGCCAAGCCAGCAGGGACCAAGTAGATTCTTTGGAGATAGGGGACTAGAAGAGTGGGAAGAGGGGATAGAAACTGGAAAGCACAGCAAAAGCAGTTGGGTCTCGTGCAATGGACAGGGAGAAGCCAGGAGAATAGTGACTGGACTTAACCAACAGTGGGAGGTTTGCAGGAGAACGTGGCATGCCTAGGTTGCAGAGATCACAAAATTCAATTTTAAGTGCGTTGGGAAGGAAGGAAAGGTCGACTGTGGAATAATGGTCATGATGAACATGAGAGCCTGGGTGTGGGTGAAGGTTGTGGCCATGGCGGTGAGGTAGCAGATGAGACCGCGTCTGCATGAGGGAACAGGCTAGCTCATGGGAATCCTTCTTGTGGTCTCATGCAGAAGGGATTTGACCTAGTAGTTTGGACTGGCTGCCGCTTTTGAGGTTGTCGCCGGCCTACTTTACATATGGCCGTTCCCCCGTTGCGATGGGATGGAAGGCTGAACACAGTGGTCTGAAGGGTTGCCCAGAGCAATGCCAGTGATTATGATTAGTTCAAAACCTTCTAGTTATCACTTGCCAGTTAGTCACCCCACATGAAACAGGTATGCCCAACTGTGGGTCTGGAGTCTGATGTGCCTAAAGACACAAGCTAAACCTCACTGATGCTGCCCACTGAGGCCAAAACATGTCTGAGGTTGCTTGTGCAGATGGGATGTGACCTAGACGTTTGAGTTGGACAACACCTTTTTGGGTCGTACAACGCCTCATTTTCATATGGACTTTCCCCCTTTCTGCAGTGGCCTAGCAGGATGCACAACTATGATCTGACGAGTTACCCAGAGCAGTGCCAGTGGTTATGAATAATTCAAATCCTTTCTGGTATCACTATTCAGTTTTGCAACAGCGCAGGGGACTCACCTGCCTAGCAGTCAAAGGATCTCTGTGGAGAGACCACAGCTTAGCAGAATTGGAACCAGTGTCAGCAGTGTGGGTCGCCCTGTGGTGATTTGATCTCTTATGGTTCAGAGCGGTTAAAAGAGGGCCATCATGCCAGGGCAGACAGTGACATTTAATTTGGTCCAGGCATTGGGAAGCAGAATGGGAAAGTCTGCCATTTTAGGGAGAATACGGTGCCCAATACACTAGTCGGTGTGAATCCTCTGACGGTGACACTGAGCACGCGGGCTGTCAGGGCTTTGCTTCCAGCCTGGTTCAATCACCAGGCACCTTCTACAGATCCATATCCCCTGGAGGCTTGAGGGCCACAGTAAAAAGTACAGATGTAGAGGCTGGGGGTTGAAGCCCTGTTACATGAGGGATCTAGGCTGCAATGTTCACTGCCTGATTGGCACAGGCACAGAGCTGTGAATATGAAACAAAGCACACCTGGAGGACCAGGGTCGGGCTTTGCGACAAGACCTGTACTGTAGCAGCAGAAACTAGTCCGCAGTGAAACAGACAGATTGACTGACAAGCAACCCATCAAGGTCAGCTCATTGTGGAAGTACAATGCAACCCAAACTCTCCTTCCTATATAATGAAAAACACCCCCTCGATAATGACTACCAACCATAGACGGAAACACCCAACCACCAATCAGGAACCAGAGTGAGAGTGTGCACAGCAGACTTCATGTTCGTTTTTGCGCTTTTTCTAAGTGTGCATGCTGGGGCCAACATGACAGCCCTTTGTTGCCCCTTGTGTCTCTTTCCCCATGTGCACTTTGCCACGCTCCTCCAGACCCGCACAAAGTCTGGCAGTTATAAATCTCTAACACACACTGGGCCTCATTACACGGTAGGAGGTAGCCATGGTGCCACTAGCACCATGGCTACCCCCTTACCGCATTCCGGGTCCGGGTTCCCGAAAAAGGGACTTACCGGGTCATTCCAACCTTGGAAGACCCGGTAAATCCACATTCCGGGAACCATTCCCCATTCCCATTCGAGCCCCCATAGGGCTCAATGGGGATGGAGCTAATAACGGTACCGCAATTTGCGGTACCGTTATTAGCTCTGAAGTCCCTTAACGGGTCCCATCCATAATGCCTTGTAAAACCAGGCATTGCGGAAGGGACCCGCTAAGGGACCTCGGAATAGGGTGGTAAGGGATTACCGGTTATGATGTCACAGGAGTCCTCTTCTTTGATGTTATCATTGATATCCTTTAGACATGATTCAAGCTGTTCCATATGTATGTTGTTAACATTCCTTTGGACTACTTTCATCGGTGGGTTTGGAATATTATCTCTAGGTGATGGAGGGGTGATCAGGAAGGTGACACTAAAATGATTGGACCAGATACATGGTTCTGTCTTGTAATCATGTGTATCTAGGTTATTGGTCAATATACAGTCTAGTTGTGCCTGTTTTCCATTGTGGGTTCTCTATTGATGACGTGGAAATCTATATTTTTCAATAGGATTTCTAGATTAATAGCATCTTTGTCTTTTGGATTGCCATACCATCTATCGAGATCGCCGACATCTAGCGTGGCAGAATTTGGACCTTTAAGGAGGTTAAGGAGGTGGGTAAACTCTTCATTAAAGTCTGGAGTAGTAGAAGGTGGTCTATAAACTACTATCAGATTTAGGCAGCTATTTTCAGAGAGAAGTGTTTTAAATGGAGAATGACGTAGATTTGCCTGGGAAAAGAGGGATGGCACATCTTGCAATTACTGCCACTCCTCCTCCTTAGCCAGATTCTCTGTTGGCAAAATGGACACATAATCTTCAGGGACTGTGATATCGCATGTGGGGCCTATTGGTTCTTTGAGCCATGTCTCAGTGATACAAAAAATATCTGTCACTGCAGTCATGAATGCAGCAATAACAGACCGGGGAACCTGATAGAGATGGGCCCAGGAGGCATAGAGGATGCAGGCAAGAACCCACAACGACTATGCAAGCAGCATGGGGGCTGTCCAGAGCATTCACAAACACCCGGGGTGTCCCCAATGCCCCAATGCTTGGAGCATTGCTAAAGGAAACCTGCAAAGGAATGGGAGGGATGATCACAGGAGCTGTTCTGATGCTGGGGATGGTGGTAAGGGCATAGGTGATTGGTCGCACAAGGCCCATGGCGGGTCTTAGAACTGAGGAAGGAGGGAAGTGAAACTGGGTAAACCCACAAGGAAAAACAGAGTTGGCAGGTTGTGTCAGGTGGTCCGGTAAGGTGCCTTGGAGCTCAACACAGTCGCCATTACAGCAGAAAAACAGTACCGCAGTCCCACCATTTCATGAATATTTACTGGAACAAGACCCCAGATTTATTCAGTTCAGCGCTAAGGCAATCTGTCCTTGAGTCTGGTAGGTTGATGTGCAGAGAATAGCCAATGTGCTCGTGGAGCAGTCTTTCCCGCCACCATCCTTTCGCATTGTGAAGCAATCCTAAACACCAAAAAACGTCAGTAATAAGGTGAATGCTTTGCCTCCACTTATTGTGTGTCACTTTGCTTCCAGTAGCACAGCGGTATGCATAAAAAAACCCGTTTAGCCGTCCACTGAAAATGCAAAGCAACCCCTATTTCCTGTAAAGAAAGCAAGGAATACAGGTTCGAACAATACAATAGTGTGCCCCTAGTGGTGCCTTTATGTCACTGCAAGAAAAAATGTATGGTCTCAAAATTATGGCAATAAATGGAGATAGGCTACCTCAGCAAATCAAATCTATGTGAGCACTGCGCCACCCGTAACTGCGCCGATGAAAATGTCGACACCAATTATGGCACAGCGCAGTGATCAAATAGATCACTTTGCCCGCATCCCCCATCCCGCATTCCCCTTCCTGAACCCCCACCACCCAACCCCACTTACATTTAAGGCGGCACACTTCTGTGTTCCGCCTACACTCCTCTATCCCTGCGGCGTCACTTCCTCCCAATAACGTGGGTCAGAGCTGACGCAGCAGGGTGCTTTTTTGTTTTTTTCACTGTCTTGTCCCCCGCTTACCACAAAGTTAAATGGGGGACACTCCCGCAACCCATTTCTCCTGTTACTGCGCTCAAGGAGCGCGGGAGACACCCAAGCAACCCCCTGCTTAGGTGCAGTCGTGGGAGTCAGTATTTTGTGCACCCCCAAAAGTCGCAGTGACTGCGGGGTGCACAAAAAAAAGACATTTCAGTACGATTCCAGCAAATCAATCCCCAACTGACTTGGCTTGCTGAACAAACATACAAGACCATGTTAAAATGTGATTGGTAGAAATAAGGGGCTGATGGCTCAAGAGGCATCGCTATCTCAGAAAACTATGCATGATAGTGGGTGTCAGATAGTGAGAGCATGCAGGAAGATGCTCAGCTACAGTGAGGAAGAGGCAAGATTGCACCTCGTATATGATTTGACCAGAAAACCAACCGACCAAATTCCAATTCAAAGACCAGCTCCAGGAGTGAGGTAACTCCTATACACGGGTCACGTGTCTGTTACAAAGCCTGTTTTTGGGGCTGTCCCTTCTGACAGTTGGCTTGGAATTCCCAGATCATATACCTAGGATTTATAGCGGGCACCTCTAATGCGCTACCTGACCATTCGGGCCTCAACGCTTCAACGGCTTCCCAGACACATCTCGGGGGCCATCGCACAACCATGTTTCCGCTAATCCCCGTACGGCTTCCACGGTAGTAGAGTACACCTCCACTGGAAAATGCTCACGTCTCTGAGCTTTCTTGCTTTGCCTCTTTCTAGACCACCAGTCCACCTGATCAGCTTAGTACCATTACACAAGCAGCCCTACTTATGTAATTATATTCCCCATACATTTCTGCTTCTCCCTGCCCCATTTACATGTTTTGCTGTGTTTACCATGCTTCTTTATTCGCAGACTACAATATGGTTACCCCGGGTGGGGGGACAAGGCACCCTTTTCTCTGTCAACACTTCAACGCCATAAGAGCGCCACGGTGGTGATTGGTGCAGTAGAACAGCACCACAGCATAACCTGACATGCAGCAATAAGTATGGCGGAAGTGAGATACAACGACAAGCCTTCAGCGGAGCTTCTTAATGTGGAAAACTGGTCTGCCACTGTCTGCCAAGTGTCTAGCTCAGAGCTGGAGTCAATGAGAGCAATGTGCTTTACCCGTTAGCAATTCATGTGTGCCGTAGCCATGAAGCTAATTAGTGATAGACGTGTGACATAGCCATGAAGGTACTTGAAGGATCTGCTCAAAGTCTCCCGGATCCAAATTGAAAAGATTGACTTATGAATGCGGGACCTGCCAATTGGTTGTAAAGTTTTTCACCAGACTCTATGGGCTGGATTTTGCAAAGAATATTCTGTCAGCGATAGCCAGACATCTTTTAGTAGCTTAGGAAAGCGATCCGAAGGCGATCCAAAGGCGGGACCCTCCCACAACGAATGCAGGAGCCCAGAATTACCTTGCTTCAAAAATAAGGCACATATCTGAAAAAGATAATTCTAATATTTGCTAAAATAATTCCCAGCAGGCTAACTACCATACCCAATATGTCAAGACCAGCCTGTATTTGTATGGAGTAGGGCCTTCATACGTGACCCTAGATCACTATTTTGCACAATGTCACAGAGGGATCACACCATCTCATTTAGAACCACAATGGAGAAGCATTGGACATGACTTGATATTGTGGCGATGTCCCAGTAATGCGCAGGATGATACAGTCTCCCATGTATTGCACTTCTGGATTCATGAGCATGGGAGAGGTCTAGAGCAGATGCTGATGAATCCACGAGGATGAAAGCGCTTAGAAGCCTTTGCTAAGGGACCCCCGCGCCCGGTTTCTATGCGTGCATCAGCAACTGAGCATGTAGTGTCATTCTTTAGGTGGAGTCGCACAGACTGCATGCATGGATCTATAGAAAGGCAGTGCTGCACTTCAGCTGGTCACCCAGAAACCATGAGATGCTGCAAATATTCAGGGATAAGAGATAAGTTATGCTAGATCTTGTTAGAGCATTTCTCAGCAGGGCCCACTTTTATGGGAAGCCAGTCCTACAAGTTTGCGAAACATGTCCTCTCATGTAGTTATTTTAACGTTTTGAAGCATTGATATTGAATCAATAAAATAAACCAGCATTCCAATAGCATTCTTCTGCTACACAGACGGTTCAGCCTCCAGGGCTAAGAGGCCAACTTGTTGGTGTATGAGCCCTTTACAAGACCTGGGTCCACGGCCGGCCTCAGCACTGCCAGCTCCAGGGGCGAGTCAATAAATGTTGGTGCCCCCACTCCCTTGCCCCGCGTCCTTAGGGCAGCGGAGGTGGGAGCGCCAAATTAAATAGAGCACCGTATTTAATCAAGTGATTAACCCCCGGTCCGTAATGGAGCGGGGAGTTAATCGCTTTAATAGAGCTGCGGCTGTCAAACCAGCACGGGGCTGCCTTTCAAAGGGTGCCCCATGCTGGTTTGACAGTGATGCCCTACTGTGATAAAATGCACCCTGCTCTCTCTGAGAGTGGGCCACATTTCCATTCAATGGGATGCCTGCCGCGCCTTCACCCGCCGTGCAATCTCTGGGGAGCCCTTGAAAGACTCCCCCGAGCTGACATGGCAGGGGGCTAATGGCAGGGTGCCCCATGCTGGTTTGACAGCGATGCCCTATTGTGATAAAATGCACCCTGCTCTCTCTCTGAGAGTGGACCACATTTCCATTCAATGGGATGCCTGCCGCGCCTTCACCCGCTGCGCAATCTCTGGGGAGCCCTTGAAAGACTCCCCCGAGCTGGCACGGCAGGGGGCTAATGGCAGGGTGCCCCATGCTGGTTTGACAGCGATGCCCTATTGTGATAAAATGCACCCTGCTCTCTCTGAGAGTGGGCCACATTTCCATTCAATGGGATGCCTGCAGCGCCTTCACCCGCCGCGCAGTCTCTGGGGAGCCCTTGAAAGACTCCTCCGAGCTGGCATGGCAAGGGGCTAATGGCAGGGTGCCCCATGCTGGTTTGACAGCGATGACCTATTGTGATAAAATGCACCCTGCTCTCTCTGAGAGTGGGCCACATTTCCATTCAATGGGATGCCTGCCGTGCCTTCACCCACCGCGCAATCTCTGGGGAGCCCTTGAAAGACTCCCCCGAGCTGGCATGGCAGGGGGCTAATGGCAGGGTGCCCCATGCTGGTTTGACAGCGATGCCCTATTGTGCTAAAATGCACCCTGCTCTCTCTCTGAGAGTGGGCCACATTTCCATTCAATGGGATGCCTGCTGCGCCTTCACCCGCCACGCAAGCTCTGGGGAGCCCTTGAAATGCTCCCCCGAGCTGGCATGGCAGGGGGCTAATGGCAGGGCGCTCCTGGTGGTCGCCCGGGCAGCCCTGCCTTAAGGCCGGCCCTGCCTTAGTGGCTTTAAGGGGCACCAGGAAGATATGATACTTGAGGCCGATGGAGGTGATATCAAAAAGCTTCCATACCACAGATATGTACCGTTTCTTCCCACATTTATGGCCCTGTTTGAACACTAGACAAGAATTATTTTAAAACCTGCCTGGGCGATTCATCTGGGGAACTAAAATTGCGAGATTATAGAGGAAATCCCAATAATACCCTTTGCAAGGAGTGTATAGCGACAGTCCCGTCGCCCATTTTGCGGTTGAAAGAAGTGACGGATATCCACTTGACATGTTGTCAGCCCAAAGGGCAGCTGAGTAAAAGCTATACAAGAAGCGGCGTGTGCCCAAACCTTATCCGCCAATCTCCAGGTTTGACATATTGTGCTAGGTCCGTAACCTAGAATGGATGACACATATGGGTAACAGGTAGGGTGACCAGACGTCCCGGTTTTGCCTGGACTGTCCCGGAATTGGGTGCTCCATCCCCCTTTCTCAAGATTATTTTTCCATTGGAAAATGCAGAATCCCCGGGTTTTTGGTAGTAGGTCTTCATAACTGTGGGAGGATAGCTCAGCGGCAACGTGCTTGCCTTGCAAACAAGACGACACAAAGCACCACAGGTTCAATCCCTGGGTCTGTGCTTAGAAACCTTTGGGAATTAAGCAAGTTATAAATACGCAACAAAGACATATTCCTATAACAGCGCCTCGATGCCCCCGGGCTGTGTGAGCGCTTTAAAAAGGCAAATAAATAAAAATAGCTGGCAGGCAGGAATGCACAATCTCAGACAGAAGAAATGCTGTGTTTTACGAAATAAGATAGTCATAGTTTGTGAAAATAATAGGTGGTTAGTCCACCAGTAACACTTAAACCTCCAGGCGTATATACAACATGGCCGCCTAGGCCTAGGGCAGCAGAATTCCAGAGGCGCAGCATTTTATTGGTTTATTTTTAATTTACAGTTTCTCATTTTTCAAATAGCTAGTTTTGTTTTTTTAATCTGGCGGATTCACAACTTTTGAGCTGTTAGCTGTCATTCCACTCTGACAGCAGCTAAAGTCTTTGATGTCCAAACTCTTGAATAGATGCTTGATATTTGCAAAAGCTTTATTGTTAGGGTGACTTTTTTTTTAAGCCAAAAGGAAACACTCATTAAACCCAGCGTGCTTTAGGTATTTAGTGATTCAGTCATACAACTCTCGCAGTCATATAGGACAGATAAAAAGCTCTTTGGTCATTCTTATCTTCCCAAAATGCTCTTTAATATGCAAATCAGCCAAAACCTCATTGGTTTTATTGTTGCCACTTCATATCATCTTTGATGTTCTTTCTAATCAATACACACATACAACAATCACTTGTATATTCAAATGCACAACGGGTGTTTTTGAAACCATATTAAAAATTAGGGTTTTCCCTTCAGAAAAGTAAAGGTTAAAAATTCTGCATCATTTTAAAATATTAAACACATGCCTATGCATAAGTCAAGCATGAAGGACCTCCCACAGATGGATCTAAGATGATGTTGAGAGGAAAGCACTCATTTCCCTCCCTAGCCTCAAATGTCAGAGGTCTGTGGCCACCCAAAAGGTGCAAGCATGAAATAGACCATAGAGAAGTTCAAATGGCGATGAGTAAATCTGAATGCGCAGGTGCATCAAGAAACCTGTGTAAGGATAATACCCAAAGCCATAGAAGGGTGAGGACAAAAAGTATGTGCTAAACATACACACTTTTTCACAACTGTAAAGGTGTCCCGTAAAGATATCCATTCGGCCATCTTTACGGAAGCTGCTCCGTGCTAAGCGGGTAAATGGCATCCCTGCTGGGCTTATCATACGTCTTCCATGACGTTCTGCTGCACGCTCAGTACTAAGAGGAGAATCAACTGCAAAGTATGTCACACAATGCATCACTGATACTTATAAGTCATCTTTACATTCATTGTATTTTAAATACAAGGTAGGACTTTTACTGTGAAACAGTACTTCAAACGACAGCAGGACATCTATATCAATACCCACTGATCTCAAAGTGTTCCTACGTATTGCACAGTCCAACCAACTCTACAGAGTTAATAAGCATTTCAAATGACCTTAAACGCAAGCTGGCGAGACGCTAAGCCTAAATCACGCCCACAAAGGTAATATTGTGCTGCAACGCCCAAGCCATTGCTCAGTTTTACTCTTGGAATGTTGGGTATTTTGAACAACTGCACAAACAGCAATGATGTAAACAGTATGTACCACTTCATTTGTTATAAAAGGGGCCTGCATTGTGCAGCTTCGAGGAATGCTGTTGCTTCCCAGACATGAATGTTGAGGGTCACCCTTATCCATTACTCCACCGTGAAAATGCACAGCCAAAGATTCCAAGAACCTTCTCCAAAGGTCTTTACTCTACTGAGGTGTTTATGCCCAGGCAGAGTTTACAAACCTCACTTGTGATTTTGCCATATTTTAATGGAGTTCCAGCCCAAGGGATTGGGGGTACATCGGCTGCAGCTCATAACTTGCTTTATTTCCATTTTGCCTCCTGCCAACACCAGAGCTGTAACCATTGAAAGGGGGCTTGAGTTCTTTTCATTCAACATTTTTATAAGATGTGCCTGTTTGAAGGAAGGTTTCGGTTTGATCGGGGCAAGAAAGCATGAGAATGGTATCTCATGGATCTCAGATTTCTCACTGAAGACACAATTTAAGATTAGAAGGCATGAAAATATGCGACCAACGTAATGAAGGACCCCTCACCACCACATCTTCAGTTTTATCACAGTTTAGCCACAGTGTATTGTTTTCAAAGAAAATGGATAAGACCCGTTCCTGAAGATGAGGATTGGACACTTCCTCCAGTCAGGTGAGGACCTGGCTTTCAAATGCATCGGCGTAAAATAGAAGAAGCATGAGTTCTTGCAGCGATAGACAGGTTGAAGAGGAAAGAGAAGAACCACAGGTTAGAGGTAGAACAGATGAATACAAGGGGTATCAAGAGGTTCACGTGGGAGTGATCTCGTAGAAATGAAATAACCCTGGAAAGGGCAGAGGATCAAACCCCAGAACTGCTCAAGTTGCTGAATGAGTATACCACGTTCCGTGGTACCAGACCCTGCCGAGAGGTTCAGCATTGTAGGGGCCCGAAACGCCGCCTAGGTCGCAAGTCCTCCACAGGTCTCCTAATACTCCCAGAAGGAAGGCGTCCATTCCACGACCATGGCGAGAACCCGCTTGCCTCCGGTGGAGAAGATTGTTCCACGTTGGACGTTGGATAGCCACCAGAGAGTTTCAGATCTTGGCTGGAGCAGGAAGAACAGAGAGACTTTGAATGCTGTAGACAACAGTGGGTGGCATTTCGTTTTATGGAAGTGTTTCACCAGACTTGGAAATGCAGCTCGCGGGCTGTGGACCGGACATTCAAAAATTAGGTTTCCTAATTCAAAATGAATCTGGATTTTATTTTGCCTGTAAACGACAGCTGCACATTTCACATCAATACAATTGCATTTCAATCTTCAGCTTAATTTTATACATCCGTCAATATTCTCTAAAGAATGATTTTGCCAGGGAGGGAGTCTCGGTAAGTATTCACGCCATATAGTTTTGCTAATACAAATCACAATTCTAATACATAACATTTAACAGCCCGTATGACTATCGAAGGCAGTGCAGATTCTAAAGTGCAGACTCCAGCTTTATCTTTTCTTATTAATTAATCTTTTATCACGCGCTTAACACCAGAGACCAATCTCTAAGCGTGGGACCAAGATTCAGACCTGTGTTGCTCTGCGATGTCTTGCTTCCAAGACAAACGCGTTGCCCCTCAGCTATCCTGCCTCCCAAATAAAACATTTGATTCCACACAAAAACACATTACTTCTCTGGAAAGCCGTGGACCTATATTCTAACTGCTATGTATTACATATCATCCTTAAGGGGGATATTATAAGCTAATATTGGTGTATGGGTAAGTGCTGCCTGCCTATGCTGATTCTATTATGGTATGTTTTCCAAGACGTGGGTTAATCTTGCTTGCAAAATTGGCACTGTCCGCTTCAGATATGTTTCACATTTCATTCAGTTGGCAAAGACATTGCATGCTCTATCCCCGGCGTCCAAAAATAGCTACTCAAGACCATTCCAGTGCTAGGACTGAAAATAGGCCGTGGGCGTTAAGTCAGTCTTTTTGGCTGCGCGGGCTATTGACTTCTTACGCAATGAGAGGCCTCCTTTGGGATATTCACAAGATCTATTTCTGTTTGGTCAGTGGTAAAATCATCTCTGTTTTGGAGACGAGCCGATCACCGCTGCATGCATAGTAGAAGGCATTGTCTTAGCCGATTTCTAGAGTTACAGTTTCTTTGGGGGACAGTGACTCCTCCTTTAGACTCATTTATCAAAATCACATTGGCACGGGTGGTAGGAGTTCTTCTCTTGACTGTTCCATAAAGGTATGAGACACGGTGGCTTAGGTGGCTGCCAGCCCTCTGTTGAATGGTCCATACAGCTTCTATATTTCAGAAAGGAGCACACCACCCTCCTCTTCAAGGAATGGCTCCTCCCTAACACCTAAAGCCACATGAAAACTCCACACCTAAGCTGAGGCTGGGCAATCTGCCAACCCAATATTTCCTCCCCTGGTTGTGTGTATATCCCTTGCTGCCAAATTGCCAGCCCTCCCCGATCCCACCTCCCTTGTAGCTTTCCTTCCCTCACTGTGTTTTCCCCCTATGACTTGTAAGGTTTTCAGATGCTTCCTAAAGCTAGGTTTGTGCCATAGATATAATAATAATGACTATTATTATTATAATAATCATTATAATAATAATACAAAGACTGTTGTTTGCTTAGAGGTCCTCCCTTGAATGATCCTTAAATGCATAGATCACTGTTGTTTGTGTGATAGAATTTCTTCACTTGAATGAACCGTACAGGTATAAATCACCATTACATGGTTGGTGATCCTCTCTTGATGATACTTACATGTATGGATCATTGTGTTTTGACTAGCAGGACATCAACTCCATAATTACTATTTAGGTATGGATCACTGCTGTCTGGGTGGTAGCGATCGTCTTTGGAGTAATCCACACAGGTATGAATCACTGTTGCTTGGATGGTAGAGGTCCTCGCTTGAATATTCTATAAAGGTATGAATCACTGTTGCTTAGATGTTAGAGGTCCTCGGTTGAATTATCCGTACAGGTATGAATCACTGTTGCTTGGATGGTAGAGGTCCTTGCTTGAATAATCCGTACAGGTATGAATCACTGTTGCTTGGATGGTAGAGGTCGTTGCTTGAATAGTCCGTACAGGTATGAATCACTGTTGCTTGGATGGTAGAGGTTGTCGCTAGAATAATCTGTACAGGTATGAATCACTGTTGCTTGGATGGTAGAGGTCCTCGCTTGAATAATCTGCACAGGTATGAATCACTGTTGCTTGGATGGTAGAGGTCCTCGCTTGAATAATACATACAGGTACGAATCACCGTTTGCTGGATGGTAGAGGTCCTCGCTTGAATAATACATACAAGTATGAATCACTGTTGGTTGGATGGTAGAGGTCCTCACTTGAATAATACATACAGGTACGAATCACTGTTGGTTGGATGGTAGAGGTCCTCGCTTGAATAATACATACAAGTATGAATCACTGTTGGTTGGATGGTAGAGGTCCTCGCTTGAATAATACATACAGGTACGAATCACTGTTGGTTGGATGGTAGAGGTCCTCGCTTGAATAATACATACAGGTACGAATCACTGTTGGTTGGATGGTAGAGGTCCTCGCTTGAATAATCTGCACAGGTATGAATCACTGTTGCTTGGATGGTAGAGGTCCTCGCTTGAATAATACATACAAGTATGAATCACTGTTGGTTGGATGGTAGAGGTTGTCGCTAGAATAATCTGTACAGGTATGAATCACTGTTGCTTGGATGGTAGAGGTCCTCGCTTGAATAATCTGGACAGGTATGAATCACTCTTGCTTGGCTGGTAGAGGTCCTCGCTTGAATAATCTGCACAGGTATGAATCAATGTTGCTTGGATGGTAGAGGTCCTTGCTTGAATATTCTGTGCAGTTATGAATCAATGTTGCTTGGATGGTAGAGGTCCTCGCTTGAATAATACATACATGTATGAATCACTGTTGGTTGGATAGTAGTGGTCCTCGCTTGAATAAACCGCACAGATATGAATCACTGTTGGTTGGATGGTAGAAGTCCTCGCTTGAATAAACCGCACAGATATGAATCACTGTTGCTTGGATGGTAGAGGTCCCTGCTTGAATAATCTGTGCAGGTATGAATCAATGTTGCTTGGATGGTAGAGGTCCTCGCTTGAATAATACATACAAGTATGAATCACTGTTGGTTGGATGGTAGAGGCCCTCGCTTGAATAAACCGCACAGATATGAATCACTGTTGGTTGGATGGTAGAGGTCCTCGCTTGAATAAACCGCACAGATATGAATCACTGTTGGTTGGATGGTAGAGGTCCCCGCTTGAATAATACATACATGTACGAATCAGTGTTGGTTGGATGGTAGAGGTCCTCGCTTGAATAATACATACAAGTATGAATCACTGTTGGTTGGATGGTAGAGGTCCTTGCTTGAATAAACCGCACAGATATGAATCACTGTTGGTTGGATGGTAGAGGTCCTCGCTTGAATAAACCGCACAGATATGAATCACTGTTGCTTGGATGGTAGAGGTCCTTGCTTGAATAATCTGTGCAGGTATGAATCAATGTTGCTTGGATGGTAGAGGTCCTAGCTTGAATAATACATACAAGTATGAATCACTGTTGGTTGGATGGTAGAGGTCCTCGCTTGAATAAACCGCACAGATATGAATCACTGTTGGTTGGATGGTAGAGGTCCTCGCTTGAATAAACCACACAGATATGAATCACTGTTGGTTGGATGGTAGAGGTCCTCGCTTGAATAATACATACAGGTACGAATCAGTGTTGGTTGGATGGTAGAGGTCCACGCTTGAATAATCCATATAAGTATGAATCACTGTTGGTTGGATGGTAGAGGTCCTCGCTTGAATAATCCATATAAGTATGAATCACTGTTGGTTGGATGGTTCCTCGCTTGAATAAACCGCACAGATATGTATAACGGTTGGTTGGATGGTAGAGGTCCTCGCTTGAATAATCTGCACAGGTATGAATCAATGTTGCTTGGATGGTAGAGGTCCTCGCTTGAATAATCTGCACAGGTATGAATCACTGTTGCTTGGATGGTAGAGGTCGTCGCTTGAGTAGTCCGTACAGGTATGAATCACTGTTGCTTGGATGGTAGAGGTCCTCGCTTGAATAATCTGCACAGGTATGAATCACTGTTGGTTGGATGGTAGAGGTCCTTGCTTGAATAATCTGTGCAGGTATGAATCACTGTTGGTTGGATGGTAGAGGTCCTCGCTTGAATAATCCATAGAGTTATGAATCACCGTTGCTTGATCAGAAGAAGGTCCTCTCTTGGCTGGTAGAGGAGCCTCTCATGAAGTATCCATGCAGGTCTGACTGGTTCTTCAGGCCGATCGGTGGAGCTGCCCATATTTTAGGCCCATCAATTAAAGTTACTAACTCTTGAGCATTCAGGAAGGGGTTCTTGTTGAGCAAGTGGTATACCCATTTGGATCAGTTTGATTGGATATTGGTTTGTCAGACTAACATTTCTGGTTAACACTGTTTCTAATTACAGACAGCTTCAGCTGGTCAGATGTGGTCGTCACATCTTTTCCCCTCACTCCCACGAGGAGCTGTGTCCTTCTCTGGAAGTTAGATACCCCTGCGTGGAGGTCCCTACAACCGCTTTCATTCCTTTTAAATCTCGGTTTATGCTTTTCAGGCAGGAGTTTGGTTCAGATCAGGGTCCCGACCTGACGAAAGAGGTTTATCTTCAGGACATCCACTGCGTGGGCTCCCTATGCAAGCTATACTTCAGGGAGCTGCCGAACCCCCTCCTCACCTACGAACTCTACAAGAAATTCACGGTAAGCCTTTTCTTCTCAATACCTTGACTTGTAATCAATTTTCCCAAGGAATCTTTGCTTTTATGCTAGTCTGAGTCAGAATTTCCTGAGCAAGGAATGTGATCTGAGTTTCCTATTTCTTCTGTTCTCTGTCTTTGCTTGTGCCATTTTCATAGAATAAAATGACTCTTAGCTGTGAGCGATACAACGTCCTTTCGTCCCGTGCTGATATGACATGGAACCCTGTGAGCAAGCTTCTATGCCTATCCCGCAATTTTCCCTTCACTCACCTGTAGTCTGTTATGTTATGGTAAAGTCAGGGACTGAAGATGATGTATCTTGCTAATATGTTCGTTTTCTGATGCTTTTTCTACACAAAGAAAGGGGAAGTTAGTTCCATCGATCAGAATCTTGGACAAATAAAGTATCATCTCCTCCGTTTTTGTTCCACCAGAAAGGAGTGAAAGAAATCAAATAAGAGGAAGAAGAGTGCAGATTTCTAGTTGGTTTATAGCCAGGACGTAGTGCCTTATAATCTCTGCTATTCCATGAGCCTCTCACTCTTCCACTCTCCTATGCAAACCAGCGCATAGAACATCTGTCATTGTGTGTGCTGCACAAATAAATGTTTCATTGAAACAGCTTATTGTCCTGGTAGTTCCTGTAATCTCTTGTTCCAAATATGCCTGCTCTGTATCATTTCTTTAATTGCCTCATATTTTAAATGAATTCACTCTTTCTTGCAAATTATTTTTATTTGCATTTACTGTTATCTTTCTCTATCTGTGGCAGGATGTCATATGTGAGGGTGGAGTAGTGTGTGCTTTTTCATTTTTAGAAAATAATATAGTTCTGTCTCTAAAAGTGAGGTTTGCTAATCAGACTGCCCTAACAGATGAAGGCTGTATAACTGTCAGGCTGTGCCTGTTTCACTTTTATGATTGGGATCACTGCTGGTTTAGTGGCAGAGTGGGACTGAGTAGGAGTTGTATTAAATACTCATCTGGGTACTACTACAGAGCAGTAGTCATTTTGTTATACGGTTTGATGGTATTTGTCCATCTGAGAATTGATTGCGGGAACATTTTCGAAATAAAACAGGCTGCATGCGATTAATTCTAAGAGGATCAAACGCACTCACACCAACCCACACCACCCTCCCTCTAAACCCCATTCCCCAACCCCCTTCCCCACTTACCTGTTTGCTCGCCGCCTGGTCCACTTCAGCCCTGCGGCATCAGATCCGCCCCTCTAACGCGGGTCGGATCTGACGCCGCTGGGTCCCTTTTTCTTCTTTTTTTTCCGGTCCCCCACCGCCAATATTGAGGAAGCGAGGGAAACCCCTGCAATCCCCCAAGGCTAATACATACCAATCCAAGGGAGTGGGGGACACCCATACAACCCACGCTCCCCATGTTCGGTATGTATTAGCCTAACTGATCGTTTTTATTTGATCGAATGGTACTGGACAATTCCGGTTAAATGTATCATTCGATCAAAAAAACCCAAACAATTATGCTAATACCTGTTCTACTGGTAGCTGGCAGACTGCACCTACAGCTTAGTCAGGCAAAATAAAAGATGGTGCAGGCAACATTAGAAACAATGGCAAGGGACTTTTGGTATTTTCGCACAATGAAACTTACCATGGAGTCCGTGAAGGGGTGAAGGTCTAGCTCACTTCCTGATCTGTGTCAGGAAAGGGGACTCTTTCATGGCAGTAATATTAACAAACCCGAAATGCCGAAATTCCTCCAAGCTTTTCAGGAAGCAAGGGTGGTGGAGGAGATCCAGAAGGCCAAAGTGAGACCCCATATACCCATTCTAGTGGGGGGATGTGGTAATCAATTGGGATAGAAACAGTAATAGCTGATCTCGCTATTTTTCCCAAAGGACAGGCAGCATAGGTTTCCAAAGATCCAATGTCTCAGTTAAGTCCTAAGCTTCATTTGGATCTTATGTCTCGGCCAGGTTCTATGGTAGTTTCACTGTGGTGGAGATGTCCTCTAAAAGCTTCTTCTAGAGGAAAGGAGGGTGGGCCCTAGCAGAGTGGCTGGAAGAGGGGCAGAAAGAGAAGGATTGTGTGATGTTACGTAAGTTAGAACTTGAGGAACAGAGGCAAATCTGCAAACAGATCTGGAGGAAAGTGTTTCAAGTGGTGGCAGCTGTTGAAAGCCCGGGCGCCACCTCCTCAAGGTCTGAGTCCAGACATATGAGGTGGGGAAAGACATCTTTGAATGGTTTGAAACACAAGAGTTAGCCTTCCAGCTGCAGGACATGAAAGAAGGATTGGTGGGTGCAGCCATGAGGCGTCACTTACCAACACGGAGCACCAATGTCATCATTTAATTAGCTTCAGAGTAGAGGAACGTTTATTCCAAAATGAAGTCTGCAATCTTCAGGAATGTTTGCAAGGCTCCAGAGAAATTACTTAGGAGTTTTAGAGAAACTCCCAAAAACAGAAAATCAGATTATTTAGGTGTTTACACATTTGTCCTCAAAGTATCTAAATGAATGAGTCACTGGTAACAATTTGGACACATTTGAGGGAATGTATAATTTGGTCACTTGTGAGCTTATTTGCAAGAATTGCGAGGCAGAGTTAAAGCAGCATCTAGTGGACAAGAATATCACAGACCATAGGGAGCTTTGAAAAGCTGCAAGTATGTAAGTACGCAAGTCCATATAAAGGCCCAGGTGAGCACACCCAAATCCCAAAATCTGAGAAAACCCAGCCACATGGCTCATCAGTGCCCAGATAAAAGAACAGCTGTGCCACTGCTAACACTGGGGCACCAATATCCTCAACACCTAAAGGATGTTTCTGTGTAGAGCCATGGCCCATAGGAAAAGGAGATGCATCCAGTAGGGCTAGACCAAAAGTAACCATAGTCACTGATGGCATCGTGGAGGAGGCCATCATCACCGTGGGCATCCACGCAGATGAATTCCACCAGGCCAGGGAGCGGTTGACTATTCCCTTATCACTCTGAGTGGGAAAAGTAGCAGGTCCACAAAGGATGACCCAATTCCTGAAAACACCCAGGTCTTTTTGGAACTGAGGTCCTGCGTCTCCTGACCGAGCAGCTAGTTGCACCACTGTAAGGCGATGGTGGGTGCAGTATGTCGGTTTCTCCTTCACGCACTGAACATTGCCCGCAGAAGAAGAAAGATCATCTTAACAAACCTCATCTCGCATTGCAGCAAGATGTTCATGGTGGTAACATCTTCCTGGCCTTTATCTCGGGCCCATGAATCAAGCTTCTGGCTCCATAACCTCTGGTGTTGCCCGCAGCCGTGGGCAATACCGCTTAATGGGACATCATGGAAACTGCCTTAGAGACAGTAAGGACTAAGGTGTACTTTATGCCTCGGGAGAGGAATGTGGTAGTCCCCTGTCAGACAACCAGCTGGAGTGGTGGGTCCTATCTCCTAGACATGTGATCTTTTGGGGGGCTCTGAAGAACAGGTGCAGTGGAGTGAGGGTTAAAGGGTACTCGTGAGAGTGTGGTGAAGTCAGGAGCTCGGGGATAGTGAAGATAGCTGGGACCGAGGCTGCTCTACATGAACCCGGGCTGGTGAGCAGATAGAAAACATCCCTAGGAGGCAAGAAATCAGAGTCACTTTTAGGTGCCGTGAGATACCGTTGCTCTGACAATTAGAGCAGAGGGGTCTCTTCTTCAAAGGAGCGGATATGGCTAGTGGGGGCTGGGCTGGAAGGGGACAATGGAATGTGTTTGGTCTGTGACTCTGTCCATACATAACTCACGCTCCTGCCCACCTATTGTGAGGTCTTGAACTGGCGCAGTTCCAGTGTTTATCAGAGGGGCTTCACTTGACTCCAGATCCATCTTTACGTGATCTTCTATTTGCAAACGACTGCTAATTGAGGCAGCAACACGAGATATCACCCAATCACAGAAAGTGTTACTGACTCTCCCTCCCCCTCTCGTAATTGCAAGTTAAAGTCCTCTCTGTATCGTAAGGAATCCAGAAGATCAAAGAGGGTGAACTGACCTGCTCAAACCAATCCAATATTGTCAATTATTCCACCAAAAATATCGATTTTATTTTGTTTGCCACCTCAAGATGTCTGACCACCTACACTCACTGGCATGTTTACAACAGGAGCGGCTTCTCCTTAATGGACCCTACACGCCATCCTTCTTTGCCTAGTCCCTAGGGTAGGGTTCGTCTGGGATAAAGTTGAATAGCCTAATGTGCCACGCAACCTTGCTCTTCAACCTATTCATCCAGATCCTTTTCAGGACTCAAAATGTCTTCCATTTTCAGAAACGTGTATTCGCAGTGCTTGTGTCTAATTTAATGTAATGTATACTCTTTTCTCCTTGTGACAGTATTTATACGATTGTGATATAAAAATCACTGGAAAACAAAACCGCCAAGTATTTCTTTTCATCAACAACTATTACAAGATGGGCCTCATTATAAGTTTGCCGTTCCGGAAACAATGGTTCCGGTGAGCTTACCGGCACCCTTGTTTCCGGACCGGCAAACTATGAGCCTGCCTGGCGGAGACGTTGTGCCTGACTGGTTTGACCCAGCCAGGCTCAGCAACCACAGTAGGCAGACCGGTCACGGAAGCACTGTCACTGTTAGCAACGATGCCTGTGCTTCCGTGTCCCCACTCCCATAGAGTCCAATGGGAATGGGGACTTACATTTTACCGGCGCATGACTTCCCGGGTCTCTGGACTTGGAATCTCCTGGTAGCACCGGGAAGTCAGACGCTGGTAACATTTTACGAGTCCGGCCGCAATCCGCCGTTAGCACCGGCAAAGATACTGTCAAAATCGCAATGAGTCCCACTAGCTTCAATGATCACTTCTACAAAGGTGGATGAAATAAGCCTACTCCGGCTGTACTTTTCAAACTCAGAACGCACAGTGAGTTGCAGGTGCAAGATCTTTTTTTTTACATAGCGCGTTTTAGATTTGTAGTGTTGAGTAACGTGCCGCAATGTCACAGACAAAACCACACTTTTCCTCTGTTGCCACTTCCCCTTCCATACCGATGTATTCTGGTAATTGTAGAATTGAACAAGCTGGTGATCTATCAAAAAATTAGGGGCCTCTAAGTTTACCGCCATCCGGGGACAGACCTAAGCCTTGCAATCTGTGTACCCGGAGACACCATCTTGAGTCTCGCGGCTGCAAACTGATGCTGGTTGGTGCTGTGGCATTCAAAACAGGATCAAAGGAACATGATTAAATCCATTTCCATTTGGCCTGTAACTACATATTTGGGTCAAGAAAACTGAAGGAATCCCTTCTCAAAATGATGAGATCATCATGTGAGGACTTTAATAGATGAACAAGAGCACACATGGATGAACGTGATTTCAAGCTATTTTGTGAACATTATGAACGAATATTGAGATGTGAAGGAAATGGCATGTATTTTATACATACTGGTCTCAACATTTTAATATTAGGAGGTATATCATTTTAATTGATGAACACTCAACATATCAACTGTGTATTTAAGGATCCAAATGGAAAAAGGACCCACACATAAATTGTTTGTTTGTTTGTTTTACTATTTATAAAGCGCTCCTCACCCGTAGGCATCTGGGCACATTACAAGAATATGCAGTTTCGTAGTTGCAACATAGAGTATTACAATGTATGATAAAATATAATGTAGTACAGAACTATACAAGAGTAAGGGATAATATACAATATGACATAGTACAGATATATGCATGATTATAGTACAGTCCACTAGGGTGTAAGGCAAGATCTGGTGAGTGTTGACAATAGGGCTACAGTAGTATACTGAGATACACCGTAGGCGCTGAATAAATTATGGTTGTAGACGGCTAGCAGTGTGGGAGGTCTTTGGAGATGAGCCAAAGTTTGAGGCTTTTCCTGAATTGAAGGAAGGATTGGTCTGATCTTAAGGTGGTGGGTAGGGAGTTCCATGACGGGGATGCTACTACCACCTACTTTCTTCAGTCTTAACCTGGGGACTCTAAGGCAACCTGAGTTACAAGATCTAGTGGTTCGGGAGGGATTATTCCTGGTGAATGTTTCGGTAAGGTACTGAGAGGCTGCATTATTGAGGCATTTGTGTGTAAGGGAGGCTGTTTTGAGTTGGATTAGCCCTGGATGGATAACCAATGGTTGTCTCGTCTGATCATTGAGATGTGTTGTCCAAATTGCATGAACTATTATGTACCAACACAACATAAATTACGTTAATTTGTCCTGAAGAAGGTGGGCATGTACATTGCCTAGCCCTTTTGCGCCGAAACGCATGCAGGTAGACATTTATGTATTTGTGTTTGACATTTTTATATTTGTGTTGAGAATTGCTTAGTCATTGGTTGGCTTCTATGTGCTTGACAATAGTGCATTGTGGAGACTGAAGAATGAATGAGTGTGCATGTATTACAGATGCACCTGCAAGTAACCACACGCCAGAGCTGAAAGCTAAAGAAAAATTTAAAAAAGGAAAAAAAGTACCTTTCTTCAATCCTGTGAAGCTGCATCGGGAGCTGGAGTCCGTTTTCAGTATCGATTCCGAATCAACACAGAAAACGGACACCTGTTCTCTATGCAGCATCACAGGACTGAAGAAAGGTACTTTTCCTATTTTCTATGTTTTGGTATTTTTCCTTATCCTTTAGACCCCACATGTGGTTACTCATGGGTGCCTAAGGTGGCATGGGGAGGGGACGGGGAACCATGGAGTTGCAGGGCGAGGGGCATGTGACACTAGAGATCTCGGAACGAAGGATTATACCAGAGAATAAAGCCCGCGGCCCGAGCTCCCTGATTGGCTAGCGCCCTGACCCAGCATTCGAATGGCTGGTGTAAGGCTTCTGTCCTAACATCCCATTGTGTCTCCTTTGTCTTTCCTTATTTTAAACAGAATATTCTACCATCAGTGGGTGAAATGTTCCAACACCAAAATGCCCCCCTCCTCATGACATTATCAGATGGTCACGTCCCTTGGTCCATTATCTTGGGCGCATGGCAGTTTCCACATGGTAATGCCCTTCAAATATGGCATTATTGTTTAATTAAGCAATATAAATACAAAATGTATGAAGATACATTAGAAATCAAATTATGAACACATTTTGGCTATCCTTTTGTTAATTATAATATTGGTCTTGGTCCAACAGTTGGCCATTAGTATTTTGAGCTAAATGATGTTGATTTCCCTTGGAAACAGTTTTTGAATATATTGGTCCAATATTGAACCGCCCAGTTGCGTATCACAAAAGGAAGTTGTGTCATCTAGACAATGCAGTGAGGGGCCGCCAAGCTAACTAGAGACACACCTGTGATTGGGAGCGATCTCTGGGGCCCTGAATAGTGAGGGGCCCCTGCACTCCAGGGGCTGCAGAGGCATCCATTAAACACTCAGAGCCATCTGGAGTACGAGTGTCAGGATGACAGTGGATTGTAAAGCAACAGCCCAACTCTGGACCCATGTGGTGGTGCAAAGTCACACCTACCATGGGGAATGTTGGTTTTGCTACATGGATCCACTCCCCAGGGGTACCCGAGACCTCCTTCCCATCCAGCGTGCCAGCTCTGTAGGTAGCCCATGCCCAGGAGCAAGCATGCATGCGTGTGGGCAAGGGCAGAAGAGTATGGAAAACAAGAGGCCGAGCTGTGGCACGGCACTCGCGCGGCAAGCCGGCAAGAATCAAGTCACCTTCCACAGCAGTGCTGGAGAGCGTGAAGCCATCTGTGAGTAAAGTGTTAGAAGGGTGCAATACAAACACGCTCCTTAGAAGGATAGCTGGCAAGTCGCTCTGCCAACTCACCCATGCAGCTGTTTGTGGTCCAGCCCAGGCGGCTCTCCCCCGTGGTCAGGCCCTGTCAGCATCTCCCACACTGTGTCCTGTCTGCTTGATGTCACGCCATGCCTGCCCCTTCTTGCTTGGGTTTAAGGCTTTCAGCGTATTCTGTGGTTTATGTTGCCAGCTGCCACTGGTAGTCCTGCCTAACCGGTTTATTGATTTGCAAATGTATTTAGAACCCAAGAAGCACATAATGGGGGATGTGTCTTCAGTCCCATTGTTATTATATTATTGGACCATATACCCCTGCAGAACGAGAATAGTCAAGTCTTTGAAAAAAATGAAACTATCCCTACAGGCCACTTGGGGGTCTTACTGTATCAGGGCTATAATGGGATTAAAGAGCTGCACTTGGCACATAAGGGCAGCAGCAGTGAGGCAATACTGTATATATGGTGACCAGACTAGCCCCATGGCGACATTATTGGGTCATTAGAGGTTGCACATGTGGCGTCATACCTTGAACATATGGTGACTGTATCAGGCATTGTATGGCACTATTAGAGGCTGCACCTAGTGTATGATGGCAGTACCTGTATATGGGGGCGATGACGCCAATAAAGTGGTCACATGATCAGGCCCGGACACATTTCCCAAGTGTTGCCTAGCTTTCCAGAGTTACTGACACCATTTGGAGTACATCGGTGCTGGAGCCCGCCCAGTGGTTCAGAGTAACCTGACATGACAATGGGCCTCATTGTAAGTGGGGCAGTGATATGATATGATATCATATTTTATTAATATCGCGCTCGTACATATGTGTTTCAGAGCGCGACCAGTCAAAGTGAGGGGAACAGGGGAGAAACATAAACAACGAATGATGCAGTAATACCGTGTACCACCACATTACCGCAACGCCAAACTACGAGTTTGGGGGTAAGGTGGAGGAAAAACCTCCAGCAAGAAGCTACACCATACTGCCCAAAATTGGCCAATTTGGCGGAATTAGCACTGGTGGAATTACCGCCAAGTATAATACTCCATAAATTCTCCTTGGAGTCCTGTGGACTCCATTTAATGGGGACTCACACTGCCTACCGCCATGTGCAATCTGCTGGACCAAGTGCTGGTAACGGTGTTACAGTTTGGTGGTATCTCTGTGGATTTACCATCAAAATACCACCAAACTTGTAATTAGTCTGAATGTCTGGAAAATCATGATATTTTCTGCCCATATGATGGCAGACTCTGTCGTACAGTGTGACTGACCAAGCATATGATGGCAGTACATAACAAAATGCCTATCAGCACGAGACGATGTAATTCAATAATAAGAGAGAACATGATTGAGTGGATAAGATGCAAACGAGGGCAGGATAACTGCCTTGATAGAATTGAATTAGTATTAGGGATCAATCCCTTGTCGATGGACTTATGGCGATGGACGCGACATCATATCCCCCTCAAGGTTAATTGATACAATTTAGTCCTACTCTATTCTTTATGCCCATGAGATTGCCCTGTGATCATATGGAAGAGCAGATTATTGAAATGGATTGACATACTCCCGCCATACAGTCAAAATCTTCCACCCAGCGCCTTGATACCGGATGTTTTGATATAGAATTTATCTCATGGAACATAGCAGGTGTAATGGGGACATGGGGGGATGAGGATTGGCACGGTTTTTCAGGAGAATTTTATATTCTGTGTTTCTAAGCAACCTGGTTGCTAGACGAAAGAGACAAACAAGGCTATTCCTGTCTTTCCACACCCACACAAAAAGTGAAAATGGGCCGCCCGAGTGGTCGTATGTTAAGGATTACCTGAAACGCAAGTTTCGGTGACTTACTTCAACCTTCATGAACATCCTAATAATTAGTTGGAACACAGATGACAGTGCGGCAGTCCTTTTGTTCAACCTATATCGCCAACCGACAGAGAAAGCAGTCGAGGACTTGATTGCTCACAACAAAGGTTTGGAGTCGCTTGCCAACACCTTATCTAGTATGAAAGTGCTTATCGTGTTGGTGGGTGACTTCAACACTCGACTAGAGATGGTCGAGCAATACAATTTTCTATTAGAACACCATGACAAATTTTGGGTAGTTTGCTTCCTCCACTGTACACCTCACTGAAATCATGCTCTCAAAATGATAGAATATCTTCTAACAAGAGGTTTTAGACCATGTAATGGCACATTCGAGAGCAACATTCCTGCCAAACCCAAATTCCATACTCTTACTAGACAGTCGCACATAGACTTTGTACTGACGACTTTGGGGAGTTGGAAGGTAGCACGAGATTTCAAAGTTATAAATCGTGTAGAAAGTGACCACACTCCACTTCATCTTACATTACCTGGTGCCCATAGGACTTCAAAAACTCTTCTATCCTCTGTAATTTCACTTCAAACAAATAAGAAGGAGAGTAAAATGGAAGTCGATCGAATCCCAGGACAAGATCCAGACCTATATGACTCGTTAATTCCAAGTCTTGAAAACATCTTAACCCAACAAAATGTTATCTCTCCTGAAGGGTGTGGGACTCAATAGGCAATGCAGTAAGACTCTTTGTTACAAAACAATGCTCAGTAATCAAAAGAAGAAATTCCAGTTGTCAAAGCTGGTTTGACCACAAATGTAAGCTTTCTAAGCAAAGTCTACTATGTCCCTTAAAACCATCTGGCAACAGAAATCTCACCTCTATCAGATGTCTAAGACTTTACTATAAAACACTGATAGATGCAAAAAGAAAGAATTTAATTGTGAAATGGGTGGGTCTATTTGGAACAATACATAAAAAAGGTTTAGATCTTTTTGGAAAATAGTCACCCAAAGTTCAGATGAGAACCGTATATCCCTTGACACTACATCACCCACGACTAATGGACATCCCACTTTAGTTCCATACATTGTAAACTTGGTAGGGCCAGTGATCCCGATATTCCCTATACTCTACTGTGCTCCTCCTATTAACTGCTCAGGCTCACCGTTTCTTTCAAAGAGGTAGAAGCAGCAGTGGATTCCCAAAAAAAACAATGGAGCCCGTGGAATTGGTTCTATTCCAGCAGAGCTCTTCCTTAAACAAAAGTCAATCTGGATTCAGGTTTCTCGGAAACTATCTAATAGCATTTCATCGGATGAACACATTCGATTATCATGGAGAGGCGCTCTAATAGTTCCTGTCCATAACAAAGGGAGCCGCTGTGATCCATCCAATTACCATCCAATTTCACTGATTGACATCAGGGCTAAAATCTTTGCCAACTTTCTTTCAAAGAGACTAGAAGATTGGATGATTAATAGCAGCATACTCACAGACCTACAAGCAGTTTTCAGAACAGGAGTCAGCCCTCTTGATCAACTTTTCAGATTATTCGTAATAAACGAAAAGTTTACTAAACTCATGAACCAAACAGTATATTTAAGGTTTGTTGATCTTCGTATGTCATTTGATTCCATACCAAGAGATCTTTTATGGCAACATATGCATTATTTCAGTGTTCCTTCTGACTTAACCGAATTAATTAAGAATCTTGACTCCTGCAAATTTTCCCTAGTCCGTTATGGCTCGGGTGCTGAAGTTACAGAGCCATTTCCCATTGGTAGAGGCGTAAGCCATGGATGCTCCCTGGCACCAACTCCTTTTAATTTGTACATCAATAAATTAGCAAATGAACTGGACCAGTTGGAGATAGATGCCCCTGCCCTAAACAATAGGAACAATTGAATGATCCTGTTCTCTGACAATACTGTTTTGATCAGCCAAACTTGAAGCAGTATTCAACACGCAATTGAAGCCTTCACTAATATTTATCTAAGATAGGTTTGGAAACCAGTCATAAAAAGACAAAGGTCATGATTTGGGCCAAAAAGAAAAAACTGCTCCGCCATTATACTTCAGCAATATTCTTATTGAAAGAGTTAGTCATTACGACTACATAGGTGTAAGACCCTAGCTTACTCCAGACATGGAAATGCGGATAGCAAATTTTCTAAAAAAATATGGAAGTAAATCAATAAATTGACCCATTGACCTAACTCCTGGCCTTACACGTAACTGAACTATGGGGCAGCTGTAATCGTTCATGTTTAGAGCATACACAGATTGCCACCTTAACCAAATAACTTTTGCTTGCCACGATCACCCTCTCTTTACCCTTGCGCTTGGAGTTAGGCATCAATGGTGTTTGCTACGATTAAAAATTAACACACCTGACTATCTACTGGGGGGATCTAGCAGATATCCTAGCCCAGCAAGGAGCACAAAGCCTATCCTGGGCACGACAAGTTCGAGAGAAATGTTGTCCGAATCAATCAATCCGAATCATCAATATCAATGGTGTGCCTACAAATACTCCTGTACCAGTAGCTAAACCACTGATTCTTCAGTGCTACAAATAATGGCACTATGCTAAGTTATTAGCAAAGATCTTCCAGACAGGTATTATCTCAATATGTTCATAACATAAAACATGTTATGGTATCGAGTGTTACTTACTCTCTATTGAAGGTAGAGAAGCAAGAACCGATATTTTAATGGGACTCAGAAGGGCTGCAATACATTAAAGGGGAGTTGCAATATTGCAGGCCTTCGATATTTTAATGGGACTTTACTTGCACTTCTCAGAAGGGCTGCAATACATAAAAGGGGGAGTTTCAATGTTGCAGGCCTCCAACTTTTTGATGGTACTTTACTTGCACTTCTCAGAAGGGCTGCGATACATAAAAGGGGGAGTTTCAATGTTGCAGGCCTCCAATTTTTTGATGGGACTTTACTTGCACTTCTCAGAAGAGCTGCAATACATAAAAAGGGGGAGTTTCAATGTTGCAGGCCTCCAATTTTTGGATGGGACTTTACTTGCACTTCTCAGAAGGGCTGCAATACATAAAAGGGGGAGTTTCTATGATGCAGGCCTCCAATTTTTTGATGGGACTTTACTTGCACTTCTCAGAAGGGCTGCAATACATAAAAGGGGGAGTTTCAATGTTGCAGGCCTCCAATTTTTTGATGGGACTCTACTTGCACTTCCCAGAAGGCTTTCGGAAGCTAAAAGGAGAGTAAGTGCACTGCTCTGCTATGATACATTTTATGACACAGTAATGGCATGTATCTACGTGGCTGCAATACTTGCATGGAGCATCTCTGCACTTAACAGTAGGGATGCAATATTTAATGGGACAGTGCTGGCCCTTCCCAGAAGGGCTGTAATATTACAATGGGCAAGTACAGATATTCCACAACAGAGCTGTGGTGTTTTAAAGTGGTGAACTGGCCCTGCACAGAAAAGCTGCAGTGCGCCAACGGGGGATACCGCCGAGATGCCTTCGGGCGTAAGTGCGCGTTACAAGTAATCATAGCACAACAGGATTACAGGATTTCTCAGAAGGGGTACAATAGTTACAATCGTACAGAACCAGCATGTCTAGAAGGAACAACAGTGGTGGCACTTTCCTGCTCGATGTCTGTACTTTTCAGAAGGGCTGCAATACTTAAATAGAGGAGGACCCAAACTTCTCAGCAGGGATGCGTTACTTTTAATGTCTGGTTCAATCATTTTTGGGATATGGTGGAACAGCCTTTGGAGGGTACAGGAGGATCTGGATGAATGTATCCAGCTAAAGAAAATGAAAGATACTTCCAAATGTATATATGTAAGAATATCCCGTGAGATATATAAGCATGCTCAGCTTGAAATCATAAAGACCCAATCATGTCTACAATATTGGGAGGATAGCTCAGACTCACTGCGCTCGCTTTGGAAGCAAGATGGTGCGAAGCAACTCAGGTTCGATCCCTGAGTCTGCGCTTAGAAACCTCTGGGTATTAAGCATGTTATAAATAACCAATTACAATTCAATATCACAGTAAAGAATGAAGCACAGACCCTCATGATGACCCACCGAAATCACATGTGGTGAAACACGTGTAGAGGAGAGAGGATACATTTGAGGACAAATCCTTATAAGGACAAAATATTATGAGGATACATCATGACAACATACTAAGATGTGAATACTTTGGCAAACCGATATCGTTCACAAGGAACACAATAATGCATGTGTGATATTATGAAACTTATGAAGGTTTGTTTGAAACATTGTACATTTTTGTACAGGGGATCCAAGGATGGAGTGATAACATAAGGGATAGTTGTTTAAAGAACAAATTATAACTTTTTTCTGAACAACTCTGAGTTGGGTAAGAAACTAGATAAAAAGAAAATGGGCCCGATTCATGGAATATTTGCACGGTTCAAAGTGACTTTGCACTGCCGACACAAACCCTGATTCATGGACGTGTGCAAAGTGTATTTTTGCAGTGCAAAGTCCGGGCAAAGTCAGCGCATGGCCATTTTTGCAGTACAAAATGACTTTGCCCGGACTTTGCACAGCAAAAATACACTTTGCACAGTTCCATGAATCAGGGTTTGTGTACACTTTGAACGGACAGATATTCCATGAATCGGGCCCAATGTATTTTTTACTAAAAGGAGCAAGGAAACTACTTTATCTTTGTCTGGTGCAAAATCCAGCCCTCAACACCTGTAGGACTATTTGTTAAGTATTGGGAAGACACACCGCTTTGGGTTGAGCTTTTTTTGTTGTAATAGTGTTGTAATAGTGAACGATGGAAGTAGAAGCTGTAAGCGATATTCAATCAACACTACAGCTAAGTCAATGCCTAGTCTGGGATGCTGAGGAAAACCCTTATTGATGTATTTTTATGTCCAGTTCAGTACACTGGATGACAACCCTTGTATAACACCCCCCTCTTAGAATCCCCCTGACCCCACTGAGCCAAGAAGTAGGTTTGTTTTGCAAATTAAAAGGTTTATTTGAAAATGTAAACAATATATACATATCACACTTTATAATAAATTAATATCTGATAGTACACTTAGACATATGATGTTGATCAACAATGGGTAATCTGGCACTAGCACACTTCTTTACAATCAATGAGGAGTTAGTATAGGATGGATAAAGTAGCAAAAATACTTTTATGGTTTCAAGGGAAAAGCAATGAGGAAAAAAATGCAGTACAGAAATACTTGATATGATTTTAGCAAAAGATAAGATAATCACTTTTTCTCTGGCAATTCACCCCCTTCCCCTATGCAATGTAAGAAATGGAAGGAGATGGAAAGAGGAGCACACAGTTCTCAGGAATGCAATCAAATACAATACGAAATTCAGTTCCCCCCCAGCAAGCTTAGAGGAAACAGGTAGGAGTTTGAAACACAGGCCCAAAATGCTTTTTAAATGTGATGGCAATGGATGGGAAAATGTGCCAACTGATTTGAATTCGCTCTAGAGCATGGGTGCACAACATACGACCCGCGGGCCAAGTGCGGCCCGTGATGCTGCTGGATGCGGCCCGGCAGGGTTGAAGACTTTCCTAATGGAAGGCGGCCCGCAAGCAGCAAATGTCGCCCTCCATTAAGAAAGTCTTTGTTTTCCTTGCCGGGCCGTGAGTCACGCGGTGTGTGTGTGTATGCTGCAGGGAAGCTGGGGCTCAGTGACCTAATCTGCCCTGGCAGGGGTGCAGAGTAGGGGGGGCTGCGGGGCCCTCCTCCCCCCCCCCGGCAGAATGAAGTCGGGGCTGAGCAATCCCCACCCCCCCACGGGCCGCACAGAAGAGGGGCAGTATGGATGGCCCTTTGTTCCATCCATACTGTCTCTCTCTGGCGGCCCGGGTAAAAGCCGGAGAAAAAAGATGTTTAAAAATGGAGGGACGGATGCAAAGCAAGAGGCTCTTGTTTTGCATCTGTCCCTCCATTTCTAAAAATCGTTTTGGGTTGGGTATACTTCTACATCTGTGCACCGGGGTGCACAGATGTAGAGGTACACCCAACCCAAAACGATTTGGGCAGTGCCAGAAGCCTCGCCAGCGTTCCAGGACGTCTGGGTAAGTACATGGTGGGGGGGCTGTATGTTTGTGTGTGTCTGTCTCGGCTCCATCCTGTGTTTTTTGTTTTTGTATATATGTTGAGATGCGGAGGTGGGGGTGTGTGTCGGGTGTGTATGGGTGTGTTTGTATTTGTATGTCTGCATTGTATGTTGAGATGCGGAGGTGGGGGGTGTCGGGTGTCTATGGGTGTGTTTGTATTTGTATGTCTGCAGTGTATGTTGAGATGCGGGGGTGGGGTGTGTGTCGGGTCTGCTTGAATGTGTTTGTGTGCAAGTGCAGTGTATGTTGAGATGCGGGGGTGGGGTGTGTCGGGTCTGCCTGAATGTGTTTGTGTGCAAGTGCAGTGTATGTTGAGATGCGGGGGTGTGGTGTGTGTCGGGTCTGCCTGAATGTGTTTGTGTGCAAGTTCAGTGTATGTTGAGATGCGGGGGTGGGGTGTGTGTCAGGTCTGCCTGAATGTGTTTGTGTGCAAGTTCAGTGTATGCTGAGATGCGGGGGTGGGGTGTGTGTCGGGTCTGCCTGAATGTGTTTGTGTGCAAGTGCAGTGTATGTTGAGATGCGGAGAGGGGGTGTGTGTCGGGTCTGCCTGAATGTGTTTGTGTGCAAGTGCAGTGTGTATTGAGATGCGGACGGGGGGTGTGTGTCGGGTCTGCCTGAATGTTTGTTGTTGTGTGAAAGTGCATGTTGAGATGCGGGTGTGGGGTGTGTGTCGGGTCTGCCTGAATGTGTTTGTGGGCAAGTGCAGTGTATGTTGAGATGTGGGGGGGTGGTGGGGTCGGGTCTGCCTGAATGTGTTTGTGTGCAAGTGCAGTGTATGTTGAGATGCTGGGAGGGTGGGGGTGGGAGGGCTGGAGGGGTGGGGTCGGGTCTGCCTGAATGTTTGTTGTTGTTGTGTGCACGTTTAGTGTATGTTGAGATGTGGGGGGTCCGAGTCTGTATGCGTGCATGCTTGCGAGTTTGTGTGCTGAGTTGGGGGGGCTCGAGTTTGTATGGGTGCATGGTGTATGCTTGTGGGTTTGTGTGCTGAGTTGGGGGTGGGGGGTTCGGGTCTGTATGGGTGCATGGTGTATGCTTGTGGGTTTGTGTGCTGAGTTGGGGGGTGGGGGTTCGGGTCTGTATGGGTGCATGGTGTATACTTGTTAGTTTGTATGCAGGGGTGGGGGGGTTGGGGTCTGTATGAGTATGGGGCATAGTGTTTGCATGAGGGGTGGGTGTCATGGGGCATAGTGTTTGGTTGAGGGGTGGGTGTCTTGGGGCATAGTGTTTGCATGAGGGGTCGGGGCCATGGGGCATAGTGTTTGGTTGAGGGGTGGGTGTCTTGGGGCATAGTGTTTGCATGAGAGGTCGGGGCCATGGGGCATAGTGTTTGCTTGAGCGGTGGGTGTCTTGGGGCATAGTGTTTGCATGAGGGGTGGGTGCCTTGGGGCATAGTGTTTGCATGAGGGTGGGTGTCTTGGGGCATTGTGTTTGCATGAGGGGTGGGTGTCTTGGGCATTGTGTTTGCATGAGGGGTGGGTGTCATGGGGCATAGTGTTTGGTTGAGGGGTGGGTGTCTTGGGGCATAGTGTTTGCATGAGGGTGGGTGTCTTGGGGCATAGTGTTTGCATGAGGGGTGGGTGTCTTGGGGCATAGTGTTTGCATGAGGGGTGGGTGTCTTGGGGCATTGTGTTTGCATGAGGGGTGGGTGTCTTGGGGCATAGTGTTTGCATGAGGGGTGGGTGTCTTGGGGCATAGTGTTTGAATGAGGGGTCGGGGCCATGGGGCATAGTGTTTGCTTGAGGGGTGGTTGTCTTGGGGCATAGTGTTTGCATGAGGGGTGGGTGTCTTGGGGCATAGTGTTTGCATGAGGGGTGGGGGTCATGGGGCATAGTGTTTGCTTGAGGGATGGGTGTCTTGGGGCATAGTGTTTGCATGAGGGGTGGGTGTCTTGGGCCATAGTGTTTGCATGAGGGGTGGGGGCCATGGGGCATAGTGTTTGCTTGAGGGGTGGGTGAATTGGGGCATAGTGTTTGCATGAGGGGTGGGTGTCTTGAGGCATAGTGTTTGCATGAGGGGTGGTGTCTTGGGGCATAGTGTTTGCATGGGTGGGGGCCATGGGGCATAGTGTTTGCATGAGGGGTGGCTGTCATGGGGCATAGTGTTTGGTTGAGGGGTGGGAGCCATGGGGCATAGTGTTTGCCTGAGGGGTGGGTGTCTTGGGGCATAGTGTTTGCATGAGGGGTGGGGGCCATGGGGCATAGTGTTTGCATGAGGGGTGGGTGTCATGGGGCATAGTGTTTGGGGGTGGGAGCCATGGGGCATAGTGTTTAATGAAAATAGAGGGTTGAAAAAGCCTCCTGCCACACCACGCCCCACCGCCCCTACCGCCCCACCCACATTTACTTTTTGGCCCACTATAGCCATCATGTAAGGTACTTTCGGCCCTCTGTCAAAATCAGTTGTGCACCCCTGCTCTAGAGATTCAGGGTGAGTGGGAGATGCGTGTTGGTATTAGTTCAGGCTCACTTTAGCAATGCTCTATGAGTTATTACCAAGTTGCAAACGGATTTTAACCAAAGAAAGAATGGAGCTGCTATTTTGGCAAGTGGAGAAATTGAGCCAAAATCGCAAATCGCAGTAAATTTTGCGAGTGCGTAAATCGTGATTGCGGAAAAAGTATAAGGAGTCGGTTCTAGGTTCGTTGGAAAGCTTAGATTCTAAGATTTCAGAGGAAAGTTAAATCTCGTTCCTAGCCCAAACGGTTCCAGAGATACGGACGATTTAATAAAGGTAGTTTTTCGGATTTAAAGTAAAACTCAAAATGACAGGTGACAGCTTGCAGCTGCAGAATTGACAGGTGACAGTTGTGCAGCTTTAAAAATGACAGATGACACGATTTCTAGGAGGCTGTTCTACTTATGTTAAAATAGTTTGGATTAGATTATTTTAACTAAGAGATTGGTTCTGCACAGTTCTGCTAGGTACTCACAATATCAATTTGAAATAGGCCTCGTCACGGTCTGGTCAGGTTGGACGGGACTTCCGGCGGGTGGTTCTGAAGTCCCGGCTATCTGGGTCAGCTCTGCTCTCTGGGTCTGTCAAGCACCGGATCTGCTCACAACGGTCTGGTTTGTGGTTCTCTCGGGTTCCGGATACAGCACAGCTTTCTGGATACTGCTACAGGTTCATGCAAAAATCCTTGGCAAAAATTCAAACAGCTCGCCCGGCTGTTGAATAGTTTGGTTGGTTTTGAGGCCTGCTCAAGAGGATTCAGCTGGTGGATTCAGGCCTCTCTGCTACAAATTCTGGAGTTAATTTCTGCTACAGGTTCTGGAGATTGATGGATTTGAAGTCTGGATCTCTGGATGTGAAGTCGTCGGTCAGCATGCTCCGCAGCAAATGGAATTGAATGTCCCTACCTGTCCCAGCAGTCTCTTTTTATGTGTTTTAAAAAGTGGGTGGAGAGGCTAGCATCCCTAAGCCTGCCCCTCTCTTGATTTGATAGGTCAATAGATTCTTTGGTCCCTGATTTGGGAAGGGATAGTGTGTCAGAGTGATGTCATTTTTATGACCTGCAGAAATGACACTCCCCTGGTCAATGTGCACACAAATCTATTCCTGATCCAAATACATATTTCCCAGGTACACAGTTGTTTGACATCACATACACACATCATATATTACTAAAGATAGTCCCTGTCCCGACTCTGGCGTTTCTAAGAGCTTGCATTCAAAAATGGTAACTTATTTTCGATTTTAGTGTGTTTTGTAACATTGGTTTTTCATCAAAAATTATACAAAGGTACATTTCCCTTCCACATATATCCCAGTAACTTTCCATGTCTCTAGCTTAAACCCATTGTCTACAATAATCATAATTAGCGGGGTTTTGCCCCAGAACATGGTACAAATTGGAGTTTGGACTCAAATCGTGAGGGCATTTTTCAAACTAAGACTCTCAAAGTTGTACATTCCTGTCATTTGGTTACAATAAATTATCACTGTTTCTATAAAATATATATTTGTTGCAATTCAACCCCCCAAGTGTTTGGGTCCACCTCCAGAAGTCTGGGTGGGTCAGTGATCACATGTCTCTCCTTGCTGGCAGAGGGCTGTTGACAGGAAACACTCAAATTTAACATACCCCATTCAACAGAAAGAGCTTTTTGGTTGGCTCCAGCAGATTGCCTGGAAGTCTCTCCTCAATCAATCAACAGGGTCATGTGATATCCTGCCTCCTGGTGTGGAATCTCTGAGGTGTTAAGGTTTCCCAGCCTCTTGGCCCCTGGGAACATCAGGTGGCTTAGATTTCCAATTAACTAACAAGCTTTGAAGTCCCTGCCCCTCTTGCAACTCCTAAATTCAGTTTCCCTGTCAGAGTTTAGACCGCTAGCGCCACCTTAGGGAATTTGTCGGTACTGCATCCATTTTTGAGTTGTCTTGAATTACTGCATTTCAATAGAGTGGTCTTTTGCTTGATAGTATAGGACCCTTGCTTAACATTGTTTTGATGGCATGCTTACAGTAGAGTGGTGATGTGGAACCCCCCAAAAGAAAGTTGTATCTTTGGAGTGGTCTCGTGCCAACTGCGCAGTTCTCCTATTCTGGCGTGAATGTGGGCGGCGATAGCTCATCCCCACAACCACCCAGTCTATTGATTTATTTTGTTCTGGGATAGAATAATGGGCGGCGACAGCTCATCCCCACATCTACCCTGTCTATTGATTCAACATGGGTCAAAACCCTTGACAAAACCCCCCCCCGCCCGACCACGCTTTGATTCAAGTCGAGGGGAAGTCGGGTGCAAAGGAGGTTTTGAGCCCTTGCGCTGGTATGTCCCCATTATCTTCTTCCAATTCTGAAAATGGCACAGTTCAGCATCTTTTCCTCCATCCGGTTGGATCGATCGGTTCTCCTCGCCGGTCCTGATGGGAATATTGGGCGGTACCCCGGGGCCCTCGCGTCTCTGCTCCCGGTCCCCGGATCGTCCTCCTTGGCCAGTCTCCAGGTTTTCTTTCTCCTAGGACGACAAAGGAAAGCGGCAATACGTATTCGTAGACATTTCTTCCCCACCATTGGTATAGTGATGTGGCATATACATTTTATAGTCACAACATTTGCGTTCTTATTTTAACAAAAAAACAAGATACAATTATAAGACATTTTTTTTCCAAATCATAATATTTTAGAGACTATATGTGGGATATTTTAGGGTTGGAATTGAATTACTCTGGAGCGGTCCCCTCTGGTATTGCAGAGGACTCCTCCAGTTGTTGCAGAGTGTGCCTGGGATGGCAACACTTTAGCTGATTTATATGGACCCACTAATCTTCCCCCTCTGCCGAACTGCCTTTGGGGATGCGGATCCTGTACGCTACAGGGGAGATCTTGTCTATAATTTCAAACGGTCCCTTCCATGTAGGCAAACATGTTCGCTGTTGGCCTGGTTCCTTTGGAAATTGTAAAGATAGACCCGATCACCCACCTTATATTCCTTTCGGGTAGTTTTCAAATCATAGTGGGTCTTCATGCTCTTGGCTGATCTTTCTAGATTCCGCTGAGCATAGGCAAAAGCATGTTGAAGGTGTTTCCTTAAATTCTCCACATACTCATGAGTTGTGGAGGCATTTATCAACGTTTGCTCTTGGGTTCTGTAGAGCAAATGCTGGGGAAGCACCATCTTGCGTCCAGTCATCAACTCAAATGGTGACATTTTAGTTGCAGATGAAGGGGTAGATCTGATGGCCATTAGGACCAGAGGTAATCGGATATCCCAACTTGGCCCAGAATCTGCCACAAACTTTTTTAATATGCTCACAATGGTTCGGTTGTATCTCTCTACTGCTCCAGAAGAAGCTGGCCTGTAAGCAATGTGTAGCTTCCTTTTAACCCCCAGTATCTCCCACATCTTTGTCATTACCTCACTGGTGAAGTGGCTACCCCTGTCTGACTCAATCCTTTGAGGTAGACCAAAACGCGAAAAGATGTGGTTAATCATCAGGGCAGCTGCTGTTTCTGCCTTGCAGTTTGGGGCTGGGAGACATTCCACCCACTTGGTAAACAAGCATGTAACGGTCAACATGTACTTGTTTCCTCTAGACAAGCGGATTACAGGGCCTACAAAGTCGATTTGCAAATCTGACCAGGGCAGTGTCATCCCCCTCTTTTGGAGAGGCGCACGGTGTGTGAGGGATGATGGCTGAAATTGTGCACACACAAGACACCCCTTCAAGTATTGGTCGAGGTCTAGCCCCATGTGTGGCCAGTATGTAACCTCTCTTAAGATTTCCAGTGTTGTGTGAAACCCCCTATGACCGGCGGTGGCCGCATCATGGGCGTGACTTAACATCAGGCTTCGGAATGAGGTAGGGACCACCCACTGATCATGGCCAGCTTGGGATTTCCTTACCAACAAACCGTCTTGGATTCAGAACCTTTTTGGACATTTCATCAACACTCTTAGGTCCTCCTTCCCAATGTAATCGGTATCCGTCAGGGGAAAGTTCTCAGGGTCCTCAATGTGTTGGTAAAACTTACCAATTATTGGATCCCCCTTCTGAGCTGTAATCAAATCAGCATCAGGGGTCTCCTTACTCCATTGTGCAGTTGAAAGATCATTGTGAGCATTTGTCTGGGACCTAGTGATAGCAGTGACCTGGATTTCCCCCAACAGGGACTCTATCTCTATTAGATCCCCTTGGATGGCCCCGGTTTTGGCCAGCTGATCAGCTAAGTCATTTCCAGTTTTGTCTGGTCCCTCTACTTTGGAATGACCCTTGATCTTTTTCCAGTAGATGGTCATCCCATTCGATGTGACCAGATCATCAATGTTTTGGATTAACTTCCAATGTTTCAAGGGTTTGTTATTAGCACATAACATGCCTCTGGTTTTCCAATTAACCAGGTGCTCCACGAACCCGTTCCGTACATAATCCGAATCTGTGATTATGACCAGTTTGTGGAGTTGATGTTGGACAGCAGTGAGGATGGCCTGATGCACAGCCATCAATTCTGCCACCTGACTACTTCGGGGACCAATTTTGTACCCAGCGGAGGGTTCTGTAAACTCCTTCACCCATGCATTCCCTACACCGGCCACCAGTTCTTTTTCCCCGTTGTTGTCAACATGGTACGAGCATCCATCCACAAAGACAGTGGGCATTCCCTCACACTTGTCTTCATTCCTGAGAACTGTGTGCTCCTCTTTCCATCTCCTTCCATTTCTTACATTGCATAGGGGAAGGGGGTGAATTGCCAGAGAAAAAGTGATTATCTTATCTTTTGCTAAAATCATATCAAGCATTTCTGTACTGCATTTTATTCCTCATTGCTTTTCCCTTGAAACCATAAAAGTATTTTTGCTACTTTATCCATCCTATACTAACTCCTCATTGATTGTAAACAAGTGTGCTAGTGCCAGATTACCCATTGTTGATCAACATCATATGTCTAAGTGTACTATCAGATATTAATTTATTATAAAGTGTGATATGTATATATTGTTTACATTTTCAAATAAACCTTTTAATTTGCAAAACAAACCTACTTCTTGGCTCAGTGTGGGGAATTAAGGTATGCCTCCATGTTGTCCTTGATTTTTAGACTTTCGTCCTCGAGACAGTTTTCTCTGGCACAATCATGCAAGTCAGCCAGACCTTGCGCGAGGGGACTCTTCTTGTTTTGGCCATATCTTACCTCCACAGGAAAGCCTTGCATTGACAGAATCCAGGAAGTAATCTGCGAATTACTCAAATTTCCGGCCCGGATTCTGTCACTTTGGAGATATTGCAGAGGCTGGTGTGGAGTCTCCACTATGATGTGTTCCCCCTCGATAAACGGGTGGTAATTCTTCAATGCCCACACCGTTGCCAGGAGTGCCTTCTCACAATTGTTGAATTTTTCCTCCACAGAGGATAAAGTTTTGCTCGCATAGGAGATTACTTTATTGACCTTGTCATGCTTTTGGTATAATACTGCCGTCAAGCACGTATTAGAGAACCCTGTCTCCAGGAAGAACTCCTTGTTTCTAACAGGGTAAGCTAGGCAAGGTGCTTGTGAGAGGCTTCTTTTGAGTTGTCTTACTGCCTCGGATTGTTCTGGACCCCATTCCCACTTGACCCCCCCCCTTCAGGAGATGAATCAGGGGTCTAGTGATCTCTGCGTAGCCTTCAATGAACTTTCTGCTGTAATTAGTCAGTCCAAGGAGGCTCCTTAGTGCCCGCAGAGTTGTGGGGTCTTTCAGTTTCTGGAGTGCTTCCACTTTCTTTTCTTGGGGACAGAGACCCTGAGGAGTAATCTCATGCCCCAAGAAATTAACACGGGTTCTACACCACTGTGCTTTCTGGAAGGAAAGTTTTGCTCCGGCGGCCCTCAACTGTGTCAGAACATAACGGATCTCCGCTATGTGTTCTTCCACAGATGAACTTTTGATGAGGACATCATCTACATAAGCCAGATTACCCCTCGCACCCAGGTCGGGCATGGCCTTATGTAGGAAAATGTTGAATTCATTGCCGGAGTTGAGGTATCCGAAGGGAGTCTGTGTCCATGTGTACTGCTGGCCCCCAAAGGTAAAAGCCAGTTTGTATTGGTCCTCCCTACTGACAGGCACGGTCCAGTACCCATTGGTCAGGTCTATTGTAGTGAATACCTGCGACCCCTGAATCTGGGCCAGCCCTTGGTCAATGTAGGGCAGAGGCCATCGGGAAGTATGGACCCGTTTGTTGAGCTCCCTAAGGTCGGCGCAGAGTCTCCACAGACCGTTTGGCTTCAATACTCCCAGCATCGGATTATTGAAGGTGCTGTGTACTGGACGGATTATTCCCCGGGACTCAAGGTTCTTAATTATTTCAGTAAGGGACTCCATGGATGCGAGAGGCAAACGATATTGCTTCACAAACACTGGAGTCATTCCAGGGTCCGTGGGAATTGTTGTGGTGTGGATGTCTGTGCGACCACAGTCATATGAGTCTACTGCAAGGAGATCTTGGAAATCCAAGAAAACTTGTTTCAACTTTTGCTTCTGTTCCAGAGTCACGCAGGCATCAGCTTTGTTGACTCTCTCTTCCACCATCTGCCTGAAGCCTGGAAAGACTTCTGGTTTGGCTATCTCAGCGGCTTCCTCCAGCTGGGTGGAGAAGTCCCTGGTCAGAGTGCTGATTTGGACTGGAGGCTTCAGGTGGGAAAGGCAGCCCTCATGGACCTGGAAAATCACCTCATCCCTCCTGAAGTCACAAGTCACATCTTCCTTACCATAAGGGCAAGAAGTGTACACCAGGAAGTTCCCCCCATGCCGGGTGAAAATCCTGTCTGGTGTTGTGTTGTCATCACTGTCACTGTCAAAACAGTCCTTTGGGATTGGTCCTAACAGTTCATTTCCTAGATCAATGGAAAAATGTCGGTCATCAACCGCCATTCCAATAATGGTACCTGTGGCTAGAGTAATACTCTTTAAGTCGCTGTTATCCACCTCTATTAGAATGGTGTCATGTTCTATGTTGACTAATGGTGTTGGGTTTACCCCCAACCCTTGCTGTTGGAGAGAAGCATTTAGATGTATATAAGCATAAGGGTTTTGCAAATGTTGTCCTCTTTTAACTTTCACTTCCAGGGAGAATTGTTGGGTCCTTTCTGGGATGGTGACTTCCTCTTTGAGCTGAATTTCAACTGCATAAGGTAGTAATTGAGCTGACCTAAATGCTTTTTCCGGATCATCAAAGCCCATGGGATTATCCGCTAATCGGGACCAAGCTTTGAAGTTTATTAGGTCCAAACTAATGGCAAAGCGATTGAGAATGTCACTGCCTAAGTAAAAGGCGGCAGTGACGTCTCGCACGACCCAACAATTATGGACTATGTTCTTGTTGCCAATGGAGATTTTGAGCATACACCTGCTTGGAAGGAGATGTTTGGAATTAGGTGCTTCCAGGTCCATTTCCCATTTGTCTATCAGTTTGAATGTGGGAATGGCTGGATCTTTTGGGAGTTGGCGGAACATGGCTTCGCTAATGAAGCTCTTACCGTTGTTCACACACACTCGAGCGAGAACAGAGTCCTTCCCATCATTTAACTGAACAGGGATGAACAACTGCTCTCCAATTTGCTGAATATCAGCCAGGCTCTGAGCTGATTTCACCTCTTTCTGGACTATAGGAGTGGGAGTGTCTGATTGTGGATTGGTAAAGAATTTCAGAGTGTTTCCTTCCAGTGTGGAATACCACCTTAAACTGGAAGGAAGGTTGATTTTCAGAAATAGAGAGGACCCCCCATCACCAGTCCGTTGTCCTACTGCTATTACTGTCACATCTGGAATCTGGCTATTCTGAAAGTGAAATTCTACTTGGTCAGATTTTTGTTCAACCATGTGGCAGGTGCCATTTAAACTAACATGGTTGACACTCTGTTTTAATTTTATTGGTCGGCTAGTCTGGGTCCAGAAGACCTTGTTTACGCAATCTATTAGGGGTGACAACCTTCTCAGGAGGTCATTCCCTAGTAAACAAGGGGTGCCCTCTGGAGTCACTACTATGACCGGGTGTTTCACCTTGTGTCGCCCAATTTTGATGTCCAGATCTGCAGTCCCCTCGACAGGAATTTCCCTCCCGTCAAAGTTCTGCAGTTGTCCAGGAAGAGAGGTGAGAGGAATACGGTAATTCTCCCCCCTTCCTGCATTTAGTTCCTCAAAGGCCCTTTTGGACAGAAGGGTAGCTTGGGATCCAGTGTCCACCAGTGCCAAAATTGTACCCTGCCCCTGTACTTGTACCGGGGCATAGTATCTTCCCTCCTTCTCCTCAAGGGGGCACAGATAATGCACATTTTTGGACAACTGGTGGGCTAACTTTCTGGTTTTGGACATTGCTAGCGAAGAGATTTGGGCAGAATTCTGTGGAGAGCCTTGGGAATCTGAAAGAAAAAGTTGGCAACTGGAGATCAGAGCCATTGTGGGTTCCCCTGGTTCTGGTTCTGGGCCGCCCCCCCTTTTTGGAGGCAGTCACCAGGATGGGTTTGAACCAGGGGATTTTGGTATTGTCGGTTTTGGGATGAGATGATGGGCGGCGGTAGCTCAGTCTCCACATCTCCCCAGTCTGAATTGACATCCCTTGGGACCCATTTTTCCTTGGGAGGAGTTCCCCCATCTCTGAAGGAGTAGATCCATTTCCCAGGATCCTCTGAGGATTCCTCTCCCTCAAATTGGAAGATCTGTACCTCCTCCACAAACTGGGCCTGTTTGGGTACTTTGTTTCTCCTACCCCTCCTCTGCTCCTTGGGAGGCAGGCTTTCAGGGGCAGGAGATTTTGTTTCCGGTTCCTGGTTTTCCAGGGGCTGTTTACAAGTTGGGAAGGAAGCTTCCTCCAAGGCTTTACACCCCCCTTCCCCTTGTGCCTCCTCCCTGGGAACCGGTGGATTATTGGGGTGCTGCCCCCGTCATTGTTCTGGAGCACCAGGTCCAGAGTTTGTGGCATTCTGTGGTGGCATACTCATCTGAGGGTTCTGTTGAGCCCTCAGTATGTGACCCAGATCTCGTGCCATATTTTGGACCTGGCGCTCAAGTTGTGAAACCCGCTCAGGCTGATACAGGGCTCTATTTTCTCCCCTGGGCTGATCCCGGGAAGGGTAGCTATCCCTACTCTGGTAATACCCCGGATTGTGAAGATTTGGGTACCCCTCCACCCTTGGCGTCCCCTCTCCCGGATTAGGTTGTCTGGGCTCAGGGAATTGGGGAAAGAAGGAAGGATGATTTTGGGGCTGGAAATCAGGTGCATACCTGGGGAAAAAGTTCTGCCCAGGATTTGGAGAATTTCTGCCCTCCTGTGGGAAGTTGGGAGGGAAGTTCCCTGGGTTAGGTGCTTGGCTGGATCCCCCCCCCCTTGGGCTGGAGGAGTCCACACATAACCCAGGATGGGTCGGTTTCCCTTGTAGCAGGGACTTACATAGTCAGGGGAGCGGGGGACCCCATTTGTGGGACTACCTCCTCGACTCCCTGTCTGTGACTGGCCCGAGGGCCTTCTGGGCTGTGAATTATTTGGTGCAGGCAGGTTTTTAGGCCCCCCATCTCCAAATCTAAAACGGGGGCAACCTTTACCTCCGCCACCTTGGCAGCAGCAGGGGTGCTGTTGGTTTTGGGGGTTTTCTGCACATTACTTTTATTTTCAATGGGCTTCTGCACCTCATAGATCCGGGTAGCCTGTTAAATGACCCAGTCTAAAGATCTTTTCTCATGAAAATCTCTCACGAGCTGGGTCATTATGTATTTGGGTAAGGCATGGAAAAACGTATTGATAAATTCTCTGCTATCCGTGCGCACCCTTCTGGTGGTCTGCGCAAAAGCACGCTCTAATTCTTGCACAAACTCTTGTGGGCCTGATCCTCCCCACATTGCAAATTGTAGGCTGCCTTGCGAGCCTCTTGAGGATTTCTCTGCACAGAAAAATGTTTCAAGATGGCCGCCCTGTATGTGGACCACCTTGAATGGTTTTGGTCCTCCAGCCCCGCAAAGAAACTGGAGTATTCAGGGGAGAATGTCCATTTGGCATACTGGATGCAGCTACTGCTGTCCTTCAAATGGAAAGTCTCCATCATTTGCTCATAGAGCTCCAAGTGTTCCCAAACAGAATACTTGGTGTTCTTATGACACTCCTTTTTGCCTTTATTTGTTTCAATGGGTCCTTAAGCAAGGCCCTTTTTGCCTTATTGGCCTTTTTGGTTCGGGTCACCCTGGTCCATTCATCCTCTGACTCCGAAGCACTGCTCCCAGAGGTGCCCGTCTGATCTTCCAGGTTTTCCCGGATTCTGCGAGCCTGGGAATGGCTGGCAGAATGTGGGGACCTGGTCTCCTGTGTCCTGTAATGCTCAGAGGAGTCTTCAGATCCCTCCTTGCTGCCAGTATTTGATGGGTACCCCCCCACTGACCTAACTGGGCAGATGTTTTCAGGATGCCCTTAATGGACCTACTCTCCTGGGGTTCCCCACTAAATTGCACTGTGCTTGGGTGCCCATACCCGGATACCCGCCCCTCCATTCCTGGGTGGTACTGGCCTATGAGCCCCATACTTTTGGCTGGATAGTAATCTGCCATTCCTGTGGCCCTGTGCTCATGCGTGCCAGGGGACATGGGGGTGGCAGAGTCCAGGGACTGGGAGAGATGAAGGCCTCTGGTCCCAGGGCTCCTGAGGTTATGCTCAGGCATTTCCCTTTCCCAGCGAACCTCGTCTCTATCAGCCCCTGCTCCCTGTTGCAATGCAAGAGCCTGCACTTTCAGTTCCTCAGTTAAGGCCTTACTAGACTCTATCAGTCTCTCCTGCATGGCTACCTGTTGCTGGAGCCTATCATTGTGCTGACAGAGAGCCTCATTTTCTCTCTGTGCCTCCTGATTGGTCCTGGAGTACTGGGCCAGTCTCTGCTGCAGGAGGGTTACCTCCTCAGTTCCATCCTTACTGGCCTGCTCCTTTCTTGCCAGAGCCTCCTCCACCCTCCTGGTGTGATCTAGCAAGCCCTGATGCTCTTTTTGGAGGTCACCCAGCCCCTGGAGGGCCAAGTGATTTTCTTCAATTTTTCTTTTTAAATGGCAGACTTCCTGGCCTAAGGTATCCCTTTCCTGACCAAGGGCCTGCATTTGTGACGCCAGTTCGTCCCTCTGCCTTTGAAAGGCACCAGCTTTCTGGCGTTTTTCATCAAACTCTGCCTGGGTATCCAGGTCTTTCAAAATCAATTTATTGCTTTCCTCTTTCTCTCTGTCTAGTTGGATTTGCAGGGTGGCTACCTGCTCTGTGCATGCCCTGTTGAAATTGATCTGTTGCTCCAGCTTTTTCTGGCTCTGCAGTAAGGAGTCCAAACTGTCTTGGTGCTCCTTCTGCAAAGCCAGAATTCTGGTATCCTGGTCTGTCTTTTCCTGTTGCAGTATATCCATGTCCTCTTTTATTTTAATGATATACTGCCTACTATCATTTTCTGACTCCTGGCTCCTCTGCAGCCTCTGCTCAGAAGAGACCAGGTCAGATTGAGCCTTTTCTAACGCCATCTGTTGCCTATTTGCCAGATCTTGGCCTTCAGCACATTTGTCCTGCATGGCTCCCATATATAGATACAAATATGCTGCTATCCTAACCATCTTGTCGTGTTCATCTTTAACTTTAGGAGCCATGTATAATTCACTCAGGGCCACATGTAATGGACCCTGATCTCTCCATATATCTGACCCTGTTTCAGTGACCTGTTGCGCGATTGCCTGCAACCAGACCTCACCTCTCACAAATAGCTTATGTAAGAAGTGCTCTCTGGCTATTTTCATATCTACCAAGGTCGTCATTCTGGAATTTGAGTTCCTTCCTGACTTACAGAAGTTTGTATTTTATTTTGCAAAACAGACCGTTTCCTTAGAGCGTTCCTTTGAGGGATGCTTTCACAGTGTAAAACAGCGTGGTGATCTAACCGGATATGTGTATCTGGTCAGTTGGCACACTGTATTAATCTGCACAAGTGGTAAATCTAACACAGAATATCCCGGCTCCGAGCCCCCACTTCTGTAAGCGATATTCAATCAACACTACAGCTAAGTCAATGCCTAGTCTGGGATGCTGAGGAAAACCCTTATTGATGTATTTTTATGTCCAGTTCAGTACTCTGGATGACAACCCTTGTATAACACCCCCCTCTTAGAATCCCCCTGACCCCACTGAGCCAAGAAGTAGGTTTGTTTTACAAATTAAAAGGTTTATTTGAAAATGTAAACAATATATACATATCACACTTTATAATAAATCACAGTTCTCAGGAATGCAATCAAATACAATACGAAATTCAGTTCCCCCCCAGCAAGCTTAGAGGAAACAGGTAGGAGTTTGAAACACAGGCCCAAAATGCTTTTTAAATGTGATGGCAATGGATGGGAAAATGTGCCAACTGATTTTAATTCCCTCTAGAGATTCAGGGTGAGTGGGAGATGCGTGTTGGTATTAGTTCAGGCTCACTTTAGCAATGCTCTATGAGTTATTACCAAGTTGCAAACGGATTTTAACCAAAGAAAGAATGGAGCTGCTATTTTGACAAATGGAGAAATTGAGCCAAAATCGCAAATCGCAGTAAATTTTGCGAGTGCGTAAATTGTGATTGCGGAAAAAGTATAAGGAGTCAGTTCTAGGTTCCTTGGAAAGCTTAGATTCTAAGCTTTCAGAGGAAAGTTAAATCTCGTTCCTAGCCCACACGGTTCCAGAGATACGGACGATTTAATAAAGGTAGTTTTTCGGATTTAAAGTAAAACTCAAAATGACAGGTGACAGCTTGCAGCTGCAGAATTGACAGGTGACAGTTGTGCAGCTTTAAAAATGACAGATGACACGATTTCTAGGAGGCTGTTCTACTTATGTTAAAATAGTTTGGATTAGATTATTTTAACTAAGAGATTGGTTCTGCACAGTTCTGCTAGGTACTCACAATATCAATTTGAAATAGGCCTCGTCACGGTCTGGTCAGGTTGGACGGGACTTCCGGCGGGTGGTTCTGAAGTCCCGGCTATCTGGGTCAGCTCTGCTCTCTGGGTCTGTCAAGCACCGGATCTGCTCACAACGGTCTGGTTTGTGGTTCTCTCGGGTTCCGGATACAGCACAGCTTTCTGGATACTGCTACAGGTTCATGCAAAAATCCTTGGCAAAAATTCAAACAGCTCGCCCGGATGTTGAATAGTTTGGTTGGTTTTGAGGCCTGCTCAAGAGGATTCAGCTGGTGGATTCAGGCCTCTCTGCTACAAATTCTGGAGTTAATTTCTGCTACAGGTTCTGGAGATTGATGGATTTGAAGTCTGGATCTCTGGATGTGAAGTCGTCGGTCAGCATGCTCCGCAGCAAATGGAATTGAATGTCCCTACCTGTCCCAGCAGTCTCTTTTTATGTGTTTTAAAAAGTGGGTGGAGAGGCTAGCATCCCTAAGCCTGCCCCTCTCTTGATTTGATAGGTCAATAGATTCTTTGGTCCCTGATTTGGGAAGGGATAGTGTGTCAGAGTGATGTCATTTTTATGACCTGCAGAAATGACACTCCCCTGGTCAATGTGCACACAAATCTATTCCTGATCCAAATACATATTTCCCAGGTACACAGTTGTTTGACATCACATACACACATCATATATTACTAAAGATAGTCCCTGCCCCGACTCTGGCTAACAAGCTTTGAAGTCCCTGCCCCTCTTGCAACTCCTAAATACAGTTTCCCTGTCAGAGTTTAGACTGCTAGCGCCACCTTGGGGAATTTGTCGGTACTGCATCCATTTTTGAGTTGTCTTGAATTACTGCATTTCAATAGAGTGGTCTTTTGCTTGATAGTATAGGACCCTTGCTTAACATTGTTTTGATGGCATCCTTACAGGAGAGTGGTGATGTGGAACCCCCCACAAGAAGGTTGTATCTTTGGAGTGGTCTCGTGCCAACTGCGCAGTTCTCCTATTCTGGCGTGAATGTGGGTGGCGATAGCTCATCCCCACATCCACCCAGTCTATTGATTTATTTTGTTCTGGGATAGAATAATGGGCGGCGACAGCTCATCCCCACATCTACCCAGTCTATTGATTCAACATGGGTCAAAACCCTTGACAAAGCATTTCTCAGCCGACCTGCAAGTTCCAGAAGGGTCATAGTACTAACATGGGGGAGTGCTTGCATCTCTCAGCAGGGGTGCAATCATTCCAATCAGATGTTACTAATGTTTGTAAACATGGTTGCAATGCTTGCATGGGCCGTTCCTAGAACCTTGCCGCAACGTGGCATCACCAGCACTGCAGTGTGACGGTACAGTGCTTGCACTTCTCTAAAGTGTTGCAATACTTTAAAGGGACAGTACTGGCCCCTCAAAAGGGATGCAATACTGAAAGGGCCAACTACACATTTCACAGCAGGATTAAAATTATTTCAATGGCACAGAAAGGACATTTATAAACACGCCTGCACTGCCGACATGGGGCAACACTTGCCTCTTTGTTTTTGCTTTGTCACCCCGAGTGGGCCGGGTATGCCCAGACGTGGGCCCCCGTGCCTGCTGGGCCTAGAGACCTAATCTACTCCTCACTGATGAGGCCCAACAAGGCCGAAACATGTTTGGGGATGCGTGTGGTCTCGTGCACAAGGGATGTGACCTAGCAGTTCGGGATGGACTGCCCCTTTGAGGTGGGACCAAGCCTGATTTGCATATGGTCTTTCCCCTTCTTTAATGGCTTGGCAGGTGAGGAACGATGGTCTGGAGGGTTGCCCAGAGCAATGCCAGCTGTTAGGATTCATTCTAAACCTTCCAGCCATCACCTCTTTGTTTTTGCTTTAGGGCTGCAATACTTTAATGTGTAATTAATAGGCATCTAAGAAATGAAAAGTAGACCTCTGGGCCCGAAAACCCATATCTGCATCCACCCCCATTATTAGCAATGTGCAGAAGTCGTAGGACCCACAAACGTGCCCTTAAAAAGTGCAGCTGAGCTGCAGACAATTGTTTGAAATCAATGGCACCTCCCCAATCAACGGCACCTCCCCCAATCAATGGCACCTCCCCCAATCAATGGCGCCCCCCAATCAATGGCACCTCCCCCAATCAATGATGTCTACCCAATCAATGGCTCCCCCCAATCAAGGGCTCCTCCCACAATCAACAACACATCCCCAATCAACAGCACCTCCCCCAATCAACGGCACCTCCGCCAATCAACAGCATCTTCCCCAATCGACTGCACCTACCCCAATCAAAGGCACCTCTGCCAATCAATGGCACCTCCCCCAATAAACGGCACCTCCCCCAATCAACGGCACCTTCCTCAATCAATGGCACCTCCCCCAAATAGTGCAGTCTACCAATAAATACATAGTTTAATAAAAAATGGTGCTTGACACAATGCGAGCCATTTCTAGTGTCAATTGAACATCCTTTTGTAGGACAGTTTACTTGTGGCTTGCTACTCTTGGTGAAATCATTTATTTGCCATTTTTCAGAATTATACATTTATATTGTACTGTTTAAAGTGCAGACCTAGCACGAGAGCAGCGCCATTCTCTGTACAGGCTGTGGGTAGCCAGCATCTGGCCTGGCGTATTTCAACAGTAGCACAGCACTGTGAGTTGCGATCTGTGCGCCCATTGGTACTAGTCCATGGTCAGATGTTGTTGAAAAAGCCACGTTTTGACAGATTTATGAAAACGATGCTATTATAACATTCAGAAAAAAATGATGTTGGATAACTTTGCCAGTTTGAGATCTGTGAGTGCTGTGGTGTGCTGCCAGGGAGGTGGTCTCGGCCCAAAACAGACACCATTGACTTTTTTCAAATGGATGTTTGCCCAGCTCTCTCTTTTTTCAATATAATTGAATGTACATGGCGCTTTCGAGAATACAGCGCACGTTAATTGCATTAAACGGTCAGACAATTAAGACATGATGGATGAGCGGTGCTAGTTAACAGGAAGGCGGTAATGGGATCCAAATGAGTGCTAATCGCTTAAATATTACAGCAAGGAATGCAGTATCGCAGACACAGAACAGGATGGACCCCACGCCGAGAAGCATATTCCTAAGGAGGCCTGGCGATTGCACCCACCGCCCACGCTTTCTAGTGCTCATCCAAACCTCCCCACTTCCGGACATGCACTGAACTAAGGCTGCTCATCACCCTGGCTCACTTGGTGACACTGGCGTAAATGTAGTGTTGAATTGCAAAAGTGCGGGCCCGCGTGAGCATACTGGGAGTGCTGGCCTCCACTGAAGAATCTGCGGGGGGCACAGAGGGGGATGAGGGTGTGGTCCCTCCCAATGGAACTGCATCCTTTGTTGTCTCAGAGAAGTGGAGTTCTTGTATATGCCTCCCACAACACGCCGTGAGCATGTTGGTGTTGCCCGCAGTCTTGGGAGGATAGCTCAGGGGCAACGCACTCGCCTTGGAAGCAAGATGACATAGAGCACCACAGGTTCGATCCCTGGGTCTGCGCTCAGAAACCTCTGGGTATTAAGCGTGTTATAAATAACCTATCATATCCAATCTGGACCCTGTGCACTTGTTAACAACAGATACCTGCTTGTGGTCATTTTCTCTACATCCATATAAAAAGGGGGGGTCTATGCCCTTGCATGACTTTCAAAGCCACATGATGTGGACCTCAGCCTGCTTAGCTAAAGAAATCACTGCAGGCCTATTTTCAGGCCATGTTTTTAACTAGAAAACAAATTCTGCTAAAAACAGGGCCTGCTTGATTGCTCAGAATCTTTTCCACTGCATTAAAGTAGTGCACTTGATTCAGTATGAATCTGTTCTAGATGTTCATGCTGTGCGCTGTCAGATAACAAGTGCTTTTGTTTGGAAATAGCTTCTTATTGTTAATAATGTTTCTCTTGTGGGTGTGAAAGGGCCCCCTACAATGTTAGGTCTTTGGTTACATTGCACCGTATATGGGACAATATTTAAAAAAGAAAACTTTTTTGCTATCAAAGAAAATCTCAAGCATCAAAAGTACTGTTACAGATAAGCCATGTTTTCCTTTTCCTTTCTTGTGAACAGGATGCAGGGCCCAGGGGCAACCCGCTGGTCTTGAAAGCAAAACCACGCAGAGCAACATAGGTTCGAATCCCGCCTCAACATGTTATAAAAAACAATTAAATAAAAATTAAAGAACCACTTTCCTTACAGATAAATGTACCAGAGCGGGGCAGAGGTTACTTTGGGATTTTTTAAAGTATAGACTTGGATAAATGATTTTCACATATTTACCCTTTAAACTTCACAAGCAATGCAGTGGCAAATGCCTCAGCGGAGACTTAGAAATGTTCAAAGTAGTAAATAGTCGTGTAACTCTGAAAATCGCATCTTTCATTTTGGGTGAGTTCAGCAGATGGGTGGACGGTCCCTCCTTGGAGGCCGAAGCTCTCTCCACCCATCGCTCTATCTCCACCCTGCCCACCTAGGAAGGATTTGGGAGAAGGTTTTCTCTCAACTGGAGAAAAGCCTGGAAAAGGGTGGTTTCTACAGCGTTGTTTTTACCCCTGGCTTTAGAGACAGTCGTGGCAGAGGCCGCCCTGCCCTATGTACTGCATGACTGTCTCCCATCTTAGCCATCGGCAGCCGCTGCATTTGTATCAATGTCATCCTGGACCTTTCAGAGGCCTTTGAGACCAGGGACCCCAGCAGGTTTCTGACCCACCTATAGGACCTGGTGGGGAACCTGGCAGGATTTGGAGAAGTGGTCCTAAACAGCTCTCCTTGCTCCTCCATGACAGTAATCAACAGGTTGGCAAGGGTTCCTACAGTAGGCCTGTGTGCCCTAGCCCTTATGGGTGCCCTCAGGGGTCTGTCCTCTCGCCAGAGATGTTGAATGGGTGGAAGAGGCTGCTGGGGGATACCAAATGGAGGGATAGCCTAGAGTGCTAGCAGAACGCTGATGATACACCGATCTCCGTCTCTTTCAAAAACAGCCCAGAGACTGCGCTTGAATGCATGGCGACAGCGCTTGAGTGCCTGGCAAGTGGCATGCTTAAAGTGCCAAATGGGTGGATGGAGTATTGATAGCTGAAGTTGAATCCGAACAAGGCAGAAATAACGATATGGGGTTGCTAGCGGTGACTCAAATTAGGGGCAGGTGAATGCGAGCTGCCATTGGTTAATGGTGTCCCCCCTTTCCTGGTGAGCCGGGTTCAGACTCTTGGAGTGTTGTATGAACAAGGCCTTGACATGTGCCCTGAAGTGGCCACAGGGCCTAAAGCCGTGCATGTCCATTTCAGAATGGTCTTGGGTTTGCAGCCACTTCTGTTGTAAAACGACATGCAATGAATGGTGTCCCCCTTTTTGTCTAAGCAAGTTTGGCCCATGAGAAGGTGTTTCATACACAGCTGCCTGTGTGCCTAACATGGAAGCTAATGCCAGTAAAGAATGATGTAGCTTAAATACGGTGCCATGCTTTGCATTGTTGCGATATTACCCCCATTCTGCACAGGCTCCACTGGCTTCCTTCATGTAGGTTAATATTTAAAGAACATTTTAGACCTCATGGCTTTAGCGGGGAACTGGATCCATTTATCTGCAGTCAAGAGTAGCGTTGCAGACAGTGCCATTATTGTTGGGAGCAGCCTCGAGAGATCGCACAGCGCCGAGATCTCGCGAGACTGCCATTGCGCCTGCGCGCGACTTCCCCTATGCGCGCCAGAACGGAGAGCGGACCGGAAGACACAGACGTTCCTCTGCACTCCTCTTGCACTCAGGCTTGAGGCCTGAGCGCCTGAACTAAATATAGACACTCCTGCCCCAGGGAAACACTGCTGCCTGGGGGAGCCTAAAAGTGGTGCAACCAAGTCTGCTGCCTGCTGCAAATCCTGCCTGGGACAGGCCCAAACATGGCACAGTCTGAACCGCTGCCTGCAGCTCCCTGCACCCAAATGACTTCTGCCTCATGGAGCCACGTGGTGGTCCCAACAGCAGACACTTGCGGCCAGCACCCCACGCCACAGATATGCCCCTCCGTTGTACCAGAGTACGGCTTTGCCTGCCTGCCTATGTCTTATAGTATTGGAGCCAGAAGTATCAAGAGCACTGAAGTAAAAGCACATGGGGGGTCCTGCATATCTCGTATGCTTACAATGGTCCCAGTAAGATAGCATGCCAACACTGTTTGTCAGAAGGGCCCGGGTGCCAAGTAATTACCGCCTTCACTTACACTCAGGCACTAACAAGCTGAATGTACAAATGTTGATAGTGGACCCCCTGCCAATTGTGTATATGGTACTGCCCAAAATGACCAACGAGTACAATGTGGGTTTCTTACCTGTTATAATGATCCATGCTATTGGATGTCGTTATTGTTTCATTAATGTCTCTTTACCATTGGCAATGGATGTTGGGACTTCAGCACAGAGCCACAGGGCGCGTGCGGAGTCACATGTTTGGTCACTTGTTTGACCATGTAAGAAAAAAGCGGCGGAGGCTTCCCACACACCAGTCAATACCAACTGAGCCTGTCTGGCGGGTGTTGTGTGGCGCTGCGCAAGCGCCGTTATGCAGACCGAGGGCCTGCCTACAAGCGCCCTCGTTACTGGGGGGCCGGAGTGGCCGGCCCCACAACAGATTCCATCAATGATAGCGGGGAATCATACAGTGGGGGAAAGGGAATCAGGGCATTTTGAAGGATTTTGTTAGTGGGCGCAGAGGGGTCACATGTAGCATCTTGTGTTGTGATTCCAGTGTCTCTTACCCCATGCCATGCAGGCTAATTTTGGAGTAATTTGCTGTTCATGTGCAGAGAAGTGAGATACCAAGAGATTTCGAATATCAAGCGAACCAGTCGAAGAAATCGGTTTGAAATATTCAAAGTGTTGCCAAGGCAGCTTGGCGATACCGGATGGCTCAGAAGGAAAACATCTGTCTCTTAAGGGGAAATGCCGGGCTCCTCACGTGACAGGAAATGAACAAAGAAACAGTGCTCACACCAAGGTCGTCGTGCAACCCTCCAGAGAGCATACGTTCATATCCTGGCCGCTTTTCGGAGCAGGCGTGTCAAGGCTTATTTCAAGAGCGTTTCTATTACTGCATAAACAGCCGTGGCATTGACCCACATGCTTGCTTTCAATCCAATATTCCATACCCCCAACCTGCATTACCTCTGCTGTACTAGTCCCTGTTACGTAGTAATGTACGCATGCGCGACCCGGAACGAGGCCGCGCATGAGCGTGAGAATAAAGGGAGCCCATGCTCGGCAGTTGCCAACGGGACTCCGTAGTGAGCAGACCTGTCTCTGTGTGCTCTTTCAGGTACTGGGGGGTGGGAGGCCTAACTACGGAGGTGGCTATATTTACTATTCAACAGTCCCCTCTCCTGACCTTCTTCCAGAGGGCAACATATGGATCCCGGCCATGACACGTGACGTGCAGTGGTTTTTCAGTTCTCCAAAGATCAGCCTTTTGAAACCCGAAAGATTATCTCAACCAGTCATTTAGTTAATTCTTTACGCAAAGAAGTCATGCATGATAACACTGAATAAAAAGGTGTCTCTGTGCACTGAACCGCAATCAAACATCACATTTGTGAAGGAATTAATGAGAGATTGGTCCAGAGGCACTGAATTGTACCAACACAATGTGATTTGTGATTTGATCCAGAGGCGTAGACTCTGGTAGGGCCCTACAGGGTAGGGCCAGAGCGGGCAATGCCCATCCAAAATCCATCAACGCCTGCTCAGCAGTGATGTGTGGGCATTTACAGATGTTAATGTCACTGGGGATTAGCTTCAGGCCCCACTTGTTAGACAATCCTGGCTACGCTTCTGATTTGATCAGGGAAGAGTAATGGAGCCCAGATGTGCTGAACATCATACGCGTGAACAGCTGATACTCTATTCTAATGAAACCCTTACAAAGGCACCCCGAATAGGAAAGGCGATTGATGTCATAGCAAATACAGTGGGATACAATGTGGACAATGATTGGCCACTTAAAGAGAACATAAAGTTCTGCGTGGTCTTCAGATCTTGTCAAGAATAGAGGAGGTCATTGTCACAGTATCTCCCTCTGTTCCTGGGGCGGACACAGTACGCATGCTAAATAGTTCTTGAGAGGTAGTGTTGTACACGAAAGCACAATGCAAGGATGTGTAGGGGGCCACTGATACTGCCTTGTTGTATGAGATGTGTGATACCGTGCATTGGCACACAGCGGTTGTGGTGCCCTAGTATTCTTGCCTTTCTAAGGCCATGCACTGTTTGTTTGGCACACTCCAGTGAAATGCCTTTTCATGCTCCCTAGTAACACCCCTGGGAGTCTTTCTTCTGAGTTCGTAGAAAGCGGGGTGACTGTTAGGAGGCAGAGTCGAAAGTACAATATGTGCCGTAAAAGTTACCCAACACCATAAAGTGCCATTTTACATAGGAGAGACGCAAGAGCACTTCCGAAACATGTCGTTGTCTGGTGTTTGCACCATTGCCATTGGGGAACACCAGCGCATTGCCAAAGGCCTTCAATGGCTCAGTAAGTAGACACTTGATTGGTTCTCCATCACATCTTTACAGGTCAGTGGGGTCCTTGGACATTGCTCAGTCAACACAGATCACAATTAATGACAGATGCCACACTCAGTAACACCTCTTCTCCTCTTCTGCAAATGTCTACAGACATTTCTTCTGGATCTATTTGTTTTGTTCCTAAATGCTCGGTTGCCAAACGGATAGGCTCAAAGCTACCCCTTCTTCAAGATCCGGAGTAGATTGTTCCAAATAACATGAACTTGCTTTAGGAAGCGATGCCATAAACCCCCTCTGTTGGAAAGATGCAGTCCCTTCCATTCAGAGTTAAGCAATTGAAGAAAGTGAACGCAGCGATAAAAAGATAAATAATAATAATTTGGCATTTTATACAGCGCTATGAACCCTCAGGTATCTGAGCGCTGCTTATTATTACCCAAGGTGTGCGGTGCTTATTTTTCGACCTCGGAAGGATGAAAGGCTGAGTTTGGCCCTGCCGGGATTTGAACCTGCATCGCCAGGCTCTGCATGGATGTCAAAGAGAGCGCTCTACTCACTGTGCTATCTGACCGGCATGAGCCTTTTGAGGGGTGGGTAAGGCGGCCAAAGTGCCACAATTTATCCCGAGTAAAAATGAATGAAGGGAGGCTTCAGCATCCCAAATGTGATTGTCTGTGACAAGGATTGTCTTTCTCGCAATGGTGCTCCATTTTCTTCATTCTGGTGATGATGGGAGGGCAGAATGAGTAAACATTGAGTTTTGGCTTTTGTGTGGGCATTTGCCAGGCCCTACCATACCAGGTGCTATCCGGACATAAAATACGGACAACTGGATCATTTTGTATTTTTTGTTTGCATTTATTTGAACAGTAGAGATGTCAATTTCGATCAGAAATGACTTACAACAACTTACAGTTAGCACAGGCATTCCCAGAAAGGGTGACTGGCCAATAGCACAAAGATTTGAACAAGTGACTTGACCTGTAACTACCATCCCAGTTCCCCATTGGCTCCTCATCCTGAATGATGGATATCACATCCTGCACTATAAAGCGTTGAGCTCTCTAGCACTTTAATCTGCAAGAATGTTTGTTCATTAATTATAAATAAGGCTTCTGGTTTTATGATATTAATTTTTCTGCCATTTCTGTCTGTGTAATAGTTATTTTTTTGCCTTTTTTCTGTATTTTTCCACATCTATTTTTTGTCATATAAAAATATAATTTGCAACCAATATTTTTCTGCATTTCTTCTAATTAAAATAAAAGCATTATTAAAGCACACATACCGCCATATAGGAAAGACATTCTAGCTCGATTTTATCCATAACAGCAAAATGTTGCTCCTGTGACTGCTGCTGCCTTCCGTTTTTTTCTCCATTTTTATAAATACAGACAAAAAGCAGATTGATTTCCGTCGTTTTTTTTCTCCATTTTTATAAATACAGACAGAAAGCAGATAGATTTCCGTCTGTATTTATGTGAAAACATCAGTAAAAACGGAAAACTGGATGCCTTAATTGCAAAGCACAGACCACGCTGCTGGATGGCAGCTACAAGGTGCTCAACAGAGCAACATTACAAACATAAAAACATTATGTTTGGAAGATGATAAATTGAATAAAATAGTTTAAAAAACATAAGCAATAAAATACCAAATTAAAAACACTACTTAAATAGGACACATAAATTACAGCAGACTCGACTCTAACTGCAACATCTGTATTACATACCTCTAGCCATCCCCCGCTTCTTTGTTCCCCTCCCCCTCACCCCTTCACTCACCACCCACCCCTACCGAGAGTGTTAGCACACCTGGAGTTAGTCATTTCGCATTTATCTTTGTCCCCCTGAGAAATCATCAATGATAGAAAATAAAACAGAAAAGGACAGCTTTCAACTTTGTCAATTTCTTGGGACAATGCTGAAGACCTCTTAATTCAGTTATCTGTCTCCCGCCTCCGCAGCATCCGCCCCGCGCAGCATCCTCCACGGCTGCTTAGCTGATCCATAACCTTAGCCTCCCACGTGACCTGATCCAGTCCTACTGGAGAATTTGTGGTCATGTTAAGCCTCCCCTTTGCTTGTTTGATGAAGCAGCCGAGCAGAACGTGTTCTTAGCATGTTCCTGCAAAGCTAGGCCATTAGGAACACGTGCTTATCACCGCCTTGCACTGCAAGCATACGTTGCTACTCGTGATTCATTGGCTGTGGGTAAGCACTGTTGAAAAGGATTGGGGCAGAGCCCGCCTCCCATCTATTTCTTCTGCTTGAAAATCAGCGCCCTGTGGCCATCAAACCTGCATGGCATTAGCAAAATACTGGGGTAATAATCCAATCGCACCTGTGATGTGGAGCGCCACCATACCCTTCACACGGGGCAATGTTCAGGCTACCCGTGTGCCAGCGGTAGCCAGGGATGTCATTTGGGGGTCGCCACCTCTAAAAAATATTTTATTTTTAAAAAGAATGTTTGTTTTTTTTATGTAAGCTCCTTGCCTGGCTGTGACCAGTGCCACTTGGCTTTTTTTTCTGGAGCAGCTGGCTTCATTGTTCAGGCCTCTTAAAAAAAATAAGAAAAAAACCTATACAATAATTGCTAGACTCATTGAAGGTTTATTTCCAGGCACACTTCAGGGGCTGATTCCCTGATTTAGTCTGATCTTAAACACCTCAACTCAGCCTTTCACCCTTCTGAGGTCGATAAATGAGTAGCAACGCAGCTTGGGTGATATTGTATGCATATTTGTTCTATATAAAGCGCTTAAGCGTAAGTGCTTTATAATAACACTTTGGGCTTGGATGTCTGCTTGCATTCACAGAAATTTGGTAACATGGGCCTATATTAATGATACATATTATGATCCATTCTTGTATGAAATGTATATCATTTTATAGTAATATTGTAACCATATTTTTCGTTGTGTACTTAGGAACAATGCTACGTGATGCACATTCCTGTTTTGTCAAGGGGTGAAAAGTCATGTTCCTTCGCTTCCCGTGATGTCACTTCGGGTTCGGTCAAATGACATCACTTCCTGTGATGTCATCAGGGGGGGCCAAGGGTTGTATGATGTCACTTCCGTTACCCCTGGTATTTTGGTGAAATGACTTCCCTGCCGGTAGCCCCATGACATTTGACAGGAGGCGCCCACTAATCTAAAATTGAAGGCCCCTCAGTTCACCTTTGATTAAGGAGGGGGGTCCTCGGGTGGATTCTGCGACTCTCAAAGGACCCTTGAAGGAGAGTGTGGAAAGGAAAGCCTGCTTGTCCACAGTGATTGAAGTGAGCGGGAACGGTCGGGATCAGTGTTCTACTACTTTTATTTTTTTCTGTAGTGGGAACGTCGGGGGATGTGTTCCACTCCTTTTATTTTGATCTGTTTACCATTCCTCTACTTTTTATGACCATATTCACCATTCTATACAGAGGATTTGTCCATTCATGTCCCTGTGCAAGTGTAAAGTTGTAATAGGAGTCTTAGTTTCTAGTCACTTAGACTATTGCAATGCCCCGGCTGCAACGCTTTGCCACATGCTGCACTATGCTTCCACCTACTCTCTCCCCTGCTGAGACCACAGTTCCACTGCTCGGTTCAGTACACTTCTACCACTGCCTATCCATGGGTGTCAAACACTGTTGCTTGCACCCCTTTGGCTGAACGCATGTTCCTGAATGGGAACCCATGTGAGCGTAAGCGTGAATTCCCTGATTTGCACAGAGCACACCCACATGAAAACCGGGGACCGCCCCCTTTCACTACGCTAACATTTCACTAGCAGCCATGCATTTGCCATTGCACGGAAGACTTTTTTGTAATATCAACTTACACCGTAAGCACAAATAATTGTGGATTTCAGTAGTTAGGTATAAATCGGCCTTGGGAGCGACGAGGTGAAGAGGATTTGCTCACTCAAACTATATGTGGAAGTGTGTGACCCTGAGGCAGACCCTGCTCCCCTCCGTGTCTGTGCCCCCTATGCCACACCCGCCCTGGGTCTTCATATTTCTTCTCTACTGCCAGCCTGGAACAATGCTGGTGGTGGGAGCGAGGTGCCCTGCCCAGGGTTGCACACGACTGCATGCAGGCCCCGGGCAGCAATGGGCCGTACCCACATGATTCCACTGATGGTTGCAAGGGGGCAGGGAGGGCATGAATAGCATGCACCACTCGTGGACCGTTTCAGGGATTATAGGTTTTTTCTTGACATGATGCAAAGCCTCCAGCCATGAGCAATGATGGGCGGCCCATCAAAAACCTCATCAGATCCAGAGCATGCCAGGCAGGGAGAGAGGAGCTGACTGGTTAGTGGGGCTGGGGGGAGTGTTGTGCAGTGGGGAATGCTATGGTGTTGTGCAGAAGGGATGTGACCTGGCAGTTTTTGCTGGACTGCCCCTTTTGTGATGGGACCAAGCCTGATTTGCATATGGTTTTTACCCCTTCTGTAATGGCTTGGCAGGCGAAGAACGATGGTCTGGAGGGTTGCCCAGAGCAGTGCCAGAGGTTAGTATTCCGTCCAAACCTTCCAGTCATCACCGCTTTGTTTTTGTTATGTCACCCTGAGTGGGATGGGTATGCCCAGACGTGGGTCCTGTGCCTGCTAGGCCTACATACACAAGCTACTCCTCACTGATGAGGCCCAACAAGGCTGAAACATGTTTGGGGATGCTTGTGGTCTTGTGCAGAAGGGATGTGACTTAGCACTTTGGGCTGGACTGCCCCCTTTTGGGCAGGGACCAAGCTTGATTTGCATATGGTGTTTCTGCTTCTGTAATGGCTTGGCATGCTGAAAAACGATGGTCTCGAGGGTTGCCCAGAGCTGTGCCCATGGTTATGATTGATTCAAAACCCTCCAGCCATCACCTTTTTGTTTTGGTTAGCAGAACCAAAAACAGCCTAGGGTGCACCCCAACCAGAAATCCTCCAGCCCAGCACATGCTGAGGGGCACCACTGTTTAACCCGCTGGGGAAGTTGCCCTTGTGCACAGTGTGAGATGCTTCCTCTTCCCAGGAGACACAGAAGAAGCCCTATAGGAAGTCTTTGGAACCCCGAGACATCTCCATGCAAGGGTGGGCATCTAGGAATGCATCTCTGTGTAATTCATTCTCTGTCCTTGAGCTCGTCATTTCCATGATAGAAAGTCAGCGGAGACTAAAGGTGGGGAAGTCTTAGAGAGGGAAGACAGACAGATTAGTCACCAATGCCATATGGTCTCTGACACAGTCATAACCGTAAACCAAATGGGAGGGTGTTTCTCCGCGGGGAGTGGAGGTTGGGGATCATGATTCGATTGGTTGCTTTTCCCATCCAATCCCACTGATTGGCTGAGGCTTCCTGGGCATGGATAGCTCAGGGGCAACATGCTTGCCTTGGAAGCAAGCCGACACGGAGCACCACAGGTTCGACCCTCTGGTCCGCGTTTAGAAACCTCTGGGTATTAAGGGCGTTATAAACAACCTATCATATCATAACCCACAGCAGAATATGTCTATATGTGTGGATCTGGGTGGACTGCACACTTTAAAGCAATCTGAGGAAAGCAGTTCTGAGGGCTGTGGTGACAAATGCTTTCACCCCCCCATCTTGTTAACTTGTGTCTGGAAAATGCTAATCTTAACATTATTCTTTAGTCAATAGGTGTAGGTGTCGGCTTCCTACATGTGTATGTATATGTATGTAAGAGTGTTTCGTCAGGTACCTTGAAACTATTTCCAAAATTGAACCTTTTACAGCGGGACAGCACTACGTCTTGTCCCTCACTCATAACACATATTTGTTCTCATTTTGTATGCTTAATGCCTATATATATAAATGTGTTTTAAAATGTATTCACTATTTGTACCCATGTTTCCAATGTTTCTGGTGGGAGACCAAAACCCTGCTTAGAGGGGGCGGCCTTGCTCACACAGTGTAATATGGGGCCACTTTGAAGAACATTTCCAGGGCCACTTTTGGATCCCAGCCCACCCGGTCCCCTGATTTGTACCCAGAGCCATCAAATACGTTTGTTTATCCGGTGCTGGATTTAATCAGTGTGTTATGGAACTATGTGAATCTACTTTGAAATGCAGGATTACATGCCCCAGAATGCAAAGGAAGGTTGTTGCTAGATCTGGAAAAGATCCTGGGCTACGCTGATGTCGGGACTGTCAGGACCCGGGGCTAGCTAGGCTTTGGTTGTAGCTCCTGAGCTTCTATCCGGGTGGAGGGCTTGGGGGGGAGGTGCGGGGGCCAGGGGACAACCAAAGTACCCGGGGCTATAACCCCCTCAGCCCTCCCTCCCCCACCCCAACCCAAGCAACGCCTATGGGAACATGAGACAGGGCGACTTTTGAGATCTGTGTACAACATCCAGTGCAAAGGCACACATACATGTGTTCGGCATGTAGACCCCCGCTTTTATTGTGCGCCCCAGCCCGGATCTATAGTGCGTTCATGGTTTGCGTTTAACACTAACGCCGCTGCTGTGTCCAAGATTCACGGCACATTGTCAAAACATTGTTGTGTGTAATCGACACCGAGGCTCTCACATGGTCTCAAGAAGATGAAAAAGAGGCACGTGCCTTGTTATCCTTCCATGAAAGGATTCCATCCAGCAAAGAGTTAAGCCGCCCCCCACAGCCAGACTCCCGCTTCCACCGTCGTGGACGGCGGTGCCGGCGAACTCATTTCCCACACTGACCCGAACCAGATGTGCTTCCACGAGACAGCGGTTGCTTTCACCTCTTGTACTTTCGTTCCTCCGCACTCCAGGAGGGGTTCATGATGACCTGCGCTGACCCCTCACGGCATTCGTGTTCCAAATCAAACATCCGCGAGTCTAGGCCCGTTAGTCGAGTTACGATCGCCATCAAGGCCATGGTCCCCAGAGGCCCAGGGCGCTGTGACACCTCAAGCACGCAATGAGTTGTCCTATCCGAATTCTGATTTAAATTATAAACAGAGCGACTAATTCCGCCTCGAAGAATCCGCTGGCTGCCCCCAATTGATGGGTAGTTTTGCACAAGGTCACACATCCTGTCAGGCGGATGAGCTGGCACTTAAACCCAGACTGTTCACCCAAATGCTGTGTTGCATCCATTGTTGAGGGCAGTACAGTGCAGAGATTCCGAATAAGGATTTGTTGAGCAGGAACTTAAAGCAGCGCCTCAGAATCTGGTATCACCCGGTAACGAGGAGCTAAATCTGGGGTACGAGGAGCTAGTACATTGCAAATGGTGCATCTAAATTCCACATGAGAGGCAAACTACAGGCTTTTTTCCATTCCATTAATTATCCCCCATTATTATTTAAATATATTGATATTGATATTGATAGTTTCTTTGATTAGCGCCAGGACGGGGGAGGTAGGAGATGAGACAGACAACGACTATCATACTAGGCCTGACGACATTTCTGGTTGTGCAGGGGAATGACAAAGGTGAGGGAAGGGGGTGGCGGAGGGAGGAGAGGAACAAAACAAGCGACTATCGTACTAGGCCTGATGACATTTCTGGTTGTGCAGGGGAATGACAAAGGTGAGGGAAGGGGGTGGGGGAGGGAGCAGAGGAACAAAACAAACGACTATCGTACTAGGCCTGACGACATTTCTGGTTGTGCAGGGGAATGACAAAGGTAAGGGAAGGGGGTGGGGGTTGGGAGGAAGGAGAGGAACAAAACAAGCGACTATCGTACTAGACCTGACGACATTTCTGGTTGTGCAGGGGAATGACAAAGGTAAGGGAAGGGGGTGGAGGTTGGGAGGAAGGAGAGGAACAAAACAAACGACTATCGTACTAGGCCTGATGACATTTCTGGTAGTGCTGGAGATTGACGAAACGTGAGGGAGGGTTTCTAGGCTTTCCCTAATCGCTTCATTAAGCACATTTCAACCCACCCAATTGGGATGGATTTTGCTGGGGCCGGGTTCTGTCAAAAAAAAATGTCTCTGGATCGGGGAAATCCATTTGCATTGAACCCTTTAATGCAAACAATGCTGAAACCAGGATCTTAACCAAGAGATACCTACCCACCAGATCACTTAAGCACAGCTATCAACAAGACCACTTAAGCATCTGATAAGGATCCCTGTGAAATCTGTTGTTAAGATTGTACTCTGCAGGAAATTACAGCTTTTTAATTTAAAAGGTGTGCACCTTTTATACTTTGCAAAATTATAGGCAACATCCCTCGATTGGGTTATTTTACTGGTGCTCATAATTAATCTTATGAGGGGCAAATGTTTATGGAGGGAGATTGACAACAACCTCCACAGCCCCGTCACCCTGCATGCCCCCATTGCTAGTGAGATCTCAAAGTAAAAATGTTCAATTTCCAAAATTGCACACACCCACAGTGAATGTCACATAGGAGTTGGCCTGGGATATCAAAATGGGCTCCTGGTAGCTGATGGTGTCAAGGTAGTCAGGCTCTCCTAGGCTACAACCAGGAGCTAAATAGCTCTCAGCTCTTGGCAATGTCCAACACTGCAGTGTAGAACAAGACATCACACATCATAAAGGTGAAACAGATCAGCACACAGGTGCACTTTCAAAGTGCACAAGCTTTCAGAGTGCTAATTGGCCCTTCTCGCTCTTTCACGTAAGGGTGCATGCTTTAAGGAAAATCGCTTTCTACTAGAAGAAATGCACCTTCACTATACATGGTCAAAATTGCAGCTGTGAAGCAGGGCCAACTTAAGCCCTTTTGGGTCCTGGGGTATGGACACCATTGGGCCTCCCCTCTACCGAACCAAAAGAGTTAATGGATCCAGAATATCTGGCCTCCCCCTGATCACAACCTATAGATTGATTGCAGCGATCAAAATAATCACGAGTCCTCCCTTTCAGTCCCCTTCCCCTCTTCATTCTAGCTGTAATCAGAATGATAAACAAGTAGCATTTCAAGACCAACATTAGCAGTCCATGACGAGGGCGCTTGTGCTCTTGCATGTGTACAAGACACCTTTCATCAGTAGCAGCCACGAGGAAAGTATACCGACCACAGTATAAATGCGGGTTGCAAATCGTAAGAAAAAGGTGCACATAGTCCACAATAGACAGAGGACTCAGACGAGCTGCCTCACAGAATGCAAAGGTTTTCAATCACGGATACAGGAGATCTACTGAAAGCCAGGAGAACGCTTCACAAGCCATATCAGAGATAGTGGATGAAGATTAGAAGCTACCGGGAGGGTGTGTGAATCCAGATAGACTGACCCTAGAAGGGGGACACGGCTGAGGTGTGCAATATATCAATGCTCATTATTATTATTATTGCAGAGGAAGCAACGCTCTAGCCAGTGAAACCACGAGGGAGGCTTTTTTGAAGATCATACCCTGAGAACAAATCCATTCGGAAAGGTGACAATTTTGAAATGTTTAGGGACTGGCAATGTTGACAGGTTGGGCAATACAGGATTAAATGTAATGCACAGGATCACACATTGGTAAAGTGGTGACGCTGGGATTTGCAACCACTCCGCAATTATTGCACTTTGCCACTTTCTTGTCCTGTTCTTACCATGAACTAAAATAATCCAATTGTATAGAGCTGACTTGGAAAGTACACAAATCACACAATCCAGGATGACCATTTTAAAAAGCAAAATGTTATAAATATGATATTATGCAAAATTGGATTCTAGCTCTAATGTCTCCATCACCAAGGGAAGTATATATGTACCACCATACTAAGTGTTGTGATCTTAAAAGATTCCACTTGTGTTTCCCTTTTGTATTTTAAAGCTTTAAATACTCCCAAACTACAGGCGTGTGAAACTGCTATTTGTAAACGTGCAGAAAAACCTTTGAATTGTACAAAAAAGCAAACCAATATTTTTATACCAATAAGCAGATATTAAAATATATTTGCCAGAGTCCTGTGATATCTGGACTGCTCTCACCCTTCCACTCAAATGGCATACATAAAAACAAGATCAAGTAATGGATTAAACAATGTCACCAGCATGTGAGAAGGCAAACCTTTTCACAGAAGACAGCACAGGAATGTCAGTGATACAAGAGGATTGGTCCAGGATCACTGTTTCATCCGCTGGCAAAGCCAGTATGCGAGCAGGTACCCTTTGTGACCACAGTCTTCAATTTGGATACCTGATCACCTATTGGACTAACACTTTATGCTCATCATCGAAGGTGGCTGCCTAGGTTTCACAACTCCCCAGCAGAACAAACCAATTTCTAGACCTTCCCCATAATGATTCTATGTTCATTTTTACAGCAACCGCTCTCCGTTGCAGTTACATTAGTCATCAAAGCACCCATTGGGCTACAAAAGAAAGTACATATCCATGCAGGTTTATCATCTTCAGAAATAGGAAAGGCTGAGTCGGCCTTGCTGGAATTTGATAGTTTAACCTTGTGTATGAGCACAGATCTCTAAAAAAAATGCAAAAAACAAGGGGGGTCCTGGGAGTCCCTCTGCTGGACATTAGTCCCGGTTACGAGAGACTTACCCAGAGTCTTTAGCTCACTATCTTTCACAGAGGAGAAATATCTAAAACATATCAGTCTTTGTCCTGCCCTAGGGCAGTCCAGCACCAAAATGCCAAGCAATTCTCCTCTGAACAAGAGTGCCAACAGAAACCCCAGACACATGTTTCGGTCTGGTCGGACCTCATCAGTAGGTTGGAGCTGTGCCTCTCTAAGAATAGTGAGGAAGGGGTCCACGTCTGGATTCCCCAGTAATTTAGGGTGAGACCCAAAGTTACTTAAATATGCAAAAAACAAGGGGGGTCCTGGAAGTCCCTCTTTCGGACATTAGTCCTGGATACGAGAGACTTACCCAGAGTCTTTAACTCATTATCTTTCACAGAGTAGAAATATCTAAAACATATCAGTCTTTGTCCTGCCCTGGGGCAGTCCAGAACCGAAACACTAAGCAATTTTTCTCTGAACAAGAGTGCCAACAGCAGCACCAGACACATGTTTCGGTCTGGTTGGACCTCATCATTAGGGTGGAGCTGTACCTCTCTAAGAATAGTGAGCAAGGGGTCCACCTCTGTATTCCCCTAGCAATTTAGGGTGAGATGCAAAGTTACTTAAATATGCAAAGAACAAGGGGGTCCTGGGAGTCCCTCTGCCGGACATTAGTCCCAGTTACAAGAGACTTACTCAGAGTCTTTAGCTCTCTATCTTTCACAGAGTGAAGAGATGTCTTCTGAACCAATGATGCACTCAAATGGGTCAATATGCATTTCAACTTTGGCCATTGCACATGATCTATATAATTCCCACGGAAAGGCCAGAATGCTACGCAAGTTGCACCATGGTGAACGCACAAACTATGGATGCCGCAGTGAATACAACACATTACAGGATGAAATTATCAGAGCAGAATGTACTTGCCAACAACAGACAGGCAAAAGGTTTAGAGCCTCAGCAGCACCCCATAAAATATCCCGATGTTTGCATTTAAGTTTGGTAAAGAATGGGAACTGACTTCTTTACATCAAGACCCTTGTTGGGCCCCCCTTCAAGGTGAGGGCACGGGGCAAGTGCCCCTTTTGCCCACCCATGAAGACGTCTCTGCCATGTAGAAGCCCACTTGGTGGAATGTGCACAGCATTTATTTGCACCACGTTTCACGGTTCCTTATTACGTTAATGAACCGTGAAAATGGCACAGGCCACACGTTAGCGCCACGTGAGCCACGTGAGCCACGTGAGGCCACCGCCGATGAAGGCAATGTGTTGCAGCTTCCTTGGCAGCCATCAAGGTTGCTAAAGCCACACACATGTATTTGAAATCGCAAGACTTACATACTTCTGTATTTGCTTTTTTCGGCACAACTGTTGGCTTGTGGTTAATATATATGCAGTGATCATTACCGTTTATTTCTGAGTTGGTTATAGCAATGCTGTAGTTATGGTTAAGTTGGACTCCCATAGGAAACAGTGATTTTGATAGGTTGCAGGACTTGCCCAGTAGGCAAACTGCCTGTAGGGCGTGGCTATGGGCTATATCAGGGCTCTGCAACCTTTGGCTCGCCAGATGTTTTAGACTACAACTCCCACAATCTCCCCCATTGACTATGCTGGCTTGGGATGATGGGAATTGTAGTCCAAAACATCTAGAGAGCCTAGGTAGCAGCCCCCTGGGATATATACACTGCAGATAGGATCACTGTGCCCAGGGCATAGCCAAATACCTCACCGTGGGGGTAGTAGCCTCTGTACATGCCCACGGGCAATGTGGGCCCCGCACGTGGATTCACTGGGCTCCATCATGGCCCCAGACCAAACAATGCACTCCTAAACATTGCTAAGGGGTAGTATGGTCTGTGGCAAGCTACGTTATATTACAATATAGCTTCAAAACAGATCTTAAACACTCACAGAAAAAAAGAAAGATGTTCCATGGATGTTATGTTTACCACGGGGAGCCTAAGACCCACTGAAATGTGCCAGTTATTAATCAATAAATACATTATTGGGTTCCATGTAATAATGTCGCCACAAAAATCTCGCCATGCAGAAATATCGCTGAAAAATGGCTGTTTTTTGTGGCGACATTTTTTGTCCCTGTCCCCATATATATGGTCACCCATATACTATTGCCACGACCTTTACCCGGCGATATTATTTACGGCGACCATATATATGGGGATAATATTACCTGATACCCCTTATTGGGCTTTTATAATGTACAGAAGGGGCACCTACACAGCTTTACCACTCAGCCATTCACTGCCCATGATGCCACACATGATATCACTGAAGAGACCTCCAAGCAGTTCCCACAGAGAGTGATTAGAGCATAGCAGTCATGTGCTGTGCCTATGTGGCATGCATAGCGCGGACAGAGGGCACGAGTGCTGTGCCTGGGGCCTACATGCTGGCCAAGACCCAGACCTCCAGCTCCCAGGAAAAGGCTGCAGTCTGTATATCCTGTGTGCACAGTGGGGTCTAAGCAGCAGCAGGCCATTGTACAGCTACAGTGGCCCCTGACGTGGACATAGGCCTGCAGGGGTTTGTTGATGTGTTTGGGGCATGCCCTGTGGATACTGGCAGTGTATGTGGCACACGGGCACAGTCCTTGCTCCAAAACTAGGCCATTCCCTGGTAGATAGCCTAAGGCCATGGCTTGGGGGATTAGCGAGGATGAGTGGTCTTGCACGTGCATGGCCAAAGGCTATGTGGCCTTTGGCAGTAACCAAAGGGCATCCACATGTTATAGGCCAGGGTCTGCAACCTTTGGCTCTCTCAGATGTTTTGGACTACAACTTCCATCACCCTTACAGAGCATTGTCAATGACGAAGGATCATGGGAGTCGTATTTCAAAACATCTAGGGAGCCACAGGTCGCAGACTCCTGTAGGTTGTGGGTAGTTTTGACAAGGACAATGCCCTCAGGGCATGGCCAGCCCACAGTGCTCGTAGGGTGTGCCCATAGTGCATGGCCTTTAAGTACACTGCAGAGGTGTATTTAGCGGACACACATAGCAAGCCCTTTAGAGTTTTAGTTTTCGTGAGCTAAGGCCGTCTTCACTTCACACATCTTTTTATGCACAAGACACGTGTCCACGTGTATGTATTGTATCACCTTTCAACCAAGGGGTGTCTGGCGATTTCACAACAGCACTGCGGGTTGAGGGACTATGAAGATAAGCAGTGAACGTAGCTGGCTAGTTCCCCTTTAATGAAAAACAGGAAGTCACTGCCACACAGTCATCTTGTCCAACTCCTCTTCATCGACTGTTTATGTCTGTGGTCACTTCTTTATCTCTCGACTTCTCTGTTGCTTCAGATAGAGAGGGGTGTGCGCTGTAAACATGGCATAGCCTCTGGCTGTGCATAAGGCTGTTGGAATTAAGTGCTGTAAACATGGCATAGCCGCTGGCTGTGCACAAGGCTTTTGAAATGAAGTGCTGTAAACATGGCATAGCCGCTGACTGTGCATAAGGCTGTCAAAATGAAGTGCTGTAAACATGGCATAGCTGCTGTGTGTGCATAAGGCCGTTGAAATGAAGCGCTGTAAACATGTGAAAGCCTCTGGCTGTGTATAAGGCTGTTGAAATGAAGTGCTGTAAACATGGCATAGCCGCTGGCTGTGCATAAGGCTGTTGAAATGAAGTGCTGTAAACATGTCATAGCCGCTGGCTGTGCATAAGGCTGTTGAAATTAAGTGCTGTAAACATGGCATAGCCGCTGGCTGTGCATAAGGCTATTGAAATGAAGTGCTGTAAACACGGTGAAACATCTGGCTGTGCATAAGGCTGTTGAAATGAAGTGCTGTAAACATGGCATAGCCGCTGGCTGTGCATAAGGCTGTTGAAATGAAGTGCTGTAAACATGGCATAGCCGCTGGCTGTGCATAAGGCTGTTGAAATGAAGTGCTGTAAACACGGTGAAACATCTGGCTGTGCATAAGGCTGTTGAAATGAAGTGCTGTAAACATGGTAAAACATCTGGCTGTGCATAAGGCTGTTGGTGTAGCCACTGGCTGTGCATAAGGCTGTTGGCGTAGCCACTGGCTGTGCATAAAGTATCCTGGTAGAACGTGGCCAGGTTACCATCAGGCTTGTCCTTGCCATTGGGAATGGTCCTCCGTCTCTGCAAACACTCCTTTTTTGTTGCAGTCAGAACACCTCTGAGTAAGGGCTGGACACGCCCCAGTGTGGGGGAATGCAAAACCACATCTCTAACAGGACCTTTGGGGCATGAGTGGTTGTCACACAGGTGGTAGCAGGTGACTAGGGAGCCAGTGGGGACCTGCGACCTGTCGCCTGACCCGTGAGCTTCAATCGCTGCCACCACGTCATGTTTATCTGATTTCTTGGCTTGTTGGTTCTCCATGGTGGCCGCTTGGGTGTCACCTCTTTCATATACTCTTGCAAGCTCCATGATCTCGCCCCAGAAGAAGGGGCTTTTAGAGTAGTTGCTTACATAATGTGGAGGAAATACATCCTTCAATGATGCGTTTCGGCCTCATCATCGGAAAACTGGGCGAATTGGCAATGCACCAGTTTTTGTCTGGGATGTGTCACAAGCTCATCAATGGTTTCCTGGGCTTGCTGCGTAAATTGATTGAAAACATAGTGTTCATAGTCTCTGTTCAGCTGGATTATACGTTTTTTGTTCAATGCTTCCACTAATGCCTCGCATGTGGTTCTTTCCCCAACTCGGATGGTTTTGATGATTGCTAATTTCTTTACCAGCTAGGTCAGTGAACACCTCTGCGAGGGCCGGGGACTTATCCTGCCCTACCACCTTGAGAAAATCATTAAATTCGTCCACCCACTCTGTCCAAGCGGGGCCCTTGCCCTGTTGTGGTGCAAGCATAAATGGGAGGGGCTTCCTAAGGAAGGCTGCTCTGGACGTGGCAGTCAGGAGGGCCTGGGGGGCGTCACCATCTTGCACCGCCTGCTCCATGGTGCAGTGGATGCATGGCACTGGGTGTGGGCACTAGGTGTGGAAGACTGCGGGGGCTATGGGGTGTCCCCCACAACACCCCGCTCACCATACTATACAGTATAGTGAGCAGGGTTTGGGGGCGCGCGAGGGTGTCCTCACTGTACTGTGTGGTATAGTGAGCGGGGAGTTGCGGGGACACACCCGCAGCACACCTGAGAAAAGAACAAAAAACGGGCACTGCGGGAGTCCACCACAACACCCCGCTCACTATACTTTACCGTATAGTGAGCTGGGGTTGTGGGGGAACCCCTGCAGCTGCCCATAAAAAAAATAAAAAAATAAAAGACCCTGCTGCGCCGGTTCCCGATCACGGAAGTGAAAGGGAACTGGCACCGCAGGGACTCAGCGTGAAGAAAAGGTAAGTAGGATTTGGTTATGTTGGGGGTGTGGGTGGGGGTGTGTTGAGGGTGTGGGTGGGGGGTGTGTTGTGGGTGTGGGTAGGCATGTGGGTATGTAGTGGTTTGCAGTGTATGTTCACATGGGAAATGTACAAACCTTTTGAGGTGCGTACATTTCTCATGCTAACTTCTCTGTCCCAGACTTTTCTGTGACGGAAAAATCACGCAGATCAGTGGATGTCGGCCTCCTGAATGAGGATAAGTGCAGCAGAGCCAATGGAGCTCCCTCTGTTGGCATGGAAACAGCAGTGGACCGTGTAGCCGCATCGGGCCTGGAACAAGAGGCCGGCTCCTATTGTGCTCGTGGTCTCCGGACCCTCGCTCGAGGGTGGAGCTGTGGATGCCCTCTTCACTGCAGGCCAAAGATAGGGAGCGAAGCGGGAGGTGGGATCGCCAGATCACCAGCGGGATCACTGGCGGGTGGCGCTGCAGGCGCTGGGAGCCATGTGAGCAGACCAAAGAACAGGGAGCAGACAGCGGGATCGTCGCTGATGTCAAACAAGACCGGCACCGTGCCGGGGATTCCAGGAGGAGCTGTGAGGATGACACCGGGATCGCTGGCGTAACAGAGAATTAATGGGTGAGCTGGACCTCGTCGCCAGTTGTTACCTTTACTTGTGCATGGACACGGATGCATAAAGGACGAGCACAGCAGTAGGATATTTCAACAAGCGCCTTTATTTTGTGCGACTTCTCCCTTTCACTTCCTACACCTAACTGGCGCCTCTTCCCTCAGCCACCTCCTCCTCCCAAGTGTCCCACATCACGTGGTACCGTGGTGTGGAGCTCAGTCCCATTAAAGGGGCAGGGCGCTGCCCAAACGTAACAATTCTCAGCATCAGAAAGTTGCTAATATGCTCTGCTTTAGTTATGCTTCCTTTTCGCTTTTCTATAGAGACCAAACAGTGCTCACATACTCTAGCTGGTCGGAGTGTGTAAGGTTCTCCAAATTACAAATTGTAGTTACAAATTACAAACCAGGGAAGAAACCAGGGGCCACTTCTAGCTGAAGCTTCAGTCATTAAAAAAGGTACGCTTAACTGCCAAACCGGCAAAGTGCTGCCTGGCACCAACCACTGTGAAATAGCTGAGAATTTGCGTGGGGAATAGTCTAGTACAATCACAGACAGAAAAGGCACCCGTTTATGTTGGTTTATTGAAAAATTGTTTTTTGGAAGTTTGGTTCTAGCACTGTCACTAAGAGGCCTCAAGAGAACCAAAGTGAACTGTCTTCTGGGAATAGAAGTCCTGTCACTGCACAACGTGGTGCAAAAGGCATTGAGCGAGAGAGAAGAGGAAGCATTGGGAGAGGTGATGGAGTACCGAGGCCTCAAGAGAACAAAAACGAACTGTCTCCTGGGAGTGGAAGTCCTGTCACTCCCAACACAGTGGATGCGGTGCTGACAGAGAGAAAGGAAACCGGCGAGAGCTGCTTTTTGGAAGCCATGGTTCTAAAACGAAAAGTCATAACATGTGACATGTAGAAGCCTTCTAGTGAACCAATGTGAACAGACTTTTGGGAGTTGAAGTCCTTAAACTCCCCAACATGGCACAAGATGCTCTGAGGGAGGGAAAACAAACGGGTCGGAATGATTTGTTGGACCTTGTGGTGCTAGTACTTCACAAGGCAAACCATGTGGCACTAAGACGAAACCAAGTGATCTCTCTTCTGGGAGCTGAACTCTGTCACTTCCCAACATGGTGTTATAGGCGCCAAGACAGAAAGACATTGGGCCTCATTACGAGTTTGGAGGACTTTGAGAGGTAAATCCTCTGAAATACCACCAAACAGATTTACAGTTACCGCCACTTGGTCAGGCGGAATTTCCAACCTGATTACAAGTGTTGTTAGTGGTGTAAATCCCCATTTATTTTGTGTCCATTTGACCCAATGGGGCTTTTTTGTGTGGAATTACCATGGTAGAATTACTGCTGCGGTAATTGCACCAATTCTGCCGATTTTTTGGCATTGAGTGGCAAGATTTACATGCATGGTTATGCTGGAGGTAAATCTTCCACTCAAAGCCAAAACTCATAATTTGACGTAGTGGTACAATTGGAGGTAATTGAGTTACCTCCAATTTTACCACTTACCACCACACTCGTAATGAGCCCCATTGTACAGTAGAGAAGGGCGAGCCTGATTGGCCATTCTGAGGTGGGAAATCAAGGATCCGAGAGCAACATGATCTGTGAACTATAGGTTCCACTCGCCACCGTGAGGGCCTGCTGAGCGAAAGAGATGGTGGAGAAAAGAAGAGACCCTCACACTTAACAAGCTCAAAACTGATTTTTTATTTGTGGTTTGAATAAAGCAAAGTTGTTTTGAATACATATTTATTTGTTACGTCCTCATTGTCTGTGCCCCACCACACAGTGTTTCGGGAGTTTTCCAAGGCAGCTAAGCATTATGGGCAGGTCCGGTCACCATCGGCTGCAATGCTTTGTGGGGGCTGCGGAGTGCACTGGGTGTTTATTTAGGGGGTGGGATTCTGGGAATGGACTCCCAGGACAATACCAATCTGGCCTGTTGTTGCTCAAATATGTCTACTGCCCAGGTGTGTCAACTCTTTTATTTCTCTATTTGGCTGCACCACCATGTCTGAGGGGAGCGAGGTGCAAGGGTTGGGAACTACTCGAAGAGAATGTCACAGCGGTGGCATAGCAGATCTGGGGGTCCAGACATGCAGAAACCTCTTGTGTTTGTTTGTCCATGCCTATCTGCTGATACGACTGGCAGCTCATACTCCTGCTGGTCAACCTTGCTGGAGGTGCCTGCTGGGGTGAGAACTGCTAGCTGTGTTGCTGTAGGTGGTTGCTGGGATCTCACTAGGTGCCAAGGCTAGGCGTAGTGGTTGTGGTCTCTTCCAAGAGCATGCCATTATGGTGATGCCTGAGGTTCAGCTGGCCTGAGGCGGCTATGCAAAACAAAAGAGGTGATGGCTGTAAGGTTTACAATTAATTTTAACCTCTGGCATTGCTCTGGACAACCCTCCAGACGATCTTTCTTTGCCTGCCTAGCCATTACAGAAAAGGGAAAGACCATATGCAAATCAAGCTTGGCCCCACCCAAAAGGGGCATTCCAGCCTGAACTGATTGGTCACATCTCTTCTTCAAGCATCCCCAGACATGTTGCAGCCTCATTGGGCTTCATCAATGAGTGGTAGCTTGGGTCTGGAAGCCCAGCAGGCATGGGACCCACGTCTGGGCATACCCGTCCCACTTGGGTTGACAACAGCAAAACAAAAGAGGTGATGGGTGGAAGGTTTAGAATTAATCTTAACCTCTGGAATGGATTTTGACAACCCTATAGACCATCGTTATTCGCCTGCCAACCCATTACAAAAGGGGAAAGACCATATGCAAATCAGGCTTGGTCCCACCACCAAAAGGGGCAGGCCAGTGCGAGCTGCTAGGTTACATCCCTTCTACACGAGACTACAAGCAACGCCAGGCATGTTTCGGCATCATTGGGCATCATCAGTGAGGTGTAGCTTAGGTTTGTAGGCCCAGCAGGCACGGGACCCACGTCTGGGTATACCCGTCCCACTTGGGCTGACTACAGCAAAACACAAAAGGTGATGGCTGGAAGGTTTAGAATGAATCTGCACCGGAGGCGTGAATGCGTCAAATCCTTTTTTTATCACCAAGCCATCTCCCCGGTGAGCGGTTTTGTTTATACCAGACTCCTGGTGTCACCTTCATTGGGTGTGAGTCTCACACCTTCGAGCACAGCCTCTTTCTTCACCTGCGTTAATGGCCCCTCCTCCGCCTTTAGTGACGTCTTACGCCTGAGAATGCAAAGGTTATATTAAGAATTTTTTTTTGTTTATCCTAACCCCTTGATTCTGACGCTAGTGGATTCCTGGACTCTGCAACCTCCTAATGTATGCGTTGGTGTTTGGCCATCAAAAGACATTGTGCAGCTGTCCGCACCACACGCCAGCACTGTGGGATAGTTGCCACTGACATACATAGTCCTGGCACCTCTTGTCCAAACACTACAATTGTGGTGAGATTAAAAGTACGTAAAAAGTGAAAGAAAACCATTGGATAACATCCAACAGCTGACGCCTGTAAGTGGTTGATGACAGAGGCGAGAAGGGAGCTTTCAGTGTTCTTGAAAAACAATATTTTGGCAGCCTCTTTCCAGTGGCGGATGCAGGTATTGGTCCCGGAGTAGGCGTAGGGCACCAGGGACCAGTGCTAATAATGTATCACTACTGCGCAGGTGGCGGGAGTGAGGCGGGGGCATCGGGATGTCGAAGGGCCCCAGGGGGAGTCCAACATCCCCCCTGCCTTTATCTTAGCTCTGCCACTTCCTCTTACTCCATGCCCCTGTTTTGAGGCCCTCGGCCGCTTTCCTGTTCCATAGTTCTGCACTCACACGCTTTTGGTGGATGTCACCCGCCTTGTAAACAACTGATTCACCCGCCAAGCCCCCTGAACGCCCATTCACTTCAATGGGCTCTCACCTGCCAAAAGCTAAATCGCGTATTTTCACCCGCCTGACACAAAAGGTTGAGAGCGTTGCCATTTCATCTTCTACAAGTCTACATTGCTACCAGGCCTAGTGAACATATTAGGTTATGATCTGTGTGGTTATGAATGCTAGGGGAAAGCTTAATTGCAGGGAACCCCCTGACCCCGGAAAAGGTGCCTGGAGCCAGGCCTGCGTTTGAATCCCTCTCAGTGCTTGACTCGCGCACTTCCGGTTTCCCCTCGACGAAGGGCATTGCCAGACAGCACTGATTCATCGCCCATCGCTGGCTCGTGAAATCCAGACAGGATTGCAAGCAGCTCTGCCAGCAGCAGCAGCCGGTCCCTGGATGTGACCCGCTCCATAAAAACCGTCCAGTAAACAGTGTATCTTCTGGCGACATGTTTCTGTCTGCTCTGCCACTTCCTAGGTCACGCTTTGAAAGGGCGCCCCAGTACCCTCTTGTTCATAGTGTCGGAAGCGCGGGGTGAGGAATGTAGTTCGTTTTAACCGTTTTTTTTTTTTTTACTTTAGTCATATTTCCGCTGAATTGCGGATGTCGTGATGTTAAAAGCAGAACGTCCCTACTGATAAATGTGAGAGAATGCCATGCAGAGGAAAGTCTGCCCTTTTTTGGGGAGGGCTTCTTAAGCAGAACTAGTATTTTGGCTCAGGGGCACAGCACGCAATACCGCTAGCGTGCCTTCCTCTTCTGCGTGGGTGCGGATCGATGACTAAGGAAAAGACATCCCCACCGCCCCCCCAAAAGACTTGTAGTGGCTAGACGATGAGACTCTTTCAAGTCAGGAGGCAAAGTTGTTATAAGGCGCCTGTTATGCATATACAACCCAGGCACACAACCTAAGAGAATGGACTCAGCTGCAGTGGCAGAGCCAGGGTGGGCTAAGGGGCGGCTGCCCCCCCCTCCCCTCCTGGATCCTCCTGGTGCCCAGTGCATACCCAGTGCTTCTCCCAGCCTCCCGCTGGTGCTCTATTATCCGCCCCCCCGGCGCCAAAAGTTGCCTCTGCTGCTGCGCCACTGCTGCAAACTGCGGTGGGGACATGCACGCTCTTTTATGTGTTCAAGGGGAGGACTGTGAAATGTGAGGGGAGTGGTTATGATCTGGTTTCCTTACTAAATAAAAGACGAGGCACTGGTGTTGTTAGGTGTTCGCTTTAGCCTCAACACCCTGTGCCGAAGCGTTGACATCAGTATGGGATAAAGAACCCATTACTGTATGTTATTAGGATATCGCAAGTCACTTTATTTATTTCTACCGCGCCGAAGCCCGCAGGGATCACTAAGGAGTTATGTGACCAAATAGAGGAACGAGGCCAAAGGCAGAGTTTCTTTATAATTTCATGGAACTATGAGGCAATGTGCAATATCTGTTTAACGTACAGTAGGGAGTATTTTATTCCTTAAAGTACCTGGCCACATGCTGCCCTTTCCTTTATTACCTGGCCTCTTGCTTAGTTTAATGTTCAACTTGCTGACACATATCATCAGTGTAGACTGTGTTTTCGATATTAAATAAGATGATTGCAGCTCCTAATCTGTTGCAGAAAAATAGATTAACCCTTTTTGAAAATGCATCGTAAAAACCTTTTCATTTCATGTTATAAAATAAGTAATGCCATGCAGATGTTTGCTCACATGGGTTAAACTCCAACAGTGCGCAAATTAAACATTCCACCATAAACACTTCCTTATCAATGAATGGATGCAAAGTATCACAGAAAGTTGTTCTACAAGAAATTAATTTGAAAATATTTTTCACGTCTTTAATTTTGTGATGCATTATATAACGATTCTGCTCTCTGCTGGCTATAGAAGAAGGCATTGTGACGTCACAACTGAAGCACCATAGCTGATAAGAGAGCAGTTGTGATGTCATGTTCTTATTACAGGTCAGTTGTGAAGTCACAACAAGCCTGTAATAAGAAAATGACTTCCAGGCTTTTATACAGATATTGCAGGCTGCCATGTATTCTATACATGCAATCAGTGCTGGAAATGGAAATTATTCAATGCAGGAAATGTTTGGATGGTCAAGGAGGGTCCCCTTTATTGCAAGGGATTAATGTTGCGCACACCATACTGACGGCAGGTGGGGTATGCCAGCAAAACTAGGGCTATGTTGCTAATCTATATGTTTAAAGCTGTGAATGCAACACAAACACAAATCCATACAATGGGGTGTTTTTTCCCACAATTAGTTGTTATACAGGCATTCTAAAAGTAGCAGGAACATTCTTGACGGGAAAGAGAATTGGTTACTTACTAATAAGGTCATACGAACAGGGCAAGGTTCACAGCGCGTGGAAGGGAAGAGGTGTTATCTGGCCATTTGTAATACAATGTTTAGAGGGGATTAGTCACTTGTTTGGTGGTAGTAAACAAGGCCCAATGCCAGGGTCTGACAGTTAAGTATGTTTCCAGGTCATCAGAGGTTGTATGTAGCCGTATAAATTAAATTAAGGTGCCAGAAGTCTGTGGAATGGAGATGGCTATCTATAGTTCAAGGAAAACATGTTTAAGCCAACCTTCCTCTATTTGCGAAAATATGTCAGCGAGACCATGTGCAATCATACTTAAAGTTAAAGGTCTTAGGCCAGTTATTGCTAGCAATTAATTATGTTTTCAATATTAATGTTTAAACCATCCACCAACGCCAGGACCTACTATATATAAAGAATCCAAGAAGAGCTGTGTTTTGAATATGATCTGAAGATAATAATAAAGATAATTCTGGCCAATGAAAATGGAAGAATTGGAGAATGTTGGGATTTCTTTGAAGAGGTTTTGTCCAATCATATTTGGAGAGTTGTGGGTAATACAAGTATCTGGGAGTGTTTTAAATTGTTGCAAAAAGTATATAAACTGCCAACTGATGTTGTATTGTTGAGACATGGGTTAGTTTGGTCCTGCAACACCTTTTACCAGCTCCACAGAGCTTTTGTACAATAAACTTGCTTCATGTAAAACCGTGTACTCGCTTCTTAAGTGGTAGGCCTGTTTTGGGTTAAAGTGATTAAAGATCCACCCCCTACAAATCACTCCAGTGGACTCAAGTGGGAAAGGAAGGACAATGGTCAGGACCAGGACCGACTGTGATATTTGCAGGGCCCTAGACGGAAATTGATGTGTGGGAAAGTTTAATTTACAGATGTAGCAACATTAGGAACATCACAGAAAATGACGTCATATAATGATTGCGATCATGGGAAGTTACATATAAAGAAGCTGCCAAAAGTAAGTCAATAGATTAACCTTGTGATGCCCAGTATATGAATGGTCACTGTCATCATTACAGATGTGGAAATATCATGAGTGAGACTTTCTTTTGGTGTAGGAAACCGTGTGAGCTGAATTAGTTCTAGCAACTTCTAATTTTGGTACCTAATTCCCTGTAAGATAAAACAATTTGGTCAGGAGCACTCTCTTTTATTAAGTGGTGAAGCCGGGATTGGAGACTAATCTGCAACTCATGCACTTGAACCCATGTCTTCAGAGCTGCAGTCGTTGAAAATGTTCTTCGTAACTTTGGCTTTAAAACAACCTCTGACTGTAGAATGCAGTGTAATAAAATGTGACTGTTTTGTTAACTGAAATAAATTGTTGCTTTTGCCGCATTTAATTTTATTGTTATGATGTATATGCTTAGCCATTTTGTCTAGTAATATGGTTTTAATAAAGAAGCCACAAATGAGGATAATTTATCCTGCCAAAAAGGCTGAATTTCTAAGCAATGCCTGTTATCGTTTTTTGCAAAACATAAGGTGAGCTACATACCTATGTCATCAGCTGCGGGCCCAGGTTCAAAGGAAGTCTGGGCAGGGGTCGGCCCTGGGGCAGACGGGGCAATGTGCCTATACTGCAGGGTTGCCCTATTTATTTATGTTTTATTTATTTATTTATTTATTTATTTATTTATTTATTTATTTATTTATTTATTATGCGCCAGAGCCCACAGGCATCAAGGTGCATAGTGTGATTGAAGTACAGCCTATATACCTGTTAGATCTTGAGGAAGTGAGGGCAAGCAATTCCATGGGTCTTCAAATCATCATGACCCACTTGCCCTCTCCTCCTTTTGACCCCCATGTTCGCTTCAACTATACACTGTTTTATAAAGACGTCTTGAAAAGAACACGTCATAATAAAAAACGAGTACAACTATGTAAATCCCTATAGAAATATGTTGAGGTAAATGAGAAAGCGTGTGCCATTATTTTTCCCCATCTTGAATCCAAGACATCAAATACCAGAATGCAATATAGTAGATGGGTTCCATGAGTGTGCTCCCAAGACTTAAAGTCTTAACAACAGGGTGAAAGGGTAACCTTGTTGTTTTTTATTGTCTGGCAAGGGCATGCCTCGTAGACTAACATTGAAGAAAATAAAATACCTGTTTAGTTGTGTCATTGAAGCTAGCACTCCAGAGGCAGAGGGATGTCTGGGAGTGCAGGGACGCTAGCACACAAGAGGCTGCGAGATGGCCTGGGAATGCAGGGAGGCTAGCACTCCAGAGGCAGAGGGATGTCTGGGAAAACAGAGAGTCTAGTACTCCAGAGACAGAGGGATGTCTGGGAGTGCAGGGAGGCTAGCACACAAGAGGCTGCGAGATGGCCTGGCAATGCTGGGAGGCTAGCACTTCAGAGGCAGAGGGATGTCTCGGAGTCCAGCGAGGCTAGCACTCCAGAGGCAGAGGGATGTCTGGGAGTGCAGGGAGGCTAGCACACAAGAGGCTGCAGGATGGCCTGGGAATGCAGGGAGGCTAGCACTCCAGAGAAAGATGGATATCTGGGAGTGCAAGGAGGCTAGCAGACACGAGGCTGCGGGGGGGGGAGTGCAGGGAGGCTAGCACTCCAGAGGCAGAGGGGTGTCTGGGAATGCAGGGAGGCTAGCACACAAGAGACTGCAGGATGGCCTGGGAGTGCAGGGAGGCTAGCACACAAGAGACTGCGGGATGGCATGGGAGTGCAGGGAGGCTAGCACACAAGACACTGCGGGATGGCCTGTGAGTGCAGGGAGGCTAGCACTCCAGCGGTAGAGGGATGGCAGGGAGGGCAGAAGGGCAGAGAGGCTAGCACCCCAGAGGCAGAGGGATGTCTGGGAGTGCAGGGAGGCCAACACACAAGAGGCTGTGGGATGGCCTGGGAGTGCAGGGAGGCTAGCACTCCAGAGGTAGAGGGATGGCCTGGGAGTGCAGAGAGGCTAGCACCCCAGAGGCAGAGGGATGTCTGGGAGTGCAGGGAGGCTAGCACACAAGAGGCTGTGAGATGGCCTGGGAATGCAGGGAGGCTAGCATTCCAGAGGCAGAGGGATGTCTGGGAAAACAGAGAGTCTAGTACTCCAGAGACAGAGGGATGTCTGGGAGTGCAGGGAGGCTAGCACACAAAAGGCTGCGAGATGGCCTGGCAATGCAGGGAGGCTAGCACTTCAGAGGCAGAGGGATGTCTCGGAGTCCAGCGAGGCTAGCACTCCAGAGACCGATGGATGCCTGGGAGTGCAAGGAGGCTAGCAGACACGAGGCTGCGGGGGATGGGAGTGCAGGGAGGCTAGCACTCCAGAGGCAGAGGGGTGCCTGGGAGTGCAGGGAGGCTAGCACACAAGAGACTGCGGGATGGCCTGGGAGTGCAGGGAGGCTAGCACACAAGAGACTGCGGGATGGCCTGGGAGTGCAGGGAGGCTAGCACACAAGACACTGCGGGATGGCCTGTGAGTGCAGGGAGGCTAGCACTCCAGCGGTAGAGGGATGGCTGGGAGTGCAGAGAGGCTAGCACCCTAGAGGCAGAGGGATGTCTGGGAGTGCAGGGAGGCTAGCACTCCAGAGGTATAGGGATGGCTGGGAGTGCAGAGAGACTAGCACACAAGAAGCTGCGGGATGGCCTGGGAGTGCAGAGAGGCTAGCACCCCAGATGCAGAGGGATGTCTGGGAGTGCAGGGAGGCCAGCACACAAGGGGCTGCAGGATGGCCTGGGAGTGCAAGGAGGCTAGCACTCCAGAGGTAGAGGGATGTCTGGGAGTGCAGAGAGGCTAGCATACAAGAGGCTACGGGATAGCCTGGGAGTGCAGAGAGGCTAGCACTCCTGAGACAGAGGGATGTCTGGGATTTGCAGGGAGGCTAGCACACAAGAGGTTGCGTGATGGCCTGGGAGAGCAGGGAGGCTAGCACTGCAGAGGTAGAGGGATGGCTGGGAGTGCAGGGAGGCTAACACTCCAGAGACAGAGGGATGTCTGGAGTGCAGGGAGGCTAGCACACATGAGGCTGCGGGCTGGCCTGGGAGTGCACGGAAGCTAGCACTCCAGAAGGAGAGGGATGTCTGGGAGTGTCGGGAGGATAGCACTTCAGAGGCTGAAGGATGGCCTTGAAGTGCAGGGAGCCTAGCATTCCAGAGACAGGGATGTCTGGGAGTTTCAGGAGGCTAGCACACAAGAGGCTGCCGGATAGCCTGGTTTGGCAGGGAGGCTAGCACTCCAGAAGCAGAGGTATGTCTGGGAGTGCAGGGACGCCAGCACACAAGAGGCTGCAGGATGACCTGGGAGTGCAGGGAGGCTAGCACTCCAGAGGTAGAGGGATGTCTGGGAGTGCAGGGAATCTAGCACTCCAGAGACAGAGAGATGTCTGGGAGTGCAGGGAGGCCAGCACACAAGAGGCTGCGGGATGGCCTGGGAGTGCAAGGAGGCTAGCACTCCAGAGGTAGAGGGATGTCTGGGAGTGCACGAACACTAGCACACAATAGGCTGCAGGATGTCCTGGGAGTATAGGGAGGCTAGTACTCCAGAGGCAAAGGGATGTCTGGGGGTGCAGGGACGCTGGCACACAAGAGGCTGCGGGATGGCCTGGGGATGCGGGAGGCTAGCACTTCCAGAGGCAGAGGGTGTCTGGGAGTGCAAGGAGGCTAGCACACAAGAGGCTGCAGGATGACCTGGGAGTGCAGGGAGGCTAGCACTCCAGAGGTAGAGGGATGTCTGGGAGCGCAGGGCGGCTACCACTCCAGAGATAGGGAGATGTCTGGGAGTGCAGGGAAGCCAGCACACAAGAGGCTGCGGGATGGCCTGGTTTGGCAGGGAGGCTAGCACTCCAGAAGCAGAGGTATGTCTGGGGGTGCAGGGACGCCAGCACACAAGAGGCTGCAGGATGACCTGGGAGTGCAGGGAGGCTAGCACTCCAGAGGTAGAGGGATGTCTGGGAGTGCAGGGAATCTAGCACTCCAGAGACAGAGGGATGTCTGGGAGTGCAAGGAGGCCAGCACACAAGAGGCTGCGGGATGGCCTGGGAGTGCAAGGAGGCTAGCACTCCAGACGTAGAGGGATTTCTGGGAGTGCAGGGAGGCTAGCATACAAGAGGCTGCAGGATGGCCTGGGAGTTCAGGAAGGCTAGCACTCCAGAGGCAGAGGGATGTCTGGGGGTGCAGGGACACTAGCACACAAGAGGCTGCAGGATGGCCTGGGAATGCAGGGAGGCTAGCACTCCAGAGGCAGAGGGATATCTGGGGGTGCAGGGAGGCTAGCACTCCAGAGGCAGAGGGATATCTGGGGGTGCAGGAAGGCTAGCACACACGAGGCTGCGGGATGCCTGGGAGTGCAGGGAGGCTAGCACTCCAGAGGCAGAGTGATGTCTGGGGTGCAGGGAGGCTACCACACACGAGGCTAGCACTCCAGAGGCAGAGGGATGTCTGGGAGTTAAGGGAGGCTAGCCCTCCAGAGGCTGCGGGATTGCCTAGGAGTGCAGGGAGGTTAGCACTCCAGAGGCAGAGGATGTCTGGGAGTGCCGGGAGGCTAGCACACAAGAGGCTGCAGGATGGCCTGGCAGTGAAGGGAGGCTAGCACTCCTGAGGCAGAGGGATGTCTGGGGGTGCAGGGACACTAGCACAAAGGAGGTTGCAGGATGGCCTGGGAATGCAGGGAGGCTAGTACTCCAGAGGCAGAGGGATGTCTGGGAGTGCAGGGAGGCTAGCACACAAGAGGCTGCGGGATAACCTGGGAGTGCAGGGAGGCTAGCACTCCAGAGGTGGAGGGATGTCTGGGAGTGCAGGTGGACTAGCACACAAGAGGCTGTGGTATGTCTGGGAATGCAGGGAGGTTAGCACTCCAGAGGCACAGGGATGTCTGGGAGTGCAGGGAGGCTAGCACGCAAGATGCTGTATGATGGCCTGGGAGTGCATGGAGGCTAGCACAAAAGAGGTTGTGAGATGTCTGGGAATGCAGGGAGGCTAGCACTCCAGAAGCAGGGGGATGTCTGGGAGTGCAGGAAGGCTAGCACTCCAGAGACAGAGGGATGCCTGGGAGTTCAGGGAGGCTAGCACACAAGAGACTGTGGGATGTCTGGGAATGCAGGGAGGTTAGCCCTCCAGGGGCAGAGGGCTGTCTGGGAGTGCAGGGAGAGTAGGATGCAAGAGGCTGCCGGATGGCCTGGGAGTGCAGGGAGGCTAGCACTCCAGAGGCAGAGGGATGCCTGAGAGTGCAGGGAGGCTAGCACACAAGAGGCTGCAGGATGTCTGGGAGTGCAGGAAGGCTAGTACTCCAGAGACAGAGGGATGTCTGGCAGTGCAGGGAGGCTAGCACACAAGAGGCTGTGGTGGGGATGGGAGTGCAGGGGGGCTAGCACTCCAGAGGCAGAGGGATGTCTGGAGTGCAGGGAGGCTAGCACACAAGAGACTGCGGGTTGGCCTGGGAGTGCAGGGAGGCTAGCACACAAGAGACTGCGGGATGGCATGGGAGTGCAGGGAGGCTAGCACTCCAGAGGTAGAGGGATGGCTTGAAGTGCAGAGAGTCTAGCACACAAGAGGCTGCAGGATGGCCTGAGAGTGCAGAGAGGCTAGCACCCCAGAGGCAGACGGATGTCTGGGAGTGCAGGGAGGCCAGCACACAAGAGGCTGTGGGATGGCATGGGAGTGCAGGGCGGCTAGCACTCTAGAGGGATGGCTGGGAGTGCAGAGAGGCTAGCACACAAGAGGCTGTGGGATAGCCTGGGAGTGCAGAGCAGCTAGCACTCCTGAGACAGAGGGATGTCTGGGATTGCAGGGAGGCTAGCACACAAGAGGATGTGTGATAGCCTGGGAGTGCAGGGAGGCTAGCACTGCAGAGGTAGAGGGATGGCTGTGAGTGCAGAGAGGCTAGCACCCCAGAGGCAAAAGGATGTCTGGCAGTGCAAGCAGACTAGCACTCCAGAGACAGAGGGATGTCTGGGAGTGCAGGGAGGCTAGCACTCCAGAGGTAGAGGGATGTCTGGGAGTGCAGGGACACCAGCACACAAGAGGCTGCAGGATGGCCTGGGAGTGCAGGGAGGCTGGCACTCCAGAGGCAGAGGGATGTCAGGGGGTGCAGGGACGCTGGCACACAAGAGGCTGTGGGATGGCCTGGGAATGCATGGAGGCTTGCACTCCAGAGGCAGAGGGATGCCTGGAGTGCAAGGAGTCTAGCACACATGAGGCTGTGGGATGGCCTGGGAGTGCAGGGAGGCTAGCACTCCAGAAGGAGAGGAATGTCTGGGAGTGAAGGGAGGCTAGCACTCCAGAGGCTGCAGGATGGCCTGGGAGTGCAGGGAGGCTAGCTTTCCAGAGACAGGGATGTCTGGGCGTGTCGGGAGGCTAGCACACAAGAGGCTGCAAGATGGCCTGGCATTGCAGGGAGGCTATCACTCCAGAGGTAGAGGGATGTCTGGCAGTGCAGGGAGGCTAGCACTCCAGAGACAGAGGGATGTCTGGGAGTGCAGGGAGGCCAGCACACAAGAGGCTGCGGGATGGCCTGGCAGTGCAAGGAGGCTAGCACTCCAGAGGTAGAGGGATGTCTGGGAGTGCACGAAAACTAGCACACAATAGGCTGCAGGATGGCCTGGGAGTGCAGGGAGGCTAGTACTCCAGAGGCAGAGGGATGTCTGGGAGTGCAAGGAGGCTAGCACACAAGAGGCTGCGGGATGACCTGGGAGTGCAGGGAGGCTAGCATTCCAGAGGTAGAGGGATGTCTGGGAGTGCAGTGAGGTTAGCACTCCAGAGGCAGAGGGATGCAACTTGAACATGGGTTGATGTAAAAAAGAAAAACAAATGCTTGCACTTTTTTCTGAAAGGGGTGCCACTTTCAAAACAGTAGGGGGATCGATCTCTCTCCCCTACATTGGATCTCCCTTGTAATACAATCAATAAAACCGAAGGCAACCATGGAACTGAGTACTATAAAACAACTCTCATTGTGGGTCATTGGCGATTCCTTAGAACACCGATCAAGTTATATCTGAAAAATATAACATACAACATTAAAGGTATGTTCTAATCCAAAACCGGTAACTACCACACCACCTAGTTATACACTTTTGTACACAGCCCAAGGTTCCGCCATCAGGGATCCCCCCTCTGTTAAAATATTGGTCTGAGAGAGAACAGAAAAGGTCAGCAGAAGAAGGGGAAGTGTAAGGGGGGGATACAGGTTAAGGGCACCTGAAAGATTTGTACAGGTAAGGGAAGAACGAGAGGTAGGAATGGAGTTTGCCATAGTTTGGATGCCTGTGAAATCAGTGTAGAATGGTCAAAGCATAGCGTTGATCAGAGAAGGGTAAGCTCTTAATGCTCCTATGAACGAGCATATACCCATGTGGGCAGTGTCTAGTGCTTACAGGGAAGTACTGAAACTAGTCAGTGTGGGGTTGTGTCATGCGCAGAGCAGGGGAGACATTGCCTTCCATGTCCTAAGAAGAAATTAATGTAAAGAGGGCTCCCGTCTGAGACCCCTCTTGCCTTTCGGTTTCTCTCTGCCTCTGCAAATGCCAGGGGTCGCAGAGCCAGGGGTCGCACAGGAATCGGCATGGGTCGCAATTGCAACCCACAATTTACATCACTGCATGTATATCCTTACAAATGTTCCGTTCACTGAATTCCTATTAAAAACAAGCACTGCCAAATCCAATAGCTTGTGCTGTTTTATAGCTATTAGATATGCCTTTGCCAGGGGCTGCCATAACGTGCCTAGGTACTAACACAATTGTTTACCTGTTGACATCCTATGTTCAGGTAGTATCATTATGGCAGTGCTTAGAAAATGTCTATTTCATGCCTACTTTATAGGCTTTACCAATGCTGGTTATTTTTTACCGTGGTAGGTTGAATAGCCAGGTCAGCTCTGCCGGGAGTCACAGTAGTGTCTTGTCGGTCCCAGACAGATGTCAGACGTGAAGCTTTAACTCACTGAGCTATTTTTACATTTTCCGAGTATTTGTTTGTCTCGAGAAAAGCAGTTGGACGATGGAGTTTTATTGCCCTGTGTAGGTTTCTCAAAATGTTAAAAGGACAGCTGGGCATCTGTTCATCCACACAACAATAGATGGGCAGTTGTCATGCAATGCAAGCTGGTATGAAATAACCTTATTTTTTAAAAGATATTTTAAAGATAAAATGTTGGGCCACTTCTGTCCTATTATTTGTTAAGGAAGGGAATTACATGTACAACGTGGAATGCTGTTTTAAAAGTGGATCAAATGAACTATCTAATATCACATTTTAATATGATTGGTAACATGTATATGAAATTATTATTATGGTTGCTAATTGTTATTTGAATGTAATAGTGGTAATCTTTTTTTTTTTATAAGTGTTTAAGGTTTTAATTAACCAAATACACTATAATAAAGAAAAGAAAAATAGAATTGTTAACCCATTAATAGGAAAAGGAAGGGGATTCAACATCTAGCAATGAGAATGAGCGTTTCACATCAAACAGTTCTGCTATGGGATATACTCCATTCAGATGTGGCACCTCGAGGATCCTGCTGTGTTTCAAAGTCCTCATTTAATGGGTTCTCGTGATGTTCCTATAGAGGGCTAGAAATAGGTATCGGATGAGACATATGACGTTTCTTTTTTAAAGATTAAAGTTTGAAAAAAGTTTGCAAATTCGAACGTTTGAGTGACAGAAAATTAGAACATTTAAGAAAATGAATACAACATTAAAAATGATGATGTGGAAGAGGTTGGGGAACCTGAATGGCAATATAAGAGGAAGAAAGGACTCGACAGGGGAATGCCAAGTGTACAGGAGATGGAAAAACATGTTTAAAAAACAAATGAAATTCTTTCAATAATATTTTCAAACTTACATTTTCTAAATCAAAGGAATAGCATATTATCCGAAATGTATATTTTCTAACTTTATTTATTCACGATTTCATTTTTGAAAATGTTTTGCTTGGCTCTAAAGTCCTATAGTCTGGAAATGATGAGAATTGACTGATCCCGGAAGTGCCCTGATTGTGACCTCTGGAGACAGGAAGTAATGCTTCCAACTTGCTTGTTTGGAACATGGTTTGCAAAGTTAGGAAAGTTGGCATTAACATTTCTTCCTTGCCCTGAAGATATACAACAACGACAGTGACGTAGGCAGTAGGTCATGAAATAACAGGGGACATTAAAGATCTGACAGCAGCATTTTAAGCATGATTGCTGACAGCGACAGCGATGGGAAATTAATTGCTGACAGTGCTGGGTTCTGATGACATTGAAGTCCCAGCTGAACCTCCACAGCTGCAAACAATTACAGCAAAAACACATTGAGAACACATCGCAGACCCATGGCAACCCACTACTTACTTTCCTCTCCTTGCCTCTATCCACAGGAGGCGGTGTCATGCTTTGCAGAGCGAGAGCAGTTGGCCCGTATCCAGCATGTGATCCAGGAGCTCCCGCCCACGCACTACAGGTAAGAGCTGCCCAGTCGACCATTGTTCTAGATAATTCCATGATGTGTTCGGGTCATGTGATCTCACATGATCCCAAGTACTAAAGTAAATCACATTTTCAGTCATGTCAAAGAATTTATTTTGGGCAGTTGACTTCACAAAATCAATCCCAAGTCCTTTCAGTTATTGCAAACTACAGCCATAAACATTTACTATTAATAACATAATTTCCCTACATTAAATTTTATCTCTAGGTCAGTTTGATATTGCTTGTCCATTTAAGTAATTTCTACCTTTTTAAACACCAAAAGTAGACCCCTGCTAGCATGACGTAAATATCATGTTGCCACCTTTTAAATGGCGGTATGCCAGTTAAATGGAAGAATTTAAAGATGCCTATTTGGTATTTATTCAGTTAATAAATATCGAAAAAAGCCCTGTTTTTGGTAGTCTGATATTCTGGTCAACCAGAGCAAGAAGTGGGCCAAAGATGTCGCTGCCTTGATATTGCAGTTATGCGCAGTGCGCAAGTCACGCTTCAGCAAGTGCAATATATCCACGGCGAGGTGCCCAAACGCAAGCTCTTTCTCTGGTTATATGGATTTCCCATAGTACTATGAAAAATCCTCCTGGAGGACCTAATTCATTTTAGTTCTCCTCTTGAATTGTGACCGGGGGAACAAAAATGTACTGCATGGTAATCAATCAAAAGCCATTCCTGTTCCCATAAAGCCCCCTCCCCTGCCCCCTGTTCGTCCTTTTATTTCTCTAGTGGGACGTGTCCTATGTACACCATACTTAAAACTGGCTTCAAAATGGTTCTTTTGGATGTTAGTATTGGTTCAGAATAAGAGATTATTTTTTGTTGTACTTTTTTGCACCCTCATTTGGAAGTCATATTTGTAGGTAAATGGTAAGCGTTTCAATTGAATAGAGGAGTTTGATTAGTTTAAAAGGTACTTCGAAAGTTCCAGAAATTTCTCGAGACTTGCCTTTTCTCCTCTTCCTTCCCTCTCCCCCTCCCATGCCAACTCTCCCTCTGCCGCTATGGCAGGGTTCCCTTCAGAGTACCACAGAGGCCAGACCACCCTCCACCAGTCCCCTACACTTGCCCTCGGGCTCCCTTTCCCGGACTAGCCCAACTCGTCCACCCTGCCCACCGCCCTCACCCTCCCTTTTTCCCCTTGCTCTTGCCTTCTTGCCCCCCCCAGCACCTCCATGGCCCATTCCCTGGGGGGCCCTCCACTCCTGCTCTTCTCCCTCTACCCCCTGACCCCTGTACTTAACACGTTCTCAAGCACTTGCACGGTAGGATTGTCACAAGGCCAATATGACCGTCTTTTGTTTTTTGTTGTTATTCCCTTGTTCCCCCATCTTGTCTTGTGGTGCCTGGAAACACTTGTGTTACAAATGTCCAATAAATTAAATAAATAAATGGAGCTAATACAGGTCTTATCCACCCACCAAATTTTAACATCAAGTCAGGTTTTTAGGAATGGCTGTAATGAGAATGGGAAAGAACAATCTACATAATAGAAATTTTGATCATTCTGAAAACATGCAGGATTATTACAGACTTTTCCAAGAGGAATTTTATTGAGTTCTCCTTCATCTATGGTCCAATCAAATTTTCAAGTGGGGGTGGTGGTGAACCTTCTCTGCTATACTGCCTGTTGCAGTTCTATGTGCCCAGAGGCTCATCTCAAGTAATGTTAAGAGGTATTACTGCCTGCGGGAGGATGGTTATAACAGATGTTATCGGCCCACACCCGAGATTTTGATCGCAGGGTACGTGACGAGAATAAGGGATGATAACACCTGTTACAGCCCTCCCACCCAGGCCATTAAGGTCATTATCATACGGCAAAATACCAAAGCATGTTAAAAACTAAGGAACACAGTTGCGAAAGGGGCTTTGAACCTTGGAGCGAGCATTGTTAGGTAGGTAGGTAAGACATTGTAGAGCGCACTGCTCACCTTAAAGGAGGCATCTAGGCGCTGCCGCATCAGAAAAACCTCTGTCTACCGAGGTAGTATAACATTTAACTCGTAATTGACCAGTTTTTCAAATATCTGACTTCTAAGTCTGTCGAAATTGACCACAGCTGAAGTGGGAGGCTCTTTCATAGTTTAGGCCCCAAAAAGCTAAAGGATTGCACTCCCCAGCACTTCATTACTTTCAGCAGATTGGCAGAAGCAGATCGTAATTGTCTTCTCGGGCTGTACCGCACCAAGCGATTATGAATAAAGGCTGGACCTTTACTGTAAAAAGCTTTATGTACCGTACAAAGTGTCTTGAATTCTACCTTTTTTGCCAGATGTACACATCTTTAAGGACATAGGAGATATGAGCCCAAAAGAAAGAGAAGCCTGGCCTCGGCCATCTGAATTAATTGCAATTTTTAAAGGTTTTTTCTTTGGCAGGCCAAGATATATAGTGCTACAGTAATCCAACCGACTTGCAGTGAAAGCACTCAAAAGTTGGGTTCTTTTTGAAAAGGTGAAGTAATCAAGGAATCTTTTAGAAGACTTCAGCTGAAAAAAAGCGACTTGTAAATATATTAATTTGTGTGGCAAAATTAAGATCAGAGTGGAGCCAGACCCCCAGATTATGAACAGATATTACATGTGTAGGACGAGGACCCACCAAGGTTGGTCAGAAGCTAGTCCTCTCAACGGTATTAAGTTAAATGGTCTTTTTCATTTTTCCGAAAATGAAAAAGACTTAATTTAGAAAGACCGCTCTGAGAACGCTCAGAGTGGTCTTTCTAAATATTAACCGTCACGCCCCTGCCGCACACGAGAGCGCGCATGGGCTGGCAGGCTGACCAGGACGGGCAGGGGAAGATGGGAGAAAGGTGTTTGAGTGTCTGTGCGTATGATAGGGGACAGTGTTTGTAGTGGGGAGTGGGCTGGGGAGAAAGAGTGTGTCTACATGTGTGCCTGTGTGTTTGTGGGTATTTGTAAGTGAGGTGGTGGATAAGCTAAGGTGTGTATCTGAGTGTGAGTATGAGTATTTGTATGGGAGGTGGGGTTGGGGCGGGGACAATGGTTGAAGGGGAGTTCGGGGCTGAAACCCCCGATTTCAAAGGTGGTGGGGTGAATTGATGTATTTAGAATATTAAAGGATGGACCAAAACCACTAACAAAAATGGGTCTTTTATGTGTGCGGCCATTAATATTCGAGATTATCACATACAACTCTCTAAACTGCTCTCAGGTCTGGGAATTCACGTGCCAGAGATGCAGGTATTGGCTGTTTTTATAGATCATGACCTCCGTTTTCTGTGCATTGAGTTGCAGATCATTTAAGAACATCCATAACCCTACTCGGACCTTAGTCGCTACTTTCCAATCGCAGAATGAGTTGGTTATCATCTGCATACATATAAAATCGCATCCCAGTGGCATGGATGTGATCCACCAGAGGTTTTAAATGCAAATTAAAAAGAAGTTGGCTCAGGGATAAGCCCTTGGATAAATCTTAAGGAGAATTGAAAAGGTGATATCTGTTGGGTCCAGTCGGTCAGATACGATTTGACCTAGTTCCAAGGTATCTTCTTAGAGCCATTTCATACAGACGGCCCAGAAGGATGTCATAGTCCACAGTGTCAAAGGCCGCAGACAAATCTTACAAAAACAGCACCAGTGGTCCACCTGAGTCGATCCAACCCCTTAAATCATCTAGGCAGCCTTAACAACTGATTCTGTAGTATAGACGGGACGAAAGCTAGCTCGTGCTTCAGAGAACCATTCATATTCAGCAAAATGTATGGATTTGAGAGATAACTTAATCCTCCAATAACTTAACGACATACAGCATCTGCGATATAGGTCAATAGTTTGCTGGACAGGATGGATCTAAAGATGGTTTTTTAAGCAACAGAATGACCACAGCCCTTTTAAGTGAGCAAGGTACCTCTCCCGAAGACATGAATTGATTAATAATATTACAAATATCACCTGAGATACAAGAGTGTACCATTTTAAGAAGACCAGCAGGAAGAAGTTCCAGAGGTGAACCCGATGGCCTTCACTCAGCCATAAGTCAAAGTAGTGAATTCTCTGTCAATTCGGTGAACGTGTCCTCCAGGCTTCGCGGATCAGATGTAAAAATACATCTGGATCATTTTCTGGGGATGAAACTGGCAGTTGGACTCTTTGATTCAAAAAAGGATTGAGAGGGCGTAGGAGAGGATCTAGCAGCTTGCGTGGATTGTAAAACACATGTAGAAGTTTGAATAGTTCCTTACTGCTGCTAGGACTTGAAGATGTTGTCTCCAGGTACTACCTTTTGTTAGATTGTTTTATCATCCTTTTATATCCTCGCACTTGTCTTAGATAAGCGTGTCTAGTGGATAGGTCTCTATGTTTCCGCCAGCTTCATTCAAGTCGTCAAATGGAGGGATTGTTTAGTCGGTCGAGTTTAATAGAATAAAGATAAAGAAGAAGGGGAACAATCAAAAGAAGAAGAATTAGCAAGACCTGTTTTTCAAACTGCAATATATCAATCAAGAAGACTTCTCAGAGATATTACTCAATTTATGTACACATTTACCTATCGAATTTCCTAGTAAAGACGCAGTAGACGGATTAACCAGTGTTCAAAAAGGGATCAAAGCATTATTTGAACAAAGAAAAAATAAAGGCCTGCCATCTATTACCGAGGCCAGGTTTACAAAAACTCAATCCTGCAGTTGGCCCGTGAGATGGGTAGGATAAGCCACTTTTCAATCAAGAACCAGGCTTCTTAGCAGTTCAATCAACAAGCCAAGTTCTCCGGTTGGAGATTCCAGCCCAAAGTTAAGATCTCCGAGAGCAAATAGTCTGAAACAGAGTGGAACCAACTGTACAATTTCATTAACAAGAGCCTTGATAAATGCAGCCACTGGACTTTTGGGTCGGTAGATGATGACAAAGTCAAACGCAGTGTTCTGGTTTAGCAGACAATTTAAGTGTAGCACATCAACTGGGCCTGTAAACGTAATGACTTTCTTAACCATTTCTAATACTTTTTAAAAGATTATCCCTACACCTCTACCCATTTAGCCCACCCTGTTTTCTACCAAGGCAGAATTATCACTAAAAAGGAATGTACATTGGTTTCTTATGTTGAGCTTCATGCTGGGCTCCAGCCTGTAAACGCAGTACCGGGACTAGGCCCCAAACCCATGCTGCTCAGTGTAGTCTTGTTTAAAAGGCAGAGCATGACCACTGAGCTATCATTCCTGATTGTCACACTAGGACATAGATCGGTAAGGGCACTTAACTGATGTCTAACTGATGGACAACAATTAAGACACGTATAAGAATGTGACTTTACACTGCCGAACTTGCGCAGAGTAATGCTGCCAAAATGGCGTTGTTCTTATTCAGGGTGGCACCCACCGACTCCGACATCTTGTCTGCATCACACATGTCAGGGCATTCTATGGGTGATCCCAGTTACAGTTCTATAGGCATCTCCTCTTCTTCATTAATTCCATACACGATGCAAGAGCATGAAGGGTCAGGAGAACATGGAAACAGCTCAAGGTGCTGAGTTTGGGAAGATCTCCACTGAGAAGGCGGATTGCTACCTGGGCGCTTAATATCACCTCTGCCTGGTTGTGGAGGAGGGTGTTCCTTTGGAATCTGTTTGATCTCATGTAATGAGTGGGCTGCATGTAGGCATGGTACATAATCAGAGGGCATGGCATCAACTAACACCATCTCTTAAGATAAAACCGAAGCCCCTCCTTGTGCGCTTGAAGACAGCCACCATTAGGAGCTCTGTGGTGCACCGAAGACACTGATGGTTGGAGGCCTTCAGGCCTGAACCAATCTCACCCTTAGAAGAGAAAATGGAAGCAAAATGGAGGTGTTACCCTCCAAGGTTCATCAGAAATTGATCGTGCCCGCTCCCCTCACTATCATACCGCGGGCACACCCTGCCCTGCAATCATGCACCCCTCGCTTTTACCACTAACCCCCACCATCATCCCCCCGACCACACCTCTTCCCCTCCCTAAAAACCGCACGCCTAGCCCTAGCAAGAACAGAAGCCTCATCCCTCTCCCCCTCTAACCCCCCTACCCTCTTGCACACACCAATCGCAACAAAGACACTAAAGAGGAAACGTACCTGGTCTCCCTCAATCTCTCAGCACTCCTCACCTCCCCTGTCTCGACCCACAACCTCATTCCCCCAATCACCATCATCCCCCCTTGCTTCACCCTTCCTGAAACCCCTCTCCCTCGATTTCTCACCTACCGCAACTGAAACTCCTAACCGCCCACACCCCACCTTCAAATCCCCCCTGCCAAACCCAATCACCCTAACACACGCATCCATCCACTCCCACCCGAAACCCGCCAACTTTTCTGATCGCCCACTTTTCCCATCGATCATCAACCACCCCACCCCTCACTGTCTCCAGTTTCCACCCTCTCCCCTTCTCCCCCTCACTCCCCTCCGCTGCAGCTCCGACACCAACCTTACCTAACAAAGTGAATTGCATCCTATTTAATTCCCGATCCGTATCAAAAAACAGACACAGCATCTTTGACCTCCTCGCTTCTGACAAACCAGTCCTGGTTTTCATCACCGAAACTTGGTTCTCTGACGACTTCGCCCCAATCGCCAATGAAGCCCCCCCCCCCGACTACTCCCTCATCCCACTGAACCGTCCCTCTAGAGGAGGGGGAATAGCATTCGTCTTCAAGTCTCACTTCCATGTCTCAATCATCGACAATCAACTTTCCATTCCTTCCTGCGAAACACTCCTCGTTAAACTGTCCCTCACCCCGTCGTTCTCACACAGCTTCCTAATAATCTACAGACCTCCTGGCTACGATAGACAATTCTCAAACAACCTCTGTGACTCTATTGCCACCCTTCAACTAAACCATCCCAGCCTCACCCTTCTTGGAGATTTCAACATATGGCTCGGCATCCCCACCAACTCTATGACACACTCTCTGGTTGACGGTCTAGGCGCGATTAACCTCCAACCCCACATAAACGGCCCGGCTCACTATAAAGGACACACTCTTGATGCCATCTTTAGATCCCACAACCGGATACATCTAAACCCCCCTCCCCTATCATCTGGTCCGATCACTTCATTGTTTCTTTCGCCATTCGCTCACCCGACCTGCTTCCCGTACTCGAACCTGGACCTCCGAATCTACGCAAATGCTGGAAAAAACTAATAATCGTTCCTGACCTAGCCGACGCACTCCTCCAGTCTCCTCCACCTATCTGCCAACTCAATAAACAACTAACCCCTGATGCCTTTGACTCATGGCTCATGGCTCAACACCTCACTAATGCGGCTCACACCCTCTTGCAAACCATCAGCCCGCCGTGGCCTGTTCCCTAGATGGTTCACACCTGATTTGAAGACCACTAAACAACTAGATAAATACCTAGAACGCAAATGGCAGAAAGACAAAACCCAAGAGAGCAGAGCCACCTTGGCCCGACACCTTCACCAGTACAAGGCCGAAATCCAGAAAGCAAGAAAAGCCCACTACAACTCCCGAATCCTAAACTGCAAAAACCCCAGCAAAGAACTTCACAAAATCATCACCGAATTCACCAAACCGGCATGCTCTACCACCATCCCGACCCCCTCACAATCACTGTGCGACTCTCTCTCTCTCCACTTTTACGCTATGGCGCTCAAAAGAACAAATGCGCTAACCACCAAACTGGCTCTCTTACATCCACCAGGCAACCCTCCCCCCATACCGGCCAACCCACCGCCTGCGACCACTGCACAACCAACGTTCGATTCCTTTAGTCCAATATCACCGACCAATTTCTCAAACTTCTCTCTGCCTGCAAACCATCCGGCTCACCGCTAGACCCTTGCCCGGCAACAACCCTCTAATTTTCGCTTCTACCTGCGCAGGAGAACACGCAAGATCCATCATAAATGACTCCCTTTTCTCTGGTATTTTTCCTGACGCATTCAAAACGGTTCATGTCAAACCTCTAATAAAAAAACATTCCCTCGACCCTCTCGAACCCAAAAACTATCGCCCCATCTCAAACACCAGGTTCCTTGCCAAACTCATTGACCGAACCGCCTACTCCCAACTAAATGCCTTTGTCGAAGCCAACAATCTCCTAGACCCCGCACAATCAGGTTTCAGAGCCCGACACGGAACTGAAACCACCCTAACCTCAATCTGGGATGACCTTAAAATCACGGCAGACTCCGCGGGATGCTCCACATTAATCCTTCTTGACCTATCTGCCACCTTCGACACAATCAATCACTCAATCCTCCTTGACCGCCTCTACTCCCTAGGAATTGGTGGAACTGCTCTCGAATGAATAGCTTCATTCCTCAAAGATAGGTACCAAATAACACTACTCCCCATCTATTCCTCCCAAGCCCGACCAGTCAACAAGGGAGTTCCACAAGGAGCATGCCTATCTACTCTCCTGTTCAATCTCTACTTGATCACCCTCCCACCAATAATTCGTTCACACAACATCCTGTGTTACATATACGCTGATGACACGCAACTAATTCTAAAACTCTTGAACTCAAAACCCAACTGCTGACCTGACCTCACCTCCTGCCTCCTCGACATAGAGCTCTGGATGACCACAAACCACCTCTTGCTAAACCCATCCAAAACCGAAATCATGGTATGTGGCAACACCGAACTTCTTCCACACCCACTACCCTGGCCATCTGCCATGGGCAACTCACTGACTTCCTCTTACTCAGTAAAAAACCTTGGATGCACCCTTGACTCTGACCTAACACTCTCGCGCCAAGTCAACAATGTCTCAAAGTCCTGCCACTACCACCTTAAAACTCTTAGGCGCATCTTTCCATATCTCTCCTTTCCCAACAGACTCTCCGCGGTCCAATCAATTGTTATATCAAGACTGGACTACGCTAACCCCATCTACTTCGGAGTCCACGCTTACCAACTGAATAAACTTCAAAGAGCACAAAACTCTGCAGCCAAACTGCTACTAGTGCTCGGCCCGAGAGACCACATCTCCCCAGCCCTTAAAACTCTTCACTGGCTTCCAGTGGCCCGAAGGATGACTTTCAAAACCGTATGCATTTCTCATCGAGCATTGCATAAAACCGAACCTCAATATCTTCAAGACAAGCTAAAACCCTATCACCCTCCACGTACTCTAAGATCAAGCTCAGCCGGCCTCCTAGTCATACCTAAAACAAACTCAGTCAGGTTAGGCGGATCATCATTCTCAGCCTTGGCCCCCACGCTGTGGAACTCACTCCCACCCCACATCCGCCTAACTGAAGATCTAATGTCTTTCCGCAAACTACTGAAAACCTGTCTCTTCCCCTAAAACCAACCCGTACGCAAACTAACCCAAACTGAATAAGAGCATCTCACTGACACCAACCCAACAAACTACTAGATCTTGAATAACAATACAACAAATAACAGTACAACATCAAGATCCATGCGAGAAATCGACAACTAACAACCGCTAATGTAAACTAAAAGGACAAACAGAATAGAACGAGTAAAGTAGATCAAAGCAGTGAAGTGGATAAAAAGAATAAATCGTACGAAAACAGTAATGAGGTTTAAAATAATGAAAAGGATGGAATGAGTGCAATGGACAAAATGAACAAAATGGTCGAATTGAATAAAGAGAAGAGGATGGAAAGATGAATACAAGAGACTGATGAGTACAAAGACAGATGACACCGACTGTATGAGTGCACAGCATAAATGGAAAGTACAGAATAGACGATTCAAGTACATGAGACAAGTGTAGTGCATGAAACAGATAGAGAGCACAGAACGGATCCAGTGCGTATGACAAGTGACATGGCCTGAAATTGATAATGCATGATGACTGAACTAAGTGAATGGAGCGGATGAAATCGTTAGAATCGATGAAGCGTGTGGAACAGATGAGTGCGCTGAGCGGATGAATGCGTTAAGCAGATGAGTGTGTAGATCGGATGAGTGTATAGAACGTATGAGTATGTTGAGCGGATGAGTGTGTTGAGCGGATGGGGTGTAGAGCGGATGAGTGTGTAGAGTGGATGAGTGTGTAGAGCGGATGAGTGCGTAAGTGCGGAGTAGTTTGTAGAACGCAGGAGTGCATAGAACAGATGAATGTGCAGAGCGGATGAGTGTATAGAGCGGAGTAGTGTATGGAGCGGATGAGTGTGTAGAGGGGATGAGTGTGTATGAGCGAACGACTTTGTAGAGCAGATGAGTGCATATAGCAGAGTGCGTGGAAAGAATGAGTGCATAGAGCCGATGAGTGTGGGGAGCGGATGAGTGCGGGGAGTGGATGAGTATGGGGAGCGTGATGAGTGCGTAGAGCGGAAGAGTGTGCAGAGCGGATGAGTGTGCAGAGCGGAAGAGTGCACAGAGCGGAAGAGTGCACAGAGCAGAGTGTGCAGAGCGGAAGAGTGCACAGAGTGGAGGAGTGTGTAGAACAGAAAAGTGTATGGAGCAGACGAGTGCGTAGAGCGGGTGAGTGAGTAGAGCGTGAAAGGGCATAAAGTGGACAAGTGCCTAGAGCGGACGAGTGAATAGAGCAGTCGACTGCATAGGGCGGATGACTGCATATGGCGGATGAATGCGTAGGGCAGATGAGTGCGTAGAGCGGACCAGTGCGTAGAGCGGATCAGTGCGTAGAGCAGATGAGTGCGTAGAGCAGATGGGTGCATAGAGCAGATGAGTGCGTAGAGCATGTAGAGCGGATGAGTGCTTAGAACGGATGAGTGCCTAGAGCGAATGAGTGCATAGAGCGAATGAGTGCATAGAGCGGATGAAAAGGGTGAAGTATGTGGATGGAACGGGTGATGTATGTGGATTGAGCGGGTGACGTTTGTGGATGGAACAGGTGACGTATGTGGATGGAATGGGTGAAATATGTGGATGGAACGGATGAAGTATGTGGAAGGTACTGGTGTAATATGTGAAAGCTACGGGGAAGTTTTTTGATGGTACGGGTGAAATACGTGGATGAGTGCACAAAACAACTTAGAAATACACGGAACGGATCGGAGTACATGAAACAGATTCGAATGCATGGAACGGATTCAAGTACGTGGAACGGATTGGAGTGTGTGGAACGGATTGGAGTGCATGGAACGGATTAGAGTGCGTGGAACAGATTGGAGTGCGTGGAACGGTTTGGAGCACGTGGAGCGGACTGGAGTGCGTGGAGCGGACTGGAGTATGTGGAGCAGACTGGAGTGCGTGGAGCGGACTGGAGGGCGGGAGGGCGCAGAGCTGACTGGAGCACGTGGAGCGGACTGGAGTGCGTGGAGTGGACTGGAGTACGCGGAGCAGACTGGTGTGCGTGGAGCAGATTGAAGCGCATACAATTGCACGACTTACATGGAATGGTTTGGAATGCATGGAACGTTCGAAAGAGCATGTAACCCATCATATCACATCACCACACTTACTCTCTTCTTTACACCACCATTCAACTAGAACACAGAGATACTATGATACCATTCGGTATAGCTGTTCTCATACCAACATCTGCCTCATATTCCCCGTCACTCTAACTAAACACTGCTGGCTACACACCCCCCAGCCAGGCGTTCTCCTCAGGCCTAACGCAGCCACAATCGGTCTGGATAAATCCTGCCAGAATTAACACATACTCCTGATCACTCAACCACCACACCTACCTCTAAGAAGCAGCTACTACACAAATGCCACACCAGCTGCACACATATCCGGTGCTCACACGCACCTTTGACTCTCTCTACTCTCTCTACTGACTTGAACTTCGGTTCCCAAGGGTGTTCAACCTACCAGCGCCTTCAGACCATGCCAATGGTACATAAGGCGCTATATAAATGCAAAGTAACATAACATAACATAACAGAAACAAGCTCAACGGTAGAAAAGACACGCTCATGTAGAATGTGAATGTTGGCTACATGAGACAATGAGCATTGGTGCAGAATGCTCGGAGAGGAACACCAGGCTTATAACACTGGTTAAGGCCCTCTGCTTTGACATTGTTTACAATGACTTGCCAACACTCCAATGTTATAATGTAATGGCCAACATTGTGCACCTTTGATCATTTTGGTGGCCATGTCACATGTTTATGGAAAGAGAACGCGGATGGATTCCTGGCGGTGATGACTGGAGTGCGTGCATAGGTTGGTAGCCCGCTTGATTCACTGCCAGCGAAGGTCTATGGGAAGGCCGGTGTCTGGATCATCAGGAGTGTATGTGTGGTCGGAGGCAGCAGGCCATGCTGAGTGTGCTGGGTAAGCTCTGCACAGCTCGGCTGGGCTTAGCGTGGGGCGGTGATCTGCACAGACAGGCATTGGGCTTCAGTGACTTTGGGGAGCAGAGTGTGTGGTGTGAGGTGGGAAGAAGAAAAGGTGAATAGGTTTATGGGTCAGGGGATGCTGGATTGAGGATACCCATGAGGTCCTGGCTGACCTTGGTTTTATTCGTATGATAGTAATGAGGTGGGGCTGGTAGTTCGGGCATGTACTAGTTTTCCTTGGCACAGTCCTTATGACTGTTGTTTATCAATGGGGGGGGCAAGAACTTTACAAAAATAACTCGTCCTGCTGAAAACACAATTGATGGTGTCCTTTTATTGTTGCAAATCGACAATTAATGTCTTGATTGACTCAGCTCACCAGAGTTTCTTTCCCAGACTGAACATAAGGTCTTAGACTCCACCATGCCTTTTCAGCACTTCCTCTTTTACCTAAAGGAATGCCTCAGGGCACTATGCAGTGTTAATAGGACACAGAGCTTACATGGTTTAAAACTTGCCATTACAGTGTGTCCAACAGGATATGAGTTGCTTCAAAAACAACTCAGTGTTTCTTGTTATCTGCTGTCCGGGCTCTCAGAAATGATAGAAAATGGTCTAACATCCCAATGAAGCAATGGGAATGAATGTGGAAGGGCAATGGTTTACACTGCTGCTTTTTCGTGAAATAAAAATGTGCAGAAAGGTCACCAATGACCCTTCTATCCATTGCACATTCCCCTGTGCCTATTCCAAGCATTATATTGGGGAGTGTATCTGAAAGCCTAGGAATGCCCCTTCCTTCCACCTCTGATTCTGTGCAATAGTGCACAAGGGTGGAGTAAGGAGCATCAGAATGGACACACGTGTGTTCCCTCCATTCTGATGACTAGGCTGCAGTAGTAAAGTGAAAGGGGTTGCACAAGGAAAACAGTGGGCACACACCGTAGCTTGGAGGCCAATATGTCTGCATGGGCGGAGGTGAAATTATGGAATAAGACTTCTCTTTTTCCGGTGATGTTCAAACCCTGAATCGTGGTTATTTAGCGGCTGGAGAATTTGTATATCTTCATGTGGGTTTAGTACCCCCAGCTCATTATGAAAATATATGTACAGGCATTATTTAAAAAGTGCCTGTTTTACCAATGCTGCCAAACTCATAAAGACGACCATAGTAGAAAGAGAGAGCAGACAAAGGGAAACCAGGAGCTAACATATTATTCATTATTATTATTATTATTTTGGTATTTATTGAGGGCGGATTTGGCTTTGAGGAGCAACGGAGCGCTTTACAGAGTTTTACAGAGGTATCCACCAATACAGATACATAACGGAGTGCTTTACAGAGGTATCCACCAATACAGATACATAACAGAGCGCTTTACAGAGGTATCCACCAATACAGATACATAACGGAGTGCTTTACAGAGGTATCCACCAATACAGATACATAACAGAGCGCTTTACAGAGGTATCCACCAATACAGATACATAACGGAGCGCTTTACAGAGGTATCCGCCAATACAGATACATAACGGAGCGCTTTACAGAGGTATCTGCCAATACAGATACATAACGGAGCGCTTTACAGAGGTATCCACCAATACAGATACATAACAGAGCGCTTTCCAAAGGTATCCACCAATACAGATACATAACGGAGCGCTTTACAGAGGTATCCACCAATACAGATACATAACGGAGCGCTTTACAGAGGTATCCACCAATACAGATACATAACGGAGCGCTTTACAGAGGTATCCACCAATACAGATACATAAAGGAGCGCTTTACAGAGGTATCCACCAATACAGATACATAACGGAGCGCTTTACAGAGGTATCCACCAATACAGATACATAACGGAGCCCTTTACAGAGGTATCCACCAATACAGACACATAACGGAGCACTTTACAGAGGTATTCCCCAATACAGACACATAACGGAGCACTTTACAGAGGTATCCACCAATACAGATACATAACGGAGCGCTTTACAGAGGTATCCACCAATACAGATACATAACGGAGCGCTTTACAGAGGTATCCACCAATACAGATACATAACAGAGTGCTTTCCAAAGGTATACAATACAGATACATAACAGAGCGCTTTACAGAGGTATCCACCAATACAAATACATAACAGAGCGCTTTACAGAGGTATCCACCAATACAGATACATAACGGCGCGCTTTCCAAAGGTATACAATACAGATACATAACAGAGCGCTTTACAGAAGTATCCACCAATACAGATACATAACAGAACGCTTTACAGAGGTATCCACCAATACAGATACATAACGGAGCGCTTTCCAAAGGTATACAATACAGATACATAACAGAGCGCTTTACAGAGGTATCCACCAATACAGATACATAACGGAGCGCTTTACAGAGGTATCCACCAATACAGATACATAACGCAGCGCTTTCCAAAGGTATACAATACAGATACATAACAGAGCGCTTTACAGAGGTATCCACCAATACAGATACATAACGGAGCGCTTTACAAAGGTATATAATACAGATACATAACAGAGCGCTTTACAGAGGTATCCACCAATACAGATACATAACAGAACGCTTTACGGAGGTATCCAGCAATACAGATACATAACAGAGCGCTTTACAGAGGTATCCACCAATACAGATACATAACGGAGCGCTTTACAAAGGTATACAATACAGATACATAACAGAGCGCTTTACAGAGGTATCCACCAATACACATACATAACAGAGCGCTTTACAGAGGTATCCACCAATACAGATACATAACGGAGCGCTTTACAGAGGCGTTAACAAAGTCAGTGATGGTCGTGGCACCGAGTTTCATGATATGCGCTGGGCAGCCATCTCCTTTGCAGTTAGAGGGTTTCAAAGATTGGATGGTTTCCAGGACAGACTCTTGGGATACTAGGGAAAAGCTAAAGGGGCCAGGCACAATGGCTTTGGGATGGGTTGGGAGCCTCAGGGTATCTGGGGTAGCGGGTTTGTTAGCCATTTGTGTATAGTTTGCAGTGATTTTGTTCGGTAGGAGGTCCATTTTGTTGTCCAGGGCAGTATAGATACTGGGACAGCACTCTTTGTCAGAGTCTTTTGTCTGCATATTGTTAGGGGAAGGACTTTCTAACTCTTTAATATGCTTCCCTTGTCTTTTCATTAGATTATCAGCACGTCATATTAATCCCCCCGAGCTGGCCCTAACCAAATATTACATTTCCTTTGTGAATTTGGGGACTTGCACATGTGTATAGTCCTGCACAGACCTGTGCGGTTTGGCCCCACCCTTTAGAATGCCTGAATCTTAGGCATTCACTATGTGCCGTTTTCCCTCACATATTGTTCTGCACCCATGCAGTGGTACCCCAGATCAGACCGGCAGCCGCAGTACATTCGGAAGTCTAAGACTCTCCATAGTTTTTATCTTTGGCTACAACTCCCATCAGCCTTAGCGAGCATACTCAATGGTGAGGGATCATGGGAGTCATAGTTCAAAGCTTCTAGAGAGCCATAGGTCACAGCCCCCTGCCCTAGATTGCCCTGTTGATAGTTACCTGTGCAGTACTGGCATAGGTGTTACTGTTACATGCACAAAGGATGTATAATTTCTGGACTCCATGCAGACTTTGTGATCAGCTTTATACATTCCTCATGGTGTTTAACACTATAAACACCACAGTGCAGGTTACCTTTGTATTAAGTTTGCATATGTGGTTGAATTAGGATGCCACTTCATTACCAAGGAAAGTCTTTTTTCTGCATATATTTTCATTAGAACAATGGGAGAGCATATACTGTTACAAGGAATTACACACAGTGGCCCCATGTCATGTGGGGGCAAGCGCTGGAACCTGTGGTTGTACAGTGGCATCTGAAGTACTTTGTATACATGTTGGTGCATTATAGTACACCAAGGGCCTCATTACACGGTAGGCGGTGAGCCATGGCGCTATTAGCGCCTTGGCTCATGCCGGTAAAATACCGGCACCACCTTGGCGGAAAGGGGATTTACCGCCCCATTCCAAGGTTGGAGGGGCGGTAAATCCCCCTTCCACCATTGCCCTTCCCCATTCCCATTTCTGCCCCATAGGGCTCTATGGGAATGGGGAAGGCGCTAATTACGGCACCGCAATTTTGCGGTGCCGTAATTAGCTCCGAGGTCCCTTAGCGGGTTGGATTTTAACGCCTGCAAAAAGCAGGCGTTAAATCCCCCAACCCGCAAAGGGACCTCGTAGTAAGGCGGTAAGGATTTACCGGTACCGGTATTTTACCGGTACCGATAAATCCCTACCGCCATCCGTGTAATGAGGCCCCAAATATTTAAATAAGTAAATATGCAGCATGGCAGTAGTCACACATTAAAATGGTCCCAAAGGTGGCAACCTCAGAAGCACCCAACAATCATTGAATGGAAGGGACTCCATGCATCGTTTATTCACAAGTGTGACCATATCTTCTAACATTATAATGTTTATCAAAGCACCACATACGTGTGTGCAGTGGGAAGGGAAGAGGTTGGCCCCATTGTGCTGCTTGTGGTTTTTGGATGGCTCATCTTCAAGGCTCTATTATCAACATGGTAATATGCCACAGGTAGGGATCAAAAAAGACTTCTTGCTCTGTGGATCTATAATTCTTATATACAAAAAGACAGTCTTATGTTCTGTTTGGAGTCATTTTGGGTTCTTCCCATAAACATGAGAATTCATTATCACAAAATGTTATTAAACATTAGTCATCAAGTTCATAAAATAATCATAAAAATTATCATCATACGTAAAACACATAAATCATATTAAAAAACACACAAGTAGAAGCACCATACGTGAGTACATTACAATACATTTTCAAGGATCTCAAATGTGTAAAACAAATCACACTCTGATTCCTATGCCTCACTGTTTCCAGCCTATTTCATGTCAATATATTTTTAAAAAACCCGACTTGTACATGTTTCTGTCCTTAATATACAACCATGTAGGACATTCTTCAGGGGAATGTGTCTTGTGCTGGTATTAAAAATCTTCTTTAAGATGAAGGGAGTACCCTCTCTTTTACTAGTAGCTCTTGGACCTTTTCTGGTTCCTAGTGCAGGTCCCCAATTTCTTACGGGAATTCTTGCAAATCCTCTTCACCTCTCAGTATGTGAGTCTTCCAATCACTATATTTTCAAGGTTCTCTCGGATAAAGACCTCAAATGTGGATAATCATCTTGCAGGTCTATATGAAGCTAATAGTCGCTTCCTCCCTTTGGTAAAAGCCCAATAAATCGTCTTTGCTGCTTTGAATGGTCCAAAATTAGAATTGTGTGTAAAGGATTTCTACTCATCTTCAAGGCTGGCACATCTTCCTGTCTCTCAAACCAACATGCTTATGACCCGTCAAATCAATGCACGTCTATGATGTAATTTCAGAACCATATGTGTCTTTCTGCTGTAACCCATGCACAATGTTTTGGCAAGGAGGGACATGTAAATCAAACCATGAAAAGGCAAGAGGTATCTTAGTGGTGTCTGTGATTGTTGTAGGAACTCTTCCTCAAGGGTTGCCATATTCAGGTGCCATTTGTGTGCCCAAGGCCGTTCCATTGATTTGCAGGCAATGTTGTCCATCAAACAGAAGTTGTTGTGTGTGAGTACGAATCTCACCAGGTCTGTGATTGCTCTGTTGTATTGGTTGATTTTTGCAGGAATCTCTGCAAACAGATATTCCATCTTCGTCTGGAATGTTGGAATAACGTGAGGCAGCATACAACATTGCCAGGTGTGCATTAGGTGGTGTACCCCCTGTGGGCCTCATCACGAGTTGGGCTGTAGCCCTTAAATGCGGTGGTAACTGTATTACCGCCGCATTTGAGGGCTGGCCCTATCACGAGTTGGGCACTAAATCGGCTGTTTTACCTCCAGCTTTTTTCTGGGGGTGAAAGTCCCTGTTTTCGGCGGTATTAAAGCCGGCTGTATTAGCCCGCAGTATTAGCACTGAAAATTCCCCATTGGATCCAATGGACCCAATCAGGAATGGGAATTTACCGTTAAGGCCCAACCCGTGATCCGGTGTTAATACCACCGGGCCAGTCGGTGCTAGGGCTATTACAGTCAGCGGTATTACAGCCGGGAATACAGCCCTACTCGTGATGAGGCCCTGTCTCTTGAATCTTCCTGAAGAAATGTGTTCTGTCCCGTATGCAGCTTTTTCTGTCTATTACCAAGGATTCCAGGATAGATTCAATGTGTCCAGATATGACATTGGTTAATGGCAGTGATGATCGGGTGGCCTGCATTATACGTTTTCTGAATCGTCGGCAGTAAATAGCATGTCCCAGGAGTTGGTTTTCTTGGAATGCGACTTTAATTATGTTCCCTGATATTGATGGCCATGAACTTGGTGATTTGTTCAAGTAATAATTTATATCAAGGAAATGTCTGTATGATTCACTTTCGTAGTTCTCTATTTCCACGAATGCAATGGCACTGGTCTCCCGTTGTTTCAACGATAAAAATGACTTCTAAGTAATTTACTTCAAAGTTGTCACTTCGAACTACTTTGAATTATGTATATGTAGTTGTGGGTTAAGAGGTAAAAGGGCGGTGGGGAGGGATTTGGGGTACGGGTAGTAGTGAAGGAGAAGTGGGGGAAATGAGGGAAATTTCATTACTTTGAAGTGGGCCGCTTTAACTATGTAAATGTGATCATTTTCTGAAACAGTGAAATATCTATAGCTGCTGTCTTTGCAAGGGAAGGGCCCTGTTGTGTAGATGTATAGACAGACCTTTCAGTTTATAGCGATTTTGCGATCCCGCAAAATGCCGCGAAAACGGCCGTTTTGCGCAAAATGCCGCAAAAATGGCCGTTTTGTGCAAAAACAGCATCTTTAAAAAAAAAAAAAATTACTTTTTTTTTTAAAGTAATTTGCAAAAATTACTGTTTTAAGAAAAATTATACTCAGGGTGCCAGGTTCTCAAATTGTTTTTTTACACAAGAAATGAAATGCGCTAACGCATCTCATCACTTGCACCCCAAAAAAGTGCAGCCCAATCCACAAGGGTCACATGAATGGGCACATTTTATATGCGCGCCCATTCAGATGGCCTTTTTCACCTCCTTGATCAAATAAAGTGGCGTTTCTGTCAATTTAAAAGCACATCCCTCATTTCCAAGCAAGATGCACTTTTAAATGTGTAGAAATTGTAGGCAACCCTACGCGAACAGGATGTGGGGCTGCCACTGCATGACAGGGTCTTTCCTGACCCTGTCATGCATTTCTTTTAAGGTATGAACCGCTGCTGTGTCGCTTGCATTTCTGTTCCTCAAATAGGATAAAAATGAATTTTTTGGGTCGCCTTTTACAGCGGCAGGCACCTGGAGGGCCTGTCCCTGTGAAAGGTGCTGGGAGCTTGCAGAACACTGTCGGGAGAGCGATTCCATTCAAAGTACTGCCCATTTTGATGACAAAAATCTATCGAATGTTCCAATTTGACCTATTTCGTCCAGTACTATTCGATCGATTTTTATAAATACTGAACATGTGTTGCGGGGGTGTCACCCGGTCCCCATGTTCAGTATTTTTGGTCTAGGGTGGTTGAGAAGTGTTTTCCCCTTTTTCTTCAAAATTGGAGGCGGAGACAGAAAAAAAGAAAATAATGAAAAAGGGACCCTGCGGAGTCGGATCCAACCCGCGTTAGAGGGACGGATCTGGCACCGCAGGGTTGCAGGGGAAGCGGCAGCGACCAAGCAGTTAAGTAGGGGGGCCGGGGTGGGGTGGTGGTGAAAGGTACATTTTGGCTTGTTTGGCAGAAGTGCAAATCAATTTGCAGCGAAATTGACTACGGTCAGTTCCGCGGCAAATAATTACACTTCGGTCAAACAACCCAGATCACCATTCAAAGCAGCTAGCCAGCACACAATTTGCGCTACAGCTCAAGCCTGTGGAAATGCGCCGGTCACCTTTGAGAATAAGGGGACCTTCTAATTTCCAAAAATGGGTTGTCTAAAAATAGCATATCTTCCGTTCTTTTTTTAAATGCCCGATTATTTGATGAACTGGGTCAAAATGTACCATTCAAAAAAATGTTTAAAAATGGTTACACTATGAGAAAGAGGGAGAGTGATGGGTGAGATGTGAAGTGATAGGCAAGAAAGCAGAGGGAGAGCAGTGGGTCAGAGGAGGAAGCGCTGCACAAGAGAGCAGAGGAAGCAGTGATGCGGAGGGCCAGAAATCTCAGAGCGAGCAGAGGTACAGAAAGTAGAGGGAGCGTGTGGTCAGTGAGCCAGAAAGCAGAGAGGAAGCGGTTGGCCAGAAAGAGGCAGTGAGCTGCAGATTGGGAAAAAGGATGAGGGAAGAGTTCGATAGAATGGGAGAAAGGATGCAAGATGCAGAAGCAGCACAAAAGAATGAAGGACTGTATATTGCGGGAGGAAATGTAGAGTGCAAGGTGTGAGTTGGGAGTATGATTTGGAGTGTGGCAGGGGCTGGGCAGTGTAAATTGTGACTTGACAGTGTGACATAGCACGTGAGTAATTGTATGACAGAGTGGGAGGTTAAGGAATGCAAGTTGTGATGGAGAGTTGGTGAGATGTGTGTTGGTGAGAGAGGTGTGTGGGTGTTTGGGGGATTGGAGAACATAGAAGGGGAATATTTTCAGCATTACAATTGATAATGATCAATTAAGTTAATACTATTAAATAGGCATGAACATTAAACCAGAAATGTAGCCAAATCAAACACTGTTCTGCCAAGCCAGAGACATCTGGGACTCTTCATATTAAATTAATACAAAAGATACATAATAATGATACCCTGGCTCTCTTGTAGCCTTGCACTATGCCTATTTTCTGCAATGTGGCAATCTTACACCCTCCAGTTAATACAAAATGTCCTGCAAAAATGCCGCAATAAATAAAGGTTTTTGCCGCAAAATTTGTCATTTCATGCCGCAAAATTTGCCATTTCATGCCGCAAAATCCTGGAAGGTCTGTATAGATAGATACGAGGATGACACTGCTTCATTCTTTGAATTCCAGCTTTGGGTGTGAACCTCTTTTTGCGGGTTTCTTTCCCTCATTTCTGCTTTCGGCCTCCTGATCAAGAAGTTCTTTCTTCAGAAGCTCATGAATGACTTTATTTCCGGATAGTAGTTTTTTGTTCATTTAGAAAGTTGGTTACAGTAATGTTTAAAAAACTTTCCACACTTCTTATCAAGCAATAAAACATGAAACAAACACCATAGGCCTCATTACACGGTTGCCGGTCGGTTACAATGGTACTGGTAAGCTTACCAATACTGTTGTATCCGGACCGGCAAACTCTGAGTTGTGCTCGCGGGTGCCTTTCATTCCGCCAGGTCTGCCTTGGTGGAATGAAAGGCACCCGCGAGCACAGCAAGCCTGTAGCACCGGCACCATTTTGAATGGTGCCGGTGCTACAGGCATCCCCATTCCCATTGAGCCCCATTCCCATTGAGCCCTATGGCGCTCAATGGGAATGGGGATATACCAGCAACCGCGAAAGGGTAATTACTGGGTCCGGTGGGGCCGGAATACCCATGTAATTGCTCGTTCACGGGTGCCAGATTTTCATGCCGGTTTAGAGGTTTTACCGGCAAGGCTACCACCAACCTTATAAAAAGGCCGACTATATGTTCGGTTAGTCCAATAAAAAGGTATTAAAACCCAGTTCGCCATGAAAGCTAAGACCTTCCAACCATATACGTTTATACGTTTGAAATAGCATTCACCATATTGATCAGTGAGATGCCTCTGTTTTCATCTTCAATCCCTTCAACTAACCTCTAAGAAAAGCCATTTCCTAGTGTGATAAAAGAAACACGAGACCCTCTCAAATCAAAGGCAACTCTTTCATAGAAAATTCTAGAAAAGAATCATTGTTAAGAGTTTGAAAATAATCCATCAGACAAGGGCGCTATTTGAGAGTGGAGAGAAATAGAGATGTATTGATTGAGGGAGGGGTCATTATCACGGGATAATGACCTGCCTCAATCGACCTTGAAACCGCCCAAAATATATATGGCTATTAGCACATAGTGGTAGTAGAAATACATGCTTTGGAGTTTTGGTAGTAAAGTGAACAATGTAACTTTTATAATGAGTAAAATACATGTTTTTATTTTTTTATTTATTAATTCATATACAGGAGGAGCAATGCTTGTTTGATCACAAAAGAATGTACAATAGATAAGAAATCAGATTTGACAGGAAGCAGTGAGCTTCTTACAATGGGGTGTTTGAGGGACATTCTGACCAGGTTGTGGAGGGGAGTAAATGGAACAGTCACCAGGGACAAGAGTGGACATGCATAGATTAGGGACAACACACATTGGTCATTTTTAAGTACAGGAAGGCGGTATGTCCAGCTGTGCTCTGGATGCATGATGGGTGAAAGGCTAGAGTGGAGGCAGAGGAAGTGAGGACAGAGGCAGGTTAGAGGCGAGGGAAAAATGTTAACTAAAAGGCAGATGAGAGGTAGGTTAAGAGGGTAACTCGGAGACAAGGAGGTCATTATAATTATAATAGTACTTTTAGAACACGCTTAATACCAACGAGTGATTTCTAGGCTTTTAATTTGGTTTTGAACAAATCTGTGTGGACTGTTTCTTGGATGTTCGGGGGAAGAGAATTCCATGCAAGTGGAGCAAAAAGAGAGAAGGAGCAGAAATGGGAGCTGTAGCTTCCTTACTGAATATGTGCATGCACACAGCGTGTGCCTATCCTAGATCAGGCAAACCAGGGGGCGTACGGTGTGCAGAGTATCGCAGCATATGTTTACTGTCAAGAAGGGCCTCAGCAGGGGACCTGGACCACAAGGGGCCACTTAAGCCAAGGCTTTGAAACTTTCTTTATCAGAGTTACAGGGGCCCTCCAAGGCATGTGGGTCCATTTCAGTTGAAATGCCCTGATGCTGGCATGTCGTGCCTGCAGGGTAGGCCTAACATACGACTGACTCTGCCCCAGCCCTTCTGGCCTTTTTGAGACACAAGCCCGATTGTATCCGATTCCCCCGCCGGCTCTGCCAAAAAGCCACGTGGATTTAAGTCTCTGTGGCCTCTGGAAGGCAACCTCCCTACCCTGGCGCACCCCTCCACAACACCTCCCAGGTATTTGTGTTATCACATTGCCGGTGGCGAGGGCATATGTTAATTGTCAGGTTCGCAATCTCTGTTCTCTATCACAACCCCAATAGAACACACAGACGGGAATGCTGGCAATGCCAATCCCAGCTGGGCTAGAAAAGCAGGCCCTAATTGACAGGAAATGCCTTCTTCTGCAAACAAACGGACTTTCTGTGGCAATCCATCGTTTTATGCATAAATGTATGCACGGACACCGAGAGGGGCGTAGGAACAATAAACGAGGCAGCGTGTGGATTTCATATTCACGGGCACGTGCACAAGACCTCGCTGGGGGCCCGGTTTCCCAGGTCAGACTTTCACGAAAAGCATACAAGCGAGAGAGTGGTTGGCTGGATTGGGGAGGAAGAGAGAAACCGAAGCAGGCGCGTGTGAGAGTCAGAGTGGAGGGGGAGTGGAAAGGGAGGAAGGGAGGGAGGGAAGGAAAGAAAGAAAGAAAGAAAGAAAGAAAGAAAGAAAGAAAGAAAGAAAGAAAGAAAGAAAGAAAGAAAGAAAGAAAGAAAGAAAGAAAGAAAGAAAGAAAGAAGGAAGGAAAGAAAGAAAGAAAGAAAGAAAGAAAGAAAGAAAGAAAGAAAGAAAGAAAGAAAGAAAGAAAGAAGGAATGAGGGAGGCAGGGGGAGGGAAGGAAGAAGGAAATTCGTATTATTGAAACTACGTTCATTTTAACAAACCAGATAAAACGTATACGTGATCATTATAAGACTGTATCAGTTCTATGCTCACTATGTGACGATGGATCTAGTGTGCAGACCCTTAAACATCTACCAAGTGATTACAGGGCTCTTAGAAACCAACAAATAAGCTCCTTTAGTGAATTTGTTACCAATTCGTACTGGATCCACACGGACGACTTCTGGTTAAAATTGGCCAAGGAGGACGAGACCAACTTAATCATTGCTGTGAAAAAATATTTTTAAGACTTTGAATATCTCTTAATGTTACATATTACATCCTTTTATTTTTGACACGATCAGCTGATTTAATTTGATTGCAGATTTGTATAGAGTTACTTTTATTATTAGAAGATGTAGTCACTTTACCTCTAATTCTCATTAAATGTATTTTGAGGTGTGTCCTTTTTAATGTATTTATTAAATGCACTTAAATTAATTTTAATTGTTGGTTTAAATTTTGTGCTATTATGCTGTGAATTTGGTATGTTGGGATTGTTGGTTATTGTATGTAAAAGGTTACTTGTTTAACCGCACCACATTACATTTAAAAAAAATTTAAAAAAGAGGGAAGCCAACTTCACAAACTGGTTTTGCAGGCAACGTTGGGGGCAAAGGTGCACCATGCAGTTTGCGGTGTGTGCGTTTCCGTGTGATGTCATTTGCACCCCTCCTTTCCCCGTACCATTTTGTTTGATATTATATGGCCGATTCATGGATTTAATTGCGCAGAAAATAGGCCCTCAATCTGCATGCCAACTCTGTTGATTAATGGAATCGGATGCGCAGCACATTTCCTGGACTTGCAGGTATTTTGTGCTGGCCTGGCACGCCTTTGCGAGCCGTCGAGGGCCTTGCGTGAGACTCCGAGCAGAGGCTGGACGTGGCTTGCGCAGAGGGCTGTGAATGGGCGGACCACCAGAAATGGGGACTAACCTGCGAAGAAGTGGGCGTTCCAACGGACGGCCTGCAGGCAGTCCCTCGCACGCCCACTATTGTGTGGCAAGAGACGTATTTATGGAATCGATCGTGCAACGTCTCAGCTGGGAAATGCCCACGAAAGTCCTTCAATGGATCCGCCACCCAATGGCTGGTGTATATATACTTGTGCATAGGATTTTCAACACGCAGGTGGGATCGCATGTTGGATTTCGCACCTTGGATTTCGGGGTGTGTGTACTCAATTGGGGTTCCGATGTAATGGAGGGGTGCACGTAAACTGTGTAGTAGGGTACAGGAATGTTTACGTGGGTTTGCACGCACATTTCCTGAGTTAAAGCCGAGTACGAATTTTTATAGGCATGTTGTCGGGGTGCCGGATACAGTTACGGGGGACCCCACACAGGCTCCCTGAGACCCCACGCACTAACATTACAGTGTATGTAACCATGTATACCAATTCCGTCAATCTCAAGAATTGGATGTGAGGATAAAAAGGTTGCAAGATCCATTTTAGTTGGAGGGCCGTCCTGCTTCCGGTGGCCTGTGACATACATGCTTGGAGAATTATATATAGACTATTGCAAGTCACTGAGGACTTATGTGATCAAATCAATGCACAAGGCAATAGGCTGTGTGCCTTTATAGGTTCGCCAGACCCAGGGATGACTTGCAAAAGCCTCATCATTTACGGTTGGGGCATCTTTATCTCTTATAATACTTATGCTTTTGATGAAATCACAAAGGACAAAATGTATGTTTTTATTTAAACTTTCATTCGTATATTGAAATCATTGTAGAATATTGGTATATGTTTTCCTGCATTATTTAGTCTTTAATTTGTTTGCATTTTTACAACATGGACAAGATACGTTTGTATAATAGTGTTTTACGGTGAAGAAAACCTGCAGTGACCCTTAAACAACAAACAGTAGTTGTAACTCAGCATCGAAGTCAGGGCTCAATGAGCCTCATTACAAGTTTGCCGGTACGGTAACTACGATACCGGTAAGCTTGCTGGTACTGTAGTTAACGGACCGGCATACTATGCGTTCTTCTCGTGGGTACCTTCCTGCCCGCCGGGTCTGACCTGGCGTGCGTACCGGCACCCACGAGCAGAGCATGTCGGATGCACCGGCACCCGCGAGCAGAGCATGTCAGATTCACCGGCACCCGCGAGCAGAGCATGTCGGATGCACCAGCACCATTCACGAATGGTGCCGGTGCATCCCACCTCCCCATACCCATTGAGTAATGCATTCCGGCGCCTGGCAATGGGGAAATACAGGGTTGTAATGGCCCTGTATTTCCCCATTGCCAGGGCTGGAAAGATTTGCAAGTTGGGTGGCAGCCTGCCGGTTTTACCGGCAAGGCTACCACCAAACTTGTAATGAGGCCCAATCTGTCGATACATCTGAAACTAGGCAATATGATCTCCCTGGAGCCTGTGAAAAGCTACCACCAGTTTGTTCGGAAACACTGTCGGAGGACTGTTGTGAACAGACATAAAGGCAGGAAACTGGAAGCTCACCAGCACCCTTGTTTCCAGACCGGCAGACTACGTGTTTGCCTGCTGGAGCCGCTGTGCCCTACAGGTCTGACCCTACCGGGCCCAGCGGTCACGGTAAGAAACATGTCACGGCATCATTAGCAACAGTGCCAGTGCTTCTGTGTCCCCACTCCCATAGAGTCCCATGGGGACTCTATGGGAATGGGGATTAACAAATTTACTGACGCCTGATTTCCTGGCCGCCGGACTCGTAATGAGCCGGTGGCACCAGGAAGTCAGGCGCAGTACATTTTTACGGGACCGCCGGCAACCCACCGGTAGCACCGGCAGTGTTACCGCCAGCCCCATAATGAGGCCAATGGACTTTATTTATGTATTTGTTTATTGGATATCTGTAAGGTGCTTATACAACAAGTGGTGTTTCATGGCGCCACTAGACAAAAAGGGGGAGGGGCGGCAAAGGGAGAAAGATACAATAACAGTCCCACTAGGCCTTGTGATATTCGGATTGTGCAAGTGCAGAACAAGATGTGAGTGGGAAGGGTGCACGCAAAAGCAAAGTGCTAAAGTGGGAAGGGTGAAGGGACGAAGTGCTAAAGTGGTAAGGGAATGCCAGAGGGCGAGGGCCAGGGAATGCAGGTAAGGGGGTGAAATGGGTGGGGGGGCCTGGGGCCCTGTAGTACTCAGAGGGAACCAGGCAGCCCGTCATTGAGGCAGAAGAAAAGTCTTAGCAGAAGAGCGGAATAGTGAAGTAGGAGGAGAAAAGAAGGGTCTTGAGGAGCTTCTGAAACTTCATTGGGATCAAGCCTGAGAGGGACAGGGAGACCTATCCCTGAGGAGACAGGGTCAGACTGGGACAAGAAATAGGCCTGGTCACCCATAAAAAAGTGTCCCACCCCTCCCCTCAAAAAAGTGGCCCACCCCTTGCCTCACGACCCTTAACCTCTGATGACATCTCTGGAAGGGATGTCATTTGACCCCCACCTCAAAGTGACATCCCACGAAGCGATGAAACACGACCTTTCACCCCTTGACAAAATAGGAAGTGGCATCAAATAGCATTGTTCCTAAGTACACTAAATTACAGCGAATCCAAGCAGACGTCCAAGGCCAAATGATATATTTTGTATAGCACTTAACCTTAAGATCTTTTTTATAGAACAAATATGCATACAATATCACCCAACCTGTGTTGGTACTCATTTATCAACCTAAGAATGATGAAAGGTTTTTTGAAAAATAAAATGTGGAAAAAATAAATATTATTTTTTTCACTTTTTTTTCCAAACCGGCCTAGGCATGGCCAGTAGCAGGCCCCCACTCCCCAGGGACGATTTTGGCACAGCCACGGGACGAAAGGCCGAGGGGCCAATCCGACCCTGGGAGGAGAGACATCTACCCACCACTCTTTGCTTGGAGAAGCGTTGGATTTGCAAAGAGTTGGAGCTAGCTGACCAAGGGGCTCTAGCAGGGAGGTATTTAGAGAGAGAGAGAGTTGGTTGTAGCTGGGTTCCAGGCACCAGAAAGCCTTATGGATGATGCAGAGGATCTTGAATTTTTTCCTAGAAGCAAGTGGAGAGAAATTAGGGCTGGAGAGATGAAATCCCTGGGCTTGAGGCCAAGAATAAGTCTTGCAGTCCTATTCTGGATTAGTTGAAGGGGATGAAGGGAGGATGCAGGAAAATTAAGGAAGAGGCTTTTACAGTAGTCAAGCCTAGAGAGGATCAGAGCTCTGGAGACATTGGGGATCTATATGACCCTGGCGGTAGTCGTGCCGGTAAAAATGGCATGGCACAGCATTACAGCACCGGCGGACCCGGTAATTCCCCATTCCTGGGTGCCAGTAAAAATTACTCCCCATTCCCAATGGAGTCCCATTGGACTCAATGGCAATGGGGAGGACGGATGCACTGGCACCATTAATGAATGGTGCCGGTGCATCTGTCAAGGTCTGCGAGCGGGTGCCTTTCCGCCCGCCAGGTCAGACCTAGCGGGCAGAAGGGCACCCGCTCGCAGACTCGTAGTTTGCCGGTCCGGTAACAGCGGTGTTGGTAGCTTACTGGCACCGTTGTTACCGGACCAGCAAACTTGTAATGAGGCCCATTGAATTTATGGGCGAAGGCGAGGAAAGGGAGAATACCTCTGAGGAGGTGTAGCTGATAGTGGGCCTTCTTAGAAGGTCCTCGATGTGAGAGGAGAAGGAGAGCAAGGAATCAAAGATGACACCAATTTTGTTTGCCTCACAAGAGGGTGAAGGGAGGGGACCCATAGAGGGTGACTAGAAGGAGGTTTGAAAGCTGGGAGTTGGGACCTGGGGTCCCAATGAAAAGGATCTCAGTCTTACTGGCATTAAGGCAGGGATCATTGGCAGTGCACCATAACTGAATGGCAGTCAGACAGTCAGGGATGAGAGAGGATGAAGAGGAGGCAGGGCAGGGAATCTCGAAGGAGAGCTGTGTGCCATGTGCATAACACTGGAAGTGAGGAGAGAAGGAAGAGACCAAGTGGGCCAAGGGGGCAAGGTAGATGTTGGAAAGCCACAGTGAGAGGATAGAGTCTTGAGGGACGCCGCAGGTGGAGAGTGTGATAGGGGAGAGAAAAGAGCCCAGTTGAACCTGAGAAGGTTGGTTGGAGAGGCAGGAGGTCAACCAGTCCAATGCCAGGCCCGTGATACCAAAGAGCCGATTTATCAGGGTGGTATGATTGACCGTGTTGAAGGCGGAGGACTGATCCAGGAGGATAAGAACGAAAGGAGAATAAGAGTCAAGATTAGAGAGCAGGTCTTCATGGGTGTTCAGTAGAGCAGTTTCCATGCCTCTGGCAGTTCTGAAGCCAACCGGCATATTCAGAATGTTTGGTAAGTTGGGAGATGGCAAGCTTCTCCAGGAGTTTGCCCAGGAAGGGGGTAATGGAGATAGGACAATAGTTAGCAGGGCAGGAGTGGTCAGAATAAGGCTTTTTAAGGAGGGGATGCACAAGGAAATGCTTGAGCGGTTGAGGGAAGGAGCCGGAGGCAAAGGAGTGGTTACAGAAATCTGCCAGGGAAGGCACAAGGGAGGCAATATTGTCCTTGAAAGCTCTAGAGGAGCAGGGGAACACCTGTTTGGAGGAGACTTGCATAGAGGGGAAAGGGGAGTCAAGAGAGACATGACAGCTGGGAGGGATGGGAGTATAGGAGAGTGAGGACTAAAGTTCCTGTGTTTTGGAAAGGAAGTGGGAGGCCAGAGAGGTAGAAAGGGTCTTGGATTGCAGGGGAGATGGGGAGACTGCAGAAGGATTGGCAAGTTGTTTGCAGATTTTAAACAGTTAAACAGAGCTGTTAGTGGACCCGGAGATGCAGGCTTGGATGTGAGCATTCTTCTTCGAGTGAATAGAGAGTCTGTATTGCCTTTGGAGCAGACGACATGGCTGTTTGTCAGAGGATGCATTGATGCTCGCAACCTCTGCTAAGCCACTCTGCATTTGCCTTTCAGAGCGGCTAGGTCGGAATCATACCAGGTGTTGCCTTTGGAGACAGGCTTCATTCGGATCCTCATGACAGGGGCAAGGATATTCAGAGCGTCAGTGATAGAAAGGTGAAGATTTGCAAGGGCAGAGTCAATGTGGGTGTTTGAGGCAGGAGTGGGAGGGGGAATGAAGGTGGCAGCAAAGGCAGCAACTGACACTCGCTTCATTGGTCCAATAACAGAGAAGGAGACAGGCGGTAGAGGCAAGAAGAGAAGAGGCAAGGTCAGACCACTCAGAGACCACTCTGCATCATCCATAAGGCTGTCTGGGGACGGGGACCACGCTGTCTATAACTTCCTCTCACTAAATACACTCCCTCCAGATATTTAGAATCCTCCGGCACCAACTCTCAGTGTGTCATGTGCTTTGATAAACAGCAAGCTGGTGGCCAATCTCTTTCCTCAGCAGGTTCCCTCCTATGGGACAGCCTCCTCCATCTTCTTCGTCTTTAGCCGGATCCCTTCAGATTCCAGAAGCTCCTCAAAACTTTCATTTTGACCTCCTCCTTCCCTTCCTCCCCCCTCTGCTAAACCCCACAGTGGCTGAGATTGGTGACCAGGGCCTGTATATGTCTTCCTGGGCACTGGCCTGCCACACCCCATCACATTCAGCCTCCGCCCGCTCCCATCACTTGCCTTGGCACCCACTGGCCTATGCCACCACAGGCCTGCACATATTTATTGGCAGCTGACCACTCCACGTATGCACTTACAGCTGCTCACTCCCTAGCACTTCCCTCTTGATACACCTAGCACTCATCCCCCCCCACTCCCTCTTCCCTTCTCTCTGTCTGCACTTGTACGTTCTGAATGCTAGTAGGTCTGCATCTATCTTTCATTGCTGCATTTTGATTGTCTTCCCATGTCCCCTCCCTGTTGCCCCGTGGTTGCTTTGAAACACAATGTACTTGATGTATAAGTGTCTTACAAATGCACAATAAAATAAAAAATAAAGAAGACGAGGACGACCAGACCAGGGGTTTTGTAAATGGTGGCATGAATCTGCGAAAGGGTTGGAGAGACACCAAGTCTGCAAATGAGGCATTCAAAGTTACCCTCTTAACCTACTTCTCATCTTCCTGCTAGCTAACAATTTTCACTTGCCTCTAACCTTCCTCTGTGCCTCACTTCCTCTGCCACCTCTCTAGCACTTCACCCATCATGGTCACATCCCGAGCACAGCTGGACATACCCCCTATCGGCACTTAATAATGTCAAATGTTCATTGTCCTTATTCTATGTGTGCCCACTTATGTATTGTCCCTGGTGACTGTTCCATTTACTCCCCTCCACAACCTGGTCAGAATGTCCCTCAAACTCACCCCCTCGTTAGAAGCTCACTTCTTCCCATCAAATCTGATTTCTTATCTAGTGTACATTCTTTTGTGATCAAAACAACATTGTTCACCCTGTATATAAATATAAAAATAAATATAATTAGCCTGTATACAAATAGAATTTTGGTACAAATATATTTTCTTGAATGATAGCTTGATTTTCGTGTATGTCATTCTTGTCATGGAAACATTGTCCCTACGTGATTAGTGATGAGGAAGAGTTCTTCTTGTGTAATTAGTGCCAGGTCTGGTTAGGGGCGTGCCTGCTCTGCGACCTCCATACTGTGTCTACTGTAGGAAGAATGTCACAGTTCACACAATAGTGTAGAAAGACATGTTGCTGCTGTGTTCCTTTCCAGGCATGCAGCTACGGGCCATTTCTTTGCATCTTGTATCTTCTGGGTGTCATATGTGTGTGAGGCAAGTGATGGGTTGCAATCACTTGTACAAGCCTTTGCAGCCCTTAGCCCTCTAGATGTTTTGGGCTTCAACTTTCATCATTCCTAGACAGCACAGTCAATGGTGAGGGAAAAAGGGAATTGTAGTCCAATACGCCCGGATAGCCACAGGTTGAAGACACTATGCTTGCAATAACCTATTGCAGGTGGCAGTGATTCCATATTCTAATTACAAGTGAGTTCTGAAGTCCAAACATGCATCTAGTTTTATAATAACTTGCTGTTTTTTTTTTAGCGAATATTAGTTACATATGTATACCCAGTATTATGCCGTTACGTATTAGGTGCAGAAGGGTTGCCCACATAAGAGAATGAACCAAGTCAAAGACTTGGCAAAGTGCACCCTTTTGCTGCTACAACCGATGTTTTTTGGCATTCTGTGTTTGATAAACCTGGCATACCTGAAACCTGTTTCCCTCTCATATTTTTGTGTTCTTCATCAGGACCCTGGAATACCTGAGCAAACATTTGTCGAACATCGCGTCCTTCAGCTCTATGACCAACATGCACACCAGGAACCTGGCCCTAGTCTGGGCACCTAACCTCCTCAGGTAGGTCGGCTTTGCGTGCTGTACGTCTGACAGATACTTCAGCGGCTTACGCAGGAACCTAATCTATGCTTCATGTTGTCAATGCTGCATGCAGTGTACATGTTATAAAGGAATAATTTGATGGGAACTGGCTGCTCTTTTTTTATTTGAAAAGCAAACCATTTGAAAGCATTTGTTTGAAAGATCAAAGAACAGGCATGTCCTACCCATTCATCCAACCCATCCTTTGCTAAGAATCTTGCAACCTTACACTTCTTTCACTTCAGACGACCCACCAACACTAGTGTACTTAATAGACTCCGACTCTACCCACATGCTATCAACAATCACTCTATAAGTTGATGCTTTGCAACCCGGGTGTTTTCCTTACACCTAACCTGCGCCAGTCCAACGGGTGCATCCCTTTAAAAAATGCAGGGTGAATCAGGCCCAGAGAGGTTTTCCATCTACATTCAGGTAACATGTTCTTCCCGCCTGCACCCACCATCTCTACAGGTTTTCTGCACCTGCCTTTCCTGCTATCCAACTAAAACCTCTTTCTTGCAGCGAGGCCAACATTGTTGGCAGAACAGCGCTATACATACAACCACTTACCTTGCATATATGAAATTCTTTTTTGAACATGTTTCACTTTCATTTAACCCCTTAAGTGCCAAGGGCGAGGTATCTCGTCCTTGGGATTACCTCCCTGTTGCCAAGGACGAGATAGCTCGTCCTTGGCACTTAAGGGGTTCATGAAAGAGAAAACTTTAGAAGGCATTAAATGGCGAAATACCAAAATCACCAAAAAAGGCCTTGAAACTGGGGGGGAAATCCCATTAAACGGACAAATACAATATTTGCATTTTTTCTATCACTGCACTTGCATCGCTTGAACACATAATCAAAGGTTAAAGTTCGATCTTGCCAAAATGAGTACACCTTTAATTTATATTGCGGGTTAAGCCCTTGACATGCTCTCCTCACACCTCCCCCGAACCACTGCTTAATATGTTTCTTTAAAACACATACCTAGCAAATTTCTACTTATTATGTGTTTTTTTTTCAGTTTCAGTACTGGTCTTTTTACTTAAAAAAATGTAAATGTATGTTAATAGATGTTCATCTAAGCATCATTTTTACTTGCACATAGATGCCTGGATGTAAAGCAATTATTCGGAAATTGTTATTTTTTTTAAACAATATATTTCAAAATGTCTCTTATTCAACCAAATTCTTTGTGACAAGCATTTCAGTCCATTTCTTTCAACCAAATCACCTCATAACGAAGAAATTAGCTGGATTCTTTTGAATATATTGATTTTTTTTTAATGTATTGCATTATAGTATAAAAATATAACTGTGGTCTGTGGGGTTGGACCCACAAGGACATGGTGGGGACCAAAAAGCTAGCACGTTAGCTGCGCTACGTGAGATACTTACACAGGTACTCCAGAAACTAGGTCTGGGGCAACAGAACCTTTAGGCATAGTGAATTGAATATTACAAGCTGGAATACCTGCGGTCCAAACTCCTTTACTGCAAGTAGTAAGAAGAGAGCTCTTTTTCATAACTCCGATGTCATCCTGCTTCAAGAAACTTGGCTTACGCATCCAATAGAAATAGAAGGATTTACTGTATTCACTTTACCAGCAAGCCAAAAAGCAAAGGGTCGACCATCAGGAGGGCTATTACTCGGGTTAATAATTTGCTAAGCAAAGATGTTACACTCTTACATAGTGAAAAGGAGGGTATCCTTGCCTGTAAAGTAGGAGTACACACAGCAGAGGGATACCTGCAGCTCGTAATAGTGAATGTATATTGGAATCAAGCATGAATTGATCTTCCAAGTTTTCACCAGTTGCTATCTACGGTGCTGGAAAAGATTGCACTGTCTCATGGTTAGGGTGGTGTGATCTTAGGAGGAGACCCGAATGCCCAATGCATAACTACACAGAACAACAATAAAAATCTAAACTGGGCAAAAAAATCAAAGACAGGAAGGGAATGGGTAAACTACCTGAAGTCATGGGGACTTAACATGCTAAATGGCTCAGTATACAGTGACAACCCATCGAGACCTAAATTGTCTCGCGGTAACTCCTTCTCTACACTTGATTATTTTTTTGTTTTGGAACATATTCAATCAAAGGAAATATTGATGGAGATCATTTGGGGAGAATGGAGTGATCATGCTCGCATTAAAATAGTCATATCTGGTTTCAAGAAAATGCAACAGAAAAAGTATCCTCATGATTTAGCCCTGAGAAACAGTAAAGCGACTCTGGTAAAATACAAGAGAGAGGGGAAGAAACTAAACAACAAGCTAAATCATATTTCCCCAAAAGAACAAAAAAAAATTGTAAACCCGAATGCTTTAAGACATTTATCTGGTCTGTACATCCGCCAAATGCAGGGCTACCAGGGCAAGTAACCCATCATCAACACTTGTTCGATGAAGAAACTTGGATACAGAAAAAGTTCTTAAGGAGAGAATGTAGACGACTAAAGAAATCTATAGTAGACATAACAAAATGACGAGGAGAGCTAGATAAGATCAGGAAAAGCTACAAGCAATGCTCACGGACAAGGAACATTCTGAGAAACCAACAAGATAACGAGCAGATGCTCTCAGCCCTTTGTGAAAACAGTACTCAAAATCTTTGGTCAATTATAACCAATTCAGGTAAAAAAATAATTACCATTAACATTCAATGTAATTTAGTGTCTGAAAAGAGCTGGACAGATTATCTCACAAAGAACTTTAAAAATATGTCAGAGCTCGAGGGAAGAGAGATGGAAGATGTGCAATGAGAACTTAAATTTGATTTAAAATTAATAGAAGAGCTTATCCTGAATGCTTCATCTTCAAAGGCGGCCGGCCCAAATGGCCTAACCTACCAGGTCCTAAACAATAATGCTAAAACATGGCCACATCTTCTCTTTAACCTCTATAAAGAAATACTAGAGACACAAAGTTTTCCATTTTCTAGGAAACAAGCATTAGTCATTCCATTCTATAAGGGGGGTGACCGATCGCAACCTGAGAATTACAGGTCAATCGCCCTCCTGGATATTGAAAGTAAAATATTTATGAGAATTCTCCTTGTAGAGCTAGAGGATTGGGCAAGGAGGACAAACATCTTAACGAAATTCCAAACAGAATTCAGACGTGGTATGTCCACAACATTGAATGGATTGGTTTTGAACCTCTTATTAGAACATTCTAAAGAGTTTGGAGAAGGCCCGATATATGGAGCCTGGATAGATTTCTCCAGGGCTTTCGATTTAGTGATAAGGGAGCAACTTTGGGCTAAACTAAGAGAGTGGGGACTTCCGAGGAGGCTGTTATCAATCTTAATCAAGTCTCTGAGGGTGAGACTAGATGAGGCTGGTCATCTCACGGATCTAATCAGTGTCGAACAAGGCGTGAGACAAGGATGCCTGGGTGCGCCATTCTACTTCAACTTGTACCTGTCAGACTTGGGGGCCTTCTTACAATCCTGGACAATGGCGAGCCCAAAACTAAATTCAACCAAGGTTATTTGGCTTGCCTATGCTGATGATATTGTCTTGATTGACAGGACAGCACTAGGGCTCCAGCACTTACTGATTGGTTTAAGTGCATATACTAAAATGAATGGTCTTCAAGTTAATCCAAAGAAGTCCAAAATGTTGAAACACCCAAAAAAGCACATTAACTATGGACATTTTATTTTTGAAGAGCAGGCAATTGAGAAAACAGAAGAACTAATCGACCTGGGTTATAATGTGCAGTCCTCCCCATTAGTTAGTAAAGTGGAAGCAGAAATAAGACTTAAGGTTAGAAAGCAGTGCCGCAGATGTGAAAAGAATTCTTCAAGAACTGTGTAAATTTTCAATCATGCCGCTACTAAAGTTTTACATTGCAAAAATAACACCAGTGATACTATAGGGACTAGAGACTGAACCAACTCTTTGGGATATAGATTGGCAAAAAGTGTAAGGCCAGATATGGAAAAGATCATTAGGTCTACCCAATTGCCTCTCTATGGTGATCATTATGAGTTGGGCGGTAAGGGTTTCCCGGCACCGGTAAGGATGCCGGTGCCGGTAAACCCTTACCGCCCTATTCCGAGGTCCCTTAGCGGGTCCCAGCAGGAACGGGAGGTCTTACCAGCCATTCTTTGCGGGACCCGTTAACGGACCTCGGAGCTAATAATGGTCCCGCAATTTGCGGGCCCGTTATTAGCGCCTTCCCCATTCCCATTGAGCCCTGTTAGGACCCTAATAGCACCATGGCTACCTCCAAACTCGTAATGACACCCTATGTCTGTTTTAAGGTTTGAACTTGGATTAAAATCAATGCAGCAACAAGTGGATTGGAGATTGCTCTCATTGTATAGGCAAATAATAACTCCACAAAAACACTTGCTTTATGAGGATATAAAGATGCAGTTCCGAATGGATAAGTCAAAGATACTCCATCAACTGGAAGCTAGAGTTATGAGAATCTTGATAGAGGCAGATTCTTCGGCAGAAACTCTGAAAGTTTATCCCGTGAAAGTGAAGAAAGAAACTGAAATAATGGATTGGATTAGGACAGGAGTGGAAATGAGATCCATAAAACCAAAAAACAGTTTTTTGACTCTGGATAAAAAACTTGGAGAGCTACCGAAGTATCTTCAAAAGCATCCAAATAAGGAATCACGATATATATTCCTTAGAGCACGCCTAAATTTAATCCACACCAGAGAAATTTTAAACATCACAGGACAAAATCACAATGCCATCACTTTGTGTAATACGTGTGCAGATTACAAAAAGCAAAATTTGCAGCACGTACTTCGAGACTGTGAAGGGACTTGGAATACTAGTACAATCTATTTTTCTAAGTTCGTAGACAAAATGCAACATTTATCATCGGAAAATTTCTGGAACCTCTTGATATCGGGGTATAACACTGCCCTAACAATTGCGGTGGGACAGGTTTTATTAAAGATTGGCCTGCTATCTATGGAAGCTTGGCAGAATGAGGACACCGGCACTAAGTAAATCCAGGAGTAGTGTGGGAGCGGCAATTATTGTTCTGTTTTTTGTTTTTTATTATTCTTAGAAAGACTGGATTTGGAGAGACAAATTATCTGGACAGTGCTTGGGTGTCTTTATGTCTTTATGTACCCACTTATTCTCGAGGATCCGAAAATAATTCTGTTTTCAGCAGAACCTTCTTTTTAAAGGAGTGAAAATGTGATTATGTTGTATTTTATATGTTATATTATCATGATTGCTTTAATGTTTTTTTTGTAAAGGTCAAAATTTGATCAAAACAAATAAAAAAATATATATATTTCTAATATTCAGCTGTGGCCACAAGTCCCTGTGAGGGGGTGAGAGGAGGTGTGCGTAAAGGCGCCCAATCGGCAAACATTGGAATTTAATTGTGTTTTTTATAGTTGTAACTGATGGCGTCTGACCTTTTAAAAAAACCACTGATAGGTGCATTGTGTGTTTTTAACTATGTCACTTTCCTCATTTGCAAATGACAGGAGCATTTTTCCATGTGGTCGTTTTCATCGATTTTTTTAAATTGTATATGCGTGTGTTGGGGGTAGACCTTTAGTGTCGGTCTGTGGCAGGGTGAGATGGTGCGAGGTGGGTCAGATGCGGTGGTTCAGTGTGAAACCCCCATTGAAAAAGACATAGACAAAAAAGACTGTGGGGGGAAATGTACAACTAATGTGCAAACAAGGAACGCAACCTTGTTAAAAACACGAACAACCCCGATAGGAATTCGCCAAGCATCAGATCACAAACCTTTTTTGCAGTGCACAATATTAGGATGGTGGTAATTTGTGCATGTTATAGTACAGTACATGTATGCACCCTTAATTTGTATGGGCTAGGTTTTCTGCAGGTATCTGCACAGAGATCTCCTGTTTTCCTAATTCTTGGTGTAGTAAAGGGCTTATAAGTCCTAGCATGCAAAGTGAAAGACCTGAACTGACTCGCATTACACGGGTCCCCTTTTAAGCAATGCAAATTAGGTTGGATAGGAAATGCTACATCCACAAACACGAGCATATCAAAAGTAACAACAGATGCAACACACAGAAAGACCATTGTTGTATACACTAAACAAACTCACATCAATGGCAATGGGGCCGGGAGGATAGCTCAGGGGCAACGCAATTGCCTTGGAAGCAAGATGATGTGGAGCAACAATAGTTAGAGTCTCGGGTCCACGATTAGAAACCTATGGGTGTTAAGCACGCTATAAATACCCATTTAAAATACATATATATATATATATATATATATACTCACTAAGTGCATATTTTCAAATGTCAAAGTTTATTGGCTCCCCAGAAAGCATAGCAAACAAATAACATGTGCAAAACACATGATTTGAAATGGTGAAATAAGCAGCATGTTAGAACCAAACCAGTTTCACAAGACAGGGGTATACAGCATTTAAAAGAATATACAGACAGGGGTATACAGTATTTAAAAGAATATACTGCCTAGCAGATACGCAAAAACATATTCCTATTATTGCGCAACAATTCAGTGGTTACTGTGTTTGAGCCATATGTAAGCCTCTGTCAGGAGTCCAGGGTAACCGTGGGCAATTAAAGGAAAGCACGTTTAAAATACAAAATGTGCATCCAGGGAGGGGCACTTAGCCAATCAGGTGCCTGGAAATGAGGACTGAAACTGCCAGTAGCAGCTGAATTCCACCACCCAGCCCCGCCCCTTCCCCGGGTGCCTCTCTCTTTCTTTTAGCACTTTGGCGCCATTGCTCCTAGTCCCTTCACTAGACTCCCTACCCCTTAAAACCCCATCCCATTGCCAACACACCCTTCCTCCTCCCAGCCACTTCCTCCAGGCCCGGGAGGTTGCACTCCTTCCCGTCTGTGCAGGGCTGGTGTAATAGAAACAGACCATTCACTAGGGCAGTGGCCATCTTGTTTTACTCTTTATGATTAGAGATTCAGCATGCACAAGACAGGCACTGCCGATCTCCCATCCAAAAAAAAGACATGTTAACTATTTGCACCCCAGATGAAGACCCGGCTTGTGGATAGCTATCACCCCATTTTCAGTGGGTACACAGAGCTGTTTTAGCTTCCCTGAGCCATCGCCGAGGCCCTCACTTCGATTGGGCCTACCTTGGCTCAGGCTGGAGGGCTGTTACCAACCCTGCAAGCCCCATGACGTCGGGATGATTGCTTAAATATGTGTTCTATTGTGTAAACAGTGTGACATTTTCTTGTTACTATTAATCGGTGGATTTGCAAGGTATGTAGCATGGGCACTACTCTCCAGCGTCAACAGATCCTTTGGCAAAGGGTGTTGCCAGTATTGTTTTGGCTCCTCTGTAATTAAAGCTGGACTTCTTCAGGAAAGATTTCAGAATGAGCAGAATATGCATTTGTGGTTTCCCACTCATTTGTGGGTCCTGGTCACAGTGCTCTGTGTTTTCTTCAGGTGGAAGTAATAGTGTAACCAGAAATGGGGATCATTTCCTAGTTTGTCAGGGGTGTCACAACGGAGAGCACCATCTAGTGAGATGGTGGTGGCAGAGGGATGGGGAATAACTACCCTGTTCTTACAAACTTGCGTTCGAGGACCTATGAAAGAAATTGTCATGTGCTTGATATGATATGATAGGTTATTTATAACCCGCTTAATACCCAGAGGTTTCTAAGTGCAGACCCAGGGATCGAACCTGTAGTGCTCCATGTTGTCTTGCTTCTAAGGCGAGCACGTTGCCCCTGAGCTATCCTCCCGAGACATTGAATGTTTTTATTTGAAAAGATAGCTTACTGAATGTTCGGAATGATTTCAAAGGCTTTTTTCCATTTCATTCCCTTCTCCGCATTATTTGGCGCATGGCGGTAGGTGAAGGGGAAGTCAGCAGGACATTGAGTGCGCTGGCTGATGTTTTGTCCTGATGTGAACCCAGTTTTGTCTAGAAGGTATGCAACTGTCTGAGCACTCTTTTGTCCTATAATAAAAAAAATATTAGCATGCTACCAGCAGTCCAGATGAGTTTCATACATATCACTCACCAATCCAAGAAAAGGTAGGCTGGTGGCTTCTCCCCAGTGGAGAAACCGCTCTCACCAACAGGATCAAAAACGCATTTGGGAAATAAAATCAGGCAGCTGGATTTGATTTTTCGCACATGTACTTGTAGAATTTAATTGCCGGCAGACGGGTATACAGAGCGCCTTGCTTTCAGATCTGGCGCAGAGCTCATTCAAGCGGCACTCGCCTCAGCTTCTCGTTGCGGCCACGAGGAAGCTCAGCTCCCAGGTCAGCTTGTGCCACGCACTGAGCAGAAGTAAATGAGCTCATTTCAGCAGAAGCAGGTCACTGCTGAGCGCTCACAAGGTAAAGAGCTAGGCTGATGTTTCAGGACACCAGGTGACAGAGAACTATGCGGACATGCTCTGAAAACAAAACACGCCTTGTTTTTGGCCCAGGTTCCCTCTCCTGGGTAGGTCTGATTTGTAGGGTAAATCCACCATGATTTTGCTTATTTTTGGTGCTATTACCGTGCGCTAATACCACCGACGGTAGTAGCGCCGAAAACTCCCCATTGGCCCAATGGGGAATGGGAAATTATCGTTCCACCAAACCTGTGATCCGGCGCTAATAGAGCCGGGGGGTTTTCCGGTAACACTAATAGCCCCAGCTGTATCCCGGTGGTTTTACCACCTGGATACTGCCCAACTTGTGATGAGGCCCCAGGTCTTTTCAGTAAGCAGACATGATTTAATTTAATTATTCTAATAATAGTCTGCAACCTTTTGCCTGCCAGAAGTTTTGGGCAACAACACCCATCAAGCCTAGCCAGCATAGTCATTGGTGAGGGATCATGGGATTTTTCGTCTAAAACATCTGGAGAGCTGCACGTTGCAGACCCATGCATTCAATAAATCATGTCTGCTGCTTTCATTGCGTTGTACTTAAACCAGCAAACCCGCGACTTTTGCAGCTCATATAGTTTATGTTGCTGATGTAGCATGCACATCATCTGTGGCCCCTCAAAGAGCTTACTGTAGTATATACAGTATACGCCCAACTGCATCAAAGTCACCACATAGATGTGCTCAATAGAAACCACCAGGGTTCATGAGGGGGGCTACATACACACATGCATCTTCAGCTTGACACATAACTTATGATATGCCATGTTACATGGAATCTATAAAGCATGCTAATAGTACTTACTTAGCCTCATGCCACTGAGGGCCTTCTCGGGTTATCGCTGATGAAGCAAACTAAAGTAGGACGGTCCTGGTGTATGCCTTTGGGATACGTGAAGTGTGTAGCCATGCAAAAAGGGCTTGGGCACATGTATACCCCACCTTCTACCTGCAGGAGTGTGATTTACAGGTTTGTAGGGTTAGTGATGTGAGCAGTCCTGGCTGGCTTATTGAGGGCCTACAGACTTCCCATTCTGCTACCTGTCAAGGGTTTGTTTGTTTGCAGTGAGGTGTCCATGTGATTACTGAACGGTGCTGTCAAGAGTGGTTGCTGGCACACTGACCTCTGATTGACATGCTATAGCCCAAGACTGAGAGGTAGTGGAAGTGTGCTGTCGTAGCAGTGCTCAGGTCCGTTTTCTCCTCCCCACGTTCCTTACTGTCTGCAGTTTGCTGAGGTAATAGCTAAATAGCTGTACAGTTTCAGATCATTGCTAATGGGTTGGCCAAGCATAGTTCACCATTGTGTGGTTTGGTGTTCCTCAATAGTCGATCCTAACCGCCATGTTGCCTATGCACTCGAGGATTGGATGTCCGCCCTCCCTTTAAACCTCAATCCTTCTGAACCAAGTTTCTTTTGGTCTCTTTTTCCTCTATCTCAGAAGAAACAGTCTCATGGCCTATCCGTAGCTTGGCAACCCAAAATGAGAAGTTGTTTATGTAAAGCCAATTTATTCTTTTTCATTTCTTTGCTTGATCCTTGTATCAACTTTGGAATTGTGAGCCTTACATTTTGTGGTGTGTGTTTGTATTACCTACAATGAAATACCAAATGTACAACATTTATGATCGCCAATATGGATCTTATTCTTGTGATGTCCAAACGGCAAACAGTTTTGTAAAGGACCATATCTGAGTAACAATTAGTATGCCACCCTTGTTTCCACAATCTTGACAGACCTAAACAAGTTCTATACTTTTCTCTGTCAACAGAAACACTATATCTTCCAAAGGTAGATGGTCTTTAAACAGGTGGCATACATAGATATGTCTCAATCTTCATCTGTTAGTTTGTACCCTGATATAAATAAGCATCACCTGTTCTTTAAGATTCCGACTTCTTGTAAATGCAAAATAAAGTAAGCCGGATACTCCACATTGTAGCACATTCCATAAACATTTAATAATGTTATAGCTGGGACAGGAGGATATCTCAGGAGCAGCGCGTTTGTCTTGGAAGCAAGACAATGCAGCGCAACACAGGTTTGAATCCTTCTCTCGTGCTTAGAGACTGGTCTCCGGCATTAAGTGCGTAAGAAATGAATAATTATTTTGTTTTCATTAATTAATAGCTCTGTTCGGATCTCATTGAGTATATGTTTTACACAATTCAAAGAATAATGTTCTCATCAACCTGGCTCATTATGGGTTTGGGGAGGGCTACCTTGTTATTACACTTTGCTCGCTTGTCATAAAAACCTTGCAAGGGTCCCTCTCTTCAAAAATGTGTTTTGGAAGTTCAAACAAATGTTTCTTGTAATGTTCTTTATTGCTGCTATTTCTGTACAACTTCAAAAATGTCCCAAATCGTAAATTAGTCTTCAATGATCTCAAGTGGAAACTGTGATAGCATAATAAGTAATTACCATCTATGGTCAATTCTTTAAAGGTTTTCACTTTAAGTTGTGACATTTATACAAACATTGTTAAGTCCAAAAAATGGATTGTCTTTTCCACGCTTTGACAAGTGAATTGAAGATGTCGCGCCTAGAAACACTTGTGTACAGGTGCTTTATTAATGCTTAGATATTAATTATCTAAGTGTGAACATTGCAGGTCTCTATTTTTGCACTTTTTCATACCATGATGACATCATCAATATATCTCCATATTGTTACATTGTGATACAAGTGATTTGGGTTTAGATAGAGATAGGTCACCTCAAACCACTTAACATAGAGGTCCACTAAATATTGTACAAAATGATGTTCTGAGCGGCGATGCACCTTATCCTACCGGGCACCCACTATTTGAATTAAAAGACTGTGAAATTGTACAGCGGGCCAGTCTGCAAGTTTTACAATCGAGTTTATTTCCTTTTTTTAACTATTAATATTTATGCATACTGTAACAAAATGCATGGATTTAGTAGCATAATCAATGGATCAGCGGCCAGCCCACAAAATTAAACAGTGTCTTGCTGCTCACAGAATAAATAGATAAGTAGTTTTGATCTGTTTAATTTAAGGCCCGGCATCTGTAGCTCACTTTCAGATCTAAATCCAGGCAGGAGCCTGTTTATGCTGCAGAGTGCAATGATCACTTTGACTCATACATGCATACTGCAAGATGGCCGCCACCTTAAATGTATAGTCCTCTTTCTATGTTTATGTAAGTGCACACAGAGAAATAGAGTCTTTATCATGCCGTAATGAGTGAAAAGGATATAATCCCTCAGGCTACTGACACCGCCACTGCCGGTTGTCAGCTTGTAGAAGAGCAGAAGAGATGCAGTGCCTAGGAGAGCCTCAGCAGTAGCAGTGAACAGCCGGGCACATCACCTGCCACACCGGTCTCCCACATTCTGAGATGTATTATTTAATAATGTTAGGGTATTTATTGAGCATGGACCTAACTTAAGGAAGCAATAGAGCACTTTCCAATTATAGGGGGAAGAACATTGTGAGGGAAGAAGAGAAACAAGGGAATGAGAAGCTAACAACAGTGCAAGGGGAGAGTGGGCAATTGGTCAGCAAGGGATCTAGAAGCAACCATTGGTGGAAACATTGGGGATCAGATCAGATCACCCAGTCACAGGTAGGGTGGGAAGTGGCGGGTGTGTGGACTTTGGTGTTAGGCTGAAGCCATTCCTGGAAGAGCAGTGTCTTGAGATCCAACCTGAACAGTAGAAGTAAGGGGGCAAGTCTGATGTTGATGGGGAGGAGGTTCCGGAGTCTTGGGGCATAGACATAGAAGACCACATATAACAGGAGCCCTACCAGAGGAGGAGGTGCTGTCGCTCAGTGTGGCTAGTGGAGAACACCTGCAAAGTGATCCGGACACAGGAGTGGCACGCCAGCAGAAGTCTGGATCCTTTCCCTGGCACTAACTGCAGAAAATGTGTTACAGGTGAATCATCACATTAAAAAGGTGATGTATCTTTGCTGTTACTATGCCGCCATCTTGACTATGCCCCCATTAGTTTGAATCTGAACGTCACCCTTTCCAAGAAGGCAGGGCATTTTAAGGGACACAATTTTGCATATAATTAGCAACAGAATCTGTTCAGAAGTAAAATATTTAATTGTACTAACATTTTAAAGTGTTAACCACATATTCTTCTCAGCACCCTTTCACTTCTCTCTCCACTCTGTAGACTTGGTTTTGGCATATACAGTGATGTTTTGGCGCCACCTTATGGCCAAAACAATGTTGACCATGGGCCTCATTCTAGAAGCACTCTGCAAATTTGAGAAAGAGCCTGTGTGATTGTGCAACAGCACTGTCAAGTTCGTTCTCAAAATTCTTGTCAGCTGGGTGGTCTTCATCACAGGCATGTGGTAATTCTATGGTGATATTCTCTGTGCGCACATCTGCCATATCACCACTACAAAGGACACCTGGGACAACTGGTATTGTACAAAAGGACCGAATACCAAATGTTCGATTCCCAAAAGTCCGGCCCCCAATTTTCCGCATATATATATATATATATATATATGTGTGGGGGGGTAAAGTGTATAAAAAATGTATAGGGGTAAGGTGGGGTGGGCTGTGGGAGGTCTCCCCCCAGATATATATTTGCGGAAAATAAAATAAATAAAAACGTTTAAACTTTTGGGAGTCGAACCTTTGGATTTGGTAAAATCACGCAGGTCCGTACAACTTACCATTGCCAAAGCACAGTATTACATGATTGTCATGTCATCAGCCTCAGAAGGGTAAAAGGCTGAGTTGGCCCGGCCATAATTTGAACCTGTCACCCAGGGGAGTTGCTAGGTCTGGAAAAGACCCGGGGCTAAGCTGATGTCGGAACTGTTGGGACTGGGGGCTAGCTAGTCTTTTGGCTGTAGCTCCTGAGATTCTATCCGGGGCTACAACCAAAAGATCAGGGGCTATAGCCCCCTTATACCCCCCTAGCAACGCCCCTGCTGTCACCTGTTTTAGGGCATTCAGGCAGGTTTCTGTGCTATTCGTGCAGTCACTAGATTACTGTTATAAATTCCACTTGGAAATGGCAAGTCCGTGCCATCTCTAACATCGGCTGCCAGCCTCAGGCTTGGTAACTGGGTCAGGTGTCCCCTTCACTGAAAAAGCCTGGCCAATAATTGATATTTAATGTCACCCTGGCTGGTAATGAGTTGTGGGTAGTTGCCACCAGAGGGGTTGCTGGGGGGGTGCTCAGGGGGCTAAAGCCCCTCGTCTTTTGGTTGCAGCTCCGGATGGAAGCTCAGGGGCTACAACCAAAAGCCTAGCTAGCCCCCAGTCCCGACAGTCCAGACATTAGCATAGCCCCGGCTCTTTTCCAGACCTAGCAACACTCCTGGGGCCAGATTACAGAATTTTAGCTGGTTTGTGACACTGGTGGCAGCACAGAAATTATTTTAATGTTGTTTACCATGCTCCTCACAGCACTTTAACACATCGAGTCCACACCTCATCGCCCACCCCTTTTAAGCTCTGGCATGGGGGACTTTGAAGTGTCAGGTGAATGGCCAAAAGGCTCATTGATTTGGCACTGTGGCCGTGGTTGCACTGCGGTTCCCCGCCATGTCACTCTTGCAGGGTAACCTAGCACAGAATTCACACAGGATTCACACCAGTCTGCAATTGGCATTGTCTGAGCAGTGACACAACACAAAGGTTGTATTCATGTGCAAATGCCTGGCTGGGGCTCAGGGAGAGTACTGTGCCCTCAACCCAGTCCTTAATTTGTAAGAGAATAAGTGCCAGGGCCCACATGTTCTCTAGCACGCTTGTGACACTGCGGGTGGGCTGTTGCCCATCATTGCTGCCACCACCCTCACCTGCTCCCCAGAGTGTAAACACATTTGGGGTTAAACTGTGGCTCGCACCTGCTCCTTAGGGATTGATGCAGCCTTACTTCATAATACATCTGAGTCTGAGACAATAAGTTCGGGGGTTCAGAAATAAGTGCCCTGGCAAACACCCCCACAAATTAAGCACTGCCTCTACCATCAGAGGGGGCTGGACAAAGTTCTGGGAATGAGATGCCAGGATTTCATTCTGAGGAAAGAGCAGGTCCTGGTCCCTCTATCACAGAGGTCGGGCTAAGTGGATCCTTGCTGTCTCTGGTGTCCGTGGCTGATGGAGGCAGGAGATTACATCTGTAAGACTGCTTCTCTGGCTGGTTGTGAGGGCGTATTAGCACAGGCTATTCCATCTGCTGCACCTGGAGTGCTTTTCACGCTGTGCTGTTATAATCTGCTCCCCCGGCACTGAGCGTCTGCTTTGCTGAGCAACGCCTGAGGCCACGCCCCCTGCCTCACTTTCATCCCGGGAAACCGGACTTTCACATCCGGCCTGGGTGAAGTCGGGCTAAGTGGAGCCTTGCTGTCTGCGGCTGTCTGTCCGTGAAGGGCTGCGTTTGCCCTTCCATGCAGGGCTTATCGCGTCCCACGATACAAATCCACCAGCTGCAACGCAGCTACTGCCTGATTTGCTTGACTTCATGTTACCGGCATGCCTTGTTCATCCATCTACCGGCCAAATTGGTGTAATATCTGTGTCCGTTGTTCAATATCCCATTTCTGCAGTATTGCTGGGAACCTCATTTCTAGCGCACACAATGCCACCTTTGTGAGCCGATTCCAGGTACCCCACTTCTGCACGGAATCTTGTTAACCTGACTTACCCTCTCTGTGCTCCTAAAGCTTCCTCATTTCATCTTGGCCCTTGGGATGCTAGATGATTATTCACTAAATCTTCAGCTGTACTTGATATGTTTTTACGTTTAAATCTACAGTTTCTTGGTATTGATGAAACTTGGAATTCTGTCAGCAGTGCTACTATGCCGGCCTCACTGTTTACCTCTGCTGCGTCTTTTTGCCACAGCCCTCATGTTTCTACCTGTGTGGCCGTGGCCCCAGTCCCTTATATCATTCTCCTTTTACCCTTATTCTTCACGCTTTGACTTTACCTAATTTCTCTGCTGTCTCCTCTAGGTCTTCCATCTCATTCTTACTGATCTATCGTCCGCCTGGTCCTGTTCCCTCATTCTGTGAGGACATTGACGCATCGCTGTCTTTTTTGCTCCCCACTGTCACTCCACTTATAGTTCTTGGCGACTTTAGTCTCCATCTCTTGACTACACACTGTGCTCTCCCTTTCCTTTCCATTCTCGATTCTCGCTATCTAGTTCCTCTAGTTCCTCTTTCTACTCCTCCTTCTCACATCTCAGGCACTTATTTAGATCTCAAATTTACTTCCTCTCTTACCGCAACCCCTGTGTCCTCTCTTCCAGTCTACCTCTCAGACCATCATCTTCTCTTCTCTTGCTCTCTGTTACTACAGATCTTTCCTCTCGCACTTTGCCTCTCTCAATCCCTCCCTCTTACTTAAGTCGCCATCTCTGCAATTTCAATACTACACTCTTCATTTCTACTAGCACCTCTAAATTGGTGTCTCGTGCATCGTTTTCCACTCTGGCAGCAGATGAGGCTGCTGCTGCCCTTTCTTATTCACTTCCATCATCTCTTGACTCACTGTACCCTACTTCAACTTTTTACCCCACACAAAAAACCCCTCATCCTTGGTTCTCTCCCCATCTTTGCGCAATGCAACATGTTGTCCGCTGTCTCAAAAGATGTTGGTTAAAGCTGAAAACTGCAGGGAGCTACAGTTCGTATGCATTTTACCATGCTCTCTATGATAACTCTGTCCAATCGGCTAAACAATCTTATTTCTCTGATCTCCTACACTCACAGTCTTCTCATCCGAGGCACTTATTTCAAACTTTTTCCCGCCTCCTTTCTTCTCCTAATCGCTCAACTAATTCCACTCTTACTGCCACAGATCTTGCCCTCTATGTCCCTTCTACGGTCTCCTCATTTAGATCTGCTGTCGAATCGTCCAGTATGCCAGGGGTTCCTCCGATTCCTCCTAGCTCTCTGGTATCTCCCAAGGAGATCTTTCCTGGGTTTGTTCCCATCACTAATGAGGACACTTTCTTCTGCTTGCTTGTGCTCCCCCTACTTCCTCCCCACTGGATCCCATACCATCTGCAATTATTCATAAAGTCTACCCTCTACTTGTTCCTTTTCTCACAATTTTGTTTAATTCTTCGGTTTTTCCATCTTCATTTAAGCATGCTACTATTTTTCCAATCTTGAAAAAACCTTCTGCTGATGTATCCTCTGCCTCTAATTTTCGTGCCATTTCACTTCTCCCTTATCTTTCTAAAATTCTTGAAAGTATTGTTTACACTCAGGTCTCTAGTTTTGTTTCTCATAATTCTATTCTTCCTTGTTTTTCGCCCTGGTTACTCCACCGAGACAGCTCTCCTCTCCGCTTTGGACTCTCTTCATTCTGCATGTCATGCTAAGGATACTTCTCTTCTTAGTCTTTTGGAGCTCTCTGCCACTTTCGACACTGTAGATTACACACTTCTACTGTCTGCTCTTTCCTCTTTTGGCTTCTCTGGCTCTGCTTTATCTTGGTTTGAGTCATATTTGTCTCAGAGGACTTTTTCAGTCTCCCCGGCTGGGGTTTCTTGTAAAACGTGTCCACTTATCCATGGTGTTCCTCAAGGTTCGGTTCTTGGTCTTATCATTTTTTCACTTTATACCTCCTCACTGGCTGGGGTTACTTCCTCCTTTGGTTTCTCGCATCACTTTTATGCTGATGACACGCAGCTCTTTCTTTCCTTTATGCACTTCACTGGCGATATCCATCTTACACTTAGCCCCTCTCTCCTCGCCATTCAATCTTGGATGTCAGACCACTTCTTGGCACTAAATGCCACAAAAACAGAGGTTTTCTTTCCTTCGACCACCATTTCTCCTTACCCCCTCCTTTCATATCATCCCCTTTGTAGTTACCTACTAGCCCGTAATTTGGGTCTTTACTTTGATTCAGATCTTTCTCTCAGACAGCATATTTCCTTATCTGGCCGTTCCTGTCGATTTCATTTGTACAATATCCGAAAAGTCCATCCTTTCATGATTTTTAAGGCCAGGAAACTGTTTGTGTCAGCCCTAATTTTTCATGCAGCTTTTCTAATGTTCTTCCGCACTCTTTGGACTTCCTTTATCTTGTCTTGTTCCTCTGAAATCTGCACGTAATGCTTCTATTCGTGTTCTCTGTCTTCTTGCTCCTCCTGATTCTATCTCATCTTCTTTGGCTGATCTAGGCTGGCTCTCTTTCCATCATTGTTTAAAATGTAATTTTCTATGTCTAGTTTTTAAGGCTCTCTATGGCCTTGCACCTGTGTATCTTTCTTCTCTTATCTCATTTTACTCTCATTCTCATCCACTTTGTTCTGCTTCTCATTGTCTTCTTATAGTTCCTTGTGCACCATGTGCTCAATCTCGTTTCCGTTCTTTCTCTCTTTTGCACCTCTACAGTGGAATGCTCTCCCACTCTCTCTTCGTTAAATCACTGTTTATTCATCCTTTCGGGTAGCTCTGCGATCCTATCTCTTTTCGACTGGTTAATGAAGGTTATTGTAACCACAGATACATGCTGTGTTTTAAATGTTAGATTCAGTTTATTGTACCATTCTTGTTCTTGTGTTCGGCCCTTTGGTGTAAAGCGCTATATAAAACCAAATAAATACAAATACAAATACAGATATGCTTGCACTGAAAAGGACTTCACACTCCAAAATTAAATGATCAAGCAGGGTTCCAGGGATGTCCCCTGTGCAATGAGAGGCACAAGGGAGCAGTACAATTGTCCAGTAAGTAACCGGACCCTGATCCAAAAGAGCAATGGCACTTCACTTTCCAACATTATATTTTTATTTTAGAGCTTGGTAAAGTGCTGCACGGCAGCATTCTGATGCATCAAGGCACTTTCAGGACCGGGTCCACAAAGAAGGGATGACCGGTGGGCACATTTTCCAGCAGCATAGATGTTTTTTTCACATGTTGTAATATTAGTGGCAGGGCTCAAGTCGAGAGTACAAGCGGGTGGACAGAATCCCCCCACTTTTTTCAGGCTTCCCACTTTTTTCAGAGGGCACCTTGATATGCTTATTTCTAGTGACACCACATTCTATGGAATGTTAATGAGTCCCCCCACTAGGACTTGACTCCTGATTAGAACGGCTGGGGTTTGAAGTGGAGTTCAGGTATCTTTGGGCCGTCCTTCTGGCACTGGACAATTCAATGGAGTGGTTTGATTGGCCGCCAGGGGGGGGGAGTACTTGCTAACGCAGGAAAGTGGCGCGACGAGTCTTAGGCATCTACCCATCATGGCGCAAGATCAGGCATCTGCATTTTCATGATGCCCCGGGAGCTGTGCCAGCAGTGAAGTTTTCGAGGAGGAACTTGCCTTGGCGTAGATGTGTAAATTGCTGTATTTGAAAAAATGACACTTTGGGAAAATTGCATAGCATCCCCTTGACCTGCCCATGCCTTATGCTGAAACTTAATAAATCAGATGCAGTTGTTTTAGTTTCTTTTTCCGTTTGGGTTATTATTGGATGCTTTTCCTGAAACAGGAAACTGGGTGCGTCTTTTTGTGTGTGCACTGTTTGTCATCTACATTGTGTCCAAGGCTAGACGAGGTCACCTGTCTTGTTGCCGAGCAGTCACATCTTGCACAAAAGGCATGTGGCCTTTGTGGCATTTCAGAACGTTTGGCGTGGTGTAAAGTGAATTTGCACTTCAGAAATACTCCTTGCACCAGGCCTAATTCACAGAGCGAAGCAAAGTGAATTTGCACTGCAAAGGTACTCTTTGCACTGCGTTAAATGGGCCTAATTCACCCAAAAAAGGGTCCGATTCATGGATTTATTGCATGGTTCAAAGTGTCTTTGCACTACTGACACAAACCCTGATTCATGGAACTGTGCAGTGTATTTTTGCTGTGCAACGTCATTTTTGCAGTACAACATTAAATTACGCTGGACTAGCTTTGCACTGCAAAAATACTTTTTGCACAGTTCTATGAATCAGGGTTTGTGTCTCTGCAGTGCAAAGTCACTTTAAATCGTGCCAAAAAGTCCATAAATCGGGCCCTATGTCTGCGCATCCTTGTGTGAATTAGGCCGGTGCAAAGTGTATTTTTGCACTGCAAAATCACTTTGCACTGTGCTAACCGTTCTGTGAATTAGGCCCATAGTGCTGCTGGGAATGATATGAAATGGCATTTGATCCCTGATGACATCACAGGAATTGATTTCACAGAGATTTTGACCCTGACAGCATCATAGGAAGTGACATCACACAAAGCAAGGTTTCTGAAGAGCGAGAGTACATGTTGTTGCTTCGTTGTATTATACAGATTAATTAGCAGGGGGGCCTATTTCAAATTGATGTTTGGGGTCCCCTTGCCTGCAGCTGGGAAAACACATCTGAGTCACCCAGACAGTGGACAAATTATGATATAGTTGTTTTCGTTTGCAAACTAAAATGGGTGCTTTCCCTGGTTTTATCATAACATGATACTCACCTTGATCTTCATTAATCTCCGAGCATATTCACTGCCCCACCCCAGAGAGCTGAATGCAGGGTAACCAATAGCTGTGATAATGTAACACCTACTAAAGAGTTCTGCCTTCAGCTGCAAGTACAATTAAAGTCGTACAGCCTTTAGTTTGTGAAGTCTGATGGTTCCTCAGGGAATACAGGTATACTATCAGCCCCACATTGAGGCAAAACCCTAAATAGAGCAGCGCTGTAGGTGGTGAGTAGCTGCAGAGTATAAAGGGAAAGGTGTATTGGCCTCTGCATAGCAGAACAAAGAAAGACACCAAGTGGGGAGTGATCACTTAAAAAAACTAAGCTTCCTTTATCAGAGTCACAGGCCTCACCCCAAGGCAAGGTGGACATTTCATTTGGAAAAGTAATGGCTTGACCCAGGTCGTGTTCATTAGGTTCAGAAAATGTGGGTGCAGCATAAAGCATATCCATGTGGTTATCGTGTGCGGAGGCACGTGGGTGACTCCCAGGTTGTATGACTTGTAGCTCATCTGACTCTGTTAAAGGTTAAACAAGCTATTTTACATGTACTCATTTAAGTTTCCATTTTAGCTCATTACAAGTTAAAGTTACCATACATTTATTGACAAAGTTCCATACAGATCCGGGTCACCTAGCCGCAGCCATCTTTTCATGGGCTGCCCTGGCTCCTGCTATACTTTCTGCTCCCTGCCGCCTGTGCACGTGCTCCCCTCTTGATGACCCTGCACCACTCCCGCATCATGTTAGTCAGTGGGCGTGGTAGCAAGGAGGCACAATACCCGCACACTCTTTGACCTGGAAGTAGAACTAAGTCTAAGGGTGGCTGGGTGCAGACGTTGTGAAAGGAGTGGCAGTGGGTCAGAATGGAGGCAGCGCTCCTGGCACTGCAAAGGTGGGGAGGGGCTGAAGTGATGAGCTTCTGAACGGACAGACAGCAAACTATAAAAAGCATCACCTAACCCCATCTGTGTGATTGTCACTGGCAGGCTCAGACTGGCCTACAGGGCAATAGCCAAAAAAGAGATGAGTGGAAGGTTTTGAATGAATCTTAACCAATGGCATTGCTCTGGGCAAACTTTCACACCGCCGTTTTTTAGCCCGTCTGCGTCATTGCAAATGGGGATCAGCCATATGCAAGTCTGTTACTGCTACAAATGGGAGCAGCCCAGCCCGAGCTGCTAGGACACGTCCCCTCTGCACAGAAACACAAGCAAGCCAGACATGTTTCGGCCTTGTTGGGGCTCATCAGTGAGGTGCGGCTTGCAAATGGTCTTTCACCTTACCGTAACGGCTGGACAGGCTGAAGAACGATGCTCTGGAAGGTTGGCCAGAGCGATGCCAGAGGTTAAAATTAATTCTTAACCTTCTAGCCATCACCTCTTTTGTTTTGCTGTAGTCAGCCCAAGTAGGATGGCCATGCCCAGACGTGGGTCCGGTGCCTGCTGGGCCTAGAGACCCAAGTTACACCTCACTGATGACGCCCAACAAGGCTAAAACATGTCTGGCAATGCGTGTGGTCTCGTGCGGTGACCAAGCAGTTCAGGCTGGACTGCCCCTTTTGGGGTGGGACCAAGCCTGATTTGCATATGGTCTTTCCCCTTTTTTAATGACTTGGCAGGCAAAGAACGATGGTCTGGTCTGTTGCTCAGGGCAATGCCAGGTGTTAGGATTAATCCCAAACCTCCTGTGTTGTGTAATAGTGCAACAGGGCATTGCCCGAAGACCAAAGTCCAGGCCCAACATGGGAGTGTGGATTTTATTTTTGTCAAAGCAGGCGAGATTTTGGGGTCAAAATGAGCCACTTTGACCATATACTTCTTTGCAAAGCTACTAGTTTTGACCAGTGTTAATACATTATGTAAAATGCACACATTTGCAACATATTTGATCAAAAATATACCTTGGGTGCTACTCAAAGAGTCGGTCACAAAAGGAATGCCTCACTATGGAGACTGTGGGTCACTTGTTCATCGATGCCCACGCCAATGGTATACCCCTCTCTGTACCTGCTTACCACCAGAAGCGCCTGAACAGATTCAAGGGAGCCTTCCTTCCCAATAGCAACTTCAAGGGGCCATAAAACAAATGAAATACCAAACCATGCAACTCCCAAGCAGCTCATCTACCCAGAACATCTGCACATAAACGCTTTTGATGGCAATAAATACCTATAATACTCTCTGCCACAAAACATCTGGCAACATACGCCTGCACAGTACCCAGGTACTTCCAAGGTACTTGTATCAAAACAAGAACAAAGCCACTGGGCACGTAACTAACCTTTTAGATTCCTTCATGTCTTCTCCATTTATAATAGCCTGCATTATGAATGCATTATAATGCATTCTGGGAGATGGAGTCTTGGCTCACATATATTGCACCAAGGGAATTGAGGATTCCGGATTGTGCTGGTTCTAAACTCAGGAGCTCGGTCCTGGAAATGAAGGGTCAACTTACCTGCGGTGCCCGAAGTGGTCAGAAGGCGGCAGGAGAGGATTTAAAGAACATCGAAATAACGCAATATCTGTGTCATCAGATTACGCTCCATGTTTGCATTCATGCCCCGTGAAGAGGTGGTGTTTTTGGCCACTTTTCTCTCTCTGCTTCATTTGAGGTGTTCAATTATAAAAGTTTTAGTGCATAAGGAAGGTGCAGGCTCCCCTGGTACTTTTGAGTAGGGGTGCACCAATTAGTGTATAAGGAAGGTGCAGGCTCCCCTGGTACTTTTGAGTAGGGGTGCACCGATTAGTGCATAAGGAAGGTCCAGGCTCCCTTTGTACTTCTGAGTAGGGGTGCACCGATTAGTGCATAAGGAAGGTGCAGGCTTCCCTTGTACTTTTGAGTAGGGATGCACTGATTAGTGTATAAGGAAGGTGCAGGCTTGCCTTGTTCGTTTGAGTAGGAGTGCGCCAATTAGTGTATAAGGAAGGTGCAAGCCCCCCTTGTACTTTTGAGAAGAGGAGCACCAATTAGTACATAAGGAAGGTGCAGGCTTCCCTTGTACCTTTGAGTAGGGGTGCACCCATAAGTCTATACAGAAGTTGCAGGCTTCCCTTTTATTTTTGAGTAGGGCTGCACCCATTAGTGTATAAGGTAGATGCAGGCTTCCCTTGTACATTTAAGTACCGGTGCATCCCTTAGTGTATGAGGAAAATGCAGGATGCCCTTGCACTTTTCAGCAGGGGTCCACCGATTAGTGTATAAGGAAGGTGCAGGCTTCCCTTGTACATTTGAGCAGGGGTGCATCCATTAGTGTATAAGGAAGGTGCAGGCTTCCCTTGTACATTTGAGCAGGGGTGCATCCATTAGTGTATAAGGTAGATGCAGGCTTCCCTTGTACATTTAAGTACCGGTGCATCCCTTAGTGTGTAAGGAAAATGCAGGTTGCCCTTGCACTTTTCAGCAGGGGTCCACCGATTAGTGTATAAGGAAGGTGCAGGCTTCCCTTGTACATTTGAGTAGGGCTGCACCCATTAGTGTATAAGGTAGATGCAGGCTTCCCTTGTACATTTAAGTACCGGTGCATCCCTTAGTGTGTAAGGAAAATGCAGGTTGCCCTTGCACTTTTCAGCAGGGGTCCACCGATTAGTGTATAAGGAATGTGCAGGCTTCCCTTGTACATTTGAGCAGGGGTGCACCCATTAGTGTATAAGGAAGGTGCAGGCTTCCCTTGTACATTTGAGCAGGGGTGCATCCATTAGTGTATAAGGAAGGTGCAGGCTTCCCTTGTACATTTGAGCAGGGGTGCACCCATTAGTGTATAAGGAAGGTGCAGGCTTCCCTTGTACATTTGAGCAGGGGTGCACCCATTAGTGTATAAGGAAGGTGCATGCTTCCCTTGTACATTTGAGCAGGGGTGCATCCATTAGTGTATAAGGAAGGTGCAGGCTTCCCTTGTACATTTGAGTAGGGAGTGCACCGATTAGTATATAAGGAAGGTGGAGGCTGCCCTTGGACATTTGAGTAGGGGTGCATCGATTAGTGTATAACTGGTTTGAGAACAATTGTAAAATGATGTCTATCAAGAGCTAACTCTTCATCTATCCAGTGTGAGGGGTCAGGAATGAAACTCGGACACAATGGGTTCATGATTTTGGCCATAGACTTTTATGGAAGAAAAATTGTTTTTCCCCTTTGAAAAGTACTATTTTGACCCTCACATTCTAAAATCAACTCTAAGGTGAAAGGGAAATGTCTATGGCCTTGAAAAGTGTACAAATCTTCAAAAGAAGAAATGTTTAAATTCAACCTAAAAGTTCCAGATAGATACAGTTCACAGTTCAAAGGGGTAATTCCCTTCCCCTGGATTTCTCTTCACTGAATAGAGGTTATCAACAGAATTAGTATACAAAGCAACTGGATTGACAATCTGAATCTTAGTGGACTGCCTGGTGTACTCTCCTGCTATGCTTCTTCCACTCCTGGATGTGTTTCGCTCACTCTCCGTGGTTATCTCTTGTAATATCTTTGTCAGGGTTTTCTCATGTAATCTTATTTCATATCTTGTCAGCTTGATCTTGCCTGGCACACTCTCTTGCCAGGGCTTGTCTTCTGACTTGTGAATGTCTGGTATACTTCTCCTGCTATGGCTTTATTTGTCTGAAAACCACTTATTCTCATATACTTGTGACTTGAAATGCCTGGTATATTCCCCAGCCAGGACTTTCTTTACTTGCAAAACACTTGTTCCCATACACTTTGTTTTATAAACTTGTAGCTTGAAATGCCTGGTATACTCTCCTGCCAGGGCTTTCAATACGCGTACTGCGCAGACTTGCAAACTTGACAGTCTTCTATTATTATATTGTTCTGTTTCTTTAAGACATATGGCACCCTTCGTTCCATCTCATTCATATCATTTACTTGTTTCCTTTTGGTACCATTGTCGGTATGACCCTGTGTCGCCTCTTACATTGGGCAGACTCACTGGGTTACTGTAGCGGGAAATAGCTCTCTTGCGTTGAACCTGCAGCAGCCTTTAGGCATCCTGCTTGCTCCTTTCGGGTTTGCCGCTTCTGCCTTGTGCTTCCCATCCTACTAGTGGCTCTCGCTAATTGCTGTGCATTCCCGTCTGCTCCAGTAGCACGGTAGCTGCTCTCCAGTATAGCTGTATGCCAGGAAGCCATCCTTCCTGCTCTGGCATTCCTGTGGCTTACCAGACTCTGCAGTCTGCCTCCCTTGGTTCCTCTCATAATCGAGTTGGCCCCACAGACCTTGCTTACACTATTGGCAGTCTCTCGGTCAGCACCGAGCAGACGGGAGTGCTCTGGGCAGACTATGCTCATCAGCTGACTTCCCCTTTTTAAATGTCTTGCCTGCAAATATGCGCTTGCAACAACTAGAGGACAGCGTGTGTTCCCGGCCTTTTGTCTCCTCTTCCTTGTGGCATTAGTTCCAGCATTAGAAAAAGGAAAGTTAGTTTGTGATAACTTAAAGGTAGAGTCTGAGGAAGTGTCTTCAGTGGGTTTTAAGGGGGAATGTGGAGAATTATAACAGCATGTCATTAAGGCATGAAGAATGAAAGGGACCTCCTAAAAAGGAAAAGGAGTATACCATGTCTGATCCGATGATGTCATGAGACTCCCCCATGAATAGCCTCCCCCCATGTGGTCCTCCCTCTTATAGCCATCCCCAGGGTCTGGATCAGGTAGCGGCTGCCGTCCCCTGGCAGCATGGGAAGAAGCAGCTCTCAGGAAAGTAGTGATGACACAATTGGATTCATCACATCATGGCACAATCTCTTACTTTATTTATGTCAAACCTTTTTTTTCAATATTTGGCATAGACTGACCATTGGTTTTCATTGCTGTGCTGATGATGCGCAACTATTTTTCAAAGTCATTGGCCATCTTGACAAAGAAAATAGTCATCTAGTCCAAATGTTTTCTTCTATGAAGGACTCGATGAAATGTAAGTGGCGTATCCTGAAATAAAATAAACCTCTTTGGTAATAATAAGCCCAACAGTAATTGGAGATTGGGAAAATGATTCACCACTTTGTTCAACCATGACTCTCTGTTGTGAAAACATTGGGTATTACTTTCAATTCCCTCCTAGGTCTGACCCCACAAATCAATGCCAGTGTTGACAGTACCGGCTTCCACATTCTGCTTGTCAATCAACGACAGCTTTATTTTGATGGTCCTCCTATGGAGACCATTGCAAGAGCACTAGTCGGATAAACCCGACTGTTGCCATGTTCTTTGTATGGGACCCCCCAAGATGCTTATCCAGAGGTATCAGGTTCTGCAAAACACTGTCACCAGGATAGCGGCTAATTCATTCTACAAAGCTTACGTCAACCCCATCCTCGGTCACCTTCACCGGCTCCCTGTAGAGAAGGCATTTCAGGGTTGCCACACTGGAGCATGTTGGCACCAGGATACAACTCTATAAACCACCAAGACTGTTAAGATCACCAAAACAGGTTCTTGTTTCTCCCCCTTGAGTCAATGTGTTATCTGCTGGTGACAGCGATTTTTTGGTCTTCGTTGCCATTATTTGAAACGGTCTTCAGCCCTCACTAAGTCCTGAGGTGGACCTCACTTGTTTAAAAAAGAAATTAACACAATTACTTTATGCCACTATCTTGATATTTGACCCACCCACCCCAAATATGGTGCCATGAGGCAGTTACTGTCTAGCTTTACCCTTCAGGTTTATCGCACTAAAAACGTATAACTTAACATCGGAAAGGTGACATTCTAAGTTAGCCTTGCAGGAATGTTAACCTTTATCATGAGGATACATACTCAACTCTGCAGCAGGCACACCATGCAACACATTACCCCTGATCCTACTGGGCGTGCAAACAGTGGGAGTGCAACCTGTAACCTGCAGCATGTAGCCTGCTGTCTACTGTGCTCAAATGACTACTGTTCTGCGGCAGGAGTACAGGGACTCCTACTCAGCCCACACTAATACTGAACTAGCAGTGATCCCAATCAGGAAGGTGAAACAGACCCAGCCCGACAGGCACACCTCATTCATCTTTTTGGTAACGTGGGTCGAAGACAGGCTGCTCTGCCGGAGGGGCGTGATCTAGCACAGAAGCAGTGCAAACAACTATAGTACTGTGGTACCAAAACAAAAGTACTTTCCAACCAAGGCTCTATAAAATAGGAGGCTTTAGTTAATCCAAAAACACTACAACCCCCCGTAAGGCACAGAATATGCAGACTTTGTAATGAAAGGAGACACTCTAGGTCCTAAGATACAGGTGCACGGGCAATATTTGTAGCAGCAAAGTCAAGTTCACTGAAGATGTCTTTTAAAAAAGTAGAGACTAGGGTCTGAATAGTCACAAGAGCCCTTTTGGCCGGGCCAGGGGGACAGAATCATTTAAAATATCATTTTGGCTTACGTTTAGGTCACAGCAGTTTTGAGACAGGCATCTAGGGGCTATTCATTGTCAAGATGGGTCCAGTCAATTGCTTCCAGTGGGTCCAGTCGGCATCGAGATAGGTCAAGGGGATTACTTGCAGCAGCTCAAGTCGGCGTAGACCTGGGTCGAGATGATGGCTTCCATTTAACCGAGTCGCATTGATACGGGTGGAGATGATTGCTTCCAGCAGGATGAGTAGGCATCAATACGGGTGAGAAAAAAAGAAAGGAGCTGGTCCTTGATGTTTGGTTGCTGGGGGACACCATCCAGGATCTCTGGGGGCAAAGTGCATCCTTGTTAGGTATTTCCCACCTAGAAAGGCTTCCAGAGACCACTTGCAGGAACTGTCTCCTCCAGATAGCAGGTTCAAGGGTACCAGTGGTCTCAGCTTGCAGTTGGCCTTTTCCAGTCGGCAGACCGCCCCAAATATTCCTCTCGGCTAGTTCAGAGGAAGGGCTTGCTTGTTTATTTCATGGAAGTCTTTGTCTTTATCTCTTTGGATATGGACTTTGGAGCAGACTGTAATTTCCTCCCCCTAACAAAAGTCCAGGCAAACTCCTTCTTCTGTAATCCAAAGATGATTCAACCGAGGGGGTGGTCTTGCCTCCTTAAGCCCTAGAGTGCTTTGTCTGCAGGAAGTGAGGAGGAGGCTAGGAAGTGTGGGAGCCCTGGAAGAATCCAAGATGGTGGGACCCTTTTGTGGATGGTACACCTCTCCTGATTCCTAGAGCCACCATGTTGAGCCTGACCATTGCTAATATTTATATTTCTACCATCAGGCTTTGGGATCGCACAATTATAGAATTTTGGTTTGCAGCTCACCACAGTTAAAGGCAAGCAGTGGCTACTAGAACTTTGAATTGCATCAGGCTGTTGACAGGAAAGCCAGGCAATTACTCAAGGGCATGAGTAGACAGACTCAACAGAGTCTCATGTTTACACTATATGTTTCAGCATGGAGCATAATGGAAGTGGGGTCTGATTAGTAAACCTCATTTCCAGAGACAGATTTATCCACATCATTTAATAGAAAAATAAAAAAAGCTTAGGCTATCCCACCCTCACAGTTGGCGTTTTGTAACACTTACACACAGTTTATATGAATTTAACCTTAGTGAAAAAAAATAAGTTTCTTGGGAGCCTCCAAAATCATCTTCTGGATCACTTTCCCTCAGGGGTGGAAATGGACAAAAGGAACTAGTGGTACTCTGGCTGCGTCCGAAATGGAGGGATTGGGATGGTCAGACAGATGGGTGGGTGGATGGGGCGATGTCAAGTGGGAGCAGGGGAAGGGTGGTGACCAAGATCACCAACTTTGGCTCAAATAGTTGGATTGCAAGGTGTACAGTAAGAATGTCTTATAGAGTTTACTAAGAAAAATCAATTTGCACAATAAAGCCACAGGACAGAATGTAAATCTTTTTAGCAACATGTTATGCCAAAAGAATATCATTGTGGCTTACATGTTCACATCCTGAATGCTAAACTATAAGTCCCAGAATGCAAGATAATGCCACCCTGAAAAATCTAGCCAACCCCACTGGACTTTCAGTGTATCAAGACATGTAATAAAAGAAGTTGTGTAATAACCAAAGGTATGCAGATTCTTTATCAGAAGCTTCCAGTTCGTTATTATTCATGATGTTGAAAACATTTGATTAGTGACTTAAAGCAACTTTATTTTTTGCATATCAAGATAGTAGACATCATGGATATAAACAAATCTTTCAATGGGTGTTTTGTGTTGCTCGCTTTAACTATCGCAGATTTTAGAAGGTAACTTGTGCTTTGCGAGCTCTTTGAGTTGGAAATGTTCCATCATGCATATGACAGGCTCTGCCACTGATAAAGAAATGTCTTTGCAACCTGAGCACCTTAACGACCTGCAGAAGCACAGGCGCTGTGTGTGTGTCCGCTTAGATGTGACTTGGGGAAACTGGCAGTGCTTGAATGTCCGGCCTGAGCTGGTTCTATATTTGGTTCAGGGCAAAGACAACTGGTCCCTCTTGAGCCTTTGAACTAAAGGTACGCTCTGTAAAAACTAAAAGAACTAGTGGTACGGCGTACCAATGATGTATATTACACTTCCATTTTTACTTTCACTCATTTTCTGATTCAGATGTGTTCAATCGACGACACGTTGACAACAACCTATGTTCACTTTCCTTTTCAAGACTTTTAAAAGTGGTATTTTCAAGTTCATGAGTGTCTTCTCTTCTCTGTTACAGGAGAATACCTTCTCATGTCATATTGACAAAACGGTTTATTATTCAGTCGGCCAAAGCTTACTATCTTTCTTCAGTCTCATTTTTGAAACCCTTGTTTTGAGTTACTGTGGCACAGTCGCAAATCGCCAATGCTTGTTGGCAAGATGAGGGTGGGGGGTGGGGGGTGGGGGGATCGGAGGAAGTCGGTGTTTCTTCTCAGGCTATTAACAACTTTAATAAGGTCTGAGCCCATTATCGATACAGCCATCCGCCAGGCTCCAGAGAGCCGGGGTAATCTCGCTTCAATCGCAGCGCACAGTTAGTGGCAGACTGGGAGCGTGGGTCTAGGCTCTGACCGTTTAATAAGGAGGAAAGAGGAAATGCTGAGAGGGAGGAGGAGAGAACCTAGACAAGAAGGAACAGAAAAGATGGATGAGGCCCTGCTCCCGTGCTACAGGGGCTCATTGAAGTCAGGTGGCCCGTTGCCCGTGTCTCAGGTACCAACTGGCATAACCTGTGACATGGGCTGGGGCAGTGGCATCATTTAGAAGCCCCTCAGGCAGGTTTCTGCCACCTGTGGATCTCCAGATGTCTGAGACTACACATCCCATGAACCCTTCAGCATCGATAGGGCTGATGGGAGCTGAGTCCAAAACATCTTGAAAGTCAAAGCTTGCACCCCCTTGCAACTCCTGGTCAATGCCGTGCAATGTCATAGGTTACCTTGAAGTGATCGAGGTCAAGGGTCATGTGATTTCTTTCCTTGAGTGAAAGGACATGTGATGGCCCTCCTGCTACCTCAATGATTTTGTTGGCAGGATAAGCCAGTAAGACTGATGGCAAGGAAAGACCAAATACAAAGGCAGTACACATTTTAAAACCATTTTAAAGATGTGAGGCTTGTGCCCACTTGGCGAGCACAGTGAATGCTGCATCCGTCTCTGCTGGCATTGTGAAATGGCGCAGTCAGGTGCGCACTGAAGTGAACACAACACCTGTGAAAAACCAGTTGAAAGCCAGGGTACTGCCTGCGACTACACACAATCTGCACTTCCTGCAGGAAAACTGGAAAGGGCCTGGCTGCCAGTCCTTCTTCTATGTCAGCTTCTCAGTGTCCATGCGTACACTTCGACCCCTGCCTGCCAGTCCTTCTTCTCAGTGTCCATGCGTACACTTCGACCCCTGCCTGCCAGTCCTTCTTCTCTGTCTTCTTCTCAGTGTCCATGCACACAGTTCTCAGCTTGGCCCATGTCAGTCAGGTGCAGCCCATCTAGTCCCCTTTTTATCCTTTGCATTCTTGTGGCTGACGTTTTTAATTACTCTTTTATCAGTGAAGGAATTCAAGTCCCATGATGCAAATAAAGAAGATGCCCTGCATGGGCTTCACCTCTGTGACAAGGGCCTTGTTGACAGTGATGCATATATGCACATTGATGCTAAGATCTTTAGATACTGGGCCTTTCTATGTTGTCCTTCCACCCCCATAACCCTCACTTCACCTCTTAAGGGATCTATGGTGATGGACCACGGAAATGAGTAGCTGCATGAGGGTGGTGGACCATGGAAATGAGAAGCTGCATGAGGGTGGTGGACCATGGAAATGAGAAGCTGCATGAGGGTGGTGGACCATGGAAATGAGAAGCTGCATGAGGGTGGTGGACCATGGAAATGAGAAGCTGCATGAGGGTGGTGGACCATGGAAATGAGAAGCTGCATGAGGGTGGTGGACCATGGAAATGAGAAGCTGCATACCGGCGATGAAGCATGCATGTGAGAACCTACATGCAGTTGATAGAGCCTGCAAATGAGAACATGCGTGAGGGTGATGGACCATGCAAACGAGAACCTACAGGAGGGTGAAGGACCATGACAATGAGAACATGCATGAGGGTGATGGACCATGCAAACGAGAACCTACAGGAGGGTGAAAGACCATGACAATGAGAAGCTGCATGAGGGTGGTGGACCATGGAAATGAGAAGCTGCATGAGGGTGGTGGACCATGGAAATGAGAAGCTGCATGAGGGTGGTGGACCATGGAAATGAGAAGCTGCATGAGGGTGGTGGACCATGGAAATGAGAAGCTGCATACCGGCGATGAAGCATGCATGTGAGAACCTACATGCAGTTGATAGAGCCTGCAAATGAGAACATGCGTGAGGGTGATGGACCATGCAAACGAGAACCTACAGGAGGGTGAAGGACCATGACAATGAGAACATGCATGAGGGTGATGGACCATGCAAACGAGAACCTACAGGAGGGTGAAAGACCATGACAATGAGAAGCTGCATGAGGGTGGTGGACCATGGAAATGAGAAGCTGCATGAGGGTGGTGGACCATGGAAATGAGAAGCTGCATGAGGGTGGTGGACCATGGAAATGAGAAGCTGCATGAGGGTGGTGGACCATGGAAATGAGAAGCTGCATACCGACGATGAAGCATGCATGTGAGAACCTACATGCAGTTGATAGAGCCTGCAAATGAGAACATGCGTGAGGGTGATGGACCATGCAAACGAGAACCTACAGGAGGGTGAAGGACCATGACAATGAGAACATGCATGAGGGTGATGGACCATGCAAACGAGAACCTACAGGAGGGTGAAAGACCATGACAATGAGAAGCTGCATGAGGGTGGTGGACCATGGAAATGAGAAGCTGCATGAGGGTGGTGGACCATGGAAATGAGAAGCTGCATGAGGGTGGTGGACCATGGAAATGAGAAGCTGCATGAGGGTGGTGGACCATGGAAATGAGAAGCTGCATACCGGCGATGAAGCATGCATGTGAGAACCTACATGCAGTTGATAGAGCCTGCAAATGAGAACATGCGTGAGGGTGATGGACCATGCAAACGAGAACCTACAGGAGGGTGAAGGACCATGACAATGAGAACATGCATGAGGGTGATGGACCATGCAAACGAGAACCTACAGGAGGGTGAAAGACCATGACAATGAGAACATGCATGAGGGTGATGGACCATGCAAATGAGAACATACAGGAGGGTGAAAGACCATGACAATGAGAACATGCATGAGGGTGATGGACCATGCAAATGAGAACATACAGGAGGGTGAAGGACCATGACAATGAGAGCCCGAACAAAGGTGATAGATCTTGCAAAATATAACCTGCACTAGAGTGATGGGTCATGCAAATGAGAACATGTGTGAGGTTGATGGACCATAACAATGAGAGCCTGCACGAAGGTGAAAGATCACGCAAATGAGAATCTGCTCTAGGGTGATGGGTCAACATACGTGAGGGTGATGGACCATGCAAATGAGAACCTGCACAGGGTAGATGGACCATGCAAATGAGAGCCTGAACTAAGGTGATGGACCATGCAAATGGGAGCCTCCACAGGGGTGATGGACCATGCAAATGAGAACCTTTATGGCGGGCATGAGGTACCACACAGATGAGAACCTGCACACGGGTAAAGGAACATGCAGGTGGGAACGTTCATGAGGGTGATGATGGACCATGCAAACAATAACCTGCACAGGGGTGATGGAACAAGCAAATGAGGACTTTCACAAGGGTGATGGAACATGTGAATGTGAACCTGCACAAGAGTGATCGAACATGCAAATGAGAAGCTGCACAAGGGTGATGGAACATGCAAATGAGAAGCTGCACAAGGGTGATGGAGCATGCAAATGAGGACTTTCACACGGGTGATGGAACATGTGAATGTGAACCTGCACAAGGGTGATGGAACATGCAAATGAGGACTTTCACACGGGTGATGGAACATGTGAATGTGAACCTGCACAAGGGTGATGGAACATGCAAATGAGGACTTTCACACGGGTGATGGAACATGTGAATGTGAACCTGCACAAGGGTGATGGAACATGCAAATGAGAAGCTGCACAAGGGTGATGGGGCATGCAAATGAGAAGCTGCACAAGGGTGATGGAACATGCAAATGAGGACTTTCACACGGGTGATGGAACATGTGAATGTGAACCTGCACAAGGGTGATGGAACATGCAAATGAGAAGCTGCACAAGGGTGATGGGGCATGCAAATGAGAAGCTGCACAAGGGTGATGGAACATGCAAATGAGGACTTTCACACGGGTGATGGAACATGTGAATGTGAACCTGCACAAGGGTGATGGAACATGCAAATAAGAAGCTGCACAAGGGCGATTTAACATGACAATGAGAACCTGCATGAGGCGAAAACCTGCATGCAGCCTTGTGTTGAGAACATCACTGTTTTCTGTTTTCACTTTTCAAATCGACAAACCCTGGCTATAGAACAAATAGGAAAATAATTGAAGGAAAAGGTTTATGGGGATAGCTTTTTATTATTCCAGATTTCCCCAAGCAACATGCAGCAAATAGAATACTTCTTCGTTCCTCAGAAACACATGCATTCCCACACAATCCTTCATGAAAATGACAACTGCTGCACCCTAAAATGAATACCCAGGATGGCACGACCAGGGAGCTCTCAAGGTAAAGAGGTGATGACACACTTCACTTCATTCGATATTAAATCATTAAGCACAAACATACAATACAATTCAATAACACATACTGCATAAATACACAATTAAATGTCTGCGTCCATCCTTATGACAGTCAATCGGTCATGCCGTGTAGTGACAGTGTTCCTTTACAGCAGCAAATACGGATACTGGATCAAAATCACAACCACAAAGCTGTCCTGTCTCATGAAAGTAGTCCTCTCGTTCCAGGCTCTGAATACAAACTTGGCTGCAACATTATTTGTGCTTTTTACACAAGGACGTGACTTCTGGCACACTATCCCAGTTGTTGGGGGCTGCTCCGGGTCACCGGGCAGCCCCATACTCGGGTCGGGAAGCACCCGACAGTGCACACATTGGTGCGGCGATCACGCCACTGGCTCAGGGGTGGGGGTTCATCCCACCCGCTCCGGATCACCGGAGCTCCGCACTCGTGGCCGGGGGCACCCAGCTCACTGTGGCCCCGGCTCTGGGGCACCCAGGCCAGGGTCGCCTCCCCAACCCGCCTCACATGGCTGGGGGACACACAAGGACGGCGTTGCCCGGCAGGGGCACCGCCTGGACGGCGTTGCCCGGCAGGGACACCGTCCGGACGGCGTTCCCCGGCAGGGGCACTGCCCTCAAGCTGGGCCCCGTCCTTGGGCCCAGCGCACGCAGCGCAGCACCAGCATGGTGCACCAAGAGCAACGCTGTAGTCTCGGATGGTCGGACTGACGAGCCAGAAACGGCCCGTTCCTTTTATTATGTTGGTCACGTGGCTACTGCCACGTGACCCATGACAACATCCTGGGAGATACCATGCTCCCAGGGGTTTACATTGCAACACGACTCAATTTTTTAATAAACAACAAGACAAAACATGCGCTACTAACTATGCCCTATTACTCGTTTGACCACTCTGCTAATACACCCTTTATTAACCTGGGTGAGTGGTCAACTAGCACACAAACCACCAGTTCACATCACTGGCACCACAGAAAACATTCTGTATGTGCAGATGTACACCACATACCATTGTCCGCCCGATGGGGCCATTCCAAGCCAGGCAATGTCGGCCGGCTCTCGGACTTCCCGTTGTGTCGATAATGATGCCCATCCTCTGCACTGGTGGAGCTGCAGGAGACCAGTTAGGGTCTTCCCCAATGTTCACCCTGGACACTCACCAAAAGTCACACGAGGGCCGGCAAAGCCGCACCTGGGGAGGCCCAGGGGCCACTCGGCCAAGTCCACAGTCTTGGGTGCACCTGTGATGGCACCATGGCAGCAGGCCACTCATTCTACTCCCTCGTCCCTCATTTTCTTTTCCACACGGGCCCAGGTGGCAATGGGCCGCTTCCTCTATCCATTTTCGGGGCCTCTGCCAGCCATGCTTGCCGCCAAATTTTCCTTGACAGGCCCAGTTGAATTTGGGCCTGCCTCCCGTGAGTGGGGGAAGCGGTCGCCTCAGCTGTTTGGCAGGCCACGTACTTCTCCAATTGTTCGGCGGGATGGGGGCCGCAACCCAGCTCCCTTTTGTTTTCCTTGGCTCCCGCCAGAGCACTTCTCCTCTCACCATGGGGGAGGGGACATTGCCGCACGGCTCTCGCAGCTCGGCCACTGTTGTTGGCAGGGATGCCGTTGAGGGGCAGGCAGCTCACCCCTTCGTTGTAGTTGCAGGAGGGGCTGCCGGGCATGTCCTCCTCCCGCTCCTCGGAGCGAACACTTCCTTGTCGTCGCGGGCCCAGTTGGTGTTGGGCCCGCCTCATTTCTTTTCCTGCAGCGCCCATCGCCGCAGCCAGCAAGTGGGGGAGGGGCAGCTTGGGTCTCTCCCGCGGCGGATGCCGCGCCATTTCTTCCTGGAGGGGGGGTCACCTGGTAGGGCATTCCTCCCTCCAGGTGAGTGAGGGGGAAACTCACCCCCACATGTGCGGGCGACGCCGCAGATGACACCTCCCGCAGAGCGGATTGGCGGAACACGGCTCCCTCAGCGTCACCGTTGCGGGCCCCGTTGGCGTTGGGCCCGCATCCCTTTTTTTTCTTGGCGAGGTTTGCCGTTCCTCCCCTCCGTGGGTCGCAGGTGTGCAAGGGCAGCACCTCCTCCTTGCAGCCGATGCCGCAGGCATTCTCACTCCCCATGGGGGTCGGCTTCCTCCCTCCTGATGGTGGAGGGGGGCGATTGCCTTCCTCACGCGGCCAACGCCGCCCATCTGCCTCCCCCCCTTGCCGCGGCAGGGTCCGCATCCAAGGTGGGGGAGGTGCGCAGCCACCCATGCGGCCGATGCCGCGGACCTCCTCCATCTCCCTCAGGGGACGGGCAGGCAGCTCGCCCACGATGTTCTCTTCGCAGGCCTAGGTGGAGTCGGGCCTGTCATAGCACTTCTTCTATGCGGGCACAGATGTAGATGGGCCCGCCACACCGTGACATCATCAGGGCACACGGGGCCCGTTCCTTCGTCACCATTGTTGGGGGCTGCTCCGGGTCACCGGGCAGCCCCATACTCAGGTCGGAAAGCACCCGACAGTGCACACACTGGTGCGGCGATCACGCCGCTGGCTCAGGGGTGGGGGTTCATCCCACCCGCTCCAGATCACCGGAGCTCTGCACACGTGCCCGGGGGCACCCAGCTCACCGCGGCCCCGGCTCTGGGGCACCCAGGCCGGGGTCGCCTCCCCAACCCGCCTCACATGGCTGGGGGACACACAAGGACGGCGTTGCCCGGCAGGGGCATCATCCGGACGGCGTTGCCAGGCAGGGGCACCGTCCTCAAGCTGGGCCCCGTCCTTGGGCCCAGCGCACGCAGCGCAGCACCAGCATGGTGCACCAAGAACGATGCTGAAGTCTCGGATGGTCGGACTGACGAGCCGGAAGCAGCCTGTTCCTTTTATTATGCTACCATGCTCCCAGGGGTTTACATTGCAACACCAGGGTACAAGAATCGCAGCCTCCAGTATAGCTTCCTGGATTACAAAAATAATGGACACGATAGGAGGGAATGGCCTGCAGATTCACAACGTGTCTTACAGTGAGCGCGTTCATCGGGGAGCTTCCGGTCCCGTTACAGTGAGCGCGTTTATTGGAGCTTCCGGTCCCGTTACAGTGATCGCGTTTATCAGAGCTTGCGGTCCCGTTTGTTCATATTTGAGGTGAGTGGTCAAATTCCAAATCATAGTTTTATGAACCAGGAGTGCACGAGCAGCGGCCTCATGGACTCCAGGAAGTTCTCAAATCCTGTCATCAGTTGTTTTCTCAATATGCCGTTAATGCTACATAATTTAACATTTTTACCATTACATCTGCATTATGATTGGCTTCAATTGTCCACAAACCAATTTGCCAAATGTCTGGTAGTCAGTGATCGAAGTGAGCGGGAACGGTCAGCAGTGGTGTTCCACTACTTTTATTTTATTCTGTTTACCATTCCTCTACGTTTTACGTCCTTATTCACCATTCTATATAGAGGATTTGTCCCTTCATGTCCCTGTGCAAGTGTAAAGTGTTAATAGGAGCCTTAGTTTCTAGTCACTTAGACTATTGGACGGCTCAGACTGCAACACCTTGTCACATGTTACACTATGCTTCCACCTACCCTCTCCCTGCCAAGACCACAGTTCCACGACTTTTTTCGGTACACTTCTACCACTGCTGGTAGTAGCGCTTTAGTGTGTGTGCACCGGGGTAATGATCAGCCACCCACTTGTGACAGGGCACGTTTTATGGCTTACCTGTGTTTACCACGTTCTGGGGCACCCCACGATCTAACCCTGTAGAGAATGGGTCTGCTTACAATGAAGGAATCTCTATAGGGCAAGTTTAATTCTTCGTGTAACAGAATAGTTGGTGTACTATTCGGGAGTCCCAATGCCCTTTTCAAGAAACCATTTTCTGTGCTTTGTCATTTTGCCACATGGTGCTGACCCCAGACCTCAGCACCATAAGGCGCTGCTTGCCTCGCCTGTAACTTCTGTTTCTCGGAAGCCACGCGTGCCACGCCATTGCTCTCTTCTGTGGATAATTTAATGATGGCTCCTCCTTACCGGGAGAGTTCCAGTAGTAGATGTTTCCATCTGTTGGTCTTGTTTGCCTGTGCTAGTGAACGGCAATCCCAAGTAAGCACATCTATTGAGTTGCACAATGCAGTCACCCTCTAAGAACATTTGCATGTTAGACTGTGCATTTTTCTTTTCCCTGTAAAGAACAAAGATTGTGCTCTATTATAATGTATCTTTGGCATTTATCATTGCAAAAGTCTCCAAATAGAGCAAACTGTTTTTTTTAGCCCAGTCAGTGTGAACGAAACGAGCACTGCGTTACTGCAATTGATCAAATGGTGTGTTTGTTTGTGCTTAAGGATGGAACATGAGTTAGTGCCGAGAGGATGTTGTGAATTACACCCTTTATGAAGAGACAGAAAAGCGTTGGGGCCTGCAATCAGCCTGGCCGAACACCTTTCTCCACCTTGCAAGGTTCCGTTGTTCCACCACTTAAGTTCCATCTTACTATGGCTTTATTTTCTTTGTAAACTATAAGAGTGCTGACAGCAGAGCTGCTAGAATATCTAAATTGCATAGTGTTTCCCATAATGTTATGTGAGGAACACAGTCAAAAGCAGCTTGGAGAGCAACAAACAGTATATTGCAATCTGGGCCCAAATAAGAAACTCAGCCCACTACCTGGCAACAGCCAATAAAAGAGGTGACAAGGGATGGCGTTATGTTAAATGCTAGGTGATCCTAGCTCTTTATTCAAAGCATGCAAGCGGCTGGGAAGAAAACACACACACATCCACGGTCAAGTCATCCCAACTGCTTCATTCCTGGACAATTTCTTTTAAAGGCCAAACTCCTCATCCATGATGTCATTATGACAAGCAAACTGCAAAACCATTGTCTATCCTCCTTTGGTTTTCACCCCTAGGATACACATATCTCCTATAGGTGCAGAACTCAGGATTGGAGGATTTCCTACCTTACTGGCCAACCCATATCACATGCACTGGCATCATTTTCATTTTATTCTGGGTATGGGTTTTTAATGCGTGCATTGATGATGGGGATCATGTTCGATTCTTATTTTGACATCAATGTGATATGATATGATAGGTTATTTATAACGCGCTTAATACCGAGAGGTTTCTAAGCCCGGACCCGGGATCGAACCTGTGGTGCTCCGCGTCATCTTGCTTCCAAGGCGAGCACGTTTCTCTTGAGCTATCCTCCTATGACATCTTTTATCTGTGCCCAGATTTCAACATTGATTAGTATGTAGATCATGTTACTATACCGATTACCACTGTCGTAGTTTGCCTTCGCTGGGATGTTTCCCTCTGCTCTCCCGTTACAAGCTCATAAATTCAGGGAGAGCCATAAACGTATAGCCCCTGGAAGGTGGTGTTACTAGGTCATGAATGTCCCATTCCATATCTTCATCGTCTGAGACACTGGTGGTTAGACTAAGGGGTTTGATCTGGATGTTCACATTTTCCGCTTTAATTATGTGTGTTGTTTCTGTGTGATTATCCTTCCAACTCTCTGTGTAATGTTTTGCAAGCTCAATGATCTCTATTGCTACATATTTAAGAGTAGAAATTTGGTGTCACCACTAACCTTGATGTGAATCACCTTGTGAAGGCATCATGAAGTGGGACACAGACAACAGATTTAACTTTCTAAATAAGTGCATTATTTTACTTAAATGTCAGGATGGAGTAAGGCCCAACTTGCCCTATGCTAAGGTGGGATTTCCCTACCTGAAGAAAACTAAGGATAGTCAGTGTCAGTTCAAATGAAAGGTCTGTGTGTGCCACAACCTACACTTGCCCTCACAACTAAAGATATACAATGTGTGGGGATGTCAGCAGTAAAAGTAAAAAGTGTTCAAAATAAAGTTCTGAGCTTCTTCCAGCTCCTGGTTTATTAGAAGTTGTTGGACCACACGGTCCACCCATTACCTGTTATGCAACCAACACGCCTTACTTGGTTTTATATTGCCGCACTCTTACCATCACAGCAGAGCTTGACCCAATATCTCCTCAAGTGCTCTTGAAAGATTGATAAGATTCCACTTGTCCATTTAAGTTTCTTAGTACACTTCCCTGCTAAGAAACTCAGTCACTGGTACACATTTTCTTCATAACACACCTGGTGCCTTCCTCTCCGGTTTATTTTACCTGGAACGTCTATTTATTTATTTATTACATTTATATAGCGCGCAGGCAGCCCAGGGGCATTGTGGCGCTGTTACTTGTAAGGGAACTTAGTTACAGGTACAGGTACAGGTTGTGCCTTGGGTTACAGTGAGGCAGGATCCTGTGTTAAGCGATAGGGAGTATCATACAACATAATACATAATACACGATAGTACATCATACATGTTAGTCATTAGAGTTTAAACATGTGGGGTTGGTTAGGTGAACAAGGTAGTTTTCATGGCTTTGCGGAAAACAGTCACTGAGGGTTCATTCCATGCAGCTCCACTGGAATATTATAATTTATTCCACCCACCACAGTGTCTTTTTTTGGTATTTCAAAGACAGTAGCATGTCCCCTAGACCGGCCAAGGGCTGGAGGGATATATATGCACTTTGTTCTTTTACTCTGTTATGATCATTACTGTAGGAGGTCATACCTTGTTTTTTTTACCTTTTTTTTTTTTAAATTTTGACCTCCTCACTTTCCTTCTTACTAATTTCAGCAAGTTGTTTGGATCCCCGGGGTGGTGTTAGGACAGGTCAATTTGTGCGTTATTAGAAATACAAGGATTTGGCCCATTTACTAACTCTGCTGTGTCCTTGTCCTTGGGAGGAACAGCTGGCAAGGTACATAGTAGGACTTTTATTTCACCTATGAGGACATTTGCCTCCTCAATAGGTTTCCTAATGACAGTAGAGCTTTTGGTTTCGAGGGTAGATACTTGGGGGGTTTCCTTTTCACCATGTTTAGGATGTTGTGTTGTTTAAAGTGCAAAGTACATTAAAAGAGGCTAATAAAACACCAAGTTCGTATGCAATGGAATCCAGAATCCAAAAATATAAGATTAAGCAAGATAAAAATCACAATAAGAACAATTAGTAATATATTAATCATATGGCTTAGAAATTGAGAAAGAGCTAGTGCAGGGAACACTTGTTTCCATGAAGGACATCATTAGTCTAACTGCCCTCCCTTTGCACCTAAGAGTCTGTTCTGCGAATCTGAAGTAATCCAAAGTTAGTGCAGAGGCCACCCAATTTACCAAGGGGGCACCCTTATTCAAATTCATCCCTCCCCCATTGCACCTAGCCATCCAAATGGCGTCCACTAGCACTGGCTAATGACCTCTTAGTAGTCCCTTCTTTCACGGCCACCTGGCCACTCTCGTGTTATGGCAGCTATGCGCGTCTGTCTATATATGCCCAAAGACAATAGTTACTTCAAGATAAGATGTAGTAAGGGTTGTGCATCCTACAAGTCGATTAGACGAGGGCATTCGCCATCCATGTAAAAAAGGACCTCTCCCGCCTTAATCAACCGCCCTGCCACTGCGTACAGTGAGGCGCTTAGCCAGCATGGCCTTCGACACATGGGCGGCCTGCCGAGATTTTATGCAGAGGAGGCGGGGCTCCAGGCATCCAATCACCGCAAGGTTGGCGAGTTCGAGCAGAACACAGCCCAAACAGTGACACCCTTGGGTGATGATATGAGACATTAGAAATAACTGTAGATACATATGTCTGACTGGCATGAAGGGTTACAATACAAACATTGTATGCACACACTTGATCCTTCCATAATTCATACGGCTATTATTATGATAGAGAGCACACTGTATAAGAGGAACTTCAATGCTGTGTTTGAGAAGTTGTTTGAATCATTTTGCAAATTGTCCTGTTCTCCATGTGGATTTTTAGTTTTTAGTGTGTTGCATTGTACAGTTTGTTGCCAGATGGCCAGTTCTAGGCATGATCATTGGCATCTGATAATGCCCTCGTTATTGGGCTCCTAATAACGTTTAGATGTTGTGTTATAGACAGTTGGATTCATATGTTAGAATTGTCTTACTCAGAATGGGGATAATTCCTTTTTTAATATACGTCTGATTGTGATGAATGATTTTGTGGGTTTGTTTCCAAATAAAGCTGATTATGAAAAACGATATGAATAAGGGTAGTTCCAAATCACGCAGCCGTGTCGATGGAACCTAATGAGTTCCCAAGAACCGCAGGTTTAAGAAAACCATGAATAAAAAGGTCCCAGGTGGATAACGCTCTTGTCTCGGGATGATAGCTGCGAGGCAACGTGCTTGCCTTGGAAGCAAGATGATGCTTAGCAACACAGGTTGTGCATTATAAATAACCAATTATAAAACCAAGCACTCTTCATAGGCATCATTTGGGAACCGCCAGGAATTGGACCTCAAAACATACATTTTCAGATTGGCCGTCCGCCGAGTCTTGAACACCATCAGGAGTGGCAATAGGGTTGCTACTGAGCATCATCCCCCTATGATGGTTACCAGTAAAGAACTGATGGCTCTGAATCAGAGATAGCAGAGGCATCATTTAGGGGACGCCAGTGGGCGCAACCTGCAACTCCTATTCCTGCCTTTTATTTGCTTCTGTGATATATTTAGTCTAACTATTAGATTTAACTTTACTGTATCATTATTGTTACCACGGGCTTGAGATTTCATCATGGTCAAAGACTGTTATCTGGGACGAGGTTCATGTGATGGAACTCTCCCCTAGAATACACTGCTTCGGCCAGTAAGATGACTGATGCAGAAGTGTCTGCCAAAACGCCCTTTCTGACGCAAATTAGCATAATGCAATCTCAAAAACACTAGCCTTTTGAGAAGCACAAATCCATGTGTAGCATTTGAGAGATAATTTGGGTAACTTGCTTACTCATCCTAGCACTGTACTGCACGATATGTAAAGCATGTGCATCTCCAAAAGATGTGAAGCTGCAAAACTATTGTTACAGACAAGTAACGTTTTTCTGTGAGCGTTTTATACATTATTATTGAGCAATTTAATGTTCTAGTTATTGACCTGTTTCAATGATTAAATCGATGGCCCTTTCACATAACCCTCTTCTACCAACCTTTCCCCAGTCCTTTCCCTAAAATTGTATATGCAGTCGGCCCACACAGAGTTTGAAATTCTTTCAAAGCATCTGACTCAAAACAAAACAAAAAAAGAATATCGTAGCTCCTCGAGGACCTTGTCACCTCATCTCTACGCAGAGAATCCCTTGATATTCTCAGTGTAGTGAGGTGTGCACCAAACATAACAAATCTCCGCTCATTGACTAAAATAATAGACATTCCACAACCATTTCAGAAACTGACATAAGGCCTTTGACCCCAATTATCACCTTGCATACTTTTTTAACAATCTTTGTTCACAAGGTGCTCAGATAATCAGGTAGCTGGAAGAGCTGGCGAGAATACACAATCCCCGCCCACTGTCCCAGCCACCCAAGGCCATTCCCTGTTTGGTCCTTTCTTGTTTTCCTGTTTTGTTCTAGTGCACCCCTCCAAAATCACCCAAATCCCTTTCTCCCACCCCAGCTTACATGTGGGACTGGAGCCGTGTGCTCCAGTCCCGATCTCTTCCTGTCTGACTGCCTCCATTGAAATAGAAAAGGGACCATGCTCCTTTCGGATGACGGCAGACATTTTGGAACATGTTTTCATGGCCGCTATCATCCGAAAAGGGAACTAGTCCCTTTTCCATTTCAATGGATGCAGCCATTCTTTTTACATTTGTTTTCCTCCGACCGGAGATGGGCTCGTGCAGAACTGATTTCCCGTTGGGTGAAAAGCAAATAAAACTATCTGCCCTCCGATAAATCCCAGGGTGTGAAAAGCTTTTGCGCCCCAGCTGGGGGGCAGACATGGGCTTTAACAGCCCGCAGCTCGGGCCTAATAAAGCTCGGGCTGGAAGGTCATTAAAGCCCAGGTCCGCCCCCCAGCAGGGGCGTGAAATCTATATTAACACTCGAGCCTGCAGGATTCTTTTTCAAATTGATTTATAACAAGATCAAGCAACCAGCTATTAAATAGAGAAACAGCTGAAGGCAAACTTACTTTTTTATATTAAAGGTTTGAGGAGGTGTGAGCAGCAAAGCCGTTAAGAGGAGTCATGGAAAACCACACAAAAAATCATCAGTAATTAACTTAATAGACACAAAATACAGACTCTATGATAAATTGTCGACATTTCAATCATGATGTAGCACATATTTCAATGAAAAGCACTTTGACTATGCTTAATTGCAGTTTTGTTTGATCCATTTTGGTTCCATCCTATCCCTTTGAACGTTGGTAATTGTACCCCAGAAAACAGTGCAACGAGGAACTTGCAGCAAGCTCTGGAGAAGCTGAACCCCAGCTCGGCAATCAAGGGAAGAGGAAGGATATCCTCCATTATACATTAGAAGCCATCTGTGGCCTGGATTTAGTTGCAGCAGACACACTACCACATATGCGTGCATATGCTGATAGGATGCAGGGACGTCATTTAGGGGTTGCCAGGGGTCGCTACTGCGACCCCTGAGGGCTCCCTTGCTACCCCTAAACAAAAATGAAAAAGAAATGAAGAAAAAAGTCTTTTTTTTTAAATCGGGACTTCTTGCAGCATGTGGCTGTTTGTTTCTGGAGTGGCTGGTTTTCTGATATCTATAGCTGTTAAAATAGCTCCATGGGTTAAGCGCTAGCTGCTGGAATGTGTGTGTGATCTGTAGGTTCGACTCCCGGCAAGGTCAACTCAGCCTTTCATCCTGCTGAGGTTGAAAAATGAGTAGCACCACAGGTTGGGTAATATTGTATGTACATTTGTTCTATATGAAGCACTTAAGTGTAAGTGCTATATAATAACACAACATTATCATTTGCCCTTGGATGTCTGCTTGCATTCACAATCATTTGGTAATATGGGCCTATACGCACTGATATTGATGGTACATATGGAGCTCCATTCTTGTCTAAATGTATGTCACTTTACAGTGATATTGTAACCATATTTTTGTTGTGTACTTAGAAACAATGCAATGTGATGCCACTTGCTGTTTTGTCAAAAGGTGAAAGGTTGTGTTCCATCGGTTTCCGTGTCACACTGGGGTGGGTCAAATGACATCACTTCCTGTGATGTCATCAGAGGTCAAGGGTCGTGTGATGTCACTTACGCTACCCCTAGCATTTTGGTGAAATGGCGCCCCTGATAGGATGTCTAGTTTGCCCATTTTATGTCCTGCTTGTCTGGATTTTTTTAATATTCGCTTTAAGGGTCCACTTAACCAGGCTAGTCAATTTCACTGCATGCGCCTGTCAACGAAATATTCGCGCTGTGCTCACGGTCCGAGCAGCGCATCGGGACTCATGGAAGCTTCTCTGTGGTTCTTTCTTCCCACTGCAGGTCAAAAGAGATTGAAGCTTCTGGATGCAATGGTGACGCCGCCTTCCTGGAGGTCCGCGTGCAGCAGGTTGTCATTGAGTTCATTTTGAACCATGTGGATGAGCTCTTCAACAGCAACGCCAAGCCCGCTGGCCGGGAGAATGATGGTAAGGCTGGGGAGCGGGTGGAATGACGCTGTGCTTTGAAGACTTTTCTGTTTTAATCCTGTTATCTTGATCCTTGCCTCTTGTTAGCACCAAGATGCCTCTGGGCTTATGCTGCGTTCTACAAATATTATTAAGATAAGCTAAGGAGGGGGAATGGAGTTTCATTTGGGAAATTCCAGCAGGAATGCATATAAGCAAATAAATAACATTAGTGTCTTCTGCCTCAGACTCCCAAATCTTGGGTCATAGTTTTCCTCTGGTGGCAGAGCAACCACAAACCATTACCTCTTTCACCGGTCATTGTAGTTTGCTCTGCTGGGCTCACACTCCTGATGGCGGAAGCACAGAAGCATCCATTCACTGTCATGCCGAAAGGATGGACCATATGTGATCTATTAAGGAGCCAAAGGCACTGTGAGAAATAGGAAGCACATGTGCTGACAGTTACTTTCAACACTTACACTGTCCTTTTATCACTTTCCTTTGTACGACCTATAGCAAGATAAGACTTGCATTGAAATCCCAATGAGCAAAGTTTTGCTAAGATCATGGTACTCATTTTTTTATGACATAGCTTGTGCATAAAGGCTTTTATACTTTAAAATGGTGGAAAGTGTTTCAAAACTTGGCACACCATCTATTTATTTATTCATTTGTTGTGGTATAGTTCCGAATAAACAAAACATATCTATTTTATTTAATAAAATTTACAAGGAAAACAATGCATTTTAGACACAAACATGCTTACAAATCTTTGTAACATTGATTTACAGAGCGGGGGACCAGTGTCAATAACATGGCATGTATGACCAGGTGATGCAGGGGAGGTAGAAACATGAAGCAGGGGCAAGGACAGTAGAGCACGATATTCAATGGAATAGTGGAGGATGTGCTCCGTTTTAGGATGACGGGGTGAGGGATATGTGCTGTGGAATCATCGTAGCAAGGTAGGGGGTAGAGGAGAACAGGGAGCTGTGGTGGTGTAGAATGCTGTGCAAGTGGGTGTTCAGAAAGGATGAGAGCTCAGAGGTTCCAGAGAAAGGGAGCAAGGCGAAGAAGAAAGCGGAAACAAAAGGGAATGCTAGGGGCACAAGAGGTGACAAGGAGGTGAGCTGAGGATGATCATAGGGAGGTCAAGATCTTAAAAGAAGGTTAAAATGGTTGATGGTATCGAAGGCAGCAAAGAGGTTCAGAAGAATAAGGATAGAGGAACGGTTAGAATGACGAGCGGAAGAAATGTGGCGGCTGACATTGAGGCTGACTCAGTAGAGTGCAGAGGTCAGAAGCCAGACTGAAGAGGATTCTGGAGGTTGTGTTTGTCAAGCAATTCAGTGAGTCGGTTGAAAACTACACGCACCCAGATTTTGGAATGGTGAGGTAGAAGAGAGAAAGGGTGAAAGTTGGCAGGCAGTTAGGATCTACGCCAGGTTTCTAAAGGATAGGGATGACAGTAGCTCTGTTGTAGGGCGATGGACAAGTGGCAGTGTCAAGACAGGAGTTGAAGAGGGAAGCAAGGTATGGAGCAACACTGAGAGCTATGAGTTTCAATATGTGTGGGGATACAGGGCTGATGGGGGCACACAAAGTGTTAGCCCTGAGGAGGAGGTCAAGAATCTCATCAGTGTTAGTGGGGGCCAAGGAAGACATTGTTGCAGGATAGGAGGGTAGTGATGGTGCAGAAAAGTGAGCTGGTGTAGGGAAAGAAAGTAATTTGCTAGCACAATTTGAATGCTGGAAAATTTAGAAAAAATATAGATCGTTAGCAGAAAGAGTAGACGAGGTGGTGGTGGGTTCGGGAGAGAATAGGTGAAAGGATTGAGTTGAGAGATTTTTGGAGGCGCCCACATTGATAGGATTGAGATGAAATGAGGGAGAGATAGAAGTCATGTTGGCAGAGTAGAGGAGTAGTTTTGAAGAGCAGTCAGGTAGAGTTGGAGTTCTAAAGCGTGTCTAGATATTTCCAAGTGCTGTATTTTTTCCTTATTGTTGTTTTCAGGGTGCAGGTAGTAGCTGTAAACCAAGGCCATGGAGAGGATTGTTAGGAGTGAATGCAGTTAGAGGAGAAGGGAGTGTAAAGAGCAGTTTTAAATCTAGTGAAAGCTTTATCAGTGGACAGAACAGTGAATTTTGCATTGGAGGAGAGATAGTGGTGTAGGTCAGAAAGGGAGACAGGAATTTGAAGGAGGGAAACGTGTTCTTCGTAATGAAGTGACAGATGGAGATAGTGAGGTGGACGTAGGAGTGAAGATTGAGGCAAAGACAATAGAATAAGAGGGACAATGAGCAGTGGAGATAGAGGCATAGAGGGGAGAGTAGATGAGAATAAGGTTAAGGGAGATAACATTTGAACAGGTGGACAGAGAGTGGACAGAAGAGAGTGAGTGGTTAAGGAGAAGAGAGCTAAAGTCAGTGCATAGAGGAGTGGAGAGAGGGGATGCTAAACTCACCAGTGACATTGAGGTGATGGAGAGAAATGGTGTCAATTAGTTGGGACATGTGGTCAATACACTGACCAGTGGGACCAGGTGGCTGATAGGGAAATATGATATGAATGATATGATACAGAGCAGTGATTGTGGAGATAGTGTATTCGTAAGAGATGATAAATTGGATATATAGGAAGTTTAAAGATGCAAGCTGTCCTACACCACCACCCCTACCAGTTAGGCGGGGAGAGTGGATGAAGGTGTAGGGAGGGCTGTGAAGGGCAGCTACGGTTGCAGAGTCTGGGGGAGAGATCCAGATGTGTGTCAGGGTAATGAGGTCAAGGGAGGGAGAATGGAAAAGAAGGAAGTTAAAGGTGTGCTCTAGCACCTTGAAGTGTCTCTTGTGCTAGATGGGATTACCTATAAAGATCTCAGACCAAATGACCATACAGACTCAATGAATATGGCAAAGTATTACTTTATTCAGAATTTAATAAAGCAGGGCAAACTGGCAGACATCGGACTGATGCTCACACACTCACAAACAAACTCGATTACACAGAGGTCTTATACCCCAATATGCCTCATTCATGACATCATTCTACGTGGCAAACTGTAAAACCTATTGATAGGAGGGATTGGTTAGGGGAACATATCTACTTATAGAATACATATGGAATAGTACTTCATTGGCTGCCCATCATCTGCAGGAGACACCTCAAACTACCTCTAAATACATATAATACTGATTACAGTGGACAAAATGGCAGCAGACTGGGATATGCAACATTGTATAGCAAGTTGCCCCATAGACCCACTGATTGATTGCCATTCCCACATGGACTTTCGGCTTGGCTAGCAGCACGTAAGCAAAATTAAACCTAGGTGCTTGAGTCACGTCAGATGACTCCCCACTTTCGCAATTAGTCCATCATCACTCATCAGTCCCACCATGAGCCAAAGTTTCCCATCTGTAGTTGACCTTGCAGTCTTCTCTCTGTTCTGGGATATTCGAGGGAGTATAAGCATATCACTATCTTCACAGAGGCTTAATGAATATCCCTCGTTTTCAACTTCTGAATCATGTGTGAAGAGACCACAAATGTGTCAATTTCGACCTCTTATTTACTGTTGTTTGATTCAATTATGCTGGGTGTCATTGCTCCTCTTGGCCACTAAAGACTTACTCACTCCATCTTGTTGGAGCTCTATTCACTGTTAATTGTCCAATACTTGGCTCTTGTAAATGTTTTCTTCTTCTTTAATCTGATAGAAATATGTCTCTCGTTCATGACTTATCTGTCTGTGTCCTTTTGTGCTCTTCAAATATTCCTTGAAATAGCATCCTTGATCCCAGGCTAACACAGACTCCTCTTTATTGTGCACACAAGACTGTTTTCCAGCGTCTCCTGACTCTGCAGCCCTGATTTGTCTGAGGTACCTGGAATTAATCTTTTCACAAGCCAATGTCCATTTTCCTACCATGGCCGTCCTTGCCACCTTATATTTTCCTCTATAGCAAGCTTCTATATGTCGCGTCTACTTTGCGTTACTGCTTATGTACACTTATTGGTTAGCACGTTACTTTATCTTCTTTTGCATACATGATTACTTTATCATTTCGTACATGTTTCGCTTATTGCTTTGGTTACATCGTCACTCTTAAGCATTTTCATATTGTTTCAGTATATCCTCATATATCTTCTTCATGAAATCAGTCTGGCCTCATCAGATTTCATTCAGTGTTACATGATGTCCAATGGTGCCTCCAGACAGCCTTCTGCTCTTTCAGTGCAAGGGTACATTCGGTATGGTTGCCAGGGTATAGGGTAATAAAATCGTGGCAAAAATGTCGCCGGTAAAAAAAATCGTGGCAAAAATGCTGTGGTTTGACCCGGTAAAAGAGTACCCCATTATACCATTTAAGGGGAGCGGGGGTTGCGGGGGTGTCCCCTGCTCCCCTTAAATGGTATAATGGGTTTCGGGGTTGCAGGGGTGTCCCCCGCATCCTGTACATGATTGTGGCGCAAAAAACCACAGCATTTTTGCCACGAAACTTTGTATTCAAAGCCATTTTTGCCGCAATTTAAAGACATGGAACCATTGCCTGAGTGCATAGTGTCTCTCATACACTCGATTCAGTATAGGGACAACATAGGGGGTCCCACATACAGCTCTTCTCCTGTTGTTCCAGCATGACGGCAGTGAGGGTGTGGGAGCTAGGGTAAATGCATCTACCTGCTCCTCTACAAAGGTATAGGAAGTCTTGTTAAGGACAGATTGTGCTTTCCGAACAGCAATATAAAGAGAGTGAGATTTATACGCATACTGATGGGCCTGATTCATGGAATTATTTGCATGGGAAATAGGGGACTTGCGCGCCAAACTGAGCACATATCCGCATTCATCGATTCTTTGAACCGACTGTGCAGGACTTTCTTGGGACTTTCTTGGGACTTGCGTGGAGTTCACGCAGACCCAGAACATCTTTGCAAGCCGGTAATCACCTTGCACGAGAGACCACGCAGAGCATGGGCGTGGCTTGCGCAGAGGGCCGGGAAAGGGGCAGAACACAGAAAATGTGGAAGAAAATGCAAAAATGTTGGTGTTACGAGGCACACTCACATTTGTGCCAAACAACACATATTCACAGAACCATGCTTGTGTGGGCCAGGCAAATCCCTCGATCACTACGCCACCCGAAGGCAGGCGTAAGTACACTTGGTGGGTTTACATGTCAGATATAGGGGTGCCTGTATGCAACCGGGGTTACCATCTAACTGTAAGCAGTTTAGCGGGGTGAAGGAACGGTTTACAGTGGTTTGGACGCAGATTTACCGAGTTTAGACTGAGTTACGATTTTTCATATGCATGTCGTTGGGGTGCTAACCACTGTTACGGGTAACCTTGCGCAGGGTCCCCGAGATGCAGGCCTGCTTGCAGAGGACCCCAAACACTGTTTGAAGGGTGCGTGTATTCGTGCCTGAGGAAGCGCGCAAAGTTAGCTGTGCTGGGCGTGTCGGGTGCGCTCGGACAGCAACTTGTGATTACGGTTAATTTGCGCAGTATATTCCATGAATACGCAGAGCACACATTTTGTATTCTGCAGGCACGCTCGTGCAGTGTCCTTCACGGCGCACAGCCCTTACAGGGTTTCTGCGCACATTTCCATGAATCGGGCCCCTCAGGACTGTGCAATGTATAGAGACGATGAGGATTGATGTGAAAAGAGGAAGTGTGTAGTGAAAGTGAGGGCTGATGGCTTTGTGAATAGACAGAGTAGGTGAGCAAGAAGAGGGGTGGCGTGGAGGAAAAGCGATGATAGGGGAAGGAAGAGAGTTGAAGTGATTTTGAGCAGAGGAGACTGAAGAAAGAATTAGAAGGGGAAGGTAGAGATAGTAAGAGGAGTGCATGGTGAGGGTGGGGCTGAGCAAATACGTAATTGGTACTCACTAGCAACTAGCAAGACACATTTGTGTCTATCTGGAGCACAGGCACTAGACAAATGATCATACTTCACATGCTGGGTGGATAGCTCACGAGTTAAGCGCTTGTAGCCTGCAGCAGTCGACTACAACTTCAGCTCTGCAAGGTAGATATCAAATGAGTACAAATACACTGGGAAATAACAGCTGCTATGACTGCATTTAGAAGTGGGAGGAATCTGGGACGAAGCTAAATATTCTTACTGCACAGCAAGAAAACAAGCTTGACTTCATGGAAGCAAAGAGTGCATGACAGTAACTAAAGCTGTACTGTACTGCTGGCGGTTTTCGCCCACTGCTCACATCTTGACAGGAAGTGGCCCATGGGAAAAAAGAAAGTCTCATAGATCAGGCTCCCACCAGGAAGCGAGTCAGGGGACTGCCCATCTGCGAAGACTGCTCAAGCAATTACCACTGCCCAGGGAGCTGTGCAGGTTATAGAAAATGCATGGCTGCCAAGTCTAGCCCCCTGCTGTTCCTGTGCTTCCTCTGCCACGCACTGCTTCCACCTCCAGCTGCCAATGGTGGAATGGTGACCGGCAGTCCAATGAAAGCACCAGGAAGCTGCTTTGCATTTCTACTGCACTGGCTGCGCCCTGCAACAATCCCCAGGAAGTGCATGAAAGTGAACAACGCTGAGGCAGTGCGGCAGTTCGGCACTGTTCTCTGCGTTCCAGCTGCTCATTTATGCCAGGATCTGGGAGGGAAATTCACGTTTGCTGAATTCTCCTCCTGTGAACTGGCAGTTTAGAGGTGCCAGAAAAGGGACATCATTGGGGGGGACATCATCTACCGTAGCAGTTGATTGATGTCTTTGGCATGGGGCATGTAACTGGCAGTTGATAGAAATCCATGGAAATGGGGCACATTTCTTAGTAGTAGGCAATGAGGCAATTACCTTGATGGCAGTGGGGCAAGTTCCTTGGCAGTCTGCAATAGAGCCATTATCTGGACCATTGGATGACAATTCTTGGCCATGGTCAATGAGGCCGGAGACTACAGGGGTGTTGCTAGGTCTGGAAAAGATCTGGGGTTACACTAATGTCAGGACCGTCAAGACTCAGGTCTACTTTGTCTTTTGGTTGTAGCTCCTTAGCTTCTATCCGGGGCTACAACCAAAAGATCCGGGGCTATAGCCACCTCAGGCCCCTTCTGACCCCACACCCACCAGCAACGCCTCTGCCGGAGAGTGCAGGTTTACTGCATTCCTTTTCATCCTTTGTCCGAGATGCCCACTCTCCAGCAGCTTTGCTAGCAACCTGGGAGGCAGGTTGCATGGAAATGCAATGTCTTCACAAAATGGCAGACTTAGCCCATGTTTGCTGTGATTTGGCATGAAACCTAGTCACTGATGAAAATAGACTCCATGGAGGAGATGGTAGCCAGGACTACCAAGCCACCTTCAGCTATCCTGCACCCAAATCACTTGCCTGAAATTAGTGGCCATGTCAAGGCCTTGTAGAATCTGCAAACGTCATTGTATGTGTATTGTATTTTTCTGAAGAACGGATGTCGATTTCAAACAGAAATGCCTTACAATAACACACTTACGCATGGCGGAGGCATTCCTCGCAAGGGTGCCTGTGCAATAGCAGAAAAAGGAGAAGAAGTGTGGAGCCAGTTTATAAGGGTGTGGACAAAGAGTGACATAGACCCGGGATACAACAATATAAGAAAAAGGTGGCTTACAAAGGTAACATTAACCTAGGGGTTGAAGTGCTTCAAACTAAAAGGGAGTACTGTATAAAATGACATAATTATGCGACACTGGAGGGAGTGGTGGTGTTAGGGAGGTCAGGCGCATGCCCGCCTCCACTCACCTATCACAGTACTTTGATTGGCATTTTGCCACAAGTCCTGCTTTACTGCTGCTACTGGGTGGCTATAGTCAGGGTTTTCAGTGGTATTTGCTCCTTTTAAGTTTGTGGTTTCTTTATTTAAAAACGGTATCCAATCAAATTTTCGAAAACACATTTTCGAAATGCCATTTTGTCAACAAAAAAATGCCGAAAAAGACTTTCGGAATGTTTTTTTGAATTTTATGTTTTATTTTGGTTTCGCTCGTAAAAAAAGCGTTAAAAAAAAACGGGGGGTGGGCCTTCCCGTGTAAAAAATAAAATGAAAAAAAAGCATTCGAAAAAAATTCTTTTGCCGTTTTGCTGTCGAAAAAATGGTATTTCGAAAATGTGACGTTCGAAAAAGTCACTCTAAACCATTAAAAAAAGTACCTTCGGTTTGCTTCTTCTGTAGTTCTCAGATTTCTGATTTTGTTTCTTGGTATATTTCCACTTTTGGGTCACCTTCAGTATCCTTAGTGCTAAGACCTTCTTTTTGTCATCATGAATATCCAGCATTGTAATGTCTAGTGAGAAGCGTACCTTAACTCGCGGGTTCCTTGGCTGTTCCTGGCAAGGGTTGCAAGACAGAACCCTCGCATCACCTGCTGGATGTCTCTTGGTTCAAGTCCTGGTCCTTCACATTGCAATATCCGCATCTGCCTTCAGGTTTTGTACACGCCTCGCATTTCAGTGACCACCACAATCAGAACGCGATCGATGGGAAGATTGAATCCGTGGTCACCGCTGCAATTTCCTAGGAACAGATTTCCATTCCATCATTTTTAGTTTATCTCTGCCATTGTTCCGAAATGTCCTCTCTTGGTTATCACAGAAATGTGGATGACATGTGATTAACCTCAATCATGGACAAACTGTCATCCTCATGATACACAATTTCAGGTAAGTAGATATTGATATTCATATTTTATTTCTATTGCGCTCGTACACAAGTGTTTCAGAGCGCGACAAGGCAATTTTCCAGCTGATTTTGCCCAGAGCACGAAGGTTCAGTGGGCTGACCACAGCACATTCACTGACTCCTTGTTTGAGCATTCCAACCAATAGTGCTAAGAAAATAAAGATGGACCACTAATAATTGCGGTCATCTAGGGGAAGCTGGGGGGCAACCCGCCTTGCTTGAAGGTTTCCAAAATACAGCCTTCGATCTACAAACTGTGGCTCCAAGGATTGTGGTGATACTAAACTTTAACCCCCAGGAGGACGGTAATTGCCACAAAAAAGTATTGGGACACATGCAGAATAGGTTTATGCTGATGTCAAAACAATTGGTGAAGTCGCCAGCCCATGAAGGGGCGACAGATTAATCCCTTGTTCACCATTCATCCACAACAAACATCTCATGGAAGTACCTTAAGTTTGTTTGGACTCCCACAAAATATACCAATCAACTCTCAGTCAATCAAGGTGCCATAACAACCATTTAAATCTAATACCAGGGAGATCATTAGACAAGATATCTCCAATAGCTTTTCATTCTCCAAGATCGCTGCCCCAAGGCTCTGAAACCTGGTATTGTTATCGTCAAGGCTTCGATACACAAGAAGCGTCAGCAACTAAGCGACTGTGGCTTATGTTGAATCTTCCTTTCAATCACAAGATATTAGATAACTGGTCAACCACCAAGTTCAGGAATATATCGAAGCCCACAACCTTTTCTATGACCGACAATTCAGGTTCAGACTTCAGGGACCCCTCAGATGTTCATTGCATACATGTGACCCCTAGACCTGATCACTGAATGCCATCCGGGCCATTTCCATATTTACTCTGGTGACATTAAAATTCACCTGCAGCTGGAAATAAAATTGGAAAACCCTGTCAACATGACATCCTACCTATGACAAAGCATCTCCATAGCGTCTCCATTTCGCAGGAGGACCAAATTCCCCACTCCCTTTCACATGCCCCTGCTCCCGGGGTTATACACTAACAGGGACCCCAACAACATTTTCTGTTCTGTTCCCCTGTTTACCCCATTGGCGTAGCGGGGGTGCCCCCTGGTGCGGGAGAAACCCCACTGCCACATGTCCTGCGAGGGAGCTTTCTGGGACTTCAAAAAGAAATTGCTTCTTTTTGAAGTCACGCTGCCTTCATAAAGAAATGATTTCCATTACAAGGAGCTATTTCTTTTTGAACTCATAGTGTTCCTTTCCACCCCATGCCATGGAGGACGCAGATCCTCTGCAAATGATGGTAACAAGTGTTCCTGGCTACTGCGGGGAGCTGAAGGCCTCATTGCCTGCATCAACGGATTCAAAAAGGCTACACAAATGTATGTTGTTTAAGTGTGTTAGTGTGCATGCATGTGTGTATATGTATATAATGAAATGTGTGTGAATGCATGGTGTATGGGTGGCTGCCTGGGCGGAGGAGGGTGGGGGGGTGGGTGTGTGTGTGTGTGTGTGTGTGTGTGTATGTGTGTGGTGAATGGTGTGTGTGCTTATGTGTACTGTCTAGATTACTGATTGGTAATCTTCATTACTCATAGCCCAACACTTCCTCGTCCCCGTACTTGTATATGAGGCATGTGTAATGCCTGACCTAGTTATCTGCAATCCTCATTACTCCGAGTCCAGCTCTTCATCGTCCCAGTGCTTACCTATGAGGCAAGATGCCTCATAGGTTAGCACTAGGACGAGGAAGAGAGACTTGGAGGTAATTCTAGGCATGGTAGTCTAGGTCAGCCCAGAGTGTGGTATGACCCGTGATTTGTTGCTGTGCTGCGGGTTGGGGGGGTCCCTCAGCATGGTTTCCAGGGTGGCCTCAGAGGTCCCTCAGCATTGCTTCCAGGGTGGCCCCAAATGTTGTGTTACGCTACTGACTCAACCCACCACTTCAAGTCAATTCTGTGGTCAAAAGATCTAACAACCAACTAAACATGCTCAGAAAGAGTCTTCCTGCACGTCAATTACATTTTCAAGTCACTCTCGGGTGGGTGCTAATCTTCCCATGGCTTGAGCATCTATGCTGGAGCACATCCTGAAGCTTCAGAAATACCTAATCCATTATTCATTAACCTTAAGAAAGGAGACTGCGCAACACATGTCCTGACAATCCTCCATTGGTTCCCAGTAGAGACGAGGATCAACTTCCACTTCCTATGCATTGATTCGGACTAAGGTCCCACTACTGAGCAAATACAGCGACCCACTTGCATCCGAGCTGCGGCCCATACATCGACCAATCCCTGCCTGATCCACTGACAGAAGGTGAGATAGGAGAGGCATTGCGTCAAAGATCTTTGGAGCAAGAGCACCCACTCAGACCCCGAGCTAACCACCGTAGAAGAGACGTAGACACCGCCTTACATTCGGACCCTTGACAGCCGCCTCCATGCCAACGACGGGACCAAGCACTCTAGGCAACCCGTGGTATAGCTGTAGACCAAGACCAACAAATCAGGGGCAATCGCCTCTCGTGCCACAGGTGCCCGAATCACAGTGCAACATTTCGGCACTCACATCATCTTCACCGACCAAGATCTGCTAATGAGAACATGTACTAAACAAGATGTTCCCAGTCCAAGAGAGCGGTGCAGGTTTGTACAATGTCTCATACAGGCTGTCCCTTTGTGTTCCCTAGAAAAGAAACATTGTTCAGAGTCCCCTCGAATGTCGCATTCCTCCCATGCGGCAACGCTCGAGGGGAGGAAGAACACGGAATCCTCTTGGAATCCAGGCACTGACTCCATAACGCCATCCACCGCAAACAAAGAGCTTTTTGTGGCTAGGTTTTTGGTAATCAGAGGCCTCGGGGTTGGCCAATCAGGGGCTGACAAAGACATGAGCCTCCTCGGCTCCTGTGATGCTGGCCATGTGCTCATGATTTCGAAATCAAGGTGCCTTGCATCCTGTGACTTTTGCTCTTGACTGTGCCGTGGGAACAACACTGCTAATGTAGAGGGTGGGTGGAGAGAGGAAATGGCATTTCGACATGCTGGCTTTTGTTAACCAAACCCTGCTTCCTCTTGCTAATTATTATCACAAGATTGTGTGTGATGTGATGAGCCGGCCTGGGAGTTAGGAGCTGTGCTCGCATCCATTTTTGCAGAAAAGCAACACTTTCAGGGCCTTTTTGACAGATCTTTATTCATGCAAGTGAATGGATGTGTAACCCATGAAAAAAGATTATGACCATGCGCTGGATTCTCAAAAAATAAGTGCAAAAAAGAGTGCAGAACTTGCGCCTTTTTTAGTTGTGCTTTTGAGAAATGTGCAAGGGACAAACACCCTGATTCACAAAGCGGTGCAAAGTGTATTTCTGCAGTGCAAAGTGTCTGTATCCGTGTTATGTTAGCGGGAGGCGGATAGCTCAGGGTCCATGCCTCATCTCGGAAAGAAGACAATCCAGCACATTATTCGTTCTGTACCCGATCCCGCGCAAAGGTTTGCACTGCAAAAATAGCCACTCTGTGAATCAGGGTGTTTGGCAGTGCAAAGTAATTGTGCACCAGTGCAAAGTCACTTTTGCACCATGCTAAAACGTCTATGAATTAGGCCTCAGGTCACCATATTCTCCATACGCCATACGCCAGGCGGATACCTCAGGGACTACGCCTCATCTTGGATAGAATACAATGGGCCTCATGACGAGTCCGGTGGACTCGTGACATTTTACTGGCACCACTGGGACATTACAAGTCCCGTCGAACCGGCAAGCTAGGTGCCGGCACAAAGTAGTGCCGGGACAAACCCTGATTCATGGAACTGTGCAAAGTCATTTTGTACTGCCTGCAAAAATACACTTTGCACGGTTCCATGAATCAGGGTTTGAGTCGGCAGTGCAAAGTCACTTTTCAGCAGTGCAAAGTCTCTTTGAGCCGTGCAAACAATTCCATGAATCGGGCCTGAGAGTACATTTAAACAGGAGAAAAGAAGCAAAAAAAGACTTCTCTCAACACTGTTTGGAAATCGCCCAATGGCCGAGCCCCCATGGTTATAATGCCTTTATTAGTATGTTTAGAAATCTCTTTAGTTGGACATATTTTAATTTGAAACACCAAAAATTAAAAAATATAAGCTTAAAAAGATGTTTGCAAATAATATTCGTTATGTGTTTTGTAATACTTATTGTTACTTTAAAAATATAAGATAGAAAACATGTGTGTTGTTTTTGTGTGTGTGTGTTTTGTGTGCATTTCCCTCTGACACACCTCCCCCGTCTTCCCTGTGGTAAGTGGTGCATTTCGCTCTGACCCACCCTTCTTCCCTTTGGTAAGTGGTGCATTTCCCTCTGACCCACTCTTACCCACCTCCCCTGTCTTCCCTGTGGTAAGTGGTGCATTTCCCTCTGACCCACCCTCCCTCCCTGTGGTAAGTGGTGCATTTCCCTCTGACCCAACTTTCTTCCCTGTGGTAAGTGGTGCATTTCCCTCTGACCCACCTCCCCTGTCTTCCCTGTGGTAAGTGGTGCATTTCCCTCTGACCCACCCTTCTTCTCTGTGGTAAGTGGTGCATTTCCCTCTGACCCACCTTTCTTCCCTGTGGTAAGTGGTGCATTTCCCTCTGACCCACCTCCCCTGTCTTCCCTGTGGTAAGTGGTGCATTTCCCTCTGAACCACCCTCCTCCCCTGTGGTAAGTAGTGCATTTCCCTCTGACCCACCTCCCCCTTCTTCCCTGTGGTAAGTGGTGCATTTCGCTCTGACCCACCTCGCCGGTCTTCCCTATGGTAAGTAGTGCATTTCCCTCTGACCCACCTCCCCGTCTTCCCTGTGGTAAATGGTGCATTTCCCTCTGACCCACCCTTCTTCCCTGTGGTAAGTGATGCATTTCCCTCTGACCCACCCTTCTTCCCCGTGGTAAGTGGTGCATTTCCCTCTGACACACCCTCCTTCCCTGTGGTAAGTGGTGCATTTCCCTCTGACCCACCTCCCCCGTGTTCCCTGTGGTAAGTGGTGCATTTCCCTCTGTCCCACCCTTCTTCCCTGTGGTAAGTGGTGCATTTCCCTCTGACCCACCCTTCTTCCCTGTGGTAAGTGGTGCATTTCCCTCTGACCCACCTTTCTTCCCTGTGGTAGTGGTGCATTTCCCTCTGACCCACCTCCTCCTTCTTCCCTGTGGTAAGTGGTACATTTCCCTCTGACCCACCTCCCCTTTTTCCCTGTGGTAAGTGGTGAATTTCCCTCTGACCCACCTCGCCCGTCTTCCCTATGGTAAGTAGTGAATTTCCCTCTGACCCACCTCCCCCTTCTTCCCTGTGGTAAGTGGTGCATTTCCCTCTGACCCACCCTCCTTCCCTGTGGTAAGTGGTGCATTTCCCTCTGACCCACCTCCCCCGTCTTCCATGTGGTAAGTGGTGCATTTCCCTCTGACACACCCTTCTTCCCTGTGGTAAGTGGTGCATTTCCCTCTGACACACCCTTCTTCCCTGTGGTAAGTGGTGCATTTCCCTCTGACCCACCTTTCTTCCCTGTGGTAGTGGTACATTTCCCTCTGACCCACCACCCCTGTCTTCCCTGTGGTAAGTGGTGCATTTCCCTCTGACCCACCCTCCTTCCCTGTGGTAAGTGGTGCATTTCCCTCTGACCTACCTCCCCCTTCTTCACTGTGGTAAGTGGTGCATTTCCCTCTGACCCACCTCCCCTTCTTCCCTGTGGTAAGTGGTGCATTTCCCTCTGACCCACCTCGCCCGTCTTCCCTATGGTAGGTAGTGCATTTCCCTCTGACCCACCTCGCCCATCTTCCCTGTGGTAAGTGGTGCATTTCCCTCTGACCCACCTCGCCCGTCTTCCCTGTGGTAAGTATTGAATTTCCCTCTGACCCACCTCCCCTGTCTTCCCTGTGGAAAGTGGTGCATTTCCCGCTGACCCACCTTCCTTCCCTGTGGTAAGTGGTGCATTTCCCTCTGACCCACCTCCCCTTTCTTTCCTGTGGTAAGTGGGGCATTTCCCTCTCACCCACCTCCCCTTCTTCCCTGTGGTAAGTGGGGCATTTCCCTCTGACCCACCTCCCCGTCTTCCCTGTGGTAAGTAGTGCATTTCCCTCTGATGCTCCTTGCCCGTCTTCCCTGTGGTAAGTGGTGCATTTCCCTCTGACCCACTTTCTTCCCTGTGGTAAGTGGTGCATTTCCATCTGACCCACCTCCCCCGTCTTCCCTGTGGTAAGTGGTACATTTCCCTCTGACCCACCTCGCCCGTCTTCCCTGTGGTAAGTAGTGCATTTCCCTCTGACGCTCCTTGCCCGTCTTCCCTGTGGTAAGTGTTGCATTTCCCTCTGACCCACCTTTCTTCCCTGTGGTAAGTGGTGCATTTCCCTCTGACCCACCTCCCCCGTCTTCCCTGTGGTAAGTGGTGCATTTCCCTCTGACCCACCTTTCTTCCCTGTGGTAAGTGGTTCATTTCCCTCTGACCCACCTTGCCCGTCTTCCCTGTGGTAAGTGGTGCATTTCCCTCTGACCCACCTTTCTTCCCTGTGGTAAGTGGTGCATTTCCCTCTGACCCACCTCGCCCGTCTTCCCTGTGGGAAGTGGTGCATTTCCCTCTGACCCACCTCCCCAGTCTTCCCTGTGGTAAGTGGTGCATTTCCCTCTGACCCACCTTTCTTCCCTGTGGTAAGTGGCGCATTTCCCTCTGACCCACCTCGCCCGTCTTCCCTGTGGTAAGTGGTGCATTTCCCTCTGACCAACCTCGCCAGTCTTCCCTGTGGTAAGTGGTGCATTTCCTTCTGACCCACCTCCCCCGTCTTCCCTGTGGTAAGTGGTGCATTTCCCTCTGACCCACCTTTCTTCCCTGTGGTAAGTGGTGCATTTCCCTCTGACCCACCTCGCCCGTCTTCCCTGTGGTAAGTGGTGCATTTCCCTCTGACCAACCTCGCCAGTCTTCCCTGTGGTAAGTGGTGCATTTCCCTCTGACCCACCTCCCCCGTCTTCCCTGTGGTAAGTGGTGCATTTCCCTCTGACCCACCTTTCTTCCCTGTGGTAAGTGGTGCATTTCCCTCTGACCCACCTTTCTTCCCTGTGGTAAGTGGTGCATTTCCCTCTGACCCACCTCGTCCGTCTTCCCTGTGTTAGGTGGTGCATTTCCCTCTGACCCACCTCCCCCGTCTTCCCTGTGGTAAGTGGTGCATTTCCCTCTGGCCCACCTCCCCCGTCTTCCCTGTGGTAAGTGGTGCATTTCCCTCTGACCCACCTTTCTTCCCTGTGGTAAGTAGTGCATTTCCCTCTGACCCACCTTTCTTCCCTGTGGTAAGTGGTGCATTTCCCACTGACCCACCTCGCCCGTCTTCCCTGTGGTAAGTGGTGCATTTCCCTCTGACCCACCTCGCCAGTCTTCCCTGTGGTAAGTGGTGCATTTCCCTCTGACCCACCTCGCCCGTCTTCCCTGTGGTAAGTGGTGCATTTCCCTCTGACTCACCTTTCTTCCCTGTGGGAAGTGGTACATTTCCCTCTGACCCACCTTTCTTCCCTGTGGTAAGTGGTGCATTTCCCTCTGACCCACCTCGCCCGTCTTCCCTGTGGTAAGTGGTGCATTTCCCTCTGACCCACCTCCCCCGTCTTCTCTGTGGTAAGTGGTGCATTTCCCTCTGACCCACCTTTCTTCCCTGTGGTAAGTGGTGCATTTCCCTCTGACCCACCTCGCCCGTCTTCCCTGTGGTAAGTGGTGCATTTCCCTCTGACCCACCTTTCTTCCCTGTGGTAAGTGGTGCATTTCCCTCTGACCCACCTCGCCCGTCTTCCCTGTGGTAGGTATTACCAGCAGAGCATTTCACCCAGAACAAGATGAAGGTTACTCTGGCAAAATTGTGTCTTGCCGGAACACTCTTCCGTGGAGGTTCGAGACCCAAGCCCCATATGTTGTGTGAGGGGGGGTTTACCACGCCCCAAGATATGTGTTGCCCTGTCCATATACTATAAGTGACATTTGCCTTGTTTTTGCCCAAAGTCTTTCATAATATTTGGGGCTCACTGTGTGTTTTTTTACCGGATAACTCGATAGATGTGCACTTGTATTTGGGCTTCTCCGCTCTCAAGCAAAAGCCCATTGCAAAAATCGCCATGGGCCGGCCTGCAGCTCCAGTAAACTGGCAAATCAGTGCCCACCCACTGCCAAGGCAGTATAAGTGAGTAACACAAGAAGGTATCCTTTTAAATGCTAGTTTAGATCCATGATGTCTGCTAGCTTGTCATGCAAAGTTTTGCGGATGGACATGTGTTCTTCACATCGGGTATAATAGCAAGTTGGAGGTTTGCGGCAAGCAATCTCGATACCCAAGTGGCCTTATTTTGCAACTTATTCCAGTGTGTGTCTTACAGTGCTGAAAGCACAGTGGTGTAAAGCAAGAGATTTGGCATGCCTGCAATCCTTCGAGTTTTCCATTCACCATGTGAAAAATAAAGCCACAGCAATATTCCTTATACATGTTTCTATTAAGATGTTTATATACTGTCAGGTTGCTTTAGTACACAATATCTATTTTTCAAGTAAACTCTCCAAAGCAGCTTTATTATTAGCCTTGAAATCCAAAACATAGATATATGTACCAAGTAGATTGTGGGTCGTGTATTCAAGCCTCTTAATTACAGAGTGGGTTAAAAATCCCAGGTTCAATTTTTAACCAATGTGAATGATCCTGGGTAAATAATGTAATCTCACATTGACTTAATTGTAAACATGTTAGTCCTTAAAAGGGATTAAGTTCACACTATTTGATAAAAAGTCTTACACTATTTGAAAAAAAGTCTTTCTTAGAGTGCGGCAGATTTAACGATCATAAGGGCAACATGTTTTCCCCTCATGCTCCTGTGTTAGTGGCCCTCAAGGCCATCACCTAGAGTTCAGTTATTGCTGCACTGGCCCTCCATCAGTCCCATATCACTTTATTTGACAGGCAGATATATAGTTCCAACATCCAGGTAGTGCACTTGAGATCCTAATACAGCGGACTGACTGCAGCAGAGCCAACATTAAGTTCCTCCCCTATTGCTGTCAGAGCCTGAAGTTGCGTGGGCCAGGCAGGCATTGGCCTGTCTGAATCTTACACTCCTGGAGCACCCAGATAGTCATCCGAGCAGTGCTGCCTCCCAGCCCTGCCCGCAACACTCTGGCTACTCCCCCACCAGGATCCCAGAGTAAATGCTGCCCATGTATAATACCATAACACTCTCTCTGGTCACTAATGTTCTTTCAGTCGTTATAATAGGGATGCGATGCACTGTACTGCCCAACCCTAACCCCACGGACCTTTCCCCCTCCTTTCCCCTGGGCATATGTTGATTTTATTATTTGAAGAGGTTCACCCCGTATCCATTACCCTCCCAGTACCACAGGCCCCATTTGTTGCAAGCTGTTTCTGTCTTCAAAATGTTTTCTAACGTTTTCTTTCAATTTCACTCTGTATTGTTAATCCTGTGTCATTTCAAACTTTCTTGACTTAAGCTTAAGTGTTTCAAAATTTATATTTTTCAATTTGAGCACCGGCATCCGATATCATAGATTTTTTAACTGCATATATAACAGATGTTGGAAGTAAATGGGCTTGCTAAAAAAAATAAAAAAAAAAGAGAGAGAGCACTTCACAACCTCTCAGATTGCTCAGTGAGTAAAGCACTTGCTGGGGACATGCGGGCTCAGTCTGCTGGTCAGAGGTTTGTCTCCTGGCAAAGCTGCCTCGGCCTTCCAGCAGTCTGAGGTTGTAAAATTGTGCAATAGTAACGCATGTTTTGTGCTACTAAACTGTGATAGCAAGCGCCCCAAATGTTTCCGTGGGTCCCCTTTAGTTTTGCTCCCCAATACCCCAGAATAAATCAGTAAATAAGACTGTCGTGTCCCCTGAATGATGTCTTCTATAAAGTGACTGGCCCCCCTCTGAGCCTTATAGTGCTGCCTTGCCAGGAATTAGGTCATAGCACTGGAAACGCCCGTTGCCTGCTCCTTGCCCTGTGCCTGCCTTTGTCCATCAGTCAGGACTCTGGTAGGGTCTCGGCCTATCTCACCCATGCTTCAGGTCTCCTGCCAAGCCTTTACGCGCAATCTCTCGCCTGGACTTGCGGGAATGGGGACGGGTGAGCTCATGCTTCGGGGTGTTTGAGGGCTCGCAGGCAGCACTGAGCCCTGTTCCATTCCTTCGCAGTGATCAAAGCCCGGAACATAGGTATCACGTGTCTGGTTACTTCAGCGGTGAGGTCAGACTTCCTGGTGTCTGCTGTCAGCATGTTGTATTCACATTAAAAGGCATTCACTGGTCAACACGTATTTTAAAGACTAGGCTTTGCGTGTGTCATAGATTGAGTCAAGGTCAGCTAGCTTTCAATATCATTACTTTTTATATAGCGCCTGCCATCATGGCCTTGAGGCTTCGTGGCGCTTTAATAGTAACAACAGAGGCAGCTGGAGGGGCGTCAATATATGTCTCAGAAATGCCACAGCGACCGAGCGTAGCAAGGGAGCCCCATCAATAAAGGAGGGTGGAGGTGGGAGGGCAACCCCCCCAATCCCCCCCCAAGCCCCCGAGAATTGTTTTTGAATAATGGGTTAAAATGGTGCATTTTAGAGCACACTCTTTAGAAAAGGTGGGTAAAAAGCCAAACAGTTTGCATTGGTTTTGTGGGGTAACTCATGAAAAACTCCAATAGATGCAAGTCACCATCAGTGCACAGGAGCATTTACCAAAGCATTTTCATAAGGCCTTTTCACACAATATGTGGCAGTATAACACATATTTACACTGGCTGTGTCATACATTTCCATGCTGACTGCCACATTATACCCTTGTATTCCCATATAAGAACATACTCATGTTTGCTTTGCGTTTACTGCCCGTAATGATACTATAAGAAAACATGTCCATATTTGTTCTGCCAAAATATGGCAGCCTCCCCATGTAAGAACATACTCCAGTTGGCTTTACCATTAAAAATGCATGCCAAAGTATGAATACATGTCCAAACTGGCTGTACTAAAATGCCAGTCGAGCTATATAATAACACGTATCATGCTTGCTTTATCAAAGATGCCCAACACAAAATGTCATACTGCATTGAGAAATGGATACACCGGTTACATAAAAGTGACGGTCTTGCTTCATAATAACACCTATCATGCTTGCTTTACCAACGATGCCCAATACAAAATGCCATACCACAATAAGAAATGACTGAACTGGTTGCATTGAAATGCAAGTCTAGCTACATAATACAAGTTATGCTTGCTTTATCAAAGATGCCCAATACAAAATATCATGCCTCAATAAGAAATGACTACACTGACTGCATAAAAAATGCAACTTTTGCTTCGTAATAACACTTTTCATGCTCGCTTTACCCAGGATACCCAATTCAAAATGTCATGCCTCAGAAAGAATAATACCACTAATCATGCTTGCATTATCTAAGCTGCCCAATATAAAATGTCATACCACAATAAGAAATGGCTAGACTGGCTGCATTAAAAAGCAAGTGTAGCTACATGATAACACTTATCATGCCTGCTTTTATCAACCATCCCCAGTAAAAAAAAAACGCCACGCCTGCTCCATGGTGCACCAGCGGCTTGCACTCAGACATAATCACATTAATGATGAATGTGATGTGTGATTGCGAGGTGTGGGGGCCGCAGGGGACAGACACATTTCAGGAGCTGGGGACCCAGGATACAGCTATGGCACTTGTTTTTATCGGGCATAGATGCCAAGGAAAAACTGACATGACCACCTGCTGAGGCCCTGAGAGGTGTGCGTCCGAGGTGCTGGGGTTCCAGTCATGGTATTTTTTACTGGGCTTCTATCAGATGTCCCTCCTTCCATGCACTTTTCCCCTCCCCCTCTCCCATGCACTTGCACGTTCTCAATGTCACTGGGCCTACTAAGATCGCTGTTTTGTTCTCCCCTGTTCCCCTCCCTTGCCTTATCGCGCTCTGAAACACTTGTGTACGAGCGCGATAGAAATAAAATATCAATCAATCAATCAATCAATCAATCAATAAATGGCATTCCTTCCCTTATTGCCCTCCAGCGCCTCACATGCACAGATAATCAATAGTGTGTACATGCAAGGAGCTGGGGTGCTTAGGGGTCAGGCTTGACATTGCATGTGAGGTGCTAGGAATCCCAGTAGACTGGGCTGGCATTCTTTACTGGGAATACCCAATAGAAAAATGCCATGCCTACCCCTAGGGCCTCAGTGCATCACACAATGAATGTTATTGTGTATATGTGAGGTGCTTGCGGGTACTGGGGTCCGCATTGTTTTTTTTTTTTTTTACTGGACATCTATCATAGATGCCAGTAAATAAAATGGCACGCCTGTCCCCTGGTCCCAAGCTCCTCACACACGCACACAATCAATGTGGTTATGTTGGTGCCAGGCACTGGGGGCCCAGGGGCAGGGATGGTATTTTTAATACCATGACTGTACCCTGGCCCTCACAGCGCCAAAAACACACACACACACAACGTGATTATGTGTTTATGCGAGGTGCTGGGGTTGCCAGTGGGCAGGCATGGTATTTTTGACTACACATCTGAGAAATTATATGATATATGATATTTTATTTGTAACACGCTCGTACACAGGTGTTTCAGGGCGCGACAAGGCGAGGGAGGGGAAACAGGGGAGAACACAACGATCTTACTAGGCCCAGTGACATTGAGAACGTGCAAGGGTGGTCAGTCATAATCTCGAATTTACAAATGTCGAAATAAAAATGGGCTCTAGTATATATAAATAAAATAGGTAAAAACAAAAAAAAATAAAAAAGGGTGTTTGGGGGGAACCCCCCATTTTGAAAAAAAAGTCATAAAAGAAAATTCGACATTTTTTTTCGGCCTTTTTTTTTTACATTTTTTTTTCGAGATTTGTAAATTCGAGATTATGACTATAAGCCCGTGCAAGTGCATGGGAAAGGGAAAAGTGCATGGAAGGGGGGGAGTAGAAAGTGCAGAGCAGAGGATAACAGATACATAAATAAATCATAATAAATAAAACTAATTAGATAATAGAGGCAATAAACAGTGGTAGTGCAGCCAGCAAGTCGCAAGTGCTGTGTCTATGGCAGCAGACTGGGTAAGTCTGAATAAGTGCAGAAAAAGAAGAAAATGGGATGGGGGGGTGTATGGATAGAGATACAGTCACCAGTGCAAGGGGTGGCCAAGAGGCAGTGCAGGAAGGTGGCAGGGTGAGAAGGTACCTGGGCCTAGGGGACAGTGGGTGGCCAGGTGCACAGTGCCAAGAAAGAGCACAGTAGCTATGATCGATGTCCAGTAAATAAAATGCCATCCCTGTCTACTGGGCCCCACAGCACCACACACACACACACACACACACAATCAAAATGATTATGTGTGTATGCAAAACACTGTGGGGTCAGAGGGGCAGGTATGGTATTTTTTACTGGACATCTGTCATAGATGTCCAGTAGAAAAATACCATCCCTGTCCCCTGGACCTCACAGCACCTCAGACAGAGAGCTGATTTTGGCCGGTGGGGAGGGGGGTTGTGCAACAAAGGTGTTTTTAAAATGCCTTTGTTGTACAAACCTCCTGACGCCACTTGCCAAAATCAGCTCGGACCAGCACAAACAAACACACACACACAAACAAACACACACTTACACAACATACACACAGCAAGCACTCACTGTCTCATTCACACAAGGACCGATCATTCACTCACTCATAATACAAGCATACATGCATCCATTCACATATTTACACAATAAATAAATGAACATACAAACACACAGATTTACACAACATACCCACAGAAACCACTCTCTATCATTCACACGGGCACCCATCATGCACTCACTCAGAACACAAACATACATGCATCCATACAAATATTAAAATAATAAATAAATGAACATGCAAACACACACATTTACACAACATACACACAGCAAGCACTCTCTGTCTCGTTCACATGAACAGCCATCACGCACTCACTCATAACACAGGCATACACGCATCCATAAACATATTAAAATAAATAAATGAACATACAAATGCACACATTTAGACAATATACACACAGCAAGCACTGCTGTCTCATTCACATGAGCACCCATAATGCACTCACTCATAACACAAGCATACATGCATGTGTGCATGTTGTCTAAATATGTGTTTGTATGTTCATGTATGTATTATTTAAATATGTGCGTGTAACATATTTAAATAATACATAAATTAACATACAAACACACATTTACACAACATACACACAGCAAGCATGTGTTACATTCACACAAGCATCCATCATGTACTCACTCATAACACAAGCATACACACATCCACATATTTAAATGATAAATATTTGAACATACAAACACACACATTTACACATGTACACAGCAATCACGCTTTCATTCCCACCAGCATCTCATCATACATTATTTCACCTAGCAACACAAGCATGCACGCATCCATACACATAAATGACTTTTTTTTTTTAAAACGAACATAAACAAACATACTTTCTGTTGCGGATCTTTACTCTCCAGCACTCAGGGCCCTGCTAGCATGAACAGGAATCAGGAGGCTACCGAGTTTCTGCACATGCGTGCAGGGGCCTGAGCGTGGATGGCAAGATGCCCCACTCCGACCATCTCTTTCTGTATGTGCAAGGAAGCACAGGAGTGCCCCCTTGCACATACAGACATGCAGTTCTCCAGCCAACAGTTCCAATGAGCTTGCATGGCTAGGGAACTGTAACAGTTAAGAGCGCTCCCTCAGCTGAAAAAACTGCCGAGGGAGTGCTTGTATTTCACTGGACTGGCTCCTCCATAATGGGTGAGAGGGGTCCAAGACCTGGTGGGTTGACGCCCTCTCGCCCATTATGGGCGAGCCGCCCCTGATTAACAAGCAAAAGAAAATGGGGAAGTTCAGTTTAAGAATGCTTGACATTGAAGCACCCAGGAGATATGCATCAGCCAGTCAGGATGCTAGAAACGCAGGCTTTATTTACCAGTATAAGCACAGGTTGCATCTTGATTGTCAGTGCCTCCACCTGCGGAGCTCCAGTTTCTGGTCGGCTCCTTGTTGTAACTACACCCAGACAGCATAGATGCCCGGGTGGTCGGTTGTGCAGGAGCTCGTGCTCACAGCACGTCACCCAGGGGCGCGTGCTGTGTCACGTGGAAAGTTCCTCTAAAAAGGCTGAGCGGGTTGCCGCTCGGCAGTTGATTGCACACTAACTGATATGACATCCCATCATTGTGTGGTGTGCCTGACTGAGCGCATGACTCCAGCTATACCGGCACCCGTAACAACTGGCGACGAGGTGGTAGTACCATATGCGCTGCTGCCGGCATCCCCGGTGTGCGCATCGTTAACTTCTCTCTTGGGGGGAGTCTGGTCGATGTATGGCACTGCCCACGCCACTGCAGCTGCCCCATGCCCCTGCCATGGGGCAAAGGAAGTCTGTGCAGCCAGTGCCGCAGGTTTAGAAGGTCCCGCTTGGGGGAATCTAATATTGTCCCGGACCGCTGCCGCACTGCTCGTATCAGGAGAGGAAAAGGAGCGCATCCTCCGCTGCCGCCTAACCTAGTAAGCGGCTCCTGCCTGAAGGAGAACAAGAGTGACGTGGCTTCCGCCGCTGCCCAATTACATACTTAGCTCCTGCATGGGGGAGAATAAAAGTGGCATGGCCTCCGTCGCAACCAAATTACCCACTTAGCTTCTGCCTGGGGGGGAATAAGAATGGTGGTGCCTCCTTAAGTATAATTAGCTGCCGGCTGAGGCAGAAAGAGCCCTGTGCAGTGTCCCTGCTGCTTCTTCTATTTTACATCAGTACACTCCTGACTGGGGAACCCTGGGCAGTTGAGAGTTTGCAGTGGCAGCCTGACTCATATTCCTGGCTGAGAAAACCCCAAACAGTGCCTGGAAAGTAAGAGGATAACTTTCCCACCCACTCCCCAAAAGTAACTCCTGCCTGGGAGAGAGAGCAGGTGGTATGGCCCCTGCCGCTGCCGCACCATTGCCCATTACCCCCTACCTCCTGCGTGAGAGAACACGGGGCGCTGACTCCGCGACATCATATCCCAGCAAACCCCTGATCGTGGCTCTCGCCTGCAATCAGGCCAGAAACTACCCTAGGGTAACCCCAGCCATCCGAAGATGGATCAAGACCACAGGTTCAGTGGGAACCGGGGCATGGGCGATGTCCAAAGAGCCATGTTCACCACACCAGGGCCAAACACCAGCCAAACAAGACGCCTTTATCTGTTAGGGGCGTCACAGTTTCATAGCAACCCGGTCCTTGAGTTTGCGAGGGTACTAAGGCGTTGCTGGGTCTATCCTGGACCCACTAGCTTCAGAGGCTTGAACTGTCTTTCGAGGTGGCGGAGGTAATGGATGACCAGTAGATACATACTTTTCTGTTGTTTTACGCAGGGAGTGGTGTCCACAAACTGTATAAAACCCTGTCCCCAGGGGATAGGTCCTATCAAGATGCTCGGAAAGGCCTCATGGAGATTTTCACACTTATGTGAATTTTGACTACGAAAGATGTCAACTTCAGCAGGTGGCACAGGGGCTGGACGAGAGCATCGACGGGTTTGTCACCTGGCTGCGTAAGCTGTCTGAAACATGTGCTTTCCCCGATGAGGAGGGCGAGCGCCGGAGCCAGTGATATAGCAGTGTCGATCAAACAAATCGCGCACACATATTTTAAAAGAGCCCCGATTACACAGGTGAAGGTAAAGATCTTGGAACTGGGACGGGCTCATGAGCTTGCATAGGCGAGGTCGGCACACATGGAGGCGGCCATGAAGGGGCTGCAAGCGGTGCAGGTAGAAGAGGTGCCGGCGATACGCACACAGAGCAGGAAACGATCCGATGGGAAGACAGACGAAGGCAGTGCATCACAAAGGTTGGCGAAGAAGGAAGGGCCTAGCCGTCAGTGTGACCAGTGCAGAGGGACGTTGCCGCACCCAGGAGGATGTCCAGCCTCTGAAAGGCATCGCTGGAGGTGCCACCACATGGGACACTTCACCATGAGATGCAGGACCGCGTGCAGAGGAGGCACGGTCATAAGGGCAGCAGGGGAAAATGAAAAACAGCACTGCTGTGAAGATAGCCGTGGTCACAGAAGAGGTGGTGAGAGAGCAATGTGATGAAGGGGATGAGGATCAGCAGGGTATCAGAGATGTGGTTCCTTGGGACTTTGAATGATGTATGGTTTGAATGCTGCACTATGAATGGTTTTGATGATGGACTAATTTTAGCCATGTGTTATGTTTACCCATGTTGTCGTGTTATGTGATATAATGATGTTCTCTAAAGTAATGTGCCATTAATTGACTATTTTGTACATTTCTTGTATCATGGTAAATAAAATTTGATACATTTTTGTAAGTAACTCAGCTTTGCTCTCTGGACATTTTTTCCGGACTTGTGTTTTACAATAATACGCTGGTCCAGGGTACAGAGTCTCCCTGCTTCTTTCTGCTTTTGTAGTTCCTTGGAACTATGACACAGAAGAGGTCTTCTTCCGTGGAGAGGAATGTGACGAAGGGGATGAGGATCAGCTGGGTTTCATAGATGTGGTTTCTTGGGACTATGACACAGACGATGTCTTCTTCCGTGGAGAGGAATGTGACAAAGGGGATGAGGATCAGCTGGGTTTCATAGATGTGGTTTCTTGGGACTATGACACAGACGATGTCTTCTTCCGTGGAGAGGAATGTGACGAAGGGGATGAGGATCAGCTGGGTTTCATAGATGTGGTTTCTTGGGACTATGACACAGACAATGTCTTCTTCCGGGGAGAGAGGGTGCAAGAACAGCCCGAGGCAGGCCGTCAAGAGGCCGGAAGAGCCACCAGCAAAAGAAGGGCAAGAGGCTCACGAGGAAAGCAAAGGGGTCGAGCGAGAGAAGAGGGCTAACCTCCCGTGGACTAGAATGTTAACATGCCTGTTGGGCGCAGTTATAGTGTTGTTGTTATTGTTACCCTTGGCATTGGGAGTTGTAACTGCACACGGACACTGTAGGTGGCCGGGTGGTCACGTGTGCAGGTGCTCGTGCGCACAGCACATCACCCAGGTGTGCATGCCTTGTAACGTGGAACGTTCCAATAAAAGGGCGGAGCGGGTTGCCACTTGGCATTTGATTACGCACTAACCGGTGTGGCGTTCTATTATTGTGTGGTGTGTTCGACTGGGAGCATAACCCCGGGCTCCAGCACTGGTGCAAAAGGACTTTGCAGCACAAAAATACACTTTGCACCATTCTGTGAATCAGGGTGTTTGTGGACAGTGCAAAGTCACTTTGTACCAGTGCAAAGTCACTTTGCATTGCGCTAAAAGATCCATGAATCAGGCCCTATATCTGCAAAACCATACGTATCAAAATTCAAAAATAAATCCACTTGAATGATTGACTCACACCTGTCATGGGCCTAATTAAGAGCTGTTGATTTAATTATACAGCTGTGCCAGCCTGGGAGGACTCGGTCTGGCCCAGGCCAAGTAACTGGTTTGATATCGACTTGAGTTTCAATTCAGTGTCCGGCGAAGCGCAGTCTGAACCACTCCTGCAGTACTGCTGCCTCAGTGTGTTCCCTGAGCAGTAACATAGCCCCCAGGATTGCTCCTAACCACACAGGTCTGAGGTACTCCTTCTGACTTGCTTCTGGTGAGTACTTCCTAAACCCAGAGTGCTCCTACCCTGTCGATGTGTAAGTATTTTCCCATTGGAAAACGCTTTGTGAATCAGGAACAAAGTCTTGATGATTCTGCACAGTTACATTTCACATTGGTCAACTCGCAGTGCGTCCTTTTGCCGCTGCTACTGCTGTGACCACCTGGTCTCTGCGAGACGATAACCCCTCCATGAAGGTCTTGATGTGCGGACCTTCCTGGGGTGACTTGAAGAGAGGGGTGCAATACAACCCCGGAGGCCGAAGCGTCCTCCAGGAATCGACTCCCATGAGCCTGATTGCCATCTGATGTGGATGCCAATTAGGGGACTGGCAGAGTGGGCAGACATGTTTAAAGATCTACTGCCCCGCCCGCTTCACACGAACCACCAAAAGTGTTCTAATGTTCTCAAAAATACTTGGCAAACCGCACTTTGGGAATCACAATTAAGTTTTTCATTTATAATTGGCAATCCATCTGAAGTTGCAGGCAGTCTTCACCTTTAGCAAGGACTCCCCCTAATTAACACTGATTACTTCCTGCCCCGACCTTCCCCCACCGCAGAACAATATGTATATAAAGGAATATAAAGGACACACCTAAGGGACATTTAAAATGTAATTGATAATACATAATCGACAAAAAATGAGATTGCATCTCAGACACAGGTTGAATTAGCTGAGCAAGATGTACTAGCTCCTGGTTCCTAAGAGGTAGCTCCTGCTTAACAGGTAGATTAGCTCAGCATGATATACTAGCTCCTGGTTCCCCAGAGGTAGCTCCTGCTTAATGGTTAAATTAGCCGAGCACAATGTACTAGCTCCTGGTTCCTCAGAGGTAGCTCCTGCTTAACGGTTAGATGAGCTGAGCATGATAAACTAGCTCCTGGTTCCCCAGAGATAGCTCCTGCTTAAAGGTTAGATTAGCTGAGCACAATGTACTAGCTCCTGGTTCCCCAGAGATAGCACATGCTTAACTGTTAGATTAGCCGAGCACGATGAACTAGCTCCTGGTTCCCCAGAGGTAGCTCCTGCTTAACGGTTAGATTATCTGAGCACGATGTACTAGCTCCTGGTTCCCCAGAGGTAGCTCCTGCTTAACGGTTAGATTATCTGAGCACGATGTACTAGCTCCTGGTTCCCCAGAGATAGCACATGCTTAACTGTTAGATTAGCCGAGCACGATGAACTAGCTCCTGTTCCCCAGAGGTAGCTCCTGCTTAATGGTTAGATTATCTGAGCACGATGTACTAGCTCCTGGTTCCCCAGAGCTAGCTCCTGCTTAACGGTTAGATTAGCTGAGCACGATGTACTAGCTCCTGGTTCCCCAGAGGTAGCTCCTGCTTAACAGGTGATGCGTGATACCCAACAGCTGCTTTTTAGCTCCTGGTCAACAAACCCTCATTTCGATCCCTACTGAGGCAGTTGCATTCTGAGTTTGGGCCTCATTACGACCCAGGCGGTAAGTTACCGCCTGGGTCGTACCTTTACCACTATGGCGTAAACTACGTTTACGCCATGGTGGTTGGCGGACTTACCGCCCCATTCCGAGGTTGGCGGGGCGGTAAGTCCCCAATCCCCATTTACCCTTCCCCATTCCCATTTTTGCCCCATAGGGCATAATGGGAGTGGGGAAGGCGTTAATTACGCCACCGTAATTAACAACATGGTCCCTTAGCGCCATGGATTTTAACACCTGCTAAAAGCAGGTGTTAAATCCGCCATGGCGCTAAGGGACCTCGGAATCAGGCGGTAAGGGTCGGCGCTGTTTACGCTGCCGTAAACCCCTTACCGCCTGAGTCGTAATGAGGCTGTCTCTTATAGCCAAGCCAGACTGACTCGCTCTGCTCTGGCTCCCGCCCTCTAGTCCCATGTGGTGCATATCCCCCAACAGAGGGTCCGATTATGCACTTGTTTGCTCACGTGTGCCTGATACCCGCTGGAGAAGAAGACATTAGTTTATTGAGAACGCTATTTACACGGGGAAACTCGACCTGCAGTACTGCAAGGCTTGGTCACAGAATAATGGATGAATGTTGCATATGCTCCGTGCGTCCCCTAGTGGACAACAGGTTAAACGTTGCTTATACCTCGCCTCATGAACTTTTGTGGGCTGCTCGTCCGAGCTGTCCTTGGTAGAACGGATGCGCACTACTGCCTTTCACAGACAGATGCATTTTTTGACACAGTGAAGTAAATGATTCTGGCAAGAGCAGTAAAACGCACATCCCTTGCAGGGATGTGAAAGGGAGCAGGAGGGGTTTAAAGATAGTTGAAGTCATATGGTCTTTATAAATTCATTCACCTATCCACCAAGGCACAAGCCAGCCTTCCTCCCTTCCTTCCTTCCTTCCTTCCTTCCTCCCTTCCTCCCTCCCTCCCTCCCTCTCGCCCTTCCTCCCTCCCTCCCTCCCTTCCTTCCTTCCTTCCTTCCTTCCTTCCTTCCTTCCTTCCTTCCTTCCTTCCTTCCTTCCTTCCTTCCTTCCTTCCTTCCTTCCTTCCTTCCTTCCTCCCTCCCTCCCTCTCTCCCTTCCTTCCTTCCTTCCTTCCTTCCTTCCTTCCTTCCTTCCTTCCTTCCTTCCTTCCTTCCTTCCTTCCTTCCTCCCTCCCTCCCTCCCTCTCTCCCTTCCTTCCTTCCTTCCTTCCTTCCTTCCTTCCTTCCTTCCTTCCTTCCTTCCTTCCTTCCTTCCTTGCTTCCTTCCCTCCTTCCCTCCCTTCCTTCCTTCCTTCATTCCTTCCTTCCCTCCTTCCCTCCCTTCCTTCATTCCTTCCTTCTTTCCCTCCTTCCCTCCCTTCCTTCCTTCCTTCCTTCCTTCCTTCCTTCCTTCATTCCTTCCTTCCTTCCCTCCGTCCCTCCCTCCCTTCTATCCTCGCTTCCTTCATCCATCCGACCCTCCTTTCCTCCCTCCCTCCCTCCCTTCCTTCCTTCCTTCCTTCCTTCCTTCCTTCCTTCCTTCCTTCCTTCCTTCCTTCCTTCCATCCTTCCTTCCTTCCTTCCTTCCTTCCTTCCTTCCTTCCTTCCCTCCTTCCTTCCTTCCTTCATTCCTTCCTCCCTTCATTCCTTCCCTCCCTCCCTCCCTCCCTCCCTCCCTTCCATCCTTGCTTCCTTCGTCCATCCGACCCTCCTTCCCTTCCCCTCCTTTCCTCCTTCCTTCCTTCCTTCCTTCCTTCCTTCCTTCCTTCCTTCCTTCCTTCCTTCCTTCCTTCCTTCCTTCCTTCCTTCCTTCCTCCCCTCCCTCACTCACTCACTCCGTCCCTTCCTTCCTTCCTTCCTTCCTTCCTTCCTTCCTTCCTTCCTTCCTTCCTTCCTTCCTTCCTTCCTTCCTTCCTTCCTTCCTTCCTTCCTTCCTTCCTTCCTTCCTTCCTTCCTTCCTTCCTTCCTTCCTTCCTTCCTTCCTTCCTTCCTTCCTTCCTTCCTTCCTTCCTTCCCGGTCACTGTCTGTGATGAGTCAGGCTGCAGTGTGCAGGATAGCTTTCAATGGGGCGAGGACCCGGGTCGAGGTTGCGAGGAAGGAGATTGTGACTACTGTGCGCAGTGCCTGATTATCCATTAAGCCAAGTAGGCACCGGCCTATGGGCCTCACTCCTTTTAGGGACCCCGGGAAAGCAGAGGCCTTGATGCGCTGCTGCGCTGCACAACGGCCTTAGCCGCTGTAGCTATAATGTGCAAAGGGGGCCCCGAAATCTCGACTGCTTATGGGCTTCCATAGGGTTTTATGTGGCACTGCCTGCGAGGAGAGTGTTTCCCCCGGCCAAGCGGGAAACACTGAGGATAGCCCTGACGTCTGTGGTGGAGATAAAGGGCTAGATTCTCCAATTAGAAGGAGCCGGGACCAGGCTGGCCAGGTTTTCTTTGTAATGGAGGTTTTCCAAGAACGGTCACTGTTTGTAGCTGGTGAAGCCGAGGGGCTCACAGCTGGAATTCTGGTGAGGAGAGATGGCGACCAGAGTGGGCTTGATAGAGGCCCCAGGGAGGATCAGAGGTCAGAGTGTCCGGGAGCGGTGCTCCTACACTTTTTATTTTTAAGTTTCACCATTCCTGTTGTGGGGCACTGTGAGGTCCCACGATGTCCCATGAGCCCCCTCCCTCCACAGACTCACACCAGAGACGTCTGCTTGGTTCGGGCTCCCCGGTCGCTCTGCTGGCCGGGACACGCCCCCTTTATTTAAAGGCACACTGCGGAGTGTAACATCACTCTGCCACGTGCTGAAGTCCTTAACGGGGCAGCACCACACTCCTCCTTTTTCATGAGGACAAACAATAAACAGTATAATCATACTACTCCTGTAACATAACAATCACACCAACACATAGTCACTGAGGCGAACAGGTTTCGCCCGCCCTGTCCTCAGGAGGTACCTCCTGCTCACCTCCTGGAGAGGGGATCCCTCAGTGGCCTTCACACTGACCGGAGAGCAAGGGAGAGGGGCCACACCCCCGCCCTCATCTGGCCCCTCCATGATGTCCTTGTCCCGGGGCACCTCCGCCCGAGGTTCCCCCAGTCTATTGAAGAAGCTCACGTTTCTCGTGACCGATGCCTTGCCATCTGAGGCCGTCACCATGGACCCTTTTACAGCCACTACGTCCAATGGCTCAGGTTCGTACATCAGGGATAACTTACCGTGTGGGTGCCTGTTTTTGATTAGCACCTCATCACCAGGCACAGGTTGCTGAGGTCTGAGCCCTCTCCTCTGATTCTCTTGTTCAGTCCTCAGCCTGCGGTCATGCTCCACCTGTTGATCATCAATGACCGAAGGGTCCTTTTCCCAGACCACTGGTATCAGTCCTTTCGGGCATCGTTTGAATAGGGCTTCTGTAGGGGCCACTCCCATGGATGTGTGGGGGGTGGTCCGGTAGATGCGCAGAAACTTGTACAGTGCCCTTTCCAGGCACCGGCCTTGCCCCTGTGCGATGTGGAACACTTTGTTTAGGGTTCGCATCAGTCTCCCCGCCTCCCCGTTTGCCCTGGGCCACAGAGGGGTAATCTTTCTGTGCTGAACCCCGTAGACCTCCATCAGGGCTGCGAAACTCTCACCATCAAATGGCGCCCCATTGTCAGAACACAGAACCTTGGAGAGTGCATGAGCCGCGAAGATCTTTTCCATGGCCACCATCACATACTCGAAGGCTACCAACTCAATTAACTCAACCTCAGGGTATGATATGATGGGTTATTTATAACGCGCTTAATACCCAGAGGTTTCTAAGCGCGGACCCGGGGATCGAACCTGTGTTGCTCCGTGTCTTCTTGCTTCCGTTGGGAGCACGTTGCCACTGAGCTATCCTCCCAAGACAAATCTGGACCATTCGTCGACCAACACCAGTAAGTGGGTGCCCTGCGTTTGGAGCCAAAGCGGCATGCACCACTTCCCATGGTCGCGTGCCTCGGGCATGGCTTCGATGTAAGGCTCTCTCTCCGCTGGGGATGCCGCCTGGCACCACACACTCAATACCATGAACTCCTCCACACGTTTCTCCAGCTCAGGAAAACACACCTTGAGGGCCAGGCGAGCTTTGGTCTTGGCAGCCCTTTGATGACCTTGGTGGCCCAACCCGATAACCTCCTGGACCTTCGCCTGAGGGACCAAGATCCGGTCACCCCCAAGTAGGAGGCCAGACACAGCGAATGACAGTTCATCCCTCGCCTTCCACAACTGCTCAAGCGCCACCTTTGTGTCCTGCGTTCGCATCGCCAGAGAATCCAGCACCATCTTCCAGGATCCCTGTTGCATCGCCGATTTCAGGATGCAAAAAAACTTGTCCTGGGCTGCAGCCGCCGCCATGTCCTCCAACGGCAAGGCGTTCGGGGTCGCTGCCTCCACTACCAACCGAACATGGGCGTCCGCTTCCTCTGCACAGACATCCATCCCGCCCTCCAGGTCCCCTCGGGTATGGCGAGACAGGTAGTCAGCCGCATTGCTGGTGCCCGGCCGATAGACCAGCTAGATCCCATATTCGAGCAGCGCCAGCATCCACCATTCGATTCTCACCGGTGGTTTCAAGGAAGAACCTGCCAAGATGGGCAGCAAAGGCTTGTGGTCGGTCATGAACATCACAGGTCGACCCAGAATGTAGAAACAGAAGTGCCTGCACCCTCACAGAACAGCCAGGGCCTCCCACTCAATTTGGGAGTAATGCTGCTCGTCTCGGACAGCGCCGTGCTTGCATACGCCACTGGCCTGATACTGGAATCGGCGCCGACTTGTGTCAACACTGCCCCCAGACCAAACGGGCTGGCATCCACTACGATTTCTGACTGGCGGGCAGGATCAAAGACAGCCATGGTGACTTCTGCTATGAGGGTGCTCTTGATGTCCTCAAAAGCCGCCTGTTCGAGTGGCCCCCACTGAAACACGGGCTCTTTCATTGTGAGGGCTCGCAGGGTCTCTGACCGAGAGGCCAAGTTCTTCATGAAGCAGCCACAGTAGGTAACCATGCCCAAGAAACTCTGTACATCCGACACATTCTCCGGTGGGCGAGCGTCCTTGATGTCCTTGACTTTGCGGGGGTCTGGGGACACACCTCCCTCCTTGAACATGAACCTGAAAAACTCGATGGTAGGTTTCAGAAATTCACATTTCTCATGGTGAAGCGTCAGGCCCAGGAACTGAAGCCGTTCCAAAGTCTTGGCGAGCTTGTGCAGATGTTTCGACTCCGGCTCCGACTTTGCGAACACAAGGATGTCATCACTTATGTTCAAGACGTCGTCAAGGTCCCCTAGGGCACCATGAATGATATTTTGAAATACCTCTGCTGCAGAGGACACACCAAAACTCAGTTTCTTGTACCGATACAGCCCTCTGTTTGTTTGTTTGTTTGTTTATTTTTTTATATAGCGCACCAGACCCAGGGGTAAAAGGGTGCTTAGGTAAGTGCTTACAGGATACAGTTTATACTTTTAGATATATTTACAATGTATACAATTTATACAGATTAGATGTTTATACAAATTTATGGTACAAAACAGTACAATCGAAGCGTAGAGGTAAGAGAGAGTGAATGCTAAGGTATGTGTATGTGGTGTCATGAGTGGGACAAGGTAGTGTTAGTTTTGTTCCGTATCCATGTGATGACATGGTTTCTGAATGATTGAAAAGTTGAGATGGATTTGATGTCTAGTGGCCAAGTATTCCAGAGTTGGGAGGCTAGAACCGGGAAGCTGGTTCCGCCGGCTCTTATTAGGGTGAAGCTGGGCACCACCAAGCATAATGTGTTGGTGGATCTTGTAATTCTGGCAGAAGATTTCAGGGTCAATTTGTTAGTGATATATGGAGGGGCTTGGTGGTTCAGGGCTTTGTATGTGAGGCAAATAGTTTTTAGGTGGATTTTTTGTTGTAGGGAGAGCCACTTTCACGATTTTATAATAGTAGAGATGTGCTCTCGCCTGGGTATGTTTAGAGCCGCTCGTAATGTGTTGTTTTGGAGGACTTGCAATTGTTTGATTATGGATTTATTTGCGCCTAAGTATAAGATGTTACAGTAGTCCAATTTGGACTGTATAGGAGCCCTGGCCAGTATGAGGCAACTGTTAGAGGACAGAAAAGCTCTGCATGCCCTGGACAGCTTGCCTGTGTAGGCAGTGGCTGAGGCAGTCATGTTGGTTTGTTTAGAGAGGTTGGTGTTAGCGTCAAGGTAGAAACCAAGGGTTTTTACACTTTTTCCAATAGGTATGGTATTTCCATCGATGACAATACTGTTGTAATTGGGACTAAGTTTCAACAGGTTGTTAGGTGAGCTGACAAGGAGAAGTTCAGTCTTATCATCAATCAGGCAGAGGCCATGTGTGGCCATCCACGCCTGAATGATAGTGAAGACCTCGTTGATCCGGTCGACGTCAGAGCTGTAATTACCTTATAGAGTTAGGAGTATCTGGGTGTCAACTGTGTAGTTGGTGTAGGTGACACCCAGATGGTCTAGTTTTTCCATTAGTGGCTTTGAAAAAATGTTATACAAAGTTGGCGAAACCCATGAGCCTTGTGGGACACCACATGTGATGGGGATCGGGTCAGCCGCCGCTGAGGGTGAAAAGACCCGCATGGTTCTATTTGCAAGGAAGGATTGAATCCACGTGACAGCAGAGAGGGAGAAGTGTGCTGCCGATGACAGGTGGTTACAAAGGATTTTATGATCAACCAAGTCGAAGGCTGCTGAGAGGTCTAAGAGAAGTAGAATGGTGGCACTACCTTTATCTTTAAGTTCATTAATCTGACTTTTGAGGTCAACAAGAGCCGTTTCAGTTCCATGTTGAGGTTTAAAGCCAGATTGACGGATTCCTAGTAGTTGGTTTCTCTCTAGATAGTCTTGAATTTGCAGGTAGGCAACTCTATCTAGGATTTTCTGAAGGAACGGGACAGTAGTGATTGGTCTGTAATTAGTGGGTATAGACAGGTCTAATGTTTGTTTTTTTAGAAGTGGGAGAACCCATGATTGTTTCAAATTGCTTGGGACTGAGTTACTGGTAAATGATGAGTTTATTAGTTTGGTAATGAAGGGGGATATGTCTCTAGTTGCGTCTTTTATAATTTGAGCAGGGCAACTGTCCCGTTTACAGTTGGAAGGTTTCAAAGAGGCTATAGTTTTTTGTACTTCAGGTATAGTTACCTTCTTGAAAGTGAAGCCTGAGTTAGGGTCAATGGGAGGTGGTGTGATAGGGCTGGTATTCTTGTTACAGGTAAGTTGTTGTCGTTTGTTCTCTATTTTAGTTTGGAGCCCTGTGATTTTGTTGGCGAGGGGATTCTGGGTGCTGGTGCACCAGGGTTTGTCCTTCGTACAAGTGTCTGCAGGAGGATTAGGGTTTTCTAGTTCCTTTAGAATGTTAAATAGTTCTTTGGTGCTAGATCCTGCCTGGTTTATCCTGGAGTTGAATGTTTCTTTTTTGGTATGTATTATCTCATTTTTGTATAGGGACGTGATATTAATGAGATTGGTTCTGTTTTCTGTAGAGGGTGCCGTTTTCCACAGCGTCTTAAGTTTTCTTTTTTTTTTACCTAAGTAGTTTGAGTTCGGGGGTGTACCAGGAGTTCAGGTGTGCTCTAGGTTTCCCTTTGGGTATTTTCAATGGGGCGATAGTGTCTATGGCTTTAGACATGGACTCGTCATAGGTATTGACCAATAGGTTAAGGTCAGCTGTGGCAGGTGGTGCGTTAAATATAGGTACTACCAGGGGTATTAAGGTTTCAGCAGTAATGTTACGCTTGTTCCTAATAGGATAGGCTGGTACATTAGAGGATTTTTTAGGCTCTATGTTGTTGATATAGAGGTCTAGCGAGAGGAGATGGTGGTCAAACCATACAAGTGGTAGGGAATCATTGCAGGTAATATTGCAGTTAAGGGCAGCTACCCAGTCGAGAATCCTACCTTTCAGATGAGTGGGTTGAGAGCTAAGTTGTATGAAGCCATGCTCAGCTAGTGCATTGGCCAAAGAGGAAGCTGGGGGACCATTCGGGTCGTTGTAACCAAGGTTGAAGTCCACGAGGATGATAATTTGTGCCAAAGGTTTAAAATTCTCGGCTACTAAAGAGGTCATTTCTTCTTCGAAAGATCATGGATGACCTGGGGGCCTATATATTAGGTGAATAGTGATTGTACTTTTAGGAGATATTTGCAACTTGACTGTAAGGTGTTCACATGATTTTAGTGGAGAGGAGGTGGCAGATCTGATTTCTAGAGAGGATTTAAAGATGATATCTACACCTCCTCCTCGAGCATTGGGTCTATCGGCTCTGAGGGTGGAGTAGTTGTCAGGAATAGCCAAGATTAGGTAGGGGCCCGCTGCATCATGCAGCCAGGTTTCTGTTATGGCGAGGAAGTCAAGGTTGTTGGTCAGGATGATGTCAGTGATCTCTGTGGAATGGGCAACAAAGGACCTGACATTTAGGAGCGCTCCTTTTAGAGGGATAGGTTTGGAGTTGTTGGAGGCTGTGCTCTTTTTGTTGGTCTTGGTGTGAGATTTGGCTAGCGGGTTGCTATTCCTATGGGGGAGTCTGGTGCCTAGTCTGTTGTTACGGTCAGTAAGGTTGGGGTTGGCGGTGAGTATGCTTACTTGGTCATTGGTTGCAGAGAACTTAGTTGTGGGTTTAGGGTGGCTGTAGTTGGGACTGGCATCAGGGGCAAGGCCAGGAGGACTAGGTCTCAGGCGGTGACACTTAGATCTGTCAGTGATGAGGTTGACTAAAGTGTCAACTAGGCGGTCGCTATCGCTGGTGGTGTGGGCTAGATAGGTGCCTAATGGAAAGGGAGACGTCGTCGGCAGGAATGGTGTAGGGCCAGTTATAGGGAAATGTCTAGGGCAGGCAAGTTTGGCAAGACCGCTATTGTGAGCTATGTAACTGTTTCCACAGCAGGGTACACTGTACTGCATAACACAGAACGGTAACATAATGACGGTGAGCCAGATTAGCATGGTAGGATGCTGTTGGGGTGCAACTAAGGTACCTTGCCTATAGGTTTGGCTGGGGTGCAGGCAAAGGGCAGATTCAGCAATGGCTAGGGTGCGCGTAATGGGCACACTAGGCAACATAGGCTAGAGTCAGAGAGGGTACACAAATGAGCACACAGAGGCTGCTTTAGGCTAAAAACAACTGGGTGCACATAGGCTGCATTAGGCTAAAAACAACTGGGTGCACAGAGGCTGCATTAGGCTAAAAGCAACAGAGTGCACAGAGGCTGCATTAGGCTAAAAACAACTGGGTGCACGGAGGCTGCATTAGGCTAAAAGCAAATGTGTGGGCAGAGGTTCAGAGAGGCGTATTCACAGTAATTACAGTTGTTGGAACGAACAAGGCATAATCAAGCAGAACAGGCCGGGCTCGCAGTGAGAATAACGATTTGGAGGGTAGGCATCCGGTGGTCAGCAGCGCTCGAGGCTGATAATGTTAGAATGACTTGGTCAACATGGTCGTGCTTGCAAGAGATGGACTTGCGCGTGTAGTTAAAGTTAAGGCGGCAAGTAGAAACTTTACTCGTGTGGTTATGTATGATTATATTACGAGTACGGGTGACGGATACCAGATAATTTCTGAACGGAATCGCGACTAGCAAAGAGGTATAGCGGGGAGCGCAAGCTCAGAGATACAAAGTAAGAGATGGTGCACGTGACAAAATCTGTGTGCAGGAAGCATATGAATTGTCATAAGGAGTTAGGGCCGTTCTTACCATGAGCGTGCCAGCGTGCAGCACCAGACAGGCTCACGGCAGGGGAAGATGCCTTGGTTGTGTGCCTTCGTTCGAGGGCCGGCTTCAAGCCTGCCGGCTTGTGATTGGCTATAAAGTAGGAATGGACAGCCAATGAGAATAAACACAGTATGTGTGACCATAGGAGAGGTCATAGAAATGGTGGGCGGCCATTTTGGAGAAGTGAAAAACCTTGTGGCAGGCAATGGTGGGCAATTACACTCCGGTGTAAATGGGGCTGATCCTGCTAGAGCGAATTTAGCAATCCGCTTCAGATCAATAAAGATGATTTGTTGAGGGGTTCTGACTCATGAAATGGGGAAAGTCGGTCTAACGCTGCAGTCTTCACTAAGCAGCTGTATATAGGCAGATGGCCTACCTTCATTTGGGAAATGCTGTTATGGCACCTCCAGGCATGGCACTGCTCCTGCAGTGGGTGGGGGGAGCTCCAGCTCCTCCGAGGGAAGGGATCTCACTCTGTGAGTGGTGAACGTTGTAATGTAGCGGGATTCAGGGTGCAACACAACCTGGTGGTACCCGGCCCTAAGGTCCAATTGTGAAAAGAATCGTGCCCTCTGCAGCTCAGTGATGATGTCATCTATGGTCAGTGTCAAATGCCACTCTCTCCAGATTGCCTTATTGGGGAGCCGCATATCCACACAGATCCTCACCGAGTCTGGTTGCTTTGGTTTTCGTGCAACTACAATGGGGGACACCCATGGTGTCCGGCCTTCAACCTTCTCGATGATATCAAGGTTGACGAGATTGTCCATTTCTTTGTCATCTATCTCCCGTAAGTGGAAAGGCACACAGCGGTGTTTGAGAGCGACGGGTTGCACCGACTCATCGATATGCAACCTCACCGGATCGTCAGCCATCTGCCCAATCCCTTGGAATAAACGGGAGTACTTTTCCAACAATGTTTGAATGCCTTCCACATACACTGATTACGTGAAACTCACAATCCTTAGGGCTTCCGCCGCAGCACAGCTCAACAACGTGTTGGTGCTTACAGGTGTTAGATAGAAGCAGGCCCTTATTTTTGAATCACCATGCCCCACCTCCGCTACAAAGGCACCATCTGGGGGAATTGGCAGGGATCCCCAAAAGTGAAGATGCGGGCCCTGGGGGCAGCCAGTTTCAGGGGACACTCGATGGCATCAAAGTGTTCCCTGGCCATCACATTTACAGAGGCCCCCATGTCCACTAGCACCGGGACAGATGATTTGTTGACTGCGACAAAGCACTGCGGTTGCCGTCTGTTCTTTGATTTGAGGGCCTCGACGCTGGATACATCCAGTTGTGCACCTTCATCACCCTGATCGACCTGGGCGACGTTGGGCGAGCGTGATTGGTGAAAGTAGCCAGACCGAACAGGGAATCGTTCTGGAATGGTTTTGTTTTAAAATAAAAGTATAGGAAGAAGTTGAAGCTTGCACTTCAGTGCACTGCACTGAACATTCCCATAAATAGCACGTATGTTTGTTTGGGGATTTGGATTGTGTGTCGGAGGGGGTGTGGCAATGGTGTTTGTGGGGAGCAGGGCAGGCCAGCAGGTAACATAGTTCCACAACTTCTTTTCGTACACTTCGACCACTGGCGAGGATATGTGCTGCTCTCGTAGGGTTCCGTTTCAGGCAGGTGCCTGGTACACATACTTGAATGAATGAGAGGCTGAGCTTTCATTGATGGACCTCGCTCACTCATAGCGCATAGACGTCACCCTAAAGCCTCACATTACAGGCGCAAATGCATGCATATCACCTTTGGGGTCCCATACTTCTACACTGTCATTGAAAGACTTCTTCACATGGAGGAGACGCTGTGGCAGCAGGTTTCAGGCCACCCTGCGCTTTCTACAGCCACTAAAGCCGATGAAAGCAAGAGACTTCTTTGCTTGACTTTAAAGTGGCGTTATATTGCACTGGACACTTCAGCATCGGGGCCTCAGCACTTTCAATTTGGGCAGACGTTAAGGGGTTGGAAAATTTAAGCTCTAAGCTCTCCTGATTTTTTCTTCTACAGCTCCCAGCAGCACCAGCTAGCATAGTCAATAGTGAGGGATAATGGGAATTGTAGTCCAAAACATCTGGAGAACCGCAGGTTACAGACCCCTGCCTTAAAGTGTTGCTAAATGGCAAGTAAAGTGGCAGCGAGCTTTTAACAAAAACTGGCGTGTTATTATTACACCAGTGACAGCTAACCACTGCTTCAACGTGTGTTATTATAACACCAGTGTCAGCTAACCACAGCTTCAACGTGTGCTATTATTACACCAGTGACAGCTAACCACAGCGTCAATGCATGTTATTATTACACCAGTGACAGATAACCACGGCTGCAACACATGTTATTATTAGACCAGTGGCAGCTAACCACAGCATCAACACGTGTTATTATTACACCAGTGACAGCTAATCACAGCGGCAATGCGTGTTATTATTACTCCTGTGACAGCTAACCACAGCTTCAACACGTGTTATTATTACACCAGTGACAGCTAACCACAGCTTATACATGTGTTATTATTACACCAGCTAATCACAGCTTCAACACGTGTTATTATTACACCAGTGACAGCTAACCACAGCTTATACATGTGTTATTATAACACCAGTGACAGCTAACCACAGCTTCAACGTGTGCTATTATTACACCAGTGACAGCTAACCACAGCGTCAATGCGTGTTATTATTACACCAGTGACAGCTAACCACGGCGGCAACACATGTTATTATTACACCAGTGGCAGCTAACCACAGCATCGACGCATGTTATCATTACACCAGTGACAGCTAACCAAAGCGGCAATGCGTGCTATTATTACACCCGTGACAGCTAACCACAGCTTCAACACGTGTTATTATTACACCAGTGACAGCTAACCACAGCTTATATGTGTATTATTACACCAGTGACAGCTAACCACCGCTTCAACGCATGTTATTATAACACCAGTGACAGCTAACCACAGCTTCAACGCGTGCTATTATTACACCAGTGACAGCTAACCACAGCGTCAATGCGTGTTATTATTACATCAGTGACAGTTAACCACAGCTTCAACATGTGTTATTATTACACCAGTGACAGCTAACCACAGCTTATACGCGTGTTATTATTACACCAGTGACAGCTAACCACAGCTTATACGCGTGCAATGGCATTTTCTGGCCTGTCAAGGACTGAGAAATGAAGGTTTCTTTAAAACCCTTAATGGGTCAACTGATAGCATTCGCTCCACGCTCCTAATCGCGGGCCTGCTGTACGGGCCTGCGGGAAGATCTCCCTCCCAGACACAGCCGAGCATTCACAGGGGCGCCGGGTGGAAACATGCCCGGCGCACACGCTTAAAGAAACAGTCATTACTGGAAACAGTCTTTCTTTAACCAATCACCGGCGTAACGTGCACGCCGACTTGTTTTTCTAGAAGCTTTGCCATTCCAGAGCAAAAGGAGGCCGTCGGGGTGGGTGGGGAGGGGGACGGGGGGATGTAAAAGCTCCCTCACTTTAGACGTGCACACGGCCACATGCCAAGAAGCTCCATGCCACCGTCCACGCGTTTTTCCCGAGATCCGCCAGACACAGATATGGATGCAAGAATTAATTAAAAAATGCATTCATTCATGGATTCATTCGTTAATGAAAGGACTTTCCATGGCAGAAACTAAATCAGACATTTTATGTAAAACTCTTGTGAATCTCCAGGAAGATAGATTTCAAAATATTTGGGTTCTGTGCAACAAAAAAAGGTACGTATATGCCCCTAAAAGCATGTATGTTTAGAGATGTAATTGTTTTTTTAAATATAACTAAAGAGACCCCAACTAAGAATAAAAAAATAAAAAAATCTATGAATAGAACCAAGCTACAAATGCGGTAAGGTAGCTCAGCAATTTGAGTACTTGCTGCTGTGATCTTTGTGCGATCTGCAGGTCAAAGGTTCGAGTCCCGGCAAGGCCAACACATCCTTTCATCCTTCCGAGGACGATAAATAAGTACCAACTTAGGTTGGGTGGTAATTATGGCTAGCCAAAGGGCCGGCTCTTGCCGGGTTTGAGAAATGGCATCAGATATTAGGCTGGATCTTGGACCCGGCCTGCCTCAGCTCGGTGATCAAATCTGATCTGTGCGAGTGCATACTGAGCAGATTACATTACTGAGCCCCCAGCTTCGATAACGGAACGCACGCAAAGCTGGGGGCTCTGTGAAATATGACAGCAAGGATTCTGGTATTTGCAGTCTGTCAGCCAAAATGGGCGGAAAGTCACAATTGTACATGTTTTGCCTAGCGTATTTCTTTTTATGTTTCTAAAAGATGGCCTGATAAGTACACAAACCATGGTAAGGTACGCACACAAATATATAAATCCTTAAATATATTTGTGTGCATACCTTACTATGGTTTGTGTAGTTTTCAGGCCATCTTTCATAAAAGAGAGCATTGTTGAAAGTTGAAAGCCAAACAGGGGGTGAGGAGGGGAGATGAGAGTGCAGGTGAGTCGTGAATATTTGCCCAGGATGTGGCAAGAAGTTTACAATCCTGGAGAGTGGAGCAGTTATTTTATTTTATGCCTGCAAGATAGCTCAGCGGGTTGAGTGCTTGCTGCTGCGATCTGAGCGTGATCTGCAGGTAGCAGATTTGAATCCCGGCAAGGCCAACTCAGTCTTTCACCCTTCCGAGGTCAATAAATGAGCACCAATTTCGGTTGGGTGATATTGTATGTAAATATGTGCTCTGTAAAGCGCTTTTGATTAAGGCGCTATATAAATAACACATCATTATTTTCCCTGATTGTGGCGCTGTGTTTATTTTTCAGGGCACAAGGAAATGATACATGAGGGTGGACAGTGTCGCTTTTTTTCCGACACAGCACCCAGTGGCACTTGAGGCCGGCAATGTTGAACAAGTGTTTGGCTACCAGGATTTCACCCAGGTTGCACGTTCCCAGTGTTGACTCTTACCCACAAGAGCACACAAAATTATCATTAAAGCACATGTCTCATATTTGGATATTTTGTTTTCCAGGGAATATTGCACTATAGATTGCTGGGTTTAAAAGGTGAGCACCTTTTATATTTTGCCAGCATAGTTATTGGAAAGAAGCAACATGAAAGAAATTGCACCATTTTACAAATATTATTTTGAACATTTCCTTTGAGCGGAGTTGAACTGCCAGTTCCACCCCCTCTGGGCTATGCCTCCTTGGAACCCCGTCCCTTCCTTCAAACCCTGCCTCCCTTGTGGGATCCCCATATACATTTTTTCCATTTCCACCACTGGTGGTAATTGTATGACTACATTCTAGGTACAGCACTTTGGCGAGGAGCGCTTTATACATTACAAATCATAAGGTGATGTGTTCACAAATGGTACATATGCAATGTGTCTCGTGTTACAGGAGATTGTAGGCTGTTTTTAGTGTTTCTGTCCTATCAAGCCCAGGGGACCTCACTGCAGCAATACAATGTAGCAACCTTCCAGCTCCCCTAAAAAGTAATTGCTCCCTGGTATCTGTCAGCCTTGGTCTGGCCTAGAGGGCAGAGCACTCAGCCTGATAAATGCCAGTGTGGGCTGATGTTTTGGGCAACGTGGGCCAGGCTTGATGGCTTAGGGCAGTGCGTCTTCAATAGCTTTGGCCAATATCATTAGCAGCACGTGCTTCTCTCCAGAAATATTTGTTGGGACTAGTCACTTGTCCAGGGCTCAAGTCGAGGGGACGCGCAGGCGGATGGAGTCTCCCACTTTGGGGACGCGCAGGCAGATGGAGTGCCCCACTTTTATACAGAGTCACTGCACTTTTTTCAGAAGGCACCTTGATATGCTAATTTCTGGTGACGCCACATTCAATGGGTATGTTAAGGAGTCCCCCCACTTTTATTTTTAGGACTTGACCCCTGGTCTGTGCCCTTTTTTCATTATGGTGCCAGGCCTTGTTTTTGTTTGTCGTATTTTGACGCTTCTCATTATGATGCCCATATTTCAGTGTCCTCCCCAAACATTTAAAATATCATTTCCCAGTGTGTCCCATTGTGATGGCGTCACTGGCATTGCTCCTTGCATTGAATGGGGTAGGCGCACAGTTATTATAATTGGTCATTTATAACAAATGAATACCCTGAGGTTACTAAGCGCGGACCCGGGGATCAAACCTGTGTTGCTCCGCGTCGTCTTGTTTCCAAGGCAAGCGTGTTTCCCCTGAGCTATCCTCCCGAGACAAATAGGATGTGAGTAAAAATGTGAGCACTCACAAGACAGTAGGCCTCTGCACCCTGGGCCTCTACCTATTTTATTCCCATGTTCTCATAGGAAAAGGGTAGAGCTTGCTGAAAATGGGTAATATGGGGCCACTTTGAACATTATTTCCAGAGCCTCTTTTAGTTCCCAGTCCACTCCTGACACTAGTACTCTACCACCAAAATATTCAGACCCTGGTACGGCTTTTAGCTGACCCAGCTATCTCTCCCAATTGTATAGGCTCGGCAGGTGAGTGCACCTGGCAGGTGGGATTTTAGCAGCTTGCTGCATGGCACATGCAGTGTCTGAAACAGTTATTTCTTCTCATGCTGCAGACTGGCAGGGTTGTATTGCTGCAGTCGGATTCATTGAATGTGTGGCAACGGGGGAGGGGAGCGAGCTTGACATCAAGCCTTTGTACCAGGGGTCTGCAAACCTTGGCTCTCCAGATGCTGTGGACCACAACTTCCATCAGGCGCAGCAAGTATAGTCAATGGTGAGGGGTCATGGGAGTCATAGCCCAAAACATTGGGAGAGCTGGCGGCGGTAGAATCCTGCTCTAGCCCCTTAGTAGTTTGCATTCCAAAGACTGATGTCGGCAAATGGGTTCTATGTTCTTAGATCGCAAGTTAATTTTTTCCGCTGAGATTTTTGCCAAACAATTTCGACCAAAAAAACCTCATTGATTATTTCTTTTATTTTTTTTACATTTGGGGAGGCCCCGGCCCTGCCCCAATCCCCTCCCCTATTTTGCAGTCCCTATACCAGCAACCCGCTACACCATATATGCCCTCACCCACCCGCCCTCTATATTTTTCAACGAGTTTTTCGGCCGAATGTTTTCGTCAAAAAAAGCCGCGAAAAAAAGCCTGACAATGTAAGAACGCCATACTGGCAAGTGAGCAAAAAGTGGTGAGAAATGCACACAAAGCCCATCAAGAGAAGCTACCCTATCTGTACAGAGAGAGCAGTCTGGCAAGGCTCTGTTCTAGAAGGGCAAGGTTTTGCTAATGGTTGGGAATCATTGAAGCATTACTATAATCTCTGCAAAGAATTGCCCGTTATGGGGCGCGCCGCACACGCTAAAAAGGAACATCTAATTCAGCGAATTAAAATATGAAAACAAAAGGTCCTCCCTAAACAAGTGAACCTTTAATTAGAGATGTTTAAAAAGTGCTGCTGAAAATAGAAATCACGTCAGCTTAAGAAAGACATTTAAATAATATTTGCAGGTGTGTTATTTACAGGCAACTTGATTGCGAGATATATCTGTCTTCTAAATATGTAAAAGTCCAAATGTGTTTGTTTGTGGTGGGAATTGTGGTGAAGTGTTGTTCCTTATTCAAATCCACACTGTTTCACCAATCTGCACCAAATTTAGCATAGTTACCTGTTAGACCCTCCGGACATTACTGGCTACATGACATTTGGACACCCCACCCTGTTCCCCGGATTTCAGCACCTTCACACATGTGATGGTTGCCTGAAATCGGCAAATCATCAATGTGGTCGTAGACGGACCGGTCCCGAGACGAGGAACAAAACTCGAGGTAAAGGGCATAGGGTGCATGGTTTCCAAGATATTTGCACTGCAATGCACCCCAAGGAACTGCACCACACCAGGGTGAGGTGACAGGAGGGGAGAGACAGCACAGACGGTTGCACTGTGCAGCAACACACCAACTCTCGCCTCCCCCCAACATATGCTCCGGGGGATTTCAGCAGGCCACACGCGCCCCTTCCCAGTACAATTTACTCCAGGGTGCAAAGCACATCAAGCGATAAGTGAATCGGAACAGAGACCTACAGGATCAGTGTTATCATGTCTGTCTACCGAGCCCGTTCGGAGAACGGGTACTTCTGCAAGTATTTATATAAATATACAAAGAACGTTTTGTGACAATATTTTGAGGACATATGACCCCCCTCTATTTTTGTATTATTTTATTATATAGCTCGAGAGCAGTGGAGAGCTTTGCAATGTGAGGTTGCCAGCATTGGGCTTGGCATTTCACACAGTAGTGCAGTACTGTTGGTGGAGGGAGAGAGGTATTTCTGCTCGTCCGGCAGGTATTGTTGAAAGAGACACGTTTTTAGTGTTTTGCGTAAATAGAGCAAAGTGGGGGCAGTTTGAGTCTCTATCAGGATTTAATTCCAGATGTTCGCGCGTGGCAGGATAAGGACTGCTTGTGAGTCTTCTCTTTAGGTGCAGGCTTAGACTCAAAACTTTTGATGGTTCTGTTAGTTGAGGCGTGAAGACCTCCAGAGTTGTGGGGTGTAGCTGCCGATTCTGTTGGTGTTCTGTTCGAGACTACTTTGTAGGTGATACATGCAGTTTTTAATATGATCCTGGTTGGGGGTGGAGGGTGATTCCAGCTTGATATTAGTTATCAACTAAGATACGATTGTTGTATACACTATGACTTCCACTTAACCACAAAATACAGCACTTACACACATAATACAAACAGCCTCCTACTCATTGGTGCTGATGCAGAGCAAAACACAGACATAGACATTTGCGTTTTTTTCCATGCATCCACACATTCTGAACGTCAGCGGCACATACAATCTGCATGGCAACCCCGCAACGGAGCACCTATGCATACATGAGTCCGGGGAAGACACCCTTCCAATGCTGGCGGAATGGTGTCATTTTCACAGATTGCGACCGGATTCGTATGCCAGCAGGAACCTGACGCAATCTGTGAAAATCAACGGTGCAGCGACGACTGCCATGCCTGGTATGGTTGCCGCCAATGCACTAGTGCATTGGCAGAAATCTCTCTGGGTCCACTGCATTCTGCTCCTAAAGGCACTCAAGCCTGGCCAGATCCTGGATCTCCATGCCTTTCCCAGCACACCTGCTGTAGATCTCTGATCCCTCCCCACATTGCTGTCTGGACCACGGGTAGGGAGCATAGCCAAAGCCATGCAGACACACTTTTCATAGTGTAGCTTACGCATTATCAATACACGGGCATCACAATGGGCCTATTAGTGGCGAAATGGCCGGTACTATGTTCATTCACTGCCAGTCTTTTTTTCAATGGAGTTTTTCCAGATAAAAAAAAAAAATCAATGAACATTTTCTTTTTTGGGGGGTTCACCCCCACAACCCCAACTCACCCATTTATTTTAGACTATTGCCTCCCCTACTCCTTACATACTCTTACCACCACCCCTTATATACCCTTAACCACCACACATATATTTTTCGATGAGTTTTTTCGAGAAATAAAATCGTCCAAAAAAACCCTGCGAAAAAAGGACTGGCGATGAATGAATAGCATACCAAAATGACCAAGAGAGTAATACATAGTGAGGACTGAATGCAAGTTTAAGTATAGTATTATGTTAAAAAAAGCTCTGTTACCCTATAACAGAGCATGTTGTATGGCGAATGCCTGGTAAGAGGATGAAAGAATGAAGGGTTCCTAGAAGCAGTTGAGGCTCTGTTATAGGGCCTACATCTTCCCTTCAATTGTCCTGGCCTTTGTGATTGGCTTCGTCCATTAAGGTTTGGTCTTGGTTTGGGCTTTTTGTTCAGTTTTCCATAATCGATCTTTACATTTGTGGTCATGTGCCTCCCCACATTGGTTAATTAGGAATTTGTATCACTTGTTCCTGTGGCTTATAAGGTGCAATGCGATGTAGGCGCCATCTTGGATTCTCTCTGGCAGTAGTTCTTTGGTACGTGGCATTTTGCCTGCTGCAGAGACTTAGCCGCGGTCCCCCGTGGTGTCGGTGTCTGTGTCTGACGATGTAGCATGCGGTCGCCCCGTTTCCTCGCTCCGCGCAGCGGGAAAGCTCGGAAATGGTTGCTTGAGTCAGAGTCCCCCTTTTTGTTGTTCTGCTCCGGAGGCTAGAATGGGACCATCCCAACCCAGGGCATTTTCCACTGTGGCTCAGAAGCCCTGGAGGTGCACTGGAGAGCGCCATGGCAAACCATAGAGTACACGATGAGGATGAAGGAAAGCAAAAACAGAGAGATACCCCCACAGAGGGAAGATTAGGTGCAGCCTGATGAGGTAAGACTTACCTTACACCAACCTCTGGCGCTGAAAAAGAGGACTTTCCAGACATCTTAGGGTTCTAACACAAAGAATGAACAACCAGCACTTACCTGCTGATCTGCCAAAGACAATGAAGGGATTGAGGGCGCGTCACATGCACAATTTACCCAGATCCACAAAAACAGCCAAATTGAAATATGACTGACTAGGGCTGACATGATACTAAAGTCTTCTACTTCATGTGTCGGAGTGTAAATGTCCCACACATGTTGAAGTGACATATCATCATCCCCCAGGTGAAAATTAAATAAGTCTCTGAGTTAAGAAATACAGGACTATTGGAGTGTGTGTTACCTTCACCACTGGTGCAAAAACCAAATGCCTCCAAAAAGACAGGAATTTGTTATCAATGCAAATGTTATTCACCCTTCCACCTCTCCTTCGAAACTATCTTTCCACCCAGGGACCAATAATGTATTTATTTGCTTGTTTGTTTTCTTGTTTTCTTGATCATGTAAAAAATCCCGAAAGAGAGATGATAGCTTTATGAAAAGCATCAAAATACATACATAGCCCAACAAAGACATTCTTCTGCTTTGCGGTAGGGTACCCTGCAAATAATTGGCTGAGGGTTTATTGAATAGAGTTGCAAAATGTGGACCCTGCAGAGGCGTTTGTAGCTTCTGGAGGTTTACATGTTGTCACCATCTAGGAATTGGAGACTAGATGGGTAGACTTTGGAGCAGGCTCATCAGTCAGCGAAGACCGTCCAATAATGGAAACATCTGATCAAACGGCATGGTTCCTGTAATCAGCCAATAATGATCCTCTAAACCCAAGGTGGCGGGTTCGATGTTACTAACTGTATGCACTGTTTCTCCGAACAGTGATGACTTGATTAACTCATATTGGATGCTGATGGTTCTAGAATTGTAATAATGGCCACGGCAGCAGCTGCAACTCCATACCCGCTGTCACTACATGAAGGCTCACATACGGTAACCCTCATAGGTCTTATTTTCTGCAATATCATCAGCTGTCTCTGAACCTGTCTTGTTCACCTTGTTTGCAGATTGTAAAGCCATTATGAAGTGCATGACCCTGCCATCCATGTCCATGCCCATGAAGCTGGTCAGCCTAGAGGAAGCCCAGGCACGCAGTCTTGCCGCAACTCACCCCGCCCGCAAAGAGAGGAGGGAGAACAGTTTGCCTGAAATTGGCCCCGTTCCCGGGACTTTCTTCCATACAGTCATCGACCTGCCGGATAACAAGTAAGTTCTGAATTATCTGGGGATGGCATCACTTATGTGCATGGGTAAAAGAAGGACTGTGCCTGTCTGGCTTGCTATGCTAACTGGATCCCTTCGAGGCACTTCATGGTTAGAGAGTGAGTACACAGCAGGATCTGAAAAGATGAGTTTTTTTTTATTTGTTTCTGAAGTGGTGTTGGTTGGCGGTTGTGTAGATGGTCACTGAGATTGTGTCCTTTTGCTGTCTCCCCTGGATCCATCTACATTTATTCGGGCTGTGGTACATTTGTGGGGGATCTGCAAAGGGTTTTTGTCACATGACCTTAGGGGGCACCAAAGGGTCTAGTGAAGCGTTTCGTTGCTCAGACATTTTAGGTTTTTCCCACGAATGCATCTGTTAGTTAGGCTAAAGCTCTTTGAAGCAAATCACTTCTGATGATGAGGAATACGGTTTAGTGATTTCAGGGTCAGGGAGGTGAAGACCCTGAGACTCTTGGCGATTTGATATTTTAGCTGACCGAGATCGAGTGACTTAGTGTTGGCAACTAAGGAGTTGCCGTTTGGCCATTTTACTCGGCCTTCCTGGAGATGAGGGGACTATAACAGGTAATGCATATCTGGATATACAGTGGTAATGAAAGGATCTGTTTGGCCAGAAGATTGAGCTGGATGCGGAAAGTCAATTCTGGATATACAGTGTCTCCTTGGCTTTTCTTCATGATGAACTGCATAGTTTGAATTGGCAGAAATCTGGGGGTATTTTTGGCAATGAAATACAGAAGTCCAGTTTGGCTTTCATTGTGTTTCAGGAAGTTACTTGCCCTCCTGGATTGAGTGGCAGAAAATGAAGGATCTAGGGCTTGGTTTTTAGTTTGGCTTAATTGGGATGCACACTCATCATAATAAGAGTGGTAGAGCAAGTCGTGGTCAACCAAAATCTTTAGGAGCGGTCGCAGGTGGGTGTTGAGGTGGATCCTTGTTACCTTGACTCATGATCTGATGGAGTTGCAAAACCGTCTGCGTCATTGCAATCAGACGGAGAACCAGGTTAGGGAGCTGCCAGGGACTCCTGGTACCTCAGAGAGACTTCTGTCCTATGTTGTAGAATTCCGTACTGCGGTCTAAAAGTGTGCACCACTTTAAGGATATGCCGTATGCAGACTAGTGCTCACTATAGACCATGTCTTGAGGCAAGTTGAATTTAAGCTGGTCAAGAAGGTCTGGATTGCCGAAGTTTGCTGGGAGCCAGACAACATTTCCTTTCTCAAGATTCTTGAATCGGGTGTAGAGGCCCACAATGGGCCCGCTGTTGTGCTCAAAGCTGGGTTGAGAGTGCCTTTCTTAGGTAGCTTTGACTCCATACACACTTACATGGGAACTAGCGTCAAATGTATCATTTGGCACCAGACCTCGTTAAGGTTGGATTGTCCAACTCCATGCTTGGAGGGCCAGAAACCCGACGAGCTTTCAGGATATCCCTAATTAATATTCATTAGCAAACATTTGCATACATTTAGAAATATTGTATGCAAATGTATCTCATGAATATTAATTAGGGGTATCCTGAAAATCCAACATGGATCCCGCCCTCCAAGCGTGGAGTTGGAAGAATCCATGTATTAATACAATTCTTTATGAAGAGCTTGTCTGACCAAACGTGTTAAGTGATCCACCTCATATCTTCTAAGCAACTATCAAGTAGCCGGGCATGCCTGAAGATCACCTACTGTCTGCGGCGCCAACGTTTGCAACTTCACACGGACCAAGGTATACCGTTTTGGGCCTCGTCTTCTAGCATGCTTCTATATTTCAGGGTGGAATCATAGCCAGAAGCTTTTGCTTTAAACGCTACTGGTGTGTCTCAGTGGTGTTCTGTAGGGCTTTTCATTAGTATCCAGCTCTTGGTCTATGAGCCTGCTTTTCAGTCCTGTTGTTTGATCTCTGGGGATGTTATTAGCCCGTGGCCATTATGATGTGGTGATGTCATTAGGCCATTGTTATTGTTCAGGATGTTTTCCTGGGTATATTATCCTTGGATAACACCTTTCTTATTGATGCCTTATATGGTCCACTCTCTAGGCATGCTCTGGAAATCTCTTTATCGCTGCCATTGGAAGCTTTACCTTTTTTTCGTCACCTTAGCTCATGCCCCAGTGAGAGTGTCTAAGCTCAACCATACCCTTAGTCAGACTAAAGGACGTGCCACACAATTCTGCAATGCTCCCATTGCCCTTCAGTGGAAAAGCAAACAATCTTTTTCACTTATGCACAGAACCATCTATGGTAGGCCATCGTCGAATCAAAAAAGGCCACGCAGACTTTCTAAGCTCTTTCCCATCGTCTCAAACTCTTTCTATAAAGTCTATTGATGGAGGCACATGACTTGGCCTTCTTCTACCACTGTATATACAGCCTCCACATAAACATGAACAGACAGTGATTAACTGACTTTGCGGCCCTATGTCTAGGGTGTGGCCCAAGGGCGGATACAAATTCCAAATTAGATTTCTGCCACAGTATTTTGCAACGTAGTCTCCGGGGTGAACCAGAAAAGGTCGATCAAGGGCTTGAAAAGACACAGCCCCATTTCCGGGGGCAGAAAACAATTATAGGGGTGTCCGTCAGCAACCGCATCAACTTCAAGATGTCAGTCCTTGTTCACTTGTTTTCTCTCAGGTGGCCCAGGCGGGCTGAGAAAGGGAAAAGACATCGGGCCTCATTATAAGCATGGCGGTAAGCTAACAACGGTACCAGTAGCGCAACCGGCAACGTTGTTACCATACCACCATACTACGAGCAGTGCTCGCGGGTGCCGCACTGCCCGCCAGGTCAGACCTTGCGGGCTGACAGGCACCCGCGAGCACAGCAGGTCGGATGCACCGGCACTGTTGTAAACGGTGCCGGTGCATCCAACGTCCCCATTCCCTTTGAGCCCTATGGGGCTCAAAGAGAATGGGGATGTACCGAGCCCGGCACCCGCAAAAGGGCAATTACCGGGTCTGGCTGGGCCACAATAGCTCGGTAATTGCCCATTCGCGGGTGTCAGACCCGGATGCAAGTTTGGAGGTAGCCTTGCCAGTTTTACCTGCAAGGCTACCTCCAACCTCGTAATTAGGCCCATTGAAATGCCTACCTCATTGCTTAGATCTTCCTATGCAGGCCTTATTTTATTTATTTATTTAATTGTTTTTTTTATTAAGCGCATAACACAGAACCTGAGTTTGGTTTCTAAGCACAGATCCAGGATTCAAACTTCTGTTGCTCTGCGCGGTCTTGCTTCCGCGACAAACACGTTGCCCCTGTGCTATCCTGCGTTGCCTTAGATTGAGCTTTCGCTTGAAGAACAGTTTAGCTGCCTGAGCAAGGACCGCAGTCTTCCATTATAAGTGGCACTGTGGCTTGTTAGTGGAAAAGGCCTATTCTACTTGCGCATTTTAGGTGGACATTTTTTTTTTAATGCATTACTGCAACCCACTGTAATAATGATGGCGTTTGCTAAACATACCTCAATTTTCCAAACACAAGGATGTCAACATATACCCTACTGCCAGTCGCCAATGATGGCAAAAGACGCACATGGCTCTCTGCATCCATGAGCACTCTCTTGGATTGGTACATATATATATAAAGTAGAGCTACATAATAAGGGGTGACACTCATTCGTTAGGCTGAAATCCTTTTATTGGTGACATTGTTGGGAAACAGTGCTACATAGATGCTGTGACCTCCTCGTCCATCGTCTCTCTGTCTTCTCTCGCTCTCCCTTCCATGTTCCATTCACTCTAGCCTTCTAGGAACCCTGACTCCTAATAAACCCTATTTGCTGGGCATTAGATGTGTTCCAGGATATACAACACATCTCCTTCCCTCTAACACATGCTTGAAAACAACCGGAACAATAGAAGATTTGAAAATATGTGAACTAACAAAACATGGAAACCTTTATACAAACAAAATTATAATCCCTACACATGTACATTCTTTATAAATTGATTGAGCCCCTGTGGGCCTCTCGCCATTCTATCTTTATTCCACACTCCACCACTGTCTAATCTCATCGCATTCCCGTAATCCTTCCTAACCACCTTCCCAATGGAATCTCTGGAATCACACTACCTTCCCTTCCTTGGCAACGTATCTTTGCTTCATCGTCTGGCACCAACACCACACCAGCACTCGCAAACCTTCTATCATACCTAACTTTGGATATTTCTCCAGTTTTGTCCCTAACACCTCCAAGATGACACTCCACAACTCTCGATCTTCCCAACCATCCGGGTGTCATCAAAGTATTGGGTTTGCGACCTCTCAAAATCTGAAATGGCGTAACTACAATCATTGCATGAATGAAGTGTAACTCTATATTGAAACACTCTCCTCATCAGTTTCTCTCGACAATTTGCATCACCACCAATTGACATCCTTATACCATCCATTGCTTTGAGGATGATATAATGGAGTTTTGCAATGCACTATTCCCGTCTCACTCAACCACTCCTAAAAATCCTGTGACACAAACTGCAGACCATTATCACTCAGTATATAGTAGATGGCAACCCTTCTCTCCAAAGTATACTTAAAAAAATGAATTATGCTCCTGGGTGTGACATCCATCACAATTCCTACCTCCGGCCACCTGGACAGTAGATCCTTCGCGTATATGATGTAAATATCTCTCACACCAGCATAATTCAGCAGACCCACCATTTCAATGCCAACTCTCTCCCATGACATGCCAGGCACATCCACCGCCACCATGGGAGGTACTCTGATCCCAAAACGTTATCACAGCCCCTGCATTCTAAGAACTCATGCACTCTTTTTTCAATGAACTCATCCATCTCTGGCCACCAAATATCCATACAATTATAGGCTTGGTCCTAGATATTCCCATGTGTCCACCACGTTCTAAGGAAACCACAATTTCTCTCATCTCAAGCAGCACCACCAGCGTCTTTCCCCTACGTGCAGACTGTACACTTAGGAAAGAACACATTGGCAGAAAAAGTCACGATCCACAGCGCTTGTAAGTATAAATTAGACAAAGAGCATCCAGGCTGCAGGTATCTGGGTAGTGTGGATATACTGCCAGTATAATTCCACTGAGCTAAGTACAGATGCAACACAAACAAGTCCCAGTTTCACTGTGCCACGTATAGCCAAATAAAAATCGGGAGTCCAATGCGCATTGATTTCTTCAGTCTGTATAAACAGCCGACCAGCTTTAACTGTAATTGCGAAGCCTTCAGAGTACTTTTTGGGAATTGTCCCTTCAGCTTAAATTTCAGGCTCTATCCCTATGAAGCCTCAGATGAAGAGCCGTGGAAGGCTCGAAACACGTGTTAGGCTGTTGCTTGTACTAAACCTTGGACTTTAAAGGCTGTTCTTTCATACAAATCACTTGGACTCCCGATTTTTATTTTGCTATACTTGGCGCAGTGAAACTGGGACTTGTTTGTGTTGAGACTGTGCACTTAGTTCATCTTTCGCCCTTCTATATTTCTTGAGGTGAAACCTAAACCTGAACTGCTCATCCTCAAAATCTCTCCAATTACTCTCTACTTGTTTCTTCACTTCTTGAGGCACCTCATAGCAAGAACATGATTGCTGCCACTTATCTTCTTTCAGACTCCCTTCCACCACAAATATATCCCTGCCATCATCTCCTGCCTTAAACTCCCTTCACATTCCACTTCCTCCACCGGATTCCTTAATAAACCATCCAGCACTATGTTGTTTTTTTCCCGATACATGCTCAACAACAAAATCCAAACCATGTCATCTCGTTACCCACTTGATAATTCTCCTCGAAACTCCATCCAAACCTCTTCTATTGAGAATTGCCACCAATGGCTTGTGATCTGTCCTTAGCACAAACAGACTTCCATACAGATAGACCTTGAACTTGCAAATAGCCCACACCACTGCAAGAGCCTCTTGCCCTATAACAGAATATCTAGCATCTACATCCTTCAAAATTCTTGATGCAAATTACCACAATGTTAACATTGGGCCACATTACAAGTGTGCCGGTCTGGTAACAACGGTGCCGTTAAGCCTACCGACACCGCTGTTACCGGACCTGCCTACTATGAGTCTGTGGGCGGGTGCCGTCCGGCCCGCAGTCTTTCACTGAAGCACCGGCACCATTATTAACAGTGTCGGTGCTTCAGTGGTCCCCATTCCCATTGAGTCCTATAGGACTCAATGGGAATGGGGACTTACAATTACCGGCGCCTGACTTCCAGGAACGCCAGGGTTGTAATACCCAGGCGTTTCAGGCAAGTCAGGCGCCAGTAAATCATTATGGTCTGGTGGCTACCTGTCGGTCTTACCAGCATGGTTACAGCTGGACTCATAACGAGGGCCATTGTCTCCCTCTTCTTGCATCAAAACTGCACCCAAACCCACCTCACTGGCATCTGAGTATGTTTTTTTAGTTATCTCTTTGGCCCTGCGGAATGGGTGCATTTATTACTTCTTGTTTTACTTCTCGGAACTTCTATTTGCATTCCTCAGACCATGTAAATTCCACACCTCTCCTAGAGTGCTTCCTCATCTTGCTGGTTTTACTAGAAAGATCTTTGACACATTTGGCTGTATTCACCCTAAAAAGAAAGAAATATCCACTTTGCTGCTGGGCGTTCTCATCTCTAATATTGGTTTGCTCACACTTTCTTTAGGTGTCACACCATCCGCAGATAGATTGTACCCCAATATTTGAGTTCCTAAATGTGCACTTTTCCAATGTCAAAGTGAGCCCTGCCTTACCCAATCTTTCCAGAACTTCTCTCATTCTGCTATCGTGCATCAATTCATCACAATTATAGGAGGAAGGATAGCTCAGGGGCAATGCATTTGTCTTGGAAGCAAGACAATGCAGTGCAACACAGGTTTGAATCCCGATCCGACGACTAGAAACCACTGTTGCATTGTAAAAAAATGTTATAATAATAAAAACCCCAAATCACAATGTCATCCTGGTAATACTTCACGCCTTTCACTCCTCCCTGAATTGTTTGCTTCTCTTTCTAAAACACACTTGCAGAAGAAATTAAGCCAAAGGGCATCCTAACACATTTGAACATCCCTTTGTGTGTTATAAACGTGGTGACATCTGCAGACTCCAGATGCAGTATGATCTGATGATAAGCCAACTTCAAATCCAAAAGTGAAAACATCTTTGCAGTGATCAGCTCATCAATTTTTGGAAGAGGAAATCTCTCTGATAACACATTGCGATTGACCTCTCTAAGATGTATACAAATCCTCACTGTCCCATTTGTTTTCCACACCAACTACAATGGGGCTAACCCATTCATATGCATTTGTAGCTTTTATGAATCCTTCATCTAACATACATTTTAGTTCAAACTCCACAACCTTTCTTGGTGCAAGAGAAACTGTGTGCAACTTGGACACTGTGGGAACCACACCTTTCTTCAATCTAATGTTATGTATGAACTCCTTCAGACAACCTATCCTGTCCTCAAACACTCCAGGCACCCATTTCTACACATCAGAGTCCATCACCCTTGACAAGTGTGGAACCATCCTTGTACACTTGATCCTTGGCATTGGGATCAAGTTTCATTCCTAGAGCTGCTTGACATCCCTGTGACAATAAATTCCCTCCTATACTCATTATAAAAGATCTACTGGTACTACACTTGGTACTACACTTTCCTTGCGATTCTACTTGAGCTCTCATCCCTCCCACAATCTCAATGGGCTTTTCTCTATAGGCTTTGCCCATGACATTGGCCTCTTGTAAAACAGAACATCCCACCTTAGATTCCCAGATCTCTTTCCCTATGAGTGTATAATCAGCGCCACTATCTATCAGCTTAACAATCTCCACACCACTCACCTTCACTATAGCTCTGCGTTTTCTACACTGACTCCTGAAACTTCATTGACCAAATTCACAATCTCTAACCCTTCATACTTTTCATCGTCACACTCCTCTTGAGAACAATTTTCATTCACACCTCCACTCCTTACCAAACTCAATCAGCAACATTTTGCCAAATGTCCTCGTTTCACACACAGCCAACACTCAACATGTACTGATGTGCACTGCTTATCCATAGCAATGTGCTGTGTGCTATCACACCTATAGCACCTCGCAATCTGTCTGTTCACCATCTGACTGAATTATCGACCATTCCCTCTAATCCTCCGGCTATTGTAAGACTTCCCTGGCTCCTTTTTTCTCGATTCACCTTCCCTCTTCGAGGATATATTTAGTCTCGTGGCCTCTCTTTTCTTTCCCCAGTAACCTTGTCCTCTTCTCTATTAAGTTCCTTGATGGAAGCTGCTGTAGGCTCTACTTGTTTAGCTATCTCAATAGCCCTGTCCAAATTCAGATCTTTTTCTTGCACTGTTCTTCATGCACCTTATCGTTGGCACACTTTAGCGTCAGTTGGTCCCTAAGATGTTCTTCCTGACCATGCCCAAACTGACACTTAATGGCCAACCCCCGAAGCACTATAGCAAACACTTCAATGCTCTCTACTTTCTTATGTTCTCTCGTGGCAAAATTATACCTTCACAGAATATCATTTTATTTCATCACAAAATGTTTATGCAACTTAGCACTGCTACATTCAAACATGCTTAACACAACACCGGCAACCTCTTGTATATTTCCTGTCTGTCAGGTCCTAGACCAGGGGTCTTCAACCTTTGGCTCACCAGATGTTTTGGACTGCAACTCCAATCAGCCCTAACAATCATATTTGGGCCAGAAACTGCCAGTATAAGTTACAAAAAGTCTTCTTCCCAATCTTTCCACCTTAACAACGGGTCACCAGCCTTTGGCAGAAACGGAGCTGGCCCTGAAATGTTTGACACGTTGACAGACAAGGAACTACTTCTCCCGTGTGCAATGTGTTTACTTTATTGCACCTCCCAACATCAATTGCTTTAATTCAACCTCTCCAATCCAATTTGTGCACGGTGTACTTTTTATTGTACCTCCCCACTTGACAAGTAATGCACCACAGTGTAGTCAGCTCACTCGCCACTATGGACTGCCCTTCAAAATGGCATGTTCAACAACACAAAACCGGCACTCGTCATGCTGCCTAGCAACCTCAAGCCTTCTAAGAACCATCAACACTACTAACAAACACTACTGCTGGGAATGAGATGTGCTCCAGGATACAACACACTACACTATAAAGACAGCTTTTTGGATCAGAAATACATACTTTCAAGCTAATTTGCATACCTACAGTGCATTGCTCAGTGGCTCTGACCTAGAGGTGAACTTCCCCGGGTGGCACAGTAGCTTGTTAGCCGAAAAGATGTATTATACAGAAAAAACTCAATGCGTAACTCCACACTTTTCTTTGGGTTTGTTTTATTTTAAAGAAAAATAGGTGAAAACCATTTATATAATTAGGATTTTTCTCTTATTTTCCTGAGGAAATAATATAACTTTCAAGCCCTGCCGCGGGGGGGGGGGCTGGTGGGGGAGACATGGCGTTTAACGACCCACCAGCTTGAGCTTTTGTAGGCCCGAGTAAAGCGAGGCCCTCAGCTTGGGCTGGGGGTCCGTTAAACTCCATAGCTGCCCCAGCGGCGGGGCATGAAAGTTATTCGCACCCCGGAATTTCCCAGGGTGTGGATCATTTTCTTTTTTTGTTTGATTCCGATGGGAGATGTGCTAAACTCGAGCACAACTCCCGTCGGAAAGAAAATAAAAGACAAAATAATGACAGCCATGAAAATAGAAAAGGGACTAGGTCCCTATTTAGATGCCGACCGCCATTGAAAACATGTTCAAAAATGTCTGCTGTCATCTAAAAAGGGACATAGTCCCTTGTCTATTTCCATGGCGACCAGACGAGATGATCATTGGGGCCTGGAGCCTTGAGCTCCAGTCCCTGATGTTCCTCCTGCATGTAAGTTGGGGGTAAAGGGAAATTGAGGTTTTCAAACTAGGGGAGGCAACAGGGAGAGTCTCTTTGTCGCCTCCCCACGTTAGGAAAAAATAAATGAACACCTGGGGAAGGGCCTCCGGGGTTGGGACAGCAGGTGGTGATTGTGTAATCTCGCCCGCTGTTCCAGCCCCTGATAGGCTGAGCACCCTTCCCAGGGTGCGAATTAACAATGGCACTTTTTTTTACCACTTAAGTTAAACTATGCTTGATTACTTTAATGTAAAGTTGTTGTTGTTTTTCCCCTGCTGAATAAGTTAAACAGTCTGATATACAAAATATGATCTAATTTTTCTGGCAGGAAATGACAATTCCAACTTTTTCTAAATGAATTTCAAGAGTCACAAAAAATGTTGTTCTTGGTCTTAGTAATGACATTCCTACTCATTCACCCACCAGTCACACGCCTACACCTTCTCTCGCATCCACTCACACTGTATCCTCCACACAGACACTCACCCACCCCGAACATGTAAACACACACTATCACATGCATACTCATTTATCCACCAGTCACTCACACATACACCTTCTCTTACATCCACACTCACTGCATTCTTCACAGAGGCGGGCACCCACCCAGAATATTCAAGCACACACTATCACATTCCTACTCATTCACCCACCAGTCACACGCCTACACCTTCTCTCGCATCCACTCACACTGTATCCTCCACACAGACACTCACCCACCCCGAACATGTAAACACACACTATCACATGCATACTCATTTATCCACCAGTCACTCACACATACACCTTCTCTTACATCCACACTCACTGCATTCTTCACAGAGGCGGGCACCCACCCAGAATATTCAAGCACACACTATCACATTCCTACTCATTCACCCACCAGTCACACACATACACCTTCTCTCGCATCCACTCACACTGTATCCTCCACACAGGCAAGCACACACCCAGAACATTTAAACGCACAGTATCACGTGCATACTCATTTATCCACCAGTCACTCACACATACACCTTCTCTTACATCCACACTCACTGCGTTCTCCACACATGACACAATGCCAGTCTTCCTGACATTATACATAACTTTCAGAGTAACATAGCAGCTGTCTTTTTGAAACAATTACTTATTTTTCAGCTGGCTTAGAAACATAACAGCTCCCTCCCCCCAGCCCTGTACACAATGGTGCGGTCCGCTCTGCCCCTGAAACCTAAACTCACCCTAGAGCTCGTAATGCTTTTGGCGAAGAGTTGCCAACACATCCTTGCTATTACAATGTGTTTTTTATATCTGATTTTAGGATGGGTTTTTGAAACACTTAACATGCCACTTTGTGCCTGCTTCATACCCGCGTGGGAGTCAAGGGGCAAGCGGTAGGGAGAGTCCAGTACAACAGAGTGCACAATGTCTGCTCCAGGTGCTTTGTGGAGTTTATCACAGGATGGGCATGTGTGTTTCATTGTGCTTGTTCAAGGTCATATGTTCTGCCAGAACGTGTCGACAGCAGTGCAGCAGTTCAGTCCACCATACCTCATCAAGTCCTTGATCACCATGTGCCCAAAACACAAAGATTTATATAATGACAAGAGCTATATCGGATATCCTCCTGCTACCTCATACCTGATTCACAAATCCTAAAATGAGAACTTCCTGGCAGGGCAGGAAATGGGCCAGAACGCTGCCTGGTCCCCAGACCCTGGATCTAGTGCAGGACGCTTGCAGATCTGTTCTGAAGCTGAGTTATCTCATCAACAAGCAACCCACGCTTCAACAAGCAACCTACGCTTCAACAAGCAGACCGTCTTCTGAGAGCAAGTAGTCTGCACGTCTGTGCAATAACGCTGCTTCAGAACAGCTCTGTTCACAGGCCCAGGGGGTAGTGCAGGGTTATAGGTTAAAGGGTCAAAATACAAAGGATCGAATGCCATTTTTTCAAGTCAAAAGGATCTTTTTTTTAAGGGGGAGCTCCCCCCAACCCACTGTTTTCTTTAAAAAAACATTTTTTTAAACTATAATAAATTTAAAAAAAGAAACATAAAAAAATGCATTCGAAAAAATTGTTCTTCGATCCTTTTGACTCGAACTTTTTGTCATTCGATCCTTTGTATTCGATCAAATGACTGGACATCCTAGCGCAGGGCACTCCCAGCGAGATCTGTTTTGAATCCAAGTTATTGCATGCACAAGCAACCCACCTTCCACCAAGCAGCCGACTCTACACGGGAGACTGAATACAGAAACAGCCTTGCATCCTTATTGTAGCTGTCCCTCTCTCTTTAATGGTTTGGTTGCTTGCTACCCGTTAACATTACACTCAACTATGTGCAAGCACCGTGCCACAGAATCTGGATATGTTATAAGGCGTCGGGGCATTTTATAACGCGCCTGTGCACAAGTGTTTTGTTTGTCCATTGTGAAGCCGGAAGACAAGTAGGATCAATGTGGGGGTGCTAATATCAAACGCTATGAAAGGTTTTAACTCTTTAAAATCTGCAAGGAGCTGGCCAACCCTGCTGCAGTCTCCACCCCTCATGTTGCCTCCCAGGCTCTTTGCAATGCCCTTGCCTCTCTCTTTATCTCAAAAACCCAGGACATCCTGTCCAGCCTCTTCTCCCCCACCCCTCCTCTCCCTCTCCATCAGTGCTTGCTGACCCTCCTTTAGCCACCCTGCCCACCATCGTTATTGTCCTTTCTGTTAGGAAAGATTTCGTAATTGTAGGTAATTTTTCTTCCATGTGGCAACCCCTAAACTTGTTGCTGTTGTTTTTCACCTTGTTCTCGACTTTGCCAGAGAAGTGCAGCCTTCTGCCGCACTCCACTGGGCTTTTGCTCCTTTCTTACGGGGAAACTGACATGCCCTTAAGAGAGTCAGTACCGGGGAACGCTGTTTCCCGTAGTTTCTTTTATCATGTTGTGGCTTTCGTGCAACATGACACAAGAGGGCACTGTAAGCTAAGTTACAGCTCTCTTGGGTCTCTAGCCTTTTACAGGCCCTAGATACTCGTTTAGGGTTGTATCTGATCGGTGCAAGTGATTCAGGGACGGGAATGGTGGCAGCGATCGTTTCTTGTGTTTTGAGCTCCTTTTGGCGTTCTAAGCGCGTTTTCTGCGCTTAACCCAAAATGGTGGCCTGGCTCCCAAAATGGCCAGACCACGAGGCTCCTTTGTCCTGTCCGCTGACCGTCTTGCTCCCTTCACCTTCCCCAGGTCGAGCCGACCCGGGGCCTTCCTTATTTGGGCATGTACTTTGCCGCGAAACACGGATGCTTTCGCTGGCTTCTACATTTCTTGTGTGTGCCTCCAGGATGTGGGCTGGGATGTCTGGTCCCAATACACATCCTGGGTGCCAGAGAGTCTAGGGTGGTGTGAATGCCTGGGACCACCGTGGTCCGTGATTGGTCCACGAATGGTGTGAGTGTTGATGAGCGGATCTCCCATTGGGTCCCCTCTGTTTTGGCGCGAAGGGAACCGTGGATAAGAGGGGGCTGGAAACACCACTACCATGTCGATCTCCTGAGTTCTCACGAACCAAGAAATACAGGAGACAAGTATCCTGCAACCAAGAGGCTGGACCGAGGAATCGCTGGTGACCCGCTGAAGGACTTCTCCTCTGCACTGCTGTCGCCTTGTGAAACCCTTTTCACCTTTGATCGAACCAGAAGGCCTGTACTGGTACTTCGACCCTTGGAATAGCGGGAACAGCTATTCTCGGCATCTTCACCATCTCCTGCCAGTAAGCCTTCGGAAGTGTCTCTGGGCCATCCAGCTGACTGACCATCTTACACGGGAGTCTTGCTCTATAACCGCCGCCAGGTTGTGTAGTATTTCGAGTCCTTGTCACTCTCACACGCTTCGTACACTTGGCGTTCCCAGGTCTGAAGTGAGTAGTGTACATTTGGCTCAGATACACACAGCCGCTCCGTTGCCCTGCTGTGGTAACAAACTGTGCGGATTTCTTCGATTGGGACGTCTTTTTACTCAACACGATGACGAGGCGTTCCCTGCTCTTCTGAACCTGCCAGCTGCTGAAACTGACGCGGAGAAGCCTGGGTCTGCTTGCATCGGGGACCGGTGAGTAGCATAGCTAGGATCTGGTCGCCCTCCCTCAGGAGCCCATTGCTTTTCCCCGCTGTGTCAAACAGCACCCTTTTCCGTACTCGCGCTCTGCTTCTGCCCACTGTGGAGGCTGCGCTTGAGTCGCAGAACTTGTTCTTCTTCTTTTGTGCACTAAACTGAACTGCCTGATTTCCCTCGAAGAGCTTCTCCTTTTCCCCGTTGGCACCAGCGCGTGCAGGTACTTTTGAGCACAAGGCTCCACTCTTCGCAGGGCTCGGACTTCCATCTAGTTAGGTGCCTCTGAAGGCGAACTGGGTCTAAGCATTATTGCGCACTGCCTGTTTTCCCTCCCTTTTAGGTGGACTACACATTTCGTGCATATAACGCTTGAGACTTGTTGTATTTGTATATATATTGTGTTGATATGGTATGTGTTGGTTTACTATCATTATATTGTGATTTTCTCGCTACGGTCATTGTTTTAAAGGCCTTGAAATAAATGTGTATATATTTTTAATATAATAACTGTTTGGAGTAGTTTGTAAGTGATCTTGCTTTGTGTGCTCATTGCGGGCTTTCAGTCACCCTCACCCCTCTTGAGACCTAGTCTTGACCGCCGCGATCGCTACCTTGATTGGTCTGGCTCGTCCAGAGGTTACCCTGTTCCAAGTAATTAGGTTGGCCTTCTGAACTTCTGCGCCACCAGGACAGAGTTCAGAAATCCATCTTAACACTTTCCTCTTTTCTCCCCTGACAAGGTCACTAGACAAGTCTGATCTATAAAAGTCTCGTCAAAACAGGTTCATCTCTGTTCCTCTAAAACCATCAAGGACCACATTGACACCCTCGCTCCGGCCCTTGCTGACTTGTGCAACCACTCATTTGCCATCAGGATCCTTCCCCTCCCCTCTGAAGCACTCCCTTTTGCATCCTCTTCTCAAGAAACCTACAGCTGATCCTTCTTGTCCAGCTAACTATCGTCCAATTTCCATTACTCCCTTTCTGGGCAAACTCCTGGAAAAGTTGGCCATCTCTCAGCTTAACCTTCATTCTAATTCTGTTGGATGTCTCCATGGCCACAAGTCTGGCGTCAGAGCTGCCAGAAGCATGGAAACTGCTCTCCTGAACATCTGTGAAGATCTGCTCTCCAACCTTGACTCTAACATTCCCTCTGTCTTTATCCTCCTCAATCTCTCTTCTGCCTTCAACACAGTCAACCATACCATCCTGCTCTACCGTCTCCATGATAACATGGGTATCACTGATCAGTCTCTGGCCTGGCTGACCTCTGTCCTCTCTGATCACACCTCCCAGGTCCAACTTTGGTCCTTCCTATCATCTATCTTCCTCTCTACCTGTGGTGTTCCCCAGGGGTCTAAACTCTTGCCCTGGCTTTTCAACCAATACCTGGCACCTCTCACCCACTGCATTGCCATTTTCTGCACAAATTTCCAGTGCTACGCTGACGACACTCAACTCATTTTCAGACTGCCCTCGGCCACCTCCTCTCCCTCTCTCATCTCTGATTGGCAGCAAGATGGAGATCCTCCTCATCGGCACACCTTCACCATACTTTCCCCTCACTCTCTGGCCGGCCTCCCTTGGCCCTCCTCCTACCCCCACCTGCAAGGCTAAGAACCTCAGGTCATCTTTGACTCCACACTTTCCTTCTCCGCCCACATCTCTGAGGTCTCTAAAATGTCAAACTTCCTACTGCACCACCTCAGAGGTACTCTGCCTTTCCTCTCCTTCCCTCAGAAGCTCATGGTCTCCCAAGCTCTGGTTCCCTCTCGCTTGGACTATTGTAACAGCCTCTTTCTATATGTACCTGCCTCTACTCTCCGCCCTCTGTAACTAATACAGAACAGACTGCAAGACGTGTCCTTGGCCTCAAGCCCTGGGATCGTATCCAGCTCTGAAATCCCTCCATTGGCTCCCAGTGGATGCAAGGATTAAATTCAAAACCCTCTGCATTGTCCACAAGGCTTTCTGGGGCCTGGGTCCAAAATACCTTCAGCTATTCCTCCGCAAATACCTCCCCTCCCGAGCTCTTTGCTCCTCTAACTCTAACTCCCTCAGAGTCAGCAGTTTTTCAAAGAAACAAGCTGGGGGTAGATCTCCGTCTCAGCAGGGGCCTCCCTGTGGAACAGCCTACCTGCCACTCTAAAACTTGAGGAGAACCATCTCTGGTTCCGGGAGCACCTGAAGACCTTCCTCTTTTCTTCTGCCTTCGCTCCCCCTCTCCCCTTCAGATCTGTTCTCTCTTGGCACCGTGCACCTGGCCACCCCCTGTTCTCCGTGCCCAGGAACCTGATCACCCTGCCACTCTCCTGCACTGCCTCTGGGCCACCCCCTCATTGGGGTCTGTAGCTGTACTCATACAGCCCACCCCTTTTCTTCCTGCACTTATCAGACCTACCCTGTCTGCTGCCTTAAACCTAGCACTTGCCAATTGCTGGCTGTACTACCACTCTTTGTTGCCTTTATTTATTTATTAATTATTATTTATCGGTTTCTCCTATGCTTCGCACTTTCCACTTCTCCCCCTTCCATGCACTTTTCCCTTCCCCCTCTCCCATGCACTTGCACGTTCTCAATGTCTCTGGGCCTAGTTAGATCGTTGTTTTGTTCTCCCCTGTTCCCCTCCCTTGCCTCGTCGCGCTCTGAAACACTTGTGTACGAGCGCGATAGAAATAAAATATCAATATCAATAATGTCCAGACAAATTACTCTCCAGAAGTTAAGAATCTAGGCTGCATGTGGCAGGCAAATATTAATTGCAATGGAGAGATTAATCAGACTATTAAAACAGTTTATTATCAACTTAAACAGCTGAAACCTCTAATGCCTCTTATTTTGAACAAAGGTTGGTGCTCCGTGGTTTTAGCCCTTGTACATTTGAGGCTTGATTATTGCAACTTCCTTCTTCTGGGTATTCCTAAATACCAGGTTCACTGACTACAGGTTGCTCAAAATTCTGCAGTCAGACCTATTTTTCACTGCCCAAGAAGGCATCCATCTCCCACGATCGTAGGAGTATTCACTGGCTCTCAGTGCAGCAACGATTCATGTTCAAGACTCTGTCTTGTTTTTAAATATATTCATGGCTTGGCGCCGGCCTATCTTTCGGCCAAAATTGTCCCCTACCAACCAGGTCGATCTGTGAGGTCATCAGGGGGTCGCCTTCTAATGGTCCCATTCTCAAAATCAGTCACTTCTGGGAACAGATGTTTCTCATGTATTGCTCCACAGCTTTGGAATAAACTCCCATCCGATTTAAGGAGAATGGTGTCTCTGGAGATGTTTAGGAAAAAGCTCAAAACTCATCTCTCAGTAATGTCTGCTACCACTGCTGATTACATTTCCTTAAATACCACCTGTGCCCAAATGCATGTTTTGCCTGGATTCTTGGATATATGCCCTATAAATGTCTATTCTATTCTATTTAGGTTCTGCAATTTACAGATTTTTTTTGTTAGTGTGAGTATTGTAACCAATCAAATCCACAGAGTTCAACTTGCATTATTCGCTCAAAAGGATCTCTTACCGAATCACTGGATTTTGCTCGGGTTGTCTGTGGGCAAGTGGATTGGGGTTTTCACTCCACGTTTGCCTTTAAACTGCAAACGTAATGTACTTATTTATACGACCCAATGCATCCTGCGCCATCCACCCACTTTTTAATTTTTGTGTTGTGCTTGCCCCCACGCCCACCTCCCAGTTCAGTCTGTGCCATGGGTCTCCTTTAGCCACAATTCTTTTTTTTTTTTACTTTGCATGCTCCCATCCTCCTGCACGTGTTCCACATCCCCTGCCCATGCTTCCTGCTTTGTTGTCCTTTCCTACCTAAAGCTTTCTCTACCCCCATTGGCTGCTGAAACCCTCGTAGTAGGACCACCCAGGGCAGCCCCCTGCCTGGGCAGCCCTCGGATAAGGACACTGAGGCAAAGGCATGCATCACAGCTAGACAGAATTGTGAAGATTACGATGCATCACATGTAAATAGAATTGTGATGATTAACATGTCACATTTAGACAGAATTGTGAAGAATGTCATGCGTCACATCTAGACAGAATTGTGAAGATTAGCCATGCGTCACATCTAGACAGAATTGTGAAGATTAGCCATGCGTCACATCTAGGTAGAATTGTGAAGATTAGCCATGCGTCACATCTAGGTAGAATTGTGAAGATTAGCCATGCGTCACATCTAGGTAGAATTGTGAAGATTAGCCATGCGTCACATCTAGGTAGAATTGTGAAGATTAGCCATGCATCACATCTAGGTAGAATTGTAAGAGGTAGCATGTGCCGCTCCCAGATGGAATTGTGGAAATCAGCATGCGTCACATCTAGGTAGAATTGTAAGAGGTAGCATGTGCCGCTCCCAGATGGAATTGTGGAAATCAGCATGCGTCACATCTAGGTAGAATTGTAAGAGGTAGCATGTGCCGCTCCCAGATGGAATTGTGGAAATCAGCATGCGTCACATCTAGGTAGAATTGTAAGAGGTAGCATGTGCCGCTCCCAGATGGAATTGTGGAAATCAGCATGCGTCACATCTAGGTAGAATTGTAAGAGGTAGCATGTGCCGCTCCCAGATGGAATTGTGGAAATCATCATGTGTCACATCTAGATAGTGATGCCACTAACCAACCCTACTAAAAAACATCACCCCTCTGCATACAGCTCTCAAACTCTAACCAAAAACAACCATACCTCTAAGCAAAACAAATCTCACACACTTCGCTACACTGCAACAATAAAACAAACCACACATAGCCTCGCATAACAGCACATGATGGCTAACAACCGAAGAACACACCTACAGGCCGATTCATGGAAATAATGTGCGCGGAAAAACCGGCGCACGCGTGCGAAAACGTGCGATTCGCAGTGGCACAGAAAAAATCGCAGAAAATCGCATAGAAAACAGCGCACATCCATTCATGGAAGCACGGGCACGCGCGAAATGTGGGATGTGCGCTGAGAAAGTGCGCGGCGCACGCTGGCGCACAGGTCAACGAACGCCATGCGATAAAGCCACAGCGAATTCGCACATAGCGCGGCGCACAGAATAAAAGTAGGCGTAACACGGGGCGTCACACGCAGAATGGGGAACAACTCGTGAAAATGTGGGCGTCACAGGGGAGGTCCAGGAGGCAAGTGCGCGGAACGCCCAGACGCACGCCTACAACAGGCATTCATGGAATCGAATCGGGTAAAACAGCGCACGGCCAAAGACGCGCACAGGCCCATACCCGTACGCCACAGAAAGCAGGCGGTAGCGCCCCAATACATGTGCGCCAAAATGTGCGCTTACCGTATACACAGCTCAGCGATTGTGCCTGGGGGAGCGTGTGCGTGCATTTCAGGGGTGCGCGCGAAGTCACACACGCGTTTTGGCTGGGTGCGTGTATATCAGGGGTGCGCGAGAAGTTTCACACGCGTTTTGGCTGGGTGCGTGTATATCAGGGGTGCGCGAGAAGTTACACACGTGTCTTGGCTGGGTGCGTGTATATCAGGGGTGCGCGAGAAGTTTCACACGCGTTTTGGCTGGGTGCGTGTATATCAGGGGTGCGCGAGAAGTTTCACACGCGTTTTGGCTGGGTGCGTGTATATCAGGGGTGCGCGAGAAGTTTCACACGCGTTTTGGCTGGGTGCGTGTATATCAGGGGTGCGCGAGAAGTTTCACACGTGTCTTGGCTGGGTGCGTGTATATCAGGGGTGCGCGAGAAGTATCACACGCAATGGGGCCTGGGGGAGCGGGGTGCGTGTAATTCAGGGGCCTGCGGGTGGATTCACACGCAATGGGGCCTGGGGGAGCGGGGTGCGTGTATTTCAGGGGCCTGCGGGTGGTTTCACACGCGATGGGGCCTGGGGGAGCGGGGTGCGTGTAATTCAGGGGCCTGCGGGTGGATTCACACGCGATGGGGCCTGGGGGGGCGGGGTGCGTGTATTTCAGGGGCCTGCGGGTGGTTTCACACGCGATGGGGCCTGGGGGAGCGGGGTACCACTCACCGTCTGCCTTGCATGTAGAAGAACGCGTAGCCAACACCCGCTGCGAAGTAATAGCGAGTGAACCCCAACGGATGGAAAACACACGCACCGCACGAAAAGCACGTACAGAGAAGCCCTGCCAGGGCAACGCCCGTGCGCGAAACTGCACAGACGCGCTTACGCTGTAAGGGCCTTTGGTCCAATGAAATCGCGTACGCGTGCTGACGCACTTACGCGCTAGGGCCCTTTCCTCGAATTTCACGCTGACGTGCAGGATTTTCACATGCCAAATCACTCCGTATCAAGCTGGCCACGCGAAAACACACGGAAGACCACGCTCCTGCCCAGAAGGCCGAATCACTGCCCCCCAGTGCCCCGAGCAGCCTCCCACGTGCCATCTGCTGCTGCCTGCCTGCCTGCCTGCTGCCACCGTGCCCTGCCATTTGGTGCCTGCACATCAGCCATCTGCAGGGGTCCAGTTGCTGTGTCCACCCCTGCTGGTACAGAAGACTCCCGAATCGAATAACATCGCTCCACAGCCCAGCCCCAGGACCCAGTTGCCCACCCACTCCTGCCCCTGGGGTTGCCATGTCGGGCACATCTACATCTGACACCAGTGGCAACCCCCGGCCAGAGGGGCAGAGGGGCACCAGCTTCACTGCCACCGAAGTTGGTGTCCTGGTGGAGCAAGTCCTGGGGCAGTATGATGCCCTCTTCGGATCGTCCCGCGCCAACAGGGAAGGACGGGAGAGGATCTGGGCCGACTGTGTGGTTGCCATCAACGCGGAGGGGGTGGCAACCCGCACCATCCAGAAGGTCAAGAAGCGCTGGGAGGACTTGAGGTCCAGGACCCTCATGAAGGCCCGGCGCCTCGTGGAGGGGAGCCGGGGCCGCATGAGTTCCATCCAGTTGAGGGTCCTGGAACGCGTACACCCAGCGCTCCACGCCCAGGTCCTTGAGAGGGAGACCCGTCTGGAGTTGAGCGGTAAGTGGCCGAGCATTGCTGTGTGAGACAGGGCATGTTGCAGTGTGCTGGTTGTCTGATACTTGCCTGCATGTGTGACATAGGCCATGTACGCATGTATGTGTGCAGGGACATCATGGGAATGCATGTGCGACCTGTAATGTGTGAACCGCATGGTTGTTGCATGTGTTTGAATGCGACATGGGGAGCCCTGTGCAGATTGCACACATGAGAGCATGGCAGTCTCTGTACCTGGACATGGGTGGGGGCGAGGGATGGGTGCTGATGCCAGATACATATGTGGTATCCATGTCTGTGTGCCTGACCTGCGTGTCTGTGACTTGTGAGTGCCATGGATGCATGACACATGTCTGTGACAATGTACAGATTCACTGATGCAGCCTAGTCATCCTTGTATGCACTGTGATTGGGGTGTACAGGGCCAGATGGATGTGACCGAGGTGAAGTGTGTGCATGTGATAGGCATGACACATGATGCATGTGAGTCCCACTACATTGTATGATTCGAGAGTCCATTGGACGTGTATTTAAATGTCTATGGCACGCACCATGACTGTCACTGTGTGTGTATTGCCTGGACTGACACATGTGTTGTGGTGTGACATGATGGAAGTGTACTTTGACAGTGGCACTCATCTGCTATTGCTTCCTGTCTAGGGGACCATAGTACAGTACCCTGATGCTTGTGTTCTATGTCTCCCTCTACACAGCGGCTAGTGAAGGAGAGGGCGGAGACGGCGCTGTGGAGCAAGGCGGCGGGGATGCCCCCACGGCTGCAGCGGAAGGGGTGGGTGAGCCCCCACAGGGGCCTGCCACGGCGGCAGACGGTGAGGAGCCATCCAGGTTGGTGGTTTCCACAGAGGAGGAGGAGGCCGCCACTGAGGCGCACATGGGGCCTGGTGGGGGCATCCCTGCTGGTGCAAGTGGTGCAGTCCAGGGGCAGGGGCAGGAGGCAGCACAGGTCACCGTGGAGGGGCCTGTGCATGTCGCTGTCCCTGAACCTGTGGGTGCACCACCTTGCACCAGCAGGGATGCCCCGTCCCAGGCCCGTCCGCAGGTAGAGGGGATGTCCATGTCATCTGACTCCCCTCCACCTGCGGACGAGGGGACCCCTGGCCGTGTGGAGAAGGTCCTGATTGGGGTCGCGATGCGCACGGCTGTGATTCGTGATGCCATGCGTGCTTCCCACGAGGAGCACGCACGTCATCACGAAGAGCACCGTGCCGACGTGGCCCAATTGGGATCGGCCATGTTTGGGGGTTTCCTGCATGTGTCGGTCAATCTGGCGGCCCTCTCCTCCTCTGTGGAGACTATACGCCAGTCGTTCTCCTTGCCGTCTTCCGGCCCAGATGCCACCAGGGCCCCCTGTGGACCTGCCCTGACCAATGCAGCCAGCTCGGTGGGGATCCCATCCCTGCCACAGTCGGGAGTCAGAGGTCCAGCAGGGGTGGACACCACAGCAACTGGACCCCAGCAGATGGAGGATGTGACGGCATCATCGGGCAGGGCACGTGCACGACGGCGTCGGTGGTTTCCATCAGCCTGGATGCCGTCGTGCTGGCACAGGCAGTTGCGTCGGAGGCAGCAGCAGGCTCAACATGGGAGGCATCATGGCTCGGGGCCATCAACATCAGGGGTGCAGGCATCGGCCGGAGGGCAGGAGAACCCTGGAATGGGAGTGTCTTCCGTGTGGGAGCGGTTGTGCCAGCGGATAGGTGCGGAGCGGCAGCGGGCAGAGGAGGAACGGCTCACGATGGTCAGGGCGGAGGACTCCATGCGGAGGGCGCTGAGGCGGGCTGAGTGCCTCGAGGGTCTTCGCAGGGAGTTTGAGCTTGACACTGCGTTATCCCTGCGGGACCTCGGGGCCAGGGAACATGCCCGCCTCCAAGCCATTGACCAGGAGTTCGATGATGCCCTGGCCCATGACAACAACCAGTGAGCCGTCCGAATAGCCCGCTGCCTTTGTATATAGTTGTATAGTTAGGGTTAGGTTTCCTTTGTTTTTTTTATTTTTTTTTGGTTGCGATTGGACAATGCACCACTTTTTTGTATATAGTTCAGTTTTTAGTTGGTAGGCATAGTTAGGTTTAATTTGGTTGGGCTCATGGACCCGGGATGATCTTCTTCATGGTTCTTCATTTAATTTTTTTTTTATTTTTCAGATTATTTTCTTGGACATTCATCTTGTTTTGTTTGATTTGCTTTGTGTTTTTTCTTATTTCATTTACATTCTACTTGCTGTTCAATACATATTATTTTAATTCTTCAATGTGTCGTATCATCTCATTGCTTTCAGGCATGTCATGTTGGGTGTTTTGTCATTCACTTGCAGCCATTGTGTGTGACAGACATTTGTTCATTTGCATTATTTGAAGTGGGGGTGTAACATGTAATTGCCTTTGATATGTGGGTGGGTGTGATAGTTGGTTGGCCCTTTTGGCAGGGGAGGATGGGCATTACGGACATGATTGGGGATTGTTGGGACCCAGGTGCAGGGGGGGTGGGGGTGGTGGGGAACATGAGTTGGACATGGGTGGGGGTCTGCTGGCAGGTGCCCCACAGTGCTGGTGGGTGGGGGTGATGGGGAACATGAGTTGGACATGGGTGGGGGCCTGCTGGCAGGTGCCCCACAGTGCTGGGGGGTGGGGGTGGTGGGGAACATGAGTTGGACATGGGTGGGAGCCTGCTGGCAGGTGCCCCACAGTGCTGGGGGGTGGGGGTGGTGGGGTACATGAGTTGGACATGGGTGGGGGCCTGCTGGCAGGTGCCCCACAGTGCTGGGGGGTGGGGGTGGTGGGGAACATGAGTTGGACATGGGTGGGGGCCTGCTGGCAGGTGCCCCACAGTGCTGGGGGGTGGGGGTGGTGGGGAACATGAGTTGGACATGGGTGGGGGCCTGCTGGCAGGTGCCCCACAGTGCTGGGGGGTGGGGGTGGTGGGGAACATGAGTTGGACATGGGTGGGGGCCTGCTGGCAGGTGCCCCACAGTGCTGGGGGGTGGGGGTGGTGGGGAACATGAGTTGGACATGGGTGGGGGCCTGCTGGCAGGTGCCCCACAGTGCTGGGGGGTGGGGGTGGTGGGGAACATGAGTTGGACATGGATGGGGGCCTGGTGGTGGGTGCCCCTGCACTGCTGGGGGGTGGGGGTGGTGGGGAACATGAGTTGGTGATTATTTGTGCAAGGAGACATGTGCATTTGCTGGGGGGCATGCCCATGTTTGGGTGGGCTGCCTGCGGGACATGACCAGGGATGCAGGGTAGTCCCCTGTGGTGTGGGCTTCCTGCAGGGGCCGTGGAGGGTGTACAGGGAACACCTGGGAGGACCCACACTGGCAAATCACATGTAGGACTCCCCGGCACCCCTGAAATACACGCACGCAGCCCAATCGCGTGTGAAACCACCCCGGCACCCTGGAATACACGCACCCAGGCCAATCGCGTGTGGATCTTCCCGCGCACCCCTGGAATACACGCGCCCAGGCCAATCGCGTGTGGAACTTCCCGCGCACCCCTGGAATACACGCACGCAGCACAATCGCGTGTGAAACCACTCACGAGCCCCTGGAATACACGCGCCCAGGCCAATCGCGTGTGGATCTTCCCGCGCACCCCTGGAATACACGCGCCCAGGCCAATCGCGTGTGGAACTTCCCGCGCACCCCTGGAATACACGCACGCAGCACAATCGCGTGTGAAACCACCTGCGAGCCCCTGGAATACACGCACCCAGGCCAATCGCGTATGGATCTTCACGCGCACCCCTGGAATACACGCACGCAGCCCAATCGCGTGTGAAACCACCCGCGAGCCCCTGGAATACACTCGCCCAGGCGAATCGCGTGGGGATCTTCCCGCGCACCCCTGGAATACACGCGCCCAGGCCAATCGCGTGTGGAACTTCCCGCGCACCCCTGGAATACACGCACGCAGCACAATCGCGTGTGGATCTTCACGTGCACCCCTGGAATACACGCACCCAGGCCAATCGCGTGTGGAACTTCCCGCGCACCCCTGGAATACACGCACGCAGCCCAATCGCGTGTGAAACCACCCGCGAGCCCCTGGAATACACGCGACCAGGCCAATCGCGTGTGGATCTTCCCGCGCACCCCTGAATTACACGCACGCAGCCCAATCGCGTGTGAAACCACCCGCGCACCCCTGAAGTACACGCACACGCTCCCCCAGGTCGCGTGTGTTACTTCTAGCACTGGTACAGGGTTGGCGCAGCCCTTTGCGATGGTTTTGCGATCTTGATGGCTTTTCCTTGCGCGAGGGCGTTCTTGGGGGCGTAACTGGCGCTGCTGCAGGGTCGCTGCGATACTCTGCGCCACGGCTTGTTTTGGAGGATTATTCCATGAATACGATGTGCGCTGAAATGGATTTTATCGCATGCGGCTGGCGCAGACATTCGCACGGGAACACTCTGCGCCAGCCGCGTGCGATACTTTTGACTGTATTTCCATGAATCGGCCTGCTAATGTCAGCAAACGGTGTAAACGGAACTGAAGCTGCCAACAACACATAACAGATCTCATGTGCTTTTTAGCGCTCAGTCCTACTAATTTACCCTACCCTCTTGCTTTTCAGATCCCCAGAGCGCCAGGGGACCACTCCGGTGGTGATAGTGTGTGGTATAAATATCCTTAAACATAACATAACATAACTACAAAACATGTTTCAATTTTAAAATTGTGGGCATTGTTATGTTCCCATAATGCTCTTTGTTTTTATGCAAATCGCTAGGATTGGGTTATGTTACAGACATTTTTAAAGCGCACGTATGCCATAAGGCATCAAGGCGCTGGCTGGCAGAGACTAGAAAAGCAGCCGATGAAGATCTAAAACAGCAAGGTTTTGAAGGACCGATGGAAAATTAGATGGTCAGATATGGCTCGCAGAGAATGAGGAAGAGCGTTCCAAGCCATAGCTGCGACAACCAAGTAGGCCCCTCCACCCACACGCGAGACCCTAAACCGGGGGACGTGAACCAGAAGAGCAGACTGAGAGCAGAGGAGGCGGGAGGGAACATACAGAGGGAACTTCGCCTGAAGATACTTTGCCGCCACTTTGTAAAAGGCATGATGAACAATGCATAGAGATTTAAAAAGAACATGCTTCTCAACGGTACAACGTCATTTCATCGCCAGATGTTTTTTCGTGGGGTTTTTTACCGTAGATTTTTTTTCCAAAAAAACATCGCATTTTTTGGGGGGGTTCAAAAAAATATATAAATTGGATGTGGGTGTACTGAGATATAAAAATAATTAAAGGGAATGAGGGGTTTGGGGGGTAACCCCCCCAAAAATAAAAAAAATTAAAAGTCACATTTTTTGGGAAAAAAAATCTGCAGTAAAAAACCCTGCGAAAAAACATCCCACAATGAAATGGCATGGAACACTTGTCAACAGGAAGCCAGTGGAGCTTTCGAAGTAAGGGAGACATGTGAGCCCCCATCGGAGAGGGCGCAGGACCGACCTATCTGCAGCATTCTGAAGAAGCTGGAGCCGGTTTAAAAGATAGCCGGGTTGGCCAAGATAAAGCGAGTTACAGTAGTCCTCTGTGCTAAGCACAAGAGCTGCGAGAACCGGGGCTTGAAACTGAGCTGGGATAAAAGGAAGTACTTTCTGCAGAATTTTTAATCTGAAAGAGATGAACAATGTTGAATGACCTGGCCTGGGGTCATGCCCCTCGGCCCCACTCCTCCTCTTCACAGCCTGCCCCTCCAAGGAGGAGAGAGTTCCCCCAGTACATTGTTTCCATTTCCAGCACTGCTTCTTGGAACATCCATGAGAAGCCTGCGAACAAACCTTCATTGAGTCGCATTTGCACATAAGCATCTTAAACATGCGCCAAAAATCTCCAGATGGGCTCCAATTTTAGGTTTTGTGAATAAACTATGAACTGATTTTTTTTTACATATAAATAAACACAGAAATCTATCTGTTTGTTTATACAAACTGAAAACACTAAAACAGGTCTCCCTGCATGGACCCCCAAGCTATCAGCCAGGCCTTGCAGGCCAATACCTTTGCAAACTGGTTTCAGGTGAAGTGTAAACCAACAAAGGGGTGTCCCATGGAAAGCTCTTTCCATTCCTGCCATGAAGCGTCCCAGGTCAGCAGCTGCCACAGGAGCAGCCATTTCATTTTGAAAGTAACAACTGATGTGCAAGAACTCAGCTCCATTTCTCCACCTTATGTTTGGGGGTGCGCCAGTTTATTTTTTCTTCTAACAATACACGTGTTTTTCATTTCCATAAATGTGGAAAATGACATTGGCAACTTTAGAAAAAAAGTAAATAGATAAATAATAAACGTGGATAAAAAAGACACAAATAAATGGGGGTAAATATCGATAAATACAGATGGAAATAATTAAAAAATGTATACTATACAACCCAGAGCCTCCGGTATAAGGTAGGGTGACCAGACGTCATGATTTTCCCAGGACTTTCCCTGTTTTTGCTGCTCTGTCCTCCTTTCTCAAGATTATGCTCCCATTGGAAACTGCAGTGGTGCCGGTTTTTGGTAGTAGGTCTTCATAGTTGGCAGGCAGGAATGCACAATCTCACACAGAAGAAATGTTGCATTTTACAACTTAAGATAGTGTTAGTTCGTGATAAATTGATTATAACATCTGTGTATTTGAACTGCAACACTTAAACCCCCTTCTCCTCCAAACGCTACTGAAGTGTAGTGCCTTGACAGCCACTTCCAAGAGTTAGTCCTACTTTTATGTCAGTTACCCTCTCCCGCTTTTTTTACTTTTTAAATCTGGTCACGCTAGTATAATGACCCAGGTACACCTTTGTGGTGCTGCTGAGCGTTTCTTCTGTATTGCTGAGGGCTCTGTGATGCCAATTACAATTCACCACTTCTGCCGCGATCTCAGCATTAAGATAGGATCTAGATAGGACTTTGAATGTTAGCATGTCCACACTTAGATAGAATTGTGATTGTTAGCCTGCGTCGCATCTAGATAGAAATGTGATTGTTAGCATGCCTGCACTTAGAATTGTGAATATTAGCCTGCGTCGCATCTAGATAGAAATGTGATTGTTAGCACTCATATGGAATTCTGAACTTTAGCTTGCGTCGTATCTAGATAGAAATGTGAATCTCTGCATGTAACGCACCTAGATGGAATCCCATAAGTGCAAGGACAGCAATGCCAACTAACAATTCCATCCCTCTGCATACACCTCTCCAACTCTAACCACAAGCCTAAAATGCAGCAATCCGCACAAACTTCACAACAATGCAACAACAAAACAAACCACACATAGACTTGCACAACAGCACACGACGACTACCAACCATTTAACACCCCAAGCCCAGCCAACGGACCCCCGGGCTGAGGCTGCCAACAGCAGATCACTGCTCTCTTGCACTTTGCCAGCTTATTCCCACTAACCCACCCCCTTCCCCTTTTTCAGAGCCGTCAGAGCGCCAGGGGACCACTCCGGTGGTGATAGTGCGCGGTACAAATATCCTTTAACATTAACATTAAAGGTTGTGGTCCCAATGGATAGGATGCAAGGCTGCCAAACGGCACCATGTCAGGTAGGACACCTTCAGCCAGTCCTGGTTTTTTAGCCAACTGCGCTTTGCATGCTGAGACTTGTATGCAAATACTTAAAACTGGAAAAGGATACTACAAGGGGTGGTTGGCTTGAAAGCCAGAATTATCAGAAACTGGCAGGCATGACATGGGACAGCTGCGAAGGTACGGCATTGTTCCATGCTGTACCGTTTTAGGAAGCCAGAAGCGTACTGGTCAGGCGTTGCACCTTCACGGAGGCATGAACAGACCTTTTTAAACCTTACAGCTTTTCTACAAAACACTAACAAGCCCCAGCAAAGTGCATGGCTATTGACTTTGTTTAGAAAGTTGCCAACGAGCCACATTTCATCTGCAGCCTCTCCATTCAGACCCAGCATTTCATCGAGCAGTACTTGCATTCTGGGACTTCATATTTCTTTATTTTTTTATTTGCACTTACAGTCTTCTGAAAGCCCGCAGGCATCAGGGCGCAAAAAGAAAGGAACAGACAGTAGACATCGCGCAAGGAAGGCTTCTAATACTTCATACTGCTAATTGGAGCCAGGATACCAATATGTTAGATCATGCAACGTGCTAGCTAGAGCTACTGCTGATGCTAACTAAACGCAAACTTCCATTAAAATAAACATCAGAAATACAAACATGTAAAATGTTTTTAATAGAACAAAGAGAATATAATACAGGAGATGTTTCAATATTACAGTAATCTCATTTAAAGAGCATTGAAGGAAGTATCTTCGAGTACAGACTCTGCGTCCTTGGTCAACAGTTCCAGATACTGAACGTCTCTGGAACATGCTGAGTAGGTTTACATTTAATTTCCACCAGAGGGAGCTCTGGGACAAGAAACTACAACAAGCCCATTGTGCGTCAAAATGTTTTATAAGCAGACAGCGCCGGTCTGTGTGCTGGGGTACACATCATTGCGATCTGTGCAGGGTCGCCCACCTTGGGAACAGCCTCAAGGGTCAAGCAGACTCGGAACGGGCTATTGGGCAATGTCCGAGGTCCAGGACCAAAATGCAATGTTTTGGTCAAAGTGGGCACGTTTGATAAGTTACTTCAATATAGCTCGTAGTTTTGACCAGTGTTGCTGCAAAAATGTTCTTCAACACGCACAATCTGCTACACCTATAACCAAAAAACGACCCCTTTGGCCACTACTCAAAGAGTCTGTCACAAAAGGAATGAGTTGCCCATTTGTGGCGTTGGGCCACTTTTTCATTGGTGCCGGAGCCAAGTGTGTGCCTCATTCTGACCTTGGGGTCAAGTGGGTGTATGATATGATAGGTTATTTATAACGCGCTTAATACCCAGAGATTTCTAAGCACGGACCTGGGGTTTGAACCTGTGTCGCTCCGTGTCGTCTTGCTTCCAAGGGGAGCACGTTGCCCCTGAGCTATCCTCCCGAGACAAAACCGGGAGTAGACTCTGTGGGGCCAATCAGTCAAGATGTGCTTCTTTACCTTTGGGCTCTGAAGGGTATTCAGCATGGCAGGAGACAGGGTTTGGGGACAGTGGAATTATGGAAAAAGTTACAGGGCCTTGTTACAAGTTTGGTGGTAAATGGGGAGTTTACCATTGGCACTGTTTGGTCGCATGGTTACCATGGGGGTGCGAGTGGTGGTATGGTAGTTAAATCCCCATTTTTTGAGTCCAGTAGACACTAGGGTGATTTATTTTGTCTATTGGCGCGAGGTGTATTAATGCACAGTAAATCCGCTGCTTATTGGCAGCAAAGGGTGAGGATCTGCATCTCGCTTTTTGCTTAAGGTGAATTCTTCGCTTTACCTCCACACTTGGAATTCACCAGTGCGGTAATGCGGTGGTAAAGTGGTGGTAACAGAATGACTGCCTAACTTGAAATGTGGCCCATAATTCTGGGGGGATTCTGGTCCTTCCACTCTGTGGTCAGAGAAGGGAGTGAGGCCTTGCCAGTCTTCTCCGTGGGCACGCGCACACCACTGCAATATGGGCGCAATCACTGATGTCAGTATCACCCAATGAAACAGTACTTATTTCATTGACTGCGCAAGGATGAAGTGCAGAGGTGAAAAAGATACATGCGTGTTGCACACGTATCTCTGTAGAGCTACATATATGTCTGCCTCTCCGCCCTGGCGTGTTCACATTTAAATGTTTACATTAACCTACAACCTAGTGCCAGAATGCAATATCAGATGACCCTAAAGGAAAGGAATGGTTATTTTACACCTGACATGGGACAATTTGAGAAAGTTGTTCTAAAGTTCTTATTATGTTCAGGGCATTGTCACAAACAAGAACCTTAGAGATTAGGCCAACCTGCTTGTAGTTACTGCTTTGCATCTTGCTGTTATGCAATAATGTGCACATTTGCACATCAAACACTCAACATTAACACTTAACAGGAGCTATCTGTGGGGTTACTGCCGTACTCCCCGTCTTCCTGCCTGATTTCCCTGCCTGACAAATTACTTTTTGTTGTCTCGTTTCTGTCTGTCCTTCATGTGCGCTCTGAGGCCTACGGGGATGTGGCGCCTAATACATATTAAAATAAATAAAAAAATAAAAGTTAGCACAGGCTTGCTTGAGAGGTGCATGTCTGAAGGCAATGTGGTAGATGTGTGACCGGACAGGCTCGCTCAGGGAGCAGCTCGCACTCGTTCTAACCCCTGCAGGTGTTCATGATGGCTCTCGGCTCACGCGGGAGCGACTGAGCAGTGGTGGTGGTCGGGGATCCCCGGCGTACCCCTGTACTTTGCGAAGTGCTATGGTGCGCCCCCTGCCCATCCCCTGGGAGAGGCCGTGCAGGGGTAAGATGCAACCCTCGATCACTGCGCCGTTACGCACGTGGCAGGGTCTGTAGCTTTCGTTGCTTATTAATCCACCAACCAGTTGCAAAGGGTACAAGCGTTGAGAGCCGGGTCCCCGAGAATTCGGAACCACCTCCCCCTTGAGATCCGGAATCATTCTTGCCCGGTAAGGTTCAAAACAGATTTGCAAGCTCAGCTTTTTAATCAAGATACCGATTAATCTGTGTGCCTTGGTTTGAAGCTTTTTATGTATGTGTCTGTCTGGGCGCTGTGAGACCTTCAGGTGTGTGGCGCCTTATATAAAATATATAAATAATGACATACACGGTCACTGGGTCATACCATTCTAAGGTTTGCAATGGGGCAAGACATGAAGCAGAGGCTATTGGCACTATTTCTGCCCCTTGCATAAGGAGGAAGCGAGCACGCATGGTGTTCAGCTTTTCAAATGTGATAGGTGAGATGGAGGAAAGGTACACCATTGCTGCCTGTGCATGCCCACACGCTTTGCAATTAGCCACCCCCAGCAATTCATTACCATGTTACATATTATTGTTATCTGCTTCCAGTGTTCTCATATCGCCTCGGGTGCACTGCGGGCCTCTGGGTTACTATGCACAGGCCTGAGGTAGACTGCAGTGTTGTGCTCCCCTGGAGAGCTCAGTTCAGCTTCCACCGTATGCTGTTCAGTGCAGCGCTCAGCTGAGCTCCCGCTTTACCAGTGCTATGCTCAGCTCCTACTGAGCCACGACTATGCACCATAGAGATCCTCCCCCTCCATGCTGGGGCAGTGCTGCGCTCAGCTGAGCATGCGCTGTATCAGTGCTATGCTCAGCTGAGTGCCTGCTGAGCCATGGCTGTGCACCGTAGAGACCAACAGCACTCCCCCTGCATACTGGTGGAGTGCTGCGCTCAGCTGAGCATGCGCTGTATCAGTGCTATGCTCAGCTGAGCGCCTGCTGAGCGACGACTGTGCGCCAGAGATCAACATCACTCCCCATGCATTCTGGTGTAGTGCACCGCTAAAATGAGCTCCTGCTTTACCAGTGCCCAGTGCTATGCTCAGCTGAGCATGAGCTGTATCAGTGCTATGCTTAGCTGAGCTCCCGATGAACCATCACTGTACATGACAAAGATCCACAGCACTCCTGATGCCTGCTCAGCTGAACTCCTGTTCTACCTCTGCGCTGTTCTGCACAGCTCACAAAGCTCCTGCTGCATGCTGTACAGTGCCATGCTTAGCTTAGATCCCGATGTACCACCACTCTGAACAGTGCACAGCTCTGCAGAGCTCCCACTGCATGCTGTGGTGCCATTTCCAGTTTAGGTCATGTTATACCGCCACTCTGTCCTGCAGAGCGCCACATAGCTCCCCCTTCATGCTGTGCAGTGCCATGCTCATCTACGCTCCAGCTGCACCACTACTCTGTTCTGCAGTGCTCCACACAACTTCTGCTGCATGCTCAACAGTGCTATGCTCACCCTCGCTCCTGCTGTGCCACTACTCTGTTCTGCAGTGCTCCACACAGCTTTTGCTGCATGCTCTACAGTGCCATGCTCATCCTCGCTCCCGCTGCGCCACTACTCTGTTCTGCAGTGCTCCACACAGCTTCTGCTGCATGCTACACAGTGCCATGCTCATCCTCGCTCCCGCTGTGCCACTACTCTGTTCTGCAGTGCACCACACAGCTTCTGCTGCATTTTCTACAGTGCCATGCTAATCATTGCTCCCGCTGTGCCACTACTCTGTTCTGCAGTGCTCCAGATAGCTTCTGCTGCATGCTCTACAGTGCCATGCTCACCCTCGCTCCCACTGCACCACTACTCTGTCCTGCAGTGCTCCACCCAGCTTCTGCAGCATGCTCTACAGTGCCATGCTCATCCTTGCTCCCGCTGTGCCACTACTCTGTTCTGCAGTGTTCCACACAGCTTCTGCAACATGCTGTGCTGAACTGTGACTCACTGAGCTCCCACACTACTGTTGTGCTCTATTGAGCGCTGCGCAGGTTCTGCTTCAGCCTGTGCCGTTCTGTGCTCCACCAAGCACCTGGTATAGGACCACTGGGGCTCTGTGAAGGCCTGCACTGTCCTGGCTGCATGAGGTGCAGGTATATTCTCCACTGAGAGCTATGGAGCTGTGCACAACGTCCCCTGTATGCTGTGGTGTTTTAGCCTCTGCTGATCTCCAGCGGTAGCACTGCTGTGCTCCATGGAGCTTCACCTTGATCGCTGTGCTACGCGCCGCGGATTTCCCGATGCACTCGTGTTTACTGTGGCACCCTGCATGCTGTGCATTTAAATGCAGTGCCTGCACTTCCTCTCATTCAGTGAGAGGGGCCTCTTATTCTGCTATCATTTCCGATGGAGCGCGCTATGCTATGGGACATATTTTCTCAAAGCTATTTTATTGCCACAATGCATGGCTTAACAAAATCCCTTATTCAAACAAATTAGAAGCCAAAGTTGTGAAAAGTGGGGGCTGGTGAACTTTTAAACTGGGGGGTGCAAAAGTGTTTCCCAGCTGTGCCCGAGGAAGGTCAGCAGGCGCCCCCAAACCATATGGTATCCAGTGACATTTCCACAAATTTGCACTCCCACGACAATCAAGCACTTTCCCCAAATATTCTATGACTGGAGTTAGAATAGTAATTAATACCTGTCCTAGAATATGTGGGAGACGGCTTTTAGGGGCTGCAAGGAAACTTTTGGGGAAACTTTTTGGGGTACTTTTTCCCAGGGGCCATTTTCACATAGAACCGGCCATTGCAGTGTTGTTTGCAGAGGTTTTCCCTTCTAAGATCATTTTTAATTTTGTAAATTGAAAGGCTGCATTTTACAGCACATAATTCTGGAAAATGTGTCAAAAGGCATACAATGTACAATGGATTCTGTATTGAAAACATGAAGGAACAGTACACACTAACATTTTGCATCACATTTTCAGGGTAGCTCATGAAACGTGCCCCAAGAATATATGCCAGCATTGCCCCCAGCGTCAGACTCGGAATGCCCAAAGCAGATCAAGAAGCCTATCAACACAATGGGCCTCATTACGACCCAGGCGTTAAGGGGTTAACGGCGCCATAAAAGGTTGCGGCGCCGTTAACCCCTTAACGCTTTACTACGAGGTCCCTTTGCGGCTCCTGACCTTAACGGCTGGTCTGTACCAGCCGTTAAGGTAGGGACCCGCAAAGGAACCTTGAAGGTAATTACGGTACCGCAATTTGCGGTACCGTAATTACCGCCTTCCCCATTCCCATTGAGCCCTATGGGGCAAAAATGGGAATGGGGAAGGGCCAATGGTAAATGGGGAATAACCACCCTGTTGACCTTGGAATGGGGTGGTAATTCCCCATTTCCCCATGACGGATTCGGTAAGTTACCTGCGTTAACCATGGCGCTAATAGCGCCATTGGTTAACGCCAGGGTCCTAATGAGGGCCAATATGCCTCTGCTTCCTCACTCTCAGCTGCCAATTTGAGTCCTCAATAATATATTCCAACATTACCTTGGGCAACTCATTTTCATGCTGGCTGTTCCCAATCTATTATTGCGCTGACACTGTAAAAAATAAAAAACATGTCATGCTGCCTGTGGCCAACACAGCTCATATTCAGCACAGTATGCCAGCGCTGCCCTATCTGGCGTTGGTGCTTTTTGGTAGTGTTAGATATTGATATTTTATTTGTATCGCGCTCATACGCAAGTGTTTCAGAGCGCGACGAGGCAAGGGAAGGGGAACAGGGGAGAACAAAAACAACAATCTTACTAGGCCCAGTGACATTGAGAACGCGCAAGTGCAGGGGAGAGGGAAGGGGTGAAAGTGCATGGAAGGGGGGAGAAGTGGAAAGTGCGGAGCAGAGGAGAAAAACAGATAAATAATAATAAATTATCTGATAGCCACCAAATATCGCCAAAACATTGTTACTGAAAAAGGGAAAGGAGAATGGGAAGTTCGGGAGCAGTGTAGGGCGTTGCCATGGCAGCTTGCCAATGCTTGGCAATGAAAATACCAAAGCACCAGCTGGGCTTTGTTTTTTAATGTGCTTCCGCCATTCGACGTGCTTTAATGAGTTCCTCAAGACGGAATCGCATTCTTGTTTTTGTTTTGCCGTCTTTTCGAGAGGGAGATAGTTTGTTCTCTGTTGCTACTGCCTGCCCCTTCCACGAGCGGGACACAATACGGCAAGGAGAGCAGATTTTCAGGACAGACAGAGCACCAGCATCAAACCTCTTCCAGGGACCACGTCATTGAATAGCATCAGGCCGAGGGATAGAAGGAAAGCAGAGGGGCACGCAAGCCTCTGCAGTAGCTGCTGCGACGCATTCCTCCCAAGCGCTGCTTCCAAAAGCACGGAGTATCAGAGCCTTGGCCCAGTGCTGCCCCAAAGTCCGACGCTTGAATCATTAGTGGGGCGTGGGGGCGCCTTCCTGTTCAGTCCTCCTCAGGGCTCCTCCACAACTACCGGTGTAAACAAAGCCCTCCATCTTGTGTCAACTTGATCTGCATTGTCGCATTTCTATGTACCAATGGGTTGCATCCCTTGCCCGGTCCTCTTACCATCGCGATCTTGATCCCGACTCGTGTGTTCAACAACACTGCGGTAGCAAAAACTACCCCCAACACAGTGATAAAGTGTTTCCCAACATCTCGGGAGGATAGCTTAGGCAACGTGCTCGCCTTGGAAGCAAGACGACACAGAGCAACACAGTTTCGATCCCCGGGTCCGCGCTTAGAAACCTCTTGGTATTAAGCGCATTATAAATAACCTCTCATATCATAATAACCAAGTCCTCTGTACGCGGAACAACTTGAGGCCCCTGCACTAAGTTTAGCAGCACTCTAAAGCTGCCGCCCCTCTCGTCACAAGTGCACAGCAGAGCACACTTTTGAAAAGCTGTGACTCGAGTGTGAGTAGCATCGAGGGAGGCAGGTGTAACGGAAGAGAGGGCAATCGTCGAGAGGCAAGAAAGGGCCCCTTTGGCATTTGTGTCAAGTGCCTCTGATGTCACTCATCCTTCACTGCTTGCCCGGGAAACTTCAATCTGGTCCCCAAGAAATACCAGCTTTATTCCTGTGGAGTAACTCTTATCCTGTATCATGGCCCCCGAGTGGTACCAGCAGTGGTGGAAATGGAAAATATGTGGTGGGGGATCCCTCAAGGTCCGAGTCGGGGTTGAGTTGGGGGGATGCCCGAGGAGGCGGGGTTGGGGGCAGAGCTGGCAGTTGACCTCCGATCAAAGGAAATGTCCAAAATAATAGTTTAAAACAGCGCAATTTATTTATATATTTCAATGCCACTTTAAACCACTTCAATGGCCCTGGTGATGAGTTACTTCACTGTGCGAATAAAAGTTTTGACCAGTGTTGCCGAGTAACTATTATTTAAAATACACAATTTGCATCCCATTTTATTAAGAAAACCTCCCCATTGGGTACTATTCAAACGGGGTATTTCTGTTCGCCAGAAGCAACGTTTTATTTTACTTGAACTGCATCAGCACAACTCCTGCAGCTCCCCTCTGAGAGCAGTTGGGTGGCTGCATGGTGTGTAATTGTTTCAATGTTAATAGGGTTATTTATTTATTCATGCAATGTTTGTGGATACCTGTATATTTATTTATCTATGCAAGGTTTGTCGGATACAAATATGTATAAATAAATGGGGTCGTGGCCGAGGACTGTAACTTCCACTGGTGACCCCTCGCACGGGGTCATCAGAGGAAGTTACAGTTTGCTTGTCCTGCAGCTGTGACCTGAATCAAAGTCCTGTAGTGGGGGCGGGTTTGGGGAGAAGCTCAGCAGCTCATTGCCACCATGAGCGCTCTGCCGTCGCGGGCGTTTTTTTTTAATTTTTCACATTTGTTTTTCTTTGTAACCCAGCGCAGAGCATGGGTTTGGGGTTTCTGGTGGCTGACTCTGGGCGCATCCCAAGATCCGGCTACACATCTGGTGCCGGAAATCAGATCCGGCGAGAGCCGGCCCAGTGACCAGCACTGTGTACCAGAGAGGCATACGCCAATTTTATTTATTTACTTCAATGCTGATGCAACCCCAATGTTGTCAGACCAGGGGACAGAGACACAAAAGATGTGCCGAGGATCACACAGTGAGGAAGCCGGTCTCTGTGTTTCTAGCCGCGAGTTACTTCACACCACATGGCCACCATTAAAGCATATCCTGATTTCCTGTTGTTCGTACTTTCTTTTTTATAAAGCGCTCATTTGTTTGGTCTTTCTAAATTCCTTCCTTTTGGCGCCTTCCTTGTGGCGGAAAGAGGCAGCATTTGGAGGATGCATTCTGCCTGCCCGGCGATGCTCCATTTCTAAGGCAGATTAATAGAAAACAAATATTCAAAAGATTGAGCACCACTAGGGGTCGCTCGGGAGCTGTGCGTTATGTGCTGCTTGCGCACAACCAAAGGAAGCAGCATTTGACCCCACCCTACGTGCACTGGGAGGGGCACAACAGGGGTGTTGCAATTATAAGAAGTGGCGTGGTCGGGAGCAGGAGTTCCTGTGAGTGTATTCATAGAATTATCCAACACGTATCTTTTGTTTGTCACAGTTAAATCGCACTGTCAAAATCTACTCATAAAAACACAATTGGCTGTGAGTCCAGCTAAGGCGTTACCAAAGCACTTATATAAATGTTTTAATTGTTCTTCTGATGTCTTTTTTTAAATTGTAAACGCAATATTTCCAGTGCTGTCGAGGTAATACGTGTAAGAGAAAAGACGGACACGCCTTATAAAGATAGCTCGGTTAGTTTGGTATGTGCAGCTGAGACTATCATCCTTAGTGCTCTCAAAGGTTGGTGATCTGGAAGGCCTGACCCAGGCTTTCATCGTTGATGGGTCTATATATATATATATATTGATGTATCCTGCCTGCCTCCTGCAGGATCTACCTTGGGCCAGTAACAACAAGGAGCAAGAACCAGGCTGACCCAGGTATGTAGAAAAGGAAACACGCTTTATTGTCTTAGTTACAGGTTCAGTATAGAATATAGGAGAGAGATCATCAGTAGCTTCTTCCCTGGTTCCCTGCCCAGCTCCAAGTCCCTAACCGTCACCTTTGGAATCCCCAGGTGCCCCAACACTCCAGGCTCCTCTGCAACAAAAGAAAAATCTCATCACTATGAAAAGAAAATTTTGCTTCACAATATCTCCAATTGTGCCTACCTAAAACAGTGCAAATCGTACCGATTGCATTTCCTTTATACAGTGCCTATAAGCTCACACTGTACTTAACAGCCCATGCATGTCACATCATTCATCTCCAATAATCCGTAAACTCAAACACAATGCCAGTGTTCAGCAACAACCCCACAAAATAGCTTAAAATGCATAATGTGTATTTCAGCATCAAATGTTCATTTTATACTGAACATTTTCTCCCAGAATTAAACGTGTCAGTTTAAACAAAACATTACACTTGTTGCTCCACATATCAAATGCTGCCTCCACAATGCTGCAGAAACAGAACTTCGACCGCAGGTGTCAGAATACTATGAGACCAACGCGTGGCTCAGTATTGGTGTCACTAGAATAATATGCAACTCCTTTGCTCGTGCGGCCGAACTCTGCGGTCACATATACAAATGTACCTCACTCTCCATTTGGGAAGCTCGTAACATCCACTTGTCAGCACCTTGATAGACCCTAGAGAAATCCTCCGTTCAGTGCTGCCATAATTAGATAATCCGCACAAAACTAAACACCACAACTGCAATCCGTTGCTTCTTTTTGAATGTTCTGTACTAGTGCAGTCCATAATACGTGTCTTCGAGCAGCCGCTGCCGACTTAATTTATTCACTCCAACATTCCATATAGAATCAGATGCTCTTCAATTCTGCAAATGTCATCACGTTTGCACACGTTTTGAAAGCCTTTCCTCAAAAGTGGACTTCTTCACATCGCAGGCTCCGGAGCTTCGCCAGCAACAATGGAGGGCAGACTACATGCGTTCCAGCTCAACGGCAGAGCTGGAACGCAGGGGTTCAACTGGGTGCGCGCCAACCAGGACCCCATACGACCCTCCTGGACTGCCCAAAACATTATTATTATTTATTTATTTATTTTTATTCCACTCACGATATCCTGGCGTTGGACTGCAAGTCCCAGAATCCTCTTCTCTGCATGAGCGCGACGGCGCTCAGCTCTATTTAATGCACAGTTCAGTTTTGGCAGTTTCTGGCAATCTCTTCCTGGCACTTTAGTCTCCTTCATGTTGCTTGGGCACGGCTATTGGCTATTCTTTATGTCCCATGGGTGGGCTCACAAGCTCCTCGTCTGTCCTGATGCCACAGCCAGCCGTTTCCCTCAATGGCACCAACTCCACAATTATTCTACCAGCTCACCAATTTCGACGCTGCTTGATGCTGGTAATGGGCATTTCTCCAGCAAACCTTCACTCTCCCAGCTTTCTCCAAAGTTCACTTCGCTAACATCCTCGTCGCCAAATGATGTATCCTGCCTCCTGCAGGATCTACCTTGGGCCAGTAACAACAAGGAGCAGGAACCAGGCTGACCCAGGTATGTAGAAAAGGAAACACGCTTTATTGTCTTAGTTACAGGTTCAGTATAGAATATAGGAGAGAGATCATCAGTAGCTTCTTCCCTGGTTCCCTGCCCAGCTCCAAGTCCCTAACCGTCACCTTTGGAATCCCCAGGTGCCCCAACACTCCAGGCTCCCCTAGCATTCCAACACAGCTATCACACTGACTCAGACCTCATTCATACTTATGCAAGATACAACATATATATATATATATATATATATATATATATATATATATATATATATATATATATATGTTGCACAGTGGAGCTTAGTACAAAGGACCCCGCCTCTAACACAAAAAAACACATACAGGCTTATGCCTTATAGATAGTGTGCAGGGGACGCGGATTTCCTAAATTAGGAAACCATTTTTCCCTTGTTATGTTGTCCAGCCTAGGTACCAGGGCTGAGTACTTCTCCCCTGCACATCCAATAACATTCACCTAACAACCAATTGTATTGATAAATAATTACAATCAACTAAACCAATTTTTGAATAGTCGTGCTTTGCGGTTCTTAGTTTATTTATATTTCTTTCACATATATGTTGCCATGGAATTAAGCTTTAAAGCTTGTTATTTTGCAGCACCGTGAATCGGCAAAAAGCGCGGTTATTGAACAATACAGTTACTCGTTTTTATTAAAAAATGGAAAGTGAGGTCTAATTTCTTCAGCGTTTATGCTCCTGCCACATTGAGTCTTCTGGGCGCTAGCCAGCCATTCATGTATTGCCTTTTGGCCCAATAAGAAGGGCTGTTGTGGAAAAGGTTCTGTATGAAGAAAGACCCCAGTCCATGAATTCCAGTGGTCGGTGAAGGAATGGACTGTGGAACCGGCATATAGTACCCACAATACCCCCACTCTCTCTACCCCCACCAACTCACACTACCCCCTCTCTCTACTGCCATGCACCCCATCCCCTCTCTCCCTGCCCCATCCACCCACCCTACCACCTCTTAACCTTCTGAACCATACACCCTTTCTTTACCCCACGACCCAACCTACAACCTTTATTCAAACACCCACCCTAACCCCTCTATTCCCCGTCCATCCACTTTACTCGCTCTCCCTATACCCTCTCATCCTGCCTCTCACACTCTCACTTTATTTGTTAACCTTTCACTCTCTTTCTCGCGCATATTTCCTCTTGCTCATTATCAGCATCCTCTATCGACGGCTTCCTCCGTTCCTCTATTTCCCGTCTCATTCTATTGCACACCTGCACCCCTTTTCACAGCCTCCTTTCAAACCTTGCACGCTTCTCTTTGCACCCGGGTGTCAATAACTGCATAATGAAAAAAAACAACAGCAAACGACCAAAACTATTGGCATTGCCAATGCCTGTTTTAATGCTGCCATTGCCCAACAAAGTTTTTCCGCAAAGACCTGTAAAACACATTTTCATGCAGAATGTGCCTAAAATATGTCCGCATTGCCCTGGGAAATAAGATGTTCATGTGAAATGTCCAAATAATATGCCAGCACTGCCTAGTAACACATCTTATGAGTGCCCAACAAAATATGTCAGTATTGCTCTATAAAACACAAAGATACATGCAAGCACACCTTTTGGCTGTTTAATTACTATATAGGGCCCGATTCATGGCAAAGTGTGCAGAGATCCCGCAAAGCCCACACACCGAGAACGACTCTGCCTGAGACTGCCCGCAGATGTTTTTCTGCGCGCTCTGCGTATTCATGGAATTGTTTGTTATGGAAAAGTAACTGTATACACAAGTCGTGCCTGGAACGCCCCCGACGCGCCCCCACGCAAGCAAAAATAGCCAGAACAGCTACTTTTGCATGCTCCCCCAGGCACGAATATATGCACCCTTCAAACAGTGCGTGGGTTCCCCCACAAGCAGCCCTGCATCTCGGGGACCATTTGCGAGTTGACCCGTAAATATTACCGGCACCCAGACAGCATGTATACGATTTATCGTAAATCGGGTAAAACTCAGAAAATCTGCTTGCGAACCCCGGTCAATCGTTCCTGAACCCGCTACACTGCGTACATGCACCCCTAAGTTAGATGGGAACTCCGGGTGCGTACACGCATCCATAAATCCATCACCAGATCTTACATCGGTGTGGTGAATCCTATGCGCAAGTGTCTGTATGACTGCCTTCGGGTGGCGGATAGTATGAGGGCTTTGTGTGGCCATTTACCCCTGAGGAGTTGCGCACTCGGGTCCATGAATACGTATCGTTCCCCTCAATAGTGGCCGTGTGATCGACTGCCTCTGGGCCGTCCCTCATAACGCCCACATTTTCCCTTGTTCTTCATTTTCTGAGTTCTGCCCCCTACACTAGCCCTCCGCGCAAGCCACACCCACACTCTGCGTGGTGTCTCGCGCAAGGCACTCAGCCTCTCGCAGTGACACACCGAGCCTGCGCGAAGTCCCTGCAATGTACGAAAAAGCACTGCGCAGTCGATTCCATGAATCAACAAATAGGATTTCGCGCACGGTTTGGCGCGCAAAGTCATTATTTTCCACAAAGATAATTCCATGAATTGGGCCCATAATCTTTATTTAGGGAAATGTGCTCTACAATTCTCCATCTGGCCCTATTATTTCTTGATTGAGATCCCCTGCACCCCCTCCCAAACACTACCTAGAGGGACTTGTCCTGCTCACTACACTCAGTCACGCAGCGGGCTACCTTGACACGATTTCCGTGGCCACTTTTGCTTCCCAGGTCACCACGGTCTGCTTGGCTCATGGGACCAGTTTGCGTTATATGCGGGACGCACGCGAGATTGCATCTGCTGGGTCAGACCAGTGGCTGAGCACCCCGCTGAAGGCCGGCCGGTCGGACAGGCCCTTCTTGTCCGTCCTGCACGGGGAAGGAGCCGGTCTCCCAGCTGTGGAGGCGGGGAGCCTGTTCTCCCTGAATGGGGCGTCTGGGAATCGCGCCTGGAGGGTGAAGGGCTAATAAGGCGAGTGACCCGGGCCGTGGCCTCTACTCTGAGGCACCGGGCACAGGTAATTAAGGACCCGCTGTGTGAACAGGCAGGTGCCTGCAGCCTGCAAGGGGCTTGGTGGGGGAGGGGGAGTAGGGGCACTGTATTGTGTCGCGTCTTGCAACCGGTAATGCAAGATGTGCCCAGGCGACCCGCGCTGCGCTGTGGGTGAAACCTGATGAAAGGCGGAGATCTCTGTTCGTGATGGCAGCAGGAACAGCAAGGCCGGGGCAAAGCACGCCCTATAAAGCTGGGGCAAAGCAGGCATCACGCTTCTTTTCCACTCATTTCTCGGACTATATCATTATCATAATAGAGACATGTCATCGGGTCCCGCGTGTAAAGTGTGAATCTGGGCGGGTTAGAAATAAAGCCAATTTGACTGGTTTCCTAGTAAGTCAGGAGCCACCATGGTGACAAATGAACCCATTAAAAGGTCATGTTCTTTGGGCCAAAAATGTTAAATATGGCCCCTGTAGGACAGTACAAATACAGGATGTGTTATATTGCAGAAGATCCTTCTGGTCCTGTGGTCAACCCTAAGTTACACCTTTCCCCTTCGCCATTCCCTGTCATTTTAAACACTACAGCAACACTGAAAATACATGCCTCCAACATGAAGCATAAGAGTACCTGGCCGTTAAGTAGATATTACTGCCACAATGTTGCAGCTTCATGGCACTATAAATAATAGACGCCTTTCTTGTCCAACTCATCATCTTTGGAACGATGAAGAGTGGACCCAGTCCATCCAGAATTAAAGCAGGCATCATTATGGTCCAATTGATCATCTTCAGGATGATGAAAGGTGGAGCCAGTACATCCAGAATAAAATCAGGCATCATTATGGTCCAATTTATCATCTTCAGAAGGATAAAAGGTGGAGCCAGTCCACCCAGAATTAAAGCAGGCATCATTATGGTCCAATTTATCATCTTCAGAAGGATAAAAGGTGGAGCCAGTCCACCCAGAATTAAAGGTAGGCATCATCATTGTCCCGGGAGGATAGCTCAGTGACAACGTGCTCGCCTTGGAAGCAAGACGACGCAAAGCAACACAGGTTCAATCCCCGGGTCCGCGCTTACAAACCTCTGGGCATTTAAGTGCATTATAAATATGCAACTAAGACAACAACAACAAAAAAGAATCTGTAACAGCGCCTCGATGCCTCAAAATAAATAAACATTATGGTCCAATTGATCATCTTCAGAATAATGAAAGGTTGAGCCAGTCCGCCCAGAATGAAAGCAGGCATCATTATGGTCCAATTTATCATCTTCAGATTGATGAAAGGCGGAGGCAGTCCATCCAGAATGAAAGCATTAGCCTGTGGTTATATGAACATGTCCTACCCAGGCGCTCACGTTTCCGAGTTAACAGAAGGATTTAAGGCACTTTGAAAGCACAATGCAGCACAGTCTGCCCCCTAGCAGATGAGGGAATTCAGCCCATGTGCATCAAATTCAGTTTGCAGTAATCTTCGCTCTTTTTAATTGGTCTGGATAGATGTTTAGGAGACTAGGAATAACTCAATAGTCTATGGGCCATGCCAATGAACAGGGCGCAGCACTTGCAGAAGCAGGTAGGGAAATGTGCGGGTCTATTCACTAAGGAGACATCTACATTGCAGTGCATTACAGTGGTGGGTTGGTCCTAATGCTAAACCTGCTAGGTTGGGTGTTTTGGGGTTCTAGACAGCGCACCCCTGAGTGGATTACTTACTTACACACGGATGTGCTCTGTAATGTGCTTCACCTGCAGCAGCTTCCCTTGTGCCAGCTCTGTCATGGGCCAGGTACCAGGGAATGCGCAGCGCAGCGCAGACAGAGGCGTTTCAGCCAGAGCATGAGCATTTCTATTCCCTGTTTGTATTCCCACTCCTGTAAATATTCCTAGCCATGACATAAAGGCACAGCCAGTCTCTCCTAAATATTCCTAGCCATTACATAAAGGCACAGCCAGTCTCTCGTAATATTCCTAGCCGTTACATAAAGGCACAGCCAGTCTCTCGTAATATTCCTAGCTATGACATAAAGGCACAGCCAGTCTCTCCTAAATATTCCTAGCTATGACATAAAGGCACAGCCAGTCTCTCCTAAATATTCCTAGCTATGACATAAAGGCACAGCCAGTCTCTCCTAAATATTCCTAGCTATGACATAAAGGCACAGCCAGTCTCTCCTAAATATTCCTAGCCATGATATAAAGGTACAGCCAGCCTCTCCTAAATATTCCTACCTGCGATATATATATATATATATATATATATATATATATATATATATAGGCACAACCAGCCTCTCCTAAATATTGTTAGCTGTGATATAAAGAAACTGCCAGCCTCTCCTAAATTCCTAAATATTTCTAGCTGTGATATAAAGGCTGCTAAATATTCCTACCTGCGAGATATATATATATATATATATATATATATATATATATATATATATATATAGGTAAAACCAGCCTCTCCTAAATATTCCTAGCGGTGATATAAAGGTACAGCCAGCCTCTCCTAAATATTTCTAGCTGTGATATAAAGGTACAGCCAGACTCTCCTAAATATTTCTAGCTGTGATATAAAGGTACAGCCAGCCTCTCCTAAATATTTCTAGCGGTGATATAAAGGTACAGCCAGCCTCTCCTAAATATTCCTAGCTGTGATATAAAGGTACAGCCAGCCTCTCCTAAATATTCCTACCTGCGATATATATATATATATATATATATATGTATATATATATATATATATATATATAGGCACAACCAGCCTCTCCTAAATATTGTTAGCTGTGATATAAAGAAACTGCCAGCCTCTCCTAAATTCCTAAATATTTCTAGCTGTGATATAAAGGCTGCTAAATATTCCTACCTGCGAGATATATATATATATATATATATATATATATATATATATATATATATATATATATATATATATAAAGGTAAAACCAGCCTCTCCTAAATATTCCTAGCGGTGATATAAAGGTACAGCCAGCCTCTCCTAAATATTTCTAGCTGTGATATAAAGGTACAGCCAGACTCTCCTAAATATTTCTAGCTGTGATATAAAGGTACAGCCAGCCTCTCCTAAATATTTCTAGCGGTGATATAAAGGTACAGCCAGCCTCTCCTAAATATTCCTAGCGGTGATATAAAGGTACAGCCAGCCTCTCCTAAATATTTCTAGCTGTGATATAAAGGTACAGCCAGCCTCTCCTAAATATTTCTAGCTGTGATATAAAGGTACAGCCAGACTCTCCTAAATATTTCTAGCTGTGATATAAAGGTACAGCCAGCCTCTCCTAAATATTCCTAGCGGTGATATAAAGGTACAGCCAGCCTCTCCTAAATATTTCTAGCGGTGATATAAAGGTACAGCCAGCCTCTCCTAAATATTCCTAGCGGTGATATAAAGGTACAGCAAGCCTCTCCTAAATATTTCTAGCTGTGATATAAAGGTACAGCCAGCCTCTCCTAAATATTTCTAGCTGTGATATAAAGGTACAGCCAGCCTCTCCTAAATATTCCTAGCTGTGATATAAAGGTACAGCCAGCCTCTCCTAACTATTCCTACCTGTGATATAAAGGTACAGCCAGCCCCTGCTAACTATTCCTACACGTAATATATATATATAAAGGTACAGCCAGTCTCTGCTAAATATTCACAGGTGTGCTATAAAGGTACAGCCAGCCCCTGCTAAATATTCCTACCTGTGATATAAAGGTACAGCCAGCCTCTCCTAAATATTCACAAGTGTGCTATAAAGGTACAGCCAGCCCCTGCTAAACATTCCTAGCTGTGATATAAAGGTACAGCCAGCCTCTCCTAAATATTCCTAGCGGTGATATAAAGGTACAGCCAGCCCCTCCTAAATATTCCTAGCTGTGATATAAAGGTACAGCCAGCCTCTCTTAAATATTACTAGCAGTGATATAAAGGTACAGCCAGCCTCTCCTAAATATTCCTAGCTGTGATATAAAGGTACAGCCAGCCTTTCCTAAATATTCCTAGCGGTGATATAAAGGTACAGCCAGCCTCCCCTAAATATTGCTAGCTGTGATATATATATATATAAAGGTACAGCCAGCCTCTGCTAAATATTCCTACCTGTCATATATATATAAAGGTACAGCCAGCCTCTGCTAAATATTCACAGGTGTGCTACAAAGGTACAGCCAGCCCCTGCAAAATAGTCCCAGCTATGATATAGATGTACAGCCAGCCCCTGCTAAATATTCCTAGCTGTGATATAAGGGTACTGCCAGCCTCTCCTAAATATTCCTAACTGTTATATAAAGGTACAACCAGCCTCTCCTAAATATTCCTAGCGGTGATATAAAGGTATAGCCAGCCTCTCTTAAATATTACTAGCGGTGATATAAAGGTAAAACCAGCCTCTCCTAAATATTCCTAGCTGTGATATAATGGCACAGCCAGCCCCTGCTAAATATTCCTATCTGTGATATAAAGGCACAGCCAGCCTCTACTAAATATTTCTAGCTGTGATATAAAGGTACAGCCAGCCTCTCCTAAATATTCCTAGCGGTGATATAAAGGTACAGCCAGCCTCTGATAAATATTCCTAGCTGTGATATAAAGGTACAGCCAGCCTCTCCTAAATATTTCTAGCTGTGATATAAAGGTACAGCCAGCCTCTCCTAAATATTCCTAGCGGTGATATAAAGGTACAGCCAGCCTCTCCTAAATATTTCTAGCTGTGATATAAAGGTACAGCCAGCCTCTCCTAAATATTTCTAGCTGTGATATAAAGGTACAGCCAGCCTCTCCTAAATATTTCTAGCTGTGATATAAAGGTACATCCAGCCTCTCCTAAATATTTCTAGTTGTGATATAAAGGTACAGCCAGCCTCTCCTAAATATTTCTAGCTGTGATAATATAAAGGTACAGCCAGCCTCTCCTAAATATTTCTAGCTGTGATATAAAGGTACAGCCAGCCTCTCCTAAATATTTCTAGCTGTGATATAAAGGTACAGCCAGCCTCTCCTAAATATTCCTAGCTGTGATATAAAGGTACAGCCAGCCTCTCCTAAATATTCCTAGCGGTGATATAAAGGTACAGCCAGCCCCTGCTAACTATTCCTACCTGTGATATATATATAAAGGTACAGCCAGCCTCTGCTAAATATTCCTACCTGTAATATATATATAAAGGTACAGCCAGTCTCTGCTAAATATTCACAGGTATGCTATAAAGGTACAGCCAGCCCCTGCTAAATATTCCTACCTGTGATATAAAGGTACAGCCAGCCTCTCCTAAATATTCACAAGTGTGCTATAAAGGTACAGCCAGCCCCTGCTAAACATTCCTAGCTGTGATATAAATGTACAGCCAGCCCCTGCTAAACATTCCTAGCTGTGATATAAAGGTACAGCCAGCCTCTGCAAAATAGTCCCAGCTATGATATAAATGTACAGCCAGCCCCTGCTAAACATTCCTAGCTGTGATATAAAGGTACAGCCAGCCTCTCCTAAATATTCCTAGCAGTGATATAAGGGTACAGCCAGCCTCTGCTAAATATTCCTACCTGTCATATATATATAAAGGTACAGCCAGCCCCTGCTAAATATTCCCAGCTGTGATATAAGGGTACCGCCAGCCTCTCCTAAATATTCCTAGCTGTTATATAAAGGTACAGCCAGCCTCTCCTAAATATTCCTAGCAGTGATATACAGGTATAGCCAGCCTCTCCTAAATATTCCTAGCTGTGATATAAAGGTACAGCCAGCCTCTCTTAAATATTACTAGCGGTGATATAAAGGTAAAACCAGCCTCTCCTAAATATTCCTAGCTGTGATATAATGGCACAGCCAGCCTCTCCTAAATATTCCTAGCTGTGATATAAAGGAACTGCCAGCCTCTGCAAAATAGTCCCAGCTATGATATAAATGTACAGCCAGCCCCTGCTAAACATTCCTAGCTGTGATATAAAGGTACAGCCAGCCTCTCCTAAATATTCCTAGCTGTGATATAAAGGTACAGCCAGCCTCTCCTAAATATTCCTACCTGTCATATATATATAAAGGTACAGCCAGCCCCTGCTAAACATTCCTAGCTGTGATATAAAGGTACAGCCAGCCTCTCCTAAATATTCCTAGCTGTTATATAAAGGTACAGCCAGCCTCTCCTAAATATTCCTAGCGGTGATATAAAGGTATAGCCAGCCTCTCTTAAATATTACTAGCGGTGATATAAAGGTAAAACCAGCCTCTCCTAAATATTCCTAGCTGTGATATAATGGCACAGCCAGCCCCTGCTAAATATTCCTAGCTGTGATATAAAGGCACAGCCAGCCTCTCCTAAATATTCCTAGCTGTGATATAAAGGAACTGCCAGCCTCTCCTAAATATTTCTAGCTGTGATATAAAGGTACAGCCAGCCTCTCCTAAATATTTCTAGCTGTGATATAAAGGTACAGCCAGCCTCTCCTAAATATTTCTAGCTGTGATATAAAGGTACAGCCAGCCTCTCCTAAATATTCCTAGCGGTGATATAAAGGTACAGCCAGCCTCTCCTAAATATTCCTAGCTGTGATATAAAGGTACAGCCAGCCTCTCCTAAATATTCCTAGCAGTGATATAAAGGTACAGCCAGCCTCTGCTAAATATTCCTACCTGTCATATATATATAAAGGTACAGCCAGCCTCTGCTAAATATTCACAGGTGTGCTACAAAGGTACAGCCAACCCCTGCAAAAGAGTCCCAGCTATGATATAGATGTACAGCCAGCCCCTGCTAAATATTCCCAGCTGTGATATAAGGGTACCGCCAGCCTCTCCTAAATATTACTAGCTGTTATATAAAGGTACAGCCAGCCTCTCCTAAATATTCCTAGCGGTGATATAAAGGTATAGCCAGCCTCTCTTAAATATTACTAGCAGTGATATAAAGGTAAAACCAGCCTCTCCTAAATATTCCTAGCTGTGATATAATGGCACAGCCAGCCCCTGCTAAATATTCCTAGCTGTGATATAAAGGTACAGCCAGCCTCTCCTAAATATTCCTAGCTGTGATATAAAGGAACTGCCAGCCTCTGCAAAATAGTCCCAGCTATGAAATAAATGTACAGCCTGCCCCTGCTAAACATTCCTAGCTGTGATATAAAGGTACAGCCAGCCTCTCCTAAATATTCCTTGCTGTGATATAAAGGTACAGCCAGCCTCTCCTAAATATTCCTAGCGGTGATATAAAGGTACAGCCAGCCTCTGCTAAATATTCCTACCTGTCATATATATATAAAGGTACAGCCAGCCCCTGCTAAATATTCCCAGCTGTGATATAAGGGTACTGCCAGCCTCTCCTAAATATTCCTAGCTGTTATATAAAGGTACAGCCAGCCTCTCCTAAATATTCATAGCGGTGATATAAAGGTATAGCCAGCCTCTCTTAAATATTACTAGCGGTGATATAAAGGTAAAACCAGCCTCTCCTAAATATTCCTACCTGTGATATAATGGCACAGCCAGCCCCTGCTAAATATTCCTAGCTGTGATATAAAGGCACAGCCAGCCTCTCCTAAATATTCCTAGCTGTGATATAAAGGAACTGCCAGCCTCTCCTAAATATTTCTAGCTGTGATATAAAGGTACAGCCAGCCTCTCCTAAATATTTCTAGCTGTGGTATAAAGGTACAGCCAGCCTCTCCTAAATATTTCTAGCTGTGATATAAAGGTACAGCCAGCCTCTCCTAAATATTCCTAGCGGTGATATAAAGGTACAGCCAGCCTCTCCTAAATATTCCTAGCTGTGATATAAAGGTACAGCCAGCCTCTCCTAAATATTCCTAGCGGTGATATAAAGGTACAGCCAGCCTCTCCTAAATATTCCTAGCTGTGATATAAAGGTACAGCCAGCCTCTCCTAAATATTCCTAGCGGTGATATAAAGGTACAGCCAGCCCCTGCTAACTATTCCTACCTGTGATATATATATAAAGGTACAGCCAACCTCTGCTAAATATTCCTACCTGTAATATATATATAAAGGTACAGCCAGTCTCTGCTAAATATTCACAGGTGTGCTATAAAGGTACAGCCAGCCCCTGCTAAATATTCCTACCTGTGATATAAAGGTACAGCCAGCCTCTCCTAAATATTCCTAGCTGTGATAAAAAGGTACAGCCAGCCTCTCCTAAATATTTATAGCTGTGATATAAAGGTACAGCCAGCCTCTCCTAAATATTCCTAGCGGTGATATAAAGGTACAGCCAGCCTCTCCTAAATATTCCTAGCTGTGATATAAAGGTACAGCCAGCCTCTGCAAAATAGTCCCAGCTATGATATAAATGTACAGCCAGCCCCTGCTAAACATTCCGAGCTGTGATATAAAGGTACAGCCAGCCTCTCCTAAATATTCCTAGCGGTGATATAAAGGTACAGCCAGCCTCTGCTAAATATTCCTACCTGTCATATATATATGAAGGTACAGCCAGCCTCTGCTAAATATTCACAGGTGTGCTACACAGGTACAGCCAGCCCCTGCAAAATAGTCCCAGCTATGATATAGATGTACAGCCAGCCCCTGCTAAATATTCCTAGCTGTGATATAAGGGTACTGCCAGCCTCTCCTAAATATTCCTAGCTGTTATATAAAGGTACAGCCAGCCTCTCCTAAATATTCCTAGCGGTGATATAAAGGTATAGCCAGCCTCTCTTAAATATTACTAGCGGTGATATAAAGGTAAAACCAGCCTCTCCTAAATATTCCTAGCTGTGATATAATGACACAGCCAGCCCCTGCTAAATATTCCTAGCTGTGATATAAAGGCACAGCCAGCCTCTCCTAAATATTTCTACCAGTGATATAAAGGTACAGCCAGCCTCTCCCAAATATTCCTAGCGGTGATAAAAAGGTACAGCCAGCCTCTCCTAAATATTCCTAGCTGTGATATAAAGGTACAGCCAGCCTCTCCTAAATATTTCTAGCTGTGATATAAAGGTACAGCCAGCCTCTCCTAAATATTCCTAGCGGTGATATAAAGGTACAGCCAGCCTCTCCTAAATATTTCTAGCTTTGATATAAAGGCACAGCCAGCCTCTCCTAAATATTTCTAGCTGTGATATAAAGGTACAGCCAGCCTCTCCTAAATATTTCTAGCTGTGATATAAAGGTACAGCCAGCCTCTCCTAAATATTTCTAGTTGTGATATAAAGGTACAGCCAGCCTCTCCTAAATATTTCTAGCTGTGATAATATAAAGGTACAGCCAGCCTCTCCTAAATATTTCTAGCGGTGATATAAAGGTACAGCCAGCCTCTCCTAAATATTCCTATCGGTGATATAAAGGTACAGCCAGCCTCCCCTAAATATTGCTAGCTGTGATATAAAGGTACAGCCAGCCTCTCCTAAATATTTCTAGCTGTGATATAAAGGTACAGCCAGCCTCTCCTAAATATTCCTAGCTGTGATATAAAGGTACAGCCAGCCTCTCTTAAATATTACTAGCAGTGATATGAAGGCACAGCCAGCCTCTCCTAAATATTCCTAGCGGTGATATAAAGGTACAGCCAGCCCCTGCTAAATATTCCTACCTGTGATATATATATAAAGGTACAGCCAGCCTCTGCTAAATATTCCTACCTGTGATATATATATAAAGGTACAGCCAGTCTCTGCTAAATATTCACAGGTGTGCTATAAAGGTACAGCCAGCCCCTGCTAAATATTCCTACCTGTGATATAAAGGTACAGCCAGCCTCTCCTAAATATTCACAAGTGTGCTATAAAGGTACAGCCAGCCCCTGCTAAACATTCCTAGCTGTGATATAAAGGTACAGCCAACCTCTCCTAAATATTCCTAGCGGTGATATAAAGGTACAGCCAGCCTCTCCTAAATATTCCTAGCTGTGATATAAAGGTACAGCCAGCCTCTCCTAAATATTTCTAGCGGTGATATAAAGGTACAGCCAGCCTCTCCTAAATATTCCTAGCTGTGATATAAATGTACAGCCAGCCCCTGCAAATATTCCTAGCTGTGATATAAAGGTACAGCCAGCCTCTCCTAAATATTTCTAGCTGTGATATAAAGGTACAGCCAGCCCCTGCTAAATATTCCTACCTGTGATATATATATATATAAAGGTACAGCCAGCCTCTGCTAAATATTCCTACCTGTAATATATATAAAGGTACAGCCAGTCTCTGCTAAATATTCACAGGTGTGCTATAAAGGTACAGCCAGCACCTGCTAAATATTCCTACCTGTGATATAAAGGTACAGCCAGCCTCTCCTAAATATTCACAAGTGTGCTATAAAGGTACAGCCAGCCCTGCTAAACATTCCTAGCTGTGATATAAAGGTACAGCCAGCCTCTCCGAAATATTCCTAGCGGTGATAAAAAGGTACAGCCAGCCTCTCGTAAATATTCCTAGGTGTGATATAAATATACAGCCAGCCTCTCTTAAATATTACTAGCAGTGATATAAAGGTACCGCCAGCCTCTCCTAAATATTCCTAGCTGTGATATAAAGGAACTGCCAGCCTCTGCTAGATATTCCTACCTGTCATATATATATATAAAGGTACAGCCAGCCTCTGCTAAATATTCACAGGTGTGCTACAAAGGTACAGCCAGCCCCTGCAAAATAGTCCTAGCTGTGATATAAGGGTACTGCCAGCCTCTCCTAAATATTCCTAGCTGTTATATAATGGCACAGCCAGCCCCTGCTAAATATTCCTAGCTGTGATGTAAAGGTACAGCCAGCCCCTGCTGAATAGTCCCAGCTATAACATTAAGGTGCAGCCAGCCGCTGGTAAATATTTTCAGCTATGAATTAACGTAGCAGCCAGCCCCTGCTAAAAATTCCAACCGATGACATTAAGGCACAGCAAGCCTCGGCTAAATATTTCCAGTTATAGTATAAAAGTACAGGCAGCGCGCATCAAAGAAAACAGCGTCTGCCAAGCCGAGCGCAGTAAATCAACCTCAAACGAGCACAGCTTTACAAAGAGGCAGCACTACAGTTAGCAGTGGTGGATCAAGCCACAAATGATGCAAGCTGTCCACCATGCATCTCCACTAATATAATAGTGGTTATGAAGATACACCTACACAGAGGTGCCCTCCGGGTTTAATACTGGAGAATAAACTACACTTCCAGAAGTCCCAGCTCAGTGGTCCTTATTAAGTGGTGCGGATCACAGCCCCCACCCACTGGAAAACCCAGCCCTTCACCATCGTGTTCACCCGGGGAGAGGCACTGGTCTTCCTTCCGAATTGATCCCGGTTGTTGATACGTACAATGGAATGAGGAATGAATGAACAACTTTTGAAACTTTAATACATCCTACCCTGAAGAAGGATTGTTGAGTAATCCGAAACGTGTCGGTACACATGGTTGTGTTTAGGAGATTTTGAGCAGAAAGAAGTGTACTGCCCAGATGGACAATTGTGTTAAATAATTCAATATTTAAATGTGTTACTCCACGAATAACGTTTTGAGAACATTTGTATGTTTTTGAGGACTGTGATTCAGCTCAGAATATTGTCGTTGTTTAAATGTATAACTACTTTTGTTTCTAATGATAACCACGCTATGAGTTAATAGTGTGGATGTAACATTGGAACGCACCTTTTGTGAAATTCATTTGCCTATATACATAAAAATACTTTATCTGTCTAAAACTGTTTTGTCTCAGCTTGGTGGTGCTTCTCTGTATACAAGCAGAGAGACAGATGCTATTTATATCTTGTTTAGCATATAAATATTTTTTGAGTACAGTGAAGGCTTTCTTGCATTGTAATTTAATTGACAGTGTGGTCTCTCGTGACTTAAGACTTCTCCTTGTTGGAGTCGGATTGGGTTCACCTGATACTGAAAATAACCTTGGGGACTTGTCTCCCCATCAGGAGTGCAGCATAGGGTTATCAGCTGGCAACAGCTGGTGTGTGTTTGGTGTTTCATATTTTAGGATCTCGAGTGGCCTCGAGAATCTCCCTGCTGCACCTGAAACTGTATATGAACTACCTAAGTTCAAATGATCATATCCTAGCGAAATGACCTGAATTTATATACTTTTAATATTGTTGTGCCTTCCACCATATACTGTTTTCTGATAAAAGTACAGTCATCCTCTGATAAATATTCCCAGCTGTGATATTAAGGCAGAGACAGATTCTACTAAATATTCCCAGCTGTGATATTAATGCAGAGCCAGCCTCTGGTAAATATTCCCAGCTGTGATATTAAGGTGCAGCCAGCCTCTGGTAAATATTCCCAGCTGTGATATTAAGGTACAGCCTGCATCTGCTAAATATTTCTAGTTATGATATTAAAGCACAGCAAGACTCTGGCAAATATTCCAAGCTATGACATTAATGTGCAGCCAGCCGCTGGTAAATATACCCAGCTATGAATTAGCGGAACAGTCAGACCCCACAAAAAACTCCCAGCGATGACATTGAAGCACAAGAAGTAAATATACCCAGCTTTGACATGAAGGTGCAGCCAGCCTCTAGTAAATAGTCCCAGCTATGACATGAAGGTGCAGCCAGCCTCTGCTAAATAGTCCCATCTGTGACATGAAGGTGCAGCCAGCCTCTGCTAAATAGTCCCATCTGTGACATGAAGGTGCAGCAAGCCTCTATTAAATAGTCCCAGCTATGACATGAAGGTGCAGCCAGCCTCTGCTAAATAGTCCCATCTGTGACATGAAGGTGCAGCAAGCCTCTATTAAATAGTCCCAGCTATGACATGAAGGTGCAGCCAGCCTCTGGTAAATAGTCCAGGCTATGACATGAAGGTGCATCCAGCCTCTGGTAAATAGTCCCATCTGTGACATGAAGGTGCAGCAAGCCTCTAGTAAATAGTCCCAGCTATGACATGAAGGTGCAGCCAGCCTCTGCTAAATAGTCCCAGCTATGAAATGAAGGTGCAGCCAGCCTCTGGTAAAACGTCCCAGCGATGATATGAAGGTGCAGCCAGCCTCTGGTAAATAGTCCCAGCTATGAAATGAAGGTGCAGCCAGGCTCTGGTAAAACGTCCCAGCGATGATATGAAGGTGCAGCCAGCCTCTGGTAAATAGTCCCATCTGTGACATGAAGGTGCAGCCAGCCGCTAGTAAACAGTTGCATCTATGTCATGAAGGTGCAGCCAGCCTCTGGTAAATGGTCCCAGCTAGGACATGAAGGTGCAGCCAGCCTCTGGTAAACAGTCCCTGCTATGACATGAAGGTGCAGCCAGCCTCTAGTAAACAGTCCCTGCTATGACATGAAGGTGCAGCCAGCCTCTAGTAAACAGTCCCTGCTATGACATGAAGGTGCAGCCAGCCTCTAGTAAACAGTCCCTGCTATGACATTATGGTGCAGCCAGCCTCTGGTAAACAGTCCCTGCTATGACATGAAGGTGCAGCCAGCCTCTGGTAAACAGTCCCTGCTATGACATGAAGGTGCAGCCAGCCTCTGGTAAACAGTCCCTGCTATGACATGAAGGTGCAGCCAGCCTCTGGTAAACAGTCCCTGCTATGACATGAAGTTGCAGCCAGCCTCTAGTAAACAGTCCCTGCTATGACATGAAGGTGCAGCCAGCCTCTGGTAAACAGTCCCTGCTATGACATGAAGGTGCAGCCAGCCTCTGGTAAACAGTCCCTGCTATGACATGAAGGTGCAGCCAGCCTCTGGTAAACAGTCCCTGCTATGACATGAAGGTGCAGCCAGCCTCTAGTAAACAGTCCCTGCTATGACATTATGGTGCAGCCAGCCTCAGCCTCTAGTAAACAGTCCCTGCTATGACATGAAGGTGCAGCCAGCCTCTGGTAAACAGTCCCTGCTATGACATTATGGTGCAGCCAGCCTCTAGTAAACAGTCCCTGCTATGACATGAAGGTGCAGCCAGCCTCTGGTAAACAGTCCCTGCTATGACATGAAGGTGCAGCCAGCCTCTGGTAAACAGTCCCTGCTATGACATGAAGGTGCAGCCAGCCTCTAGTAAACAGTCCCTGCTATGACATTATGGTGCAGCCAGCCTCAGCCTCTAGTAAACAGTCCCTGCTATGACATGAAGGTGCAGCCAGCCTCTGGTAAACAGTCCCTGCTATGACATGAAGGTGCAGCCAGCCTCTGGTAAACAGTCCCTGCTATGACATGAAGGTGCAGCCAGCCTCTGGTAAACAGTCCCTGCTATGACATGAAGGTGCATCCAGCCTCTAGTAAACAGTCCCTGCTATGACATGAAGGTGCAGCCAGCCTCTGGTAAACAGTCCCTGCTATGACATGAAGGTGCAGCCAGCCTCTGGTAAACAGTCCCTGCTATGACATGAAGGTGCAGCCAGCCTCTGGTAAACAGTCCCTGCTATGACATGAAGGTGCAGCCAGCCTCTGGTAAACAGTCCCTGCTATGACATGAAGGTGCAGCCAGCCTCTGGTAAACAGTCCCTGCTATGACATGAAGGTGCAGCCAGCCTCTAGTAAACAGTCCCTGCTATGACATTATGGTGCAGCCAGCCTCAGCCTCTAGTAAACAGTCCCTGCTATGACATGAAGGTGCAGCCAGCCTCTGGTAAACAGTCCCTGCTATGACATGAAGGTGCAGCCAGCCTCTAGTAAACAGTCCCTGCTATGACATTATGGTGCAGCCAGCCTCAGCCTCTAGTAAACAGTCCCTGCTATGACATGAAGGTGCAGCCAGCCTCTGGTAAACAGTCCCTGCTATGACATGAAGGTGCAGCCAGCCTCTGGTAAACAGTCCCTGCTATGACATGAAGGTGCAGCCAGCCTCTAGTAAACAGTCCCTGCTATGACATGAAGGTGCAGCCAGCCTCTGGTAAACAGTCCCTGCTATGACATGAAGGTGCAGCCAGCCTCTGGTAAACGGTCCCAGCTAGGACATGAAGGTGCAGCCAGCCTCTGGTAAACAGTCCCTGCTATGACATGAAGGTGCAGCCAGCCTCTGGTAAACAGTCCCTGCTATGACATGAAGGTGCAGCCAGCCTCTAGTAAACAGTCCCTGCTATGACATTATGGTGCAGCCAGCCTCTGGTAAACAGTCCCTGCTATGACATGAAGGTGCAGCCAGCCTCTAGTAAACAGTCCCTGCTATGACATTATGGTGCAGCCAGCCTCTGGTAAACAGTCCCTGCTATGACATGAAGGTGCAGCCAGCCTCTGGTAAACAGTCCCTGCTATGACATGAAGGTGCAGCCAGCCTCTGGTAAACAGTCCCTGCTATGACATGAAGGTGCAGCCAGCCTCTGGTAAACAGTCCCTGCTATGACATGAAGGTGCAGCCAGCCTCTGGTAACTATTCCCAGCTATGATATAAAGGTAAAACAGCCTGTGCTTAATATGCAGTCCCAATTAAAAAGATGCACGTTGAACTGCGGAGAACGTAAGTTTTTGGCCCGTGGAGCACTGCCAGGGAATATACTGTTTGGTAAAGTTATGTAAATTGCTACTTTAACAGCAATGCACTCAGACTGGAGTGTTCTTTTTTACTCACTCTGCGTCATGCACGCCACTCCTGACATTTTCTAGTTAACAGAAGAAAGAGTTTGAGACAGACTCCAACTTACAATTAACGCACACCTGGCACAATAACTTTTTTTTAACATGGATACTGCAGACAAATAAAGAAAAATACTGATTTCTGAGTTGCAGTGATTCAGTTCTCTGCTGGCGTTGCTGGGCAGTAATTGCAGTTCAGCTGAGTGCACTCCGCCCCGCCTGAGCTCTTGCAAGGTTCTCCAATTGGGGATCAGGACATGTTAGAGCCACTTTTCGGATGATGTAGGAGCCCTCCAGAACTTTCATGTCTGAATAAACTCTCAGTACATTGCCACAGAACATGCTCTGTCATACTTTTCAATAAGCCGTTAAAGTATCTGTTGGTTATTGCATTGCAAGTGTGTCTGCTTTAGGCAGTGCCTTAAGTGGGGTGGTAAATTGAGGGGTGGGATCTCATTAGGGGACATGGCCTGACCTAGGTCATGGCCCATAACGAGAGCCCCCCCCCTCGCCAATTGGGGGGACATAGGGTGCTGGTGAAAGCAGGGGAGCTTGGGTGCACTGGAATTATTACCTTTGGTGCGCCCCATCTCTCACGGACAGCAGGCAGCCTTTTCATTAAAGCCGCCACAAGCTTAAAAACCACGGGCTCCTTGAATGAAAGGGATGTCTGCTGCCTGATGACTCTGTACTCCGAAACAGGAGGAGGGCTGGAGGCCCCAGTTTCTCCTTTTGTTTCCGAGTAAAGAGTCATCACGCAGCATGAAGCCTTTTAACTGAGACTTCATGCTGTGTGATGACTCTTTACTCAGAAACCAAAGGAGAGACTGGGCCCTCCAGCCCTCCTTCTGCTTCGGCGTACAGAGTCATCTAGCAGGCCGAAGCCACGGTTACACTGTCTGCAGATGTCGTACTTCTGAAGTGCTGACACCTGAAGGCAGTCCGTGTAACTGTGCAGCGCTTTGCTACACAGGCTCTTGAGGTGTCAGTGTAGCTGGGGCTAGTCAGGGTGGGCCAGGAAGGGCCCTGCTCAGGAGTCCTTTCCGGAGACTGCCAGGGCTCGACCCGGGCTAGCCCCAGCCCACTTAAAGCCCTGGCTTTAGGGCTGGTTCTGTGTCCAAATGACCTTTGCACACGTAATTGCCTAATTAGCTATACTCCCATACTTGCCTAATTAGTTCTACTCACATGGTTATGTTATGTGCATCATCGCATCTTATGATATAGTGCATACCCTTTCGCAATTGACTAATATGACTTTTAATACAATTTCTATGGCATTATTGCTTTCCCCTAATTTATCAATTCACATCTATTGGAAATGTCAACTTTCGTTTCATTGAGTGCAACACTTAATAAAGCTTTGACTGAGTCCCACTTTGGCCCTTCCCAGATATTTCGAAACATTTGCCCACAAGTAAAATCCAGTGTCTACTTTTTTTTCTTCCAGGAGAAAGCTGTCCACCAAATCCAAGAAATGGAAGTCAATATTTAATCTTGGCCGATCGGGTGCTGACTCCAAGTCCAAACTGAGCCGCAATGGGAGCGTGTTTGAGAGAGGGCCGAAGATGTCTGGTAAGAGCACTTTTCTGGCCACTTTTTAAAACACTTTATGGGTAAGGAAATTAATCCAGCCCTATGCCCACAGGAAGAAGCCACATTGTTAAAGGTTTACTTTCTAGCTTCCTGGAGCTCTCAAGTTTCCATATTATGTGCATGAAAAAGCCATCCATTCCATCCATCCCATATATCCCATCCATCCATCCATCCATCCATCCATCCATCCATCCATCCAATCTATCCATCCCATCCCTCCCATCCATCCATCCATCCATCCATCCATCCATCCATCCATCCATCCATCCATCCATCCATCCATCCATCCATCCATCCATCCATCCATCCATCCATCCATCCATCCATCCATCCATCCATCCATCCATCCATCCATCCATCCATCCATCCATCCATCCATCCATCCATCCATCCATCCATCCATCCATCCATCCATCCATCCAGTTTTATCTTGGAATTCTGGATCTTGCAGTTTGTCTTTTCCTTGTTAATTTCAGGACTACAAATCAAAGAATCCCAATAAACTTGGGAACGCCTGGCTTCCTCACTCATTTGATGGGGCTACGTTTGCAAGCGCTGTGTAGCTAAGTCTTCAGATGTAGTTTGACATCTGTACCCAGGGGACAGTAATGTCCTGGCTTGAAGGTGAACCACATAGTAAATGTTCCCTGCTAAGTTACGCAGATGTGATTAATGGGTGGTGGGTCCTCTTATTGTTCTCCATCTACATCTCTCCTGTTTATTTAATAGATTTGGATTTTATGATTTTGGAAACATTTTAGGAAAACATTTTGTTTTTATGGAGGAAATCTTTTATAATTTGTATATAGTTGTATGAATAGTGAGAAACATTTATTGGCTTTTTAAGAATATTTATTTGTTTTGAAACTGTAATGAAATGTTTTTTTTTTTTGTGTTTTGATCATGTATCAATTGAAACTTAAAGGTTAAGGTTGAAGGTTATTGATTAACCATAAAACAATGAGTACAAAAATACATTTAAAAAAGTCTTCTGATTTGATAAAGTTTCTGAAATATTTAGGAGGAAATCTGTTTGTGCTATCCTAATCAAAATATGTTTTATGTATTCAAGATCTAACATATTTAAGTCTCACATACAATACACCCCCCTGAATTGTATTATCATTCAAAAAACAAGGGGATCTGTTGTTTCTCCATGGTTGAATCATATGTTCTCTGTGACATTTACAGTCATTTTTCACTTGATGTGTACCAGAAAAAGAGTGGTCCTCTATAATGTGTAACATACCTTACATTCATATATGCAGTACATCACTAGCATTTCCGGTTCTGGACTTGTGAGGAATTCGACCATCCGCACGGGGAGTGTGTGCTCGCCTGGGCTTTTTTGAAGTTTTGTAATAAAAATGAATGATGGGAGATCAACCTCAGAAAATGTGTGGGACTAATCCGCACACATTTTCCTCTGCTCACCGCACAACAAACACATAGTCAAGTGTACTCTGGGGGGACGCAGCCTACAGGAGCAGTCATCCCTGTCATATTTAGCTGGAATGCGACAGCCACAGGTACATCAAAGCGTCTCAGGAAGGGGAAAGGCAACACCTTCCTCCGCCCATGGCGCTCCTAATTAAAGTATCAAAGGCTCCATGGAACCGGTCTCTCTATTGTCTAAGTTCTGGGCAGCGCCTACTGATGACAGTTAATTGAAGCAGACCCTCAAAGGGGCTTGTTAGCAGAAATGATTAAAGGGGACAGGAAACCCAACACCTCTTTGATATGCAATGTGTCAATTTGAAGCTATCTCCCACCCCTCTGTATGAAGGGCAGTAAATGGCATGTCTGGGACAACTGTTTACAGTAGGCAACTCCTGCACGGAGACCCCCTTCCAGAGGGAAGAAGTACGTGAATTGATGTAGACAGAAGTCTGTTCTTGCCACAAACTTTAGGGAGACCTGTGCTTTGATCAAGAGTCACAGAGAGCTCAATAACCAGGAAGACACTTTGATCCCCAACAGACAGGAACATGGGTGGGGTTTAGTGGTACATGTTGTCAGCCCTTACCTTTCATGTTGCAAAGCACTCTGGTTATGACCTCACACATAACAGAAGATTGTTGGTGGGGACCCAGAATTGGTTCCTTAAAATAGGCTTAGCTTGCACCAATCACTGGGGTCCATTTACCTTTAAAAGAAGATTGAGCCCCTCATTTGGCAGATCGTCCGATGACTTTGAAAGGAGTGATAAGAAGGACTCATTTGGACCCTGGCTCAAGGTACAGTCTACCTTACAGATTCCGCCAGTGAAGGAAGGCCAGGATTTCCAAGAGGGAAGCAAGATCCCTCCCCTAAACATCTCCAGAAGAGGACCAGTCCAGCAGCTCTAGAACCGTTACCTATTCAGCACACAGCATGACCTTCTCGGTTCTGCCAACAAACGTCCTAGGTGGAAGTGCCATAGAGTCTCTGAACGAAGGACAAGGCCATTACCTACAAACACTCTCCTCAGCTCTGCCGTAAAGGACGACTCAAGCCCTGTGAAGAAGCAAGGAGGAGTGCCACAACAAGCAACAACCAGCGTCCATGTTTTAAGGCCATTTTTGAGGCAGTCGAGCCCTCGAATTGCGACCAGCTGCACCACTGACTGTTGTCACGCTGCAGTCACCAAAGCCATCCAAGATGCCTCGACCAGCATTCCAGATCCGCCAACCAACATATATACAACAATTCTTAATCCCAAGCCACCGTGTAGGTCAGCCTGCTGCCATCCGTCCATCCAGCCTCGCTTACCAAACTGCCTGCTGCCTGATACCCACAACTGTCTCACGTCTTGAACTCTGTTGCAGAAGCTGCAAAGCACCCTGGAACCGACTTAATGCTGTTGAGCATCAAGATCATCTCAAGCACCAGGTACATTGTGGTTCTGTCCCCCTGGTCCTTCTCTGAAGGCCCCTAGTGACATTTACGACCCATTGCTTCCTTGGTGTGGAAACCAAATAACTTTGAACAGTTAAGACTTATTGCTTTACCGACTACTCTCCTGTCAGTTTCCAGAGTGCATCCCTTTCCCTTGTGAACTTGTCTGTCCTCTGTGTTTCTTTACAGGCTGCATTGTGTTTTGTAGTGTGCTAGAACTGTCTGTTGTAATAAGAATAAAGTAGATATTTTTATACAACTTTGACTGGAAAGTCTCTTTTATCATTGGGTAATAATTGTATTTTCGCTGTGTTGCAACTAACCAACGATCCACGACCTTGCAGAGATAAGCCTGCCGTTCCGTCCATGTTACCAAAATAGTGTTTCCAATCTATTTGGATGCAATCTATTTGGAGTCACAGGACTCCTGATTTGTGTATCCAGTCTCTTGTTGCTCATTACAAATTGAATTTATGATCTGAAGTTGTGCTTTGGTGATAGAACCTTTTCTTTTTCCCAGAACAAGGACATGTTTGACTAAATTCTTCATTGTGCAAGATTGGCGTCACCCGGGCACAGTTAAAACTCCAACAGTGGTCCCAATTAAGGCAAGGCCAAACTGACCTGTGAGCAACCAGACCGTGAACCTAATTCTGGCTTACCGCATTTGATTGGCTCCTTAACAAATGTGTGTCTGTGGAATGAAGGTGGGGCTAAGCCAACATGATCCAGACCCTTAATGCAATGTTGGAATGTCAGGAGGTTTCCCAGCACTGGAAGAATCTTGGAATGTCGGCCAAGACACCAACAAGGTCGAATCTGTTACCCATGGCCAGTTCCGAAAGGAATGTTGTTGTATGAAGGATTTGACGCCCCCATCCCTTGACAGAACTTTAAAAGGTGGTGACTGTACATTTTGCCAATAAATAAATTATAGGTGTCACTGATGACTATTTGGGGTATTGCAGGAAGCAGTCACCACATTGTGGGCTGCATACCAAACAAACTGGCATATCTGGGCATTCTCATGGCCCATTTGCCACTTTGAGAGTAATAGGGACGCATTGTGATTATGGGGGTGCAGTCAAAAAGTGTTTGATAAAGGCCGGAGTATTTCTCCTCCACTTTGCTACCAAATAATAGGGGAGCTATCACTGGCAAGAACTCCACCAAGCCACATTGGAGTCCGACGGAACCGCATTATGGAGAAGAAGGCCAGTCCGCAATCTGGGTGATTTGCCTGCAGTTCCGAGGTCATTATCTGGCAGTAAGACTATTGGAGTTTGACGTAAATACTAGAAAATTGCACCAAACTCCTAACAAAGCCGATTTGGTTTATTTATGTTTGCGGTTTACATGTTGGTTTCAAGAGGACCATCGCAATCAGTTTCTTGGATTACATTCAGATGAGAAAGAACAATTTGAATGATATGGGGTCATAAAGTCACCTTTCCATGCACACCCACATGGTTAAATGTCTTTATACCGAATACATACAACGAATGCCCATATATCCAAACTTTTATCTTGAAAACATTTATATTGAATGCATTTTTTTCTCTTTTTTGGGGGGGGGTCCCCCAAAACCCTGTCTCTCACCCATAAAAAGCAATCCCCCAACCATTTCCAAAACATATTTAACCCTTTACCTCACCCTAAATGCATTCGATATACAGGTTTTCAAGATAAAAGTTTCGATATAAATGTCATTCAGTATAAAATATTCGGTATAAACACTGTATTCAACCCACAGTATTGCGTTTGGTTTCCAATCAGTTCTGAGCAACCGGCCAGTCTGTGCAACATCAAACATTTGGGTATCTGAGGAAGGGATAACTTCCTGGTGTAATTGCGTTGCAGGACTATTTGGGCAGATCTGACAGTCTGTATTTCCTGTAATTCAATAAGTTATACTTTGTAAGTGAATTAGGCAGAATGCTCAGTGGCTAATAGAAACATCCCACTGATGACGATTGAATGGCCTAGCTGGGCATGGACCGCTCCCCGTGAAGCTATTGAGGAAATAGCCATGCCTTTTACCATTCGTGGAAAGCAATAGGAGCCTCTGCTGCAATGGATTAGGCCAGTGGTCTCCAGTTTGTGGCTCTCCAGTTGTTTTGGACTATGACTTCCATGATTCCTCACCAGTTACTATCCTCACCAGTTACTATCCTGCCTGGCTGATGGGATTTGTAGTCTAAAACATCTGGAGAGCCAAAGGTTGTAGATCTCCATATTAGGCAGAGAACACTACAGTATGGTGCATGAACAGGGATAGATCTTTGTCCCACAAGACTTCTTCGGACCTCGAGAAGGTGTTCCGAAGCTAAGCGTAGTGTGTGGCTACGTCTCTATTGCTGCAATCTGCCGATCATAAAAGATGGGCGTCTGGCCTACAAGGCCCTGTGTTCTATTTCATGAGCCTTTGGAAGTGGTCCGTAAGGCAGCCAGCACAGTTGGGCTAGTATTGATGAACAAGACTGGCGGGAATGTGCTCCACACTCCAGACGTCCAGCTGCATTCTGAAGATGATCGAGGCCAATGTCCAGGCTTTGCAGTTGTCCAAGGTAAAGGCAATTACAGTAATCCTGCCGTTAAGGAGTTAATGAGGACTCCACCACACAAAGAGATGGAGGACATATGACCCAACGCTGAAAGTGGCAGGGTCATGAGACCGCTTCCACCTAAGGTGGAAGGAACGACTGACATCCAGCTGCATTCCAAAATACCCAGTTAGGGTAGCCTGGGAATGGGTGTGGCCCTAGAATGTCTTCTCCAAATTCTGAGGAGCGTAGTTCAGCATCTTCACCATGGTTAATTTCTTTGGTCTTCGTTCATCTTCAGGAGGTTGACCTGCTTCTGGCGATACTGTCCGAGGACTCTCTCAGCCTCTCTTGATAGTAGTTTCTCTTCTGTCCAGACCAAGTGTTTGATTCAATATGCTGTACAAATGATGTATGTGTCTTTAGGGTGACTGCTTTCATGGATGCACCCTAATCGTTAATGCCAATGTGGCCGTTACTACACGGCCCATCTTCCATTTTCTGGATGCTAGAGGTCATCGTCTTTCCCTGCACTCTAGCTGGTGTGAGGCTTATCCGGGGCGGCTGTCACACTTTGAGTCTAGTAGAGGTTGCTCCCATATCCTACAATCTATCGGGAGATGCAGCGACTTTCTGAGTCTACCTTGACCTGTGGTCACCTTTTCAGCCTCCCTTAGAATTCTGACGCACCCTGTCAGCTTTCCTGCACATCTGCCACACAGCCTCATCACGACTTTGGCGGTAACCCTTAAATCCGGCGGTCGCACTATTACCGCCGGATCTAAGTGTCCGCCAAATCAGGACTTCGGCGGATTTCGCCCCAGCTCTTAGCTGGGGGAAATCCGCCGAAAATTTGCGCTATTACCGCCGGCGGGAAATACGCCGGTTGTAAGAGCGCATATTTTCCCCATTGAGCCCAATGCGGAATGGGGCATTCCCGAATGGGCTCAATGGGGAATTACATTACCGCTGAACTCGTGATCCGGCGCTATTAGCGCCGGGGAGTTCGGCGGTAGGGCTAATACCGCCGGCCGGTAATACCCCCGGCGTTACCGCCAAAGTCGTGATCAGGCCCTTAGTAAGAATTTCCTGGCACATACTTCTAGGCTCCAGGACCTGCAGAATCATTTGGTTGGCTCTCAGGAGCTGCTATGACTTTTCATAATCTAAGCGAAGTTGACCCCTCACTTGGTTATTCATTGGGTGGTGAGATGCAGATGCTGCAAAAATGCACAGTTTGCCGTCCCGAAGGAGGCCAACGCTTCTTTTCATCCGTGATAGTGACAGCGAGTTTTTAGTTCATATATTTTATTGTTTTCAATTTTTAATATAGCGCTCATGCTGTCCGAGAGAGGATGGGGAGTTAACATGCCAGTGCACAGGTGGGCTATCCTAATTATTTCTACATGGCTCTTTCTAAACAAGTAATTGGGGCAACCCCCCACAGCTGGATGTGGCTGTTGTTTGGCGATGGTGCATTTATAGATGGTGATGACGCCGCCACCTGCCTAGCTGCGCATGTCCATTAGCAGAAGGTAGGTGGAACCATGTGATGCCGAAGGGGTGCACAGTCGGTTATGGATCTGGGCACATTGGAGGATTGAGAGGGCATTGAGGAGGGTACACAGTCGAGTTTATCCTGGTCAGATCTGGCTCGGTTCATTGGTGTCCCGTCACTGGATGGTAGGAGGCCCTGAAGTTTGAATCTGTGGAGGCGGGAATTTAGGACTGAGCTCAGCCCGGTGAATAGTGAGAGGCGGAAATCTCTGGTGCAGCAGAACTTGTGGTGGAGCTGGAGGTGGGAGTCGCCAAGGTGGGTTCCAGAAGCAGGACTGAGTGTATATGTTTGTTTGTCTGTTTGTTTATTAATTTGTACCGCGCACCAAACCCTTAGGTAACTGGGCGCACAGAAAACAAGGATACTTATAGCTTAGTTACAAAGTAAAGACAGGTAGAGGTAGAGTACATACATACAAATAACAGAGTCAGAATGAAATGCAATAAGGAACTGGTACAAAGGAACAAGCGGTCGCCGGTTCTGTGCTGGTGTAGTCGTTTAGTCATAGGATCATGACCAGTTAAGGGTGTTTTGTCTGAAGCTATAGTGGGACTGATCTATTCTGAGCTCAAGTGGGAGTGCATTACAGTACTGGGCAGCTTTTACTAGAAAGCTATTTCTGCCTAACCTGAATCTAGGTTTTTGAAGGCAGTGGGAGTTAACCGCCTTAGAAGGTCGGGTTGATGTTCTTCTGACTATTCTTTCCATAAGATAAGGTGGGGCTGCATTATTGAGACTTTTGAAGGTTAGAGACGCAGTTTTGAAGAGGATCCTATCACTAATTTTGAGCCAGTGATGGTCCTTGGGATCGGCAAATTTCTACGCATCGTCTTTGGTCTAAGGAGAATACGAGGCCGTTTTTTTTACAAATTCTGCTGCTTATATATGTGGGCGGTGGGTTTAGGGAAATCATTATTGTAGGTGGGCTGGGGTGGTGGGCTAAGGGTTAAGGGTGATCTCCCGCCGCATATAAAATATGACAAATTCTCCTTCAACCAAATGTATTCGATGAAATCACCCTGAAGCCATTCTTTAGCCTCTCAGAAGTATGGTTGCCTTTTAAAGAAAAGGTTTGAAGACAGTGTGAGAGAAGAAAGGAAGAAGTGTGATTATTAAAATGGTATTGCTAAATACTCCGATATATGAACATAAGACTTCATATATCGCTCTTTTCTACTCTCTTTTGAATTGTGTGAAACATATGATCAATGAAGTAGTCTGCAGATCCTTCTCCCATCAACTCCAGCGCATGAGAATAGGACATGTCTTCAGTTGCCCCCCAGACGGTCTTTATCATGCAGCTGATACAATCTCTAAACGAATAACAAGTTTCAAACAGCGTTTCATGCCGGGTTCCCCCCGTTTCTAAGCATTGTAAAAATTTGGCTTTGCTATTGCCCAATTTAATCGTACTTCATTTAGCGACCTCGAAGGATGAGGAGTTGAGCCAACCCTAATGTATGTGGAAAGGGCATGATGGCCCTGTATCCGAGGCATCTGCTTTATGCATTCAGCCATCCTGCCCCGGAACACAAACATTTTGGATAAAGAGAGTGAAAGAAATCAGCAGGGTTGGGGTACAGGCAAACTAGAGGTACCGGGGCTCGGCCAAGGCCCATGTTGAAACCCTTTCCTTCCGCCTTTTTAACACAGTTCCGGTGGCGGTCTCCTCCCAGGTTTTTCGCCATGGCTGCTTGAGGAGTTTGTAATAGAAAAAACCGGTAGCTCTTCCAACAAAACAGGTCACCCATTTAGAACATCACATTGCCCTCACAACACCTGACATGCTAGCTAACGCCCGACCCGACGACGGTAATTCCGGCTCTGTCATTCTTTCCAGACCAGCACACTTCAAGTTTGCCGGTGGGGCCACGGATCTCCCGGTGGGGCCGTGGATCTCCCAGAAGTCCTGATCTGCCGGTAGATCAGGGCCCTACTGGCAATAAAAGGCCTTAATCACTGGCACCGGTAATACCGGTGCGGTGATTCAGGCCATCCCATATTGTCCTACGGGACTCCATGGGAATGGGAACTTACCGGCTCTCTTGTAATATCCCAGTAATACCGGGATAACGGGTGGCAGAGGCGGTAAGGCCAGTTTGCTGGTATCTAACTCTTAATGAGGGCCATTGTCTGATATCAAGCTACAACTGGTTTGCTGCAGGTAAGTTACACTGGGCCTCATGACATGTTTAGTGTTAAATTGGTGGCAAATCCACTGATTTACCAGCAAACTTGCTTACCGTTGCCAACACTTAGTAACGTGACAATACCAAGGCATTACGAGGGGTGGCATGGTGATGTAAGTCCCCATTTTTAGAATCCATAGGACTCGATGGAAAGTTTTGGTGGATTTACAGCAAGCGGTAATACCGTTACTGCCGCTCACTCCCATGACCATGACCGCAGGATAATGAGTGGTGGTAAGGCAGTGTAAATCCCTATTTTGGGAGTCCATTGGACTCCATGGGGGAGCATTGGCGTATTTACAGTGAGTATTAATTATCCATGACAAATACGCCAATTATTGGGAGTGAAGGATTCACTTCCAGCATCTGGTTGGAGGTGAATCTTGCACTTCGCCTCCAAACTCAGAGCTCGGCAGTGTAGTAAAATTGGCTGTAATCCCATCACTGCCAAAAAGGTGGCAGGTGACAGAATTACCACCTCCTTTTATTTGCAGCACCGCCGCACTCGTGATGAGGGCCAATTGTCTTAATGTCAGTAAAGTCAATTGCTGTGTGACGGGGTGCAAGGAGGTTGCAGTGGGGAGGAAGTTGCAGCAGTTTATTTCCTGTTACTCCATTTTACAATAATCTTTATATAGACTATGGGCCTCATTACAAGTCCGGCTGTAACCCTGCCAGTGCTACCGGCGGGCGGGTTGCTGCCGGAGTCGTAAAATGTTACTATCACCTGACTTCCCGGTGCCACCGGGAGATCTCAAATCCAGCGGCCCAGGAAGTCAGGCGCCGGTAAAATGTAAGTCCCCATTCTCTTAGAGTCCCTTAGGTCTGGTCTGCCTACCGTGGCTGCTGTGCCCGGCACGGTCAGACCTGCTGGGCCGAGCGGCTCAGGCACGCAGGCTCAGAGTTTGCCCATTCGGAAACAAGGGTGCCGGTGAATTTACCAGTATCCTTGTTACCGAACCGGCACACTTGTAATGACGCCATATGTTATTAATAAGTCAGCCCACATCTATAGCGCAGAGTTCAAGATGCCTTTTATATATGGACATTTCAATGCTATGTTGACCCGCCTTTTGTATGTACACTGATAATGGAGACTTGTTCTTTTAACTGCATTTATTTGGATTTCCGCAGAAAAAGCCACCATCCGGCCTGCAAAAAGCATGGACTCCCTGTGTTCCCTCCCCACGGAAGGTAAGACCCGGGCATGTGAGCTGCGGGGGGTGTGGGCGGCGATATTAGCAAAGCAATGCTGAGGGGGTGAATTAAGGATCCACGTTGGAGAATTGAAAACATTATTCAAACTATACACAGGTTGGGGCAGAAGTCACACATTCAACTGAGCACTCAAAGGCCTATCCAGGATTGTCTAACAAGTGGGGCGTGAAGCTAATGTAGTTGGGCCCACCGCAGTGACATTAACATCTGTAAATGCCCACACAGCACTGCTAAGTGGGCATTTACAGATTGTGGGTGGGCCTTTGCTCGCTCAGGCCCTAGCCTGTCTACGCCTCTGGCACTCACATGAGATAATTTGTAAGAAAATGGCAAGGGATACACAGACCTTTTCTTTGTGCAACCAGGTGTGCAGAGCGTGCTTTTGGGGAATGATGGTCAGGTTTCCACCAGCTCTGTCACATGTTCAAGTACATATAGGAATGTTTCTGTTGAGGACATCATCAAGAAGCGGGTTTTGGGTGTGGGGCGGATAAGAGTGGAACACCCTCTTATATATGCCATCATTCGCTGAAGAAGAGCCCCTCTCCAAAACCTAGCAATTTCAAAATGGAGGACAGAAAGCTTTGAACCTTTGGTGGCCACTGGGAATTCCTTGTTAGCCCACCTGTGCGGCAACAGTAGGGAAAGACCATATGCCGATGAGTCTTCATCCCTTCCCACAAGGGGCAGCCCAGCATTAAATGCTAGGCCACGTTCCATCTGCATGGCCCCATGTTTCGGCCTTGTTGAATATCATCAGTGTTCAACAATTCCAGACAGCTTTGACCTTGTTTGGGGCTAATCCGTGTCATGCAATCAAATTAGGAAATACTAAAAGGTGAAGTCGCAAATGCAGCCACGCCTAAATATGTTACCTAAAGTTAAAACAATCAAACAAAGCACAAGCAAGGCACACATTGACAACAGAAAACAAACAGATTGTCCAGTTGGGCAAACCCCTTGCATTTTTTCAGTTCTGGGGCCGCTTTGGTCATTACCTCCAGAGATTCTGCTCTTTAAAGAAGACCCCGCCCCCGCTAATTAGTGAATCCCAGGAGATGCTGTTCCCATTCCTCCACCCTCCTCCTCTCCATTCCCGGCACCCTCTCTTATCCTAAATTCTCTTTTTTTCTAGTGCAGTGCTACGCTGCTTTCTAGCTAGGTTTGTGCCCTATAAACCCCGCCCATGCATAAGCACACCCCCAGATGTTATACTAGAAAGACCTATGCTGAGCTTAAGCTGAGACTAGACGTCTGGGCCCAGTCTTCTCCAGCCACTGTTTGCCTGAGCCAATCGGCTTGCTTGGCAGCATCCTTAGACTTCTGAGCAGTGTCAAGGATGCTTAAAGTTCAAGCATTTTCTACCGGGAAGACAGCAGACTCCACCCCTCGGCAAATGCCTGCAATGTTTTCGCATCTGTGTAGGTGCAATGCTTCAATGATGGGCATATTTAAGAAACGTATTGACAAGCATCATTGACAGGGGCCGTTTTGCTTGACATTGGACCTTTGAGTCTGCATTAAAAAACCGGCGCCCTGTGCGCAGTCATAACGGTGAATGAAGGCTAAAGGCAGCAGGAGTGCTTAGAATCTAACATGACATGTTGATAAATTAGCCTCTGTCTTTTATGAGAGATTTTAAAGTGAAGTGATGTTTTGACAGTTATTTTGTTAATCGTTTGTTTTATGCATTTTTTTGACCCCCATTACTTTCTTTGTTTTCAGTTTTTTTGTTTCTTCTGTACTCACTCCTTCTCGCTTTTTATGGCGGCAAGGGGTGCTCTGGCCCTCCCCCATGCCTCCGCTGCTCCCGGACACCTCTTTCTTCCCTGTATATTATTTAAGTTGGTGGGTAAGGACAGACAGCACCCAGAGTTAGGTACCCCTGATCCTTTATTCCAGTGCAAGTTGCAGGATGAACCGCAGCCCCAGCCTCCTTTTCCTTTTCAGACCCTTCCCCATCTCCTCCTTTTCAAACCCATATTCACATTCCGTGATGGATCCATGCTGCTGACATTCTAAACCTAGATGTACATGTTTCACTAGTCCATAACTACATAACTACATGCATGGTTGACCGTGTTACCATGCATAACAGATCTCCTTCCCTTATCAAACACACTTTGGAACACACCTGGTAATGGCCATCTTCTCCCTGTCCGACTTGTAGGGTGTAGTAACGCCACTGTCTCTTTGTCCCATGTGTCACCATTCACCAATCCTACAGAATTGACCAAATTCCACATGACAAGACACAACTCAGAATACTTGGTATTGGCATTTCATGCACACTGTTCACCCTGTCATACCGCTCCGTAGCCCTACTTGTACTCTCCACCATTCTCCTCTTCACCTACTCAGCATTCACTTCTGTTTCCTTTGCTCGGCTCAACCACCCAGGACACAGCCTGGTGTTCAGCTTCCTTTTCCTGAGACTTTTAAATGGTGAGACACCTGTTGTATAATGTGGTGTCAACTTGTATTGAAACACTCTTTCCATTGCAGCTCAAACCGAATAACCTTGTGGAAGTTGCTATCCTCACCACATCTAAAAATGTCCTATTGAAACGCTCTATCATGGCACTCCCTTTTGGATAGTACAAAGCAGTCGTTACATGTTGCATTCCATTTGACTCTAAAAAAACAACCATCTCTCTAGATGAGACCATCTCTCCACAAACTGCGTCCCATTATCTGTGATCAACTTGCACTGGAATCCTTCCATCCAAAATATTGGTTCGAAAAATGGTATAACTCACCGCACACTAATCTCCTTCACCGCACACACACACATGCGGCCATTTTGACAGAACACCCACTGCCACAATCACGTAATTATACGGATACCCAAATAAAATGGGCAGCACCACCACCACCAATGGAAAGTTTGGTGCAGAATGTTTTGTACATCTTTAAGCCCAGTGCTTGAATCCCTAAGAAAGTAAAACACTCGATAAATAATGTGTAATGCAAGAATTGGAATCTGCAGGGTGGGTATCATCGAATTGCATCAATTAAGGTTTTACCGAAGCCCAAAAGTAGCTTAGCTGAACCAAATACTAACGTCCAACCAAGTGCACTTTGAGCAGATTTTAATGGCGTGTTTCAGTTTGTACAGGTGCAGTTGTGTTTTACGTATAATACGAGTAACATGTCACATAAGGCACAGATACACTTAACAAGAGTGAAAATGGACATGCTGTCCCAGTGGGCATTGGTGAACTAGGGCACCCTGGGGTAGAGGGAAGACCGTACCCAGGGTAAACTCTGGTGCGGATGCGTGTTGATCTTTCCCGTGCCATCAACTTCTTGCACTTGTGAAGAAGAGATCATTTTTGAGTACTAGTGAAATGCTATTAGATAAAAAAGGGAGGTCAGAATTTTGTGGACGCCACAAAAGATGGAGAATTTGCAGCCACAAAAGATAAAGAGTAGAGGCAATGATTATCCTGTGCGGGGAAAAACTTGATCTGCTTTTAAACCAGGACACGATACATGCAAATATTAGGTGTAGGGGTAACCTCTAGGAGCATGATTTCACAGTTGTTACAACTGATAGGTGTCTGAAAGAAATTAAGGTCTGTTCAAACCACTATCACTACTCCTCACCCTCTTGCGATGTCTCTATTGTGCCCAAAGAAGGTATACCCTGGTGGTGTGGCAAGATGTACATTAGGGGTGCTAGAGTCCTGCATCCAGGTCTTAGTAAGGCACGTGATATCAATCTTTTGGTCCACAATATGCTCTGCGACGTTTAAAGTATCGTTGCCACAGCATATAGGTAAGAGTGCTCCACACAGAGTCCCTTTTCTATCTCTCTGGGGCCAGTGGATATGTGTGCGAAGCAGAGCTTCGCAGGTCATTTCGGAGGTTCACCATATGAGGAAAGGGGGAGAGTGAGAAAAAGGCAGTATGAGGCAGGATATAGGTAAATTGAGACAGGCATGATTGCGGCCGTCAAAGAGAATGTGCATCTTGCTGACCTGTACCACAAGTTACAACCCACCATCCAAGCAGTCCCAGTGGTCAATACACTCACACTGGGTGCTCAGGCAAATCAGACTAAAGTCAAAGGTCAAGATTAAGGGCTCTTGAACTGAGTTCCCGCTTACTGCCGAAAAGCAAATCAAGTTTTTCCCCACATAGGATAATCATTGTCTCTACTCTTTATCTTTTGTGGCTGCAAATTCTCCATCTTTTGTGGCATTGACAAAATTCTGACCTCCCTTTTTCATCAAATAGCATTTCAATACTACTCAAAAACGATCTTTTCTTCACAAGTGCTGAAGTTGATGGCACAGGAAATATCGATGTGTATCCGCACCAGAGTTTACCCTGGGTTTGGTCTTCCCTCTAACCCAGGGTGTCCTAGTTCACTAATGCCCACTGACACAGTATGTCAATTTTAACTCTAGTTAAGTGTACCCTTGACTTATGTTACATGTCACTCGTATTATACGTAAAACACAACTGCACCTGTACAAACTGAAACACGCCATTAAAATCCGCTCAACGTCCACTTGGTTGGACGTTAGTATTTGGTTCAGCTAAGCTACTTTTGGGCTTCGGTAAAACCTTAATTGATGCAATTCGATGATACCCGCCCTGCAGATTCCAATTCTTGCATCACACGCTATTTATTGAGTGCTTTACTTTCATAGGGATCCAAGCACTTTCCTTAAAGATGTACAAAACATTTTGCACCAAACTTTCCATTTGTGGCGGTGCTGCCCATTTTACTTGGGTATATGTATAATTAATCGAAGAAAAAAAATGAATGGTAGATTTGTTCGAATTTCAGCTGTACGAAAATAACATACAGTCGAACAATTCAAATACATCTACCTCTCGTTTCCATTGTAGCGAACTAAGGGAGCAGGGCTGTACCCCGTAGCCTTGTTCGCTACAGTGGCTTTGGGGTTGCAGGGGTGTCCACTGCTAAGTTAAAATAACATTTTATTTTTTTTAAAAAGGACCCTGCAGTGCCGGTTCCTATGCACGTAAGTGAAGGGAACCAGAACTGCAGAGGGATAGAGGAGTCAGCGGCACACAGCGAAGTGTGCTGCCAAAAGGTAAGTAGGGGACTGTGGGTTACCAGAAATGTTCAGGGAGTGATGTTTTGCTTTAAATTATCTGGATAAAAATGTCAGCCTGAGATTAACTATAATTAATGTCATAATATCTTATGCTACATTTATGTTACACGACCACTTTGGAAATTAATATAATTTGACATTACTATGGCTTTAACATATCTGTTCTTGTTTCCTGTGTAGGGGAAGAGGAAAAGATGAGCCGCTTCAAAAGATCGGTTGCCAGCGGCGGCTTCTTCATCCCCGTGTTGAAATCTCGCAATGCCGGAACTGGCAGCACATTCGACCTCAGCAAACACGTGAACGAATGGGAACAGGATGGCGAAACGGCTGGCTGTCTGGAAGCCAGTGAGGATAAGGCCAACATCGCCTCGACCCAACCTAAGCTTCCCCCCGAGCAGATGAAGGTGTTCCGTGTGGGCGAGGATTCCGAGACCGAGCAGAACTCTCCAAAGATGAGAAGAATGTTCTATGCCGCCAATGAAGGCTCGAGCAAATCCAACTTCCCCGGAAGCCTCTTCCCCCTGGAAGCCTCCCCTCGCCACCAGAGGAAGGCAATGAACATCTCGGAACCCTTTGCTGTATCCGTGCCGTTGAGGGTGTCGGCGGTCATCAGCAGCAACAGCACGCCATGCCGAGCACCTGCAAAGGACAAGTCTTTTTTATCCAGCCTGGAGGAGTTGCCTTCCCCGGAGCTAGCGGAGGCTGATGAGGTGGGGCTAGAAGAAGAGGACATTCCGAATTCAGAGGAGAACCCCTCATCGCCCGTCCAGGAGCAGAATGGAAAGGATGAGGCAATGGAGGCCAACAGCTGCACAGCCTTAACTGCAGAGAACCCAGCAGGTAGGGGCCTTTGCACCCATACATTAAACAGAGCTCTCTAGAGTCCACCCGTTTGTAGCCAATTGGTCAAAGGTATCAGTCAGTCAAATCGTATGCCCGTCAGTTGCATCGCGAAGCTAGGTCTGCGCTCAATAAATACAATAATAATAATAATAATAATAATAATAATAATAGAAAGTACATATGGTACCTTTACTTATTTTGAGAAGGACGAATAGCATGAACGGCTCAAAATCCAGGGAATGCTCCGTGCAGATATTCTGACTTCGCTACAACAGGGTTTCAAGAGGGTTCCTAGATCGCCGACATATTTTAAGGCCGTGCCAAAAAGTATGCACTTTTCTTGGCTGGAAACTATGAAATTGACCAAGATTAAAACTATTGCGATGGTAGTGACAGCACTAGCAGGTAAGCATTATTCTAAGCCCTAGCTGTGTCTTTGCAAATTACATTACCATCAGGGAAAGCACAGCCTGGGGTCTTTAGGAAGGCGTTGCTCTCCCATAGCCGGCAGCCACACACTCCATGCAGCCCTTGATTACGGCTGCATTTGTTGGTTATGGACAAGAGCACCATATACAAAATGGAATGTCCTTCTGTAGTGTTATAAGGAAGAGTTGGTTTTAGCGCAAATACATGGTCACAAGACGAGTGCCTTGAGTCGGCTTAATAATTCAGGCTCCCAGATACCTGTATGAAAATGCTGTGCTCCTCCACCTCTGCACGGGACAGACTGCATGGAGCCGTATGCTCCTCTCATTTCCACTCACTTGTGCACACCCACCGCTGAACTCAGTCACACACATTTGGCTACCACCCCACCGTTCCACCATAATGGTGTGGAGTTGTGGATTGAGTAATACCATCCTTCCTATGATTTCTACTCTTCCATTATACGCCTTCTGGTCTGTCATTCCAGAGGCAGATCCAAGTGATTCTCAAGGCGTTCTGTCAACCCCTGATCAACTCCTGTGCAGGGGAGCATGTGGCATGGAAAGGCAATGCGCACCGTAGGCACCTGCCCACTTCTGTGTGAATCTACAGAGAATTCACTTCATTTCCTATCGGGAGGATAGCACAGGGGCAACACACTCGCCTTGGAATCAGGATGATGCAGAGCACCACAGTTCGATCCCCGGGTCCATGCTTAGAGCACTCTGGGTATTTAGTGCATTATAAATAACCTATCATATCATATAATTTCTCATCTTAACCAAGTAATACCTTTCATGCTTATGCTGTGTCAAAGCTTCATAGGGTTGCCCCATGTAACATATTGGGCCTCGTTACGAGGTTGGCCAAACGTTGCAGCCAACTCCGTAAAACTGTTTCCCTCGGCCTGCTATCCTGGTGCCACCTGGACATTACAAGTCCTGGTGGCCCGAGCTATCAGGCGGCAGAAAATGTTATGTTCCATTCCTGTGGAGTCCTCCCAGGAATGGGTGCATGGAATCACTGGCACTGTGTTGTCAGCAGGGCCACTGCTCCATGGCAACTGTGCCTACCGGGGCCGTAGCACCCGGCAAGTCAGACCTGCCGCATGCAATGGTGCCGGCAGGCCCAGTTGAAGTCTGCCAGTCCGGAAAGGGCGCTGATACGTTGCTACTGACGCGCCCTTGTTTCCAGATTGCCAGACTAGTAATGAGGCCCATTGAATCATGATCTGGTAAACTCCAAAGAGTGATTCAACACAAAATGTGCAGATCTTCAGAGGGGGACCCACAAGCTCCCCAAAGAAGTGCAGGCTGCCGCCTCATGCTGGCTGGTTGGTCTTCACCACCATACATGCACCATACATGATGATCATGCTGTTTTAGGGGCGTGCTGCATGCTGCACTTGGTGAAAGATACATGTAAGTTTTGAATTTGAACCTTACCTCGTTTGCCTAGCATAGGTAGAAAGGAGGCAGCACCAGTTCTCTGGTGCTTAGATGTACCCGCTGCCACTGTGTATGGTCAGAAGTATAATATGCTTACCAGTGGCAGAGCTAGTGTTTGATGGGGGGCAGAGGTGGCAGTGTCATTGTAAACGATTCAAGGTCAGTGGTGGCAGGTGTATATTTCAGTGGATGAGCATTAAAATCTCGAACGAATTAGAGTAAGCAACCAAGTTTAGCCAGAGAACCCGTAAGCAATAAATGGGGTCTGGCGGGTTCTACCCTCAAGAAAATGTTTAAAATAATGTGTGGGAATTGGCATTTTACTGCACAATTTTTGAAAAAATGGGGTCCAAAAGCCATCCCATTTACAACTGGGTCTCTATGATAACAGTGAAAAATTCCAAGAAATTCAATGTCACCAACAGTACACAGGAGCATTTTACAACATTTTCATGATGCTTGAATCTGCAGCATCTGCCAGTATTACCATTGTAAGTCACCTATGGGCCTGGACCCATGACATATGCCAGCATATCCACTGTAAATAACTTCATGAAGTTGTTCCTATGATATATGCCAGCATTGCACACATAAATGACGTGAATGTTGTGGCCACAAACTATACACATAAACAAAAAACCAATAACCATACACTGATGAGTGACTCAATAATTCAGTACTGCCTAATGGTTGTAAAAATGAAAACACTTCAGGACAAAGCAAACATTAAGTGAGTCAAATCTAGTAATACCGAAGCACAAAACATCAAGATGTGAAACTCAAATGAACACAGATAACATTCTAAGCAAAACTAACGAAAGGTAACAATGAAACACGTGTTCTTACATACAAGAGAAAAAAATGGATAAAATGTACGAAAGCAGAGCATCATTCCAAGTCGCATGCATAGATATTCGCCTGACCCTCATTCTACACTATTCATGCAGGGGAACAAGAAAAACAACCCTTCAAAGCCTCCCGTTTGGACATTCCTCAGAGGCAAGACATGCTGTGCAAAAGATAGCGGCAACCCTTCACTAGAGCGGTATGGGGACTGGTAGATACCTACAAGAAAACCTAATCTAAAATGATTAAGTCAATGTTTATCTGTACACAGGGCTTTCCAGAGGCAAGGTCAACAAATGAAACGCACGAGGACAACAAGTTGGTTTACAATCTTTGTTATGAAGAAAGTTACCATGTGACTAGTGAAACTTAAATTTGAATGGCTGTAATCACTCTCTCGGGAGGATAACTCAGGGGCAACGCGCTCCCCTTGAAAACAAGACGATGCAGAGCAACACAGTTTTGATCCCTCGTTCCGCTCTTAGAAACCTCTGGGTGTGTATTAAGTGTGTTATAAATAAATCTGGTGCCTAGATGTAGTTTTAAGATTGGTACACAACACATAAACCTTTCTCAAACCTCAATTTATGTAGTTATACATTCTCCAGAATCTACACAATAAAACAAAACAAGTTTAGGCAAAGGCATGATGCTAATCTTGACTTTAGTGGTTGAGTCACTAACTCACTGACTATATATAAAACCCTCAGGTTTTTAGTGTAGCCTCTAAGAATATGTATGAGAAAAATATGCCCAGAGAATTTCAGTGCGGATCATTTGCAAACTTTTAGATATTCATTTATTTTTAATATTTGGTGGGTCGATGACCTCGTTCTCCTTCACCGCCCACTCATGGTCATGCCTTCTTACGTACAAGGCAGTGCACGCTGTGTGGCCATGTTGATGGGTTCCATCACCCAGGGAGGGACGAGGCGACACTCGGTAACTAACAAGGAAAGACAGCACCTACATCTTAAATAGAATTGACCTATTTCGGTGAACACGTGCAATCAATGCACTCCATTAGATGCTGTGAATTATTGAGACAGGGGCTGTGGTTTAAAGCACGCATAGAGAACCAGGCATACACATTTAATGTTGTCTAACTTCTGACCTTCAATAATTAAAGAACGTACGCGACTGCTGTGTTCTTTTTTTGCATCTTAACTAAGAGATGCTCAGGTCGGGATGCAGCCATCAACAGTGACAGAAGAGTGCTGTTTTAAGAGGGTTTTTCAGAACTTGCTCTGGTCAGGGTTTCCGATAAGCCATCTTAAAGGTGCAACCAGTTTACACATAAGAAAGTGGGCTAATCCTTAGTTCGAGCTAACCTCCTAGCTAATGGTTTACGTCCTAACAAGAAAAGGGGGGAGGTCGGCTGTACTAATGATATGATAAGTCATTTATAACGCACCTGTACACAAGTGTTTCTAGGTGCAACAAGACAAGGGATGGAAGACAGGAGGACAAGACAAACGATCTTACTAGGCCTCGTGTTATTCAGATCGTGCAAGTGCACGAACGAGAAGTGCAAGGAGAAAAGGAGGGAGGAAGTGCAAGGGAGAGGAGAGGGGAGGGTAAAACAGGGCAGCAATGTTTGGAGTAAATGCAGCCAGGGCAGCATGGCTCTGGGTAGTGCAAGGAGAGCATGGGACTGGAGGGTTACAGTTACAGCCCCTAAGTGCGTGGTAGGCCCGCAGGCTTTGCAAGGGTGGCTGATCAAGAAAGAGCCTGGTACCCAATGAGACTCTTGAGGGTAGCCAAGCAACCAGTCGGTACAGCAGATAGGCAGGTCAGGTAGGTCAGCAGGGGCGGGGTAGACAGAAAGCAGAGGAGAAGAGGAAGGTTTTGAGCTGCTTCCGGAACATCAGGTGGTCCGGCTCAAGTTTCAGTAAACCAGGGAAGCCATTCCAGGGGTAGGCACCTGCAGAGGAGAGATATCTTGCCCACACTCTCTGCCTGGAGATGTGTCTAACCCTTAGAGAGTTGGATGTAGCTGAGCAAAGGGCTCGAGAAGGAAGGTATTTTGGAAGAGAGCGTTAGCTGTAGTGCAGGCCCCAGCCCCAGCAAACCTTGTGGACGATGCAAAGGGTCTTAAACTTGATCCTTGCAGTCACTGGGAGCAAGTGGGGACATTTATGGGCTGGAGAGATATGGCCCTTGCGATTGAGGCCAAAGATAGCTCTTGCAGTCCTGGTCTGGATTTGTTTCAGAGGGAGAGATTAGAGGAAGGCAGATTGAGAAAGAGGCTTACTTATTTTGGTCTGCCTGGGATACTATTCGAGAGGAGGCAAACCTGGGCAAACCCTCTGTTAGGATTTATCTCCCACTGCGCCCTGCTGGGTGCTTACCGGAGTATCTTAGTGTGGTCTCACACACCTATAACTGAATTCATTGGACTCAGGCCTGGTTTAATGCCTTCACGTAAAAGGTATAACATGTAAGCGCTTGTCCGCATCACATTCGGGGGATGGCAATTGCTGGTGTGGAGAGTTAGAAACTTAAGCTGCACTTTGTCCTTTTCTGCCCTCTCTACAACAACATTCGGAGTAAATACCTATCAAATATTTTTAGGTCCAATGGGTTACGACACTGGATACCGGGATTTCTGCTTTTCTTGTGCCTCGCAACATAAGAGTTGCCTTTTCACATGCCTGCTTTCTGAAAGCTTCATGGCACCGAAGAACTAAAGTGTGCCTTGGGCTAAATATGCAGTAACGTGCCTTGTACACATTGGGCCTGATCACGAGTTGGGCGGTATCCCGGCTGGGACACCGCCCAACTTTATTTGCGTTAGCGCTCACCTGTCTGGTATTACCGCCAGATCATGGGTTTGGCGCCAACCGTTAGTCTCCATTCCGCATTGGGTCCATTAATAGGGAATTTTCTGTGCAATTAATGCACGGTAATACCGGCAGCAGTAGTTGCGCCGAAAATTGGCATTTCTCAGCCGCGTTTACCCCCAGCCCTGAGCTGGAGGTAAACACGCCAGACTCGAGATTGGGCAGACCCCTAAATGTGGTAGTAACACCAGTACCATCACATTTCAGGGCTACCGCCCAACTCGTGATGAGGCCTGTTGTGTTTCCATCTATTTTAAAACTTAATAACCTATATCATATTTCTATTGTGAGAATGTGAAGGTGATTCGATCCTGAATTTACCCTTTTATGTGATGTGCATTGTTTTTATCTGAGTTATTGTTTATTATGTCTTGCTTTGGAATTTTGTAATCCGATAAACCTACTTGAACTGAACTGAACACTTGCTCCCACTTTCAATGTGCATTGTAGATATCAGTAAAATGTGTCCATTTCACAGAAGGAAGAGGGTGGCTGTATAACTCACATTTCTTTGAACCTTTGTTAGTCCCAAAACTTTGCTAACAAGCAAATTATATAGTCATAGGTGTCCCTCTGCGAGAACAAACGCGGCTAAATGACCTGTTGTTTGGGAAGGTACCCACTCGAGAGTCCGCAACCACACTGGACAAAGACTGATATGCAAATGGATATGTCCCTTCTGTGAAAGGCACAGTGAGCTAAAGTGTGGCTGCGGACACTCGATTGGGTACCTTCCAAAGAACAGGTCATTTAGCTGTTTTTGTTCTCGCAGAGGGGTGCTTATGACTATTTTTTTGATTTTGTGTTCTTGTAACAAGTCCCTAAGTGTGGATTGTCAGAAAAAACTTTGCTTAAGACAGCTTGTTCTTGAGAAATAACTTCAAATGGTCATCAGAAGATTCGTTTTTCTACGGGTTTTTTTAGCTTCTTTGTCTGTTGCGTCCTTGTTTGACATATAAACAGTTTTTGTGTCATCACACAATAATTTGTTACATTTAAGACTCATGTAACACATCACCCATACAATTTCACTAAAGAATCCCTTTTCATTGCTGCTGACAACTTTCTATGTTATTTTCTTTTAGGTCTCAGCCCTGAGACACAGCGGCCACCAGCGATCGTCGAGCCGATCCGCAACTCGAAGTTGGCCAGAGAAAAATCAGAGTCCGGGACCACAAGTTCTCTAGAAGAGAGCCCCAGTGCTGAAAAAATACCCGGGTCGGTTGAAGAGCCTAAAACAAATCTGGACGGCGACTCCGAAGGAATCTCGAAGGAGAACCAATCAATTCCAGAGGGCGTTAACGCGGGAGAAGGCAGCAGTGTGCCAGAACCAACGCATGAGCTGTTGAACAACCCATTGCCTGGTGACCCAGTAAGTATGGCATGTGACTATAACAACTGATGACCTTAACTTTTGATGTTAAACCTTTAGCTTGACCACAGAGGATCATGGACCGGGAATCGTGTAACTACATGGTGCATGAGCCTAAAACATGAATTAAATTAATGTGAGGCGCAGAGGATTGTGGTCTGCAAGACCAGCCTCGCATCCTTAAAAGCAGAAAGAGGATCCTGCTTACCTCCATTCTGGAGTTAAACGCGAGGTGCCATCTCCTTAGTTCGTTGCAACATACACACAAAAGCATAGACATAGACAACAGACAACGACTGCCAGATCAGGTCCTCCCATCTGGGCGTTCCTGATATAGATGATAGAAACTGGAATAGTCCATTGTCTGAAAACAGGAAGTTTCTGCATTCAACTACATTGTCTTGGCTACCTGCCTTCGCAACTGACTCCAAGTTGGCCTTTGGCCTCCGTGCCAAGGTAACCTGGCTGCCATGTGAATAGGTATAATCACCAAGAATAGCTTTATAAGACCAAAAGATGTTTCTCGACCATAGACACAAAAAGAAAAACACAGCTCTTATCAGAAACAGAATCTCCATATTATAATTCTGCAAGCCTTACGCCACCACAGACTCTTCCTTGCCTTGCCCCCATTAGGGACCATCATCTCTATGGTCCCTAGAGCGTCTGCTTTCTGATGAGCAATAATCTGATTCTCCACAAACACACGGATATGCTGTGTTGCACTAGCTCCCTCATGGCCCGGTAACTATATACTGCATCATATTAACTGGTGTCAGGGTGTCATTTAGTTTTCACCAGTGATTACATCTGTGATGTGAATGGTCCCATGTGGTGACAGCTAGCTTTTATCAGCTGCTGTTAGTGTATCAGGCATTTATTTGGTTTTTACATAACGGTATGTATTTTATTTTGTATTCAGTGTCTGTTATTTCATCAGTTAAGGGCTGTGCAATGTCACTGCATGTGATACTGTCAGCGTCAAAGGTCTTTTCCTGGAGTAGTGGGTGGAGGGGTCAAACAGCGTGTAATCATGCATTCGCGACCCCTTATAATTTTTGGAAATGACACTAGTAGCTGCGGGTCTGTCCCAGAGTTTCTGACAACCTTTCATTTAAAAGAACCTCTGATGCATTTTTCTTGCATATGCCCACTCCCCTCCCCCTTAGGATAAACTTCTGGCTTATCCTAAAGTGTAGTTTTAGTATTTTAGCCCCAAAGATGTATCTAAAAATGGAGGCTCATTGTTCATTTTAATTAACTTTTGGCCAAACACGTTGGAAAGTTAATGGACCTTGTCAGACAACTGTGCATGTGGGTTGGAAGATGTAGGGTGTTTCTGCTCTGCATGTATTCCTTTTTAGATGATGGCTCATTTCGCAACACCTAGTGGAGACACACATTATTGCATTGGATAATGAAAGATGGCACATGTGCATGAATACACATCCACCTTGGTGAGATGACATTATTCTGTCCCTTTGCCATTTTTCTGCCATTGTGGTTTTGCTGAAAGTTGAGCATTATGTGCATGCCTTTATTGCACAAAGAACATACACCGGATGTCGCCAGCCGGTAACCCTGTGCTGCACTCTTGGAGGGATACAATCTCAAAGTAATTCATGACCTGGCGAGATCAGGAGCCTCCAAAGGTAGGCAACTATCTCTATGGATCAATGTGATAGATATTTTAAATTCAATGAAGCTCAATCATAGTTTCATTTATTTTAATCTACATGCATCAGAGAACCTGTACTCCTGATCTAACATAGTCGAGAACCACAAGACTGTAAATTCAAGTAGAACAGGTCAAAAAAATGTTTTTATGTCAAGGTTAACAAACAGCACACTGTACAGCAACAGTGCAAAAAGCAAGTAGTAATTAAAAAAGAGCATACATCGACAATTATGAAAACAGTGTCTTATCCCAGCTAATGAATTGCTCAAGTAAACCAAAAGATTAAACCACCTTCATTCGAAGTATAAACAAAAGTGCATAGACAAATATACACATGTATGCTTTGCAAATATGAACAGTACAATTTCCTCTGCTCAATACATCATCCTAAACACTCCTATCAGATCATGGGTGCCTTTATTGCATTCAGCTGCCTCTGCTGTCAATTTACTGCAGAGATTTCCCAGATGTCTGAGGCTTAACAGAACAGTGTTTGTTATGCTCTTCCTTTTTGTTTGAAGGTTGTGCCTGTCTTGTGTTATGTATGTTACTGATGTAGGTCCTCCTGGACAAATAACAGCTAGACCTTATGGTTTTGCCAATGCTTGTTTGTTAAAGGTGGGTTAGTGCACATATGTAAAGCAAGAGGAAACTCTACATGAGGCTTAACACAATAACGGCAGTATCAGTGGCAACACTTAATACTAAACAGCAATATTACTACTGGACGTTCATAGTGGCCCCAATGCTAGAGCATAAATTGTATTGAGAACGGCATCATTATACCCTATGCCAAATTTAATCTCAGTGATCCTGGTATGTGAACTACTTCAATTGGCCTACTCCCGGGGGGAGGGGGGGTGATCAGTGCAAGGATGACCAATGAGTATCAATACCCCAAAGGGGGCATTAGTGCTGCAATTGCATAGACATGATCTATTTCCGACCCCCAGATTGGCCAACAGTGCCAAAAGCCCTACGTAACTATCAATGGCAGGAGGTTAGAATGTCACCCAGAGCCAGAATAACAACATCATCTTCCATGCCACCAATACAGAGTGCCCATCAATGGCCGAATCTCAGAGCGGCCCAACAGTGACCAAATACCAAAGAGCCAAGCTGTGCCAGACTCTGATAGTAGGCACAAATGGCAGCGTCTCAGGGATATCAAGCAACTGAGGTGGCCATCAGTGCCAGAATCCCACAGGGATCATCAGTGAGGGGCCACCAGTGCCAGAATACCAAAGCAACCGCCAACACTGCAATACCAGAGTTCCCACAAAGGCCTGAACCACAGAGCAACCATCAGTCGCCAAAGTACCAAGAAATGGCAAAATCTGCTAGTAGCCACCAGTGCCATAGTCGAAGCGTGCCCTTCATTGAGAAACTCCTGAATTCACTATCCGTGCCCAGCGTGCTGTGATCATCAGTGCAAGTATCTCACGGTGATCATCAGTGCCAATATCTTAAAGTGACCATCAGTGCTGGATCTCTGAGAGGTTAACACTGCCATGAACCAAAAGTGACAGCACTGCCCTCCATTGTTCTTATGGGTCTAAGATGTGTAAGACGCGGAGAGGCCTCCACTCCAGGCCAGGATGCTGTTCAAGACTGCATATATCATCTACAAAGCAATCACGAGTGCCACACCAGCGTACCAGGCAGCTACGCTCCACATATCTGGTGGCACACGCTCCTTGCACAGCAAATCGACAAACTGGCTCAAATCACAACTAGTCTGCAAAGAGGGGACCCGCACACAATCCTTCTCTTGTCACGCACCCATCCTCTGGAACTCGATCCCAGTATCAACTCGGAATGCCCCCACTATTCACCAATTTTGCAAATCTCTCAAAACGTGATTGTAACAAAAACTGACCCTGGACTAATCCCAAAGGGGCGCATAGAATGCAACTCACAGTACTGCACTACTGCTAAAAGATGTCAGGCCAAACGCTGGCTGCCCAAACCGCGTACAGCGCACCGCTGCTCTCGCTAGTCCTGCGCTTTAAACAATTAGCTAAAAATAAATTGATGTACCGATGCACAATCCTAAATGAACAAACAAGGATGCTGTCCTTGCCCGATCCCCACTCTTTTGGCAGCAAAACATTGGAGAGGAGCAGTGGCAAAAAAAAAAAACTCTTTGCTCTTGTATGAAAGTACCCTTTGGAAGGAAGGAGGCATGGGGAAATCCCGCCAAATAACCCCTGTGCCACTTGCCCTGTGCCTGTCAGATCCCCATCCACCCCTGAAGTGGAAAGAGAGGTAACTGCTGGGAGACAAATGCAGCTAATCTCTCCAAAGGAGAGAGGGTTCCTGTCTGTCCCATGATCAGCGCCAGTGTGCAGGTTTTGCTTCCGGCTGCTGGGGGAATGCTGCCTGCATTCATGGTGCTAAGTGACTTGACCGAAAAACTAAAGAGATCGATTTAGAAATTACCGCTCCGTGACTACACACAGCGGTCTTTCTAAATCGAACTGTGAGCCCCTGCCGCACACGAGTGCGTGCACGAGTGCGTGCAGGGACTGACCAGAGAGTGTCTGGGTCTGCGTGAGTGTTTGCGTGTACGGTGTGTGTGTGGACTTGGTGTGTGCTGTGCTGGGAAGGGTGTTGTAGGTGGGGAAAGGGGGGGCTGGGAGGTGGTGAACCCCCCCATTTTACATAACAACCGGCGGGAGAGGGTGTGATTGGGGAAAGGATCACCTTAGGAGGACCGGGGGTGGGGTGGGGTGGGGGGGGCATGTCATATTGACGCATTTTGCAGCCGACACAAAAAAGGTCAGCATAAATCCTTTATTTTTTGCATTCAGGCTTTAAAATGCTGTAATATCACATAGAACCGTATTCATGCCATATGTGAGAAGAGCTGCCTTAGATTCAAGATCCTTAACAACAGCTTCAGCCCAGAAATAGGAGCTTATTAACACCACAAGGCATGCAAACGTAACAACAGCAAGTTATTTCAAGGACTGTTGTCCGTTGCAAGTCAGACATACACTTTATAGTAATTGATTTGTTTGTGTTTTGCAGGTGGCAGATGACCTTACAAACCCCCTGATGGAACCGCTGTGGCCAGAGATTCAGCAGGTGCTGAAAATCATAGAATCCGAGGAGGAACTTCGCACCATTTCCTCAAATGTTGGCCAACCCCAGTCCCTGGAGCCAGATATCAGCTCTTCTGTTGAGTCAAACTCCTCCTCCACCAGCTCAGGGAGTCATCCTGCATTGCCGGAAGCAGACATTTTGGATACACCTGTTCCGGTTACGGCTGGGGAGGAACTGACTGCCAAAGAGGAAGCACGAGACACCTGCAGTCTTGAAACAAATGAATCGAAAAACATTGTTTTAGAAAATTGCACTGAGGGCCTTTCAAAACTGGAAGATTGTTCGCCTGAAACAGCACCACCAAAGAGTCTTTCCACCATTGTGGACTCCAAGTGCGACAGCCGCTTGCATGAAGATCAACACCTTGATGCAAAACTCCCAAAGTTGAACGGAGCTTCAGACAAGTCATCACCAACCCTGACAGGGCAAAACACAGACCAAGGTGGGGCGGGCCGCACCTCTGGCAATCTGCAGCCTAGTCCCACGAAAACACATAGTCCAACGTTGGCGGAAACCTGGGGCCAGGTTAAGAAGGATCTCTTAAGGATCCACCCAAAAGGTTCTAGGGAAATCAATGACCTGCATTTACCTTCTAGTAGAGAAGACATTCTATGGCAGAAGCCAAGCAAAGGTCAGACGTCTTTCAACCAACAAGACAATGTTGCTGGGCCAGATGGCATTCAGGGTTTTGATTTGGTGGAACCATGGGAAGATCACCAGTGGGTCACCAGTCCTCTTCATTCCCCAAAGCTCAAAGACATACAAGAGAAAGAGGTGCCAGAGTTTCTGCCGAGCAGAACTGGCCCAACCAGGGAAGTTAACAAGAGGCCGGAATTTAGTCGTAGTCTTTCCTTGGATAGTAAAGACACTCGAATGAGTCGATGGACTGTAAAAAAGGCTCTTGCAAGAGAAGCCGAAAGACTTCTGGAAAAATCAGGAAGGCGGAAGGAAGATGCAAAAACTCATACCCCGCACCACAACTCAGGGCAAAACAACCATGTGGATGTTTCTGGGAAGCCGTCAAAGTTAGAGGAACCATTGGGTTTCTCTAGGAACCGTACCACTACTGGCAGCAAAAAGGCTCAGGAAACTACACCTAGTCCTGTGTCCTTTAAAGAACCAAAAGAGACAGAAAAAGAGGCCCAAACCCCAAGGTCTGCACAGCCGTCCGTGCACTTAAAGCCAGTGGAAAGTTTACGGTTGCCAAATATTTCCAAGGAAGTTTCAACACCGCAAAACGCCATAACTGGAGAAGTTGCAGAGCATGATTCATCACCCAAAGAACCTCAGTCAATAAATGGAATTGAAGAAGAAACTCCCAGTAATATAAAAAATAGGCCTTGCTCACTCAATGTGGAATCGATTCTTAAAGCAGATGATGTTATAAAATTGGAGAACTCACCAGGGGGCAAACCCACTGGGATTAATGAACCAAGTACTGTAACACAGGCCAGCCTGATTACGCCTGGGAGCTGCAAAACAATGGACCAAAGCCAAACGGATTCATGGCCATCACCGTTTAATTGCCATGATTTGGATTACATGGTGATCGGCCGTGCAACCACTGGTCGTCGCAACTCCGCCCCTGTAAGCGTCTCAGCCGTGAGGACCTCCTTCATGATCAAGATGTGCCAAGCTAAAGCGGTGCCAGTCATACCGCCCAAACTTCAGTACACACAAATTCCCCAGCCACTGCAGGCCCAGAACGTCGACTCCACAGCTCCCGTCTCAGACCGCGAAGTCATCGGCCAGACGGACTTCGCTTTAACCTGCAGGCCGACCTTTACCCCGGTGAGGAACCACCTGGATTCTCCCAAGAGCCCCTGGGCCGAAAAGAAAGCCATGGCAGAAAAAGAAAACAGTGACCCTTCTGCTGTTGACTCCACATCTTCACAAAATACTGGGTCAATTCTCTCCGCAGACCCGTCCCCTTCCGATCACAGCCTGAGTTTGGACGCCCCTGTTCTGAGGAGAAAGCGCGTGTCAGATGGGGAATCTACAGGGGAAAGCTCACTATCTTCTAAAATAGAAAGGCCCTCAGGGTTTTCCAAGCCATCGTATAGATCGCGCCCAGGAAGGCCTCAAAGCCTGATTTTGTTCAGTCCTCCTTTCCCCTTCATGGACCACCCCTCATCCCAGGACTCCAGGACACTCCTATCCCCCATCAAAAGCCCATCGTACACCAACTCCCAGGATTCCGTTTACGGTGAGCCATCCGGCCAGCCGCGCACTCCGGACGGGGTTACCCTCAGGAATAAAATGACCATCCCTAAGAGCGGTCAAAGACTCGAGACTTCTACCAGCTGCTTCTACCAACCGCAGAGGCGGTCGGTCATTCTGGACAGCCGGAGTAGCCGGCACATAGAGTAATGTCAGCGGGCAACTGGTGCCAGCCATAAATGCCAAAGGCAGTATTGTGATTTCTGCAGCAGTTATTCTATGCAATGAGGAGTGCGAAGTCCTCTGTTTTAAATGTTAGCACAGTCTGCTTCTGATGTCTTCTACTTTTTTTGTATTATTTTCTGTTTCTCTCTGAAAAGGTGATCAGCTCTGGCTTCCTCTGTTTTTTGTGCTGCTGCAAAGAGATTGTGGGTATTTCTCGATCCTTCCAGAGGGAGGAGGTACAGCGGAGCCTCCATTAAGACTTATGTAAAATGGGCAAATATAATAGTGAATGCACATTTCATGGAGCTGGGCCAGGCAGGGGCGGAGCTGGCTTCCATGCTGTGAATGTTAGGGGACGCTGTGTAGAGTGGGCACTTATTTTTGTATTCAGATTCTCCGATGGCAACCACCCTCGCCTACCTGCATGGAGGTATTTTAATTTGCTGTTTTTTTTTTGTGATTCATTTCCTCTTAGTCATTGCACACAACCCCCAAACCACTCCTTTCTTTCTTTCTTTCTTTCTTTCTTTCTTTCTTTCTTTCTTTCTTTCTTTCTTTCTTTCTTTCTTTCTTTCTTTCTTTCTTTCTTTCTTTCTTTCTTTCTTTCTTTCTTTCTTTCTTTCCTTCCTTCCTTCCTTCCTTCCTTCCTTCCTTCCTTCCTTCCTTCCTTCCGCTCCATCTTCCTTCCTTCCTTCCTTCCTTCCTTCCTTCCTTCCTTCCTTCCTTCCTTCCTTCCTTCCTTCCTTCCTTCCTTCCTTCCTTCCTTCCTTCCTTCCTTCCTTCCTTCCTTCCTTCCTTCCTCCCTCCCTCCTCCATGGGGCCGTCGAGCGATGGCGCTATGCCAGAATCCGATGGTCATCTACAGCAGCATGGCACATGTCTGCCATTACACTGCAAGTAGTTTTTCAGAGACCTTTAAATATTTTTAGAATCAAAGTATGAATCTGTTGGATCACTGAGAGAATCTGTAACTGCACTGTGGGGAATCTGGCAAGCCAGCGTCATAATCATCTAGCGCGCTGCAGTTCTATACAATTGCACTGCAGGAAGTGCACCAGGCCAGTATAGGGGGCTTCCAAAGGGCAATAGATGTGTGGCAGGTTGCCTGTAGGCGCGGACACAAATAACATATCACGCGTAGGACCTGGGAATTCACTGGAATACTTTTTGGAAAGATTTTTGATCATGTGATTTACCAAATTTCCGGTAAGGAAAAGTTGTGTTTTTTTACAAAAGGTGTGATTCACCAGGAATGCAAACCTTGCAGCCATGTAAGAAGTCTATTGGTGTTGAAAAGTAATGGATGGCTTGATGCATCAGGGGTAGTGGGTGCGGAAAGGGCCCAGTGCAAGTTGGGGAACAAAAACGGAAGGATTGTACCCGGTTAAGAGCGGAATGAAGGGCAATGATCCGCGGTTTCTTATCAACAGGGAGTACATGGTGGTAGGGAGGGAGAAGTGGCACAATGCCGCCATATTTCTGAGTTGGCCAGTAGGTCAACATCTTCATACACAGGAGAGCTGCCCAGTCTCCAAACGTTGACACGCGTGCCATTCTGAATATGCAGATTTAAATTTACATATCAATTTGAAATTTTATTTTCAGCCAAGTCAAAATTGAGATGCACAGTGCAGGGAGGAAGAGAGTCAACGTTGCCATGGTGAGGCTTTCATCTTGGTTGGCTGCCCTCTTCAAATGCCCACCAAAATGTCCTGCATCGTGCCGCTGGCAGGCAACTGACCACCCGCAGGGGCGTGATGTCCCACTAGTGGGAAATTACACTTGTGGTTTCAGGGCCAAGCCTCTTGCAGGAGGAAAGCTTCTTCATCATGAAGATCTGAAAAACCTGAATATCGGTCAAAGAGTGGACGAGCTCAGGTATGTTACATTGATAGGAAGAATTGAGTGAAAGGCACTTAGCGGAATTGATGTTTCCCATTCTTCAATGGGATAAAAAACAAAGGCAATCATTGTGCACCCAATGCAGAGGAAGTGGGGATACATCAATGACTGTCTCTGGACCTCTAGATGTTCCTGCTGTCACTGCTTGACGGTAACAGAATTTAGAGGAACTTTGGTGAAGAATTGGGTACCAGGTTAACTTGCAGGCCATACTAAGTGTTGGAGATTCCTACCTGGTCAAGGATTGTGTGCCCAGTGGAGAGGTTGTGTGGGGACAGCTCATCAGCAGTGACTTCTAAGAAAGATCCCCACGCTGCTGCTTCTGCTGCCGATGGTTAACTGAGTGAACAGAATCTGCAGGAAGTGATGAGACTTAATGGGTATTGGGATGATAGATAATCTAGCAGGCCAACAGCAGTGTGTTGGAGGTCCTTGCCCAGTCAGGCCTTTTCTGCCATATGGAGGGGCAGTGGGGGCACACCTCGTCGACTGTGGCTCTTGAGGTTTGGACCTCTCTGTTCCATTGTTTGGAGTGAACGGAGTGAACTTTGAGACCATATAGAAGTGGATCTCATGTTTGGGGACCAATACCCAATAATGGGTGTGGTGCCCAATGCAGATGTAGTGGGGACACACCTCATTCCTGTTAGCTCTAAAGAACGAGTCCTCCTGGTTCTTCTGCTTAGAGTGAATGGAGTAAAAATTTAACTGAACTAATTTGATGTTTTGGTTTGATATAGAAGGGGATCTCAGGGTTGATGTCCCCGCATACTGATGTTTTTTTCACCCAGGAAGTGAGGTCACCCTCATCTCCCATGGCGCCTAATATCTAGACGTCCTTCTTCCACTTATCATAGTGGACAGAAGTAGAGGAACTGATGTCAGGTATCAACTATTGAGCTAATATAGAGCGCCAAGCTCAGGGTTAGACCTCCCAGACCAATGAATGGTTTGTGCTCAATGCCGGGAAAGTGGGAACACACCTCATCTCCCATGGCGCCTAATATCTAGACGCCCTTGCTGTGTTTCGTATAGTGGACAGAAGTAGAGGAACTGATGTCAGGTATCAACTATTGAGCTAATATAGAGGGCCGAGCTCAGGGTTAGACCTCCCAGACCAACGAAGGTTTTTGTGCTCAATGCCGGGAAAGTGGGAACACACCTCACCACCCATGGCGCCTAATATCTAGACGTCCTTGCTGTGTTTCGTATAGTGGACAGAAGTAGAGGAACTGATGTCAGGTATCAACTATTGAGCTAATATTGAGCGCCAAGCTCAGGGTTAGACCTCCCAGACCAACGAAGGTTTTTGTGCTCAATACCGGGAAAGTGGGAACACACCTCATCTCCCATGGCGCCTAATACCTAGACGTCCTTGCTGTGTTTCGTATAGTGGACAGAAGTAGAGGAACTGATGTCAGGTATCAACTATTGAGCTAATATTGAGCGCCAAGCTCAGGGTTAGACCTCCCAGACCAACGAAGGTTTTTGTGCTCAATACCGGGAAAGTGGGAACACACCTCATCACCTGTGGGCTCCTAAGATCTAGACCTTCCACCTGGGCGGCTTAGACTGAACAGAATTTAGGGGAATTGATGCGACGTATTAGGAAACTATAGAACAGGGGTCTGCAAACTATTGATCTTCAGATGTTTTCTCCTACAGTTCCTATTATCCCTCACAATTGATTTTGCTGGTTAGGGCTGATGGGAATTGCAGTCCAAGACATATGGAGAGCCAAAAGTTGCAGACTCATGATATAGAGGTTTGAACTAAGGGTTGGAGATCACTGCAGGCGAAGCGAGGAGACACCTCATCAACGGTTTCTCCTAAGATATAGGGCCTCATTCCGAGTATGGCGGTAAGGGATAGCGGCCACCGGTAACGAGACCGGTGGCGGTATTCCCTTACCGCCATACTCCAAGTTCCCTCTGCGCCTTCGCCCTTAACGCCTGCTTTGAGCAGGTGTTAAAGTCGAGGGCACAAAGGGGCCTCCAAGCCAATAACGGTGACCGTAATGAACGGTCACCGTTATTTGCATCTTCCCCATTCCCATTGAGCCCTACGGGGGCTCATTTGGGAATGGGGAAGAGCCTTGGTGAATGGGGAATTACCGCCCCGCCAACCTTGGAATGGGGCGGTAATTCCGCCATCCACCAAGGCGCTGCCGGTCCGGGTACGGCGTCAACCAAGGCGTTAATAGCGCCATTGGTTATCGCCGTACTCGGAATGAGGCCCATAGACTTCCTTGCTGCCACTGTTTGCAGAACAATTAGTGCTTGATATTTCCCATGTCTTGTAATGACTTAATTAAATGCTAACCCCCTCCATTTCCTGAAATACTTGACCATTGTCATTTCAATTGATACTACCTGCAGTTACCACAAATGTGTACAATATAATGGGGGTGATGTTAGGAACAAGCTTCCCTGCTCTTCCATAAGCCAATGAAGAACTTGACATATGCGTGTAAGTGAGGTACCTCACTTTTGAAAAGTTTGTTTTCAGCACCCATGCCAGCAAATCTTTACAAAGAGAAGACACATCCTCTGTACTCTATGATGTTGTAGAGTTATCTGCATTGGAAGCCTCCTCCTCCCCCTACTTTCTTCAATGGAACACTCCATGGACCGCGCATCAGCATGAGATCCTACTTTTCGCAACGGTCTGGAACATCTGGCAGACATCTTACAGTGATGATAAAATATGTTGCAATATTGATAAGATCAGCCTATACCGACTGAGCAGGTATGGGTAGGATGACTAATGAGAAGAGGTTCATCCCCTTTAACATAGACTGCAATTTCCCCGCCACGGAAGGATTAAGGCGGCCATTTTGTTTGAGCGTGAAAGAATGAAAGGAAGATAAGTATTTGAAAGTGTTGTGTGTGTTATAAAAAAAATGTCAAAGTCTAAAAAGAGTTAAATATAAATATAAGTATATATGTGTATATAATAAAATATAAACTGTATATCTATTAAACTGTTGGTGGCAGGCAGTGAAACTGACCCTTTGAGCTGGACAGTGATTTGAATTTGGGTCCCCTAGCATTTGGTGGTGCATTTACTTCACCTTCAGTGCCGCACCGGACCCTATGACTCATTTGCCAGGAATGTTCCACAGCTATTTTGTTTGCAGCACCTTTTCTTCACATTTCTGAGTCTGTGCCGCGGACATCTATACGCTTCTATCGTTGCGCAACCGCTTCAGCGTTGTGTGCGACAGTGCATCAAATGCTTCTGGCTGGCACTGCCGCATAGAGAGTCCCTTTCAAGAAAAACAGAGAAGTGTTGTGAGTTGTCAGCTAAATCCATGTCACTGTTGACATTATGTTTCCTGTCCTGGACAATCGTTCTCAAGCTGTTGTGGGAGGTGTAGTCTTGTCTTCCCTCAATTTAACCCACTTGGACCAAAGCAACATATTACAATAGCTCGTAAAAGAAAAGCCTTGGATAGTGTGTAAGAGGCCAGGTGTGAGCTGATGGTATGCTAAATCTGTGACAGGGAGTCAAATAAGATGCCTACAGCATTTTGCCAACAGTGCCTGCCAACCAGTTGTGCACAGCTAAGAGGGCAGCAAATAGGTCAGGCTTACAGGACATCCAACGTGAATATTAATGGGATAAATGTGCATGCAATGGATCCAATTGGGAACTCATTTACACATTCATTGGTTATCCTGAAAAGCCAATAGGTTAGTAGGCCAGCAGGGCATCACTGCTGTAGCCAGTCCATTGGTGGCCAATGTGGGACCCCATTCTGAAGTCAGCGGAGGACACAGGGGCAGCGGGACAGTCATCTGCGACCACCAATGAGCATTTCCAATGTGGACCCTTCGTGGGGCGCAGGGAGTGTGGCTCAGTGATTATGGCAAATGAAACTGTGCAAAGGATTTACATTCCCTGCACCTCCCTGACGAAAATGCTCCCATCAACCTGTTTTAGAATTAAGCAAGTATTTGAATGCCTTGAATGAATCAAAATCTCTCACTAGTCCCTCTCTCTGTCCCTCAACGAAGGACTACGATGCCCCTAGATCTGTGGACCCCAGAAGTGATTGCCTTCTGGCTAGTCATTGGTACTTGGGAGCACAAACCGTGAGTTTGCTTCTTCGTGAACCAATAGTGGTAGTTTAGTGGAGGGCTTCTCTCAAACCTATACTATCCCTGTTAGAAAGGCAGCGCAACACCTGTTCCTAGGGTACAGACTCCACCAAAGGACAACCTAGTCCTCCTTTGAGTGAAAGAGAGAGTCTAGTTAGAGAATATGACTCATTCAAGCCATTCAAATATTTGTACTAATCAAGGTCACCCATGTGTGTTACAGGACGTTCCTCTGGTGACAGGGTTACAGTCCTAGTTACAATAGGCTCCCTGTGTATGGTGGTTAGAATTAAGCAAAGCAACTAGAGCAACATGTAACACGAAGGGGCATCTCATGGACACACATGCTGGTTACTGAGCAACTGTGCCCATTGCCAACATGATTGTTCTTTTTCTTGATTTGTTCATACATGCCAACATGCCTCTTTCTATTCGGGCGATGCTGGTCAAGCCCTAGATTTAACTTTTCATTCTGGGACTTGTAGTCGTGGATCTCTCCGTTGTAAACCCAGTGCTACAAGTCCCCAGAATGCAAAGTTAAACCAGGACTGGACTAGTATCTCCCGAGTGGAATGGAGCTTATTGGCATGTATGTTATTGGTTGTTTTTTGCTTACAAGTGTTTCCCCAGTTTTATTCCTGAGTCTCAGCCACGAAATTAAACTGGACTTTTTATGAAAATGTAAATCCTTGCCTTGTGTTATTTTCTACTGCACATTAAAAAAATGATCATAAAAAACAGAAAGGTCTTATGTAATAATGTTATCTCATTAGAGGCTTTCTTTTTTCGAAATGTTTTGATGTTTTAAATTATGTTCGATAATGACTGTGTTAGGTCATTTTGCTGGTGTTCCCCTGCGGTTCACCCCCTATACAGGTAGGGGATGGAACACGGGGTGTTAAGGGTGGGAGTGGGGGTTTGCCCTGCAAAAGAACCCCAACAATGTGAATGCCACTGGCCGCATGGCATAATAAACCTACAACTGTCGTTTGAAAAAATATATATAAAGGTTCATGCCAGATAACTGCACCTTCTAAGAGCTATAATATTTTTTTGTTGCATTGTTAAAGCGCTCACACAGCCTCGAGGTACTGTTTCAGGAGTTTGTCTTAGTTGCGTATTTATAATGCGCTTAAAAAGCTAGAGGTTTCTAAGCACGACCCGGGGATTGAACCTGTTTCATGTGGTCTTGCTTTTAAGGCGAGCACGCTGCCCCTGAGCTATCCTCCAGGGACAGAGCTCTCATTATTACCCAAATGAATGGTGCTGAATTTGTTGACCTTGGAAAGATAAAAGAGTGTCATAGTCCTGTCACTTGAACTTGTAGAGTGCATTTTTTTTTTGCATTCACATTTTTATTAAATAATTTGCAGCTAAACAAGACATACAGTCCAGGTGAACAGATCCCAAATCAAGAATAGGTCTTGTTAGCTCTAGAAACCTTCCACAGATTCCTTCATACAGATTCATTTTTTTCTGCTAACATAAAATGACTCTTTCAGGCAGTGACATTTTGCAAAGGTCTTCAACCCAAATCGACCAGGAAGGGAAAATCACACTCTTCCAATACCTCAAATGATTTTCTCAGCAGGGAGGGCTGCTCTAAAAAACCAACACTTTTGCGGATACGTCAAATCTTTGAGAATCTCTTCCTCCCCAGAAACAATTTCATGAAAATCAAAATCTCGGTCTGATAATAGAACGAGGAGCGGCACGCCAAAAGGCTTAGGACCCTATGGTACACAGGGGAGAGGGGGGCACTACATTTTACAGATTTTACAGTTTCTCAGGATCAAAATCATATATAGTGACAGAAGCAGACCCAGGGTGATACTGTTTTCTGGTTTGCTTTATGCCCATGTTTGATAAAGGGCGGAGATAGCTCAAAACACGTGTCACAAAGGGGCATACCTCCAATAGAGACACTGTACATTAAATTCCAAGACTGTATTGCTTATCTGATGGTTCTGGTGCAACATCTAGGGCTAGCAATCACACTTATCCAGTTTAATGGTCTGCCTCACTATTGGCCTAGCCAAGCACAGAGAGGGGCGTAAACCCCACGTTCCCACTGATAATAGAGCGTGGTTCATAGTTTCAGTGACTTTATGCTAGAGTGATCTCACTTTAGAACACTCCCATATCATGTGTACAAAGGAGCCGGCCCCATGGCCACAACCCCAACAGGTGTCCAAGTCACTCAAACCTCTAGCACACAGTTTGGGTTTGCTCCAGTAAACATTGTTCAGAATTTGCATCTGTCGCATTCTCTCCCCTAGACTCAGAGAGGTCAAAGCCACATTCCTCACAGGTTCTCCATCTCCGGACTGTCATTTCTGTGCCAATCGAAACTGACCAGGTACTGAGGAGTAGCTCATTGGATTTCCTGTAGCTCATTATAAACCTGTAGACATTTGATGCAAAGTGACCTTTCCCTTTAAGATTCAACACCTGTTTCCTGAGAACATCTTTTGCAACTATTTCAACACGCACCCAATCGCCACCCTTAATTTCCTATATCTTGGAGGTTCCTTAATGTAGACAGCGCATTAAAGGGGATCCACTTTTGGTTCACAGACAAATCTCTGATCCACTGCACTCCACTTAAAAACCAGTTTGGCCAGAAAATAGGCTTCTCATCAATTTACACCCTCTTATTCATCCAGACAGAAGATGTGTTTCAAATGGAGTTATTCCCTACAGTCAGATCCTCTCGTTTACGCCACGTCTTCTTTACTAAATCTGTCGCCAGAGAGATTACTCAACCTCTCACGTTTCCAGACGTCAAGAGGGCCTCAGGAGCAAGCGTTCATTCCAGACTCTGCCCGCGCCCAAACATCAATTGAGTCTTCAAGTAAATGAATTCCAGTAAAAGCCAGATGGTACAGTGCAACATCTATAAACATCCAAACCTCCTCTCTCACAAGGGAATTGCAGCGTCCGAAGCTTCAGGTGTGGCTGCTTATTCTGCCATAGAAAACTCCACAACAGGCTTTCTATTTCCACAAAACTGTTTTTCTTCACCTGTAGCGATAGCATACTCAGGACAAAGTTAATGCGTGGAGCTGAAGACATCTTAGTGACTTTGACCTTCCCCCAAAGAGACCATTTCAACTCTATTCATCTCGCCAGGTCAATTTTTGTTCAAGTTCGTTGCTAAGTAGCTAATATTTTCATCCACCATAAGTCTGACCTCCTTCGTCAACCACGCTCCCAAATATCTTAACCTATCCGGGCACCAGCGGAACCCGAACTTGTCGATGCAGGTACTGTTGCAAGAAGGAGAAGTGGGCATGGTCTCGGATTTGGACCAGTTTATTCTGTATCCAAAGAAGGATGTAAAGGCTTCTATCTGCTTCATCAAATCTGGTAGGGAAGAATCCAGTTCTTGTATCACAAGTAGCATGCCATCAGCGTAGAGCCATACCTTCTGTATTGCCTCCCTATTGAATTCCTCATATCTCCATGTCAGATCTGGTATTCATAGCCAGAAGCTCCATTGCCAACACGAATAGTAGAGGTCAAAGCGGGCAACCCTGCATTCGGCCTCTTTCCAGTTGAAACCTATAGGAGGGCAGATCATTTGTGTTGACTGTTGCCATCGGTTTTGAATACAGTGATGATATCCACTTCCTGTCAAACCTGTAATATTCCAGCAATGCAAAAAGGTAAGTACTACTCTATTCGATCAAATGCTTTCTCAGCGTCAAGAGAGAGGACAGCCACACCGGACATCTGCTTCTGGCTCTCCTGCAAGGTTAGGATCTGTTTTCGGATGTTGGTAGAGGGATTTGCAAAGATGAGTTCTTTCTGAAGACATCGTGAGACTAGGCTGGGGTGAGTAACCTATTTGCTTAGATTCAGAGAGACGGGATCAAATGTACAAGGTAAGTTCACAAGTAAGAGACATATAAGACGATATCCATCGGCACCCTCTCAGTTAAGCAGCTCCCTTTCAACTGACGATTCGGGATCACTCTAACACTCGGTCAACATTCCAGAGGCAGGCATTCCACAGGAATTCCAAGCACAAAAGCTCACTGTACAGGGACAAGGGAGAAGTCAAGACACAACAGGATTCCTCCCCTTAACAAATCCCGATTTATTTTTATTCATGAGTTGCAATAAGCTGTCCTCCACTGGCAGTGATAACGCCTTGGATAATATCTTCTTGTCTGTGTTTATGAGACTGATTGGCCTGTAACTTTACATGGATGTAGAAGGTTTCCACTTTTTCAGCAATAGAGAGATAGAGGCGTGTCTTGTCGATGGAGGAACCACCGCCTCCCGTTCGAAGCACTTAGCACTTCCAAAAATTCAAATGCCACATTTGGCATGACCCTATAAAACCCACCTGTGAGACCATTAGGACCAGGGCATGTTCCCCGGTACAAACGACTGTCTACCATTGTCACCTCATCCACGGAGAGAGTCAAATCTAAATGAGCCCTTGTTGAGTCTGGCAGGTTCCATAGCCCACAGTTATCGAGGTATCTCCTTATGTCGCGATCTCAGACTTCACCCATGATGAACATAATCCAGTGTAGTAATCTCAAATCTCCCTATTATCCTCAACAGGGTTGTATGTCAAGGTCTCAGAGGCGCTTGTGATGGCACTTATAGTTCTCTCGCTCTCTTGAATCCTCAAACGATGGACCAATAGTCTTATCGCATCTCTCTACTCCTTTTTAATAGCTATTTTGAGTCCTAAAAATGAGTCTATCTGCTGCCCTTTCAGACAGCAATGGATTCAACTGGTACATTATGTGAACCAAAGTGTCTTTCATATGTTGCCATGTAGTCTCGTTCCAACTTTTGAATCTCCTCTCGCAACGACCTTATTTCACCCTCCTTTGCTTTATTCTTCTTGCTGGAGAGACCAATTAGCCGGCCACGCATATAGCGCTTAAAAGCTTCCCAGGTAAATTCTACCCTTCCCTCCGGGAACCAGTTTCTAGTTACAAAATATTCTGCTTCTTTCAGTATTTTATCCACTGTTTCAGGATTGTCTAATAGTGCAGTATTCATTTTCCACTAGTTGGATTTAGGAATGAAAAATGACAATGAAACATCCGATTCAAACAAAAAGGTGCACGATCTGATACAAGTATAGCATCAATATCTGCTTCAATAACAGTGTGTGTACATTGACCAGCAATCAGGAGCATATCTATGCAGGAATAAACATTGTGACACCCTGAGTGGAAAGTGTAACATGTATCCGAAAGGTGAGTAAGCCGCCACACATCTACAAATTGGAATTCTTCTAGCAGTGCATTCAATGATCTGGGATTACCCCCCACCCCCACCCATAGAGTTGGCAGATCCACCATTTCGATCCACATATCGGTCCACAGTCTCATTAAAGTTACCGCCTAGCAGAATATTGCCCTGACCAATCTTCTGGTGGAATTGGGCAAGTGATCTATGTAAAGAAACCATCACCACTATTTGGTGGCCACACCTGCCTTTAACTCATTGAGACGGTCCAAAATGTGCCTGCTTCTTTTGTTTGGGTCATTAATACCCTTAACATTGCAGGAAATTACTTTCAAACTATAGAATGCTAGTCACTCTAAACCCCCCGCCACTGATATAAATAGACACAATGTCACAACTGATGGTGTGAGAAGTGATTTATTGTGAGGTGTCAGCCTACAGGTGTTTCGACCCAATGGGGTCTTCCTCAGGGCTTAGTTCAGTGATTAACCGTTCACGTTATCGATGAAAAGGTGCCCAATCGATGTGCGACTTTCAAACTATGCTTGCCTGAAGTAGACATTATGAAAGTGTTATTCCCACAGCCAGATACACAACACAAGATAGACAATGACGCAAACAAACAGTAAACACTAAAACACTTATACACTTCCTGGTATAGTCACACCAGGCTACAACGTGCATAAACCCGGCATCCGTCCATTTGGGCCCAACACATAAAAGTAACTCATTCCCTTTCTCCCCCCAGAAAGTGTAGAATGAGTCTTGTTTTGTTTTTTGGCCTAAACGGCTGCAGATTTATTTCCATAATAACATAAAACCACACTGCACACATTAGTGGAAAACACTCAGAAGATGCGGCGACTGCTCCGTGTCCAAAATAACCTGCTTCCCCCTTCCTTCCCCAAGAGTCCAGAATAGGCCCAACTCTCCCAACCTTTGCGTCCGAGCCTCTCCTGCCCCTGCAGGCGCTCCTGGGCGGGGAGAGTGCCGTTACCTTGGGGGAAGCTGAGCCTTGGTTGTTCCCTCCCCAGACGCCACTGCCGCTTAGGCTCCAAGGGGCGCTGGTCTGAGAAGAGCGAGAACCTTCCGGCTTTCTCCTGGCTCATCCGGAGTCTGTCTCATGTGTTTGTTCGGCCAAACACTGCCACACTGCCTTGTCATCCTGTGACGTCGATGACCCAGCTTTTGTGCTTGCTCTGCCCGTCGGGTGGGTGTCAAAACAAAACTCCTTTCGTCAGATAGCGGGCGGGCGTCCTTCTGCTGCGGCTGGATACTGCCTGCAGTAAGGAGCCTGCCCTTTATAAAGGGCTAATGCCTCCCCTTTCTATTGTAGCCTTTCGCGGGCTTTCCCCAAGTTTCGCCGCACTTTCCTTCATGGGCTTTCTCCTTGTTTTGCCACGCCTTTGAAGGCACCTCCCCTTCTTCCCAGGAGGGGAGGTTAGGAGGAGGACACAGCCCGGGTTATCGGGGGTGCCTCCTCCATTTTGCTGTGCTGTTTGTTCATCGTCACTGGCATTACAAACGTAATTGCGCACAGATAGCTCCAATCCCTGCTCCCCCTCTGTCTGGGTCACTCCCCATGAACGTCTAAACTATGTCATCAAAAGTGCTCCCTACCTAATCTTGCAGGAACTAAGACCCACAGAACGTGGGCCCACATACACATTCTAAAGGTGTAAGCAAATGTATGGAGACGCTGAGCCAAACCATTCCAGTTACCTGGACTTGTGTTTGAAACCAGTTGCATTATTGCAAAACTGAAAAAAGATATGGAATGTAGAGCCTAACCTACTAAATATAGCTTGGTGTTCCATCCTTTTCCTCTCCACCTAATTCTGTCCCTTTCTACTACTTCCCATCGCATATAGTGTTTTGAAATGGCCTCTGAATGGTCTTGTGACATAAGCCAGAAAGTTAGCTCATTAAATTAAGCACTCTCTGTGAGGGATTCGACCATCCGCACAGTGAGTGTGCGCTCACGTCGGCTTTTTGATCTTTGTTTATTTTAAAAGAATGAATGATGGGAGATCAACCTCCGGAAAATATGTGGGGCCATTCCCGCACATATTTTCCATGCTCACCGCACAGCGGAAAAATATTCATGTACTCTGGGAGCACAGAGCTTACCAGCGTGTGTAGCTGACACCGGACAGCTGTGGGTACATCAAAAGCCTCTGGCCGTGGGCAGCTTGATTAGCATTTCAAGGCCCCATGGATTTGCCTCTCCATTGTTACACCTTGCATGTGGCGGCGAGTACTGAAAAATGTTAATTAGTAGGCCTCAGGGAAGGCCTGGGTGCAGTGAGTGACAATGGAGACCAGGGAAAACACCTGTTTGTAATACAATGTGTCAACTAGGTACTAACACCCCTTCTTGGTATGAAAGGGCAGTGAATGTTCTGTCTGGAACCACTCCTTTCAGAACAGGGAAGTATTTGAATTGTAGGAGACAAAAGTTTGCCAGCAACCCCCTACTTCGAAGGAGGTGCATGTTGTGACCAAACACTGCATAGGGCTCAGTTAATTAGGGAGACACTTTGATGTACAGCAGACAGAAAAATGGGTGGGACTTAGAATTATATGTTGTCATCCTTCTCCCGTCTGTTGCCAAGTGCTCCGATTCTGACCTGAAGCATCACTGAAGATTGTTGGTGGGGACCCAGGATTGGTTCATTAAGGTGGGCTTAGCCTACACCAATCACTGGGGCCCGTTTGGCTTTAAAAGAGGGCTGAGCCCCTCACTGATCGGATCATCTGAAGACTTTGCAAGGAGTAAGAAGAAGGACTCATTTGGAAACCGAGCTGAAGGTACAGTCTACCTTACATCTTCCGCCAGTGAAGGAAAGCCAGTAGCTCCAAGAGGGAAGCAAGATCACTCCCCTAAACATCTCCCAGGGAACAGAGCGAGATACCGGACACATAGGACCATCCAGCAGCTCCAGAACTGGTACCCAGCCAGCACACAGCATGCACTGCTAGGTTCTGACAGCAAGCTTCCTAGGTGGGAAGTGCCGGAGTATCCCCGGACAAAGGACAAGGCTGTTGCCTGCTGATAGCCTCCTGCGCTTTGGCCTGTCTGACTTGAAAGGACACAAGCCCCGCGAAGAAGCTAGGAGTGCCACTCAAGCATCATCCAGCATCCATCTTTTTAAAGACAATTTCGAGAAAGTCGAGTCCTCAAACCGCATCCGGCTGCACTGCTGACTGTTGTCAAGCCACAGTCACCAGTGCCGTCGTAGATGCCTCGACCAGCATTCCAGATCTGACAACCAGCACAGAGACCACGATTCTTGGCCCTGAGTTGCCGCGCTGGAGAGCCTGCAGATGTCCGTCCAGCCTCACTTGCTGAACTGCGTGTTGCCTGGTACCCGCAGCTGTCTACCGCCACTAACTCTGTCTCACGGGCTGCAAAGTGCCCTAGAACCGCCTCAACACTGTCGAGCACCAGGAACTTCTTTAGCACCAGGTACATTGTGGTTCTGCCCCCCTGGTCCTTCTCCGAAGGCCCCTGGAGACAGTTACGACCCCTTGCCCCTTTGGTGATGAAACCAAATAACTTTGAACTGTAAGACTGATTACTTTACCAACTACCCTCCTGTCAGTATCCAGAGCGCTTCCCTTTACTTCGTGAAACTGTTTGTCCTCTGTGTTGCTTTACAGTGTGGGTTGTAATTGTAGTGTGCTAGAACTGTCTGTTGTAGTAATAATGAAGTAGATATTTGTATACAACCTTGACTGGACAGTCCCTTTTATCATTGGGTAATAACAGTATTTTCGCTGTGTTGGAACGAACCAATGATCCATGACCTTGTGGAGATAAGCCTGCCGTTCCGTTGACGTTACGGAAACTGGACAAGGAGCTCTTATAATTTACTTGTATTCCAATCTGTTTGGATGCCTTCTGATGTACTAAAGGTGTGGGGTTGATTGATGGTTTAGAAACCGATATTCATCCCTGGACCACTGGTGCCCCGAAAGTTAATTCGTCACACTGGGGGCAAGCAGTTGGATCAGTTGGAGCCTTGCGCATAGCTTAGTCACCCAATGATAAAATTACTGTTGCACGCAATGTTTAGTCACTGCTAGGTGTTGGTAATATTCACGGGGCTTGACATGGAGACTGTAAAAGGCATGACCAAGGATGTAGCGGGGACTTCCCCACATCACTAAGGTTAATAAACCTGAGTTGCTGACCAGCCTCCAAGCTTGGGTAGAAGTGAGGGTGGTTGGGGAGAAGACCCCAGGGGACGGGCTAGGCCCATGTACCCAAACGGACAAGACCTTCCGGAGGGGGTAAATGACGAGGACCACCGCATGAGCAGTGTTTCTCACCAATCATCCCACCGGGGGGCAAGTGTGGTTTCTCTACACTCAAGAGTGTCAGTGAGGACAGGGGCTAGTACGGCGTCCCGCAGGTCCCAGGCCTCAGCACAGTCTCTAAGTGGCCCAGTAATTGTTTTGGCTGTAAATGAGGGAGCAGCTAGGACGCTCCTGCTCGAGAAGAGGAGTCTAGCGCTAGTGGAACAGAAACAGCAGGACAAGGTCACCATAGAGCTGCGCAAGCTGGAGCTTGAAGAGCAGAAAGAGGCCAACAGGTCTGCCTCTATTGAGAACAGTAGTAGTGGCTCAAACCACAGTGCCCGGGATAATCCTGACAGCACATCCTCAAAGATTTAGTACAGGGTTAGGAGGTGGGGATGGATATTTTTGACTGGTTTGAAGTGCTCGCGCTGGCATGTCAGCTGCAGGAGGTGGATGATGTGTTGTGGGGTGCAGCCCTGAAGAGTCACTTACCGACACCAGGGACTGATGCAATTCTTCAGTTAACTCCTGATGAAAGGACTGTTTATGAGAGCATGATGGCAGCCCTCCTCAGGACGTTCTGTAAAACCCTGGACAGTATCTAAAGAGCTTCAGAGAGCTTGGAAAGAAAAGTGGGCAGACATTTGAAGCGTTCATACACTTGTCATTGAAATATCTGAGCGGGTGGGTGACTGGTAACAAAGTTGACACATTTAAAGGGATGTACAATTTGATTGCCTGTGAGCATGTGTTGAGAAATTGTGTAGTTGACCTACAGCAGCATCTATTGAACAAGACTATCACAGATCCTAGAAAGCTTGCAAAGGCTGCCGACAGGTTTGTGAGTACTCAAGTCCAGAAAAACACTCAGGCAAGCACACCCGGAAGAGAAATCAGCGGACAAAAAAGTAAACAAGGATGGGAAGGACAAAGGTCCAACCCAATCCTATTCAAAGTTAGGTCCCCAAAAGAGCAAAGGGAAACCTCCAAACTCTAGTTCAGCCGTGCACACCAAAAAGAGGAGCATGGGCACCCCTAACAATGGGACACCTACGTTCTCACCGCCCAAAGGTTGTTTCGTGTATAAGGAGCTGGGCCATAGGAAAGGGGATCCTGCTTGCAATGGCTTACCCAAGCAAGCCATAGTGAATGTTCTATTCACGGAGGAGGCCATCATTAGTGTGGGCCTCTCAGAGGAGGATTTCCCATTAGGCCAGGGAGTGGCCGAATGTGGATTGGTTACACTGGGCCTCATTACGACCCAGGCGGATTTCGCGGTGCTAAATGCACCGCGAAGCATGGCGGAAAGCCGCCGATAGCGCCATGGGGGTTGGCGGATTTACCGCCCCATTCCGACCTTGGCGGGGCGGTAAATCCCCAATCCCCATTCTGCCCTTCCCCATTCCCATTTTTGCCCCATAGGGTATAATGGGAGTGGGGAAGGAGTTAATTACGCCACCGTAAAATACGGTGGCGTAATTAACAACGAGGTCCCGTAGCGCCATGGTTTTCTCCGCCTGGTAAAACCAGGCGGAAAAGGCCGCCATGGCGCTACGGGAACTCGTAGTATGGCGGAGAGGTACGCCATGCACTACGCTGGCGTAAAACCCTCTCCGCCAGGGTCCTAATGAGGCCCACTGAGTGTAAACGGTACCGGATCTCCAGAAGAGACCCCAGTTGCCAATAGTACTCAACTCTATCTAGAGCATGTGTACATCAATGGACACAAAACTCCTGCAGTCCGAGACACCGCAGCTAGCATCACCTCTGTCACCCGGCAGTGGGTACATCCAGGCTAGTATATTGATGGGCCTTAGTTGTGCGTAACTGGATTTGATGGTAAGACTAAGTGCCTCTTGGCGATATTGGATTTCAGCTGGCGAGGTGTAATGACCCAGCACCTTGTAGCGGTGAAAGATTCCATCCCTGTCCCATGTCTGTTGGGTAATGATCTTCCTGATCCCAAAATAGTCACAGTGGCTACACGAACGAGGGGAAAAGAGAACACCAGATTGAATGCTCTGAAAGCCTTAGGGCCTGGAGTGCTTCCAGAGGGCTTGTTGGAAGGACTGGCATGGCCAGTAGCCCCTTGTCCAGTTCCACAGACTAATGAGTCACCTACTCCTGCGGGAGAGGGGCTGGTAGCCACGGAAACCCTACTTTGGTAGCAGGGGACCCTGTGACCTCAGAGTTGCCTGCCACAGCGCAGGAACCTGAGGTGGAGGACCAGGTGGGCGCAGATCTGAAGGGGCTTCCCAAGCTGAATGAGTTCACTTCAGCTGGGGGCCCAGATGAGACTGACTTCTACACAGCCCAGAAAGAGTGTCATATTTTGGCAGATTTGCAGAAGCAGGCGGAGGAGCAGGCTAAGGATGAGGCCCCTGGACTGTTCAAAGTGTAATGGGAGGATGTACTCCTGTACAGTGAGTCAAAGGATTCTGAGGGCGAGGACACCAAAAGGTTGATGGTTCCCCAATGCCACAGAATGTTCCTTTTGGATTTGGCTCACCAAATTCCTTTAGCGGATCACTTGGGAGTGACTAAGACACCAGACCGGTTGTCTGTGCACTTTTACTGGCTGCAGTTCGGCGTAAAAGTCAAGTAATTTGTCAGGTCATGCCCGACTTGTCAACCTTCTGGAAAGTCAGATGGTGCCACAAAGGCCCCCTGAATTCCACTACCTGTGGTTGGGCTGCCTTTCGAGAAAATAGGCATGGATTTTGTGAGTCCTTTGGATCCTCAAACCAGCTCAGGGAACCAATATATCTTGGTGGTTGTGGACCACGCCACGAGATACCCTGAGGCTGTCCCTCTGAGATGCATCAAAGCCCCCATGGTTGTGAAGGCTCTGATTGGGATATTCTTCCATGTTGGATTCCCAAAGGAAGTTGTTTCTGACAGGGGATCAAACTTCATCCACAAACCAATGGGCTTGTTGAGCAGTTCAACAAGACCCTGAGGCATGATAGGTGGCTTGGAAGAGCACCTGAGGAGAAAATTGGATATTCTCCTGCCATGCCAAATGTTCGCCTACAGGGAAGTGCCGTAGAGCAGAATAGGGTTTAGCCTCTTTCAGCTTCGGTTTTCACACCCTGTATGAGGTCCCCTCAGTCTAGTGAAGGAGTGATGGGAAAGAAAACCCTCAATCCCGATCACGAGATGTGGTGGACTATATACTCGGCCTTCGCGCTAGAATTGCAATGTACATGGTACAGTCAATCAAGAATCGAAACGCCAGTCAGGAACTGATTAAGCACTGGCACGACCAAAAGGCCACAGTGACAGTCTATTCTCCAGGCAAATGGGTGTGGATTATGGAGCCTGTCAAACCCAGTGTCCTTCAGGACAAGTGGACTCGGCTTTACTGTGTGCTGGAAAAGGTCAGTGAAGCGAATTATCTCATTGGTGTGAAAGGACCTAAACAGATGTGCAGGATCTTTCATGTCAACCGGCTAAAACCCCATTATAGCTGGGGTGACTTGGTCATGGAGTTAGTGACTGACGGAGAGACTGAGGAGGAGACTGATCTCCTCCCAGACCTCCTGCACACTGAAGCCACAGATGGGTCAGTTGAAGGCGTCAACCTTGCAACGGACCTGTCAGAACAGCAACTGACAGACTGTCGCTGTTTACTGGGACAGTTTGCCAGTCTGTTTTTTGCTGACTCCCAGTCGCGCAGATTGGTGCACCCATGATTTGGACACTGGAGACAGTAAGCCAGTGTAGAGTAGAATTCACCAGATGTCCGATAAGGTCAGGGACACCATCAATGAGGACGTTTCCAAGATGTTGTCCCTAGGAGTGATAGAGCCACCCCACAGCCTCTGGGCTAGCCCAGTGGTACTCGTCCCTAAAAAGACCAGTAATGAGAAGACTGAAGTTCACTTTTGTGTTGATTACAAAGGGCTCAATTCTGTCATGAAGACAGAGGCTCACCCCATTCCTCTGGCAGATGAGCTCATTGACAAGCTCAGCGCTGCCAAGTACATGAGTACATATGACTTCTTGGCAGGTCAGCTTGACAGACGGAGAAAAAGAGAGGTCAGCATTTTCAATGCTGGAAGGACATTATCAGTTCACTCTGATGCCCTTCAGATTGAAGAATGACCCAACCACTTTTCAGAGGATGGTTAACCGGGTTTTGTCCTGACTGGAAAACTTCAGCGTTGCCTATTTAGATAACATGGCTGTGTTCAGCCACACCTGAGAGGATCATGTATCCCACATGAAACAAGTCCTTCAGGCACTGCAGAATGCAGGCCTGACTATCAAGGCCATGAAGTGCCAGATAGCGCAGAGTACCGTGACTTACCTAGGCCACCTGGTCGGTGGAGGTAAGAAACAACCTCCTGAAGCGTAGGTACAAGCTGTGAAGGATTAGGACATCCACACCACACAGACACAGGTGAGAGCCTTTCTAGATATCACCGGGTGCTACCAGTGATTTATCAGAGGGTATGGGACCATTGCCATGCCCCTGAATGATGTAACATCCAAAAAGATGCCAAAGAAGGTAACTTGGACCCCCGCCTGTCAAACCTCCTTTCAGGATTTAAAGGATGGATTGCGCAGAGCCCCAGTTCTGAAAGTGCCAGACTATGGTCAGGAATTCATTATCCAGACAGATGCCTGGGATTTTGGGATTGGAGCAATGTTAGCGCAGCTGAACTCTGACAGTATAGAGCAATCTGTCACCTACATTAGCATGTGGTTGACAAAAATGGAAAGGAACTGGGCTGTCGTGGAAAAAGAGGCGCATGCAGTTGTGTGGGCCATGAAGAAGCTGAAACACTACATCTTTGGGTCTCGCTTTATGTTCCAGATGGACCACAGGCCTCTGCAAATGGTTAATGGCCATGCAAGGGGAGAACCCTGAGCTTTTGCGATTGGCCATATCCCTAGAGGGATTAGATATGGACATCCAGCACAAGCAAGGCTCCCAGCATGAAAATGCAGATGCCTCTGCCAGTACTTTCGCCTTGATGATGAACCAGACCCTCAGTAGGGTGGTGGTTCACAGGGAGAATGCGATCATCTAGGCTTTTTGATTTTTGTTTATTTTAAAAGAATGAATGATGGGAGATCAACCCCTGGAAAATACATGGGACCATTCCTGTACATATTTTCCATGCCCACAGCAGAAAAATAGCCATTTACTCTGTGTACTCCGGGAGGACACTGCTTACTAGCACCTGACACCAGTAGCTGACACCTGACAGCTGTGGGTACATCAAAGGCCTCTGGCCGTGGGCAACCTGATTAGCATTTCAAGGCACCATGGATTTGCATCGCCATTGTTACACCTTGCTGGTGGCAGAGAATACTGAATTATGTTAATTAGCAGGCCTCATGACAGGCCTGGGTGCAGGAAGTGACAATGGAGACCAAAGACCAACACCTCTTTGCAATGCAATGTGTCAACTTGGTACTAACACCCCTCCTTGGTATGAAAGGGCAGTGAATGTCCTGTCTGGAACCACTCCTTTCAGAGCAGGGAAGTATGTGAATTGTAGGAGATGAAGGTCTGCCTGCAACCCCCTACTTCAAAGAAGGGGCATGTTGTGACCAAGGGCTGCATAGGGCTCAGTTAATTAGGGAGACACTTTGATGTACAGCAGACAGAAAAATGGGTGGGACTTAGAAGTATATGTTGTCATCCATCCCCTGTCTGTTGCCAAGCACTCTGATTCTGACCTGAAGCATCACTGAAGATTGTTGGTGGGGACCCAGGACTGGTTCAATAAGGTGGGCCTAGCCTACACCAATCACTGGGACCTGTTCAGCTTCAAAAGAGGGCTGGGCCCCTCACTGATCAAATCATCTGAAGACTTTGCAAGGAGTAAAAAGAAGGACTCATTTGGACCTGAGCTAAAGGTACAGCCTACCTTACATCTTCCGCCAGTGAAGGAAGGCCAGGAGCTCCAAGAGGGAAGCAAGATCCCTCCCCTAAACATCTCCCAGGGAACAAAGGGAGATACCAGACTCAGAGGACCCATCCAGCAGCTCCAGCACGGGTACCGAGCCAGCACACAATGTGCCCTGCTAGGTTCTGACAACAAGCTTCCTAGGTGGTAAGTGACAGATTCCCTGGACAAAGGACAAGGGCATTACTTGCTAACACCCTCCTGAGCTTTGGGCCGTCTGCCTTGAAAGGACACAAGCCCTGTGGAGAAGCTAGGGGGAGTGCCACTCAAGCATTATCCAGCGTCCATCTTTTTATGGACAATTTCGAGACAGTCGAGTCCTCAAACCGCATCCGGCTGCACCACTATCTGTTGTCACGCCACAGTCACCAGAGCAGTCAGACGCCTCGACCAGCATTCCAGATCCGCCAACCAGCACATAGACGTTTCTTGGCATTGAGCCGCCACGCCGGACAGCCTGCGTCTGTCCAGCCTTGCTTGCCGAACTGCCTGCCGCCTGGTACCCTCAGCTGTCTCCCGCCACTAATTCTCTCTCACGGGCTACGAAGCACCCTGTCGATCACCAAGAACTTCTTCAGCACCGGGTGCATTGCAGCTCCACCTGTAGGTTTTTAATGGGGATTTTGGTAACCTGGTTGATTTGCAAGAGGTTCAAGCTTCTTGACAAGATGACACCAGGGAAAACTAAAACAAGCATTGACAACGCCAACATATGATTTTATTTTATGGACATGGGTTTGGTACTTTCCAAACAATGGTAATACCTGGACATAAGAAGGCATCAGCTTGCAAATACTGTTAGTATCTGTGCACGTTGTGGCAGGGTCTGGCAAATGACTAATGTCAATAGTAGAGTCAAAACAGTTTGCTTTTCCAGTGTTTGTTTTAAGCAGAAATTTAGTGTAAGGAACAAATGCAGATCCAAGGGCACGCACACTGCTTATAAATCAAGTGTCTGAAGGCTTTCTTGGTTAAGACATTTTCATTACAGCAGGAGCTGGTTTGTAGCTGCAATTAAGCCCTCATGAATTGTAAGCGTGCTCATACAGCACAGAGCTAGCTAAAAGAGATCACATGGAGATGAGTTTGGGGCGGGGAGGGGTAGGTAGGTGGGGGGAATGGGCAAAGGGGCTAGCAGGGGAGTGAGTTGTAAGTAGGAGGGTGAAAAGCCAAACAACATGAACATGCTGTGTGTCCCTTCTCACATCCCTTCACCACAGCAAACATCTATGTGTTATAGTGAAACATGCCAGAATTAGCGGAGATTTATTTTTTAAAGATTCAAACAGTTCTTGAGTCCACTATAGAAACATTTTCCTATAGCCACATGAACTCAAGCCCAAACATTGAAACAATAGCGTTGGAAATACAACCAGTTGTGTCTCTTTTAAAGGAGTCTCCTTCCTAAGTGCAGGCCTCCTCCCAGTCTCGGGTAGAAACTCGGGGGATTCAACCTGCATGCATCAAGTACCACTGTCCCTAGCAGAGCCCTCAACTGTAGACAGTTGCCCTAGGGGTTGATAGACTATTTATAATACCCATTCCCCTCTCTTGTGCTGCAACCCATAGAATACAGCTGAGTACCATGGAAGATCCAGTCCAGCTGCCACATAGTCACTGACCTAGCAGGCACCTCTGTGCCTGAACTCATTGCTCTGAATGATTCTAAGAAGGTTTCAAACTAGTTATCTCTGTTAGTAGTGGGGCTAAAGAGCCATAATGATACAAAGCAATCGACTCCTGTGCAGTGTTGGACACACCATGGGTTCTTTGTGTACACCTGAGACCAAAAGGTACAAAAAAGGCTTTTTTGCCACCATATGGTAGTGGATGGGTGGGACCCCCTGGCTGGACACCCATTTTTTACTAAGGCGGGCAGATCCACTGGGAGCTGGTATGAAAGACTGCATCAGCTAAGGACAGTCAATGGGAAGGAGTAAGGGATTATGATAGTTTGACAGATACGGTTCCTGTGAGTACGAGCCCAATGTATCCCTTTTTTTTGTCGATCGAATTGGCCTCATCAACCACAGATCTCTGCGGTGGTTTAGCGCCAATCTAGGTTCGATATTGAAGCGTACAGCCTTTCAAGACACCGTTCATCCTTTCTCCACCAGGCGCGGGGCAGGGGCACTCGCTCATTTATGTGTTGGTCCTAGCCACCGGCACTCTGCGAGTGGGAGGAGAGTTTGGCATGGGTGGGGTTGAATGCTTACCTGGTGTACCTATGATAAACAGGACCAGGGTCTAAACCTAATGCAAACCTCACCACCTGGTCTAATGCCTCAGCAAATGCGAGAACCCTCAATCAATTGGGTCACAGGAGTGAGTGCTTCTCCTATAGAGATTATCATTTTCTTTTGTTTTATTGTAATTGTTTTAGGACATAAAAACAAAAAAACGAAAACACCAGAATACATTTAAAAAATACCTCTTTCAAAAGGCGTTGAGGTGGGACTCAAACCTAGCTCCTTGCTGGAGGCGAACACTCTTGCTGCTTTGCAACTAGCGCTATGAGGATTAAACCTGGAGAATAATTGTAAATGTGCTTAAACCCATCCCCGTACATCACAATTTACTCAGCTACAAACTGACCATGCACTGAGCTGCAAAGTGCCAATCACATTCCCCTGCTCAATGTTATAGTACAGTATAGTAGACACTCCCCACATCCCCCCGCTCCACCGGCAAGACATTCAGCACCGTTCTTTCACATTAGGCTTAATTATAGTACAGGTGAGGCGGCAGCACACACATTGTGTCTCTTGATATCCTGCCCCACCCTTTGACTCAGACTTGAATGCTCAGGGTTGTCCAACTCCAGGCCTCGAGAACTAGAATCCTGACAGGTTTTCAGGATATCCCCTATCTCTATAGGAGAAGCACACAATCCTGTGACCCGATTGAGGGTTCTCGCATTTGCTGAGGCATTAGACCAGGTGGTGAGGCTTGCATGAGGTTTAGACCCTGGTCCTGTTTATCATTAATATTCATGAGAAGAAATTTGCATTAATTGTTTGAAAATGTATGTCATGAATATTCATAAGAGCTATCCAGAAGATCTGACATGGTTCCAGCCCTCGAAGCCTGGAGAATAGCATATTCACACCTATTGTTAAACTGATTCCCTGACATTGGGGGTCATTCCGAGTAGGGCGCAAAGGGATACGGGCACCGTTAAGGACATCGGTGCTGGTAAACCCTTTGCGCCCTACTATGAGGTCCCTTTGTGGCCCCATCCTCAACGTCTGCTTTTACCAGGCATTATGGACGGGATCCGCAAAGGGACTTCAGAGCTAATAACGGTACCGTAATTTACGGTACCATTATTAGCACCCTCCCCATTCTCATTGAGCCCTTTGGTGGCTCAAATGGGAATGGGGGTTGACATTTTCAATGGGGACTTACCGGTCCCGCAAAGGTCGGTTTAGACCGGTAAATCCCCATTGAACGAGGGCAGACACAGTAACGGTAATGGTGCTAGTCATGGCGCTAATAGCGCCATGACTAGCACCAACCTCGGAATGAGGCCTACTGACTTTGAATAGGACCGAAGTTAGTGGGTGATTGTGTGCTAGGCACCATAGACTTGCCCCTCCCATCTGATGCCTTCACCGAAGTATTACATTAAAGTGATTATTAACATTGCTACCATTGACGGATTTATATCGCCATTGCTACACCTTGCTGGTGGCAGAGAATACTGAATTATGTTAATTAGCAGGCCTCATGAAAGGCCTGGGTGCAGGAAGTGACAATGGAGACCAAAGACCAACACCTAGCCACTCCTTCCCCAAAGACATTGGGCCTCAATACGAGTTTGGAGGTAGCCATGCCGTTTTTAGCGGCATAGCTACCCCCAAACCGGGTAACGGGTCCGGGTCCCGCAAAAAGGGACTTACCGAGCCATTCCGACCTTGGAGGGCCCAGTAATTCCCTTTCGCGGGACCCGGACCCGGTGCATCCCCATTCTCATTTGAGCCCCCAAGTCGAGCCTTTCCTCTCTGCCCCAAGTATCAGGACTGGTATCCAAGCTCTGGTCATCTCCCACCCAAAAGGTAGCAACACCCTTCTCATGGAAGTCCCAGAGACCATATTGGCCTATCTGAAAACACCCAGCATGATAAAGAATGTCACATAACAGGACATCGAAAGTTCAACCACATCACCCCAAATTCAAGGTGCTGCATTGGATACCCCTACAAGCACACATCATATTCAAGACTGCCTGCATCCCCGACAACACAGTCACAACCAAAGCACCTCTCTAATCCCCCAAGAAACTAACCATCTCCAGAGGGCAGCACACTACCAGAAAACACAACATCACCAGAAAGGAAACAAAGAACCTGGAGAACCTACTCTTCAAAGAACATCTCGTCAATCAATGATTGCTCCACTCAACCCTATTTTTCCCCTATGGAGTGTCAATCGTGCATGCTCCCCCCACCTGCTAGCTCCTCTGCTAGCCCTGCACTCTAAACGTGACCCCCTGGGTCCAACCCCTCTGTACAGTGCTCTGTTGCTTCCCAGCTAGGTTTGCACTTTATAAATCCCATAATGCATACATAGATATCTTTCTACATACATACATTTTGCCAACCCTCTACACCCTGATGTAAGTTTGGCATCCAGCCAGCTCCTTTGGCCATGGATGGGCCTGGGGATGTGTGGGAGACATGCAAGATATTTCCACGTACGTTCAATGCAGCTTTGAAAATTGATCAATTATATATTTCAGTGTTTTTTAAGGGGGCTTCATTACCATGAACAATGCAAAACTAAAGTTTATGGTTATGGCAAAATGAGTTATTTAACACACAGACCCTGCCTCATCAAACACAAGAAAAGCATGGTCCTTCCTAATGGCAGGTTTGTGGTCGATGCATAATTGGGGTCATCTCAGCAGATCATTCACAGACTGGAAGTGCATAGCTGAGAGCATCTGAAATGTATCCTAGCATTAAGGGAGAGGGGACTTAATTGCCAGTGTTCAACTGATGGATCTGCAGCCGTCTGCTCTCCAGATGTTTTTGACTAGAGCTCCCGTCAGCATGATTAATTTGGAAGGGTAGGCAGTGAAAAAGTCAAAAACATTATGTCGAAAGACATAATGTCGAAGAAACAAAATGTCGATATATTTTTTTTTCCAAATATGTCATTTTTTATTTTACATGTTTTTTTTTTGCTTTCGTGCGTTTAAAGAAAAGGGTTAAAAAAAGGGGTGGGTTTGGGGGAAACCCCCCATTTCGAACAGAACATTTTTAAAAAAGGACATTCAAATTTTTTTTGTTCGGACATTTTTTTTTTTCGACATTTTGACTTTCGACATTTTGTAAATCGACTTTATCACTGTAAACCATTTTGAAGGGTAATGGGATTTGCAATGCAAAGCATCCAGAGAGGAACAGGTTGCAGAACTCATACTTTCTCGCTATGCCTGCTTAATGTACAGTCCTTCCATCTGGCACAGGGCTTTCATTCCTGGACTTGGTCGCAGGTCCATTTTGGGATTCAGTAGCTGGGATCTGTAAAATACAAAGCTATGCACATAGCAATTCTTTACTGATGAGGAGAAAGGGCCTACCTGTGTAACATCCGATAAACAAAGCTACAGTAATGTCCTATGACTATCCTGTGTGTGCAAATGTAGTGTTTATGTGACTATTGAAAGAATCCAGTTCTTCTGCCTGCAAGTAACAAAGATTGCTGAAGGCTGCAGCTCCATGCAAGCTGAAACACTTGTTATAGGCGCATTATAAATGCCATATCATATCATATCATGCTCATAATGGAGTCACATAGGTCCTTCATTAGGCGAGAAGGCCAAAGCACAATACAATGCAAGGCATCCACCCCCCCCCCTTGCATCAAAGCAAACACAGAGCAGATACTGTAAGAATAGCAAGACACTGCCTTCACTCATCCCTCTCAAAGAGATTGCTTGTTCCGATTCCCCCACCATCCACCAGTCCGCACCTCACTTTTGGGTTTGCCCACCTGTGTGGAGCGGGGGTGGGGTGCCACAGTGTGCACATAAATGCCTTAACGGCATAGACAATGGCCAGAGTGTGGTTAAAATCCCAGGCAAAATTCCCATGTAGGTGAAGTGGGAGAATGGAAGAACAGGCTCCCGCCCTTCCCCTCTCGCGCTTGGCCTAGAGGATCACGGCCTAGACACCCGCCACGAGAGGAGTTTGCCTATCTACCCGACGACCAAATACCCTGGTACAGGAACATACGGATGTGCCCACCTACCTGCCCAGCAGCCCGCCCTGCCCATGCCGACACCTGCGGCATGGATCAGTTCGACTAAACCTACACGTCGTTAGAGATGCCATGACGACCTAGCCAACGGTCAGCACACCTGTGCAAACATGCACACCGGACACTCCCACACCAATCCACACGAAGAACATACTCAGTGCTATGACGTAGGCGACAGACATACCCACGGACGTGCATCTTTATTATTTTCCACATAGGCTCTCAAAATGCAGAAACGCAAGACGCATAATGAACTTATCTAAAAAGGCTTGCTCACGCTTCTTCTAAGAACCATGTACCATAATGAAGAATATAACGGAGACACGATACTGAGGATAGAGCAATATGATACCGTAACCTAAAGCGCTCTGCATCAAACGGTTCCACCTATGCACCAGGCCCAAGTAGGCCGCAAGCAAAAGCTTCCATGAACATTGAATGAGCAAGAGCTCGATTGCTGACCCTGCAGAATGAGCCCGGCGAAAGCACACAGCCAAGGGCACAATGTTGCAATCTCGCACGCCGCAAGCCTACGCCAAGGTCGCACCTGCAAGATAAACCAGGCACACAGTGGGAAAAACAATATTAATTGCGCTGAATTTTGCCTCAAACACGGTCCCACCTCACGTGACAAAGCCAAACCTGACAGGATGCCAAGGCCAGGAGGAAGGAGACGCCTGAATCCCACGTTTCAAGACACAGGCAGCTACAATTAAAAGACTCATTGGACATCTGCAGCAGTGGGAGTAGTCAACCTCCCATCATATGAATAAATCCTCACATTGTTTACACCTACCCATAGTAAAACATTGTTGCAAATGACAGGTGCACCGCGAGCTGGGAACAGCGATAGTCCCAGACTGGGAGGCTCGCGGTGGACCAATCAGAACATGGGGCTCTTATCACTGACGCCATTAACATTGACCAATCCTCAGAGGTCTTCATGTAACAATTTTCATGTATCAAATTGAAGGGACAGCCCAAGTATATCACCTGACTAACCCTCAACCACTAACACCGTTCTCTATATGTATGCTATACTAACCCTACCACTCGAGTAACCAATCCAGAGTGGAAATAGGTTTTTTGCTAAACTTTCTAAGGTGACGCAAGTAGCGAGTCATACTAAGGTAAAAAGAGCCTGCGAGCCCCACGATTGTGTCAGGACGGACGCGTACGATCCTTGACCCATCCTTGCCATTTTGTCTAATAAACAGCAGAATCACCTTGCTTCTTGCGTGTGTCTCATACTCTATCTCTTTTGGGATATACGGGAGGAGTTGGGGCCTCCCTGCCCGGAGGTCTACGGACGGCCCGGCCGACCCCGGCAGAATTTCCCCCTGACAAGTTGGAGGCACTGCTGAGATCTGTTTAAGATCTGCTTTTTATTTTTATTTTTCCAGGTACTCCCGTTGCGAGGAGGCCCGGCGGCGCGGCCCCCTCTGCCGTTGCCCCCTTCTGAGGACTACAGGACCATCGCGGAACTGCGAGAAGACCGGACAGCGCAATCCGGATATTGGCCTTCGGGAGCCGGTTGAGAAGTATCCCGCCCGCGGTGGGCGAGTGTCCAGACGTGGTCCCGACGAGGGGAGGTGGCGAGCCGCTTGGAGGGGTGCACGCAGTCGAGCGGGCCCGCATCAAGAGAACTTGGTGAGCATGCCACGCACAACAAGCAATGTGAAATTGTGAGGGAGGGGGGAGGAATTAAATACGGGAGGTGGGAGGTGTTGCACAGGTGCGCGGCAAAGGTTTGACAATTTAGTGTTGGCAATGAAATGAATGGTAGCCGAACGAGTGCGAGAGCAGTCGGCTACGTTACGCGAGAGAGGGGGGTGGAGCACGAAAACATCATGTGCGGCCGCTCGTAGACACTGATTGGCCTAGGTCGCGACTACGTGTAAGGGTGTGTGTGTGGTTTCCTCCGATTTGGCATTTATTGATCAATGAGTAGATGAGGATCCCTATTGTTCGAGCAAGAAACTCGATAGGTAGATGACGTTTCCCTGTAGGCGGTAGCTAGTTAGTTGCTCAATACGGAAGATAATTGGCTGGTTAAGCCCTCCTGTCGAGGGGCGTATCACACGCGAGGCGACGCAGCGTGCGCAGTCCGATTAGATTATTGATTACCTTGTTCCAGGAGTGACAGGAAGACAGCTGTGAGGTTAACGGGGGTAGATTACAAGTGTATTTTGGACTTAAAAAATATATGAAGAACTTACCAGTAGTTCGAAGAGATCGGTGACGTCACCAGTAGGGCTTTCATAGGATATCCCGAGCACAAGGCATCTTTCTTTCTGAGAGTGGTGGGGAAGAGAACTGTGGTAAGGGAGTGGAAACGGAGATAAACGGCAATGAGTTGATCGGGGAAAGGCGAAACGGGGGACGTGGCTGCGCACGGAGAACGCCGGCCACGGCAAGTGTAGAAGAAGGGGGAGGAGCAAATGAAAATAGGACGACTGTATAAGAACGTCACAAGGGGTACTCAGCCGCAGGGGGCTACGTGCGCCTCGGCCGCAGGGGGCCGTAAGGGTGTTGTGTAAAGGAAGAAAGAAAGAAGAAAATATACAAATGTAAATACTATATTTTAATAATTTTCCTTAGCGGACTATCGCAAGTCCCCAAATTTACGGGGCCAGGTAAAGGTATAAGGCTGTGTATTGTAAGTGTTAGTAAGATAATAGCTACCAAATAGGGGAAGGATAACAAGTAAAGCGCTACTATGTCATACGGGACAGGATCGGGAGGGTGGGGGAACACCCTCACTACCCCACTGCAACACATATGTACAACACTGTCACCCCAAGGGAGAAACTGATCAAGTATAGCATAGAATGGACACAGGGGACGGACAACAAAATGATAACACCATGGCCGCCTAATGGTAGCTTCGATCCATATACCCAACATTCACTATTAAACCATCTGCATAATACATACAAAGGGAAGAAGTTGACACACCACGTGGAGGTGTTTAACTTATGGAGGATGTTCCAAGGGTCCCGACCAGGACCAAATGGAATGTTCACTGTGGGGGAAATACCGGAAGAAAAAGAGATTAAGGAGGAAGGAGAGAATGGGGAAAAGGGGAGTGAAGACCCAAAGAACACGGGGAACGGACAAGAGGGAGGAGAAAAGAATAATAACTCAAAAGAAAATGAAATAAAAAAGGAACAGAACAACGATATACCCCTAGCAAAGGTAGTGAAAACAGAGGGAGGGGGGTTGTACCCTTTAAGAGAATTAGGAGAAATAGAAAGAGGACAGTTAAGGGCGGCTGAGGGGTACTCGAACCCGGCATACAGCCCGCCACCATATGTGGCTCATAGGAAGATGCCAGCAGGGGAGGGGAGGACTGGAGAAGAACAAACTGTGGAAATAGGACATGATGAGTGGGTAGCTGCGCAGATACTATTAAAATTACGAGGTTCATTAACAGGAGAAGAGAAGGAGGTAGTGAGGAAAATAGACGAGGATAATACCAGGGAGAGTGGAATGAGAGGGGAAGAGCTGTTACGACAAAAGGAAGAGATTTTGGAGGAACGACTAGCAGAGTTAAGGGATGAGCAGAACGAACTGATCAAACAGCTCGAGAGGGAGGAAAGAGAGAGAGCGAGGGGAAGGAAAGAAGGTAAGAACGAATTGGAAAAAATAAGGGAACGAACTGAGGAGCAAAGGAGAGAAGCTGAAAGGGTAAAAGCAGCAGCAGAAAGGGTATCAAGAGCAGTACTACGAGAGAGGAAAAAGGAAGAGGAAGAGAAAGAAAAAGAAATGGCAATATGGAAGAAGAGATTACTATCAGAAACAACTAGGAAATACGAAGAAGGGAGGGTGATAGAGAGTATATTAGAAAGGGAGAGGGTGATATGGGAAAGGAAGAAAGAGGATGAAAGGTTATTGGAAAAGATGAGTAGTGAAGTAATGGAGGAATTAAAAAGGAAAAGGGAGGAAATTGGTAGAGAGATGGAGGAAAGAAATGAAGGGGAAAGAGAAGGTAGGAGAGGGGAGAGTGAAGTAAGGGGGTATGTATATAGAGACACAGAGGTAGCAACAACATCAGCGCAAAGGGGAGTGATTGGTAAAGGAGAAAAGGGAGAACCGGACCTAATAGACTTAAAAACAGTAACAATCAAGGGGAAAAAGACAGAGTGGGGGCTGCCATTTACGAATGACTTTTGTAGTGAGGAAGAAGAAGGAACGGAGAAGGAAGGAAGAAACAGTGAAAGGGAAAGCCTAGATAAACTATACACCACCCGGACCAATACAGACTCACCATGGATCTGTAGGAGAAAGGATGAACTGGAGAGAAGTGAGGAGGAAGAGCAAGGAATAGCGGAAATACAGATACATGAAGCCACACCGTCACCATCACACCCTCTCCCATCCCACCCTACATGCTCAACCACCTCACGCTCATTACGTACAATCAAACTCGCGCCCTTCACAAACGAACTGACACCCTATGCAGGTAGGCTTAGAGACCTCCCTAGACGCAGGCAGGAAGGACGAATACACACGCCCACATTAAATACAGGAAATGATGGAAGAAGGGGAAAAGATGGAGAAGAAAGTTACAAGCAGGGGAAATACGGACGAAATTGACGATGTAGGAGAGAGGGAAGAAGAGGAGGGGTGTGAGGACTCGATTTTATGGAACCCAAGGGATAAAACGAGACACAACTTAATGCCACTTCTGGAGAGGGGAGGGGTTAGACCACAATACGTCCCTTGGAAGCATACAGACAAAGAAAATATAAAGTGCAGGCTCCCATCATTAAGTGGAGGTGTGGGTAAATGGATATATGAAATGGAAAAACACACCGCAGGACAGAAACTGGCAGTAGGAGATGTAAAGGGCCTTCTAATATCAATATTAGGGGATGCAGCGGATGACATTTGGAAGAGAGCGGGATTCCCTGGGGTAACAATAGCAAACACATCGCATGATGGGGCACCATTCGCAAACTGCAGACATGCACTATGGCAGGCACTGAGGGTACAGTACCCAGACACATCAGACATAGGAGCAATTACCTCACGCAAGATGCGTGAGGACGAAGATCCTGTTGATTATATCCAGGAAATCCAAGAGAAGTGGCGCATGGAAACTAGAGAACAATGGGACAAAACACCAGCAATATTTTATCATATAATAGTACAAGGGCTCCCAGAGGGAGTTCAGAAACAACTGAAGAAAGTAGTGGGAATGGAAGCAAAAGCATGGCCAGAAATACAACTGACAATAGTGCATCATTGCAGGACATGGCAAGGAAAAATGAAACAAAAGGAAGAGGACAGGAAAACAGAATAGGCTAAACTAGTACAGAAAAAACTTACTAAATACACAATGGAAGGGGCACTAATAACTACACCTACAACAATGACCCAAAGCCCCACACAAGTAGTGGCTGCACAAAATCCCTCCCAAATACCACCCTCACAGACTATAACTGTCAGGCTTTATCAAATCTGATGTTGTCGCCGGAAGCTGCTGAACCCCCGCAGTCCCCTTTGGATGCTAACCTCTTAACTGGTATCAAACAGTTCAGTTGAGAGCACCCCCAAGGGAAAGGGGGAAAATGGGACAAAATAATAAACTTCAGGTTTTGCTCAGCTTCTTTATCTGTCAACCTGTTGGTAAAAATAACAACAAATTCACTTTAGTCACTAACCTTTGAATTCCTTGGCTCTGACTTCTCTTTATCAATTTAAGTAAATAAACACGCCACCATACCTGATTATCCTCTGTGAATAACGTAGAGGACGTGTGTGAATTCTACTGAAGAAAACAGAAAAATAGAGTCTCAGATGCTCTTACTAATTTCTTCAATTCGGAATTGAAAAACTGCTAATCTCTCTCAGTTTATTGAGTTAATCTTCTAGCAGTTCAGATGTCGTTTACCCAAATTACCCGCTGGAAATATTATACCTGTAGTTCGTATTAATTTCTAGCTTCAACACAAATTCCAAAAATGACACTCTGGCTATTCAATTTAAAATTGTTTGTTTCCTGAATATATAAAGTGTTCATTAATTGGATCTTCTGCTTGCAAAGAAGATCGCTCATAAAAGAAGCGTTCTTTTAACCAGAGTATGCGCATGCGTGAAGATATTGTTTTCTCCTTCTAAAATGGATGCGCTCATGAACAAGGAATAGAGTTCAAAAGTGAAACTGGCATGGGCGCATGCGTAATGGAATAGTATTCACTCTTCTTAATGTGAATTGTCCAAACTGTAAAGAAGAAATTCCTCAGTTCCGGACACTAATCCTTGAAGAGGCAGCCCAGTGATGATCACGCGCCAGGTTAGAATGTTAGTAAATAAAACATAACGCCTCGGAGTCGCGTGGCTACCACACTGTCACTTGCGCAGACAGTGTAAGATTTCTAACGCTAGTCCGACGTTCAGAAAAGCACTGTTACCGTAAAATGGAACAATACTCAATAATCTTTTATACGGCCGAAAAAAAAACACACGACGCTAAAATGATAAACAGACCTCCACACTCCAACTTGCCAGGTGCAAAAAATGTGACGCAGTTCAATAAATTTAAATACAGTTCTAGAAGTTCTAAAATAAATTCTTGAAAGAACGAAATGAACTACTAATTAAACAAAAACTAAGAAAACAGGAACAAGTTAATTAATGGTATTGATATTTAACTCCTGCTTGAATATCACAAAGTTCCGTAAAATATAAAGAATTCACTTAGTTTGCTTCTTTCTTTCACTGGAACGTTTTCTAAGTTTCTTCTTAATTCTCCAACACTTTCCTGATCCAAATAAACAATTTTAGGCACAAGGGCCTAACTAAAGTTTTCTAAATCTTAAGAGCTTCAAACATAAGACCTTCCAGCTGGGCTTCTGACAATGAAAGGTGGTTTAGAATGTTCCAACAATGCCTTTCTTTTACTTCTGACCAATCACTGATCCTTTTGGAAGTCTCCATTTTGGCTTGGGAAGCTCTCCACACTCTGCACAAAAAGTTAAGGCCCAAACCATACTTTATGTTAATCATATCCTCATTCCACCACATTCAACCAAATCCCACGAAACCTGACAATAACACAACAGGTGCCGCCACTCCAACCATAGACGACCAACATGGGAGGAGGATACTCAATGCCAGGAGCTGGGTATTATAATTATAACAGGGGAAGAGGAGGAATTATGAGAGGGAGAGGATACCGCTATAACACACAACAGCAGGTGGGAGGACTTAGAAATTCCTACCCCACCGGGCAGCCAGTATACCAGGACAACACAGGAAGCTTTCCATGGCAGAGTAGGGAACCACCGGTGTGTTGGAGTTGTGGATTAGTAGGGCACATGTCACGCACGTGTAGAGTAAGACAAGGAACACCATCATAGAGCGAACAGGGACAACCAAGGCCCACACAGGAACAGCAGGGCATACAGCAACAGCAGACGTTGCAACAAGGAAATGAACAGCAACAACTAATAACACAACAACAGCCACAGAAGTATTCACTGCCACAACAACAGGTAGCGATAACACAACAACCCCAATCACAACAAACACAACTGGGTAGGGTGACGGTCCTGGGACACAACCCTTACACAGGAAATGGCCAATCGTTGTACCCTCAATAGGACAGCCCACAGACGGCCTTGGTGTGTCCCATCCTGTCAGTAACACCTAATAGTGCGGAGGAACCACGCATAGAGGTAACGATAGGTGACAAAAAATTATCATTCCTTATTGACACCGGGGCGACCCGGTCTTGCATAAAGGAAGGTAAATTTAAGATGTCGGGCGAAGCCATGAACACCCAAGGATTCTCTGGGGCTAGAGGGTTGGTTCCCTTTACCGATAACATTCCCTTATCTATAGGAGATTATGACATGTCAGTCCCACTTTTATATTATAGTGCCTCACCAGTAAATATACTGGGGAGAGACATCATGAACAGGTTGAATATGACGATCTCCTTTATGGAGGACGGCATAATTTGCTCTACTCCAGGAATTAACATGCTCACAGCACGACAGATTATGCAAGCATACTGCGGACAGACAGCGATTAGGGCTGAGCCAGTAGATGGCGAACTATTCCAGTACGGGACAGACATGGCATTTGCATGGATGTCAGGGATAGAGGGAAAAATCTGGAGGAGGCCAGCAGCCTATTTGTTCAGACCAGAAACACCAGCCAATGAACCAGAAGGAAAGGTGGTTCCAGTGGACATTGAGAGCATTATAGCAATAGCTGATTACATTGCGGTACATGCCCAAGACAGAGAAGGAAGAGCATGGAGGGTAGTGATAGCACTAGCAGAAGGATGTAGACTCACCCAGGTGTCAGATGAGGAGCTGTTCTCAGAAGAAAAGGAGGAAGGTGAAATGGTGTTTATGATGAGTGTGGAAATATGGCTAAGAGTGGCGTACAAACAAGTGGCGCAGAAAATTGCAATGGCACTTGAGGCACCCACATCCACCCCAGTTCCCTTCTTTGAGGAGGATATGACAAAAGTACCCACATCATTATGGACTACTAGCCACTATGACGTAGGGTGCATAAAAAGCATAGGGGGAGTAAGGATAAAATTGAAAAAAGGTGCAATACTCCCCAGAGTGAAACAGTACCCACTATCAAAAGAGGCAGATGAGGGCATATATGAAACCATAACGGCCCTTATAGATAATGGCATATTGGTCCCCTCAGAATCACCATGTAACACGGCTGTATACCCAGTGCACAAGGCTAGAGGGGGGTCTTGGCGCTTCATACAGGATCTCAGGCCCTTGAACAACATAGTAGAAGCAGAATACCCCATAGCCGCAAACCCGGCCACAATATTGTGTGGCATTCCAGCAGAAGCATCACGATTCACAGTGATCGACCTTAAAAATGCTTTTTTCTCAATACCATTGCATCCAGACTCCCAAGATCTGACAAGCTTCACTTACAGAAACACAAAGTGGAAACACACCAGATTGCCACAAGGGTACTGCGAATCACCCTCAATCTTCAACAGAATAATACAGATGGATTTGGGTAACATTGAAGTGGAAAGCACAGTGTTGCAGTATGTCGACGACATAATAATTTGCAGTACAAACGAAAGAACATGCAGAGAGGACTCATTAAAGATGCTGACAATATTGGCTGAAAAAGGTTACAAGGTAGACATGGAAAAGTTACAGTACTGTTAGAACAGGTACTTTACATTGGTCAGCTCATATCCCAACATGGAAGAAAGATTGCACCACAAAGAGCACAGGCCATTTCAAAAACGCCAGTGCCACAAACAGTGAGGGAACTGCAGCAGTTCCTGGGTCTGTGCAACTACTGTAGAGCATGGGTATTTGATTACAGCTCATACATAGGACCCCTGCTTGAGGCGTTAAAGGAAGCTAATAAAGGGGAGAAAAAGTTGGGGTGGACAATGGAAATGAAAGAGGCTTTTGATGAACTAAAAGATGCGATATCAACTGCTCCGGTACTGGCAACCCCAGACTATGAGCGACAATTCTTTATATTTTCACATTGCGACTCAGCAGTAATGAAAGCAGTGTTGGCTCAAAAAACAAGCATGGGCTACAAACCAGTAGCATTTTACAGCGGCCACTTAGATCCTGTGATGTTAGGTCATTTCCCTTGCGAACAAGGTCTCGCCGCAGCTGCTTTTGCGGTAGAGAAGGCATCAGCAATCACCATGGGGTGCCCAACTACACTGTTTGTGGAACATGCACTATTTGCAATATTGAATAAACCTAAGTCCACCCTAACCACGCAAAGGGCATCAGGTTATGAGATCATCTTATCCAGAGCTGAACTATCAATTGTTAGATGTAGCACGGTCAACCCTGCAAGGTTCCTAGCAGAAGTAATTGAGGAAGGAGATTATGCACACGATTGTACGCAAATCACTGAAATGTACTCATGTACTAGAAAGATTGAAGAGAACGCACTAGAGGGAGGTGAGCTCCTGTTCATTGATGGGTCATCAACTATCGACCAATGGGATGGTATAAGGAGGACTGGGGCAGCAGTGGTAAAAATGATGGAGGTACCGGTGTGTGTGGCAATGAAATGTGTACAACAACCACAGCATTATTCCGCTCAAGCAGCAGAATTAATTGCACTAATCTTGGCGTTGAAGGAAAGCTTTGACAAACGAGTGACCATATATTCCGACAGCGCATATGTTACGTCCACTGTCCACTCAGGGCTGTCGAAATGGAGAAGAAGAGGGTTTAGGAGAGCTGATGGCACTCCAGTGCAACATGCCCTCCTATTGGCTGAACTAATTGAAGCAATAAATGACCCCCAAGAATTAGCTTTGGTCAAATGCACCGCACACACCAATGGTGAAGACCACATTTCAAAAGGGAATGCAGCAGCAGACGCACATGCGAAGTATGCTGCATATTTTGGTGAGATATGGAACCCCCCAGAGTCAAAGAGAGGGAGAGGGAGGGGAATGGCTAAGGAGATGTTGATAAGAGAAGGGTACACCCATCTCCCAGCCACACAGATAATGGAGCTACAAGCGGCAGCACCAATGGCAGAAAAAGAAATATGGGTAAAAAGAGGATGCACAATGTCACCAACTGACGTACTATGGCGCCAGGGTGACACTGGAAAGATTGTAATACCACTGGCACTATTGAACACCGCCCTGAGCCAACTACACCACCCAGCCCACACAGGCAAGGAAGTAATTGCAGCACGAATTAGAGAAGACTGGTTCTGCCCCGAGTTAAATTCTCATGTGTCAAATTTTATCAGCAATTGTCTCACATGTCAACAGGTTACGGCTGGTCACACTCTGAAGGTGATAAGAGGTACTATACCCCGGCCAGAGGGACCCTTCCGACATCTCCATATTGACTATGTTGATATGATCACTGGATCCAGGCTTGACTATTGCAATGTACTCTTTCTAGGCACCTCCAACAGAAACCTAGAGAGGTTGCAAATCATTCAGAATAGTGCTCTCCGGGCAGCCCAAGGCATTGCCAAAAGGGAACACATCTCGGAGGCCAGAAAGCTAGCACACTGGCTCCCAATAAAAGAACGAATCATCTTCAAGACACTGACACTGACCCACAAGTGCATTCACCTCACTGCCCCTGACTACCTCTCCCAGAGGATCCACCCCGTCTCTTCTACGAGGCCAACCAGATCACCATATACTAACATGCTCTCTGTGCCATTAGTAAAAAAAAGTCAGAGCGGGCGGATCCAGCTTCCCATATCTCGCACCCACGCACTGGAACGCCCTACCTCCCACAATCAGAGGCGAGTCCTCCCTCAGCACCTTCCGCAAAACCTTGAAAACAATCTTATTCACATAAGATGCGTTGCACTAGTCGAATACATCTCATATATTCCTAATGCATAAACTGTACTGTAATGACATACTGTACCAACCAAAATGTCAGCTCTATGCTTTGTCGAACTCATACTGTACCTATGAATGACTATATGCCTGTAACTAAGATTTTTGCAAGTAACAGCGCCTCAATGCCTGTGGGTTACTTGCGCGCTATATAAATATAAATAAATAAGTATGTCAAGGAAATAGGTATATGATTGTAGTAGTATGCCCATTCTCGAGGTGGATTGAAGCAGGGCCCTGTTCACACCCAGATGCATTCAGAGCAGCTAAATTCCTAGTGAGCGAGGTCTTCCCCAGGTGGGGAGTGTGCGAGGTACTGCGGTCAGATAATGGCCCACATTTCGCAAACGAAATGTTCCAGCACATCACATCCTTACTGAACATCAAGCATAAATTTGCATGTGCATACCACCCACAGGCCAACGGTTTATGTGAACGCCTGAATGGCCTATTAAAGGAGGCAATTGCAAAAATACAGCAAACAACAAAGAAGAGTTGGTTGTATTGCCTTCCACTAGCCCTATTTGAGCTAAGGAATAGACCAGGTTCCGACCACCACCTCACCCCTCACGAGGTGGTTACCGGACGTCAAATGCGCCTTCCCCTAACGCCAACATCAAGAGCATTTACCGACCACGAGAGTACCGCAAATGTCCTTGGTGATGAAATGTACCAATATGTGTCTTCTTTGATTACTAATGTAGTGTTTGTGTCTCAACAGCTCGAGCGCACGCGGGGCGGGTCTAACAGCGATCAACAAGAAGACGCGGATAAAGAATTGGAAAAGGAAAGACTGTGCAAAGTTGCTAAAGGTGACCACGTACTACTTCGCAATTTCAACAGAAAGTGGAACAGCCCACGCTTCACTGGCCCCCATCTGGTAGAGGAGGTATCAACGAGAGCAGTAAAGCTACAGGACAAACGTGCCTGGAACCACATACACGACGTAAAGATCTACAAACTCCAGACCCGCCCCAGTGCCACCGACAGGGCCACTGGAAGAACAACAACAGCCTCACCAACGGAGGAAGAGACTTCTACCACAACTAACGGCCTAAGTGTCCCCATACCCTGCCACCCCTCAGATTCCCCAGAGACAACTACTAGAAAAGAAAGGGGTGATCCCCATACCGCCCACCCCATGGTTACACGATTAAAGAGTAAAGAGACTTCCGCCAGTTGAGCCCCAAACCCTCTGCCCATTGACCCCCTACCCACTGCAGTAATACCTGAACTGAAGGACATTGTCTTGCACATATACACATGTAAACACCTGAATGTTCTCTTTCTTTTCTCTCGCACATGCAGGTACAGCGTATTATTGTACTACTAAAAAAGTAGATAACTAACAAATTCACTGCCCAGGAGTAGATGGTACCCTCAGACGATAATTACCCGGAAGAATTGTCACACCAATTTGTATATGAAATAAAAAGGCCAACGTACCTGAAAAGAAGGAGGGTACGTGTCTACTACATAGCATTCCTCTTGGCCATAGAACATTCAATGCCCCACCTCCAACCATACTTGCCTGCCCTAAGAGATAGATCGCTTAGATTGGCGTGGGAACGGCTCTTCGCCTGGGCACTGAATGACTATTTGATAGGGAGAGCTTAAAAACGACAACTAACACTAATAACAAGCATATTAAGAATTTTCAGGCGGGCAACTGTAACGTCGCAAGAATAAGCTGCCAGACTGCAGCAAGGTAAGAGCAAAATGCCGGTGAAATTAGCATCTGTAATAAAATTGATAGGGATTTTAATGACCACCGGGTTCTTGGCTGCCTCTGTATGGCAGTACAGCTATGCTATCAATATTATTGCTGTACCCAAACCTAATACACCCCCACCCCCAGCTGCAACAGGTGTTACGTCAGGTGGTACTAGTAAAATCCCACACAAGGAAAATAGAGTTAAACGCAGCACATACTCAGATAATAAAGGTATTGACAACTACATACAAGATTCAGCACACATCTCAAACAACATATGGTACCAACACATGACCCGCATATGCAAGCAGACAACAGAAGACAGCTGCTACGTTTGCTCATTAATCCCATACGCCATGAGCGCTTCTCGAACATTTGTTGCCACGGAGATAGATGAAAAAGTAGCACGATGTATAGTATACCTGGCACTGTTCCAGACGAAAGGAAGATTTCAAGGGACAGTGGTGCAACTGGTGTGGTAAACACGAGATACACATCCATATGAAAACAACTTCCTCAAGACTTATTTGAGTTACCACAAGAGCAGTTTACATGCTGAAGGATTCAGATACATAACAAGTGGTCCTGAAAAAGGAGAAACAAAGAAAGTAACACTACAGTACCTACCATGTGATTGGTACGCCACTGAAGTCCCTGGTAAAAACGGATGTTGGGAAAGACCATTGGTGATAATAACAGGGAAGATGTACATGAACAACCAATGGGACAGAGGAGTGGTTGGCAGCAACATGGTAACAAGAGAAAATATTTCAACTATTGATGGACACAACCATAGATGTTGGACGACTTGGGTCAAGTACGTACCCATGCTCACGTGGATGGAGAAGGATGAAGACCCAATAACAATACTGCCGCTAACTGCGCCTAAGGTATGCTACCAACATAAAGGGGAGGTGGACGTAGGATACAACACCAACTGTGAAAGCGTGATGGAGTTACCTGAGGGGGGAACAGGAACAGCAGTAGTAATGGACCATTACTGGGCCTGTGGAAAAAAGGCATACCACACACTGCCCCCTCTGTAGAATGGTATATGCACAATGGTGCACGTTAATGTACCATCACTAGTGGTACCCCAGAAACATGTCAATGTGGCGAACTTCCCCAAAATGGATGAAGGGAACAAGAGGAAGAAGAGATCTGGACAACCTCAGAAGGGGCCAGAGAGCAAAACTGACGGCAATAATACTGTCCTGAAGAGAAAGAAAAGACAAGGAGAACCTCTGACAGGAAATTACCTATGGGGAAGGTCGGAAACAGCACTCACTTCAATTCCACCAGAACACAGACTATTCAGCAGAGCCTGCAATGTTCTTCTCCTCAATAATACATCCAGGACTACAGGCTTACGCAAACGCAAAATGGCTCCAGATAACGCGATGGGAACTAATGATGACTATTAATTCTACGGTAAATGGATTCAACGCAATAAAAGAGGAACTGCGAGCTGTGAGGATGGTAGCACTTCAGAACAGATATGTACTGGACCTCCTCACAGCAATGGAAGGAGGAGTTTGCGCTAAGATAGGACAACCATGCTGCACATTCATCCCTGCCAATGATGCTGACAATGGTACACTGACAGAAGCAGTTTTACAATTGGCCCAGATGCACTCAAAAATGATGGATGAAAGTAAAGGTGTGAAAAAGGATGAGAGCTGGTTTTCAATATTATGGTCATGGATGCCATCTTGGCTGTCAGATGGACTGAAGATTATAGTTGGATGTACTATTTTGGCTGGAGCTACACTGATCATAATAAGATTCTGGAAGGCCCGGAAGGCACGCACCACAGACGAGATGATCAAAATGGTTGGTATGCACCTCTTGATGCCAACAGATGACGGCCAACACACAGGCACAATCATAAAGGAGAGAGAGAAGTTGCGCAACCAGATCATCACCAACAACCTGGACCCACCATCTGTGAAGCTCGAAAACCCAAGAAAGGACAAAGACTGATATGCAAATGGATATTTCCCATCTGTGAAAGGCACAGTGAGTAAAAGCAGTGGCTGCGAACTCTCAAGTGGTTAATAACCACTGAACAGGTTATCATGTCTGTTCTTGCGAGAGAGGGGCGCCCGCTACCTTTGTAAAACTATTTGTTAAGGAACCTGGGATTGGTAACCCTAGGTCTCCTGGGGGCAACCAGACGTGGTCTCCCTCTCACTGTGCTTAGAGAGGCATCAGCTTCACCTCACTGATGATCCCCAACAAGGGTGAAACACGTGTATGGGGTTGCTGGTGGTACTCTCGTTCAGATTGGAATTGCCATTGTATTTCGGTGCTGGACTGCCCCTGGGCAGGACAAAGACTGATATGCAAATGGATATTTCCCATCTGTGAAAGGCACAGTGAGTAAAAGCAGTGGCTGCGAACTCTCAAGTGGTTAATAACCACTGAACAGGTTATCATGTCTGTTCTTGCGAGAGAGGGGCGCCCGCTACCTTTGTAAAACTATTTGTTAAGGAACCTGGGATTGGTAACCCTAGGTCTCCTGGGGGCAACCAGACGTGGTCTCCCTCTCACTGTGCTTAGAGAGGCATCAGCTTCACCTCACTGATGATCCCCAACAAGGGTGAAACACGTGTATGGGGTTGCTGGTGGTACTCTCGTTCAGATTGGAATTGCCATTGTATTTCGGTGCTGGACTGCCCCTGGGCAGGACAAAGACTGATATGCAAATGGATATTTCCCATCTGTGAAAGGCACAGTGAGTAAAAGCAGTGGCTGCGAACTCTCAAGTGGTTAATAACCACTGAACAGGTTATCATGTCTGTTCTTGCGAGAGAGGGGCGCCCGCTACCTTTGTAAAACTATTTGTTAAGGAACCTGGGATTGGTAACCCTAGGTCTCCTGGGGGCAACCAGACGTGGTCTCCCTCTCACTGTGCTTAGAGAGGCATCAGCTTCACCTCACTGATGATCCCCAACAAGGGTGAAACACGTGTATGGGGTTGCTGGTGGTACTCTCGTTCAGATTGGAATTGCCATTGTATTTCGGTGCTGGACTGCCCCTGGGCAGGACAAAGACTGATATGCAAATGGATATTTCCCATCTGTGAAAGGCACAGTGAGTAAAAGCAGTGGCTGCGAACTCTCAAGTGGTTAATAACCACTGAACAGGTTATCATGTCTGTTCTTGCGAGAGAGGGGCGCCCGCTACCTTTGTAAAACATAATGAAGAATATAACGGAGACACGATACTGAGGATAGAGCAATATGATACCGTAACCTAAAGCGCTCTGCATCAAACGGTTCCACCTATGCACCAGGCCCAAGTAGGCCGCAAGCAAAAGCTTCCATGAACATTGAATGAGCAAGAGCTCGATTGCTGACCCTGCAGAATGAGCCCGGCGAAAGCACACAGCCAAGGGCACGATGTTGCAATCTCGCACGCCGCAAGCCTACGCCAAGGTCGCACCTGCAAGATAAACCAGGCACACAGTGGGAAAAACAATATTAATTGCGCTGAATTTTGCCTCAAACACGGTCCCACCTCACGTGACAAAGCCAAACCTGACAGGATGCCAAGCCCAGGAGGAAGGAGACGCCTGAATCCCACGTTTCAAGACACAGGCAGATACAATTAAAAGACTCATTGGACATCTGCAGCAGTGGGAGTAGTCGACCTCCCATCATATGAATAAATCCTCACATTGTTTACACCTACCCATAGTAAAACATTGTTGCAAATGACAGGTGCACCGCGAGCTGGGAACAGCGATAGTCCCAGACTGGGAGGCTCGCTAATGGACCAATCAGAACATGGGGCTCTTATCACTGACGCCATTAACATTGACCAATCCTCAGAGGTCTTCATGTAACAATTTTCATGTATCAAATTGAAGGGACAGCCCAAGTATATCACCTGACTAACCCTCAACCACTAACACCGTTCTCTATATATATGCTATACTAACCCTACCACTCGAGTAACCAATCCAGAGTGGAAATAGGTTTTTTGCTAAACTTTCTAAGGTGACGCAAGTAGCGCGTCATACTAAGGTAAAAAGGGCCTGCGAGCCCCACGATTGTGTGTGTGTCAGGACGGACGCGTACGATCCTTGACCCATCCCTGCCGTTTTGTCTAATAAACAGCAGAATCACCTTGCTTCTTGCGTGTGTCTCATACTCTATCTCTTTTGGGATATACGGGAGGAGTTGGGGCCTCCCTGCCCGGAGGTCTACGGACGGCCCGGCCGACCCCGGCAGAATTTCCCCCCGACATAGGGTATCAATATTCCTCAACCATGGAAGCAAAGAACAAAGAACAAATAATGGTTGCAGGTTAAGCTTTTGATTCACAACAGCAAATCCAAGTTAAACATGAAAAATGAAAATGTCATTGGATGGCAATGAGGTTCGAAATTTGGCCATATATGTGGAGGTGGACTTTATTTGACTTGCTGAACTTTTCCCCTCGGCCATCCAAGCCACAAGATTACCTGAGGCTGCATTGCATATGACGCTAGTCGGCTTGTTTTGCGTCACCATGTACTACGCTTGGGCTAAAATGTGCGTGTGGACCATCTCGGGAGGATAGCTCAGGGGCAACATGCTCGCTGTGGAAGCAAGATGACACCGAGCAACCCAGGTTCAATCCCCAGGTCTGCGCTTAGAAATCTCTGGGTATTAAGTACATTATAAATAACCAATCATATCATGCTTTCTGCACAGAAGCACACCATGGAGTGAGAGGAGAGGTGCAGTTTCCTTATCTTTTGCGTTTTGCCGATGGGAAAAAGTAAATAAATCAAGCAGCGGTCACTCGATGAGACAGTGAATCTCACATCGGGGCAAAGGGGTAGATGGTACGTCTGCCAATATTTCAGTTCATGAGAACAGGTACTGCAGGCCATGGTAGAACAGTAAACAGAGGAATTGATGTGCTTTCCCTAAAATGGTGGGGTACGGCCAGTATGAAATGTTCAGGCTGATGGCACACAGCAACTCCCTGTCCTGTATGGCTGATGGCGTATTCCCCAAAGTGACCAACTTACAGGGCGTACTTAATAATGAACAGATTGAAATGGTGTATAGTCTGTGTCAGACTTAGGGGGTCCATTTCTCTACTTGTGTAAATAACAGAGGCGTAGATAGAACCTCTTTAGTAATGGTGAGGAAGGATAGCTCAGGGGTAACGTGTTTGCCTTGGAAGCAAGACAACGCAGCCCACTCACGCTATAAAAAAACAATTGTAATCTTCCAGTTTCTTTGTTTAAAAATGGATGATTTTGGGATTCTTTATAACATGGGTGTTCAAGGCAGTGGGCACGGGAGGATAGCTCAGGGGCAACGTGCTCGCTTTGGAAGCAAGACGAGATGCGGAGCAACACAGGTTTGATCCCTGGGTCCATGCTTAGAGACCTCTGGGTATAAAGTGCATTATAAAAAACCAATTACAATGATGCCATATGGGATTTTAGGACGAGCATACACGCCCTTAGTAATAAAGGGGTTAAGGAAATGTAATCTTTATAACATCAGGGTCGAGTAAGGAAATGCATAAAACCCGTATTTAAACAGTATTCAGCCCCACTGCATTTTATAAGAAAGTGAAAATGTTTTGGGGTGCTCCAAAAAGAAATTCCCGTCGACACTCTCTTAGGGAATTTTTCTCACTTAACACATAAACCCTAGATCGATACATAGGCACCCCTACTTACTCAACCACATTCCCTTTACCTCAACCCCATTGAATCATTCCAATGTGTTGGTTCTAAGCATCCCATTCCTATTCCCGCTTCTCCATGCCCCTCACTTTTGACCTATTTCCTTTCTTCATCTTCTTACACAGACTATTGTCTGTTTACCCCGGGTGGGGGTCCTAATACGCCAATTTCCTGGACAAGGGACTGGCGCCATAACACTACTACAGTGGTGATTAGTGCTGTATCAACACAACATAACATATAACAACAACTTGAATGCTACCTCAGAACATTCACTATTTAGTGATGTGTTCTGGGATAAATACATAGTTTTACTAGGCTTGTGAGTGTAAAATAAGTAGTCTCAAGGATAAATATGACTTTAGTTGGGGACTCTTTGGTTTACTTTCATGATGCATTCATAACACATGGCTATCGAACAAATGAGTCGGACATTAGCCTTTTTGACCAATCCCAGCATGTAAGGAAATGCTTCGAAAAAGTGTTTTTTTTTCAGTACAAATATTAATAGATAATATATTTAAAAGATTTGACCTCATCACTAAAAAGAAACATGCACCATTTATCAGTTCACCTAATGCCGGGCGTAGGTTTGGAGGCTTTGAAGTGATATTTATTTCTATACCCTGTCTCTGATAGTTTCCAAGATGGCGGTGCAGGCTGGGCATCCAGATGGCCAATTCCTGTACATAGCCTTGGACGTTCCCATACCGACACCATTTTGGAAAGTGAAAGAAATTGGGTTTCATTTTGGTCGAGGGCTCTCCTTCACCGGGCAAATCTCTGAAACAAAATGATGAAAGGAATGAAATACTGGCTGAAGATTCTCAGGAAGGGTCTCCCTCTAATTTAGTTGGATCATCGCAATGACCTAGATATATGCCAACTTTTCACAGTGGTCTCGAGGGTCAGTTGTTCCGCACATTTGCATAGTCTACATAGCTCCACCCACCTCATCAAAAGGACAACATGCGCTGTGAGCCCACCACATTGAGGACAATTGCACTACAATGAGAAACAAGCACAGTTTACTTTTATTTACCTTTTTGTAATAGTGTTTACTAGTGTAGATAAGTGTATTTGCCACAGTAAAGAGTTCCTTAGTTGACTGACGTGTGGTTAGTTTGACAGACAAGCACTTTATCTTGCATCACTCAGCGGAAGTGTGTACTGCACTGTACCTTTGAGTTACCCTTTGACAATAGGGTGATCAGACGTCCCGGTTTTCCTGGGACAGTCCCAGGAAATCGCCCTCCTTTCATTTTATAAGCACCATCCTGGGATTGGAAGGGTGGGTGGCTTCGGTCTCGGTTTTTGCCGAGACACGATTTCAAAATCCCGAAATCGGGCCCGGCATGACTCTTCATGCGTGTGAATAGGGGCATGAATTCTTTTCACTCCCCCATTGGCTTCCCCTTCCCTTCCCCAGCTGCTCTGCTCCAATGAGAGCAGTGTGCCTGTGAGCACCCGCATACCATGCCACAGTCCAGCGACATAGAAGAAGGACTACAGCTGTATGTGTATTTACTGTAGTCCTACCTCTGTGGCTATGGCCAGTCCCTTTTTTTTTATCTGGTCACAAGCGTTCAGAAGTGGTGAAGTTACTCTGGTGTGCCTTGTGATCTAAAGCATACTCCCTATCTGCAAATGTATCCGCACAATAAAACAATCAGATTTCTAATACTCTCTTGATTCACTCTCCTCCCCTCACTTAGGATAACAGGGGACTGAGCTAATATCCCTAAACATACGATCATCTGCAGTGGTTGCCGTGCCTCTTCTGTCTTGCAAACTACGCAACATTTGCTTACCCAATGCCAACAGTTCAAATTACTCCATTTAATCATTTTGCATAAATGTGTACATAATCTTGATCATACAACCTCAAATTATGTTTGGGAGTACTAGCTATCAGGCAGATCTCTCTCACTGACAAATGCACGTTGTACATTGTGGAGTAGCATTGCTGCTATTTTACTTTAGGATGGCTGCCTCTCAAGTATTTTGAATAGTATATGCATATAATTGTACATGATTTCTTTTTGATTCTTCCTTTAAATGTTATTTGGATGATAGCTTAGATTGCATCACTTTCATAATTAGTGTGAATATGTGTAAAGTTTGATTTGCTAACTACATCACATCAATTAAAAAAAGACAATTATTCCTATAAATACAAACATACATATTTGTGTAGCCCAGGGCTCTTACCTCCAGCTGATTAATGGTCTTTACCACCATGCTCAAGAGGGGCCACTGCACACCCGCTACACCCAAACCAGCTAAAATGGGAAGGTTTGCTAAAGCAATACAGATTTTCCATACATTCGTTACAGAAAGTCATGATTCTATTAAAGACTCGGAGGCGAAAGATTATGCTTTTTCTTCTCTTTACTAAACTCGAGCAGCAAAATATTAACAAACACCAAACATGAAAAACCATAAAATAAAACTACAATTCCAATAAAACTCAAAACATTTGTAGTTCGTTTTTCATTGGTGATCAAACACGTGACTCCTTAACACCAATCACCACTACTTCTCCTCTATAATATGTCAAAAGTCCTTAGTCCTTCCTCTTTCCTTTGCTAATCCAACAATTTGCGCCCCAACCGGTAGACGACTTAATTCTCTCTGGTATTCCTTCACGGCGCCGTTCTCTGCTCCGTCCCTGAAACAAATAAAACTGTTACCGATCTCATCCTGAACGGGTGGGCAATCGCAACATTAACCGTATAATAACATCATCGTTAACATTACCATCCTCCAATACAAATATTACAACATATATGCACATCACATCATCCACTTGCATCGTTGCGATTGAATCGGGTGGAATAATCTTTCGCCTCCGAGTCTTTAATAGAATCATGACTTTCTGTAACGAATGTATGGAAAATCTGTATTCTATGTCAAGACTCGGAGGCTCAGATTATGCTCGTTCAAAGCTTACTCACCACCAACGACGCTACTTGTTCCACAGGTCTAAAATAAAAATTCTTGAATGTTGTTTCATTAGACCAATCTGCAGCTTTTAAAATATCTTCTAGGCGTGCTCCTGCCAAAAAGGCAGATGACGCCATAACACCTCGAGTGGAATGTGCACCAAACTGACTCACATCTACACCTGCTTCTTCCATGCACCACCTAACCCATCTAGATAAAGTGGCAGATGCCACTGCTCTAAAAGGTTTTCTGATAGCTATCAACAATTGGCATTCCCCCGCAGGTCTCACTTTATTCGCTTCTTCCTCATACACTTTCAGACATCTGACTGGACACAATTTGGGCCTGTCTGGGAAAGCCATGTACTCAACGGATTTAATGCTCGTCTTCGTTCTCTTCTCTATGTAAAACACTACTCCTAAAGGGGAAAAAGATTTCCTATTTACTTCCAAGGCTTTCACGTCAGAAACCCTCTTACAAGAAATAAGACATAGCAATGTGGTTAATTTAGCCCACAAAGCTTTCCTAGACAAGAACTCATTATCTGGCCAAGCTTCGAACATTCTCAACACTATACTGACATCCCATAATCGAGAATATCTAGATGTAGGAGGTCTCATACATTTAATGCCTTTCATAAGTCTACATACCAGAGGATGCTCACCTATTGGCTTACCTTCTATAAAAGCATGCCCTGCAGATATTGCTGATCTGAAATTATTAATCGTCCTGTAGGCTTTCGCCTGTGCTGCTAGCGCTGCTAAGAAATTTACTACGTGTACTACATCTGTACGAAAGGGATCAACCTGTCTCTCCATACACCAATTATCCCATCTAGACCATGCCAGTCTATAAGCTTTCCCTGTAGCTGGAGCCCAGGATTCTCTGATAAATTCTTGAGCCGTGCCCGAAAGTCCCGGCTTAGCCCAATTTCTCCTGAAATCGCCCACGCTAAGAGGCTCAGACTACCTGACTTGATCAACGGATGCGGCTCTCCATCTGGGTTTAGCAAAATATCTTCTCTGACTGGTAGCCGAATCGGAGGTTCGAAAGACAACTCCAGAAGATCCGGGAACCACGGTTGCCCCCTCCAATCTGGCGTTATCAGAATCAATGTGACTATTTGACGCCTGACTTGCGCTACTGTGCGCGCTATCATAGCGAAGGGGGGAAAGGCGTACTCCTGTTCTGGACCCCAAACTTGCAGAAACGCATCTGTCGCTGCCGCTTCCGGATCCGGTCTCCAACTGAAGAATCTGGATATTTTCTTGTTCAGTCTGGAGGCGAACAGATCCGTCCGGCACGGACCCCTGCGACGCATCAGCTCCTGAAACACTGATTCGTCCAACTGCCAATCGCTGGAGTCCCTCAGGTACCTCGAGTTCCAATCTGCCACCTGATTGAGGTCCCCCGGTAAGTGCTCTGCTCTCACCGTAATACCCTTCTGAAGACATAACTGCCAAAACTCTTTGGCCATCTCTGTTAACCTTTCCGACTTTGTTCCGCCCAGCCGATTTATATATCTGACTGCCGAAACGTTGTCCATTTTCAACAGAATGGCAGCCTTGACCCCTTTCTGCGTCCAACACTGAACGGCGAAGGAACCCGCTAGAAGTTCCAGGCAATTGATGTGGAGACCTAGCTCTTCGCTCGACCATCTCCCTCCTGTCGTCTGGTCTCCGCACCTGGCTCCCCATCCCCAACGACTGGCGTCGGATTCTATCACTAGGTCCGGGGATGAGCCAAATACTGCCCTGCCATTCCATGCTTCCATGTGATGGTACCACCATTCCAATTCCAGTCTCGCTTCCTGCGATAATTCCACTGCCTGCTCGTAAGATAGGCCCTTCCGAAGGTGCTCTATCTTCAATCTCTGCAACGCTCTGTAATGCAGCGGACCTGGGAATATCGCTTGAATTGATGATGACAGACGACCTACTAGCCTCGCTATCTCCCTCAAAGACACCTCTCGTCTTGTCATCATACACTTGATTTCTTTTTTCACTGAATTTACTTTGTCTAACGGAAGCTTGAGAACGCCTTGAGTCGTCTCTAAGCTGAACCCCAGAAATTTCATCTCTTGCGCTGGTTCTAGCTCCGATTTCTCCCAGTTCACTAGAAATCCCAGTTGCTGAAGCAATCCTGTAGTCAAATGAACCTGCTGAACTAGCACTCCCCTGTCCTGGCACATCAGACAGATATCGTCCAGATAAATAATCAACCTGACTCCCTGCTTTCTCAGGAATGCTACCACTGGCTTCAGTAACTTGGTGAAGCACCATGGTGCTGAAGCTAACCCGAACGGAAGGCATTTGAACTCCCATTTCCGTCCTTTCCATAGAAACTGTAGGAATCTCGTCTGCCCTGCTTGTATAGAAATCGTCAAGTATGCATCTCTGAGGTCTATTCGTGCCAACCAATCTCCCTGTTGGAGAACATCCCTCAGAAGGTGAATACCTTCCATTTTGAAATGCCTGTATACCAGAAAGTAATTCAAACCCCTCAGATTTATCACCGGTCTTACTTTGTTCTTCCTTTTTACTAAAAAGATATTGCTTACAAAACCTCCTGATTCTTTTGAAGCTGGGCCCACTGCGTTCTTGAGCTTGAGCAACTCTACCTCTTTGTCTAGAAGGCTCTCGTCTTCCCTGCTGAACTGAATCTGCCTCGGCAGCTCTACTTGATATGGCTCTTGCCAAAATTCCAACTGAAAACCTCTTACGGTTTCTCTTATCCAAACATCTGAGGACAATTCTTCCCATTTCTTTGCATGCAAACGCACTCTTCCTCCTACTGGAGGGACACTCATATGCGGACTTTGTGAACATTTCATATTTCTCACCTGAATTACTTTGATGCTGCTGTCTATTATTGCCCCTCCAGCCTCTGCCCCTGCCTCTTCCCCTGGAAGGGAAGAAGGGGTTAGATCTTCGGTCTTCCTGCTGCCAGGAAACTCTGTCCCTGAAGGAGCCTCTGAATTGACCACGGCTGGACGAGCGGCCCTTTCCTCCTCCAGCCCTATCGAAAACCTTCCGGCCAAAGATCTTCTTCAACGAAGATTGGGCTCTATCTAGCGACACATAAGTACTGGCAAACTTAGCCATGTCCTTGATGAATGTGTCTCCGAACAGCTTGCCTTTCGCCGCCATAGCTTGTTCGGAGGCCGCCATTTCGCCCAGTCTGGAGTCTAGCTTCATGAGAATGGACCTTCTTCTCTCGGTCGCCAACGCTGTATTGGCATTCCCCAGCAGACAGAGGGTCCTTTGCGCCCAGCCTGCTACTACATCCGGATCTATGGGCTCTCCTTTCGTTTTCGCCTCTTCTGCCAACTGCCAAATTCTAGTAATTGGCCCTAGTAAATCCAGCAGTTTATCTTGGCAGGCACGCCAGGATCTATCAATGCCCTTCTTGACGTCCCTGCCGTACCTGCCCAGGAACGTGAGGATCCTATCATCAATTTCAGGGGTCTCTGCCACTCCGTCCGGCACCCTAGGCCTTGGGCATTCTGCCCTCAATTTAGCTCTCGCTTGCTTACTTAGGGGTGCTCTCAACCGTCGCCTAATGTATTCGGCGATCTTCTCTGGAGGGTCCCATTCATTGGACCGGGGATGCACTAGATCATCGGGATCAAACTCGTCCTTTATAGGATCCTCGCTTTCCCTCCTGCCCTTCTTGTTCTTAGGTGGGCTCTCGGCCTCTTCTGGGGAGGTTTGAAAGTCGGATGAGGTGTAACCCTCAGATTTTGAACTGCTTCTGCAGTAATCATCGTCTGATTCGCTAGAAGTTGTGGCCCGCCTTGTTCGAGATCTCGCCTTCCTTTTCCCCGTGGCCTTGCGGGGTGAACCCGGGGGGGTCTGGGCGCTACGGTCCCTGCGGGTTGAATGTTTTCTTCCCCCTTTCCGCTTGCGTTGCTTGTCCTGCGACAACGCGGCCAAGCTCCTCAGAATGCCCCTGTCTTCTCGGGAGCTCCCGGCACTCTCCAATCTCTGGACCGCTTGACTCATGCGCAGCCCACTGACATGAGGGCCTTGAGAGTCGTCTGAGTAATCACTCATCTTCACACTGCTTGGTAGGCTTTATGTGAAGCTTCTGCAGTTCACTTGGGTTGCCCCCGTCACAATTGTAGTAGTTATGTAGCTAGGCGAGTCTCTACACACAGTTTTACTTGGGGCTGTGCCCGTCAATCAGCTGCCACACTCTCTTGCACCTCCTCCCAGTGGACAGAATGAGGGCTTGATGTCTCAAGCAGGTCAGACTTTCAGTCAATTTTTTGCCTGCAGTATCATAAAGCGCCACTAGATGGCGTCCGTGACCAGCGAATCCTGCTGATATTATGCACAACACGAAGCAGCTTCCCGCTGTCGCTGCGTTATTCCAGGCTTCAAAAGGCTGTAAACTTAATGAGTATGCTGTAAACCGCGAGAACTCTTCGCCCACGCAAGTTCGCAACGACGCCGGAACTCCTGTGGCGTCGCTGCGAACTTCCGTGTATGCCGAGTCTCCTCACGAAGGGAAACCGACGCCGGAACGAAAAGGTCCCGTCGCGTCTATCCCTTGCGGATATGGTCCGCCAACTCCCTCTCGCAGAGCGCTGAGCTTATCTACACGCGCGCGCGCACTGCTAATTACTTAATCTATCCATCAGACTTCCAAAGCATTCATCCACATTAGGAAATAAAACAAGGGTACTTATCTCGGCTGCTCGAGCAGCAAAGAAAGAGGAAGGACTAAGGACTTTTGACATATTATAGAGGAGAAGTAGTGGTGATTGGTGTTAAGGAGTCACGTGTTTGATCACCAATGAAAAACGAACTACAAATGTTTTGAGTTTTATTGGAATTGTAGTTTTATTTTATGGTTTTTCATGTTTGGTGTTTGTTAATATTTTGCTGCTCGAGTTTAGTAAAGAGAAGAAAAAGCATAATCTGAGCCTCCGAGTCTTGACATAGAATCTGCAACAGGGTGTACACACAGGAGAGGGCTGCCCACCACTGCAGTGGCATAGCTGAGCTCCTAGAAGCGTGTTGGGGACCTGGTGCTTCTTGGTATTCCATCAGCAGATCCCTAGAGAAATCGAATCACAGGGATAACACCTGTAAGTTATACCTGGTTAGTGCCTGCGGATGATCACTGCTTATCAGGCTCTTGTCCCAATAAGACCACAGCATCAAAAGCTTACGCTTCCATGTCCTCCCCATGTAACATCAAAACAAAACAATTCCATCGAGGTAGGAGTGTAGCTGACACACGTTAGAGTGTCAATGTTTTTACTCTGGTGTTCATGTGAGTTGTCTCCCTGGTCCCACCCTGACGCGCTAACATGGTGATTGAAACCTTGAAGCCAACCGAAGTGTCCTTAGAGCACATCAATTCTTCCATGTTTGCCCCTACATCACATCAATTCTCCTATGTTTTGGAATAGGAGTGATCTTTTACGTTTTCACCTTCATAGCGTTGCGCCAACCCCCAAACCTACACACAAAGCAGTTAGCACATTAACTCAAACTGAGCCACGACTAAACTCTCTGATTTAGTCCTGTCGCACACTCCCGCATCATCAGGTAACCAGACACAAAGTGCTGTAGTCTGTCAGATCCTGGGCTCTTCCCTATGGATAATATACTCCCAAGTTTCTTCAAACAAACCCATACAGTGCAAATTGGCACTCAGGAACCTGACATGTTCCTGCAACAGCACCTCAATGTCTCTGGGTTGTATGTGCCCGATACAGAAGAAATAAATAAATACTTCTCGCCTGCACCCATCCACACCACAGGCTTCTCAAACGCCTTTCTCACTGTCCCACTAATGAACCACACCGCCTTATTTCTTACAGAGCCAAGCGCAGCGAGGCCATCAATCCTGGCAGACAGGGGCTATTCAAGATCACTTATGCTGAGCGCCTGGAGAACACACCTAGGGTGGTAGCAGTGTGCGGTATGAGTCAACATAACATAACATATTTCCTTACATTGATGCTGGCAGTGTCAGCAGGGGTTTCCTGGTGGCTGGAGCCTGGGTTCCAGTAACGCTCCAACCCCTGATCGAAATTAGGTGGCTTGTCCGCCTCCCTGGACGTGCAGTGTTGTAGGTATCGGACTGCTTCACCCTCCCGGGCACATACAGAGGGTCTGCCTACGAACACTTGACGCCTGCTCTCTGGGTTTTTCCCGCCTCTCACGCCTGTCCAGCAGTGACCCCCCTTTCTTTCAGCATCAGCTCAGGCCATCAGACCACTGGCCATCCCTTCCAGCATGTGTAAACAACATCAGGTTGGCATGCAGCAATGCAAGGGCTCAGGGCAGCCAGGCCTTGCACCGCCGAGGATGCCTGGGTCTTCCCTTGGCTCACTCTATCTCTGCAGCACTGGATTGAAACAAAACTGTGCAACCCGATGAACATCTCTGCACCGCTCTTGACAGCTTTGCCCGCCTGGGGCTCCCTGAAGTGACAGCCAATCAGGTGCAGCGCCTCCCTGCAGAAAGTAGGCTGGACCTGGGTGACATGTTACAAAAAAAAACCCAGTGCAAGGGTCGATGACTGAAGCCCAAATTAGGAAAAATCTGGCACCCCTCCGAGTAGGCCTCTTTCCCCACAGCTTTGTCTCCTCTCCCCCAAAGACCATTCTTTCTTCATCCCAACCACCCACTCAGTACAGTCCAATCTCCATGGGACAGTGGGGGTGGCCAGTCTGTAAGACACCCATCATAACTTTCCAAATGTCCTCTACTTTAGGTCAAACCAGTCTCAGCCATTCCAAGGATGTTATACCTAACCGCCATTGAATTGGTAGCCTACTGCCACTTCTCTGAACACGTTAAGCACAATGACACCAGAACAACAACTCACCATAATGCACATATTCACTATTGCATCTGACTCCAAAATAAAGTATACCTGAGTGACATAAACAGGGCGTGTTTTGTATGTGGGTGTGGCTCTCCCACTTTGAGGACGTTTCAGAAGGCGACATTCTGCAGTGATGCTCAGCCTGGGGCACTACTGCAAGAGCCTGTCAAATTTCTCATCTGGGGGAGCATAGCATTTATATTTAAACATTAATTAACGTGGCAGCAGCAGCAAACTTACAGATGCAGAGAACAAAAGCCGGCCAGTTGGGTTATCAATACACCCCCTTGATGAAGCCAAAGACTTTGCTGCTCTGCTCGGCCGTTAGGTGGCCCACACCTCCAATGATTAGCATCACTTTGTGTAAACGAAGATGCATCTAATGGGCCAAAGGAAGCTGTAGCAGGTATTAGTACCCGGCAGAGGGTTGCGGGGGTTGGAAGCCTCTCAGCCAATGAGCAGACTCGAAACGGAGGTATTACCAGCTGTAATCCCCCCACTCCGAGCAGCCTCACGGCTGGAGGCCGCCATCTTCCCCTGACGGGGAATGAGGTAAGTGGTGTCCCACTTCCCCTCCCCCTTACCTCCTCCCCCATCCACAGAATTCCCTCCCCGCCCCCATACACACTTACCTTCGTTGAAGTCCATTTCGGGAGCGGATGCTCCCAATCTGCGACAGGCCATCATGGAAAGGAAAAAGGAACTACAGATAGTCTCTTCTTCCTTTCCCTGGTGGCCATTTTTTGTGTTTACTTTTTTAATGGGCTCCATGGAAAGAGACAAAGGACTACATGTAGTCCCATCTCCCATTTCCATGGCAGCCATATTTTTGTTTACTTTTTTCTATTTTTTCAATGGCCGCCATGAAAAGGGACAACAGACTTTGTTATCCCTTCCCCGGTGGACATTTTTTCTTATTTTTATTTTCTGCTCTGAAACGCTGGAGTGTTTCAGAACAGAATAAAAAGACTTTTAGTACCCCGGTCTTCTGGGCCAGGGTACTAATAGCAACAAGCCTCTCGCCGCGCGAGCATTACCACATGGGCTTCGCTCGGGCCTGTAACTATGGGCCCAAGGGCATTACCTGACTCAGTAGTGCCCCTGCGGCTTGGGGCTTATTACTTAATTAAACCTCCTGCGCTCTGAGGAAGGGGATGGAAGGCAACAGTGTAATGAGTTAATGGACACACTCACGAGCACCTTTCAAAACTGTCATCAGGCACCCCCTTGCCCTCAAATTATGAGGTAGGCTTCCCCCCGTCCCCTGTGGCCCTGCACCCTCGCACACAATGTATTTCAAGAGCAGGATTTGTGAGGATGTCTTGAAGAACTATTCCTAATCTAACAATAGATGAAGAAAGTGCCATGCCTGTGTGATTTGTGATAATTTGTTAAAGCCTTCCTGCTTGCGACGCGTGTTTTCCTCCTTCCTGGGCTGGGCACTGAAATTAGTCAGTTTCTCCTCGTAAGAAAAACCCCTTTATCAGATGAAGGGACCCTCAGGGGCTGGCACATATTAACTTCCATTAACTCCCTAAATAATTATATATGTATCTGTACCCCTGAAACCAATTCTAATAGCAATCGCGAGCTACCACCATAAAATAGCATTTAGTCAGTGTGTCGCTGCAATTAACTATGGCAATTATCTGGACGCAAAGAGACTGAATAAAGAAGTACATTTAAACAAGTTAAATCAAAAGTCAGAAAAGCTGTTGGTGGAAACCTTCCATTAAGAAAAGGCCAGGGGCTCCGAATAAAGCAGTGTCAGCGTTATAAGGCGCGTGTATTCTGTTTCTTTAATCTAATGTAACCTATCAAATGATTTCTCCAAACAGCCTATTTCCTCAGCAATGAGCACTCCATCTGAGGAGAGCTCTCAGACCAGCAGTATTAATTAGTCTGGCTCGGCAGTGTTGACATATACCAGTGTATTCATGCATATCAGGGCCTATTGATTAGGTGTGCCTAGAGAACGATTCAAAGCTCTCAAAGACCTAATGTATATGAATAGGCTGTATGACCTAACATTATTTCAAAGTCCGCATCCATAAAATGCATTGCTGTTTGTCCGCATACATGCATTCATTGTTTGTGTGATGAACTACACTTCTGTTTTTCTTCTTTTCCTTGCCCATAACTGCTCTGGGCCAATGCACCCAGGCTCAGCGTGGCACATCACGTTGCCTTGACGGGTTTGCATCCTCCCCATGTCCCATATTCAGGGGTGGACTGGCCTGTAGGGAACTCTTGAGATTTCCTGGTAGGCCTCTGCACCCTGGGCCTCTTTTGTTTGGTGTTTCCAAATGTTCCCATAGGAAAAGTGTTGGTCTTGCTGAAAATGTGTAATAAGCGGCCACTTTGAAAAGTATTTCCAGGGCCTCTTTTGGTTCCCAGTCCAGCCCTGCCCATATTCTGGTATCTCCCTAACCCATTGTCTGGATTCCATGTCCCCTTTGGCTATCATTGTCTGTGTGCCCTAACTTCCTTGTCTCAATGCCAACGCATCCCCGTCCATGACTGTGTGCATCACACATTGCCACCCGTGCCTCTGCACCCTGCTTCCTGTGCAGTTGCATACCTCACTGCCACCGTCGTGATTCAGTGCCTTGTACCCTCATATCTCAATGCCCACCCCTTGCCCTTCCATGACCCCGTGCCAAAAGCGCCCTCCTCGGCTCCGGTAGGATTGCTTATGTGTGAAGGACTGGCTCCTGACATGGGGCCAGACACATCTATTTCATCCTTCCAAGCTGGAAAAATTGTCATTAAATCAGGAAACAAAAACAGCTATTATGACAGCACTTAGAAACACGAGGAATCCAACACGAGGCATCTGTATAACACACCTAATATATTTATTATATTATTGACCCCCAGCGATTGGTCGGACTGACCTATGAAAGGCCTTGTTGGCCACCACTCTTAGCTGCAACACTTACCCACCCCTAAGGCAAATGCTCTCTCCTTTCTCATGATCCTACTGAAAAATGGCACCATAAGTAAAGAAGGACTAAGGCACTCGAATGGGGTTAGGCCACAAGGGGAGTAGCAGGAGGGCACATGTGGTAATGGGTGGGGGCTAGACAAGGAGGGGCATCAGGCGAATCATAGGGGGTAGGATATAAAGCCGGCCCAAGGCATGGGCAGTCTGTGCCATTGCCATAGTCCCTGCGCTCTTGGTTGCCCCACAGCTACCTGCTGCTCTGAGGTTACGAGGGCTGGGCTGCTTGAGATGTCCTCATCACGTCCCATCCGTGCAGGTGTACCGCAGGGATTGAACCTCAGACCTGTCATGTTTAACATCTTCACCGATGACATCCCGACAAATCACCACAAGACCAACCTGGCACTGTATGCGAATGATGTTGCAGTCATCTCCCAGTCGTTCAGCAAAACAGAAGCGGGGAAGAACCTGCAAGCTTCATTGGACGCCATCTCAACGTGGTACAGCGATTGGCGGATACATCTCAACACCAGCAAGGCAAATGCCACACTGTTCACCAGAAAGAAGATCAAGGAGTACCCGCACATCAGCCTCAACGGGAGACCATCAAGTGGGAGAGCAGCAGCCGTTACCTGGGTGTGACCCTGGACAGACAACTCAACTGTCAGAGCCATATCGAGAAGACTCAGCAGAAGGCATCAGGAAAGCTGCCAGGGCTGTATGCACTCCTGAAGACCAGGTCCATGCCCATGCAGACAAAGATCAACGTCTGCAAGGCGATCATCGGACCTACCCTGATGTATGCCTGCCCAGCACGGAAGAACTGCCAGGAACGGCACCGGATGAGTCTTCAGAAAGTCCAGAACAAGGCCCTGCGGATAGCGGCTGGTGCTCCACTCCTCACAAGGATAGCATACCCTCACAGAGAACTGGACATCGAGATGCTGAGCAATACTGTTTGCCAAGTACTGGACAAGAATGCAAACCCTTTGCACAGACTCACTGCCACCACTGTAGACACTTTTGAGCGCTACCCGCGGCCCATCACGGCAAAAAAGACCCTGTGAAAAAAGCCTTACTGTGACAATACCACACAGACCATGAAGCCATCTAACCCACGACTACACACTCTACCCGAGAGGATGGAGTAATAAGGCTCACGCCTCAGTATCCAATAATCACTGTAGATGGATCTGTCGGCAAGAAGAAGAAAGAGCGTCAAGCTACTTCCAGCCACATGGCTTTCCTTTCTGCCGGTTTTAGCAAGGTCGTGCTGCCAGCTCCCAACCCCCTTTGACATGCTTCTAGAGAAAAATACCTCTCGCCCACCTCCCCAGTAGCCCATCAGATCTGTGGTGCCTCACAGTTAGGGCTTATCACGCTCTTTGTTTAAAGTAATGGCCTGTTTAAGAACCTTTGCTTTGGAAAAGGAGTTGAAAAGGGGCATTTTATTCTGAAAGCACATACAGAAAAAAACGAGTTGCCTCCCACGTTTGTCTTCTTTGAAGACAATTAAAATATGTTGAAAAAAAGAGTTGTGTTTATATGTCCGAATTTGGTATGTTAAATACTTTATTGTTTTGTTGGGAAAAGGTTACATTTCACTCACATCATATAAAGCATGCCTTTGTCAAACGATGCAAAAGGTTACTATTTCACATTATTTTTTGTTATGATTAAGTCTTAGAAGACAGCCATTTTTTATAATTTTGTTGACTTGCATTCTGGTATTTGTAGTCTTCAAGATGGGGTGAAAATAACACAACATTTGTACTCTTTTTGTTTAACATATTTCTATAAGGATTCCTATATTGCTGGAATACTGTACTTTTCAAGTGCGATTTATAAAACAGAGGATTGTCGAAAGCCAAACTTTGTGATGAGGAGAGAAAAGCATCAGAAAGCAAATTTGATGTGATGATTTACCCGGTCCCTGGATGTGGGAAGAGAGGTTGCTGGACTGAAGATGTTCTACCTGGCCCTGTACTGATTTTCAAGCAACACGTTGAGATTACATGTGGGTTGACAGTGTCCGCACACTTTTTTCACAGTGCCGACTCCATCCCCTTGGGTGTTTTTGAGGCCAGGATGCAGAAAAGCTTGTTTGTTCAAGTTTTTGCCCACCAGGATTGGAAACCACTAACCCACAATACTACATGAAAGTGAATTGATGATGAATTTTGTGAAAGACAATGCTCAGTTCTATTTTGAATGTTCTTCTATTGGGAAAGGCCAGTTGAAGTAAATACTCGTATTTCACTTTAGCTTACGTTCAGTCCCTGTGCATATGTTAATGATATCCCATGGTTTTTTCTGGACCTCAGCCATAGGCATGAGGTTTGAAGGTCTGCAGAATTGCTTATTCTGACTGACTCAGTACCTTTCCGGTAAATAGGCTTTGTTACGATTGCACTATCCTGCAGAAAATGCACTCTGGCCTGTCTGGCCCAGGGCCAATCTCTGCTCTTACATCCTTGGAACGTGCAGTCACATTAGGTATGTTTGGATTACTTACCAGTGACCTTCATTACTCTTTGTCCTGCTCTTCCTCGTCACAGTACTTTCTGTTGAGGTACCCATCTCTACGAATGATTCAGCTCACTCAGTCAGCTACTCCAAAATAAGCCTAACTCCTGATATTGCTACAACCGTAATATTAACAGTAAGAATTCAAATGTTGAATGTCAGTTTATTTAATCCCCATGAATATTAATTACTAATTTTTTTACATCATTTTCTGCAACGCAAATAAAGGGGCTCCACACATCTTTTGCTGCCCAGTTCATCTCAAATCCTGAGGATACCAAGGCAGTGGGATAGTGTTAGGCTTTTACTTAAAAACCATCTGCAAACTGCCTAATCCCTCTTGCTCACACATTGTGGCTGGTTTCATCACCCACCCACACCTCACGATGTTCTGTGATGATATGATGTTTGTTGTTTCTTGTTTCTCTTTGTCCTATTTCTTCCTTGCTGCTGCAGCAGAGTTACATTACAAGATGAATATGTGGTATATTTATTTCACAACAGTGCTGGCAGGGACCACAAGGTTACTGTGCAGCCACAAGCATAGACTAACCACACACTGGATTACAAGAGGTCACAATCAAAGACTAACGACACTCTGGAATACAAGAAATCACGAGCATAGCCACAAGAATAGAATTTTCAAGCATAGGCACCAGTCAGGAGGTCCCCTTGTGAAGGATAGTGACAAGGTGGGCCTATGAGTCCCTGCAGGCTCCAAAATTGGGAATGAGTTCCTAATTGTGAGAAGACAATTAGTTAGGAGACCAAGTCCTGAAGAGAGAGGTAATAAGGTCTGGGCATGGGTCTTGAATAATGAAAACGCCTGGTGCAATAAAAATGTCTTACACTACTGTGTATTTTGCCACTTGATGTATAAGCAATGTCTTCCTACAAGTATTTTAAACTTTAACTATCCAATGTCCATTTAATGACACACTACTGATCATGCCTGGGTAGCTGTGGAAACCATGTTGATGTTATCTTGCAGCGTATTTATTTTCCATAGGCCAGGGCCACTTTTTTCAGCACCTCTCATTGGATGCCTTTCAGTTTCACATCCTTAGTAAAAATTCTATGTGCTTATAGAAGTCATCTCTTCCTCTTTTGCTGAGATTTCAATGTTTAAGATTATAAAATATATATCCAAAGTTCAGTCAAGTCAGAAGCAGCAACTTAAGAACACTCATGGAATGTTCATCATCCAATGTTCTTATTGGTGCATTTAGCTCCTGTCTAAACTTTTGTGATACCTATATACACCTAGATGTCCTGTTTAAGGTTCCATTCTTAATTGAGCTGTGATGAAAGTATAGATTTCCCTGTTTCTTTTACTCACTTTTAAAGAGTTATAAATATGTTGGTATGTCTTATTTTGCTACAACATCAAACGACCTAATTTCTTGCAGAATGACAATCACCCACCGCCTAGAATTCATGGTGGTCAACTTATTCCTATCTCTAAAAAACATGTCATTTAAGAAACATTAGATACACTGTTTCCCATTGGTCTTCAAACTATAAGGTCCTTCATTATATGGACTAATATAATTGGTTGGCACGCTTGTGCCATGTCTGGAACATTTGGTTCACTTAGCAACACGTAAACCACGGCCCAGGTGCAGGGAGGTAGGTCGTGAAGCTATCTCACCACCCACTTAGCCCATCATCGCCCATGCCTTCTGCCATGAAATTGTCTTTGTTCTTGGCCTTGCAGAATATCCTTGTCTTTGGGAATGCACGGGAGTGAGGGCACTCGCTATCATGTCTGGGACTTCCAGTTCAAGCTCTATTTCCATCCTTGGCTCACGTGACAGGGGACCACCATTTGGTCCATTTTGCAGGTTTTAAATGCTCTAAATGAATTAGTTTGGCGTCCTAAGTGTTCAGTCTTGCACCTTAATGCGAGAATGTTCATCCTCCGCATACTTGGTGTTCTTCGGAACAGATAGCTGACCTTGCTTCTTGAATCTTGACTCTAGGCCAGGTAGCCTTGCCCTTCAGCTTCACAAGCCGATTGTTCCTGCTGCAACACAGTTTTCTATTCCAGCTTCATGAGTTCTGGCCTACAAAATTTGTGATAACAATGTCCAGTTTTCATACAATGGTGGCTTTGCCTGCATTCTATTCACTACTCATAGCCAGCTTCCATGATCATTTAATCTATCTTGCATTTGAGCAACTGTACATTTATTAAACTGTTGTTTTCCTGCAGCACTTAGTGCACGTGTAATCTTCCTTTTCTATATTAGGAAACTCACTCAATTCTTTACTTCGTCATTAGTTTCTTCAATATCTATACATCATCTTTAGCCAGCATTTCGAGACGTCGTGCACACTTTTTATGACGCCATTACTTCATTGGGTAGCTTCTATTCACACTTCTTCAGATTATCATCAGGTCTAGGGTACATTAGTTAGGGTTGTCTCAATCGGTATCTTCTTTCAAACACTCGCTGCAGTACTGCTATTATGGCGGGTGTTAGGCATGGCACAATTTCATGTCTCCAATACACGGGAGGCAGGGGGGCAGGATCTTCAGCAGAGGAACACAGCTGCTCCTCCTCAACCTCTCCAATTCTGCTTCTCAGGCAGGCATGACCCTCTGTGCCCTCATGGATACCACGCACCGCCTGCTCCTCCTCCCAAATGTCACCTGATGGCACATGCCTCATCTACTTACCTCAAGAGACGATCGTTGACTTATGTGCACCTGCCTCTCCAAATGCCTGCTGCTTCCACCCACAAAATCAGGTAATCATGGCTCTCCTGCAATGTGCCACTGAGGGAAAGCAAGAGTCACATGTACGGTATGCGGCGCCTCTAGATGTTTCCACGCTAACCTGGAGTGTCTTTTCTCTCTTGCAGATGGATGAGAAGTTCCGGGGACAGAGTTCCCCCAGAGCGGCTGGGATTCAGGTAAGCGTTTGAAGCTCGTACAGTCTTTTATAAATAAGCGAAGATTTGCTGAATGCTTACTAATGCCTTTTTTCTGTTCTTTTCCCTTTCCTTAGGAAGTGGCGTGCCGGGATGGGAATGACACTGCAGAAGATGCCCGCTGAACAGAAGGAGCGATGAACAATGGGCAGAAGCGCCGCACGGTAAGGCTGTTCCTAACGGTGTTCTTGTTCTTGCAGGAGCTGAGTGCAGAAGAAAGATGCAGGCCTACTGGAGACCGATCCGAACACGGTGAGTGTAACACTGCTGGTGCAGAAAACACAAAGCATGTTTCTCAGCCTGGGCGTGGCTTAAATAATCTCTGGCTATCCCAGGTGTCTCTGGGCTGAACCACACCCAAAAGACTAGACTGCACATGCAGTTCTGGGAACCGAAATATGTGGGGACATCCATCTTGTCCCCATCAATGCACTACAAGTCCAATTCTCCAATGTTATCCTATGGGAGTGAGTGAGTCTGGTGCCACAAGTGCCAATTCTGACTCCAAGTGGGTCTTTGGAGGGATGGAGAGGCCCTTGAGGGCCATGTAGATGATCGTGGCCTGGCTCCAGCCTGACATATTGGAGGGCTGAGGACATGAGGGGCAGGAATCATGACAGCACTCCCCCCCCAAGGCCCCTCTCAAGGTGGCTCTTCTGTCTGGTCCTGGTTTATTTGGATGGTTTTGATGAAATTGTCTAAGCAAGCAAGGTGCATGGATGTACTCACAAGGCTCCCATGTCCTGTCTTGCGTACCATACCCCTTCCAGTCTACTAAGTAGTATCATTTGGATCTGACGTACTTTGAATTCAGGATGTCCTTGACTTCGAATTCTGGCTTCCCGGCGACTGTTATTGGCTGCGGTGGCGTTGCTACCCGGGTCCCAGGTTGAACAGGTTTAAGGAGAGACACGTGGAACACAGGATGAATCTGCATGTTTGACGGCAAAGCTAGCCTGACCGCCACAGGATTTATCACAGAGGTGACAGTGAATGGACCGAGGTATCTTGTACAGAAAGTTCGGGTTCCTTTAATGGACACGTGTTTAGACGCCACACAGACTTTGTCTCCCACTTGGTAGTTGGGGGCCTTTGCTCAGTGTTGATCAGCAAACTTCTTTTGGCGATTCTTAGATTGAAGTAGGTGTTCAGCTGCCCTTTTAAAGGTTTGAGAAATGGTCGTGTGCAAGGTTTTGACTGCTGGCATTTCCAGGGTTGTAAGAACGTCCAACTCAGAAGTACGTGGGTGCCTGCCATATATGGTATTAAAGGGTGTCTGCAAAGTGCTGGTGTGTAAGGAATTATTATAAGCATATTCAGCTATCCATAATAGGTCGAACCAGCTTCCTTCAGCTTGGTGTAACATGCAACGCAGATACTGCTCGAGCGTCTGATTTGTCCTCTCAGTTTGACCATCTTTTTGGGGATGGTGACTGGTGGATAGCCGGATGTCGATCTGGGCCATAGAGCAGCATTTTCTACAGAAGTTGGATACAAATTGAGTACCTCGGTCTGAGACCAAAACTGAAGGAAACCCATGGAGCCGTGCGATGCCTTCAAGAAATACCTTTGCCAGAGTGGAAGCATTTGGGAGACCCCTAAGAGGAATGAAATGTGCCATTTTTGAAAATAGGTCCACAACCACAAGAATAGTGTTAAACCCTTGACTGGGTGGTAAGTCAGTAATAAAATTGAGGGACAACGTGTGCCAGGGTTCTGGTGGGATTTCCAATGGTTGTAATAGCCCAGCCGGTTTCTGCTTGGATTACTTGTTTTAAGCACACACTCCACAAGATAGGATGAATTGGATAATGTCTTAACGCCACGTGGGCCACCAATAATTTCGTTTTACCTTGGCTAGGGTTTTATAGATTCCGGGGTGGCCCTCGATCAAGGAATCATGATAACCGGACATGACTTGTTCTCGTAGTTCTTGGTTTAGTAAGAATAAACGATTCCTGAAGTAGGGCAACTGATCTTTTATCATGTAATGTTCTCCTTGTGCACTCCACGCTTGTAATTGCTCCGGACTCATCAGGTTTTGGATTTCTTCATGTAATTCTTTCTGAGTTATGGTTGCTGTGATTCCTAGGAGCTTGTCACTCGGGATGATTGCTATTGGGTCAGGGGTCTGATACTCTTGCTCTTCCACCCCCATACGGGAAAGGGCATCGGCCTTCCCGTTTTTCACCCCTGGTCGAAATGTAATCATATAGTCATATTCAGCAAAAAAAGAGCCCAATGTAGTTGTCGTGAGGACTGGGCCTTTGCCGTTTTTAGGTACTGGAGGTTCCGGTGGTCAGTTATTACAATGATTGTGTGTCTGGCGCTCAAGAGGTTGTACCGCCATGCCTTAAAGGCTGACTTAATGGCCAGGAGTTCTTTGTCTGTGATAGCGTAATTGAGTTCAGGGGGTGTGAATTTACGCGACCAGAAGGCAACAGGGTGTAACTGGCCCGTTTCGGGGTCCTTTTGTGAGAGGACGGCTCCCATAACCATGCTTGAGGCGTCCGTTTCCACCAGGTATGGGAGATCAGGGCGAGGGTGGTGTAAGATTGGGGCAGATGTGAATCTTGCTTTGAGTTCCTGGAAAGCTTCCTCTGCTTCTGTTGTCCACTGGAACTTTTTGTTGCTTTTCCTTAGCAATGACGTGATGGGATGCACGAATTGCGAAAATCCTGGGATGAACCGGCGGTAGAAGTTTGCAAAACCCAGCATACTTTGAACCCCCTTGAATGAAGTTGGGGATAGCCAGTTCAGGATAGCATCTACCTTCTGTACATCCATTCGGATTCCATTCGGACTGAGAATAAAGCCCAGGAATTCCACCTCGGAGATGTGGAATGAGCACTTTTCGAGCTTGGCGTAGAGCTGGTGTTGACAGAGTTTCTCCAATATGTATCGGACGTGTTTAACGTGGTCCTGCTTTGATGCGGAATATACTAGAATATCGTCGATGTACACTAGAACACAGACATCAATCAATTCCCGTAGGACATTGTTCATGAAGCATTGAAATGCTGTAGGCACGTTGCAAAGGCCAAAAGGGCATTACTTGATATTCGTACAAGCCGTATTTGATGCGAAAAACGGTTTTCCATTCGTCCCCCCGTTTTACGCGGACAAGGTGATATCCCCCCTCAGGTCTGGTTTTGTGTAGATTTGGGCATCTTGACTTGATCAAGCAATTCAGAGATCAGTGGCAGGTGGTAGTGTTTTTTTACGGTAATCTGGTTCAGTGCGCGATAGTCGATGCATGTTCTCAAGTCCCCCTCCTTTTTTGGTACGAAGAATAGAGCACTTGCTGCTGGAGACTTCGAGGGACGGATGATCCCATTGGCCAGGTATTGGTCAAGATAGGCCTTCAGGTGCTGGTTTTCTGGTACTGTGAGTGCGTAAATTCGCCCACAAGGGATTTGTGCGCCAGGTATCAGGTCGATTTGGCAATCATATGGTCTATGCAGTGGCAGGGTATTAGCCTGCTCTTTCTGAAAGGCATCTTGAAAGTCCTGGTATTCACTTGGTAGGGTGCCGATTGCCACAGTCGCAAGCGTGGAGGTTCTGGTGTCTATTGGTTGTTGGTTGTTTCTCTTGGCGATAACATGTGTGGGTGCAAGTCTCGGGAAAGGCCAATTCTTTTGCTCGCCAATCGATTCGAGGATTGTGAGCTACCAACCATGGCATTCCCAAAATCAACCGGAACTCTGGTGCCTTAATGAGGTCGAAAACGATAGATTCTTGGTGTCCATCCTGGCACAGAAGGGTTAAAGCTGCAGTGCATTGGGATACTGGACCAGAAGCTATTTCCGTGCCGTCGACAGTGGTAACAGTGTCGGTGGTTGATTTAGGGCGTAACGGAAGCCCCATCTTTGCCGCAAGATCCTGGTCGATGTAATTCCCAACGGCTCCACTGTCAATGTACGCTCTTACTGCGTGCATCCGAGATGGTTGTTGGTGATTGATCAAGACCACAGTGCAAAATGGGAGGTCTGTAGTTTACTTTCTTCGCTCGACAAGTGAACCCCTACACTTGCCGGGCTGGGGAGTTTTCCGATTCATTGATGGTATCTTCCTTGTCCGTGGCCCCTACCGTCCTCCTCGGTGGCTTCACAGGGCACTCTTTAAGGAAATGACCTGACCTTTCACAGTACAGACATAACTGCTGCTGTCTCCTTTTATCCCTTTCAGCTTTAGTCAAGGGGGATCTGACCCCCCCCCCCCCCCGAATTGCATTGGTTCTCCTGAACCTTCAGTTGTGCGGGCAATATTGTCCTTTGAACGCACATACATAGGGCGAGGCTCTGGTCTGGTTCGATCTGCTCTTCGGTCCTGCAACCTATGATCCAGTTGAACAAAAGGTCAATGTATTCTGAGAAGTCTTTCGGGGGGTTCACTACTTGTGCAAGAACATCGTTGAGCTCCCACTGCAACCTCCGATGAAATAACGTGGTTCTCTTCTCCACTGGCCATTCTGCTTCAACTATGAGTCTATTGAACGTGGCTATGTATGTTAATAGGTCTTGATTCCCTTGGCGTAGGGACAGAAGTTTGTTGTCTAATGCCTGCCCACGAGTACGACGGACGAACAAAGGCCCCTGGTCTACAGAGGAAGTGCAGGCAGCACTGGTTCATGAATGTTGCAGACCTCTTGGGATCCCCGTAAATCGTTCGGGCAGGGCCAAGGGAACTGACCCAGGAAGGGTTATCTGAACGGGATTGGCTGATAGTGCTGGCATCGAGGGCATGCTTCCCGGCAATGGTACATGCTGTGCTTGTGACTGGAGAAGTTGCCGGCTTAAATCATCTGTGCGTTCTTTGGCTACTATCAGCTCTCTCCTCAGGGTGTTGGTCTCCTGCCTGGCTGCATGTACTTCAGAACGTAGCTCCCCCAACATGTGGGCTAACTTGTCGGTTTCTGACGTTTCCATGACGCCCAGGTGGATTTTGATGTGAGTCTTTGCGTTCTGTAACGCTCACCTGGTATCCATGGGGATGTCACTCAGCCTGTTCTGACCTCTTACGACCTCGAACCCTTCCCTGGAGTCTACTCGACTAGAGACTGGGCCTGAAACACAGGATTGGTAGAGTGACTGACTCCAAGTGGGTCTTTAGAGGAATGGGGAGGCCCTTGAGGGCCATGTAGGTGATCGTGGCCTGGCTCCAGCCTGACATCTTGGAGGGCTGGGGACATGAGGGGCAGGAATCATGACAGCCAGGTTGCTAATGTAAATGCCTACCGGTTTGTTTGACTCCTTGTGGTACTTGAATTGCACTGTGTGGCCAAATCCTGGCTGATAGGACCACCTCCCAATGCTTTTTACCGTGATCAGGAAGTGGCTTGCTGTGAGCTGTTAATGTCACCACCAAAAACCTAAAGGCACATGGATATTCCACCAGTATTAGTTGGCAAGAATAGAGTCCATGCTCTAGGATAGAGGGTGGGAAACACCTGAGTCACCAGGGCAGGCACCACTCAGTGGCGGCCCCAAACAATGCATGATGAGTTTCTTCTAATGTAGTGACTAAGTGGCCTACAGTCGATCCCCAGAATGCTTACAGTCGATCCCCAGAATGCTATGCAATGAGATGACCTGGGTAAATAAGATGACCTGGGAAAATGTGATGACCTGGGAAAATGAAATGCCCCAATCCTGTTTTCGTAATTCTAGTTGCGTGCACCAATGCCGTTTAACTTCTAGTTGCATTCGAAAAATCTCTAAACTTGAAGCAAGTAATTTTTATATATTTTCACCAAACATATACTTTTTGTGCGGTCTTTTGAAAACCCCACTCTACAAAAAGTGAAATCTGGGTGCTATTTAAAATGATTTTCAAATGTTAGGAATTTCATGAAGCGTCTCGAAATCCGGCATGTACATGCTGATGTGTAATAACTTTTGGTTGACCAGATCTGAAGGTCCGTGAGCGAAGTCAAATGTCACAGAGGAAACTGACGTTTTCGCTTTCCTGTCTAAAGTATCATGTAGCTTTAACTAAGGTGCTGCTACTATTGCAACACCGTAGTCAAGATTACATGACAGTTTACACAGGAAAACGAGAAACAACATTTCCACTATCTCCATTGATATCGACCATGGACGTTCACCAAACTTGTCAAAATACTTGATTGACCACATCAGACCACACTTACCGAAATTTGTGACGTGTCATTGACTTTGTCATGAGTAAAAACAACGAGCAATAAGGTCCTTTTAGCACCGGGGATTCAGAGCACTTAGCTCAAAATGGCCGACTTTGATTTCTGAGGCTTTCAGTGTTCATCTCGGCCTCGTGTGGACCTGGTGCATTTCAAAATCCCAATAGGTTGTGCATCACTCATCTGGACAAGAAAAGAACATGCTGTAGCAGTTTTCGCAGGTGTATTCCCTCACACACACCACACATACACGCGTGCGCACACACCAGTATTGTTAAATACATATGGAATTATTTGCACCGAAAAACAGGGATTTGTGCGCTATTCTGCCCGCAAATCCCTGTTTAACAAATGGGGATTTGTGGGCAGAATGACGCACAAATCCCCGTTTTTCTGCGCAAATATTCCATGAATCAGCCCCTTACAGTCAGCATGAGACACACTGCATATCTCTCTCTTTTTCTTCTTCTCCCTCTCTTACAAACTCACACACACAACACTCAACAACAGCATTGGTAAACCCACAGCGCGCGCGCGTGCGCACGCGCACACACACACACACACACACACACACACACACACACACACACACACACACACACACACACACACACACACACACACTCTCTCTCTCTCTCTCAACACTGAACAAAAGTATAGGTAAAGACAGACACTCAGCATCACACACAATCATACCCACACTGCTTCTATCTCTCGCTCTCTCCCTGTTTCTCTCTCACACACACACTCAGTATCATAAACAATCAAACACACACTCCTCTCTTTCTCTCACACACTAGCTATGTAAAGGTGCAATCCCATAGGAAAACGTTCTGTGAATGAGCCCATTGAAAATCATATACGAGGGAACAGCTAAGGGGGAGCACGCACACTGTAGCCAGGGCAAGATTGGGGCAAGATATGCCGTGCACGTAGACTCAGAAGTGCTCCGGAGAATGCCCCGGAACCGGCACAGTCGCATTCCTGTGCGCATTCCACTACGGTCTCATTCCACCACCAGGATATGCCTGACACAAGCCTCGCGCGCGCTCAGAATTCCACATCCGTGGCCATAGAGACTCTCTCACTTGTAAACATGTCAAAGGCTAGGCATTTAAATGTGGTGCCAGCTGCACAAGGAAGCTTGAGCCAGCAGAGCTCAAAGGCACTGGAGCCAGACACAAAACTGAGTGAACCCTGTGGAGGCGAGAAACAGGAGAGTGGTAACATCTCAACATTCAATCCATACACGTTCTACGGAAGATATCACAAATCCCTTCCACACACGGTCCGCGAGATACCGCGGTGGATCTGGTAGGTGACATATGCTTAGAGGTTGACTCAACCGCACCACCGCCACCAAATCTCAAAGACCTTCCATTGCTAACTCCATATCCTGCATTGCACACACCCTTCCCAGCCCCAAAACCAACCCCACCAAAATCATACTCTGCCCCCACACATCTTCCAGAAACCCTTCTTTCTCAAATGCAATGCCACACACAACCTCCACCACACAGCCCGTGCCGCATGCAGCACTGCTATTAGAAATAATGTTTTATATGTATGTTGTATCATGCAGAGAGTGTTATATATTTTAGTCCGCGCCCAGATCCAAAGGGCATTGGGCACTGCACAGGTAGGAAAAAAACATGTCACACATTAACCATTTATAATTTACATGCAGTAACAAAAGCACAATCAATTTACTTTACAAATGGTAAATTGGAAAAGACACAATAAGCAGAGTTCTGCAACCTCCAGCTCTCTAGACGTTTTGGACTACAGCTCCCAGGATCCCTCAACATTGAGTACGCTGGTTAGATAGTTAGAGCTGATGGGAGTTGTAGTCCAAAACATCTGGAGAACCAAAGGATGCGGATCCCAAAACCAACTTGCTGTTGGGGTGACTGTACAGCTTAAGATCACAAAGGTAGAAGATTTATCCAGTCAGGAACGATGGGCGATGCGAGGCCTCCGGTTTGCTGTACTCTGAAAGGAGAAAAGAAATGACCATTGCAGGTTAAGACCTGGTAGGAAAAGGCTATATACATGAGAGAACGATGAGTGGGATTTGAGCTCTACAGCCACAAGCAGGCAGCAGGCGAGGGGAAAAGATGAAGGTGAAGAGGGGGAAGAAATGTAGACATTCATGGCAAGGCCTATTAGTACAGGGGGCCACGATGATTATCATCTGGGGTGCCAGTGATCAGCGGGTAAGGAGAGAGGCGTTGCCCGGGAGGTAGGGTAGGGATGCAAAGTGTTCATAATTAGAGAGAGGCTACATATAGGTCATCCTGATGTTAGTATGATGCAGGGTCGCAGAGGGGCAAGGCCTGCAATGTGGGCTACAGATGGGGGCCTACCGTTGACTTTCATGACCCTCAATGGTACACAAATGATCGGTTGCATCTCGTTTGCACAAGTTGCTAAGACCTGCCAAACACAGACACATTGTTTCTTTTTCCCCCCTGGATACTGGATTTTTAACAATCTACCACAGAGAGCCCATTCCCATAGAACACGTACTAATGGAAAAACAACCTGTGAACTCTGCTTTCCCACAACTTAGTGTGTGCCTTTGTTCAAGTCTATCCACCATCTCCCATCCACATTTCCCTAACTAATGAAGCAGGCTCTTTTCCCCACAACAAGCTCATCTTAATATCCCAGCCAGACTGCGTGGAGTGGTTTAGTAGGTCATCTGCACATGCGCTGTGCCGCTGCCAACCTTAAGCACCTTTATATCTTTACCCCTCGCCTCACCAAGAAAGGAGGAGGCTGGGTGATGAAAGGATGGACACCTAATGGTGATGTTGGGTCTCCTGCCAGGGGGATGCCAGATACTTCCCACACCTTGCTGGGGTGATCCTCCACTTCTCCAGATCATTGCAATCCATCGATTGGGGGTCCCCTCTAATGCCCCGGGGCAATAAGCAACTCCATCCTACTTTGTTCAGACTACATTTTGGAGGTTGATATTGTTACCTGTTTATTTTTGTAGTAGATATTTTTTGCAGTCGATATTATCTATTAACCCACTGCAAAAGGCAACATGCGGTCTTTTAGTTGCCCAAGCAATCTGCTCTCAGACAGTGAGAGTTGAGCAGAAGTGGCAATGTTTGGGTTCTTTTAGGGGGCATCGCCTGTGTAATTGATTGGCGCTGCATTAACACACAGGCTTAAAGAGATGTGGGAGGGTGGGCAGAGCCTCACAGATCTCTTACAGGTAAATCTGCCCCTAGGAGGCCTCAGAGGTGCTTGCGGGGGACTGTCGTGCCCCTCTCTACATTACATTTGGCAGCCGCCCCCGAAGCTAAGCAACTTCCTGGGGTCCCCCAAAGAGCAATCATGTCCCTCGCACCCAAACTTTTCCTGAACCCTGGTTAGTGGCCAGTGAATGATGTGGGCTCCCCATTCACAATCCACAGCTGCCTTGGAGTGGCAAGAGAATCCTATATGGCTGGGTTGCTAAGGATTGGTTATGCGATATCCCCGATATCCGGGCGGTGGCACTAGCAAGAGGACTCATGCACAGTGTGTGGCAAATGTTCCCAGCCCTTCACATATCTGGGGGAGGCCTCAAAAAGACTTTGAGTGCGTTGCAGGTGACTCAAGGCTGGCTAGAGCTTGGTGACTCACCAGAGTGGGTTCCTGTGTTTGCTGCGCTTGTAAACTCATTTATTTTCGTTGAGGAGCTATACCCAAATTGAACAGGAACAGGGGTCATAGAATATATGCAAGGTATACCACCCGAGAGAGCAGAGACTCTGTAGTGCCTTCAACTTTAATAAGTGAAAAACCTAAGGAAAAAAGCCTTATTGACAAAGAGATAATGTACTCCATTTCACAAGTGCAATTCTGTTCCATCATGATAAATTAAATGATCATTGGAATAAAGTAAACACCTTAGCAAGGATTGGGATTTTAACACTCTGGGTCTCATCACGAGTTGGGCGGTAACGCCGGCGCTATTAGCACCGGCGCTAATAGCCCTACCGCCAAACCCCCGGCGCTATTAGCGCCCAATCACGGGTTTGGCGGAACGGTTATTGCCCATTCCCCATTGGTCCCATTCGGGAATTCCTCATTCCCCATTGGGCCCAATGGGAAAAATTCACGCTATTACCGCCGGCGAATTTCCCGCTGGCGGTAAACGCACTGAAAATTGGCAAATTTGCTGCAGATTTCCCCCCAGCTCAGAGCTGGGGGTAAATCCGCCAAGGACATGATCTGGCGGACCCTTAAATGTGGCAGTAATAGCGCTACTGCCGCATTTAAGGGTTACCGCCAAACTCGTGATGAGGCCCTCTGTGTTCAACCAAGCTTTATTCTGCAGTAAATACCATAGAAACATCAATACATTTGTTAAACATTAATCACATTTAAAAATACAATTCAGAAATAACAGATGCCAATCATCACTGCGTGCTATCAATACATGGACAATACATATAAAAAAGAGTAATACTATCAACTGATATATAAAAACAACCCTTCATAAAAATAAACTCTGCAGCCTCACAATATCAACTTTGCTCTTCTTAACCAAGCCCTGTGTAGGAATTTGGTTATATAATAGACTGTATTCACTTCATTAGTACTTTTACAATATTCCACGGCCACTTCTATATGCAGGTTTCTCTTTGATCTAAAAAGGGGGGCCAAATAGCGCCTCCTGAGGCCATGATAAGCAGGACAGAAGAGTAAAAAATGTTTAACGATTCCTCTGGGTTGCCACAAACTGTGTCTAGTGTGCTCGTCCATTTCGCAGTAAAAGTGGCCACCATAAGAGTGTTAGTACGAAGTTGAAAGAGGAGAGCTTGTGCAAACACAGGGGCCATACAATCTAAATATGGCCCAAAGCCCTCTTTCTGCTTCCGCAATAAATAACGTGCTTCAGCCTTTAAAGCAGCACATGCCCTTTTCATGTTCCTCACTACAGCTTCACGGCACTTCAATTTAACCACATTTTTTGAACCAGGTGGTAGCCTATCTAAGCTGGGCCAAAATGTAGACAACTCCAAATCCTTCATGGCTGTGCTTGAGCCATTGAAATGTGCTCGACCCAGGCACATTCCGTAGGTGGTTGATCATTTCCCTATATTTTGCGAGTTCGGGCGTATACTGTAGTCCGGTCCAGAATAATAATAATTAGCTCCTTCTTCGCACATTGGCATAAGGTCGCATTCCCAGAGTAAACAAGCCATTGGGGCTCCCTTTGGTTGCATAAGCAAAGACCTCAGGAACTGGTTATCAGACACCTTAATCTGAGTGCCCATGCAATGACTCACAGCTCAGCCCCTTAAAGGGTTGACGCCCATCCATGGGCTTTATACAGTTTTAAAGCGGGTGAAATTTCTCCTCTACCATGTATACTAAAAAAACAGTATATTCTGCTACTGTGCTTTTCTAAGGTAATCACAGCCTTAGTACAATGCGCAGACCAGGATAAATCTTCCGAGAACCTAACCCCTAGATAATCCTAAAAACATACCTGCTCTAAAACATGCTCATCAATTCAAATCCTCAGATTTTTATTTTTTACTGCATTTGCGACCAAACCCTATTACCTTGGTTTTCGCTATATTGAGTTCATTGCACTTTTTAACAAAGATGTTGAAATTGCATCTTAAGCCCATAGGGGAAGTAGATACCAATACTGCATCATCTGCATAAAAAAGGGAGGGGAATATATCAGATCCAAGTTTGGGAAGGTCAAGACCACACATTAATAATTATTCAATTATTACATGTACATATAAACAAAATAGGAGAGGGACCAACACACAACCCTGTCGGACCCCTCTCTCTACCAAAAAGGTTTCAGCGGTCTCACCACCCAACCCCCAATCATACAAACCCTCCATTATTAGTCTAGATTGATTGAATACAAAACAGTAGTGTCCCTGGGAGGCCCTTGCATCTCTGCACCGGCCATAGCTTACATCGCGAGACACTGTTGAATGCTGTGCGTATATCTACACATACAGCAGAGATCCTACTGTTTTGTAAAGAGATGTATTTGGAAAAAACTGCATACAGTCGAAGACTTTGGTCCACTGTGCCAATACCTAACTGAAATCCAGCCTGCAGATGATCTATATGCTTGCCCTCAAGGACCCAACACTGCAAACGGGCCAACAACACCTTTGCATAGACCTTTCCTACCACGTTGAGCAGTGAGATCAATCTATAATTACCCAGGTTCTTATTATCTCCCTTCCTATACAGGGAGATATTCGCTTCACGCCATGATTGGGGGATATCCCCCATTCTTGCGACAGAATCAGATACTCGTGGTTAACAGGGTTTCCCAAACTAATGGCTCGTCTTTTAGCAGATCAATTGGGATTCCATCTGGCCCTGGCACTTTCCCACACCCCAACCCAGTTACAGCTTCTTCCACTTCAGTGGTTGAAAACGTCAATGGGAATTAATCACAATTCTCCCCAACAAACCGCTGTAAATGTACGGTTTGCTCATTCTGTCCTTTCCTATAAAGTTTATTAAAATGATTAAGCCATGCAACAAGTGAAATATCACTGAAGACGGGATCAACCACCTTTACTTCCTTTCCACCTCCAAAGCTCCAAAACTTTACATGATCACCCTGCACATTACAGGACAGTAAGTCCTCCCATTTATTCATAAAATACTGAGACTTCTTAAGGGCCACTACTGCTTGATAGCTAGCCTGAAGATGATGCTCCAAATGGGACTTATCTATCGTAACCACGTTTTTAAAATAATTCATTAACGCTTACTTAGCAGGCAAGCCATCTTCATCAAGCCACCCTTTGTTAGCCAGGTTATACTTCCTGATTTTACATGCAGATTTAAAAATAAAAGATGACAACTTCTTCACCATACCTGAATATAACTCTCCACAGTGGAGGACATGGAATCCGCCAGACAGATACCCACTATATGGAGACCAATACTTGCATAAATGCTCATAGTCTGGTCAATTGATGACCATGTGATCCCCCACTTCGCATTACTAACAACGATGATCATACATCCATCACTTTGTCCTCCAGAATTGTCATACCCCCCCACTCAGAAAGAATACAGCTTAACGGGAGATGGTCACTGTCCATACGCTTTAATACTTCCATTCTAGTGACCATATGCCAATCAGCTGCACTAATCAAAATGTAGCCTTTGCGAGAGCTGCCCTGAAGCCCAACATAGGTGTCTACTGCAGGTTTGTCAGGGAGTCCCGCCCATTGCAGGAACGCAACCCTGCCCGTCTACTAGGACTAACCGACTCCAATTGGGGAATGCCAAGCGCTACATCCTGGTCTTCCCAAAGACCATCTAGTTCTTTTATGGGTTCGTATTGTACATTAAAATCCCCCATAGCTATATAAGGGGGTTAGGGGTATCAGCATTTTGACTTTCCATGATCATGTTGCACATGATCTTAACACTTTCCATGAGAACCCTCCCACCTGGCCTATTGTAAATGTTGCAAATCATTGTATCCTTCCCATTCAGACTGATCACCTCTAGACACTGCAAAGCAACTGACCCCCTCAGCAATGATGTAACTGTCAGTTCCAGCACTGGACTAATCAATACTAACAAACCTTCCTTAGGTCTACCTCTGGGACCTTTGGTTGCACCTAGCCCATAAGAACGGAACCCTTGTAATTCTATATTCTCCATGGCCACGTTTCCTGAAGGTAGACAATGTTGAATTTATGAATAAAACGAACCCACTCAGAGTCCAGCACAGGTATATGCCACATTCCACGATAACACTCTCAATCCCTTAGGAGCAGGGTTGTCTACCACTTGTGGGGTCTGCTGGAGCTCCTGTACCATACCAAAAGGAATCATATTGTTTATCGCAGCCAGTCAATCAATCTCATCCAACACCATTACTCTCTGCGGCAGGTTCATATTGTTGGAAACACTAAAGGAAGAGTAATTAGGGGTTTGTAATCTAGGGCGTAAAGTAATATTGGTGCAGGTTGGAGGCCATGATCTTAACTTAACTGACAATACCCCCTCAACCAGGCCTTGGTTAAACAATGTTATCTGGATAACATTGCGATTACCCAGAGGCATCTTGCCTCTCGCACAGTGAACAATATCTTCCTGGGTTACTGACTTACAGCCTCCTATGTAATGCAACCAGTGTATAGATTTCTTCACTAGTGACACTTGATTCTCATAACAGCCACCCTTCAGTTGGGGGAGGTCATACATAAATACATAATTTCCTCTGCCCTGAGATGGATCACCGCTATAATCTACAAAATGTGTACCATTCCTAGGCGGGTGATGAGATTGCCCGTGGATACCCCAAAAGTTATCAATATGCCAACTGGTACCTCCGTTCCTATACACATTGTCAGAGGGGATTGCCAAAAGTGGCTGGAGAACTCGGGTGACCGTCCCATAGCTGCCCATCTTCTCAACTCTTATAATAAGGGGACTGGGATCCTTAGGGGTCCTCCTTGCAGGGCACTGAGCTTCCTTCACTGTTACAGCTTTAATATGAACAACCTTATTACTGGGCAGCTCAGTATCGCCCATCACGCTACGTGATATCATTGGTTTACCAGTCAGGTAAACATTGCCATAATCTAGGACAGTTTGCGCCATAACCCCTAGCTCAGTGGCCTTTACCAATTTAGCCATGTCTCTTTTCAAGCTTACTAATTCCTTTGTGATGGTATTTGGAACAACTATTACTTCATTAAGACCCCTAGCATTACATACACAGGCTATAACTGGTGGTTTACTACGATTTAGTGACCTCCGAGGCTTGGGCTCACCCTTCTTTCCCACCTTCTTTCTCCCTCCCTTCATCCACCAAGGTCCACCTCATCTGCAGCCGCAGCCTCATCTAGCACCTGGGCCAAGACCTTCTCATTCAAAATGCCAACACTGTTTACTGTAGGGATGGTAAATTCATTAGAGCCACTAGAGTTAGAGCCACTAGGGTTAGACACAGCCAACTGTTCCACAGGCTTATTTGTGTCTGCACAAGTTATACTTTGTGGCTGAGCGTAATCCTCCTGACGCTTACACAATTCCCCCATGCCCCCGCTCTATGCTCTGCTTAACAGATAGCACTGATGTATGGAGTAGATGAAATTTAATAGAGGCTCTTCCTGACCAGATGTCAGGGATGGAAATTGGGATCACATAATAATTTCCTCCTCTCTGTTCACAGGTGTTTCCAACATGTCCAATGGGTCTGCTGCTTTCTTTAGCTTGGCAGCGCTCGGTCCACACACGATGGCAGGGTTAGCAACAACTCTGGGAACCCCAGAGTCCAGGGATATTGACGTTAGATCGGGTGCATTGGAAATCATACTGTAGAGGAGTGACCAAATGCTCTTGCAGGAAGTCCTGCCTCCCTCCCACCTATATGTTGGAAGCCTGCGATTGTGCCATGCATGACACCAGCAGTTGTGACTATTCCACAGCGAATATACAAGAAAAGGTATCCACTAAGAAAACCCTGTCAGATGTACTCCGTAAGAGATGACAATCTCATGGAGGAAATCCCCAAAGGAATATGTAAGAGAGCATGAAAGGAGCTTGTGACATCACATGAAGCGAGGGTGACGCATAGAGAAGACTGGCTGACGAAAACGTATGATCCTTATAGAATCTGACGGTGAAATAAAGACTCCAGTAAACTTTCATATGCAAAAAGAAGATTGCACGTGTGAAAAGCAAGCCGGTTAATAATTGATCAGATGTAGCAACGCAAGTAGATCAAGTAATCTTAGAAGCTGGCTATGAGTAGTGAGCAAACTGCAGGTAAATCCACCATTGTATAGAAACTGGACATCTGCGTCACAACTTTAGTAAGCTTAAACCCATGGCGAGAAGAGCCGAGAGCTGTATCACAGCAAAGAATTAACCGAGATCATGGATGAGTCTGGAAGGGCTGTCTGGCCTGGTGTCAAGCACGAAGCAGCCAAGACTGATGATCCATTCATGAAGGCAATGAACGTGAGATACTGAATCATCCCTTGTTACGGTGCAAAGAAAGAACACCACGAGTGCCAAGTTGTATTCATTAAAGACAATTAAATGCAGTAAAATGGACCAGATCGTGGTCTCTTGTCACGTGACCCAAGGATGGAAATAGAGGCGTGTGAAGAATTCCAGAACAACGATAATGCATGCTCGCACTCCCTTATATTCCCAGAGGCAAGGATACTTTGCAATGTTAAGTTCAAAGTCACGTACACACAAATTCCATTGTACAGCTGCCCTCCTTCACATACAAAAGGTGTGACAGACCCGATGCAACACGAACAAAGGGAGAAGGGTCTTAATCAATTAGAACGTAAAAAATGCATATTTTTAATCATTATTTTTCACAAAAGCACTGAACATGTCTAAAAACCGTAAAGAACACACAAATTCATATCCACTAAAAATAAGTGAATTTTCACAGCACATAGTTTATCAACAGCCCATATATCTTATTTAGAATGACAATGGGGTTAGTACCGGGAAATGCAGGGGAAATACTACTCGTAAACCCTTTTAATGATTCTTCCCGAATTTAAGATTTTTCAATATATCTCTATGTGTCGACACTCAGTCGTGTTTCTGGGATCATCAAAGCCCCGTATCTGAATTAATCTTATTGACGACGTATGAAGGACCCGTCCTCAGGACTTTTCTCGTTGAAACCATTAGTTTAGGACAAGATATGATTCATCACATCTGTTCTTTTTCTTGTAAAACATTTTTATTTCTTATGTAGCATGCGAGTAAATCTTTTCTGAAAGTGATGTCTACACAGTAGTTTACATGATGACAATCATTGCGCAATCTTAATTAATTTTGCTTGCGTCCTCAGTGTTTGTTATAGGACTGCGTTTTCTTGGTAATAGATTTGTCACCAAATGGCTTCGTGTATTTCACGGCAACCTTTTCAATTTGTTCTTAACATGCAGACGTTTTTCACCAGTTTAATCTTTTTGATGTTCAGTCGGCAAGCGCGTTAGGCGCGCTGCATCCTCACACACGTCTTTAATGCAGAAATCCAATTCTTGCATTTTCAAAAGCTGCGGTCGGTTTTCCTTCTGCAATCCGACCGACCGCGGCTTTTGAAAACGCAAGAATTGGATTTCTGCGCTAAAGACGTGTGTATGAAAGTTCGGCACCCACAAATGAGCAATTGCCAGGGTATTTCGACCCCGCCGGACCCGGTAATTGCCCTTTAGCGGGTGCTGGTGCCTGTAGATCCCCATTCCCATTTCAGCCCCATATGGCTCAATGGGAATGGCGATGCCTGTAGCACCGGCACCGTTTATTACGTTTATTACGGTGCCGGTGCTACAGGCATGCTGTGCTCGTGGGTGCATTTCATACCGCCAGGGCAGCAAGCTTACCGGTATCATTGTTACCTGACCAGAAAACTTATAACGAGGCCCATTGTCTCCTAAGAGATCTTTAATCTCTCTTATAAGTATTTTAATATCATTGTTGGGTTTCATTAATTTGAATAGTCGTTTATGACCTTCCTCTGGGGAGACAGAGGTGGTCACTTTCCTTTCACCCATTGTCCTTAGCTTCAGACTACTGGCGTTGTTGGAACCAAGATTAATATCGATTCCTCAGTTCTTTGAAGTTGTGCAAATGAGCAGGACTGTGCAAAGTAAGGCAGATTGTGTACAAAATACACAGATTAAGTACTAGAGATGTCATAAAATGATTAGTATGACAGTTAATCAGGTTGTAGCGATAAGCGATGACAAAAAAAAACACAGAGCCTTAAACCGCTCTCCATCACGTAAAAACAAGACCATCGTTGCCACACAGGAGCGTGGACATCGAACAAACAGTACTCACAACTCCCGTGTCCCGAGGGATGGGACAGCAAACATACGCTCCCAAAACAAATCGCGTTTCAGCCTTGTTTTCCGACGAAGGACTCCTCAGACAGCCGCGCCCTTAGTGCGCAGGTGCGTGACTAACCCGACCTGTGGAGGCCACGCAGAATGCACGCGCTGAAGGGGATCCGAACTTATAGCTTCTCGGTGCCCATGAAGGCTTAATGGTAATGTCTAGTTCCTATCCGAGAAAAGTTAAGTAATCAGTACCATCTTTGAGTAACCGCCGGCAGTGCTAAAAGAAAGGGTTACCATGCATGCAAACACTTCTCATTGACCCCAATTTACCAACCCAACTCCTTAGGATGCCCTCATTCAACATGTTAAATCTGTTCTAAATGCAGTACTCCGGACTACATGTCCCAGAATGCATCAGAGGTGTGGAAGAATCAGCGAGTCACAGCAGTTTGTATTGAACAGCACAAAGAAGCGGAATAAAAAAGCTGGATCCTTCTGTAAGGGCGGTAGGCTGCCAGTAAAGCACTGGACTATCATGGATGATCGTGCCATATTTAATTTCTAGCAGGTTCATGAATATAGATGTGCATTGTCTAGGGTGACCAGATAAAAAAAAAAATAAGGCATAGGACATAGATATAGAATTAGGACTAAAGTAAACACAAATACAACTGTAGGCACACTTCTAGTCGCTGGGCTGTTGCAGGAAGTTGGTGTGCTCACAGGCACACGCCTCTCATTGGAAGCGAGCGGCCAGGGAGGGGAAGGAGGAGGAATTTGCACAGGAAGAGTTGTTCCGGTCCCGATTTCGGGATTTCGAAAACGGGTCCCGGCAAAAACCGGGACCGTAGTCACCCACCCTTCCAATCCCAGGACAAGGTTTATACAATTAAAAAACTCCCGGGACCCCAGGACGGAGGGTGATTTCCCAGGACTGTCCCGGGAAAACTGGGACATCTGGTCACCCTAGAATTGTCATATCTCACAGCCTTGATATCCTTATAGTCCCCAGTGCCTGCTGTTGAGGCACACCAAGCTGAGCATGGGCTCCATGCACGCCCTGCTCATTCTCTGCCCCCTTTTTCTCCCCACCACTCTTGCCGTTCATTGTCTTGTGAGATCTTAGTAGGTGTTAAGAAGCGTGGCTGGGGTAATCCCATCACAAAATCAGCATATTTAGATAGTTTCTTCCTTGTTCTGAAGGGACTTGTGCAGGCGTCGACTGGGAACAAAAAGAGGCCCTGGAAATCATTTTCAAATTGACCCCATATTACACATTTTCAGCAAGCCTTTTCCTATGAGAACATTTTGAAATAAAATAGGTTACCATACAAAAGAGGCCCAGGGTGCAAGGGCCTAGCGGGAAATCTCCATAGGCCAGCCCACCTCTGGACGTGTGTAACCACTTGCTTCTGACCTCGCCATACTTTCACTCTCCATATCTCATATCTCAGTCTCCCACATTCTCTGTTTCTTGAGATTCTTGCATGGCTGGCCCTAGGATATGCAGGCCCTGGGTGGCAAAAGATGTGTGTGGCCCCTTCATTTGCATCACATAAAATAATGTCACAAAATGAGTCATTAATATCCGTAGGGATCAAATAAACTGACTTTCAATATCTGAATTTTACTGTTAATATTACGATTGTAGCAATATCCAGAGTGAGGCTTATTTCGAAGTAGTAGACAGAGTGAGCTGAATCATTTGCATAGATGGGTACTTCAAAATAAAGTACTGTGACGAGGAAGAGCAGGACAAAGAATAATGAAGATCACTGGTAAGTAATCCAGAGATAGCCCATGTGACTGCACATTCCAAGGATGTAAGGGCAGGGACTGGAGTGCGACCAAAATGATTATCGTATTCAAGAGATGGCTCAAATGTTCTGTATTTGCTGGATCTCGAAGAAATAAGAGTGTGTCTGTTGTTCTCCCAATGAGAGTTGGACAATCTTCGATTATGCGAAAGAACAGTGTGTTGATTAGCTCATCTATTTCCACCTGTTTTGGGATCATTGGATTCTTTCTCATTGTACTCACGGAGTAGGATGAGTTGTTCGGCAATGACAGTAAGCAGTTGTCTTATTTTTTCGTTTTCAGGACCTTGGAGAAAGTCTGTGACACTGGTGAGCCTCCCTACCAGTGACGGGTACGATCTTAGCACTAGGTTGAAATAGATGACCATGTCCTTTGTGATGTCTCTACTGTGGGACACCATAAGTGATTTCGAATAAAGTCTCGGTGCTGAATGAATCGGGATACTGTATTTGTTTCCAACGTAAATGTCCTTGATCAAAATTTTGGCATAGTCTTTTTCTCATCAAGGCTTCAGCGTGCCTCAGTCCAAAGCTCAAAGTCAACAGACTATGTTGTGGCTTACACGTGCAATTTTCTTCTTCAGCCTGCAACTAGGATGTACAGAGTGTCCATTTATTTCTGTCCTTATCCCCTTTTTTTGCTTAGAGGAATGTCCAAAAAGAAGCCACAACCTTTTGCAAAAAAGTTCTTTGTCTTTGTCTTCCTCGTCATGGATCTCGTCTACATGTGCTGTGGTTCTTACCCATTGTCTGTAGTCTCTTCGTCATGGGGTGCAGGCAGGGGGATTCCTCCGATGTATGACTTGATATCACCCAAGAAGATCCAAGCTCTTCTTCCTTGTAGCTTAACTGCGGATGGAGTAACTTCTTCAACTGTGAATTCTGTGAACAGTCTGTTGAAACTTGGCCCGTCCCACTTTTTCCTTGTGTGATTCCTCACAAAGACGGCGTCTCCAGGGAAGATGAGTGGAACACGTAGACCTTGAACTGGGTCTGTTGCAGTGTCTCCTTCTGTGTCCTGTGCTGCGCTGCACCCTTTTCGTCGTTGTTGCAGCTGGTCTGAAATTACAGTAAGGCAAGATGTCATGCAGTTCAGATAGTTTTGCTTTTCAGACCCTAAAACATCTCCTGTTAACTGGGCATCACATCTGGCTCTATCTCGGGGTATTACGGGAGTTCTCATTCTTCTTCCTGTGGCTATCTCGTGTGGCGTAAGATGATGGTCGGAGCCAGGTTGGTTCCGAGGAGCATACAATGCCAGTGGAAGGCAGTGCAACCATCCCTTCCTTAGAGTAAGCTTCAACTTGGCTATCCTTTCCTTTAGCAAGCCATTGAGCTTCTCACAGATTCCATTACCTTGTGGATGATATGCCGACGAGAACTTGTGCTTTATACCAAGCAGAAAGTTAATCTGTTCGAACACTGCATTGACAAAGTGAGGGCCATTATCTGATCTCATGACTTCGCACACCCCCCACCTGGGGAACACTTCCCTCACTAAAAATATGGCTGCACAGGTAGAGTTTGGGTGTGTACATGGACCTGCCTCTATCCATCTAGAGAATGGACACACCATAACATTGAAGTATCTGTACCCGTTACATACTTGAATCATGTCGATGTAATCAACATGCAAGTGCTGAAAAGGCGCATTTGGCCTGGGGAAGACTCCTCTCATTACTTTTAGTGTGTGCCCAGTGGTGAATTACTTGCAGATGATGCGGTTCACCATAAAGAATGCAACATGCTCAGCTAAATTTGGTATGAACCAGTCTTCCGCAAGCGTTGCGGCTAGATTCTCTTTTGTCATGCGCCGGGTAATGTAACTGCTCCAGCGCTATTTTTAGTAGGGATACAGGCATTACTGGTTTACCAGTGCTGTCTTGTTGCCACAAGCTGTCAAAGGGGTTTAAAGAACACCCTCTACATTTCCACAAGTTCTTCTCTTCCTGTGGTGCCTCCCCTTGGAGCTTCATTAGTTGCGTTTGCCCAAGATCGTTATAGGCTTCAGATGTTGTTTGTGCAACCATCATCCTTTCATTGGTGCACGCCACTTCCACTTCCATAATCGTCTCACTTTTGGATGCCATATGCTTGTCTTCCGTGTCTGATGCTTGGTTTCCGCGTGAGACAAAATCTGTCCCTTTCGTGTGGGCAGCGCATTTCACAGCCTCTTTGCCCACTGGGAGCTGTAGTGCCTTAATCAGCCTGTCCAATAAGGCTGCGTGCTGCACTGGCGTGCCGTCCGCTCGGATATAGCCCCTCCTTTTCCAGCGCTCTAAGCCTGCGTGCACTGTTGACGTCACATAGGCGGAGTCACTGTACACCGTTACTTCCTGGTCTGCGTGATTCTCAATGGCGAGTTTCAATGCCAATAATTCTGCAGACTCTGCTGAATAATGAGATGGTATTCGAGCACTAATAAGCACTTGAAACTCTCCATCAGCTGTGTGCTTTATCACAGCAACGCCTGCATATCTTTGCCCGTCATTTTGATCGATTCTCAAAGACCCGTCAATGAAGACGATCTCTCCTCCTGCCAAGGCATTTTCTTTCATCCTGGGGATTTCATCATAGAATTCTTCATAATTTGCACATTCATGTATCCGTTCTCCCTCAGTGACTGGCTGTGCTATGAGCATGGCTGGGTTTATTATCTTACATTGGACTATTTTAATTGATGGGCTTGATATGATCACTTCATAAGCAGAAGCTCTCTGAGATGTCAATGTGCCCTTTGGTTTCTGTAGAATAGCAAATAATGAGTTCTCGACGTACAATATCATTGAGCATCCCATTACAGTGGTTGTCGCCTTCTCTATGGCGAACGCTGCGGCAGCTAAACTTTGTTCCCATGGGAAGTGGCCTCTCATTACTGGGTCCAGATTCCCACTTTAGTATGCCAGGGGCTTGTACCCCAACAAGGTTCTTTGAGCGAGCACTGCTGTCATGACGCTGCCATTTGTGTGCAAATACAGGTAAAATTCCTCTGCATAATTGGGGATCCCTAGAACTGGAGCTGAGCAAATAGCTCTTTTGAGTTTGGCAAACCCTTTCTGCATGGTCTCAGACCATTCGATCTTTTCCTTTGTCACTTGGGCCTTCTTTAGGGCCTGAAGTAAAGGCTTAGTGTAGGAGCTGTAGTCGAAGACCCATGCCCTGACATAGTTGCATAGGCCTAAAAAGCTCTGCATTTGCTTTATCGTGTGTGGCTTAAACCGTGTTCAATATGGCTTCAGCCCTTTCTGGGGTCACTTTCTTTCCTTCATGTGAGATCAGCTGTCCTATGTACAGCACTTCCTGTTGACAATATTGTAACTTTTCCTTGTCAACCTTATATCCTTTCTCAGCCAGTATAGTCAATAGCTGAACAGAATCGTGCCTGCATTGTTCTTCTGTTGTGCTGCAGATCAGGATGTCATCCACATATAGCAGGACGACAATTTTTAATGTAATATTGCTTAAGTCCATCTGCAGGACTCTGTTGAAAATAGACGGGGACTCATAGTACCCCTGTGGCAGCCTCGTGCTTTTCAGACACACTTGTATGAACGTAATTGACGTCAGATCTTGTGAGTCACGGTGCAACGGTATTGAGAAAAATGCATTTTTCAAGTCAATCACTGTGAAATAATTTGCCTCAACGGGTATATTGCATAATATTGTAGCCGCGTTCAGGACTAAAGGGAACTCAGCCTCAACAATATCGTTTATCGGCCTTAGATCTTAAATTAGCCTCCAAGACCCCCCCTTTGATTTATTGACAGGATACACTGACGTATTACATGGTGACTCTGACGTCACTAAGATGGTCCATCATGGCAGAAATTGTCTTAGAAATCCCTTCATCTGCCTCTCTGGACATGGGATATTGTTGGGCTCTTGGTAGAATTGCTCCTGGTTTCAGTTTAATCTTCACTTCTCCAACCCCCTTCAAGAGACCCACGTCATAGGGTCCGGTAGTCCACACTGAGACAGGCACTTTAGCTATGTCGTCATCAAAATATTTAGCATCAAGGGAAATACTTGTCCCTCCTCCTCATGCATCTGTATTCTTGGTCTGAATAGGAACTCATCAGGGGTTCTCATGGTTTTGTCTGCAAGGCCTGGCAATCCCGCCATAAGCCCACGCATGCCATATGCGAAGATTTCTGGCTCTAATGGTATGGCCCTCATGGCTATGTGTCCTGAGTAAGCTCTAATCACTTCACATACATTTGAATAGCGCATTCCTGGAGTGGAGCATACTATGCCCTCCTCCGTGAAAGAAATGGTCATGTTCAACTTTGTCATTAAGTCTCGAATGTTCACTGGGGTCTGACGTGACTATAATAAAGGTGCATTCATTTTGCACTCTCCTCTGGAGACTGGGAGTGCGTCTGTAAAGGGAACTTGACTGTGATCTCCTGTAAACCTCTGAGTATCTATGGCCTTGCCGGACAAGGACGACTTGCCTTCACATATGCACGAGCGTGTCACACCCGTGTAAACTAGGAAGGAATATTCTTTACCCCCTATAACGACATCCACCCTAGGTTCCCTATGAGGGTCTGGTGTCACTGATAGGATAGAGCACATCAGGGTTCCAAGTGAGCTGTCCTAGTTCATATACAAATTCAGCCCGCCGTGTGCCGGTGGATTTCCCCCATTCCCATTGTTACCTCCCATTCCAGGGTTCATGGTCTGTGATAGTTGCAGCAGTGCCTGTTGGGATTGTCCTTGTGGAAAATTCCCCATGCTTTGTGGTTGCGCCCCTTGTTGCGCTCCTGGCGCTTGTTGCTGCACCGTGTGATTCTGTGCAACGCCCTGTTGTGAAACTGCAGGTGGATTCGCCATGCCTGCTCCTGTTACTTGGCCGTTCTGCATCATGCCTTGACTTCTGCATGTGCGCGCCAAATGCCCTGTCATTCCACACAGCCAACATACTGGTGGTGTTCTGAATATTTGCCTATTTGACATATCCGGGTTTCCATTTTGCATGTTTTGGAAGCCTCCTTGATTATTTTGGAAACCTCCCTGATTGCTCTTCCATCCTCTTCCGCTAAATCCTCTTCCCCTGGGATACAATCCCGTATTGCCCTGATTATTTTGGTGTGAATTAGCCACCTGCTGCATGCCTGACTCAGCTATGCTAGTTATCATGGCTCCTTCAAGAGCATACTTTGACAATTTCTTTTGCACCAATTTTGCTTCCTCACCCTTACAAGTCGTTTCCTTTTTGCGATTCTTTTCCTGCAGCAGTCTACAATAATGTGCGATGGTTAACTTTATTTCAGCCCAAGGTTTAGCCTCAATTCCTACCAATTACTTGAGTTGTTTCTGCACCGGTTCTGGCAACCCATGGCACAATACATGGTAGAAAACAGGTATTGATTTCGTCCAAGATTCATGCGTTTCGAGCACCCACGCGTCTTGTAAATTCTGTGTATAAATCAACGGATCTTCTGACTCCTTCATTTTTCGAGTCATTATAGTTCCCAACTTGGACGTATCTGGATACAGCACTCGTAGCACTTTCCATACTGCGGCTGTACAATTGTTAAATGGTGCTCCGTCGTGCGCGGTATTAATTGTGGTTAGACCAGGGTAGCCTGCTCGTGCCCACACATCGTCTGCTGTCTCACCAAGTATGGTGATCAGGAGACCTTTGATGTCCCCTATAGCTAACATGTTTCCTCTTGTCATTTTTTCTAACTCATGTATCCACTTTCTGGCTCCCGATGTCAGCATTGGAAGCTTGTTTTTCAAGTTTTCTCGATCCATCAGTGGCCATGGAATATATTGTGGTCTTATCCCCCCTTTCTCTAGTAGCCGAAATTGGAACACGTAGCCCTCTTTCTCTTCCCTCATTGTTCTCCTGTCTATTGCAGGGGTAATATTCCTGCATTGGCATCTACCTGGCAATGTCCTTAGTCTGTCTACATAGGGTGGCAAAGACACCCCCCTCTGACCGTGAGATACTTCTCCATATCGGTCTGGCTGCGCGGCGGACTCTGACGCTCTTGGTGCAGACTCACTAGCGTCTGACCATCTTATTTCCTTTTCCCTTGGGAGTCGCCTTTCACTTCGCCTCCCTTTCTCGTTTTCTTCGCGCTCTTCCCTTTCGTAGTCAGACATTTTCTGTCCCCAATTCACGCAACTTCTCGTATCCTCCTTGTTCCTGCTTATTTCTAATCTATTCAGGGATAGCTCTCTGTTCCCGCTGCTTCGTGTGAGCTCCTCAGTGTCATACAGCTGAGCGCTTTCCAGGCGCTCTTCTTCCCCCTCCCCTTGGGGTAGTTGTTCTAGCCCCATTTCATCATATATTCTATCGATCATTTCTCCGATGCTTCTGGTGTCGAAGTCATCATCAATATTTGCCCTAGATTTGTCTGGTACTGAATCGTACGCAAGAAAGAATTCTTCGATGTCTTCCCAGTCTACTACTGGAGCAGGTTTTTTATCCTCTCTCCCCAGATATTGAAGATCGCATGCTCTCTGTCTTCGCTTACGTTCTACGTCGTCATCAAATTCTTTGCGCTTCCTCGCCTCTTCTCTGACCCTATCTTCTTCCTTTCTCTTTTCATTTCTATGTTCATCTGCCCTTCGAATTTCCTCATCTGTTCATCTCCTTATCCTTTTTTTCATGTACCCCTTGCTCTTCTTCTAACCTTTGCTGTTTCTGTCTTTCTTGATCATAGGCCGTTCTTGGGTTGCGATCAAGCTTTTTTTCTTGCTTTTCGCTTTTCGCGATATAGCTGTTCTCGCCTTTGTCTGTCTTTCCTTCTTATCCTTTCATCTCTTAACTCCGTCTCTTTCCCCTTCCTCATCGAGTTTCAATAAAATGTGTCCTCCCATCCATTCGTCTTTTGCGAATGCTATCTCGTCAGTTCTGTCTTCGCTTCCTTTCCATCTCTCCCCTTCTCTCTCTTTGTCGAGAGATGCACTCGTCTGTGCCCGATCTTTTCTTTCATCATCGTGTCTCCCCTTGTCCCTTGGGACTGCGGAGGTAATATTCTTGTCCTTATCCCTCCCTTGATTCTCGTCACTACTATGTGTAGGTGACTCATATGCGGGGTTGCTATACACCGTGGCTGCTTTGAGTTCCCCTAACAGGTATAATCCCTCGTCCTTACTCTCTTCGATTTTCATTTCGGGCGGGGAAGGTGGCGTGGTAGGCGTCACACCCCCATCTGGACAGTATCCAATCTGCTGGCAGCTCTTCCTCCTTTACCTGTTCGTACATTTTCCACAACTCGAGAACAGCAAGGCGTTTTTCTAACTTCTTGCTGTATATGTGGCATGCAAATATGTCATCATATGTTGTAAGATGGCTTTAGATAAAGACCCATTTTGTGGCCACGGCATAAACATCTTGTGGGCGGTACCCTTAACCCACTCGGGTGCTATATTTCTTTAGCTTGGGTGCGTGTTTGGGCAATTGCTTGCATACGTGTGCTAACGGAGTTATGTCTTCCATGCTTAAATCTGTTCCCTTTCCTGTTATACAACACTTGTCAATGCTTTCATGCAACTTCAACACTTCCAATAATATGAGCGAGCACCCAATATCACAAGCTCCAATCCAAATTCTTCACAAAATTTTACACTTCCAATTTGTTCAGAAAACATCAATTCATGTGTGATTCTGTCTCAGCTATCAAATCGCAAACATTTTAAAACAGTTCTCTTAAAAAATATTCAATACATATGACGTCACAACAAATAAACATATAAAACAGACACTTAACAGACTAGACAGACACCAACTGGACACAAATATCTCTGCCCCTAATCATTACTCTTTCATGGAGTGTAAAAGTACCCCTTTCACGACGTCTTTGAACTTTGTGGTAGCCTATTCATTGCCCATTATGTGGGACTTTGGGTACACGTTTCTTTTGGCCGCTATATTAAAGTGCAGGAATAAGGCGAATCCTCTCACTTCTCAGGTGTCTGCCCTAGTAACCTCTCTCTTCTCGGGGTGTCCACCCCGGTAATCTCTCATTTATTCTTTGTTACTCTCGAGTCATTATACCCTTACATATATACAGTCTGCTCTACTTCTAACTATATTTTGTTTTCCCTCCTCCCTCCGTTACCTTTTCCCTCTACTTGTTCTAAGGCATACACTGTTTGCCAAAGCACTCAATTCTTTCTCCACTCACCGTTCGCATAGTTCTTCTCTGGACCCTCGGGATCACCGCCTTTGTTACCGTCTTCTTCAGCATTTTGCTTGCTCAGATGCCTGTAGGAATGGGAAGGGAAGTGTTGGAAAACGGGTCAGTTCAGGCCCTTTCTGCAGATTTCTTGCTTATGCTACCATTGTCTATGGGGAGCTTCATGGTCTACTCGGCCGAATGGCAAAGAACTTGCGATATTGCCGAAGACCTAGAGTTACTTTATGTCGACGGTCAATAGGTGTTTTATTGTAATCAATAATCTATAGTCAGCAACAGCAACCATCTTCTGCTACCAAGTGTACTGGGGAGACCCCCGGCTGGCCCATAGAGTCGGGGTTTGCTCTGCAGTACTTTAAGACGAGATATCTGCACCTTTGAGATGGATGGGGGCGCGGGTATATTACACAAACACCAATCAATAAGGACAACTCAATAATTTGGCAAAGGGGAGTCCATTTAATGACAAGTACAAAAAACGGGGAAACATGGAAATCAACAGTGATGCAATAGCTATTGGTTAGGAAAAGGTAACTTTAATATAGGTACTATATCTGTATATGGTAACAGAGTGAGGGGATTGGATAAACACTATCAGGTGGGCGTCTAAGCCCTTCCTTCTAACATTACTCTTGTAGACATCACTAAGACTATGACGTCCCATTGGTTCTACTATCTATAAGACCCTAGATTATTTGGTCCATTGTGATTGGGTTGGCCTCAACACCATGCATAAATCTCCACTTTACTTAGCAGCACGCAGAATGGTCAACCAGGTGCAGGGTTCCCTGAGATTCACCCTGCCTTCCCTCAATCCATCATTACTTTAATGGCTATGTGTCAATAAGTCGACTGTGGTTGGCCTTGAAACTGTATCTTCTTGTCAGAAAACGTTGTGTTATCTCTGTCTGGGCGACAGTCAGGCGTAGGTGTCTCTTCTTGCTCAGATGGTCATGTGCTGCTCACACCGTGAATCTGCCTAGTTTCCTTCAATTTGTGCATATAATTCTTGTTCGGCTTGCCACCTGCCTGGGCCTCCTTATCTCGGCCTTCCTAAGATAGGCTGTTGTGTTCTTAAGTTTCAAATCTGCGAAGCTACTGTTCGCTCCTTCTATTGGTCTGACCTTGGCTCTTCCTGGCTCCCGTTACCTCTGCCGAGTTTCGATTCAGCCATCTCTTTTCGTTTTAGCTGGAATACGAATCCTGTCCTGTTTGACCTCTAGTAACCTGAGTTAATTCTGCTTTTGTGTAAAGTGGACTTGCACTTATATAATGTGCTTTGTTGAGGTAGATATGTAAAGGTGGCGCTTGCCGCGGTCTATCTTCTACTAAGCATAGTAAGCCGCACTGTTTTCTTAGCTTTCTTGCGGTTTCAAGCATATGTACAGGCGTTTAGCTGGTTTGAATGACTTCATCCTGCTTTACAGCTTATGTTTCTTTATATTTCAACATCGTCTCTCCTTCTAGGTTCACGATATCCTTATTCATGGCGGTTCGTCTCTGTGTGTCATCTCTGGGTCGTCTTATCTTCTATCTGCAAGTCTGTCTGGGTCTTCTTGATGTCACCATTCGTCTTCAATTAAGGCCTTTTGAGTTTCTTCCGGGACAGTGTTTAAGCAACCTTCATTTCTTTTCATTTGCTGGTAGGGTTTTCTCAATGGGTATTTTACTGTCCATGGTTGTCTGGTTATTGGTACTTCAACAGTTATTGTTCTTCTGATAGGCACTGGGCAGAGCCCTACTGTGATTCTCTGCTGGTTTATTTGCTCATCATACGTTGGTACTTCAAAATGGGCGACTGGAATGCAGGCTTTATTTGGGACCTCCTCTACAATGTGCTCTATTTACCCTCCTCAAGCCAACAGAATTGTTGAACAAATGCTTGCACTTTTGAAGGGGAAGTTGTCCAAATTGTGTGTGATCCACAAAAATACCTTGGTTCACTGTTTGCCACTAGCTTTCTTCAGTTTGGGAACACAACCCTGCAAAGATCATCACCTCTCGCTTCATGAAATTGTGAAGGGGAGGAGAATGCACATGCCATTTTCACCTACATGAAGGGCATCTGATGCTCACAGGTCTGCGAGTACTTTGGGGGAGGAGTTTAAAGGGTATTTGTGTCAGTTAGCCAGATGCCTAAAAGCTCTCTCTCAACAGATAGCACCAAAAAGAGAAGACCCAGAGGACAGCACAGTGTGCCACGATGTGAGCTTACCACCCCTGCAACTCTTGCCTCGAGACATCATTTATGTAAGGAATTTTATCCAGCATTGGATTCAACCAAGATTTAACTGGTTCTACACCGTTGTGTATGCTACACCATTTGCTGTCTTGGAAAAAGAGTTGCAGTATTGGGTTCATCTTTCTGATGTAGGGAAGGTACCTCATACAGCTCCACCTTTGCCAGATCCACAGCAACTTCCAGAATAAAGGTATAACTGTTTAAAGTAGAGAATGTCTTCGTCTTTCAAGAGTGTGTTCATTCAGTTGTATAACACATTAGTTTTAGTGGTAAGGAACATGAAGAACACTGATCACTACATGGTTGTCTTGTTCTTCTCATCCCTTGCAGGTTTCACACAACAAGCATTGTGTAATAGTGTCAATGTCGTACATATATTTAGGTTTTGTTGCAGGGTATAGTGTATATTCTTTGGTTCAGTATATAAGGTGGGGACATATAAAGGAGGATTGTAGTGGGTGTTCACAAAGTGATATTTTTCATGAGGTTGTCAACATGAAAAGAACTAGAATACTAGACAACAATACTTGGTTCAGCAAAAACAATGCATTAGGTGGGGTGCTGACAAAGATAAGGAATATGACCAATACAAAGGGGTGGTGTTTGATACAGTGTCTGATATGAACAATCCAGAATTCCATAATATATGGCATAGTCACATGTCCTCCGTAGAGGAGCAGCCAACTGCCCCTGCAGGAAGTCCCACCCCACTCCCACCTATATGCTGGAAGCCTGAAATTGTGCCATGCTTGACACCAGCGGTTGTGACAATTCAGCGATAAATCTTTGACAGAAGGTATCCACTAACAAAGCCCTATCAGATGTATTCCCGAAGAGATGACAATCTCATGGAGGAAGTCCCTGATGAAATATGAAAAGAGCAAGAAAAGCAGTTGGTGACATCACAAGAAACGAGTGTGGCACACGGAGAAGACTGGCTGAAGAAGAAAATGTATGGACCTTAAAGAAACTGGAATTGAGTTAACTTTCATATGTGAAAAGAAGATTGCACGTGTGAAGAGCACTGCAGAAAATGCAAATCGTTCAATAACTGTACAGATGCAGAAACTCAAGTGATCATAGAAGCTGGCCATACGTAGTAAATAGACTGCAGGCGGAACTGCCATTATATAGAATCTGTACATCAGTGTCACATTTTTAGTAAATTCAAACCAATGGAGAGAAGAACCGAGGGCTGTGTCGGAGCAAAGAATTAGCCAAGATCGTGGATGAGTCTGGAAGGGCTGTCTGGCTTGGTGTCAAGGCTGAAGCAGCCAAGAACTGGTTATCTATCCTTAAAGGCAGTGGACATAAGATGTTGAATCATCCCTTGTTAAGGTGCAAAGAAAGAACACTATATGTGCCAAGCTTTATTCATTTAAGATAATTAAATGCTGCAAAATGGGCCAAATTGTGGTCTCTTGTCACGTGGGCCAAGGATGGAAATAGAAGTTGGGCATGCTGTTCCAGAACTATGATATTGCATGTACCCCCCGACATTCTCAGAGCCATGGATACTTGCAAGGCCAAGTTTGAAGACAATCTTCATGGCAGAAGGCATGGGTGATGAAAGATGTTGGGCTAATTGGGTGGGGAGGTACAGTCCAGTCCACCTCCTGACACCTGGGGTATGAGCTTATGTGCTGCAAGTGAGCCGAATGTTCCAGATTGACATGAGCATGCCAACCAATTGTAGAGGGCCATATAACGAAGGGCCTTATGGTTTGAGAGCCAATGATGTTCAGTGTATCTAATAATTGTTGAAGATTACTTGCACTAGGGCTGGGCATGAGTTGTCCACCTGACAGTAGATATCCAATCAAAACCCAATCCCTTATGGAAAGTATACTTAGATGTTTCCGTTGGACGTATCACAACACTCTGTAGGTTTCTCTTATTTTGCCACATAGTATGACGTCACTTCTGACAAACATTTACTATATAGTGTGATTTTCTATGGAATGGTTCGAGAGATACTGTGCAAAGTCCATTGATGTCCCTTGTAACTCCCTGTTTTAGTCAATTGACATTAAAACAGACAAACTTGCCATCTTCTTGAGTTGGTTCAGTTATTTGGTGTACAAGTTACTCTACTTCCCATCCACTGCATGATACGCTACCCAAAGGACCTTATGTTCACATGGTAGCAGTGTCGGAGGATTTCAAAGGATCCAAACCAGTTTGCCTCCAGATTTTCAGATGATCGGCTATCCTCCGCCATCTAACCGGAAGATCGCAGGGTTTTCTCTGGAGTGGCCAACTAGAAATCTTGCAAGAAGAACCAAGATGGTGGGCAGGGACCCTCTTTGTTGAAATTCCTACCTGGTTTCCACAGGTGCGCTGCGGACAGAAGGCAAAAGTGGTCGGTTGAATGAGAAGACGATACCGAAAGCCTTGAGTCAATGGATGGATGAATGGTCAGTAGACTAAGGTGAATGGCAAATTAAGGGGACGGGGTTGTGGGAAATGTAAATAACAGGAAATATTGTGTTTAAAGAGAGATAGTACCTGTCTCGTCCCTCCATGTCTCGTCTGCTTGCACCCCTCCCTGTGTCCTTGCCTAATGTCTCCCCGCCTCCCCCCCTCTCGCAACCCCCTTTCTTCTTCTTCTCTCCTCTCCCTACCTACTCTATGGTGCTCTCTGTTACTCCTATCTTTTCTAACTTCTTCTCTATTGACTATCCTCTCCTCACTAAATCTGGTATGAAGAAGTTTAAAAAGGACATCCTGGTCTCAAACCCAGGCCACCATATCGCTGACACCTATACCAGTGCCTCCTCCAGGCCAACCCTCACCGACATCCTTTTTGTCATTCCCGCGCCAGACCTATGGACACTTTGATTCCTCTAAAGTCATCATTAATGTTTAACTGAATGGTACCGTCTTGGCTCAAGGCCCTCAGGACAACCTTCTCCTCTTTGATAGACGCTTCCCACACATCATCAATTTTCTTCCCTCTCCTGCTGTCTCCTCTCTCCCCCCCCACGGTTTCCTTGCCTCTCCCCGCTGTCTCCTCCTTGGCTACCTTGCACTTTCCTCCTTCCTCTTCTTCTGCCCCTCCGGGCATACCTCTGATTTTTTACCCCTCCCCAGAAGTCTTTCAAGGACAGCAACCTTCTCCATATTGCCACTCTCAACTCTCGCTCAGCTGTCAAACACTCCTCTGACATCTGCCGCCTCCTGGAGGAACTTGAACGCAATGTCCTCGGTCTCACCGAGACATGGTTCATGGCCAGCTCTGTTACAAGCTTTGACACTCGACTTCCTGATGGCCACAAGATCCTCTCCGCGCCCAGGTACACCTGTTCCGTAGGGGGTATAGCCCTGACCTTCCTGCAGTGGATTCCTGCCTCTGTCATCCCCACACAGGCCTACTCCTTTTTGCCACATCTGCAGGCTTTCTCTCTCTCTCCTGGACATTCCCTTACTGTGCTATCATTTATTGGCCACTTGGTCAGATCTCCACCTTCCTCTCTGAGTGGGTGGACCTCTCCTCTTCCCTCTGGCCTCGACCACTCAACTCCTCCTTTCTTGAAGACTTTAACATCCCCCTGGATGCTTCCTCTCCTTCCTCTGGACTCATTCGCAACCTCTGCAACTCTCTCTCACTCTCTATTCTCCACTCTGGCCTGACTCACTCTGCAGTACACACTCTGGATGTTCCGATCGCTTCAGACCTTCCCCTTTCTATCCCTCTCATCACTCCTCTCTCCTGGAGTGATCACTTTCTCCTTTCCTCCCAGCTCACTCTCTCTAACCCTCAGGCCAAGCCATCTCCAGCACTGCCACCTACCTTCACGGTTATCCCACCCATGAAGCGTGTGTCAGTTGAGGCTTTCGGCACCACATTCTCACACCCTCTTCCCCTTTGGCTGACTCACACCCTGACACAGCCCTTTCCATGCTCCACTCTGCTATATCTGATACTCTTGATGTTCTTGCCCCTGTCATGAAGATCCGCTTGAAGCCCAAAGCCAAGTGCAACTCCTGGTACGACTCAGACCTCGTCACCTTAAACGCAAGTGCAGGGTGGCTGAGAGGAAATGGCGTGCTTCTGTAACATCCTCTGACAAACTGGCCTACCGCTTGCGACAAAAGCAATACCGGCTCTCTGTCCGCATCAAGAAGAGAGCCCACTTCGAAGCCCGTGTCTCTGTGGCATCTAACAACTCGGCCAAACTCTTTAAAATCTGAAAGGAGCTGGCCAATCCTACTGCAGTTTCTACCTCTCTTGTCCCCTGCCAGGCCCTCTGCACGGCCCTAGCCTCTCATTTCATCTCTAAAGCTCAGGACATCCTGTCTTATCTCTCTTCATCACCTCCTCATCCCTCTATTCCGTGCTCTTCCTCTGGCCCTTTTTCGGCCACCTCTCCTCCCTCCTTCTCTGCCTTTCCCCTGTTCTCCCCAGATGAGGTTTCTAGACAAGTCCGATCTATGAAAGTCTCTTCAAAACAGGTTCCTCGCTGTTCCTCCAAAACTATCAAGGACCATATTGACACCCTGGCTCCTGCTTTGGCTGACTTCTGCAACCACTCCTTCGCCACTGGAGTCTTCCCTTCCCCCCTGAAGCACTCCCTTGTGCACCCTCTTCTTAACAAACCCTCTTGATACCCGTCCTGCCCGGATAACTATCGCCCAATCTCCATCGCTCCTTTATGGGCAAAGTGCTGGAAAAGCTGGCCATCTCCGAGCTCAATCTTCACACTGAATCTGTTGGCTGTCTCCATGACCACCAGTCTGGCTTTAGAGCTGCCAGAAGCACAGAAACTGCTCTCCTGAACATGCGTGAAGACCTGCTCTCCAACCTTGATTCCAACACCCCATGTGTCCTCATATTACTTGATCCCTCTTCTGCCTTTGACACGGTCAACCATGCCATCCTGCTCAACCATCTCCATGATGACTTTGGTATCACCGATCAGGCCCTGGCTTGGCTGACTTCTTTCCTCTCGGATCGACCCTCCCAGGACCAACTTGTGTCCTTCCTCTCCTCTATCTCTACCTGTGGTGTTTCCCAGGGGTCTTACCTCTCTCCCTGGCTGTTAAACCAATAGTTGGCACATCTTGCCCACCCCATTGCCGCTCTCTGCCCCAACTTTCAGTGCTATACAGATGACACTCAGGCCATTTTCAGGCTCCATTCCGCCACCTCTTCTCCTTCTCTCATCTCTGACTGTCTATCTGCTATGCAGGAGTGGTGTGCTGCCAATGATCTCTGCCTTAATTCCAGTAAGACTGATATTATCCTCATCGGCACACCTGCTCCCTCCTTTCCTGTCACTCTCTGGCCGGCCTTTCTTGGCCCTCTTCCTGCTCCCACCTGTGAGGCTAAAAACCTTGGGGCTATCTTCGACCCCACACTCTCCTTCTCTCCTCACATCTCTGACGTGTCTAAGAAGTCACACTACCAGCTGCACCTCCTCAGAGGTATTCTTCCTTTCCACTCCTTCCCCCAGAAGCTCACTGTCTCCAGAGCTCTGGTTCGCTCTAGGCTGGATTACTGCAAAAGCCTTTTTCTAAATCTGCCTGCCTCTACTCTCTGCCCTCTGCAACTCATCCAAAACAGGACTGCGAGGATTGTACTTGGCCTTAAGCCCAGGGATCGTATCTCTCCAGGACAGAAATCTCTGCACTGGCTCCCAGTGGCAGTGAGGATTAAGTTCAAAACCCTCTGCATTGTCCACAAGGCCTTCTGGGACCTGGGGCCTCAATACCTTCAATTCTCTCTTACTAAATATCTTCCTTCTCGAGGTCTTCGTTCATCCGCCTCCAACTCCTTCAGGGTCAGTCGCTTCTCCAAGCAACAAGTTAGTGGTAGATCTCTTTCTTCGCCTGGTGCCTCCCTCTGGAACAGCCTCCCTGCCTCCCTGAAACTAGAGGAGAACCATCTCCAGTTCCGGAAGCACCTCAAGACCTTTCTCTTTGCTTCTGCTTTCTCTCCTGCTCTCCCATGCTGATCACCTGGCTGAAACTGAAACTGCACTGGTCACCTGGCCACCCTCTGATCTTGCACCAAGGTCCCCCCACCAGTTGCACACCTGCAATGCCACCCTGGCACTCAGGGGCTGTTTTTGTATCCCTACAGCCCCCTACCAGCACTTGACACCTGATGTTTGTACTTACCTTTGCCCTTGCCACCAGCTGGCCGCACATTATATTTATTGTTTTAATCTATTTTACCTTTATCCTATGTACTGCACTGCCCCCTCCCCCTTTCCCTCCACACAGACACACCCCTGTCACTTGCCCAATCTCAATGTCACCTGGCCTAGTAAGATCTTTGTCTCTGTCTTTCCTCTGTTCCCCTCTCCCTTGCCTAGTCGCGCCTTGAAACACTTGTGCATAGGAACATTATGAATGCCATATCATATCATAACGCCTAGAGGCCTAGCTCAAGGGAGTTTCAGACGAAGTCATCACACACTCCAGCAGGAGTCAACAGGCTACGTGCGAATAGGTTCGCATAAGGAGACGATTTAAACCCTATGACAGGGTAATTGAATAAAGGCAGGGAGAAAAATGGTGATTACTGGGTGTTTTTATTGAACGTGTAAAGTCGACTAGTCTATCTGTGTATTATGTGTTGAGTAAAGGTGTTGAAAAGAGATAAAAGTTGTGAAGGAATTGAGACGAAGTTAAGGAGATATAGTGGCTATCTAGTGAAGTGGTTGGTGCCAATCCAGAGATAGACAGAGATAAGTGAAAAAGTAGACGTTTGAGCAGCAATTGTTGGAGCACGCTCATATTTGTTGTTTTAAAAGTTTTGAAAAAGTGGTGAAAGTATTTCATAAGGTCCGTTAAGTATTGACAGTCAATTGAGACTCGTCACAATGGGATACACTCCCCTGATGCATTTTTGTATGACATTGGAAAAGCACATGCCCAAGCTCAAGCTCAAACAGTACAGTGCGGAATGGGTGAAAGGCACGGCAGATAAAATGTTCATGCCCTGGCCACAAGGGGAATCATTTGTCAAAAGCGATATTGCAACACATGACCACATACTTGCACGCTGCGTACACGGGGAAGAAATTAGAGAAACAATTAGCTATTCTAGAGCTCTGGAAAATATACCAGGAAGAGAGGGAAGATCCGCCACCTGAGAAGTGGATGCTTAGCCAGTCTGAGGAGGAAGGTGTCAAGCCTTCTGCTCCCCTTACCTCGTCTGAAGTGAAAGGTGCCAGTGCGGAAGAAGTAGGGTTGTATCCTTTAAAGTATCTAAATGCGGTAACGGGGTATACTAACCCGATATATGAACCACCCGCTTATAGCAGTGATAATAGTCCAGAGGAGAATAAGAGAAAAGAGGAGATCTTTAAGATCATACAAGATAAAGAAGAGAAGAGTGGGCGATCGAGTGCATTGACAGAAATAGAAAGGGAGATTAAAAGATGGAAAGGGGAGAAGGATAAAGCTGACGTGATAACGCTTGTGCAGAACCAAGGGATGGGAGGACAGATACTACTCGAGCTAGATGAGAAAAGCATTGAGTAATTGAGGCAAAGAGAGATAAGGACGAACAGGATAGAAAAGACAGGGAAGGAGAAAAGAGATTGAAGGAAGACAAGCATAAAAGAAAGAGCAGGGAGCGACGAGAACAGATGTATCAAGAAGAGCAAGAGAAAAAAGAGGAGCGGGCAGAAGAACAAATAAAGTACGGCAATAGGCAGAGAGTAATAGAAGATAGGGATAAAAGAGAAAGGAAGAGAGAGAAGGAGGAAGCACAGAAATTAAGGGAAAAAAAGAATACAAAGGTGAAGAGAGGAAGAAGAAAGGAGGGCAGGAGTGAGGAGAGAAGAATGAAGGCACAAGCAGGAGAGAATTAGAAGGGAGGCGAGAAAACAAAGGGAATTGGATGAGGAATTAGAACAAAAAAGGATACAGCGGAACTTTGATATTAGCCTGGTTCGTAAGCAACCAGTAGAGCCAACCCCAGCAATACAATGGGACAGAATAGAAGAGTTCCTCCCATTAAAGGGAGCAAAATCAGGGGCATCTATAGTAGTGTTGGAGGAAGAAAACTTTGATATGGGAAGCGTCAGAGACAGGATCGATAGGGCCTTTCGAGAATTAAAGGAAAATAGCAAATATGGGAGCAGAGGGAAGGGGGAGCAATTCCTAGTATTTCAATCACGAAGCAAAGGAGAAAATCCATTTAGTCTAGAGCACAAATCTTTGTCCTTAAGCAGACTAAACTTAGATGAGGATGAAGGGGATGAGAGTCACACTAGTTGGGGACTGGACGTGTCAGACGAAGAAAGAGAATCCTTTCTTGGGGAAGAGGGAGGGAGCATGTGTGCCCCCGAGGGAAGCCCCCATACAGATAAGGAAGTAAGATGGTCGGATCTAGAGCAACCTAAAGATAGGACGCCAGATACCATAGAATATCCGGGACGTCCCTGAGGACGATCTTATAGTGAGAAGGGACAATCACTGCTATTTGTGAGCAGGTTAAGATCGCTGACAGCAAGGAGACGGTCAGGGACGATTGTCCCTGTCATGGATAGGTAGACGATGGGAGTTGACTGTAGGTTAGGGTTTACGCAGTTTCCCTTATTGGAAAAAGGGGGGGGGGCAAGACCACAGTATATTCCATGGACACAGATGGATAAGGATAATTTAAAGTGCACGTTCCCGAGTTTGACTTCGGATGCTGGGAAATGGATATTCGAGTTAAGGAAAATCACAGGAGGGAACACATTGGATATAGGCGACATTAAGGGTCTCCTGGCAGCTATTCTTGGGCAAGGAGCTGATGACATATGGAGGAGAGCAGGTAATTTAAATGAGACTGCACAAAACACAGCGCATGACCGAGCGCTGTTCAATAATTGTAGAGCAGGTGTGTGGAGGGCTCTCAGGGTGCAGTATCCCGATACATCAGATATGGGTGCAATCATGACTTGTAAGATGAAGGAAGATGAATACCCTATTGCTTACATTCAGGACATTCAAGAACGATGGCAACTTGAAATGCGGGAGCCGTGGGAAAAACAGTGGCATTATTTTACCACATTTTATGTCAGGGGCTGCCCGAGCCAGTACAAAGGCAGATGAAGAAACAAGTGGGAATAGGAGCAAAACTGTGGGCTGAAATACAGCTGACAATAGTGCATCACTGTCGGTTGCTGCAAGAGAAAAATAAGAAGAAAGATGAGAATAGGAAAATTGAGGAAGCCAAGTTAGCTCAGAAGAAACTGCCCACATTTGCCATAGAAGGGGCGGTATTGACAAGCAGAGAAGGACTGGGAATGCAGGAAAAGCGGGTGCATTGCAGGAAAATAATCAGCGCCCATTGGATCAAGATGGTTATGGGTTTGTACGAAGATGCAGAAGTATGGGCTATAGAGGAGAGGGGTGGATTAAAAAATAATCAAGATGGGTTTCAAAATGCGCAGAATGAGAATCAGAACACACAAGAGGATTTAAGCAAGGGTGATTAGTCAGGCAGCCTCTCCCTGTATGTTGGACTTGTGGGATGACAGAGCACATTGCACGCATATGTGGGAGCCAAGGGAATGTACAGAATGGCACATTTTCAAGAGGGGGGGCAACTAACCCTCCACCATGTAAAACACAAACTAGGTAATGGTTTGCCCAAGATCAGACAGTGCATCAGACACAAGCGCTGCAAGTGCAGCAGGTACAGCAACCACAACAAGTGCAAAGTAATCCGCCACAAGGACAGTCTCAACAAGCCCCCATACAGACACAGCAGTATACAAACACGGGACCACTATTGACACCTAGGATAGGAGGTTCCACTTTGGTAACAGGAAATCCTTTTACAGGTGAAGGGATATGCCTATACCCACAATAGGACAGATCACAAAGTGACTTGATGTGTTCAGTACTATCTGTGACACCAGACCCTCAAGAGGAACCAAGGGTCGAGGTGATGATAGGAAGCAAATCATTTTCTTTTTTAGTAGACACTGCAGCTACTCGTTCATGTATACGAGAGGGAAAATATCCAATGGCAGGAATTGAAATGAATGCTCAAGGGTTCTCTGGAGCTATGAGTCGAGTTGATTTTACTGATGAATTACCAGTCTCTGTAGGAGAATGTGACATGTCTGTTCCTTTGTTGTATTCACGACAGACACCAGTTAACATTTTGGGAAGAGAGTTGATGACAAAACTTAACATATTGATTTCATTTACTGATGATGGGATAGCGTGTTCCACTCCAGAAATACACTATTTAAATGTGAGCAAATTTATACTGGCATTCACAGGGCAAGTGGCTTTGCGAGGTGTTCCAGTAGAGCCAGAGGTTTTCCTTTTCGGGGTGAGCATTCTATTGACTTGGCTACCTAGCTTAGTGGGAAAAACTGTGAGAAAATCAGATGAGTTCATGTTTAGACCACAGATACCTATGGACGAAGAGGGGGGACAGACAATACCTATAGAGCTAAAAGCAGCCATTGTATGAAGGTAAATGGCAATGCTTGAAGGAACGGGTGATGAGGGTAGACTATATAGGAGAGTAATAGCTCTGGAAGAAGGGTACAGGTTGACTGACATGATTGATGATGACATGTTTAGAGAAGACCGAACATATGATGAAGTTCTGTTCTTTATGAGCATCACATATTGGATAAGAATAGAGAAAAGGGAAACCCAACAGCAAATGGCAATAATGCGGCAGCGTCCAGCATTTTTTGAGGAAGACTTAGAAAAGGTGCCAAGTGTCCTGTGGACCACAGGCCCTTATGACTTGGGACTGTTGAAGGGAATAGGGGAACTCAAAATAAAGCTGAAGTTAGGAGTAATTTTACCTCGAGCAAGACATTACTCCATGTCTCGAGAGGCTGATGAGGGTATTTTCAAGAGCAGTTCAGCACTAATGAAACAAGGTATTCTGGTGCCATCAGAATCATTTGTATTTTTTTATTTATTTGTATGGTGCAATACCGCAGTGTATCCTATCAAAAAATCGAAGGGATTTTCGTGGATATTTATAAAAAACATGATACCGATTAAAGAGATTGTAGAGGTAGAGTTTCCTTTAGTTACTAACACAGCGATGATCCCAGTGGTAGCTTGATTTTTCACAGTGATTGATTTGAAAAATGTGTTTTTCTCAAGCAGTTGCACAGAGACTCACAAGACTTGACTGAATGGTCATGAAGTCAGGGGCACAGGCATGCAGGGGTTGCATGCACAGGAGACCCGGGTGGACATTCTCCTGGCGTCTTTGGCGCCAGGCTCATGAACAAAAGTAAACAAGAACATCCATTTCAAACTAAAAGCTTATTATGGACATAGCACTTCAGATGCATTAACCTTGAACATTCCTTACATTAAGCAGGATGCATTAACCTTGAACATTCCATCCATTAACCAGCCCCACGTGTATTCTTGGGTGTGGCTGCTAATGGATTGCCTTTGCACGTGCTCACTCTCTAGGAGTGTCAGGGTGTGGCTGGTAAGCTGGTCCTAATGGCCGTGCCCACGATCTCAGCTAAATAAGCTGCCCTGATCCTCAAGACAGACGCTTCGCGTTATTCTGCACTTGCAAGCAGCGTACTGCTCACCATCGCCTGAGGTCAGACTTACCTTTGAAGATCCTGCTGTCTGGACATTCTGCTTCCTGCCAGTATACTTACCAATGGAAGGAAGCTGTTCTTACCTGTACATCTCTTCGGCGAACCAATTATTCATCTTTACACTTTCCGGAATGCCAAAATCTTCATCTTGGCACCAGAGCATGACACACTCCATCGTCGACAGCAGCGCCTGCAAGGAAAAACAGAAGAAAAGGTTAGACATTGAAAAAATAGTCCGTTTAAGGTTGCGCTTCGCTATACTTCGCGCTTTTCCTTAAACCATCACTTACCTGCTGTCGAACATTGTGGTAGCATCCATCTTCCATCCGGCAGCGTCTCGTGTCTCACAGCTGCATTGAGGCCGTATTTCCATCTAAGGGAAGAAAACAGAAGAGAGACATTATTGCGGGCATAAATAGGAGCAACATATAAAAACATTAAACAGAACGAACAGCACCATAAGAGCTCAAGAAAGACTTACCAATCATAAGGAGAAGCATAGTCGCAGCTGGACTGGACTAATCCTTATCAGGGATCAGTGAAGGAACTAGATCCCATTCAACGCATCCCTGCCAGAAGTAGCAGGATGGAGAGTTTATCTTCCATAATTCACAGGTGAGCTTTATGGGCTGGTGTATGCTCACAGAAACGGTACTTTGGGGTGAAGGGTTCGAGAGGTACAACAATCACAGATTGGCACACTCACACACTCTTATCTCCACGCAGGAGCAGTATCACCACGTACCACTCCTCACAGATTTTCTACTGAGGGAGAGGCCTGAAGGGGGTGATTCAAGTTCAGGGAGGGCTGCAACTGTGCCTCAATGCCTCCGCAGAGACCAGGTGAGCGTAACAGAACACAAAGCTTCTAATACTTTCTGCCTGGGCGTTATGGAAACTTCAGAAACAGATCAGTTAGCCCTCTTACTAGGGGAATTACGGGCTGAAGTACATGCCTCAAGACAGGAAACCATTGCATTACGGAGGGATCTTATGGTAACTCAAGAAAGAACTGACGAATTGGCAAGACAAATGCTACAAGCACAAGCAGGACAGGTTCTACTGCCTGGAGTGACCCTTTCTTCTCATTCTTCCACACCACAACAATCAACACCGGTTCAGGTCGTTCTAGCAGGAACCATGCCTCTAGCCCCTCCCGAACACTTCATCTGTGACCCAAATAAGTTTGCTGTATTTATGAACCAGTTAGCCCTCTTACTAGGGGAATTACGGGCTGAAGTACATGCTTCAAGACAGGAAACCAATGCATTACGGAGGGATCTTATTGTAACTCAAGAATGAACTGACAAATTGGCAAGACAAATGCTACAAGCACAAGCAGGACAGGTTCCACTGCCTGGAGTGACCCTTTCTTCTCATTCTTCCACACCACAACAATCAACACCGATTCATGTGGTTCTAGCAGGAGCAGTGCCTCTAGCCCCTCTCAAACGCTTCATCGGCGACCCAAACAAGTTCGCTGTATTTATGAACCAATGTCACCTTCATTTCTTGTGCAGACCAGGTACCCATGATCTCAGCTATATAAGCTGCCCCAATCCTCAAGACAGACGCTTCGCGTTATTCTGCACTTGCAAGCAGCATAACGCTCACCGTCGCCTGAAGTCAGACTTACCTTTGAAGATCCTACTTCCTGAGCATCCTGCTTTCTTCCAGCATACATACCAACTGGGGGAAGCTGTTCTTACTTGTACATCTCTTCGGAGAACCAAGTATTCATATTTACACTTTCCGGAATGCCGATATCTTCAGCTTGACACCGCAGCACGACACGCTGCATTGTCGACAGCAGCGTTGTAGTGAAATACAAAGTGCCATATTTGCATATTAGGGCCTTAGATGGCTGCATTAACAGCTAAGAATAATAGCTTATTCAAAGTATGTGCTAAATGCTGAAAGTAATTTGTTGGTAGCGCCTTCATTAAGCATTAGTGAGCTACAAGGAATGTGCAGGCCTAGCAGCGGTTGAAGGTTACATTATGCATTGGGCATAGAAAAGTCAGGGCAGAAGCCCCAGTTTAGTAGCTAATAGAGACCTGCATTTGAGTGTTTGGAGCATTCTAGCACCTATATAGCGCTTAGATAGCCAGTCTTTGAAGCACTATAGATACTAGCTAGCAGAGTGCAGGCCTGGTAAAGTTTGCTCACTAGGGGTTAATTGCAATGCATATTATTTCAGCTCCTCTCTTCGCTACAGTGGCTCTGCCATGCTTTGTAAACATATCCTCTTTCTCATGAGAAGGCCTGGTACGGCCCTGCCCATAATGATAACAAACATTCCTGGGCTTTCGCAGATGGGCTCCAATGGAGGGGTAAGAGCAAGGAGCATCTCAGAGAGTGTTGGGTTTTTCTATCGGTAAACATATTTTGAACGAAGAAGGTTCTGGAACCGTGCGTCATGCTGATTGACGGCACGAGAGCACAAAAGGTGCAAGCGGCCAGAACTGGTGGGAGATTCATCCGTGGACTTGCTTCGAGCAAGAGCAATTGCCGGAGCAGGATACCTCAGGCGGCACCTTGTAGCGCTTTCATCTACAGAGCTGGCTGAGCAAGCAGTTTGTTGTAGACGGCCCGGGTCTCCAGCACTAATGATAACATCCATGGGACATAAGACTGTGTTTCTCTAATGAGCTTTGTGATTTCCTCCAACTTGAATTCCAAACTGCTGCTAAATGTACTGTTCTGTTATATTATGCTGTTTGTCTAATAAATGCTACATTTATACTGAAGGTGTCATTTCTCTAGCATGAGTTCATTGCTAAGCACGAGCGGACCTGTAAGTGGGTAATTTATGCTAATAAGGGCTGGTCCCCGGGGAGCAATTACCCCTTTCAAGACATGTGGTGGCAGCCTGGGGATAGTGCAGGGCCATGCCATGCTGGAGAAATTACAATTTTGTGAGAGAACACAGTGCAGATTGAGGGGTAGGCTGTCACATTTGCATTGTCACCTCACTGCAGCTGAGTCAACAAAATGACAGCATGTGTGTGTTGGTTTGCCACAACCGACAGCTTGTGTGGTTGAGATTTTCCCCTTCAGTAAATCAGTTGTGGCTGACTTACTGTTTGGGAATGAAGCCAGGGAGCTGATGGCTAAGAGCAGAGTTGGGAGATGGCTCTGTTCGATGCGCTCCGAGGAATGGTGAGGAAGAATTTATTATTTAATTAGGAAAGAATTTTTCATGCGGTTTCCCTGGTAAAAGGCTTATATTTGGATTGCAAAGTGAAACAAAGTTCTCACTCTAATTTGGCATGAGGGAAGAAGAATTTGCTAAAGTATTTGGCCTCTAAAGGGTGAATGGTGATTCAAACATTGGCCCTCATTACGACCCTGGCGGAAATCGAAAAACGATGGCGGAAATGTAATACCGCCATCGAATACCGCTCGGTGCGATTATGACCCGTCACCATAAAGTACGATGCCATTAGCGACACCGTAGTGAACGCCAACGCCAACTGCACCAAGTACGCGCACGCGCGCCATGCAAAACCGTAATTACCACCATGGCGCAACGGTACGCGAATGCTGACCCTAGCGGACATTTACTTAACGCCATCAAGCATGGCGGAAAGTACCATTCCGCCATGGTGAGAATTACGGCATCGTGAACCAACCGTAAATGGCCCTACTGAGTGCCTGTACACCACTCCCTGCCCACATTGCACAACTCCTCGTAGGTGCAATGAAGTCACACAATGCAACCAGTGAAATGTACAAGTCACCCATGCATGCCAACGAACAAATGAATGTAGGGGCCACAAGTGCCTTGTGAGTGGCCATCCATATTTGGCATGGCACCATTGCCGTACTGATGCAGCACAGGCATGTGAAGGTCCAAGTACAGCAATATGAACTGAAACATGAGACAAAACAACAACAGGCCCCCATCGCTTGACACCAGTGTAAGGCAACATTCAAAGCAGTATCCTGAGGGAGACTGCACCAGCCCTGTACCCTTGCCAGTAAACAAACCAACCATCAGCATAAGCATGTACCACACAAGTTGGCAGAGTGACTGAGCAGCCAGGCTCATCTCAAGAGGGGCCAATGGGAGCTGCAGGGCACAGATGGCACGAATACAGAAGCTATTCCAATGGACATGACCTCAGTCTCCCTCCAAGAAATGCACGCAAACACAGGCACCTGTGACCAGCCATATTCTGATAATCACATCATTCCACCAATCCACCTGGCTGACCGGCATCTGTCACACAAAAGCTAATCCCCCGCCCCTGAGCATGACATCATTAAAACAGTCATAATGGCAGCCCCCATCCCTGACCTTACTGGGCTTCGTAGGCAAACGCGGCCAGTACAGTACCACGCAACTATACTCAGAAGCCGGAACCCAATGCAGATCTACTCACAATACATCGCTCCACAAATAGGAATATGCTACATTACTTGCAAACAATAACGCTACACGGTTGATATCAGAATCAAATTTTAATGCACATCAAATTCACCAAGCCCATACAGCTATTAGGTCATAAACTCCAAAATATTTCACATTACTGTGGGCTGCATCCGCAATAAATGACCAGCTTCTTCTTGTATGACGCCCTGTTCCTTCATGGTACACAGGGGCTACATTCACGTTCAAAAAGGCAACATGGAAGCGCCTAGAACCGCAGGGCCGTCCCATTAGGTAGGCACTAGTCCAGCTGAAAGCTTGAAATGTAGCTCCTAGCCACTAGTACTGCGTAAGGGCATGTGGCCCATTGGCGATCGTCCCATAAGATCGTAATGGTGCTCCACTGATTGACTCGAAGCAGCAGGTGTCGGGAGTAAAAGCCATCTGCAGGAGTGGCATACAGATGGCAGCGGCAAAAGCGGAGGAGATACCTGTCACCCAAATGAAATGAAAAAGAATAGTATGGGCATCAGAACTTCACTTGTATTACTCACTTCAATGATCACACTAAATCTACAGCCATATGCATGCTAGCCCACTCAAAAGGATTATTTCCACCCAAAAATCACTTGCGAATCATAACTATATAAATCGAGGTGAAAACACTATTACAAATGAGTGTTTGTGTGCATGCGTCTGTGAAGACAGAATCCATTAGATGGGATTAGTAACGTGCATAGACACAAGTGTTTGAAGGCGCGTCGAGACAGGGAGGGTTCAACAAGGGCAGATAGACGATGGTCCCACTATGGCAGCTCTGCATCACATAGCGCAGGGGAAGGGGATAGATTCCAAAAAGCCATGTACATGGCAAACTCTCAATTAAATCATCTGTCCATGCATCCATACATCATTCCCTCATCCCGGTATAAAAACGCCTGATTATTTACTCACATCACATTTGAAATTTCCATTGAGTCTGTGCGTAATGCAGTCTGCAAAATCCACTGTGCTCCAGGCCGGAATTCTAGTGTTGTGAAGTAACATGTATTTGGGAACGTCCTGCCTTATCGTCCACTACGCTATTGCGCATCCCATACTATTCATATCAATCATTGCATTCTCGCCATGGCCCCTGTCCCAAGGACATTAAACAATAGAACATTATATTTGCAGTCAGACCTGTGGGCGTCTCCTCGCCGCTAGCTGTAAACCGAAAGCGCTGTCCTTCGAATTCCTCATTTGCAACATCACGTCGAAAAGGCATCTGTGACCGCTTGAAATCACAAAATCATCCATGTAGTGCGGCAGTGTGTGAAAATGGCAACTGGCTTCACTCACAAATGGGACGCCCCGCCCGTCGGTGAACCTCGGTACAGTGCTGCATGAGGGTCCACCGTTAATCGAGTACTACATTCCACTGACCCTTCACAAGTTTGTTGGCGACTGCAAAGATAGAATGTGAAACAATGGGACCATAGCAGAATGAACATATAAACCAATATTTCACTGCCATCAGGATTAAATACATGATTGTAATAGCAAGATGCCATGCGTCACATTGCAGCGTTGTGTGCGGGACGTGCTCGCCCAAAGGGGATTGCAGCTGGCACAGGTGGAATGAATCACCACAGGTGGAGGCTATACAGCCTGAAAACACATAAATTGCACACCCAACCCCCTCCCACAACCACACCCACTCCAAAATGCTACCGGCAGGACTAGCGATGTTGGCCCTGGGGGACCTGATAGCACTGCAAGTACTACAACTTCACGAAGAAGAAGACGAACACCAACTACAACAACAACCGGCCGCACAGAGGAGACGCAGGAGGAGGAAGAGGGCAAGGCAGGGCCAGCAAGGGCCACCAGCACAGCCACTACCACCACGCAGGCAGCCCGCAATCCCATGCCTCCGAGCACATCCGTTCAACCTCACTGCTGAGCAGATCCACACCCTCTACCGTTTGGACCGGGACACCATAACCGCCATTGTGAACATGACACACGCTGACCTTGTCAGCATGATAGATAGCCCAACCGCCATCCCACCCCTACTGAAGGTGGTGTCTGTACTCCACTTCCTGGCCACAGGCACCTACCAGCACACAGTCGGACAGTTGCATGGCATTTCACAGCCACTGTTCTCACGGACACTATCGCAAGTGCTCGATGCCCTCCTGAAGCACGCAGACGACTACATCTCTTTACCACGCTCGGAGCAGGAGATTACAAACACAAAAGTGGAATTCCATGCACTGGCCGGCATACCGGGTTGCATTGGTGCCATCGACTGCACCCATGTGGAATTGGTTGTCCCACATGCCATGGAGGCCCAGTACCGCAATCGGAAACAATATCATTCACTCAATGTACAGATGGTGTGTGACTCCAACAGGATCTTTACACATTGTTGTGCCCGATTTCCTGGATCAACCCATGATTCTATGGTCTTGAGGAACTCTACAATACCACGCTACATGGAGCGACACGCAGGGAACAGATCCTGGCTACTCGGTGAGTCTCATTTCATGCATGATAATGTGGGGTACGTGATGCGGCAATGACCTGGCAGGAAGGGGGGGGGGATGCGTACGTAGCAATGTCATTCCACAAACTTCCTTTATTGTCCACATACAGGTGATGCCGGGTATCCACTGAAGAGATGGCTCCTTACACCACTCCGGAACCCACAGAACCAGCATGAGGAGGACTACAACCATGCCCACTCACGTACCCGTGTAGTCATTGAACAGGCATTCGGCCTACTGAAGGCTCGTTTCCGCTGCCTCAGCAGGTCTGGCGGGGCACTCCTGTACCGCCATGAGAAGGTTGCAAAGATGGTCATGGCATGTGTCATGCTACACAACATGTGCGTACGTAGAAATGTGCCCATGCCCCCTGACGCAGAACTGCAAGCACCTGAAGATGGTCATGATGAGGGTGGGGATGTGGCAGCACCTCAAGGAGTCCGCGAGGCACAGGAGGCCCGTGAAATTCGTCAGAATATCATAGATTCATGCTTCTAGCACTCACGCCTGGTTTCTGATACATGGACACGGGACTTGTGGCACTGTGTGTGTCTGAAACATGCACAATGTGGACTGTACGCCAATAAAGGCCTCGTACACAAAGATCAATGTCCACACATCTCATTGGGTGATTATGTAATGTTTATAGCATATGTGAAATTATCTTACACACCCCATCGACCCGCCACCCAAGAAAGCCCAACACCCCCCCTACACCCTCCTACCTCCCCCCCGAACACCAGTGTCCAAAGATGCTCATTGTCAGTGGGCAGACGCTATTGCAAGCCCCCTCTCCGGGTATCAGGGGCACCCCTGCCTGTGGAGCGCAGGTTCCTCCCAGATCTACGTTGGGGGCTGCCCTGGACGGAACTTGCAACGGATGATGTCTCTGCCTGCTCACGTCCATGCATGTCCCTAAGGGTTTGTGAGAGCTCAGTGAGCACACGGCGCACAGCGGCAAGTTCACCACATACGTCTTTGGACGTCGCATGCAGTTCCCCCCTCAGGCTCTCGGTGCTTCTCTCCATTTGTACCCTTAGTGTCTCTGTACTTCTCTCCATTTGTGCCCTAAGTGTCTCAGTAGATGTTTCTATGACTGCCTTAGAACCCCCACATTCATCAGCATGCTCCTTGAGGAGCGTGGCCAGTTGCTGCTGTTGCACGATCACCTGGTCGAGGGACTGTTGCCTCTGCTGGGCCATGGCCATTTGCGGTGGTGTCACAGAGGGGCTGATCACCTCATGTTGCCTTGCCACAGGGCTTGTGGGGGATGGCCAGTCGTCGTCTTGTGGGTGCCCCTGCGTGGTATCCTCATGGTGTACGGGATGAAACAAACAGGGGGATTGAGACAGGTCATGGATGGGTCCCACATCGACAGCACCGTTTTCTGTGTCGGAGCATGCTGCCATTATTGCAGTGTCACCTATGGTGCTGCTGCCACCAGAAGCAGTGCCTTCTGTGGCATCCATTGGGGGGACCTGTGGTGCTGCTGTTGTGGGCATGCTGGCTGCTGGGGTGCCTGTTGAAGTCCCCTCCTGTGTGCTGCCACTTGATTTGTGCTGCTGCCGTGTCTTGATCCGTGCAGCTGAGGTGGAGGGTCTTTGGCCGTTGGTCTTGGCCCTCTTTGCAGGTGTGCTGGTAGGGGTGTCCTGGAGCTCGTCGTTTGAATCGGACCCTGTGGTGGAGTAAAGGAGGGCGAGCGTTATTTATGGGTGTGTTGAAATTGGAATGGCAATGTATCACATGCATTGGGGTGGTACCTGAGGGTGATTTGGGTCAGGGCCTTGGAGGTGGTTTCATTTTTGTGTGGATTGAGGATGCAGTTGTTTTGCAGCCTGCAGTTAGGGTGTGCATGCTGCACGTGTAGAGGGTGATTTTAGGATTTTTAATTATTTCTGTATTTAATGTGAATTTTAAAGTGCGCTATCAGGCCAATGTATGTGGACGTTCTCCTGGACATGTGTTTCTGTTGCACTATGTGGACACATGGTACTTCACATGATTGGACATTGTGGATTTAGCATTGTTTTATTTGGCCCACCTACCTGATTCTTCGAATGTCTGCACTCCTTTCTCCATCCCTCCAACTCCCTCTATACTCTCCATTCCAATGGTGGAGGCACAGATTTCTTCCCAGGGGGTCAACTTGATGGGTGATTCCGATCCTCCCCCGGTAGCTGTGGCAATGTTACGGTTGGCTGATAGTATGCTCCGTACGCGTATCCGCAAGTCGTCCCATCGCTTTCTGCATTGCTGTGGGTTGCGGGGTGCGGTCCCCACCGCACTTACCCGCTGTGCCACCAGGGCCCATATGGCCTTCTTGTTCGCAAGTGCCGTCCTGGTCATTTGCGTCGAGAAGACGACGGCAGCATTCTCCTGGAGGGTCTCTGTGAGCACGGTGAGTTCCTCATGGGAGAAGTGGACCTGCCGCTTGCGGTCGCACGCTTTTTTAGCAACTTTTCCCATTTTGATTGTTTTGACTAGGGTGGCTTACGGGTTGGGATGTGTCTCTGGGTCGGATTTGTAATGGTTATGTTGGGATTCTGATTTTATAGGTGTACGGCGTGCTGTTTCCCGTTCCGGCCCCATGTTTTTACTTCCGTTTCCGTATATTTACGGTCACCGTATTTTCCGATTTCCGCTCATTACGGTGACCGCTATGATGGGTGGCGGAATTGCACCTAGGGCGCCGTACAACGGCAGTGAGGGGCGTTTTGGGGACATTTCCGCCATCGCGGACTTTGCACTTCCACCATGGCGTGATGCTCGTGCCCGATGGGTCATAATTAGCCGCACTTTACTCCATCGTGCGATGGCGGAAACGCTATTTCCGCTATGGCGGTCAGGTCAGTTAATTTCCGCCAGGGTCGTAATGAGGGCCATTGTGATTTAGCCCCAGTTTACTAGCGTGTGGGGACTGAAATGTAGACTGGCGAAGGTTCGCCTTTGGAAACTGATGTTTTAAGTTTTGACATTCCTGAATACAACGTGGGAATGGTCGAGTTAATTAGAAGAAAGAGTAACAGCTGTGTTGAGAGTCTAAAGAGTTTTGTTTTTGACAATGCAAATTTCATGTGCTGGTGGCGCATTCTGTTTTAATGGGACACACTAAATTGTCTTCATTGCATTTAGCTTTGCCAGCCGTGCTTACAATGGGTGAGAGACTCACTAAAGAAGTGAGTGAATGGCATATGATTTTTGATTTGTGCATTGATTTGGAATTGCAAGATCAGTTTGCAATGGTTTGGGGGGAAAGACAATTTATATTTTCTAAATTGCCCCAAGAGTATTTTAATGTTCCCACTCTATGCCATGGATTCACTGCTAAAGACAAGGAAATGTTGCTATTGAGTGATGAATGTTTTGGACATTATAGTGAAATGTTGATTGTGGCACGTAGTGAAAAAGTTGTTGACAAATTGACAGGCCACGAGCAGAGTAGAGTGTGGGCAATTCATGCAGAGAACGTGCAGGGAGCTGCACAAAAAGTGACATTTTTAAGTGTGATGTGTTTTGGCGCTGCACAGGAAATGATTGGTTTGATTCTGGTAATGGTACCACAGATTGCGACATCTGAGCGTGACAAGGAAGCGCAAAGATTCAGTGGGCTGAGGGTTCTTTTGAAAGAACACACACTGCATCAGAGTTTGATTGTAAAGCCAAACTACAAAGTTACCAGGAAGACAATATGCTTTTAAATGGGACATTGACCAGCAGCCTGCTTTTAAACGGGCTGAAAAACGCTTTGCAGAATTACATTGGGTTGAATCTGATGACAAAAAGTGCCTCTTTAGAAAATGAAAAATGAAAGTTTGTATCTGCAACTTGTGGCTTGAAAAGATAAATTGCACAGAAATCTCTGTCATGGGCTGGATGCGTGAAATGGCTATGGGAGGAAGAAGTGAGAAAAGCGCAGAATGCTGCTCATGTCCAGTAAAGGTGGTGTTTTCAACAGCGCACGGAGGCTGGCAGTATGGGGGTTTTCTGACATGCTGGAGCAGAAGCTAAAAGCAGAAAATCTGAATGAATTGTCTGAAACGAGTGCCTCCTTTTAAAGTTGCACCAGCTTATGAGTTATGGTCAAGAAGAGCAAAGAGACAAGCTTGCCTTGCGTACTGCACTGCCATGCACAGGAAAGATAAACACTGGCCAGCAGTTGCATTCCATCCCCATTGAGGAAACACTGTCAGTGAGAGAAGGAGGGGGTGGGGGACGCAAGACAGAATGCTGAACGGAGAGCAGTAATTGCCGTGATTAAGAAGGTGAACAAGAGCACAATTTACCTTGCACAGACTGATGCATGCATGCTATCTGACACTGGCATGCAATAATGGAGCTGATCAGATGGCCAAGAATTCGCCCAGTATCAACACTGGAAGAACAAATAAATGCTGCATGCAAATGGCAGGCTGGGCGCATCAAACATCTGAACATTTTTGAGAAACTGAACCTGTGAATGGGATAAGAAAGACAGCTTCCCAGTTCAAGAGGCATTGCCATGCAAGCTGCATCCCAATGCCCCATATAAAGTGAAGTAAAGCGCTGTGCACTGGAGAAGAAACCTCGAGGCGCTTTGAGATGTGAGAATCCACAGCCAGCAAAATAGTAAGCCACATTGCAAGGGCTGGAGTAACCGATGAGACATTATGGAGTTCCAGATGCAATCAAATCTGACAAAGGAAGCCAGTTTGCAAGACACAAAATGCAGAACTGGGCTTCGGAGTATAACATGAAAACTGCACATTAGCCATGATCCAGAAACCTCAAGGCTTGGTGCAGTAATGAGTGATTTGTTGAAGCAAACAAAGAAATGGACTCAAACTATCGCTCTCAAGGGGTGGCCCAAGAAATCAGCAGACACCCTTTGGGAAACTGACAAGTGAAAAAACCAGAGGCTTTTAAGACACTAGCTGTATGGAGAACTGGAATAAATAAAACAAGGCTGCTTGTGCGAGCAACTGCAAGCAGTATTGGACTGAAAGACTTTACCTTTGAAAATGGAGTGAGGCCAGTTGGGCAAACCAAATCAAGATCATGAGACACTGGAAGTAAGTTGGCGCCTGGCACTGATGAACGTTTTGGTGAAAAAGAAAAACATTGATCTATTGAGAAGTGTGATCTGGGTACTTATTGTATATGCTTTTGCAAACTACACAAGTCCATCTGAAGTACCATTGACCAACTATGATCGCATTGCACAAATGAGTTTGTGATTAGGCAGTTACACCCAATATGTTTGAAGGCAAATAAGCCCCCAGTACCACACAGGAAAGGTGAAATAATAACTATGGTAGCAATGATATGAAAGTGTGTAGTTACCTGATGAGACTTCTAATAGCGGGGGTGGTATTAAGGAAAGGGGTGGATAGCACTGATATGGCAATTCTATGAAATTCTAACATTTCTGTTGGTTTTTTGCCTAGGCAAAAACCAAAAATGTAGCATGCCATGATTGGGGTTAGATGTGTGCAATTATTCGGGTGCTTCTGATCAGTCAAGAGACGCATTCTCAGAGAAAGCGGGTCACTGCGGGCTGCCATGTGAACACTGAACATTTCCTGCATCGCACTCAATGCTACTGACGTGCATGATGACAACTGTATTACAACCTGTGAAAAGTGCCCAATAGAGTATTAACTTCTACAGAACTACCATGGTGCTGACTTGGCATATTGTCCGACACGTAATGCTGCACATTCTCAAATGATTCAGTTGATGGTTTTAATAACCTGTTTGATATGTTTTGCCTTTCTTGTCTAGGGGGACTATGGAGAAAGCAACCGGATAGGGTTGTGGACTATGATATCATGTGACACAAACAGCTGTGTGAAACAGCACCTGAATGTCAAAATGCTGTGAAATGGTTGAAATGCATTTTGAGATGAATCTGTGAAAAATAAATGTTTTGCCTTTCCAAAATTACTACGGTGCACGTAGCCAGGACAATGATTTATGAATTGTTGGAGTAGCAGGGTTGTGCGAGCAGGAACGTAATATATTGTGAGATAAAATGAGTGCGCACAAAAGCTATCTGTGCGTATGTTAAGGTTTTTGCTTTGAAGAAATGCTGCCACGAATATAAGCTCTAATTAGAGATGTTAGAAGTTGATGCATGAGGATATTTTTACAACCTTATGGCGGGTAAATGAAACCATGACGGAATTGATACACATTTAACGACACAGTTTTGTTAAACCAACAAGTTTCATTTCTTATGGGGATGGCTGGCTCCAGCACCCTGATACAAAGAGTTACATTTTATTGTAGACCTTCAGAGTAATTCATTTGATTTTTTGTTATTGCTAGTGCAATATTGAGTTTTGCTGCAAATTATTAGAACAGTTTTCTTTTTTGTTGAAAACCTGGTGCTCATGAAATGAGATGGTTTTTGGTTGGGTTCCACTAACATGGGGGAAGTGTATAATCACACAGCCCATAGTCACGTTTGTATGCCCCAGGAACAGGGGGCGTGGGTAGGTCCTTAAAGTGGCAGGATGCCAGGTTTAGAGCAGGTGACCATACATAAATGCAATAGCGCATTGTAGATAAGACAACACCAAATTGCCTTGCTATATTAACCGCATGCTGCTTATTAAATGATGATTAGTTATATGAGGTATTTTTGTGTAGGCCAGGTTGTGGCTAGGGTAAATGTCACTATTCACATTGCATACAATTTTTTGTTTTGTTTTTGTTTAGGTAGGTCTACATTAACCTTGCATGCCACGCTGACTAACAGCTAGAAGATAGTTTGCTTAAACCTCTTGCAAAGCCCCAAGGTATTTAACTACCTCACTAATCACTGCACTAGATACAACGTTGATTGATATATGCCAGCATTGTCACCCACACTTTGAAAAGGGGTGGAATGTAGTGAAATACAAAGTGCCATATTTGCAAATTAGGGCCTTAGATGGCTGCATTAACAGCTAAGACTAATAGCTTATTCAAAGTATGTGCTAAATGCTGAAAGTAATGTGTTGGTAGCACCTACATTAAGCATTAGTGAGCTACACGGAATGTGTAGACCTAGGAGGGGTGGAAGGTTACATTATGCATTGGGCATAGAAAAGGCAGGGCAGAGGCCCCAGTTTAGTAGCTAATAGAGACCTGTATTTGAGTGTTTAGAGCATTATAGCACTTACATAGCGCTTAGATAGCCAGTCTTTGAAGCACTATAGACAATAGCTAGCAGAATGCAGGCCTGGTAAAGCTTGCTCACTAGGGGTTAATTGCAATGCATATTATTTCAGCTCCTCTCTTTGCTACAGTGGCTCTGCCATGCTTTGTAAACATATCCTCTTTCTCATGAGAAGGCCTGGTTCGGCCCTGCCTATAATGATAACAAACATTCCTGGGCTTTCGCAGATGGGCTCCAACGGAGGGGTAAGAGCAAGGAGCATCTCAGAGAGATTTGGGTTTTTTTATCGGTAAACATATTTTGCACGAAGAAGGTTCTGGAACCGTGGATCATGCTGATTGACGGCACAAGAGCACAAAAGGTGCAAGCGCCCAGAACTGGTGGGAGATTCATCCGCGGACTTGCTTCGAGCAAGAGCAAGTGCCCGGAGCAGGATACCTCAGGCGGCACCTTGTAGCACTGTCATTTACAGAGCTGGCTGAGCAAGCAGTTTGTTGTAGACGGCCCGGGTCTCCAACGCTAATGATAACATCCAAGGGACGTAAGACTGTGTTTCTCTAATGAGCTTTGTGATTTCCTCCGACTTGAATTCCAAACTGCTGCTAAATTTACTGTTCTGTTATATTATGCTTTTTGTCTAATAAATGCTAAATTTATACTGAAGGTGTTATTTCTCTAGCATGAGTTCATTGCTCAGCACGAGCGGACCTGTAAGTGGGTAATTTATGCTAATAAGGGCTGGTCCCTGGGAGCAATTACCCCTTTTCAAGACAAGCACCTGCAAGGAAAAACAGAAGACAAGGTTAGACATTGAAAAAACAGTCAGTTTAAGGTTGCGCTTTGCCTTACTTCGCACTTTTCCTTCAACCATCACTTACCTGCTGTCGAACATTGCGGTAGCATCCATCTTCCATCCGTCCGCGTCTCACAGCTGCATTGAGGCCGCATTTCCATCTAAGGGAAGAAAACAAAAGAGAGACATTATTGTGGGCATAAATAGGAGCAATATATAAAGACATTAAACTGAACGAAAAGCATCACAAGAGCTCAAGAAAGACTTACCAATCATAAGGAGAAGCATAGTCACAGCTGGACTGGACTAATCCTTATCAGGGATCAGTGAAGGAACAAGATCCTATTCGATGCACCCCTGCCAGAAGTAGCAGGACGGAGAGCTTATCTTCCATAATTCACTGTTGAGCTTTATTGGCCGGCGTATGCTCAAATAAACCGTACTTTGAAGTGAAGGGTTCGAGAGGTACAACAATCACAGATTGGCGGACTCACACACTCTTATCTCCACACAGGAGCAGTATCACCACGTACCACTGCTCACAGCTTTTCTACCGAGAGAGAGGCCTGAAGGGGGTGATTCAAGTTCAGGGAGGGCCGCAACCATGACACCTCTGCAGAGACCAGGTGAGCGTAACATTGACTTCCTTTACATTCCTCCAAACTCGACTGAAACACACTAGGCTGCCTCAAGGGTACTGTGACTCTCCATAAATCTTTAATAGAGTTGTCCAGGTGGACTTAGGCAATATTGATATTTAGAGGGCAGTGATACAGTATGTAGATGACATTTTAATTTGTAGTGCCACACAGGATGCGAGCAGACAAGACTTGATTCAGTTGATGACTATCTTAGCAGAAAAAGGATATAAGATAGACAAGGAGAAACTACAGTATTGTCAAGAAGAGGTGTTATACATAGGACAGTTGATTTCACATGCGGGAAAAAAAGGTGACACCTGAAAGAGCTGAGGCAATTATGAAAACTGCAAAGCCAAACACAGTAAAACAGATGCAATGGTTTTTGGGGCTGTTTAATTATGTTAGAGCCTGGGTGTTTGACTACAATACATATAGCAGACTCTCTTGCAGGCTTTAAAGGAAGCACAGGTGAACAAGGTGAAAATAGAATGGACTGAGGAAATGGAGGAAGGGTTTGAAAAGTTGAAAAAAGCCATTTGTACAGCCCTTGTTTTGGGAATCCCCAATTATGCTGAGCAGTTTTATTTATTCCCGTAAACAAATGGGATGGTCATGACAGCAGTGCTTACACAGAGGACTACATTGGGGTACAAGCATTTAGCATATTACAGTAGGATTTTAGACCCAGTTATGAGAGGACACTTCCTTGCGAACAGTTATTGGAAGTATTGCCATGGGCTTCTCTATGACTCTATACATGATGCATGCTCTCTTTGCCATTTTAGAAAAGCCCAAAGGTATACTGACATCTCAGAGAGCCTCATCCTATGAAGTGATGATTTCAAACCCAGCAATTAAAATTGTCAGCTGTAAAATAGTGAATCCTGCCACATTTGTAGCTGAGCCAATAGCAGAGGGTGAACAAGTTCATGACTGTGGCAATTATGTTGAATTGTATTATGATATACCCTGTGTAAAGGGAAAAGGCTTTGTCAGGAGGAGAAATTCTCTTCATTGATGGTTCTTCAAAAATTGATCAGACAAGTGGGGAAAGGCATTCTGGCACAGCTGAGGCATAGATAGAATGGATAATTTGAAGTTGTAGCAAGTACAAGGCTACCATCTCACTTTTCAGCGCAAGCAGCACAATTGGTAGTGCTTATTGTCATGCTCAAAAAGCACGAAGGACAGGAAGTGACAGTGTACAGTGGGTCCGTCTATGTGACATCAACCGTACACGCAGGGCTAGCATGTTGGAAAAGGAGGGACTACCTTCATGCGGATAGCACTCCAGTGCAGCACGCATCCTTATTGGACAGGGTTATTAAGGTACTACAACTCCCAGTGGCCATAGCGGTCGCTCATTTTATTTCTTGCGGGAACGAAGCCACAGACGTAGAAGCCAAAAGAGTTGCATAGGCTCCAGAAATTTTGAGTTTTGATACTCTGAGTGGCAGAGAGAAAGTAGTCACAATCATGGTAATGCAAGAAGGGTTTAGTAGTTTACCAAAGACCCAATTAATGGAGATTCAAGGAAGTGCACCGCAGGAAGAGCAGGAATTATGGAAGCGTAGCAGATGCTCACTATCCCCCACAGAAGTATTATGGCAACAGGATAGCACTGAAAAGCCGGTGATGCCAGTAGCATAGTTAAAGATAGCACTTGAACAGCTGCATTCACCCCGAACATGTGACTAGGGAGATTCTTGCTGCTAGAATTTCGGAAAAGTCTGGTTCATTCCAAATTTATTAGAACATGTTGCATTCTTTATAGTGAACTGCATCATGTGTCAGAGTTTTACTGCTGGGCATACACTAAGAATGATTAGAAGAGTAATACCTTGACCGAATGATCATTTTCTGAATTTACATATTGATTATGTTGACATGCTGCAAGTATGCAATCCATATAGGTATCTGATAGTGGTGGTGTGTTCCTTCTCTCGGAGGATTGAGGCAGGTCCATGTACACACCCTGACGCCACTTGCGTAGCAAAGTGTTTAGTACGTGAAGTATTCCCGAGACGGGGTGTGTGTGTGAAGTGCTGAGAACCGATAATGGGCCACATTTTGTTAATGAGCTATGTTAGCAAATAGGGCTTTTATTGAATATTAAGCATACGTTTTCTTTTCCTAATCACATACAAGCAAATAGGATATGTGAGAGACTCAACAGCCTCCTTAAGGAAAGGATTGCCAAGATCAAATTAACTTGAAAGAAGGGATGGATATATTGCCTGCCCTTAGCTTTATATGACCTTAGGAATCAGCCTGGTTTAGACCATCACCTCACCCCACACAAACTAGTAACAGGGAGGCGAATGAGAACGTCCCTTACACCTCCATCGAGGAGTACAAATGATGCCCATAGTACAGCTAGACTGTTAGGTAATGAATTGCAAGAATATTTGACATGTATGACCACTAGCATCTTTCTCATTTCAGATCAACTCAAACGTCAGGGGGGGGTCAGTCTCAGAACACAGATGAAGACGATCCAGCAATTGGCTCAAGTGAACTTTTATCGGCACCTAAACTGTTTATTGGTGACACCATTCTGATAAGAAATGTTACCCGAAAGTGGTACGAGCCACATTTTCATGGCCTCTTTGTCGTTGAAAATATAACTCCCACAGCAGTACAAGTTCAAAGCAGGCGAGCTTGGCTTCATTTAAGTGATGCAAAACCGAATAAAGGTGATACCGCTCTTCCCACCTTTGCCGATCCAGAAGCAAGACAAGAAGAAGAATTTCAGCGTGTGCAGACTTGATCAATGACGAAGAGGAACTACCAGCTGTTAATGCAGATTTTGCATTTCGGCTGACTCAAAGGAAGACTCTTTATAGATATTTTTAGCAGGAGTGCAACCCTTTGCTGAGAGTCACATGAAGTTTGAAAAATGAATTTTAGAAATCACATTGATGTGTCAAAGTTATGCCTCAATGACAATTTTTAATCAAGAATTGGAAACGAGATCAATATTCAGATTAATTTCTCACTGGATATCTGTTTGGATAGCCCCATGTTCCTCACTGACAGGAATGTGCGTAGGGTTGTGTTTGCGGTTTTTGTATTTATCCTTCAACCTTATCCTGCTCTTGTCAGAAGAAACATTGATATTTACACTTTTTTACAGGATCCTAAAAACAGGCATGTGATTAGAAGGCTGTTAATTGCGGTCATTGAACATATTCTGAAGTTGCAGTAGTAAAAGAAGATTTTTCTGATTATATTAGATATGAGGATTGATGCAGATAATACGATTTTAAGGAGTGAACAAGCACAGCCAGTACCAGGACGGCGAGAGAAATGGATGTCCATGCTCTTGTGCATAGTCTATGCATGTACGATTACTCTTTTTGTCTTTCTGTTCCTCCTGTTTCACACTCTTTATCATAGACGTCCCTTTGGTTCTCACCACTACGAAAACTGCTTTTAATTCACATTGTGGTCAGTACATAAACCTTGCATATGGGAGAGTTAGGAGAAATGCAGAAGAAGATAGTGAGAGGATAAACACCTATTTAGATAATGCAGCACACCTGGGTAATAACATGTGATATCAGCACGTGAGAAAGGTGGGAGAGAGAACATCCAAGGAGAGTTGCTATGTCTTTGCTCTCATACCCAATGCCTTGAATACAGTACAAACCTTTCATCTCTAGACAAGTTTCAGAACACGATGCCAGATGTCTCATTCACCTAGCAGCATCCATGACTAGAGGACCATTTCAGGAAAGTTGGGCCACTTTACGCTGGAGATTGAAATGGTTGTTTCCGTTTCAGGATGATTATATCAAGACTACACAGATGGAAAAATATCCAACATGGAAAAGCAAGATGCTTACGACATATTCGGCGACAGGACAGGAAGTGGTAGTCATTAAGGAAATGAAGAAAATTGACTGCCCTGGCAAAGTAGAAATAGCTGGATTGCCTGGATGTTGGGAGCGAACACAAGTCTTAGTTTATGGATGAGTGAAATCCAAGAAGGGATAGGAAGAGGGACTGATGTCCTGTGAAGCTTATCTATTGAAGCCAGAATATGTGCAAGAGGTGCAGAGAATGAACAATGGGTGTTTTAAGTCATGGGCTAAACATGCCAAGCTGTTGACATGGGTAGAAGATTAATCAGGTCCTATGGTTGTGATCCCGTTGGTGAATGCAAGGTTCTGCTTCAGAAGACATGGAAAGAAGCATGTAGGAGATAACAAAGGTTGCAAGACTAATAGTTGATGTTACTAGAATAGGAGCAGGGACAGTAGTTCTAATGGATCAATATTGGGCTTGTGGGCCCAGGGCCTACATGAAGCTGCCCAAGAATTGGGGAGGGATGTGTTCCTTGGTGCTCATCCATGTTTCAGCGTTAGTGATTCCTCAGAGTGACCTGAACATTGGAAAATTTCCAAAAGTTAATACTCATTGAAGAAGGAGAAGACCGCTCGAATTTCTCAATCGAACAAAAAGAGAGAACTACTTCTCAGCTAAGTCAATAGACGCATTTGAGGCTCTTCCATATGAGCATTGGCTGTTCAGCAAGACTGCTTCAATCTTCACAACTATCTTTATGTCTGGGATCCAGAAGATGGTCAATGCCAAATGGTTGCAAATCAAGAGATGGGAACTTTTGCAGACGATCAACACCACCATAAAAAGATTCAATGCTATCAAAGAAGAATTGAGGGCAATACGACTGATGACCCTGCAGAACAGATACGTCCTTGACATGATCACTGCGATGGAAGTAAGGTTTTGCGCCAAAACTGGGCCATCATGTTGCACGTTCACACCTTCTCACGATGACAAGAATGGGACCTTGACACAGGCTATAACACTGCTGGCGAACCTACACAATAAGATAGAAGATGAGATGGAGGGCATTGCGGATGACAGTTGGTTTGCGTCTATCTTCTCATGGATTTCACAGTGGATGGCAAACATCTTCAAGTTTCCTGGAGCTGTATTAGTTATGGTGATGTTTGGATTCTGTGTGATCAGGATAATAATAACACAGTGCAGGGAGACAGCAAAGAAGGCAGTAGGGATGAAGATCATGAACAATGTTGAATCAGGGTTGGGACCCAAGGAGTTGACAGATGAAGATATCAGAAAATATATAGAGGCCAGCATCGTAGCAACTGAGGGGACGAAGTGCCTGCATCCAAGAAATCATTAGAAGTATGTGGGGCGATGGGTCTATTGTAATCCGAATGGACTCTGCAGCTACATGACCTGGAGTGTGGATGAACATGCAAAATAAACAGGTTCCCTGAAGGGAGTAATGACGATTTGGACCCCGAAGAAGCACTTCTTCAAAAGGAGATACCATCATGTGGAGACTGGTGAAGCTGTGGTCAATGACTCGACCAGAGGGATGAGGGTAGAGGAGCAGCCAACTGCCCCTGCAGGAAGTCCCACCCTTCCTCTCACCTATATGCTGAAAGCCTGAAATTGTGCCATGCTTGACACCAGCGGTTCTGACCATTCCGCAGAGAATCTTTGAGAGAAGGTATCCACTAAGAAAACCCTATCAAATGTATTCCTGAAGAGATGGCAATCTCATGGAGGAAGCCCAGGAAGAAATATGAAAAGAGCAAGAAAAGTTGGTGATGTCACAAGAAACGAGTTTGGCACACAGAGAAGAAAATATATGGACCTTATAGAAACTGATGACAAAGTAAGGAATTGAGTAAACTTTCATATGCAAAAATAAGATTGCACATATGAAGAGCACTGCAGAAAATGCAAATAATTCAATAACTGTATAGAAGCAGTAACGCAAGTAGACAAAGTGATCATAGAAGCAGGCTATACGTAGTAAATAGACTGCAGGGGGAGACGCCATTATATAGAACCTGGACAACGGTGTCACAATTTTAATAAGTTCAAACCCATGGAGAGAAGAGCCAAGGGCTGTGTCACAGCAAAGAATTAGCCAAGATTGTGGATGAGTCTGGAAGGGCTGTCTGGCCTGGTGTCAAGGCTGAAGCAGCCAAGAACTGGTTATCTATCCTTGAAGGCAGTGGACGTGAGACGATGGATCATCCCTTGTTAAGGTGCAAAGAAAGAACAACATGGGTGTCAAGTTTTATTCATTTAAAACAATTAAATGCTGCAAAATGGGCCGAATTGCTGTCTCCTGTCATGTGGGCCAAAAATGGAAATAGAAGTTGGGCATGCAGTTCCAGAACTATGATATCGCGTGCCCATACTCCCCAATATTCTCAAACGCAAGGATACTTGCAAGGCCAAGTTCAAAGACAATCTTCATGGCAGAAGGCATGGGTGATGAGAGATGTTGGGCTAATTGGGTGGAGAGGTAATGTCCAGTCCACCTCCTGACACCTGGGGTGACAGCTTACGTGCTGCTAGTGATACGAATGTTCCAGATTGGCACGAGCATGCCAACCAATTGTAGAGGTCCATATATAACGAAGGGCCTTATAGTTTCAGAGCAATGATGTACAATGTATCTAATAATTGTTGAAGATGACTTGCACTTGGGGTCGGCATGAGTTGTCCACCTGACAGTAGATGTCCAGTCACAACCCAATCCCTTATAGAAATTATACTTAGATGTTCCCCTTAAACACCCCGTAGGTTTCTCTTATTTTGCCAAATAGTATGACGTCACGTATGACAAACCTTTATTATACAAGTGTGATTTTTTATGAAATGCTTCGACAGATACTGTGCAATGTCCATTGATGTCCATTGTAACTCCCTGTTTTAGACAATTGATATTAAAACAGACAAACTTGCCATCTTCCTGAGTTGGTTCCGTTATTTGGTGTAAGAGTTACTCTGCTTCACATCCACTGCACGATACGCTACCCGAGGACCTTATGTTCAGCTCAGTGGGGAAGGAGAGGTCAAATAAGAGCTGTTAGATTTGCTCCCTCATCCCTCATGTGTCAGGGACGGCCAAGCTGTTAGTACATCCAGAGATGCCAGCTCTTGGCAACCCAGTGTTTAGGCCAGTTGGCACTGCGTGGGGTACGAAACATGTTCCAAGGGCACGAACTACAAGTTGTACTGATGGACAGAGATGATGGAGAATGTGCAAAGAAAGAGGAGGGCCCTGGGTGCAAGGCATGCCCATTGCTAAAGATGGAAGGAGTGCTGCTTGTGGCAAACAAATGGGAGGCGGTAGTGGTAAGCTGGGCAGCAGGTGATTTGGCGTGATTCGATGAAGAAGTAATGCAGAACGTGAACAAGAACAAGCCCTTGCCGTACCAGATAATTACTCCATTTGCAGGATGGAAAGACCCTCAGCCAAAGGCGGAGGCGTAGCCATCATTGCTAAAATCTCCTTAAACATGAGAGCAACACCTATTACTCCTATCACAGCAGGAGAACTACTCTCTGTAAAAATGTCACTGTCCGCCACTGCCACATTGAACATCCACCTCATCTACAGATGTCAAGGGCCTGCACTAACCTTTGCGAATGTTGTAACTCAAATCCTATCATCCAACGCCAAACCAAAATCACAAACTATCATATTGGGCAACTTCAATTTAGGTTTCAATGACCCACTAGACACAAAATGCTCTATCCCTGGCCAACAGTATGTCAGCACTTGGACTCTTGCACTGGATCCAGAATCCCACACACACGAAAGGCTGTATCCTTGACTGGCTAACGGATATCAATTGCAACTCGACGATCACTTTGAACTCTCTCTGTCCATGGTCGGAACACCATCTTATAACATTCACTATCAATACCATGATCAGCCGCACCAACCGCCTACAACTAGCTCCGGCTGCCGTGTCGAGGAACAAACTAAACATCATGGCCAATAGCCTACTTCCATTGATGCAACCCTTTTTAACACTACAAAACTCTGACAATTCTGATCTGACAAAAATGACTAAACAATACAACGAAACAATATTGGCAGCCTCAGACAAATTAGCCTTCCTTGCCATACGCAAAGCCAAACAACCTGCCCACATAAATGGATGGTTCACTCCCACCTTAAAAGCATTAAGACATGCTAATAGAAAAGCTGAATCTCATTGGAAAGAATTTCCTATTGAACTAATTAAACGAGAATTCGATGGAGCTGATCTTGAATACAAGCAACAAATCCTTCTAACAAAAAGTTTGTTGTACAATGAAAGAATCTCGAAGGCTAACTCAAAAACTAAGGAACTGTTCTCAATCCTCAGAGAATTAGAATCTCCAGTTATACCAGTAGAAAGTTGCAGCAAGGACTCAAACTGGTGTCTGATCATTTAAAACCCTTAAGATGCCAGGGTGACCCTTTCCCGGCAACAGTCATTAAGGATTGTGCTCCTCAACTCACTCCATTCATCACAAAACTTATCAATGCCTTGTTTAAAAACAACTGCGTCCCTACGCACCTAAAGAACACATGGGTATTACCACTACAAAAAAAACACCCTTGACCCAAATATACCTACACAACTACCACCCAATAACAATAGTCCCATTTCTATTGAAGGGTCTAGACAAGGCAGCTTACATTCAAATACAGAAATATCTTGAAGCCAATAATACCCTTGGGTTACGACAGTTAGGGTTCCTTTCGAGGCACGGGACGGAAACAGCACTCCTGGATTTAAAAATCCAAATGGGTGACTTCAAAGTTAGAGGGAAGATAGCCTTACTTCTCCTCCTTGACCTTTCGGCTGCATTTGATCTTGTGGACCATAACATCTTGTGTAAACATTTGGACTTAGCAGCACATTTCTCCCCTAACACCACCCAATTTATAACATCATTTTTAACAGATAGAACAATGAGAGTCTTTTCCCCTAAGGCTGAAGCACCATCTACCATTGTCTCATGTGGAGTAGCTCAAGGATCGTGTGTATCTCCAACATTACACAACATCTTCACGAAACCCCTTTTTGACTGTCTTGATGATTTGGGTGTCATCTACACTAATTACACAGATGACATCCAAATTCTCAAACCTATCACTTGGAACCATGACACGGACACCGCCACACTCAATTGCTTCTACCTAACCATCCAAACTTGGATGGCTCATTATGGGTTGTGCTTGAACGATGACAAGACAGAGTTGCTACTCATAGGTTCACAACTCAGGCACCCAAACTAAATGATTCCATCAAATCCTTTAAGATGGATGGTAACACTATCAAAGTATCGAATGAGGTAAAAACCCTGGAATTCTACCTGGACTTATCACTCACTCTTTCTAAAAAGTAAATGCGACTACGTCAGACACAACTTACACCTTCAAACTTATCAATGCCTGCAGACCATTCTTGTCACCTGACAGCTGTATTACTCTGGCAAGAGCTCTAGTCCTAACCCGACTAGACTAGACTACTGCAACACCCTATATGCTGGTACTTAAATCCACAATATCCCAAAGCTTCAGGTTCTGCAAAACAGTGCCCTTAGAGCGGCACTTAACACCGCCAGATCGGCACATATCTCATCAACTAGACAGAATCTCCATTGGTTCCCGGCACAAGAATGGATCATGTTTAAAACAATCACCTTGACACACAAATGCCTTCACCCGGTGGCTCCCGCCTACCTGGCAGAAAAAAACACTAAACCTCACTCCTTAAGGCCTACAAGTGCAGCCTTTCTGCACCTCCTCGCCACGCCAAGATACAAGCTCCAGAAAGGGGGTGGCAGCAGCTTTCCTACGATTGCTAGCAAGTAGTGTAATACTCTGCCTGTCCAACTTAGTGCCCAAGAATCCTATTGGATTGTCTTCAAACAATTGAAAATGTACCTCATCACACAAAGCCTGAGTAATGAACCTACTTTTCATGTCCTTGTAATATATTTCACCTTCTCAAGTCCTTTGCGGACTCTTCAATGTAATGCTGTCAATAATGTATCACCCCCTTAACGACTGTATCTATCACTGTTGAGAACTACTGTATATTTGCAACTATGTAAACTATTTAAACACCTGTTGAGAACTGCTGTATATTTGTAACTATGTAAGCATTTGTATCGTTATCTGTAGCACCCAGATGTCTTTGGTCTTGGCACCCTATACAAGCAACAAAATAAATAAATAACTGTGTTGCCATATGGGGTACATAAGTGTCGAACCTAATGTGGATCAAAGCAAAAAAGACTCCAGCGAAGATGCAGACAGTAGCTGACTATGGGGCTGATTCATGGAATTATTTGCGCCAAAAAACTGGGATTTTTGCGCCATACTGCCCGCAAATCCCCATTTGTTAAACAGGGATTTGCGGGCTGAATGGCGCTCAAATCCCCGTTTTCGGCGCAAATAATTCCATGAATCAGCCCCTATGTGTTTTGCTACAGAGGAATTGGCACTGTTCCTGTGGGAACAAACAGCAAATGCAACAAGATGTTATTCATACCTTATTTTTGCAAAGCAACAGCTGTTCTATGCACATGTTTGGGGTCTGCAGCCAGCAAGCCTACCTGCATCTTCCGCTATCATGGAGAGGCGCTTGCTCACTAAGTACCCCGAATTGAGCTGTTTTAGTGGTTCCTGATGCACACTTAACTTTAGTAAACATGCCAAGAGCAGAGCCCTCCCAACCCCTGCAAGTAAGGTGAAACACACGTTCAATCAGAAGAAGTCACCAGAAACAATCTAAGTACCTGTACAAAGCATCTTCCAAACTATTGAAAGCAATTCCAGACAAATATAGTGCCTCTATACAAAGACAGCAACGTTCTTTGCCTCCCTTTTTATGCCAGGTAACCAAGCTGCAGCCAATGCCAAATAGTTGTAGCTAGTGCGGTGGGAAATGATGCAGATGGCGAATGATACAGAGCAGGGTCTGAATTCGATCAAAAGTGGGCTGCAAGCAATACGGCTGATGACTCTGTAGAATCAGTATGTCTTGGACTGGGTGCGGCCATGGAACGGGGCATCTGTAACAAAATAAGGTTGTCATTTTCAAAGTTAATTTCCCCGAAATGTTGAAGACAGAAGCGGCATTGGAAGCTGATGATTGGTACAACATCCTGTTCTCCTGGGTCCCAACTTGGCTAGGAATAGCAGAGAAGATATCGGTTCCTATCGTAGTGTTGCTGCTGCTAATTTTCTACATGTGCCAGATGGTCCTTCAATGTTGTACCAAGACTCTCCCAAACATTGCCAAGATGATGGTATCGATAAGGGCAGGTGGAGCTCCTCCTATCACAAAACACCAGTATACACAAACAGATAGTCCAGACCACGTATGGTGAGAATTGAACATTCTATAGTTCCCCCAGGGACATTAACTTCACTCACACAAGATCCAGAAAAGTATGTGGAGCACTGGGTCAATGTAGCTGGGGATAGCGATTCTCTTTAACTCACCTGTACCCCAGAAAAATATGCCCAACATAGGGGAAGTTTGCGTCATGTGTGCAGGGTATGAATGCCCAAAGGTGATGATTATAGAAGAAAGGAAGCTTCTGGGTTAGTTAATGGAGGATTAACTAAATGAGGGAATGTTGGGATGCATGTACAGCTCCCATACATGCCCAAATGGTTCAACCTAAGAAAAAACGATTAGCCCATGAGAATGTGAAGGTGCACAATTGCAGAGGGGTGGGGAGCGCAGTTGGGAGCAACAAATGTATTCCGAAAGTAGTTGTAGAGGCTTAGGTAGGCCCAGGTATAAGGCCCAGGTAATTTTGTGTAGCAGTAGGGAAATATGTGTAACAATGATGATGCTGACACAGGGCCAAGGTGCAAGAAATACTGAAGTATCGTCATATTGGAAGTGAGGGCTAGCATTTTGTATTCCCTGTTGGTGGTGTAGCAGCATGGCATAATGAAGATTATGAGTCATTTTCCCTTTCCCAAGCCCCAGGAATGAATCTGGGAATAGTGGAACAAGAGTGGAATGTGAACAGCAGAGGGAGGGTAGGGCTATACCCTTCCCGAAGAACAAATTCATGTGAGCCAGGTTAGACGTCTAGAGCTGCCAACATGCTCGCTTTAGATTTAGGGCACTAGAGCCCGATGGACAATGGCTGTCCTATTTGAACTGCCAGGCGGCTGGAAAATAGAGTACATAGATCCATCAGAATTGGCCCAATTAATGTGGTCCTTGAGAGAGCAAGGAGATGTTTCGGGGGTGGTCAACTTATGAGGAGTGAGCGAAGAGCAGCAGAACATCCCGTGATTTGTGATATGAAGAGCAAGAGGTGATGCCAACAAATCTAGCCCGGAGCTGGAGAGGCATGGCTTGGGCACTTGCATATCTGGTATCAGGAGGAGCACACTATTATCTTTAAGGGCCAATTTGACCTCAGAGTTGTCCACTGAGCTCATGCTAATAACCAAGTGCACACCATGTGACTAGGCTGATGGGGTGCGTAACATCTCCGGCAACTCGCCAATCCAGTAGCTGGGAACCAAGGTGACGGAGTAGGAGATCCATGTGTTAGAGGAAAGGATAGATTAGGATGTGGCCAATTGGTCAAGGGACTATAGGGGACTGGTAGTAGGTATATAGGCGGTAGCCAATGAGGGTGGTGGAATAACACTGTATATTGTTTGCGTCATGAGTGACAATTTCTTTCCTTAAATACCTCATGCTTGATTTGAACTAACAGAGAGCTTCATGCCAGTTTGGTTCTACGGGACCTTCTGACACCTTTTTCTTTTTTGTAAATTAAAATAAATCTTCTTTTCCAGTGCACCAAGCCTTTTTTTGTAGGAGTGTTTTTAATGTCTGATTTATCCATACACTAAGGCAGTCCTGCACCATGGACACCTTCTTCCTCTTCTTTTCCCAATCATTAAATATCTTTGCTAGAAAATCCTCTCCACTTTTGGCAGAAATCCTCTCCTCTTACCGTTGCTCCTTTGCCATTCCATCTCCATAACCTCCTCTTCAAAGTCACTCCCCACGCTTTGAGGCATGTCCCCTGTTCCAAAATCCCTTTTCCTCCCATCACTCTGCTTTGTTATATCCACACTGCAGCTTTGAGGCATATATGCATGTATACCTTTACCCTTCTTGGGGCAGTGATCATTCGCCACCACTAGCTCCCGCATGTACCTATTGCCACATCACCTATCCCTTCTGATCTAGCCTTGGTCCTTGTCCTTGTCACAGGCCTGTTTCCCCTTCTGCTCTCCACCTGTCTCTTTCAGGAAAATGTGCTCCCCACACTCATTGTTATTCCCTCCATTCTACCCATCTTGGGGCTCCCACAAGCTAGAATCATAGCCTTAACACTCCCGGACACTGCTGATTTTGTGGACCTGGAACTCAATCCCTCACTACTCTGTTCCCCTTTTTCTCTTACCTACCTTTAGTATCAAAATGGCGGCCTCTATCTCCTCTTCAGACAAAGCTGCCACTGTTGCTGGTGTCGTTTGAAAAGAGGCCAACAACACCCCTTCCATTGCCTTTCTTCTTGTGACGCCGGCACCACTTATCCAATCACTGTATATCTGCGCGACACACCGTTTCATGACTCTTCCCCTCCACTTCCCCCCAATATATTGCATGGGCAGAATTAGTTGCCACGATACCTCCCGGGTCCCCTTAACACTGTAATTGTCCTCTTCTGAATTTTAAACTCAGTTGCATATTATGTCTCTGAATTTGCAAATTCTGCTGTTTGGAAACCTTTAAAAAATTGCCATTTCCTGCGAGGCCTGTATTTTCTTGTGTTAGTCTCCTTCGTTTTGGACACATGTGTGACGCGGATGCCTCCATTTTCTCTCTAAGCGTCAAAATTGCCCAATTCACTCCAATTGCTGTTAAAAGAATTCTTCCTAATGTGGCTCCCTCCGTTTATCTAGATCAGAGCTCTGCAATTCTGAAAAGTATACTGCTGTTCTTACTATTTTGGGGTGCATTTGTACTTTTGAGTTTCAGAGACAGAGAATCCATTCGAACCCCACTGATCTCTGCAGACATTGTACACATCAGACCTGATTTACAAAAATGTTTTCAATGGGACTTTCTCATGTTAAAACATGTTTGTAAATCAGGCCCATTGACCTTTACAGACACTTAGAAAATAGAGCTGCATGTAGAAGGAAAGGAAAGTAACTCATATATGCACATTGGAAGGTTAACCAACAGATCTGTGCCTCTGAAGCACCCTTAGGGCTGTACAGAACCCCTTCTACAGTAGGTGAGTGTCTATTACCCAGACAGCATCAACAGCATGAAGCTGCTCTGTGTGCCAGTGTCCCTCCAGCAGTTAAAGCACTTATGTTCCCCCTCCACATTCTCCTTGTTGCTTTAGAATGGTGGTGTCACAGTTATGGTTACTTTAGAAACCATAACTGCTGATTTGTTAGATTTGCTTTCTTGAGTTGGAACCATAGCAACCCCTTTAAGAGACCTATTTTCATTGAATTTCGTAGGTTTCTATTTAAGCAAGAAGCCCCGAACGGGGATGGGAGGGGGGAGCGGCATTACCACTTCAGGTAATGCCCCGTGGCTCATAGTTACAGGCCCGAGCAAACTTCCCAGGTATCCCACCGGTAATTCTAGTGGGACACCGGCAAACTGACCGACTGTTTCCACCACCTCATATCTCAAAATTACCAGGATATTCCAGGTGGTGGAAAGTGCGGTAAATCCCCATTCCATGGAGTCCCAAAGGACTCTGTGGAGGGGATTGCCAGTATTTCTGGCACCGGTAATACCTGTGCTGTAAATACCATCTGTTTTTTGCCAGTGCAGGCCTGATTTACCTCCAACTCTTGGCTGGAGGTAATTCAGGGAACCCCTCCCCAAGGCAAACATGTAGTATGCCAGTGTAGGAAGAGTGCTGGTCACAGAAATTCGGGGAATTTTACCAGCACTTTTAGCGGACCGGAAAACGTATAATGACTCTTCCTTTACCTAAGGAGAGGGGACCTGGTGATACCTGCAGAAACATGAAGCTGAGAATACTTGGGTTAGCAGGACAGTAGGTGATCACAGCGAGTCTACTGAGAGCTTTCATCTGTCGGTCTCATTTACTCGCAAGTGACACGTCTGCGGAGACAATAGACTAACCTGTTATCAGCATTCCTAAATGCAATCACCATGACACCTACTGTACTTCAGCATCTTCCTCCCACAGTCATGATGTAAACAAAAGGATTCATCAGATAGCTCAGTAGGGGATGTTTGCTGTTGATATCTGCCTCCAGTGCACCCTGACGTCGTACATTCACATCTATATAGGGCTTGTTTAACTTTTCATGATTTTCAGGTCCATACGTTTAAACCTATTGGCCATAGGCCGCTTTTTGCCCATTTTAGGTATGTGACCCACTGGCCACTTTGCTCCGGTCATGGCCTTCAGCCATCAGAAATGCCAAGTCTCCTGCAACTTGCTGGAGTCTCCCTCTTTTTACGTACATTTTATTACAAAATCATGCTCGTCTGGAATATTACTTTTACCTGTGATGATCTCCATGCCGGTGGCGCTTCGGGTCACTGCGCACCAGCTATTCTCTGGAGGAGGCTGCCCTACTGCTGAAGAGAGGATAGTAGAACAGGAGTAGGCGCAGACCAGTTTGGCTGTGGAGCCCACTCTCCTCCTCCTCTTGGAAACTGAATAATGTGCCTTCCAGTTGTTAGAGACGCCCTTCGCTTTCAGCCCCATGGTGAGAATTGACTTTGTGAGGGTGGGACCCAACACTTGTCTCTGTCTAGTATCAACTCCTCCTTTCCTTCAACTCCTATCATTGTTGTCGCTCAGCAGCCAATCATTGTTCTCAACTGCCTATGACGAATCGGAGCACTGCCCTATGGAGAACACGGTGCCTGTCGGCGAGATGCAGAGATTGGGTAGCAGAAAAGCTGCTTGTCTGAGGTGGGACAGGCACAGCTGAATTGGCCCCCCTCTGTATGCTGCCTTCTGCCTTGTCTGTGCCAGAGCCATAGACCCTTGTACTCGTGGGTCTGTGGGAAGAACACATTTCATGGCGTGTTGAGGCCTGTCAGACAATTGGCATGGTCCTAAGAGGGCCTAGGATTCGTCCCAGGGACGCCATTTGGGGGTCAGCAGGGGTCACACCTGCGACCCCTGTGGGCTAACTTGCTAACCCTAAAAGAAAAAACATTTTAAATCATTATTTTTTTGGTTTAAAATGAAGCTCCTGGGTTTGATAATCCTGTGTATTTGACATTTCAATTGGCATTTGATAACATCTCCTGGACATTTGAATCTGTCCACTGCACATTAGAAATGTACCTCACATCTGAGGATATAGCTGGAATAAGGTGGCAGTACCAGAAGAAGTGTTAAAATGGGTTCCTGGCCAAGCACGTCACTGACACCAGTCTAGGGACAGGACACATCTTTACTAAGTTACAGCTCCAGGTACGGGGTACAGAAATGCATTTAGGCCACATCAGGTAAGTTACTTGGACAGACATTCACCGGCATCCTCTCTCAGTCAACCCATCTTCTCAACTGAAATTCACAGAACCATTCAGGACATAACATTCTCACACACAGCATTCCATGCATACAGAGCAAGGTACATACAATGGCAATAACAGGCCAAATAAGACTGTACAGGCATATGAAATTGACATGGGCCTAAGCTGCATCTGCTGTGTGTACCAATGACATGCCTTGGCACTGTCAACAGCATACCAGTGCAGTATATGGTTGGTAATTAAAATAGTATTTTGACTCCTTACCTAGATGGATGTTATTTTATCAGTCTCCTCTTTATTGCATTTGTGAGGTCACTTTCTAAGATGTCATGGTGGGCAAATGTTGTTTTCCACTACCCCTTGCATTTTGATGACTTGGATTCCTGGCAAAACACCCAAAGTGGCTGAACCAGGGGCACGGTCAAAGGTTATGGACAAAATAAAGTAGGTGCTGGCCAGGGCCTTAAGTCGCGGCCAGGGGTCCACAAAGTTACAGTGGGTGTAAGTGGTTTCTGTGCAGTCTACAGGCTTACCATCCAATGCCTGACGGGTACTACATATTTGATAATGTCTACCATTCAAAGATATTGGCCTCATTACAAGTGTGGCAATCCGGAAATAAGGGTGCCAGTAGCAATGTACCCCTTCTGGACCACCACACTACAAGTCTGCCTGCAGGGACCATTGCGCCCAGGAGGTCTGAACTGCCAGGTGCATCGGCCCCTGTAGGCATACTTGTCATGGAAGCACTGGCACCGTTGGCAACTGTGCCGGTGCTTTCGTGTCCCTATTCCCATGGAGTCCTGTCAGACTCCATGCAAATGGGGACTTACACTTTCCCCCGCCTGATGTCCCGCACCAACGGGACTTGTAATCCACTGGGATATCAGGCGGTGGAAATGGTGTTATGAGTTCGGAAGCCACCCACCTGTAGCACTGGCGGGTTACCGCTGACCTCGTAATGAAGCCCATTGAAATTCAATGAAAATCTTTGGTTGACGAACTTGACGTCATGTAATGGTGATGTTGGCCTAAATAGAACAATACTGTTAAGTGGGAGAAAGTTTCCCTAAAAGGACATTGTGGTTGCAATCCCAATGCCAGTTGTGGGTTTGAAGCAACCATAACTGTACTATTGACATTAAAAACAAGCATAACGAAGATCTATGAAAGGGCTGACACAAGTGTTTTAATGTCCATGCCTCATTACATGTTTGGCGGTTTGGAAACAAGGGTGGCGGTAGCAACATACCGGCACCCTTTCCAGGCCGCCAAACTAAGTCTGCTGGTCGGGGCATGGAACTCCGGGCAGGCCTGACCTGCCAGGAGTTCAGGCCCCTACCTGCAAGCTTTTCATTGAAGCACTGGCACATTTACTAACAGTGCTAGTGCTCCAGGTTTCCCATTCCCGGGACTCCATAGGAATGGGAAATAACCATTCTGCCACCGCCTATGAAATCTCGGTGGCACTGTGATGTCAGGCGGCAGAAACAGTGATATGGGGTCAGCGGTAGCCTTCCACCTACCAGCAGGTTTTACCACTCACCCTGTAATGTTGGCCACAGAGAAGCTTCCCACTAGGTTGGTGTTTCTAAACAACTGGCAGGGCTTGGGAGGGGTCAGTCACTCACGTGCCATGGAAGGAACACTGTACCAGCCTGTTCCAGAGACACAGGTCTGTTAGTCAACCTCAAAACGTATGTATGTGTCAAAGTCCATGCAGTTATTATTTTTTGCATGGGGAGTTCCTATCCAGAGAGCACAGAATTACTAAGAGGAAGAGTCAAAAGATTTATATCCACCAACCACAAGCTTGCAAGCCTTTTTGGGAGTGTGTGAAGTGATTTCTAGGTCTGTAGAGCCAGTGCTTTGCTTTTTAAAATAACCCTTTCTTTTTGTGTTCATGATAATTCCAGATATATTGTTCTGACTCGTGTTTCTATCAATATCTCCTATGGAATAAGCCACCCAGCTAGGAAGGACATTGGGGCCCCCTCCATGCTGCTGCTTGTAGAGACTGGAGGGGGGTGTCTGTATTTCTGCTCTCTATATGGTAGAGGAGAGGCACAGAGGACCCCAACCACGATTCTCTATAAGGTAGCAATGGACGAGCAATCAAGGCCTAGCTTTTCAGGAGATGATGCAGGCTGGTTCTTAAGTACAGTGTAGTCCCCAAGCCCCCACAAAGGAATGTCCGCACACTGTATTACTGAAAACACAGACTTTATATTACTAATTTTCAGGTTATGTACACTACCACAATAACTCACGTTGTGCTCAGAAAATCAACAATGGTAAATATATACAGTTCTACAGTGGTCCACAAATATTATTAGATCTCATTAACGTGCATCAACTATACTGTCCAAATGCCACACAGATCAATAAAGAGGAAACCAACAGTACAGAGAGGAAGGAAAGCAAGATGGTTGAACAATTGGCAGATTACTGGCCCCTACCGATAGACACAGTTCTGTGTGGAGATCCCCCACCTGTAAAATAGCACAAGCCCAGTCCATATATTGATCAATTGTCTTATTCTCTCCTATAATGTTTTTACCCCCCCAATGTACCTGGAGGAGCAGAGTTCTTCGAGGAAGCATTGAGGGATCCTTCTTGAGTGACTCCCTTTCAAGAAGGAGCCACGGATCGTCGAAGGGCGTCGAAGAAGGTGAACTTGGTGTCAACGGCGTCGATGAGAAGTTCGAGGGTGCCGAGAGCACAGGATCGATCCAGGCGGTGCTCGTCGGTGACGTCCTGCGAGGATGAGGTGTGCGGGGCACCTCAGCGTTTGATAGTTCTGGACCGCAAAGAGTTTCAGAAGAACTGTGGCCCGGCAAGGGCGTTGAGCCGTCAAAGTCTTTGTGGTCTTCAGGTGGCGGGAAACCCACCGGCAGATTCTCCTCGGCTCGTAGACGTCCTCGACTTTCTCTGGTGGGAAAAAAGCAGTCGGCGGTGAGGACAAGGGAGTCCTTCGATTCAACAGTCTTAGGCAAAGGAGCGGGCAGCTTTGGCCGTCGGTGGCACAGCATCAAGCGGTCCCCTCTTCTGGGGCAACACGGCAGCGGGCCTACAGCAGTTACGGCGATACTCCAAACCCTGGGCGATGGCAATGGACTTCGACAGCGGCGATGTCCGAGTGTTTCACTTCGTTGTCCTCAGCGGTCCCCGTCTCCGGTCGGCAGCCTTTCGAGGGTCTGACTTCCAGGGAGCTTCGGCAAAGGTTAGCAGTGCTCAATGGTCCCTCAGAGCATGGGAAGAGGGCGCCTTACCAGGTCCTCTCTCGGATCCGTCCTCGACAAACTCGACAGCTTTCGGATCGGGTTGAAGCAAATGCAGCAGCAAGTTTTCTTCTTCCAGATGGGCGTCGAGGAAAAGCAGTTCCAGTTACTCTTCAAGTGTAGACACAGCTTCTGAAAAATTTCCAGTGGTGAGAGGTCCCCAGATATACTGTTCTGTCTCTCAACCACACTGCTGGGTCACACTCAGCAGCCAATCATACAGAAGGGCATTCATGGAGTCAGTCAGCCAATCAGGCATACAGTGTATTCAGGCCATACTCCTCCCTCTCAGACACTCACAACAAGGAATGTGTATTGGGACAAGTACACAGCGATTCAACACTACGCACTGCATTCAGGCCAGTTTTGGGCAGGGCTGTCTCAGTCTTTGTCTCTCATACCAGAAACCAGACAGCCACAACAAGAAGTGCATATTGGTCACACACTCCATTCACCCAGGTCCCACCCACAGGGTGTACCCACAACACACCGTCACTGGGAAGGCTCCAGCCAGTCTGGCCTGGACTTCAAAACAACACCATATATGGAACTTCCACCCAACAGCCAGTCAGGGGGAAGGGACAGAGTCAGGGCTTCCCAGGACTTTGGGAAAACAAGGTAACAGGCAATAGAAAGCAAGAGGCCATAGGGGCCATCTTGTTTCCTATCAGGAATCAACTGATTCCAATGGCAGGGCCTGGGTATCCAAAATGGAGGATACTCAGAGCCCTGTCAAATTCAGCATGGAGCTGCCACCAGCCCATACCCTGCTCTGTGGGCCACACACAGGTGCCCAAAAACATACACTAGGGGCACAGGGTTGTACCCCCACCCATGGGTGCCATAAAGGTATCCCATGGGTCTATACACCAAACCAAAAACAGGAAGAGCTGCACTGCCAGGAGTCCCACATTGACTCCTGGGCAGAACAATACAGAACCCAAATGAAAATGGACTACAGGACAAGGCCAGGGAGGCTCTGTCCCTCCAATGCATTTCCAGAATCACAGTCAGCCCCCCCCCAAGACTGAGGTTAGGGTGCCTAATCTCCACGAGGTCAACATACCTTCTGGAAAGGCCATCTGCATTATCGTGACTCTTCCCTGGTCTATGCTCTATGGTGAAGACTAGCCCTTGCAGGCTAATGGACCACCTGAGCAGTTTCAGGTTCTCACCCTTCATCTGCATAAGCCACTTCAGGGGTTTATGATCTGTTTGGACCTTGAAGGTAGACCCCGTAAGGTAGGGCCTAAAACGCCTAAGTCTCCAAACTTTACTGAAACATTCCTTTTCAACAGTAGCCACCTACGTTCTCTACCCTTGCGTTGTCTACTGATGAAGATGATCAGATGTTCCCTCCCTTTGTCATCTAACTGGGACAAGACAGCTCCAATTCCGGTGTCGCAGGCATCCGTCTGGACGATAAAGGGTCAGATGTAGTCAGGCGCACACAACACAAGTGCCCTCCACAGACTTTCTTTCCAGCCATCAAAGAACCCTCTGACAGTCTTCAAGCCAATTAACCTTCCTCGGTTGTTTGGGCGAAGTCAGAGCTGTCAGTGGTGCAGCTATGGTTCCATAGTCCGCCATGAAATTGCAATAATACCCAGTGAGGCCCAAAAAGGCTCTCACCTGGGTTTGAGTAGTGGGGGTCTCCCAGTCATGTGCATCCTGTACTTTACTGGGGAGAGGTTGGATTTGACCCCCTCCTACCTCATGACCAAGATATGTGACTTTCCCCTGAGCTATCTGGCACTTGGTGGCCTTGATAGTGAGGTTAGCCCTTTTTAAGGCCTGCAGCATTTTATCCAGATGTGTCAAATGCTCTTCCCAGGTGGAACTGTAGACGGCAATGTCGTCTAAGTAAGCACCACAAAAGGCTTCCAGCACACTGAGCGCATGGTTGACCAATCTCTGGAAGGTGGCAGGGGCATTCTTCAACCCAAAAGGCATGACCCTAAACTGGTAGAGTCCCTTTGGTGTTGAGAACGCCGTCTTTTCCTTGGCATGGTCCATCAGAGCTATTTGCCAATAGCCTGAGATAAGGTCAAAGGTGCTCACAAATCTGGGAGCACCTATGGTGTCCACAAGCTCATCAGCCCTGGGCAATGGGTGCGCATCGGTTTTGGTGATGCATTGACTCCTCTGTAGTCCACACAGAACCTCCAATCCTTGGCACCTGCCTGGGAACTTGCCTTGGGGACAAGGACCACAGGACTGGACCGGGGTAGCTCCTGCTTTTGACAGGCGGTGTAAGGCCTGGTGACAGTGAAAACAGAGAGGCATACTGCTGGAGCAAAGCCCTGCAGGTCCTCTGCTGCTCTGTTGTCAAATCTGGAGAGAGATGTACTCCCTCCACTGAGCCATCCTGAGGGTTTCTATACAGCAAATCAGGAAGGGGCTCACTCTCATCCTGCTTTTGCTCTGAAGCCAGCAAGAGACATGGGACTTCTGCTCACCTGTGGAAAGGCTTGAGCCTGTTAACATGGAATAGGTGAGGGGCTACCCCAGGGACTCCCATGTTAACCAGATAATTGACCTCGCTCATCTTGGAGATTATCCTGAAGGGTCCAGTCCATTTATCTGCCAATGCCCGAGGCTTAGTGGGCTCCATCACCAGGACCTCCTGTCCCGGAGTCCAATACACTTGCGATGCTTTAAGGTCATGCCAGTACTTGTGCAATTCCTGGCTGGCCTTGAGATTCGCTGTTGCTTGACCCATCATCAGTGTCATCCTCCGTCTGAGGCCTAACACATAATCCCCCACTTGCGCGGCGGGACCTGGAGGGGTGGCTTCCAAGCCTTCTCTGATCAAGGCGAGGGGCCCCCTCACGGGATGTCCAAAGAGTAACTCAAAGGGGCTGAAACCAACACCCTCTTGAGATACCTCCCTGTAAGCAAACAGCCGGGATGGTAGGAGGAGATCCCATTTCCTCCTTAGAGGCTCTTCCAAAGCACCTATCATGCCCTTGAGAGTTTTATTAAGTCTCTCAACCAGACCATTGGTAAGAGGTGGAGAACTTGTAGGTTACTCTGCACTGTTTCCACATGGTTTTATGTAACTAGACATGAAGTTGGATCCTCTGTCAGAGACAACCTCCTTAGGGAATCCAACACGGGTGAAAATGGCCAGGAGAGCCCTGGCACCTTGGCAGTTACAGTCCAAAGGGGTATAGCCTCAGGATACCTGGTGGCATGATCAACCAGGACCAGGATGAACCGATGTCCACCTGAAGTGGGAGGGTCAAGGGGACCGACAATGTCGATGCCCACCCTCTCAAATGGTGTGCCAACCACTGGCAATGGCTGCAGTGGGGCAATGACACTGCCTCCAGTCTTGCCAGACAACTGACAAGTTGGGCAGGTCCTGCAGTGGGACTCCACTTCTACTCCCATCCGAGGCCAGTAGAAATGGGTAAGATGACCAGCTAAGGGCACCTCATGCGCCAACTGCAGTAGAAAGGGCCTGTAAACCTGGGGTACCACCAACCTCTTGAGGGCACCAGGTTCAGGCTTAGTGGGCTCACTAACAAGGAGCTCACCCTCCCAATAAATCCAGAACGTCCTAGGCACTTCTCCTTGTGCCTGGGACAGGGCCTGTTTCCTCAGAACTTCGAGAGAGTGGCACTCTTTCTGTCCCTTACATAAGTCTGCCCGGGAGGGTCCCCCTTCAGCTACCAAGCATTGAAGGTCGGGATGATCCTTCGGGTTGAGAACCTCTCCCCCAGGAGAGTCTTCTGGCTCTTCTCCCACAGGAGTTGAGACGGGGTTTACCACTGGATCCAGCCCGTCCAGAGCATGGATCCCAATGGGTGCTGTAGGAACAGCAGGAAGAGAAGGAGTCCCCTGCACAGAGGTGGCCTTCTTGTTCTTCTTTCGTCTTGCCTTAGGCCTCACCTTTGGCTCGGGTATCTGACTCACAGCCAGACCCTGTGTCATCTGTGACCTAGTGACTGAAGCAGCAGTCATGGGAAAACCATCCGAGATCAACCCCAACTCTACTAGATCATTACCTAACAGAATGTTAGCAGGGAAAATGTCCTGAACCAGGACAGGAAGCGTTGCTGTCTTGTCTCCAATCATGAGTGTGACTAAGGCTACAAGTGATAATTTGGGAGGCCCACCAGCTAACATGGTGGTTCTTAGAGGAGCACCTACATAGTCCTCTGGCTTGAGCAGGGTCCTGTCCACCACTGTCATGCTTGCCCCGGTGTCTCTCAAGCCAGTAGAAGGGTGGCCGTTCAGGAGGACACTTATCAAAAACCTACGGGTGTTCTGTGGGATAGTCGCCAGTACTTCCACGTAACATCATCCACATCCTCAGCAATAACATCAAGAGCTCCACCAAAACCCTTCTTCTAGGAGATCTTAACCTGGGATACAATGATACTAAAGACAAATCTGCAGTTGCCTTCTCCAAAGAACTTAATGACCTAGGCTTCACCCAAAAAATTGAAAGTCCCACCCACGCCAAAGGCCGCACCCTGGACTGGATCGCAGACCATAACTGTCTCTCCACTATCACCTCTAACTCACCTCTGCCATGGACCGACCACAACTGCATCGAATTTTCGATTCCAATCACCAAAAACCTTAAAACTCTGACCCCTGCTATCGCTGCACAAGTCAGAAGTTCTAAAAAGCTCACAGAGGACAACCTGCGCCCTTACCTCAACACCCCCAAACTAGCACCCCCTTTTGCTAATGATCCCAATATCTGGCAGACATCTTCAAAGATGTTGTCACTAAAGCCATCAATGAAATAGCACCACTTGAATGGAAAAAAGAAAAGAAATCACTACACACCAACTCCTGGTTCACTGAAGAACTGCACTCAATGCGCTCCCACAAAAGAGCAGCTCTAAAAAACTGGCAATCCAACCCTTGCAGCAGCACCAAAAACGATTTCAACTTAATCTCCCACCAATATAAAACAGCCATCACTGCTGCCAAAGCCAAACGCCTTCAACACACAAATCTCTAATGCCAAATCGCACTCTAAAGAGATTTTTGCCATTTTTAACGAGCTCATCTCCCCCCCCAATACACCAAATTAAATAATCAAAGATGAAGCGTGGTGTGCCAGCATTCAAGCTGCCATGCTACACAAAATTGACCTTCTCCAAAAGAAAATCAAAGACCACTGCAAAGCATTACCTCAACAGACAGGTACCAAGCCTACTAAAGCCCCACCCTTCTCGTCCAAGCCCACCATACCTGACCTCTCTTTCAGGGATGTCACTGAAACAGAAGTTATCTGTCGGGGGGAAATTCTCCCGGGGTCGGCTGGGCCGTCCGCGGACCTCCGGGCAGGGAGGCCCCAACTCCTCCCGCGTATCCCAAAATTGAGTATGAGGCACACGCAAGAAGCAAGGTGATTCTGCTGTTTATTAAACAAAACGGCAGGGATGGTCAAGGATTGTACGCGTCCGTCCTGACACTCTCTCTCAATTCGTGGGGCTCGCAGGCCCTTTTTACCTCAGTATGACGCGCTACTTGCGTCACCTGGGAAAGTTAGCAAAAAACCTATCGCCACTCTGGATTGGTTCCTCGAGTGGTAGGGTTAGTATAGCATACGTATAGAGAACGCTGTTAGTGGTTGAGGGTCAGTCAGGTGGTATACTTGGGTTGTCCCTTCAATTAGATACATGAAAATTGTTACATGAAGACCCCTGAGGATTGGCTAATGTTAATGGCGTCAGTGATAAGTGCCCCATGTTCTGATTGGTCCACTCGCGAACCCCCCAGTCTGGGACCATCGCTGTTCCCAGCTCGTGGTGCACCTGTCATTTGCAACAATGTATAACTATGGGTATGTGCAGACAATGCGAGGATTTGTTCATATGCTGGAGGGCAGACTACTCCCACCGCCGCAGATGTCCATTGAGTTGCTTAATTGTTGCTGCCTGCGTCTCAAAACGTGGGATCCAGGCGCCTCCTTCCTCCTGTCAGGTTCGGCTTGGTCACGTGAGGAGAGACCGTGGTTGAGGCAGAATTCTGCACATTTAATATTGCATTTTCCACTGTGTGTCTGGCTTAGTTTGCAGGTGTGACCTTGGCTTCGGCTTGTGGCATGCGAGTTTGCAACATTGTGCCCTTGACTGTCTGTTCTCGCCGGGCTCATTCTGCAGGGTCAGCAATTGTACTCTTGCTCGTTCAATGTTCATGGAGGCTCTTGCTTGCGGCCTACTTGGGCCTGGTGCATAGGTGGGGACGTTTGATGCACAGCACTTTAGGTTATGGTATCATATTGCTTTATCCCCAGTATCATGTCTTCGTTATATTTCTCATTGCAATGCATGGGGTAGGAGAAGCATCAGCAAGCATTTTAGATGAGTTTGTTGTGCGTCTTGCGTTTCTGCCTTTTGAAAAACCTATGTGAAAAATAATAAAGATGCGCGTCAGTGGGTGTGTCCGTCACCTACGTCATAGCACTGAATATGTTCTTCGTGTGGATTGGTGTGGGAGTGTCCAGTGTGCATGTTTGCACGGGTGTGCTGACCGTTGGCTAGGTCGTCATGGCATCTCTAACGATGTGTTCATTTACTGTTGAATGGTTCAGTCGAGTTCATCCATGCCGCAGGTGTCGGTATGGGCAGGGCAGGCTGGTGGGCAGGCTGGTGGGCAGGCTGGTGGGCACATCTGTATGTTCCTGTATCAGGGTATTTGGTCGTCTGGTAGATAGGCAAACTCCTCTCGTGGCGGGTGTCTGGGCCGCGATCCTCTAGGCCAGGGGTGTGAGGGGATTGGTGGGAGCCTTTTGTTCCATTCTCCCACTTCAGTCCCCCTCTGGTCGACTTGTCAACCACAAACATATCTTTTTCCTTATCTCTTCTTACTCTCCATATTTTAGTTACTCCTCCCAAATGTCCATAGTGGTTGACGTGGTCTTCAAATGACCAATACATATAAACACAGGTTCCTCCAGGTGTGCAGTATACCCATTTCCCTATGTAGCTCCTTGGGTTTCTTGGGTTTTCGAGCTTCACAGATGGTGGGTCCAGGTGGTTGGTGATGATCTGTTTGCGCAGCTTTTCTCTCTCTTTTATTATTGTGCCTGTGTGCTGGCCATCATCTGCCGGCATCAAGGGGTGCATACCAACCATTTCGATCATTTCGGCTGTAGTGCGTGCTTTCCGGGCCTTCCAAAATCTTATTATGATCAGTGCAGCTCCAGCCAGTATTATGCATCCAACTATAATCTTCAGTCCGTCCGACAGCCAAGATGGCATCCATGACCATAACATTGAAAACCAGCTGTCATCCTTCTTCACTCCTTTACTTTCTTCCATCATTTTGGAGTGCATCTGGGCCAGTTGTGATACTGCTTCTGTCAGTGTACCATTGTCAGCATTGTTAGCAGGAATGAATGTGCAGCATGATTGTCCTATCTTTGCGCAAACTCCTCCTTCCATTGCTGTAAGGAGATCCAATACATATCTGTTCTGTAGTGCTACCATCCTCACTGCTCGCAGTTCCTCTTTTATTGCGTTGAATCCATTTACTGTAGAATTAATTGTCATCATTAGCTCCCATCGAGTTATCTGGAGCCATTTTGCGTTTGCGTAAGCTTGTAGTCCCGGATGTATTATTGACTAGAAGAACATTGCTGCTCTGCTGAATAGTCTGTGTTCTGGTGGGCTTGAAGTGAGTGCTGTTTCCGACCTTCCCCTTAGGTAATTTCCTGTCAGAGGTTCTCCTTGTCTTTTCTTTCTATTCAGGACATTGTTGTTGTTGTTGTCTTCGTTCTCTGGCCCCTTCTGAGGTTTTACAGATCTCTTCTTCCTCTTGTTTCCTTCATCCATTTTAGGGAAGTTCGCCACTTTCACATGTTTCTGGGGCACCACTAGTGATGGTACATTAACGTGTACCATAGTGCATATACCATTCCACAGCGGGGGCAGTGTGTGGTATGCCTTGTTTCCGCAGGCCCAGTAATGGTCCATTAATACTGCTGTTCCTGCTCCCCCCTCAGGTAACTCCATCACGCTTGCACAGTTGGTGTTGTATCCCACGTCCACTTCTCCTCTATGTTGGTAGCATATTTTAGGTGCAGACAGCGGCAGTATGCTTATTGGGTCTTCATCCTTCTCTATCCACGTTAGCATGGGTACGTACTTGACCCAAATCGTTCAACATCTGTTATTGTGTTCATTAATGGTTGTAATATTTTCTCTTGTTACCATGTTGCTGCCAACCACTCCTATGTCCATTTGTTGTCCATGTACACCTTCCCTGTTATTGTTACCAGTGGTCTTTCCCAACATTCTTGTTTACCAGGAACTTCAGTGGCGTACCAGTCACATGGTAGGTATTGTAGTGTTACTTTCTTTGTTTCTCCCTTTTCAGGGCCACTTGTCATGTATCTGAATGCTTCAGCATGCAAACTGCTCTTGTGGTAACTCAAATAAGTCTTGAGGAAGTTGTTTTCGTATGGATATGTGTCTCGCGTTTTCCACACCAGGTTCACCACCGTCCCTTGAAATCTCCCTTTCGTTTGGAACAGTGCCAAGTATACTATACATCGTGCTGTCTTTTCATCTATTTCTATTTCATGGCGTATGGGATCAATAAGCAGACGTAGCAGCTGTCTTCTGTTGTCTGCTTACCTATTTGGGTCATGTGTTGGTACCACATGTTGTTCAAGACGTGTGCTGAATCTGTTATGTAGTTATCAATACCTTTATTATCTGAGTATGTGCTGCGTTTAACTCTATTTCCCTTATGTGGAATCTTGCTAGTACCACCTGACGTAACACCTGTTGCAGCCGTGGGTGGGGGTATATTAGGTTTGTGTACAGCCAAAATATTGATAACATAACTTTTCTGCCATACAGAGGCAGCCAAAAACCCGGTGATCATCAAAATCCCTATCATCTTTATTACAGAGGCTAGTCTCACCGGCATTTTGCTCTTACCTTGCTGCAGTCCGGCAGCTTATTCTTGCGATGTTAAAGTTGCCCGCCTGAAAATTCTCAATAGGCTTGTTATTAGTGTTAGTTGTTGTTTTCAAGCTCTCCCTATCAAGTAGTCGTTCAGTGCCCAGGCGAAGAGCTGTTCCCACACCAATCTAAGCGATCTGTCTCTTAGGGCAGGCAAGTGTTGGTGAAGATGGGGCATTGATTGTTCTATGGCCAAGATAAATGCTGTCTAGTAGACACGTACCCTCCTTCTTTTCAGGTACTTTGACCTTTTTATGTGATAGACAAATTGGTGTGATAGGGCTTCAGGGTAGTTATTGTCTGAGGGTAGCATCTACTCCTGGGCAATGAACTTTGTTAGTTATCTGTTTTCTTAGCAATACAATAATACGCGGTACCTGCATGTGCGAGAAAGAAAAAAGAGAGCATTCAAGTGTTTACATGTGTATATGTGCAAGACAATGTCCTTCAATTGGGTGGTTACTGTAGTGGGTAGGAGGTCGATGGGCAGGGGGTTTGGGGTTCAACTGGCGGAAGTCTCTTTACTCTTTGATCGTGTGACCATGGGGTGGGCAGTATGGAAATTACCAGTTTCTATTTCAGTAGTTGTCTCTGGGGAATCTGGGGGGTGGCAGGGTATGGAGACACTTAGGTCATCAGCTGTGGTATAAGTCTCTTCCTCCGTGGGTGACGCTGTTGCTGTTCTTCCAATGGCCCTGTCGGTGACGCTAGGGCGGGTCTGGAGTTTGCAAATCTTTACGTCATGTAGGTGATTCCAAGCACGCTTATCCTGCAACTTTACTGCTCTCGTAGATACCTCCTCTACAAGGTGGGGACCAGTGAAGCGTGGGCTGTTCCACTTTCTATTGAAATTGCGGAGTAGCACGTGGTCACCTTTAGCAATTTGCACAGTTTTTCCTTTTCCGGTCCTTGGTCCTCGTCTTCTTGTTGGTAACTCTTAGACCCGCCCCGCGTGCGCTCGAGCTGTTGAGACACAAACACTACACTAGTAACCAAAGAAGACACATATTGGTACATTTCATCACCAAGAACAGTTGCAGTGTTTTCATAGTCTGTGAATGCCCTTGATGTTGGCGTTAGAGGAAGGCGCATTTGTCGTCCGGTCACCACCTCATGAGGAGTGAGGTGGTGGTCGGAGCCTGGTCTATTCCTCAGCTCAAATAGAGCTAGCGGAAGGCAATACAACCAACTCTTCTTTGTTGTTTGCTGTATCTTTGCAATTGCCTCCTTCAGTAGGCCATTCAGGCGTTCGCATACACCGTTGGCCTGCGGGTGATATGCACATGCAAATTTATGCTTGATGTTCAGTAAGGATGTGATGTGCTGGAACATTTCATTAGCGAAGTGCGGGCCGTTATCCGACCGCAGTACCTCGCACACTCCCCACCTGGGGAAAACCTCCCTCACTAGAAATTTAGCTGCTCTAAATGCATCTGGATGTGAGCAGGGTCCTGCCTCAATCCACCTGGAGAATGGGCATACTACTACAATCATATACCTATTTCCTTGACATACGTTGATCATTTCAACATAGTCAATATGGATGTGCAGGAAGGGTCCCTCTGGCCGGGGTATAGTACCTTTTATCACTTTCAGCGTGTGACCGGCCGTAAACTGTTGACATGTGAGACAATTGCTGATAAAATTTGTCACATGGGAATTTAACTTGGGACAGAACCAATCTTCCCTAATTCGTGCTGCAATAACTTCCTTGCCTGTGTAGGCTGGGTGGTGGAGTTGGCTCAGGGCGGTGTTCAATAGTGCCAATGGCATTACCATCTTTCCAGTGTTACCCTGGCGCCATAGTGCGTCAGTTGGCGACATTGTACATCCTCTTTTTACCCATATTTCTTTTTCTGCCATTGGTGCAGCCGCTTGTAACTCCATTATCTGTGTGGCTGGGAGATGGGTGTACCCTTCTCTTATCAACATCTCTTTAGCTATCCCCCTCCCTCTCCCTCTCTCTGACTCTGGGGGGTTCCATATTTCACCAAAATATGCAGCATACTTCGCATGTGCGTCTGCTGCTGCATTTCATTTTGAGATATGATCTTCTCCATTAGTGTGTGCGGTACATTTGACCAAGGCTAATTCTTGGGGGTCATTTATTACTTCAATTAATTCAGCTAATAAGAGAGCATGTTGCACTGGGGTGCCGTCAGCTCTCCTAAACCCCCTTCTCCTCCATTTGGACAATCCTGAGTGGACAGTAGACGTGACATATGCGCTGTCAGAATATATAGTCACTCTTTTGTCAAAGCTTTCCTTCAACGCCAAGATCAGTGCAACCAATTCTGCTGCTTGAGCAGAGTAATGTTGTGGTAATTGTACGCATTTCACCGCCACACACACGAATTCCTCTGTCATTTTTACCACTGCTGCCCCAGTTCTCCTTATCCCATCACTTTGGTCTATTGTTGATGACCCATCAATGAACAAGAGCTCTCCTTCATTTAGCGCGTCCTCTTCAACTTTTCTAGTACATGAGTACATTTCGGTAGTCTGCGTACAATCATGTGCATAGTCTCCTTCCTCAATTACTTCCGCTATAAACCTTGCAGGATTAACTGTGCTGCATCTAACAATTGATAATTCTGGTCTAGATAAGATGATCTCATAACCTGACGCCCTCTGCGTGGTTAGTGTGGACTTAGGCTTGTTCAATATTGCAAATAGTGCATGTTCCACAAATAGTGTGGTTGGGCACCCCATTGTAATTGATGATGCTTTCTCTACCGCAAAGGCAGCTGCGGCGAGACCTTGTTCGCAAGGGAAATGTCCTAACATCACAGGATCCAAGTGACCACTGTAAAATGCTACTGGTTTGTAACCCATGCTTGTTTTTTGAGCCAACACTGCTTTCATTACTGCTGAGTCGCAATGTGAAAATATAAAGAATTGTCGTTCATAATCTGGGGTGGCCAGTACCGGAGCAGTTGATATTGCATCTTTCAGTTCATCAAAGGCCTCTTTCATTTCCATTGTCCACCCCAATTTTTTCTCCCCTTTGTTAGCTTCTTTTAATGCCTCAAGTAGGGGTCCTATGTATGAGCTGTAATCAAATACCCATGCTCTACAGTAGTTGCACAGTCCCAGGAACTGCTGCAGTTCCCTCACTGTTTGGGGCAACAGCGTTTTTGATATGGCCTGTGCTCTTTGTGGTGCAATCTTTCTTCCGTATTGGGATATGAGCTGACCAATGTATAGTACCTGTTCCTGACAGTACTGTAACTTTTCTTTGTCTACCTTGTAACCTTTTTCAGCCAATATGGTCAGCATCTTCAATGAGTCCTCTCTGCATTGTTTTTCGCTTGTGCTGCAAACTATTATGTCATCAACATACTGCAACACTGTGCTTTCCAATTCAATGTTTCCCAAGTCCATCTGTATTACTCTGTTGAAAATTGAGGGTGACTCGCAGTACCCTTGTGGCAATCTGGTGTGTTTCCATTTTGTGTTTCTGTACGTGAAGCTTGTTAGATCTTGTGATTCTGGATGCAGGGGTATTGAGAAAAAGGCATTTTTGAGGTCAATCACTGTAAATCGTGATGCCTCTGCTGGAATGCCACACAATATTGTGGCCGGGTTTGCTGCTATGGGGTATTCTGCTTCCACTATGTTGTTCAAGGGCCTGAGGTCCTGGATGAAACGCCAAGACCCTCCTTTAGCTTTGCGCACTGGGTATACAGCTGTGTTACATGGTGATTCTGATGGTACCAATATGCCATTATTTATAAGGGCCGTTATTGTTTCATATATGCCCTCATCTGCCTCTTTTGATAGTGGGTATTGCTTCATTCTAGGGAGTATTGCACCTTTTTTCAATTTTATTCTTACTCCCCCTATACTCATTATGCACCCCACATCATAGGGACTAGTAGTCCATAATGATGTTGGTACTTTTGCCATATCCTCCTCAAAGAAGGGAACTGGGGTGGATGTGGGTGCTTCAAGTGCCATTGCAATTTTCTGTGCCACTTGTTTGTATGTCACTCTTAGCCATATTTCTACACTCATCATAAATACCATTTCACCTTCTTCCTTTTCTTCTGAAAAGAGCTCCTCGTCTGACACATGGGTGAGCCTGCATCTCTCAGCTAGGGCTATCACTGCCCTCCATGCTCTTCCTTCTCTGTCTTGGGCATGTACTGCGATATAATCAGTAGTTGCTATAATGCTCTCCATGCTCACTGAAATCACCTTTCCTTCTGGTTCATTGGCTGGTGTTTCTGGTCTAAACAAATAGGCTGTTGGCCTCCTCTAGATCTTTCCTTCTATTCCTGGCATCCATGCAAATGCCATGTCTGTTCCGTACTGGAACAGTTCACCATCTACTGGTTCAGCCCTAATCACTGTCTGTCCACAGTATGCTTGCATAATTTGTCGTGCAGTGAGCATGTTTATTCCTGGAGTGGAGCAAATTATGCCGTCCTCCGTAAAGGAGATCGTCATATTCAACCTGCTCATTATGTCTCTCCCCAGTATGTTTACTGGTGAGGCCCTAGAATATAAAAGCGGGACAGACATGTCATAATCCCCTATTGATAAGGGAATGTTATCAGTAAAGGGAACCAACCCCCTAGCCCCAGAGAATCCTTGGGTGTTCATGGCTTCACCTGACATCTTAAATTTACCTTCCCTTATGCAAGACCGGGTCGCCCCGGTGTCAACAAGGAATGATAATTTTTTGTCACCTATCGTTACCTCTATGCGTGGTTCCTCCGCACTATTAGGCGTTACCGACAGGATGGGACACACCAAGGCCGTCTGTGGGCTGTCCTATTGTGGGTATAATGATTGACCACTTCCTGTGTAAGGGTTGTGTCCCAGGACCGTCACCCTTCCCAGTTGTGTTTTCTGTAGTTGTGTATTGGTAGAGGTTATGTTATGGTCTTGAATTTGGGCAGGTTGCTTTACTTGCTGCACTTGACGTTGTTGTGTTATCTCTACCTGTTGTTGTGGTAGTGAATATGTCTGTGGCTGTTGTTGTGTTACTAGTTGTTGTTGCACATTTCCCGGTTGTAGTGCCTGCTGTTGTTGGATGTCCTGCTGTTCCCTTGTAGGCCCTTGTTGTCCCTGTTCTCCCCATGATGGTGTGCCTGGTCTCATTCTACATGTGCGTGACATGTGCCCTAATAATCCACAAATCCAACATACCGGTGGTTCCCTGTTCTGCCATGGAAAGCTCCCTGAATTGTCCTGGTATACTGGTTGCTCGGTGGGGTAGACATTTCTGAATCCTCCCCCTTGCTGTTGTGTGTTATAACCGTATCCCCTCCCCCTCATCATTCCTCCCCTTTCCCTGTTGTAATTATAATATCCAGCTCCTGGCGTTGAGTATCCTCCTCCCATGTTAGTCGTGTATGGTTGGGGTGGTGGCAGCTGTTGTGCTACAATCTGTGATGATTGTATTTGGGAGGGATCTTGTGCAGCCACTACTTGTGTGGGGTTTTGAGTCATTGTTGCAGGTGTAGTTATTAGTGCACCCTCCATCGTGTATTTAGTAAGTTTTTTCTGTACCAGTTTAGCCTCTTCCGCTTTTCTGTCCTCTTCCTTTTGTTTCATATTTTCTTGCCATGTCCTACAATGATGTACTATCGCCAGTTGTATTTCTGGCCATGCTTTTGCTTCCATCCCCACTACCTTCTTCAGTTGTTTCTGAACTGCGTCTGGGAGCCTTTGTATTAGTATATGGTAGAATATTGCTGGTGTTTTGTCCCATTGTTCTCTAGTTTCCATATGCCACTTCTCTTGAATTTCCTGGATATAATCAACAGGATCTTCGTTCTCACGCATCTTGCTTGAGGTAATTGCTCCTATGTCTGATGTGTCTGGGTACTGTACCCTCAGCGCTTGCCATAATGCATGTCTGCAGTTTGCAAATGGTGCCCCATCGTGTGATGTGTTTGTTATTGTGACCCCGGGGAAGCCTGCTCTCTTCCAGATGTCATCTGCTGCATCTCCCAATATTGATATTAGAAGTCCCTTTACATCCCCCACTGCCAGTTTCTGTCCTGTGGTGTGTTTTTCCATTTCATATATCCATTTTCCCGCACCTCCACTTAATGATGGGAGCCTGCACTTTATATTTTCCTTGTCTGCATGCTTCCAAGGGACGTATTGTGGTCTCACCCCTCCCCTCTCCAGAAGTGGCATTAAGTTGTGTCCTGTTTGACCCCCTGGGTTCCACAAAATGGAGTCTGTGCACCCCTCCTCTTCTTCCGTGTCTTCTACATCGTCAATTGCGTCCATATTTCCCCTGCTCGTAACTGTTTCTCCTCCATCTCTTCCCCTTCTTTTATCATTTCCTTTATTTAATGTGGGCGTGTGTATTCGTTCTCCCTGCCTGCGTCCAGGGAGGTCTCTAAGCCTGCCTGCATAGGGTGTCAGTTCGTGGGGGAAGGGTGCGAGTTTTGGTGTGCATGTTGCACGTAATGAGCGTGGGGTGGTGGAGCATGTTGGACGGGATGATGAGGATGTAGCTGCACGTGCCTGCCTTTCCGCCATTCCTTGCTCTTCCCCCTCACTTCCCTCCAGTTCTCCCTTTCTCCTGCAGATTCATGGTGATTCTCTATTTGTCCGGGTGATGTATAATTTATCTAAGCTTTCCCTTTCACTATTTCTTCCTTCCTTCTCCATTCCTTCTCCTTCCTCACTGCAAAAGTCATCCAGGAATGGCAACCCCCAATCTGTCTTTTTCCCCTTAATCGTTACTGTTTTTAAGTCTATTAGATCCGTTCCTCCCTTTTCTTCTTTACCAATTGCTCCCCTTTGTGCTGATGTTGTTGCTACTTCTGTGTCTCTGTGTACATACCTCCTTACTTCACTCTCCCCTCTCCTATCTTCCCTTTCCCCTTCCTTTTTCTCCGCTATTTCTCTACCAATTTCCTCTCTTTTCTTTTTCAATTCCTCCATTACTTCACTACTCATCTTTTCCATTATCCTTTCTTCTTCTCTCTTCCTTTCCCATCTCGCTCTTTCCCGCTCTAATATACCCTCTATCATCCTCCCTTCTTCGTATTTCCTTGTCTTCCTCTCTTTTCTTGTCACGCAGTGCTGCTCTGGATACCCTTTCTGCTACTGCCTTCACCCTTTCGGCTTCTCTCTTTTGCTCCTCAGTTCGTTCCCTCATTTTTTCCAACTCATTCTTGCTCTCTTTCCTTTCCCGTGCTCTCTCTCTTTCCTCTCTCTCGAGCTGCTTGATCAGTGCATTCTGCTCATCCCTTAATTCTGCTAATCGTTCCTCCAAAATCTCTTCCTTTTGTCGTAACAGCTCTTCCCCTTTCATTTCACTCTTCCTGGTATTATCCTCATCCATTTTCCTTACTGCCTCCTTCTCTTCTCCTGTTAATGAACCTCGTAATTTTAATAGTACCTGCGCAGCTACCCACTCATCATGTCCTATTTCTGCGACCTGCTCTTCGCCAGTCCTCCCCTCCCCTGCGGGCATCTTCGTACGAGCTGATCCCGTCGTACTAGTCTGCTCCCCTCCCGTGTGGCCACTTGTAGCTGTATATGGTGGCGGGCTGTATGCCGGGTTCGAGTACCCCTCAGCTGCCCTTAATTGTACTATTTCTCGTAGTTCTGTTAAAGGATATAACCCCCCTTCCTCCTTTTTCACTACCTTCGCTAGGGGCATATCGTCGCTCTGTTCCTTTTTTATTTCCTTTTCGTTTAGGTTGTTACTCTTTTCTCCTCCCTCTTGTCCGTTCCCCATGTTCTGTGTGCCTTCACTCTCTTTTTCCCCATTCTCTCCTTCCTCCTTAATCTTCTTCTCTTCCGTTGTTTCCCCCATAATGAACATCCCGTTTGGTCCTGGTCGGGACCCTTGGAACATCCTCCATAAGTTACTCACCTCCACGTGGTGTGTCAACTTCTTCCCCTTGTATGTGTTATGCAGATGGCTTAACAGTGAATGTTGGGTATATGGATCGAAACTGCCATTAGGCGGCCATGGTGTCGTCATTTTGTTGTCCGTCCCCTGTGTCCATTCTATGCTATATTTGATCAGTTTCTCCCTATGGGGTGACAGTGTTTTACATATATGCTGTAGCAGGGTAGTGAGGGTGTTCCCCCACCCTCCCGATCCTGTCCCGTATGACATAGTAGCACTTCACTTGTTATCCTACCCCTATTTGGTAGCGGTTATCTTGCTAACAGTGTATGCTATACAATCTTAGATCTTTACCTGGCCCCGTAATTTTGGGGACTTGCGATTGTCCGCTAAGGAAAAATAGTAAAATATAGCATTTGCATTTGTATATTCTTTTCTTTCTTTTCTTCCTTTACCGAACACCTTTACGGCCCCCTGCGGCCGAAGCGCACGTAGCCCCCTGCGGCTGCGTGCCCCATGTTACGTTCTTATACAGCCATCCCACTTTCTTTTACCCCTCCTCCTCTTTCTTCACTTGTCGTGGCCGGCGTTCTCCGTGCGCAGCCACGTCCCCCTTTTCACCTTGCCCCGATCTACTCGTTACCATTTATCTCCATCTCCACTCCCTTACCATTATTCTGTTCCCCACCACTCTCCGAAAAAAAAGAAAATGCCTTGTGTTCGAGATATCCTATGAAAGCCCTACTGGTGACGTCACCAATCTCCTCCAAAACTACTGGTAAATTCTTCACATGTTTTTAAAAGTTCAAAATACGCTTGTAATCTACCCCGTTAAACCCACAGCTGTCTTCCTGTCACGCCTGGAACAAGGTAATCAACAATATAATCGGACTGCGCACACTGCGTCGCTTCGCGTGTGATACGCCCCTCGACAGGAGGGCTTAACCAGCCAATTATCTTCCGTATTAGGCAACCAGCTAGCTACCGCCTACAGGGAAACGTCATCTATCTATCGAGTTTCCTGCTCGATCAATAGGGATCCTCATCTACTCATTGATCAAAAATCACCAAATCGTAGGAACCCGCACACACACACACACCCTTACACATGGTCGCGACCTAGGCCAATCAGTGTCTACGAGCGGCCGCACGTGATGTTTTCGTGCTCCGCCCCCTCCTCTTCCGTAACATAGCGGACTGCTCTCGCACTTGTCCAGCTACCATTCACTTCACCGTCAACACTAATTTATCAAACCTTCGCCGCGCACCTGTGTAACACCTCCCGCCTCCCGTATTCTATTCCTCCCCCCTCCCTCACAATTTCACATTGCTTGTTGGGCGTGGCATACTCACCAAGTTCTCTTGATGCGGGGCCGCTCGACTGCGTGCACCCCTCCAAGCGGCTCGCCACCTCCCCTCGTCTGGACCACATCTGGACACTCGCCAACCGCGGGCGGGATACTTCTCAACCGGCTCCCGAAGGCCAATATCCGGATTGCACTGTCCAGTCTTCTCGCAGTTCCGCGATGGTCCTGTAGTCCTCAAAAGGGGGCAGCGGCAGAGGGGGCCGCGCCACCGGGCCTCCTCGCAACGGGAGCACTCGGAAAAATAAAATAAAAGCAGATCTTAAACAGATCTCAGCAGTGCCTCCAACTTGTTGGGGGGAAATTCTCCCGGAGTCGGCTGGGCCGTCCGCGGACCTCCGGGCAGGGAGGCCCCAACTCCTCCCGCGTATCCCAAAATTGAGTATGAGGCACACGCAAGAAGCAAGGTGATTCTGCTGTTTATTAAACAAAACGGCAGGGATGGTCAAGGATCGTACGCGTCCATCCTGACACTCTCTCTGAATTCGTGGGGCTCGCAGGCCCTTTTTACCTCAGTATGACGCGCTACTTGCGTCACCTGGGAAAGTTAGCAAAAAACCTATCGCCACTCTGGATTGGTTCCTCGAGTGGTAGGGTTAGTATAGCATACGTATAGAGAACGCTGTTAGTTGTTGAGGGTCAGTCAGGTGGTATACTTGGGTTGTCCTTTCAATTAGATACATGAAAATTGTTACATGAAGACCCCTGAGGATTGGCTAATGTTAATGGCGTCAGTGATAAGTGCCCCATGTTCTGATTGGTCCACTCGCGAGCCCCCCAGTCTGGGACCATCGCTGTTCCCAGCTCGCGGTGCACCTGTCATTTGCAACAATGTATAACTATGGGTATGTGCAGACAATGCGAGGATTTGTTCATATGCTGGAGGGCAGACTACTCCCACCGCCGCAGATGTCCATTGAGTCGCTTAATTGTTGCTGCCTGCGTCTCAAAACGTGGGATCCAGGCGCCTCCTTCCTCCTGGGCCTGGCACCCTGTCAGGTTCGGCTTGGTCACGTGAGGAGAGACCGTGGTTGAGGCAGAATTCTGCACATTTAATATTGCATTTTCCACTGTGTGTCTGGCTTAGTTTGCAGGTGTGACCTTGGCTTCGGCTTGTGGCATGCGAGTTTGCAACATTGTGCCCTTGACTGTCTGTTCTCGCCGGGCTCATTCTGCAGGGTCAGCAATTGTACTCTTGCTCGTTCAATGTTCATGGAGGCTCTTGCTTGCGGCCTACTTGGGCCTGCTGCATAGGTGGGGACGTTTGATGCACGGCGCTTTAGGTTATGGTATCATATTGCTTTATCCCCAGTATCATGTCTTCGTTATATTTCTCATTGCAATGCATGGGGTAGGAGAAGCGTCAGCAAGCATTTTAGATGAGTTCGTTGTGCGTCTTGCGTTTCTGCATTTTGAAAAACCTATGTGAAAAATAATAAAGATGCGCGTCAGTGGGTGTGTCTGTCACCTACATCATAGCACTGAATATGTTCTTCGTGTGGATTGGTGTGGGAGTGTCCAGTGTGCATGTTTGCACGGGTGTGCTGACCGTTGGCTAGGTCGTCATGGCATCTCTAACGATGTGTTCATTTACTGTTGAATGGTTCAGTCGAGTTCATCCATGCCGCAGGTGTCGGTATGGGCAGGGTAGGCTGGTGGGCAGGCTGGTGGGCAGGCTGGTGGGCACATCCGTATGTTCCTGTACCAGGGTATTTGGTCGTCTGGTAGATAGGCAAACTCCTCTCGTGGCGGGTGTCTGGGCCGCGATCCTCTAAGCCAGGGGTGTGAGGGGATTGGTGGGAGCCTTTTGTTCCATTCTCCCACTTCCTCTACTAAAAAACCTCAAACCCTCCCCCTGCAAAGGCGTCATTTGCCCACCAAAACTCATCAAAGACTGCTCAGACTGCTTTGCGCCGCTCTTTAAGGCTTTTATCAATGCGTCTTTTAAAACAGGTATTATCCCTGCTAGCCTCAAAGAGGCTTGGGTCCGGCCCCTCCTAAAAAAACCTACCCTCGAACCCCTACAACCAAACAACTACAGACCAATAACCACAGTGCCCTTCCTCCTGAAATTACTGGACAAAGACGCACATTGCCAAATAGAGCACTTTCTGGAAACCCACTCCATCCTCGGGACTAGGCAATCAGGCTTCCGGAAAGGACACGGCACAGAAACAGCCCTGGTGGATCTGAAGAGTTAGATCACCCAAATTATGTACAAGGGCAAGCCAGCTCTTTTGCTCCTTCTGGATCTCTCAGCAGCTTTCGATCTGGTTGACCACAAGACCCTCACCTCACACACTCAGCCAACTTTTCTAAAGAATCAGCTCTATGGGTCACCTCCTTCCTAGAGGGTAGAGCCATGAAAGTCTTCTCGGACATTGTCAATGCCACTCCCACGACAATCCACTGCGGGGTCCCTCAAGGATTCTGCACTGCACCCACACTTTATAACTTGTTCATCAAACCTCTTTTTGACAAACTCAACTCATACGGTATCACTTACAGGAACTACACGGATGACACGCAAGTACTTCTACCCCTCTCAGGCTCATACCACGAAGACGCTAAGGCACTCCATTCAATCTACTCCATCATCCAAGCCTGGATGGCAGTCAATGGCCTCTGCCTCAATGGAGACAAGACTGAAATCATGATACTAGGTCAACAGGGCACCCTAGACAATCTGGACACACTGTACGCTAACTTCTCCAGTGACAACTCTGTCATCCCCGTCTCCACAGCTGTAAAGACACTGGGGGTATACATAGACTCCTCTCTATCTATGACCAGACAAGTCAGCGCAATCACCTCCTCTTCCGCGCATACCATTAAACTCATAAACGCCATCAAGCCATACCTCTCCAAACCTAACTGTCTCTCCATAGCCAGAGCAACCATTGGAGCCAAGCTGGACTACTGCAATGCCCTTCTAGCGGGCACATCAGCAAAAAAATCTGAACAGACTCCAAGTCATACAGAACAACGCCCTCTGGGCCGCTCTTAGCATCCCAAGAAGAGAGCATATCTCCCATGCCAGACACTCAGCCCAATGGCTCCCAGTACACTCAGCCCAATGGCTCCCGGTCAAAGAGCGGATCACACTCAAAATCCTCACCCTCACTCACAAACGCCTCTCTCTCACCGCCCTGTCCTATCTATCAGAGACCATTTCCAAACCCTCCTCCTCCCGTCCCATGAGGACGGAATACACCAACTTACTCTGCATCTCACACATCAAAAAAGCGAAAGCCGGTGGCCTTAGCTTCCCCTACATTGCTGCCAAGACCTGGAACGCTCTTCCTGCAGACATTAGAGCGGAAAACTCACTACCGATTTTTCACAGGAAACTGAAGACCTCTTGCCATGCACAATAATAAGTGACCTTCGCAAATCCATGTAAATATACTGCATTGCAATCTGTACAAATGTCATATTTGCCACTGTAAATAATGAACTTATGTCAATATTTTATGTCAATATTGTATTATATGCAACAAAGATGTGTCTGTAAAAAGCGCCACGATGCCCCCGGGCTGACGCGCGCTCTACAAATCTGAATAAAATAAATAAATAAAAGTACTGGTCCCAGGCCCAAAGGGACACTAAAGAAATCTCTACAGGAGCACCAAATGTGATCCCTCCAAAGGAGGGGAGGACAGTGGCCTCCACCTCAGACATGGGGTAAGGGTAGGTCCGGCTGACAGCCTGTACTCCAAGTGCCTTACCTTTACACTTGGAGTCCCCCCTCTTGTGATCCAGAGCCCCACAATCCCAACAAGTGCCGGGAGTGCAGGGTACGGTAATGGAACCACTGGGAGCCTGCTTTGCAGCAGGTGGACCACTACTCTTATTCCCACCCACAGATGACTTACCCCTAGTAGATTTTTGGGTTTTAGGAGAGGAAGGTTTAGGTTTACCCGACTGTGACTGCATTTGGCACTCCTCAGCTTCCTGAGAGGCCCCCTTTTCTTTGTCCTTGTCCTTCCACTGGAGTCCTTAGGGGACACCCAGTGGGAGACCCACTTGTCAGCCAACCTAGCCAGCTTAAAGGGATCCAAAATGTTCTGGTCAGCAACATACTGACGCAGCTCTGGTGAACAGGCTTCAGAAAAATGCTGAAAAAACAACAGGTGGGGCAATTCAACAAAGGTTTTCACCTTGTAACCATCCATCCACCCCATCATGTTCATGTGCGCAGCACTCACCCAGTCAAGCCAAGACACATTCTCTCTTTTCTTAACCCTTTAAGTGCCAAGGGCGAGGTATCTCATCCTTGACAGTGCACACGCAGTGCCAAGGACGAGATAGCTCGTCCTTTTCGGCACCTTGTTTTGAGCAATCCCTGGAAAGCAGGGATCGTTCAAAACTGTAATCCAACCCCCGGGCTATGTGAGGGGGAGGTCCCCCCTCACTGCCAGGGGGCTGGATTACCTTCAGTTTCACGTCGGCATGCGTAACGCACGTCGGCGTGAAACTGAAAGTAAATTCCCTGCAGCAGCCATTTTCGGCTGCTGCGGGGAAGAGAGAAGGTAAGAGACCTTCTTTGTCTGCCTCGATCTCCGGCTGTATTTCAAGCCGGAGATCAAGGCGGGTATCGTTGGAAAGGGAAGATTCTCCCCTTTCCAACAATACCCATTGTGTGGCATTGCTGCCCGCGGATCGGGCGCAGGGCGCGCGATCCGCGGGCAGCAATGCCACCGGATCAATACAGATCCGTTTGTGACGCAGGGGGAGGAGGGGGCTGCTTAATAGGTAAGCGCCGCCCCTCCCCCGTGGCCCCAAGGCATGGGGCCACAGCGGCAGAGACCCCTGGGGGCAGATGATCACTGCCCCCAGGGGTGAAATAAAAAAAAATCGAGGGATGGAGGGAGGTGGGAGGGGTTTTGGGGCCCTGGGGCCCACTGGACCACCAGGGATGGAACAAAAGTGGTGTCCCTGGAAAGGGCACTTTCTCCCCTTTCCAAGGACACCACATATGAGGCATTGCTGCCCGCGGATCGGGCGCAGGGCGCGCGATCCGCGGGCAGCAATGCCAGTGGATCAATGAAGATCCATTTGTGACGCAGGGGGAGGGGGGGCTGCTTACTAGGTAAGCGGCCCCCCTCCCCCAGTGGCCCCAAGGCATGGGGCCACAGCGCCAGAGACCCCTGGGGGCAGATAATCACTGCCCCCAGGGGTGAAAATAAAAAAAAAACAACATAACAAAAAATCGAGGGGAGGTGGGAGGTGGGAGGGGGTTTGGGGCCCTGGGGCCCACTGGACCACCAGGGATGGATCAAAAAGTGGTGTCCCTGGAAAGGGGACTTTCTCCCCTTTCCAAGGACACCACATATGAGGCATTCCTGCCCGCGGATCGGGCAAAGGGCGCGCGATCCGCGGGCAGCAATGCCAGTGGATCAATGAAGATCCATTTGTGGTGCAGGGGGAGGGTGGGCTGCTTACTAGGTAAGCGGCGCCCCTCCCCCTGTGGCCCCAAGGCATGTGGCCACAGCGCCAGAGACCCCTGGGGGCAGATAATCACTTCCCCCAGGGGTGAAAATAAAAATAAATCAAAGCAAAAAAAAATCGAGGGGAGGTGGGAGGTGGGAGGGGGTTTGGGGCCCTGGGGCCCACTGGACCACCAGGGATTGATCAAAAAGTGGTGTCCCTGGAAAGGGGACTTTCTCCCCTTTCCAAGGACACCACATATGAGGCATTGCTGGTCACGGATCGAGCGCAGGGCGCGCGATCCAAGGAAGGGGCATCTGACCCCAGGGAGGGATCCAAGAGGTGGGGCCCCCCTATCTGCCGCCAGGAAGGGGGGGCCCCCATGGAGGGTTGCATGAGGTGGGGCCCTCCATTTGGGGTGGGGGGGGGCTGAGGGCCACCCTCCGTTGCAGTACATCATTCGCTGCCAATTTAGGGTGCCCCTCAGCCCCCCCTAAAAAGCAGGCTATGAATTTGTATTTTTTTTTTGTTTACCCAACTTCACTTGGTGCAGATGGCCACATTAGTGTGGCTGTCTGCCCCCAGGGTGCCCAAACCCTACTGCCCCATCTATTGGGGGTCCTGCCCCACCTTTTGTTTTTTGTTTACCCACCCAAAAGGTGGGGCAGGACCCCCAATAGATGGGGAAGTAGGGATTGGGCGCCCTGGGGGCAGATAGCCACACTAATGTGCCCATCTGCACCAAGCAAAGTTGGGTAAACAAAAAAAAATATACAAAATCACAGGCTGCTTTTTAGGGGGGGCTGAGGGCCACCCTAAATTGGCAGCGAATGATGTACCACAACGGGGGGTGGCCCTCAACCCACCCCCACCCCAAATGGATGGCCCCAACTCATGCAACCCACCCTGGGGGCAGATAGGGGGGGCCCCACCTCATGCATCCCTCCCTGGGGTCAGATGCCCCTTCCTAGGAGCAGATATCTGCCCCCAGGGAGGGTTGCATGAGGTAGGGCCCTCCATTTGGGGTGGGGGGGTTGAGGGCCACCCCCCATTGCGGTACATCATTCGCTGCCAATTTAGGGTGGCCCTCAGCCCCCCCTAAAAAGCAGCCTATGAATTTGTATTTTGTTTTTTGTTTACCCAACTTTGCTTGGTGCAGATGGCCACATTAGTGTGGCTATCTGCCCCCAGGGTGCCCAAACCCTACTGCCCCATCTATTGGGGGTCCTGCCCCACCTTTTGGGGTGGCCCTCTCCCCCCCACCCCAAATGGAGGTGGGGTGTACCTCACGCAGCCGTTTGGAGGAGGCCCAGGGAGGCCTGCATGAGGTGTGTCCCCCAGCCATTGGGGGTGGGGGGGCACCCCAAAAGGTGGGGCAGGACCCCCAATAGATGGGGCAGTAGGGTTTGGGCACCCTGGGGGCAGATAGCCACACTAATGTGGCCATCTGCACCAAGCGAAGTTGGGTAAACAAAAGAAAATATACAAAATCAAAGGCTGCTTTTTAGGGGGGGCTGAGGGGCACCCTAAATTGGCAGCGAATGATGTACTGCAACGGGGGGTGGCCCTCAGCCCCCCCCACCCCAAATGGAGGGCCCCACCTCATGTAACCCTTCCTGGCGGCAGGTAGGGGGGGCCCCACCTCTTGCATCCCTCCCTGGGGTCAGATACCCCTTCCTAGGAGCAGATATCAGCCCCCAGGGAGGGTTGCATGAGGTGGGGCCCTCCATTTAGGGTGGGGGTGGGCTGAGGGCCACCCCCCGTTGCAGTACATCATTCGCTGCCAATTTAGGGTGCCCCTCAGCCCCCCCTAAAAAGCAGCCTGTGATTTTGTATATTTTTTTTTGTTTACCCAACTTCGCTTGGTGCAGATGGCCACATTAGTGTGGCTATCTGCCCCCAGGGTGCCCAAACCCTACTGCCCCATCTATTGGGGGTCCTGCCCCACCTTTTGTGGTGGCCCTCTCCCCCCCACCCCAAATGGAGGTGGGGTGTACCTCACGCAGCTGTTTGTAGGAGGCCAGGGGAGGCCTGCATGAGGTGCCCCCGCCAGCCATTTGGGGTGAGGGGGAGAGGGCCCCCAAAAATGGTGGGACAGGCCCCCCCAGTGGGTGGGGCAGTAAGGTTTGGGCACCCCGGCGCCAGATTGGCACACCAATGTGACCCTCTGCACCAAGGGGAGTTGAGTTACCAAAGGAAAAAAATGCAAAATGGTGGAACGCTTTTTAGGGGGGGGCGGTGGGGCACCCCAAAGGGTCAGGGAATTTTCTAATGGGATGGGGCATTGACCCCCTCCCCCCCACCCACAATGGAGTGGGTGCCAAGTCATGCAGCCCTTCCTGGGACCAGATATCTGCTCCTAGGAACGGACGCCTGAGCCCAGGGAGGATTGCAGGACAGCCCCCCCCCCCCTTATCTGCCCCCGGAGAGGGCTACATTTTGCTGGTGTGACCGTAGGTAACACATGTTCTTTGTTTTGTTTACAGCTTTTTCTACCCGAGCAGCTGCAACGTTATGTGAGTACTGTTTTTTATTATTCTATGGTTAGGGCCCACTGTCAGTGGGGTGGGTGAGACTGGGGCTGGATTGTTGGTGGTGTGGGTGGGAATGGCCCGTCTGGGCAGATCACCTCCAACTGTCCTGGAGTTGCGGCTGGGCTGCATTACAGCTTTTCCCTTCAGGGAGGTATTGGCACACTGCCGAGACTCCTTGGTGGGGAGAAGCTGTAACGCAGGGCAGCCAGGGCTCCAGCAAAGTCGGCGGTAATATCCCTGGCCTTGGGCACCCTTCTCCCATGTGGGACTTTGCTGGTGGTTCTGGGTATTACATTCTGGGCCGATTTGCGTAAGTCAGACCTCTGTGGATTCCCACGGGTGTCCTCTTTTGGGAAATGCATGGGGTTCCCTGTTTTCCTTGCTGGCTTCCACACCCTAGGCCCAAATCTGTAGGTTGCCCACATGAACAAAATGGGCAGTGGCGAATGGCTTGGGGTTCTCAGTCGGTTACCCTTTTCCTTTTGCGCCCCCGGTAGGTGCACCCACACATGTGAGGTACCGTTTTCATCGGGACACGTGTGGGGACGCGGGAAGGTAGGCCACGTGTTGTTGGCGGTGTGTTTCGGTGGGTGGCCAGAGCGAAATGTCTGAGAATTGTCTTCATTTCCGGCCAATTTCAGAGACATTTCCCTGTGTCCACTCACCGAAACACGTCGCCAACAGCAGATGTCATACCTTCTCGTGTTCCCACAGGTGTCCCGACGAAAAAGATACCTCGCATGTGTGGGTGCACCTACCGGGGGCGCAAAAGGAAAAGGGTAACCCGCTGGTAACCCCAAGCCTTTCGCCACAGCATTTGTTCATGTGGGCAACCTACAGATTTCGGCCTAGGGTGTCCAAGCCAGCAAGGAAAACAGGGAACCCCATGCGTTTCCCAAAAGAGGACACCCGTGGGAAAGCACAGAGGTCTGATTTGCGCGATGCGGGCCAGAATTTATTACCCAGAACCCCAGACAAAGTGAACATTGTGTTTTTTCTCCACCAAATATCACACTTTGTCGGGGATTGTGGCTAATAAAAACTGGGGCAATTTGCGCAAGGCAGACCTCTGTGGATTCCCACGGGTGTCCTCTTTTGGGAAATGCATGGGGTTCCCTGTTTCCCTTGCTGGCTGCGACACCCTAGGCCCAAATCTGTAGGTTGCCCACATGAACAAAATGGGCAGTGGCGAATGGCTTGGGGTTCCCAGTCGGTTACCCTTTTCCTTTTGCGCCCCCGGTAGGTGCACCCACACATGTGAGGTACCGTTTTCATCGGGACACGTGTGGGGACGTGGGAAGGTAGTCCATGTGTTGTTGGCGGTGTGTTTCGGTGGGTGGCCAGAGCGAAATGTCTGAGAATTGTCTTCATTTCCGGCCAATTTCAGAGACATTTCCCTGTGTCCACTCACCGAAACACGTCGCCAACAGCAGATGTCATACCTTCTCGTGTTCCCACAGGTGTCCCGACGAAAAAGGTACCTCGCATGTGTGGGTGCACCTACCGGGGGCGCAAAAGGAAAAGGGTAACCCGGTGGTAACCCCAAGCCTTTCGTCACAGCACAATTTGTTCATGTGGGCAACCTACAGATTTAGGCCTAGGGTGTCCAAGCCAGCAAGGAAAACAGGGAACCCCATGCATTTCCCAAAAGAGGACACCCGTGGGAAAGCACAGAGGTCTGATTTGCGCGAAGCGGGCCAGAATTTCTTACCCAGAACCCCAGACAAAGTGAACATTGTGTTTTTTCCCCACCAAATATCACACTTTGTCGGGGATTGTGGCTAATAAAAACTGGGGCAATTTGCGCAAGGCAGACCTCTGTGGATTCCCACGGGTGTCCTCTTTTGGGAAATGCATGGGGTTCACTGTTTCCCTTGCTGGCTGCGACACTCTAGTCCCAAATCTGTAGGTTGCCCACATGAACAAAATGGACAGTGGCGAATGGCTTGGGGTTCCCAGTCGGTTACCCTTTTCCTTTTGCGCCCCCGGTAGGTACACCCACACATGTGAGGTACCGTTTTCATCGGGACACGTGTGGGGACGCGGGAAGGTAGGCCACGTGTTGTTGGCAGTGTGTTTCGGTGGGTGGCCGGAGCGAAATGTCTGAGAATTGTCTTCATTTCCGGCCAATTTCAGAGACATTTCCCTGTGTCCACTCACCGAAACACATCGCCAACAGCAGATGTCATACCTTCTCATGTTCCCACAGGTGACCCAACGAAAAAGGTACCTCGCATGTGTGGGTGCACCTACCTGGCTGGCAAGGGGTAAGCCGAAAACGCAAGCAACCCCCAGTCTGTTTGCAGAGGGGAATCTCAGCCATTCTGCCGACCGGCACAACATACAGATATGGGCCTCGTGTGTCCAAGCCACCGAGGAAAACAGGGAACCCCATGCATTTCTGAAAAGAGGACACCTGTGGGAATCCGCAGAGGTATGATTTGCGCACATCGCCCCAGAATTTATTACCCAGACACCCCCGCAAAGTCCGAAATGTGGGAAAAAAACGCATTTTCCGCACATTTCGCTCAACGCACCCATCGAAACACGCCCCCAACAACACATGGCCTACCGTCCCGCGTTCCCACAGGTGCCCCGATGAAAACGGTACCTCACATACGTGGGTGCACCTACCTGGCTGGCAAGGGGCAAGCCGAAAACGCAAGCAACCCCCAGTCTGTTTGCAGAGGGAAATCTCAGCCATTCTGCCGACCGGCACAACATACAGATATGGGCCTCTGGTGTCCCAGCCACCGTGGAAAACAGGGAACCTCATGCATTTCCGAAAAGAGGACACCGGTGGGAATCCGCAGAGGTATGATTTGCGCACATCGCCCCAGAATTTATTACCCAGACACCCCCGCAAAGTCCGAAATGTGGGGAAAAAAACGCATTTTCCGCACATTTCGCTCGACGCACCCATCGAAACATGCCCCCAACAACACATGGCCTACCGGCACGCATTCCCACAGGTGTCCCGATCAAAACTGTACCTCACATGTGTGGGTGCACCTACCTGGCCGCCAAGGGGAAAGCCTAAAACACTGCTATCCCCCCAAAGGGTTTGGGGACGCAACCGACAGATTTAGGCCTGGGGTGCTTCAGCCACCAAGAAAAACAGGAACCCCTATGCATTTCCGAAAAGAGGACACCCGTGGGAATCCGCAGAGGTATGATTTGCGCACATCGGCCCAGAATTTATTACCCCGACAGCCCTGCAAAGTCCGAAATGTGGGGAAAAAAACGCTTTTTCCGCACATTTCGCTCGACGCACCCATCGAAACATGCCCCCAACAACACATGGCCTACCGTCACGCGTTCCCACAGGTGTCCCAATGAAAACGGTACCTCACATGTGTGGGTGCACCTACCGGGCCGCCAAGGGGAAAGCCTAAAACACAAGTAACCCCAAGTCTGTTTTCAGAGGGAAATCTCAGACATTCTGCCGACCGGCACAACGTACAGATATGGGCCTCGGGTGTCCAAGCCACCGAGGAAAACGGGGAACCCCATGCATTTTCGAAAAGAGGACACCCGTGGGAATCTGCAGAGGTATGATTTGTGCACATCGCCCCAGAATTTTTTATCCAGACAGCTCCGCAAAGTCTGAAATGTGAGGAAAAAAACACTTTTTCGCACATTTCGCTAGACGCACCCATCGAAACACGCCCCCAACAACACATGGCCTACCGTCACGCGTTTCCACAGGTGTCCCGATGAAAACGGTACCTCACATGCGTGGGTGCACCTACCTGGCTGGCAAGGGGCAAGCCGAAAACGCAAGCAACCCCCAGTCTGTTTGCAGAGGGGAATCTCAGCCATTCTGCCGACCGGCACAACATACAGATATGGGCCTCGGGTGTCCAAGCCACCAAGGAAAACAGGGAGCCCCATGCATTTCCGAAAAGAGGACACCCGTGGGAATCTGCAGAGGTATGATTTGCGCACATCGCCCCAGAATTTATTACCCAGACACCCCCGCAAAGTCTGAAATGTGCCCCGGACTTTGCGGGGGTGTCTGGTTAATAAATTCTGGGGCGATGTGCGCAAATCATACCTCTGCAGATTCCCACGGGTGTCCTCTTTTCGGAAATGCATGGGGCTCCCTGTTTTTCTTGGTGGCTTGGACACCCGAGGCCCATATCTGTATGTTGTGCCGGTCGGCAGAATGGCTGAGATTCCCCTCTGCAAACAGACTGGGGGTTGCTTGCGTTTTCGGCTTGCCCCTTGCCAGCCAGGTAGGTGCACCCACGCATGTGAGGTACCATTTTCATCGGGACACCTGTGGGAACGCGGGACGGTAGGCCATGTGTTGTTGGGGGCGTGTTACGATGGGTGCGTCGAGCGAAATGTGCGGAAAAAGCGTTTTTTTCCCACATTTCAGACTTTGCAGGGCTGTCGGGGTAATAAATTCTGGGCCGATGTGCGCAAATCATACCTCTGCGGATTCCCACGGGTGTCCTCTTTTTGGAAATGCATGGGGGTTCCTGTTTTTCTTGGTGGCTGAAGCACCCCAGGCCTAAATCTGTCGGTTGCCTCCACAAACCCTTTGGGCGGGATAGCAGTGTTTTAGGCTTTCCCCTTGGCAGCCAGGTAGGTGCACCCACACATGTGAGGTACCGTTTTTATTGGGACACCTGTGGGAATGCGTGACGGTAGGCCATGTGTTGTTGGGGGCGTGTTTCGATGGATGCGTCGAGCGAAATGTGCGGAAAATGCGTTTTTTTCCCCACATTTCGGACTTTGCGGGGGTGTCTGGGTAATAAATTCTGGGGCGATGTGCGCAAATCATACCTCTGCGGATCACCACAGGTGTCCTCTTTTCGGAAATGCATGGGGTTCCCTGTTTTACTCGGTGGCTGGGACACCCGAGGCCCATATCTGTATGTTGTGCCGGTCGACAGAATGGCTGAGATTCCCCTCTGCAAACAGTCTGGGGGTTGCTTGCGTTTTCGGCTTGCCCCTTGCCAGCCAGGTAGGTGCACCCACGCATGTGAGGTACCGTTTTCATCGGGACACCTGTGGAAACGCGTGACGGTAGGCCATGTGTTGTTGGGGGCGTGTTTCGATGGGTGCGTCGAGCGAAATGTGCGGAAAAAGCATTTTTTTCCCCACAATTCGGACTTTGCAGGGGTGTCTGGGGAAAAAATTCTGGGGCGATGTGCGCAAATCATAGCTCTGCAGATTCCCACGGGTGTCCTCTTTTCGGAAATGCATGGGGTTCCCTGTTTTCCTCGGTGGCTTGGACACCCGAGGCCCATATCTGTACATTGTGCCGGTCGGCAGAATGTCTGAGATTTCCCTCTGAAAACAGACTTGGGGTTACTTGTGTTTTAGGCTTTCCCCTTGGCAGCCAGGTAGGTGCACCCACACATGTGAGGTACCGTTTTCATCGGGACACCTGTGGGAACGCGTGACGGTAGGCCATGTGTTGTTGGGGGTGTGTTTCGATTGGGTGTGTCGAGAGAAATGTGCGGAAAAAGCATTTTTTTCCCCACATTTCGGACTTTGCAGGGGTGTCTGGGTAAAAAAATCTGGGGCGATGTGCGCAAATCATACCTCTGCGGATTCCCACGCGTGTCCTCTTTTCGAAAATGCATGGGGTTCCCTGTTTTCCTCAGTGGCTTGGACACCTGAGGCCCATATCTGTACGTTGTGCCGGTCGGCAGAATGTCTGAGATTTCCCTCTGAAAACAGACTTGGGGTTACTTGTGTTTTAGGCTTTCCCCTTGGCAGCCAGGTAGGTGCACCCACACATTTGAGGTACCGTTTTCATCGGGACACCTGTGGGAACGTGTGACGGTAGGCCATGTGTTGTTGGGGGCGTGTTTCGTTGGATGTGTCGAGAGAAATGTGCGGAAAAAGCATTTTTTTCCCCACATTTCAGACTTTGCAGGGATGTCTGGGTAAAAAAATCTGGGGCGATGTGCGCAAATCATATATCTGCGAATTCCCACGGTTGTCCTCTTTTCGGAAATGCATGGGGTTCCCTGTTTTCCACGGTGGCTTGGACACCCGAGGCCCATATCTGTACGTTGTGCCGGTCGGCAGAATGTCTGAGATTTCCCTCTGAAAACAGACTTGGGGTTACTTGTGTTTTAGGCTTTCCCCTTGGCAGCCAGGTAGGTGCACCCACACATGTGAGGTACCGTTTTCATCGGGACACCTGTGGGAACGCGTGACGGTAGGCTGTGTGTTGTTGGGGGCGTGTTTCGATGGGTGCGTCGAGCGAAATGTGCGGAAAAAGTGTTTTTTTCCCCACATTTCGGACTTTGCAGGGGTGTCTGGGTAAAAAAATCTGGGGCGATGTGCGCAAATCATACATCTGCGGATTCCCACGGGTGTCCTCTTTTTGGAAATGCATGGGGTTCCCTGTTTTCCACGGTGACTTGGACACCTGAGGCCCATATCTGTACGTTGTGCCGGTCGGCAGAATGCCTGAGATTTCCCTCTGAAAACAGACTTGGGGTTACTTGTGTTTTAGGCTTTCCCCTTGGCGGCCAGGTAGGTGCACCCACACATGTGAGGTACTGTTTTCATCGGGACACCTGTGGGAACGCGTGACGGTAGGCCATGTGTTGTTGGGGGCGTGTTTCGATGGGTGCGTCGAGCGAAATGTGCGGAAAAAGCGTTTTTTTCCCCACATTTCGGACTTTGCAGGGGTGTCTGGGTAAAAAAATCTGGGGCGATGTGCGCAAATCATACCTCTGCGGATTCCCACGGGTGTCCTCTTTTCGAAAATGCATGGGGTTCCCTGTTTTCCTCGGTGGCTTGGACACCCGAGGCCCATATCTGTACGTTGTGCCGGTCGGCAGAATGTCTGAGATTTCCCTCTGAAAACAGACTTGGGGTTACTTGTGTTTTAGGCTTTCCCCTTGGCAGCCAGGTATGTGCACCCACACATGTGAGGTACCGTTTTCATCGGGACACCTGTGGAAACGCGTGACGGTAGGCCATGTGTTGTTGGGGGCCTGTTTCGATGGGTGCGTCGAGCAAAATGTGCGGAAAAAGCATTTTTTTCCCCACAATTCGGACTTTGCAGGGGTGTCTGGGGAAAAAATTCTGGGGCGATGTGCGCAAATCATACCTCTGCAGATTCCCACGGGTGTCCTCTTTTCGGAAATGCATGGGGTTCCCTGTTTTCCTCGGTGGCTTGGACACCCGAGGCCCATATCTGTACATTGTGCCGGTCGGCAGAATGTCTAAGATTTCCCTCTGAAAACAGACTTGGGGTTACTTGTGTTTTAGGCTTTCCCCTTGGCAGCCAGGTAGGTGCACCCACACATGTGAGGTACCGTTTTCATCGGGACACCTGTGGGAACGCGTGACGGTAGGCCATGTGTTGTTGGGGGTGTGTTTCGATTGGGTGTGTCGAGAGAAATGTGCGGAAAAAGCATTTTTTTCCCCACATTTCGGACTTTGCAGGGGTGTCTGGGTAAAAAAATCTGGGGCGATGTGCGCAAATCATACCTCTGCGGATTCCCACGCGTGTCCTCTTTTCGAAAATGCATGGGGTTCCCTGTTTTCCTCAGTGGCTTGGACACCTGAGGCCCATATCTGTACGTTGTGCCGGTCGGCAGAATGTCTGAGATTTCCCTCTGAAAACAGACTTGGGGTTACTTGTGTTTTAGGCTTTCCCCTTGGCAGCCAGGTAGGTGCACCCACACATGTGAGGTACCGTTTTCATCGGGACACCTGTGGGAACGCGTGACGGTAGGCTACGTGTTGTTGGGGGCGTGTTTCGATAGGTGCGTCGAGCGAAATGTGCGGAAAAAGTGTTTTTTTCCCCACATTTCGGACTTTGCAGGGGTGTCTGGGTAAAAAAATCTGGGGCGATGTGCGCAAATCATACATCTGCGGATTCCCACGGGTGTCCTCTTTTCGGAAATGCATGGGGTTCCCTGTTCTCCACGGTGACTTGGACACCTGAGGCCCATATCTGTACGTTGTGCCGGTCGGCAGAATGTCTGAGATTTCCCTCTGAAAACAGACTTGGGGTTACTTGTGTTTTAGGCTTTCCCCTTGGCAGCCAGGTAGGTGCACCCACACGTGTGAGGTACCGTTTTCATCGGGACACCTGTGGAAACGCGTGACGGTAGGCCATGTGTTGTTGGGGTCGTGTTTCGATGGGTGCGTCGAGCGAAATGTGCGGAAAAAGCATTTTTTTCCCCACAATTCGGACTTTGCAGGGGTGTCTGGGGAAAAAATTCTGGGGCGATGTGCGCAAATCATACCTCTGCAGATTCCCACGGGTGTCCTCTTTTCGGAAATGCATTGGGTTCCCTGTTTTCCTCGGTGGCTTGGACACCCGAGGCCCATATCTGTACGTTGTGCCGGTCGGCAGAATGTCTGAGATTTCCCTCTGAAAACAGACTTGGGGTTACTTGTGTTTTAGGCTTTCCCCTTGGCGGCCAGGTAGGTGCACCCACACATGTGAGGTACCGTTTTCATCGGAACACCTGTGGGAACGCGTGACGGTAGGCCATGTATTGTTGGGGGCGTGTTTCGATGGGTGTGTCGAGCGAAATGTGCGGAAAAAGCGTTTTTTTCCCCACATTTCGGACTTTGCAGGGGTGTCTGGGTAAAAAAATCTGAGGCGATGTGCGCAAATCATACCTCTGCGGATTCCCACGCGTGTCCTCTTTTCGAAAATGCATGGGGTTCCCTGTTTTCCTCAGTGGCTTGGACACCCGAGGCCCATATCTGTACGTTGTGCCGGTCGGCAGAATGTCTGAGATTTCCCTCTGAAAACAGACTTGGGGTTACTTGTGTTTTAGGCTTTCCCCTTGGCAGCCAGGTAGGTGCACCCACACATGTGAGGTACCGTTTTCATCGGGACACCTGTGGGAACGCGTGACGGTAGGCCATGTGTTGTTGGGGGTGTGTTTCGATTGGGTGTGTCGAGAGAAATGTGCGGAAAAAGCATTTTTTTCCTCACATTTCGGACTTTGCAGGGGTGTCTGGGTAAAAAAATCTGGGGCGATGTGCGCAAATCATACCTCTGCGGATTCCCACGCGTGTCCTCTTTTCGAAAATGCATGGGGTTCCCTGTTTTCCTCAGTGGCTTGGACACCTGAGGCCCATATCTGTACGTTGTGCCGGTCGGCAGAATGTCTGAGATTTCCCTCTGAAAACAGACTTGGGGCTACTTGTGTTTTAGGCTTTCCCCTTGGCAGCCAGGTAGGTGCACCCACACATGTGAGGTACCGTTTTCATTGGGACACCTGTGGGAACGTGTGACGGTAGGCCATGTGTTGTTGGGGGCGTGTTTCGATGGATGTGTCGAGAGAAATGTGCGGAAAAAGCATTTTTTTCCCCACATTTCGGACTTTGCAGGGATGTCTGGGTAAAAAAATCTGGGGCGATGTGCGCAAATCATATATCTGCGAATTCCCACGGGTGTCCTCTTTTCGGAAATGCATGGGGTTCCCTGTTTTCCACGGTGGCTTGGACACCCGAGGCCCATATCTGTACGTTGTGCCGGTCGGCAGAATGTCTGAGATTTCCCTCTGAAAACAGACTTGGGGTTACTTGTGTTTTAGGCTTTCCCCTTGGCAGCCAGGTAGGTGCACCCACACATGTGAGGTACCGTTTTCATCGGGACACCTGTGGGAACGCGTGACGGTAGTCTATGTGTTGTTGGGGGCGTGTTTCGATGGGTGCGTCGAGCGAAATGTGCGGAAAAAGTGTTTTTTTCCCCACATTTCGGACTTTGCAGGGGTGTCTGGGTAAAAAAATCTGGGGCGATGTGCGCAAATCATACATCTGCGGATTCCCACGGGTGTCCTCTTTTCGGAAATGCATGGGGTTCCCTGTTTTCCACGGTGACTTGGACACCTGAGGCCCATATCTGTACGTTGTGCCGGTCGGCAGAATGTCTGAGATTTCCCTCTGAAAACAGACTTGGGGTTACTTGTGTTTTAGGCTTTCCCCTTGGCGGCCAGGTAGGTGCACCCACACATGTGAGGTACTGTTTTCATCGGGACACCTGTGGGAACGCGTGACGGTAGGCCATGTGTTGTTGGGGGCGTGTTTCGATGGGTGCGTCGAGCGAAATGTGCGGAAAAAGCGTTTTTTTCCCCACATTTCGGACTTTGCAGGGGTGTCTGGGTAAAAAATTCTGGGGCGATGTGCGCAAATCATACCTCTGCGGATTCCCACGGGTGTCCTCTTTTCGAAAATGCATGGGGTTCCCTGTTTTCCTCAGTGGCTTGGACACCCGAGGCCCATATCTGTACGTTGTGCCGGTCGGCAGAATGTCTGAGATTTCCCTCTGAAAACAGACTTGGGGTTACTTGTGTTTTAGGCTTTCCCCTTGGCGGCCAGGTAGGTGCACCCACACATGTGAGGTACCGTTTTCATCGGGACACCGGTGGGAACGCGTGACGGTAGGCCATGTGTTGTTGGGGGCGTGTTTCGATGGGTGCGTCGAGCGAAATGTGCGGAAAAAGCGTTTTTTTTTTCCCACATTTCGGACTTTGCAGGGCTGTCTGGGTAAAGAAATCTGGGGCGATGTGCGCAAATCATACCTCTGCGGATTCCCACGGGTGTCCTCTTTTTGAAAATGCATGGGGTTCCCTGTTTTCCTTGGTGGCTTGGACACCCGAGGCCCATATCTGTACGTTGTGCCGGTCGGCAGAATGTCTGAGATTTCCCTCTGAAAACAGACTTGGGGTTACTTGTGTTTTAGGCTTTCCCCTTGGCAGCCAGGTAGGTGCACCCACACATGTGAGGTACCGTTTTCATCGGGACACCTGTGGGAACGCGTGACGGTAGGCCATGTGTTGCTGGGGGTGTGTTTCGATGGGTGCGTCGAGCGAAATGTGCGGAAAAAGCAGTTTTTTCCCCACATTTCGGACTTTGCAGGGGTGTATGGGTAAAAAAATCTGGGGCGATGTGCGCAAATCATACATCTGCGGATTCCCACGGGTGTCCTCTTTTCGGAAATGCATGGGGTTCCCTGTTTTCCACGGTGGCTTGGACACCCGAGGCCCATATCTGTACGTTGTGCCGGTCGGCAGAATGTCTGAGATTTCCCTCTGAAAACAGACTGGGGGTTACTTGTGTTTTAGGCTTTCCCCTTGGCGGCCAGGTAGGTGCACCCACACATGTGAGGTACCGTTTTCATCGGGACACCTGTGGGAACGCGTGACGGTAGGCCATGTGTTGTTGGGGGTGTGTTTCGATGGGTGTGTCGAGAGAAATGTGCGGAAAAAGCATTTATTTCCCCACATTTCGGACTTTGCAGGGGTGTCTGGGTAAAAAAATCTGGGGCGATGTGCGCAAATCATACCTCTGCGGATTCCCACGCGTGTCCTCTTTTCGAAAATGCATGGGGTTCCCTGTTTTCCTCAGTGGCTTGGACACCCGAGGCCCATATCTGTACGTTGTGCCGGTCGGCAGAATGTCTGAGATTTCCCTCTGAAAACAGACTTGGGGTTACTTGTGTTTTAGGCTTTCCCCTTGGCGGCCAGGTAGGTGCACCCACACATGTGAGGTACTGTTTTCATCGGGACACCTGTGGGAACGCGTGACGGTAGGCCATGTGTTGTTGGGGGCGTGTTTCGATGGGTGCGTCGAGCGAAATGTGCGGAAAAAGCGTTTTTTTCCCCACATTTCGGAATTTGCAGGGGTGTCTGGGTAAAAAAATCTGGGGCGATGTGCGCAAATCATACCTCTGCGGATTCCCACGGGTGTCCTCTTTTCGAAAATGCATGGGGTTCCCTGTTTTCCTCAGTGGCTTGGACACCCGAGGCCCATATCTGTACGTTGTGCCGGTCGGCAGAATGTCTGAGATTTCCCTCTGAAAACAGACTTGGGGTTACTTGTGTTTTAGGGTTTCCCCTTGGCAGCCAGGTAGGTGCACCCACACATGTGAGGTACCGTTTTCATCGGGACACCTGTGGAAACGCGTGACGGTAGGCCATGTGTTGTTGGGGGCGTGTTTCGATGGGTGCGTCGAGCGAAATGTGCGGAAAAAGCATTTTTTTCCCCACAATTCGGACTTTGCAGGGGTGTCTGGGGAAAAAATTCTGGGGCGATGTGCGCAAATCATACCTCTGCAGATTCCCACGGGTGTCCTCTTTTCGGAAATGCATGGGGTTCCCTGTTTTCCTCGGTGGCTTGGACACCCGAGGCCCATATCTGTAAGTTGTGCCGGTCGGCAGAATGTCTGAGATTTCCCTCTGAAAACAGACTTGGGGTTACTTGTGTTTTAGGCTTTCCCCTTGGCAGCCAGGTAGGTGCACCCACACATGTGAGGTACCGTTTTCATCGGGACACCTGTGGGAACGCGTGACGGTAGGCCATGTGTTGTTGGGGGTGTGTTTCGATTGGGTGTGTCGAGAGAAATGTGCGGAAAAAGCATTTTTTTCCCCACATTTCGGACTTTGCAGGGGTGTCTGGGTAAAAAAATCTGGGGCGATGTGCGCAAATCATACCTCTGCGGATTCCCACGCGTGTCCTCTTTTCGAAAATGCATGGGGTTCCCTGTTTTCCTCAGTGGCTTGGACACCTGAGGCCCATATCTGTACGTTGTGCCGGTCGGCAGAATGTCTGAGATTTCCCTCTGAAAACAGACTTGGGGTTACTTGTGTTTTAGGCTTTCCCCTTGGCAGCCAGGTAGGTGCACCCACACATGTGAGGTACCGTTTTCATTGGGACACCTGTGGGAACGTGTGACGGTAGGCCATGTGTTGTTGGGGGCGTGTTTCGTTGGATGTGTCGAGAGAAATGTGCGGAAAAAGCATTTTTTTCCCCACATTTCAGACTTTGCAGGGATGTCTGGGTAAAAAAATCTGGGGCGATGTGCGCAAATCATACCTCTGCGGATTCCCACGGGTGTCCTCTTTTTGAAAATGCATGGGGTTCCCTGTTTTCCTTGGTGGCTTGGACACCCGAGGCCCATATCTGTACGTTGTGCCGGTCGGCAGAATGTCTGAGATTTCCCTCTGAAAACAGACTTGGGGTTACTTGTGTTTTAGGCTTTCCCCTTGGCAGCCAGGTAGGTGCACCCACACATGTGAGGTACCGTTTTCATCGGGACACCTGTGGGAACGCGTGACGGTAGGCCATGTGTTGTTGGGGGTGTGTTTCGATGGGTGCGTCGAGCGAAATGTGCGGAAAAAGCAGTTTTTTCCCCACATTTCGGACTTTGCAGGGGTGTATGGGTAAAAAAATCTGGGGCGATGTGCGCAAATCATACATCTGCGGATTCCCACGGGTGTCCTCTTTTCGGAAATGCATGGGGTTCCCTGTTTTCCACGGTGGCTTGGACACCCGAGGCCCATATCTGTACGTTGTGCCGGTCGGCAGAATGTCTGAGATTTCCCTCTGAAAACAGACTGGGGGTTACTTGTGTTTTAGGCTTTCCCCTTGGCGGCCAGGTAGGTGCACCCACACATGTGAGGTACCGTTTTCATCGGGACACCTGTGGGAACGCGTGACGGTAGGCCATGTGTTGTTGGGGGGGTGTTTCGATGGGTGTGTCGAGAGAAATGTGTGGAAAAAGCATTTATTTCCCCACATTTCGGACTTTGCAGGGGTGTCTGGGTAAAAAAATCTGGGGCGATGTGCGCAAATCATACCTCTGCGGATTCCCACGCGTGTCCTCTTTTCGAAAATGCATGGGGTTCCCTGTTTTCCTCAGTGGCTTGGACACCCGAGGCCCATATCTGTACGTTGTGCCGGTCGGCAGAATGTCTGAGATTTCCCTCTGAAAACAGACTTGGGGTTACTTGTGTTTTAGGCTTTCCCCTTGGCGGCCAGGTAGGTGCACCCACACATGTGAGGTACTGTTTTCATCGGGACACCTGTGGGAACGCGTGACGGTAGGCCATGTGTTGTTGGGGGTGTGTTTCGATGGGTGCGTCGAGCGAAATGTGCGGAAAAAGCGTTTTTTTCCCCACATTTCGGACTTTGCAGGGGTGTCTGGGTAAAAAAATCTGGGGCGATGTGCGCAAATCATACCTCTGCGGATTCCCACGGGTGTCCTCTTTTCGAAAATGCATGGGGTTCCCTGTTTTCCTCAGTGGCTTGGACACCCGAGGCCCATATCTGTACGTTGTGCCGGTCGGCAGAATGTCTGAGATTTCCCTCTGAAAACAGACTTGGGGTTACTTGTGTTTTAGGGTTTCCCCTTGGCAGCCAGGTAGGTGCACCCACACATGTGAGGTACCGTTTTCATCGGGACACCTGTGGAAACGCGTGACGGTAGGCCATGTGTTGTTGGGGGCGTGTTTCGATGGGTGCGTCGAGCGAAATGTGCGGAAAAAGCATTTTTTTCCCCACAATTCGGACTTTGCAGGGGTGTCTGGGGAAAAAATTCTGGGGCGATGTGCCCAAATCATACCTCTGCAGATTCCCACGGGTGTCCTCTTTTCGGAAATGCATGGGGTTCCCTGTTTTCCTCTGTGGCTTGGACACCCGAGGCCCATATCTGTAAGTTGTGCCGGTCGGCAGAATGTCTGAGATTTCCCTCTGAAAACAGACTTGGGGTTACTTGTGTTTTAGGCTTTCCCCTTGGCAGCCAGGTAGGTGCACCCACACATGTGAGGTACCGTTTTCATCGGGACACCTGTGGGAACGCGTGACGGTAGGCCATGTGTTGTTGGGGGTGTGTTTCGATTGGGTGTGTCGAGAGAAATGTGCGGAAAAAGCATTTTTTTCCCCACATTTCGGACTTTGCAGGGGTGTCTGGGTAAAAAAATCTGGGGCGATGTGCGCAAATCATACCTCTGCGGATTCCCACGCGTGTCCTCTTTTCGAAAATGCATGGGGTTCCCTGTTTTCCTCAGTGGCTTGGACACCTGAGGCCCATATCTGTACGTTGTGCCGGTCGGCAGAATGTCTGAGATTTCCCTCTGAAAACAGACTTGGGGTTACTTGTGTTTTAGGCTTTCCCCTTGGCAGCCAGGTAGGTGCACCCACACATGTGAGGTACCGTTTTCATTGGGACACCTGTGGGAACGTGTGACGGTAGGCCATGTGTTGTTGGGGGCGTGTTTCGTTGGATGTGTCGAGAGAAATGTGCGGAAAAAGCATTTTTTTCCCCACATTTCAGACTTTGCAGGGATGTCTGGGTAAAAAAATCTGGGGCGATGTGCGCAAATCATATATCTGCGAATTCCCACGGTTGTCCTCTTTTCGGAAATGCATGGGGTTCCCTGTTTTCCACGGTGGCTTGGACACCCGAGGCCCATATCTGTACGTTGTGCCGGTCGGCAGAATGTCTGAGATTTCCCTCTGAAAACAGACTTGGGGTTACTTGTGTTTTAGGCTTTCCCCTTGGCAGCCAGGTAGGTGCACCCACACATGTGAGGTACCGTTTTCATCGGGACACCTGTGGGAACGCGTGACGGTAGGCTATGTGTTGTTGGGGGCGTGTTTCGATGGGTGCGTCGAGCGAAATGTGCGGAAAAAGTGTTTTTTTCCCCACATTTCGGACTTTGCAGGGGTGTCTGGGTAAAAAAATCTGGGGCGATGTGCGCAAATCATACATCTGTGGATTCCCACGGGTGTCCTCTTTTCGGAAATGCATGGGGTTCCCTGTTTTCCACGTTGACTTGGACACCTGAGGCCCATATCTGTACGTTGTGCCGGTCGGCAGAATGTCTGAGATTTCCCTCTGAAAACAGACTTGGGGTTACTTGTGTTTTAGGCTTTCCCCTTGGCGGCCAGGTAGGTGCACCCACACATGTGAGGTACCGTTTTCATCGGGACACCTGTGGGAACGCGTGACGGTAGGCCATGTGTTGTTGGGGGCGTGTTTCGATGGGTGCGTCGAGCGAAATGTGCGGAAAAAGCGTTTTTTTCCCCACATTTCGGACTTTGCAGGGCTGTCTGGGTAAAAAAATCTGGGGCGATGTGCGCAAATCATACCTCTGCGGATTCCCACGGGTGTCCTCTTTTTGAAAATGCATGGGGTTCCCTGTTTTCCTTGGTGGCTAGGACACCCGAGGCCCATATCTGTACGTTGTGCCGGTCGGCAGAATGTCTGAGATTTCCCTCTGAAAACAGACTTGGGGTTACTTGTGTTTTAGGCTTTCCCCTTGGCAGCCAGGTAGGTGCACCCACACATGTGAGGTACCGTTTTCATCGGGACACCTGTGGGAACGCGTGACGGTAGGCCATGTGTTGTTGGGGGTGTGTTTCGATGGGTGCGTCGAGCGAAATGTGCGGAAAAAGCAGTTTTTTCCCCACATTTCGGACTTTGCAGGGGTGTATGGGTAAAAAAATCTGGGGCGATGTGCGCAAATCATACATCTGCGGATTCCCACGGGTGTCCTCTTTTCGGAAATGCATGGGGTTCCCTGTTTTCCACGGTGGCTTGGACACCCGAGGCCCATATCTGTACGTTGTGCCGGTCGGCAGAATGTCTGAGATTTCCCTCTGAAAACAGACTGGGGGTTACTTGTGTTTTAGGCTTTCCCCTTGGCGGCCAGGTAGGTGCACCCACACATGTGAGGTACCGTTTTCATCGGGACACCTGTGGGAACGCGTGACGGTAGGCCATGTGTTGTTGGGGGTGTGTTTCGATGGGTGTGTCGAGAGAAATGTGCGGAAAAAGCATTTATTTCCCCACATTTCGGACTTTGCAGGGGTGTCTGGGTAAAAAAATCTGGGGCGATGTGCGCAAATCATACCTCTGCGGATTCCCACGCGTGTCCTCTTTTCGAAAATGCATGGGGTTCCCTGTTTTCCTCAGTGGCTTGGACACCCGAGGCCCATATCTGTACGTTGTGCCGGTCGGCAGAATGTCTGAGATTTCCCTCTGAAAACAGACTTGGGGTTACTTGTGTTTTAGGCTTTCCCCTTGGCGGCCAGGTAGGTGCACCCACACATGTGAGGTACTGTTTTCATCGGGACACCTGTGGGAACGCGTGACGGTAGGCCATGTGTTGTTGGGGGCGTGTTTCGATGGGTGCGTCGAGCGAAATGTGCGGAAAAAGCGTTTTTTTCCCCACATTTCGGACTTTGCAGGGGTGTCTGGGTAAAAAAATCTGGGGCGATGTGCGCAAATCATACCTCTGCGGATTCCCACGGGTGTCCTCTTTTCGAAAATGCATGGGGTTCCCTGTTTTCCTCAGTGGCTTGGACACCCGAGGCCCATATCTGTACGTTGTGCCGGTCGGCAGAATGTCTGAGATTTCCCTCTGAAAACAGACTTGGGGTTACTTGTGTTTTAGGGTTTCCCCTTGGCAGCCAGGTAGGTGCACCCACACATGTGAGGTACCGTTTTCATCAGGACACCTGTGGAAACGCGTGACGGTAGGCCATGTGTTGTTGGGGGCGTGTTTCGATGGGTGCGTCGAGCGAAATGTGCGGAAAAAGCATTTTTTTCCCCACAATTCGGACTTTGCAGGGGTGTCTGGGGAAAAAATTCTGGGGCGATGTGCGCAAATCATACCTCTGCAGATTCCCACGGGTGTCCTCTTTTCGGAAATGCATGGGGTTCCCTGTTTTCCTCGGTGGCTTGGACACCCGAGGCCCATATCTGTAAGTTGTGCCGGTCGGCAGAATGTCTGAGATTTCCCTCTGAAAACAGACTTGGGGTTACTTGTGTTTTAGGCTTTCCCCTTGGCAGCCAGGTAGGTGCACCCACACATGTGAGGTACCGTTTTCATCGGGACACCTGTGGGAACGCGTGACGGTAGGCCATGTGTTGTTGGGGGTGTGTTTCGATTGGGTGTGTCGAGAGAAATGTGCGGAAAAAGCATTTTTTTCCCCACATTTCGGACTTTGCAGGGGTGTCTGGGTAAAAAAATCTGGGGCGATGTGCGCAAATCATACCTCTGCGGATTCCCACGCGTGTCCTCTTTTCGAAAATGCATGGGGTTCCCTGTTTTCCTCAGTGGCTTGGACACCTGAGGCCCATATCTGTACGTTGTGCCGGTCGGCAGAATGTCTGAGATTTCCCTCTGAAAACAGACTTGGGGTTACTTGTGTTTTAGGCTTTCCCCTTGGCAGCCAGGTAGGTGCACCCACACATGTGAGGTACCGTTTTCATTGGGACACCTGTGGGAACGTGTGACGGTAGGCCATGTGTTGTTGGGGGCGTGTTTCGTTGGATGTGTCGAGAGAAATGTGCAGAAAAAGCATTTTTTTCCCCACATTTCAGACTTTGCAGGGATGTCTGGGTAAAAAAATCTGGGGCGATGTGCGCAAATCATAAATCTGCGAATTCCCACGGTTGTCCTCTTTTCGGAAATGCATGGGGTTCCCTGTTTTCCACGGTGGCTTGGACACCCGAGGCCCATATCTGTACGTTGTGCCGGTCGGCAGAATGTCTGAGATTTCCCTCTGAAAACAGACTTGGGGTTACTTGTGTTTTAGGCTTTCCCCTTGCCAGCCAGGTAGGTGCACCCACACATGTGAGGTACCGTTTTCATCGGGACACCTGTGGGAACGCGTGACGGTAGGCTATGTGTTGTTGGGGGCGTGTTTCGATGGGTGCGTCGAGCGAAATGTGCGGAAAAAGTGTTTTTTTCCCCACATTTCGGACTTTGCAGGGGTGTCTGGGTAAAAAAATCTGGGGCGATGTGCGCAAATCATACATCTGTGGATTCCCACGGGTGTCCTCTTTTCGGAAATGCATGGGGTTCCCTGTTTTCCACGTTGACTTGGACACCTGAGGCCCATATCTGTACGTTGTGCCGGTCGGCAGAATGTCTGAGATTTCCCTCTGAAAACAGACTTGGGGTTACTTGTGTTTTAGGCTTTCCCCTTGGCGGCCAGGTAGGTGCACCCACACATGTGAGGTACCGTTTTCATCGGGACACCTGTGGGAACGCGTGACGGTAGGCCATGTGTTGTTGGGGGCGTGTTTCGATGGGTGCGTCGAGCGAAATGTGCGGAAAAAGCGTTTTTTTCCCCACATTTCGGACTTTGCAGGGCTGTCTGGGTAAAAAAATCTGGGGCGATGTGCGCAAATCATACCTCTGCGGATTCCCACGGGTGTCCTCTTTTTGAAAATGCATGGGGTTCCCTGTTTTCCTTGGTGGCTTGGACACCCGAGGCCCATATCTGTACGTTGTGCCGGTCGGCAGAATGTCTGAGATTTCCCTCTGAAAACAGACTTGGGGTTACTTGTGTTTTAGGCTTTCCCCTTGGCAGCCAGGTAGGTGCACCCACACATGTGAGGTACTGTTTTCATCGGGACACCTGTGGGAACGCGTGACGGTAGGCCATGTGTTGTTGGGGGCATGTTTCGATGGGTGCGTCGAGCGAAATGTGCGGAAAAAGCAGTTTTTTCCCCACATTTCGGACTTTGCAGGGGTGTCTGGGTAAAAAAATCTGGGGCGATGTGCGCAAATCATACATCTGCGGATTCCCACGGGTGTCCTCTTTTCGGAAATGCATGGGGTTCCCTGTTTTCCACGGTGGCTTGGACACCCGAGGCCCATATCTGTACGTTGTGCCGGTCGGCAGAATGTCTGAGATTTCCCTCTGAAAACAGACTTGGGGTTACTTGTGTTTTAGGCTTTCCCCTTGGCGGCCAGGTAGGTGCACCCACACATGTGAGGTACCGTTTTCATCGGGACACCTGTGGGAACGCGTGACGGTAGGCCATGTGTTGTTGGGGGCGTGTTTCGATGGGTGCGTCGAGCGAAATGTGCGGAAAAAGCGTTTTTTTCCCCACATTTCAGACTTTGCAGGGGTGTCTGGGTAAAAAAATCTGGGGCGATGTGCGCAAATCATACCTCTGCGGATTCCCACGGGTGTCCTCTTTTCGAAAATGCATGGGGTTCCCTGTTTTCCTCAGTGGCTTGGACACCCGAGGCCCATATCTGTACAGTGTGCCGGTCGGCAGAATGTCTGAGATTTCCCTCTGAAAACAGACTTGGGGTTACTTGTGTTTTAGGCTTTCCCCTTGGCGGCCAGGTAGGTGCACCCACACATGTGAGGTACCGTTTTCATCGGGACACCTGTGGGAACGCGTGACGGTAGGCCATGTGTTGTTGGGGGCGTGTTTCGATGGGTGCGTCGAGCGAAATGTGCGGAAAAAGCGTTTTTTTCCCCACATTTCGGACTTTGCAGAGGTGTCTCGGTAAAAAATTCTGGGGCAATGTGCGCAAATCATACCTCTGCGGATTCCCACGGGTGTCCTCTTTTCGAAAATGCATGGGGTTCCCTGTTTTCCTTGGTGGCTTGGACACCCGAGGCCCATATCTGTACGTTCTGCCGGTCGGCAGAATGTCTGAGATTTCCCTCTGAAAACAGACTTGGGGTTACTTGTGTTTTAGGCTTTCCCCTTGGCGGCCAGGTAGGTGCACCCACACATGTGAGGTACCGTTTTCATCGGGACACCTGTGGGAATGTGTGACGGTACGCCATGTGTTGTTGGGGGCGTGTTTCGATGGATGTGTCGAGTGAAATGTGCGGAAAATGCGTTTTTTTCCCCACATTTCGGACTTTGCGGGGGTGTCTGGGTAATAAATTCTGGGGCGATGTGCGCAAATCATACCTCTGCGGATTCCCACGGGTGTCCTCTTTTCGGAAATACATAGGGTTCTCTGTTTTACTCGGTGGCTGGGACACCGGAGGCCCATATCTGTATGTTGTGCCGGTCGGCAGAATGGCTGAGATTCCCCTCTGCAAACAGTCTGGGGGTTGCTTGCGTTTTCGGCTTGCCCCTTGCCAGCCAGGTAGGGGCACCCACGCATGTGAGGTACCGTTTTCATCGAGACACCTGTGTAAACGCATGACAGTAGGCCATGTGTTGTTGGGGGCGTGTTTCGATGGGTGCGCCGAGCGAAATGTGCGGAAAAAGCGTTTTTTTCCCCACATTTCGGACTTTGCGGAGCTGTCTGGGTAAAATATTCTGGGGCGATGTGCGCAAATCATACCTCTGCAGATTCCCACGGGTGTCCTCTTTTCGAAAATGCATGGGGTTCCCCGTTTTCCTCGGTGGCTTGGACACCCGAGGCCCATATCTGTACATTGTGCCGGTCGGCAGAATGTCTGAGATTTCCCACTGAAAACAGACTTGGGGTTACTTGTGTTTTAGGCTTTCCCCTCGGCGGCCAGGTAGGTGCACCCACACATGTGAGATACCGTCTTCATCGGGACACCTGTTTGAGCGCGTGACGGTAGGCCATGTGTTGTTGGGGGCATGTTTCGATGGGTGCGTCGAGCGAAATGTGTGGAAAAAGCGTTTTTTTCCTAACAATTCGGTCTTTGCAGTGGTGTTTGGGTACAAAATTCTGGGGCGATGTGTGCAAATCATACCTCTGCGGATTCCCACGGGTGTCCTCTTTTCGGAAATGCAAGGGGTTCCCTGTTTTCCTCGGTGGCTTGGACACCCGAGGCCCATATCTGTACGTTGTGCCGGTCGGCAGAATGTCTGAGATTACCCTCTGAAAACAGACTTGGGGTTACTTGTGTTTTAGGCTTTCCCCTTGGCGGCCAGGTAGGTGCACCCACACATGTGATGTACCGTTTTCATCGGGACACCAGTGGGAACGCGTGACGGTAGGCCATGTGTTGTTGGGGGCGTGTTTCGATGGGTGCGTCAAGCGAAATGTGCGGAAAAAGCGTTTTTTTCCCCACATTTCGGACTTTGCAGGGGTGTCTGGGTAAAAAAATCTGGGGCAATGTGCACAAATCATACCTCTGCGGATTCCCACGGGTGTCCGCTTTTCGAAAATGCATGGGGTTCCCTGTTTTCCTCGGTGGCTTGGACACCCGAGGCCCATATCTGTACGTTGTGCCGGTCGGCAGAATGTCTGAGATTTCCCTCTGAAAACAGACTTGGGGTTAATTGTGTTTTAGGCTTTCACCTTGGCAGCCAGGTAGGTGCACCCACACATGTGAGGTACCGTTTTCATCGGGACACCTGTGGGAATGCGTGACGGTAGGCCTTGTGTTGTTGGGGGCGTGTTTCGATGGGTCCATCGAGCGAAATGTGCGGAAAAAGCGTTTTTTTCCCCACATTTCGGACTTTGCAGGGGTGTCTGGGTAAAAAAATCTGGGGCGATGTGCGCAAATCATACCTCTGCCGATTCCCACGGGTGTCCTCTTTTCGAAAATGCATGGGGTTCCCTGTTTTCCTCAGTGGCTTGGACACCCGAGGCCCATATCTGTACGTTGTGCCGGTCGGCAGAATGTCTGAGATTTCCCTCTGAAAACAGACTTGGGGTTACTTGTGTTTTAGGCTTTCCCCTTGGCGGCCAGGTAGGTGCACCCACACATGTGAGGTACTGTTTTCATCGGGACACCTGTGGGAATGCGTGACGGTAGGCCATGTGTTGTTGGGGGCGTGTTTCGATGGGTGCGTTGAGCGAAATGTGCAGAAAAAGTGTTTTTTTCCCGACATTTCGGACTTTGCGGGGCTGTCTGGGTAAAAAATTCTGGGGCGATGTGCGCAAATCATACCTCTGCGGATTCCCACGGGTGTCCTCTTTTCGGAAATGCATGGGGTTCCCTGTTTTCCTCAGTGGCTTGGACACCCGAGGCCCATATCTGTACGTTGTGCCGGTCGGCAGAATGTCTCAGATTTCGCTCTGAAAACAGACTTGGGGTTACTTGTGTTTTAGGCTTTCCCCTTGGCGGCCAGGTAGGTTCACCCACACATGTGGGGTACCGTTTTCATAGGGACACCTGTGGGAACGCGGGACGGTAGGCCATGTGTTGTGTTTGTGTGGTTTTCATAACGTTTTGACCCATTTGCTGGTGCCCTTTGTCTCACAACCCTTTCTTTTCCCAAATGTGACCTACATTTAGTCGCTGCTTTAGCCACCATACACTTTTGTAACCTGCACAAGTCACCTACCCTTGAAAAGTTCTGCCTGTGCTCTTTCAAAAAATGTATGGCTGCCGTTCCTCACCACATTGGTTTTCCCAATTTACACAAGCTAAGTGCGTCTGGTCAGGCCGTGAGCGTAAAACTCCTGTGTACCATGGCTCTGTGTTTGGCTTGTGGTATTGCTTGTTTTGTAAAAACACTACAAACATCGTATGCTCTCCTAACTGCAAGAGTCGGGGGAATGTAGCGGAGCATTGCTTTTCTCAAAATTCATAGAAGCCATTGCCGTACCAAGCCAACCATGTCCAACACATACCTTTTTTTCAGTCATTTTCCCGCTTTTCCCCCATTCGATGGCAGTTTCCCCTACCTAGTTGTTGCCTGACCTATGCAAATCACCCCTTCCTAAACTTGGACTTTTGTCTACTTTTCAGAAATATATGCCTTTCTGTCCTCCAATTTGGCTTTCCTGCCCTTTTCTTCCATTCCGTCCATGCATGTCCAATTGGCAAAAATGGCAAAAATCGCCTACCTCTCACAAAACGGTTGATAACCACATCAAAATATTTTTTTTCCATTTCCACTCAACCTGTTCCTGAAAGCCAACACATTGGGGAACTCAGCACAGCAAACCATTTGTTCCTAGCTCTTACAAGGAAAAAACCACAGGCTTCTTTGTACATCATTTTATTGGCATTTTTTGAAAAAACCCAAAATTTTCGCACTTTTTCCTTATTTTCTCTCACCCCCCTACAGCAACCTGGGCGTTACGACCGCCTACATGTGGGAAAAAAAGGAGCCAAATTTGGCCGAGATATCTCATGTAACAAAAAAGTTACAAGCCATTGAATGGCCACATACCAAAATCACCAAAAAAGGCTCTGGTACTGGGAAGAAATACCCATGGCACTTAAAGGATTAAATTCCCTGAACCTTTTAAGGTATTGGGTAGGTGTCTTGACAAACTTGGCAATCAAAGCAGACTTCATACACTCATACTGACCCCTTTCTTCCACACTCAGCTTCAGAATACAGTCATACCCAGTCTGAGGCACTCTGCTTAACAAACACTTAGCCCAATCTCTTTTGTCAACATCATGAATTGCACAAGCCATTTCAAATGCTTCAATCCATTGGAGGATATCAGAACTCTCCACAAACACACCAACCAAATCTTTCATAAACTTGGTGGCTGGGGACCTGACACTCTCACTGGGTTTAGCTGAAGTCTCCACTCGAGCTTTCTCTAGCTGGATTCTCTGACATTCAGTGTCCTGGTTCTTGAGTTCAAGGTCCTTATTTTTTAACTCCACTTGTTGAGCCAACCCCTCCTTCTTCAGCTCAGCATCTATTTCCAACCTGTGATATTGAAAGGCCAATTTCATCCTTAATAACTAAAGATCCAAGGAATTGCTGGGGGTTGGAACAGAGGCAGCAGGAATGGTGGCATTCCCAGAAACAGATTCAGCAGAAACCCCAGGGGCAGAGTCCTCATTGGTTACATTCCCCCCCTCTTCAAGAGTTTCCCCGTCAGTCTGGTAGTCCACCAGGGCAGCTATCAGCTCAGCCCTAGACTTATCCACAAAGTCTAACTCCCTGGCTTCACAAGCACTCTGGAGAGCATCTAAGCTCATCCTAGTCAATTTACCATTTGCAATAGACTCCATTGCTTGTACAGTTATTTTGTACACAACTAAACCTCCATTTAATAAAGTGCAGCTATTTTGTAAGTGGCACGGTTATACACTGATTCTTAAAACCATAAGCATCGCACCGCTGCCACCAGTGTAAAGACTGGAGGGCGGTGTCTGTACTTCTGCTTTCTATATGGTAGAGGAGAGGCACAGAGGACCCCAACAAAGATTCTCTATAAGGTAGCAATGGACGAGCAATCAAGGCTTAGCTTCTCAGGAGGTGATGCAGGCTGGTTCTTAAGTACAGTGTAGTCCCCAAGCACCCACAAAGGAATGTCCACACACTGTATTACTGAAAACAGAGACTTTATATAATTAATATTCAGGTTATGTACACTACCACAATAACACACTTTGTGCTCAGAAAATCAACAATGGTAAATATATACAGTTCTACAGTGGTACCACAAATATTATTAGATCTCATTAACGTGCATCAACTATACTGTCCAAATGCCACACAGATCAATAAAGAAGAAACCAACAGTAGAGAGAGGAAGTAAAGCAAGATGGTTGAACAATTGGCAGATTACTGGGCCCTAACGCTAGACACAGTTCTTTGTGGAGATCCCCCCCACCTGGGCAACCTGTAAAATAAAGATTTAGCACTAGCCCAGTCCATATACTGATCAATAGTCTTATTCTCTCCTATAATGTTTTTACCCCCCCAATGTACCTGGTGGAGCAGAGTTCTTCAAAGCAGCGTCGAGGGATCCTTCTTGAGTGACTCCCTTTCAAGCAGGAGCCACGGATCGTCGAGAGGCGTCGAAGAAGGTGAACTTGGCATTGACGGCGTCGATGAGAAGTTTGAGGGTGCCAAAACCACGGCGTCGATCCAGGCGGTGCTCGTCGGCGACGTCCTGCGAGGATGAGGTGTGCGGGGCACCTCAGTGTTTGATAGTTCTGGACTGCAAAGAGTTTCAGAAGAACTGTGGCCCAGCAAGGGCGTCGAGTCGTCGAAGTCTTTGTGGTCTTGGACGTCGACGGTGGCGATGTCCAGGTGCTTCACTTCATTCTCCTCGGCGGTCCCGTCTCTGGTCGGCAGCCTTTCGAGGGTCTGACTTCTAGGGAGCTTCGGTGAAGGTTAGCGGAAGAGGGCGCCTTACCAAGTTCTCTCTCGGATCAGTCCTCGACAAATTCGACAGCTTTCGGATCGGGTTGAAGCAAATGCAGCAGCAAGTCTTCTTCTTCCAGCTGGGCGTCGAGGATCAGCAGTTCCAGTTACTCTTCAAGTGTAGACACAGCTTCTGAACAATTTCCAGTGGTGAGAGGTCCCCAGATATACTATTCTGTCACTCATCCACACTGCTGGGTCACACTCAGCAGCCAATCATACAGAAGGGCATTCATGCAGTCAGTCAGCCAATCAGGCATACAGTGCATTCAGGCCATACTCCTCCCTCTCAGACACTCACAACAAGGAACGTGTATTGGGATAAGTACCCAACCATTCAACACTACACACTGCATTCAGGCCAGTTTTGGGTCTAAGTCTTTGTCTCTCATACCAGAAACCAGACAGCCACAACAAGAAGTGCATATTGGTCACACACTCCATTCACCCAGGTCCCACCCACAGGGTGTACCTACAACATACCGTCACTGGGAAGGCTCCAGCCAGTCTGGCCTGGACTTCAAAACAACACCATATATGGAACTTCCACCCAACAGCCAGTCAGGGGGAAGGGACAGAGTCAGAGCTTCCCAGGACTTTGGGAAACAAGGTAAAGCAAGAGGCCACATGGGCCATCTTGTTTCCTATCAGGAATCAACTGATTCCAATGGCAGGGCCTGGGTATCCAAAATGGAGGATACTCAGAGCCCCTGTCAAATTCAGCATGGAGCTGCCACCAGCCCATACCCTGCTCTGTGGGCCACACACAGGTGCCCAACAACATACACTAGGGGCACAGGATTGTAACACCACCTATGGGTGCCATAAGGGTATCCAATGGGTCTGTACACCAAAACAAAAACAGGAAGAGCTGCACTGCCAGGAGTCCCACATGGACTCCTGCGCAGAAAACAATACAAAACCCAAATGACAAAAAGAACTACAGGCCAAGGACAGGGAGGTCCTCTCCCTCCAATGCATTTCCAGCATCACACTGCTGCCCTGAGGAAAACCCAGTTATCAACACAGCAGCACTTTAACTTCCACCTGCGGAAACGTGGACCCAAGTAAGGACCTTTTGTAAATACATATAAAGTGTGATTTACATGGATTGTACATATTACAAAAGAATCGTTTTTTTAGATGCAGGTGGTTAGACATAGGGACTGCTTAGAGCATCTAGTGGGTTTACCCCTTTTTTTAAAATAGAATACTTGCTTATATACCCATAGTTGCCTGGGATTTCATTTTCTCATAGGTACTATTTGTTAGAAATACCTTAAGGTAGCCTTACGCTTTTTGTAAAAAGGCTCCATAAGAAAGGTGAAACGGAAAATTGATTATTTAATATTTTAAAAATACATTCTTATAAAGACTACACAATACAATGGGCCTCATTACGATAGTGGCGGCCTCGGGATGAACGGTGCTGGTAAAGCACTGGCATCGTTCATACCGGGCCGCCATATTACGAGTTCTGCTCGCGGGTGCTGCTCTGCATGCCTGGCCAGACCAGGTGTGCAGAGCAGCATCTGCGAGCAGAACAGGATGGTATCAACGGTACCGTTATGAATGGTACCGCTGCTTCCATCCTTCCCATTCCCATTGAGCCCTATCTGGGCTCAATGGGAATGGGGACGTACTGGCTCCGGGTCCCACGCAAGGGGAATTACCGGGCCCGCCGATGTCGGAATGGCCCGGTAATTCCCCTTTCGTGGGACCCGGACCCGAGTTTTGGGGTAGCCAACACGGTATAAACGGCATGACTACCTCCAACCTCGTAATGAGGCCCAAGGTTTTGTTCTTCTTAAAAACTCATTCTGAAACGTATAACGGTACGTGAGAACAACAGGGAGGTTCCTGAGCAGCATCATGGGTGACATGTGCCGCCAGTGCCAACAACTATAGACCTAAAATGTAATATTACGAAAGCGCATGTTTATTACAAGGCTTGTTTATAAAGAACATTTTTTGTTTTTCCAGTTGGAGCAAAGATATACAACTGATTCGAGGAACCCACTCTAGAACATGCAACATATAACTGCTCGTGGGAAAACATGGATATTCCAAGTTGATACCAGTGCACTTGATTGACTGGCACTGCTCCTTGTTGATCATGATACCATATGCCAGCCTAACCGGGAACTGTAGGGGCTTGAAACTGAATGGCATGTCTATCAGAATGAGTGGAATGCATGGGGATGAATACATCTTTTCCTTTTCCCTTCCCAGTCAACACTGTCACTTCAATTACGTTGGGCAGCAATTTATTTAGGCACCGCCTTGTACCATTTCACTGCCTAGGTGGGTCGGGATTGCCAAGCAGCGTGATGGGTGACCCAACTTTCAGTCAAAGGTGATGTGGTGGCATTCCAGGGGGGGGTCAAGTGAGTTAAGGAATTCAGTTGGATAGTTTAGAGCTTCTTCTGCATCCATCACCGTATCGATTGAGTTGTACTCAGTAACTGTGCCCAGAAGCACATCCTGAATCTGATTATTAATAGCAGCAGTTTGGAAACTTCTGGAATGCTACCTGCCTTCACCTTCGCCTCTCAAGTCCATTTGCCTCCCATACACCTCGCCTTCGCCTCACATATGCCTTTGTCTCCCATTCGCCAAGCCACAAACCAAAAATATTTTACTTTTGTATATAGAGATAAAACTGCTGGTTTACTGGGAGTATATAAAATCTAATCACTTAAAGACGGTATACCAGCATTTCTTTGGCTGCCTTTCCTTGTGTTGTGTTGTGATGTATTTAACATAACATTGTTTTCCTTATAGGGATTTGGGGGTATTCCTTCACCTATTGCTTTTCCTGGCCCAGTGTTTTTCCCAGTGCAGCAAACCCAGGGGGATCCAGGAACTCAGGTAAGCGGGGGAGGCTGGAGACAGTTAAGAGGCGAGATTAAGTAGTAAAAAGCCAGAAATGTGTGTTACCATGCACACTCACACCTGTCTCCCGACAAGTGCGAGTAGAACCATTAGCCCTCGTTTAGGAGTATACTTAGTGCTAGACTGTTAAGACTTTAGTCCATATGGTATCTTTTCTATGGACTTTATTAATCATGTTTTAATGTAAAGATTGTGTTGATCCATGTGTATTTTTACACTTTAATGGATTTACTCATTTTGTTTGTGATTCCTTCCTATTGAATCAAATTTGTGTTAAAATAAATTTGATATTGATGATCTAAAAACTAAAAATTTGAATTATTAATGAATGCTTTATTTTGAGGAAAATGTACTAAATGTGATGGTATGATTTCAAATTGAATGCACCCCCAGGAATACATGTTGGTATTTTTCACTGTGGATTCCTGACGGGGTGATTGGGTTGGGTGAGACTTATTTTATATCCTTCATCATATATGTATCAGTGTGTACAGCATCGCGAAAACATCCCCACATCTTCAAAAAAATGAATGTAAATCATGTCTTGATTCAAGTGTCCATAAGAAAATGTATATCCAAATCTATATCAGATTATTGACGACCTTCACATGACAAATGAAATTCAAAATAATGTATGGTATGAGGAATTGTGGATGGCCACTCTCACCACCTTGCAACCCCTGTTGCTCCCCCTTCTGGTGTGTTATGCACCTCTGCCCTTTATCCATTCAGCAATGCTCCATTGCTAGCCAGAAAGATGTGCACTATAGAAATTCAATAGATACATATGGAGACTGACACAAATGAACCAATTCACAAAGAAGTTACTCTGTCTTACCCGTGAATTATACCTGTAGAGGGCTATTTCATTCACAAGGAAGACCCATGTCTATCTTAGGATCTGTGGTGTTTGACTGAAGTGTATTGAATTGCGGCGGTATTGACTGTAGTCGATTTCGCTGCAATTCAAATTGTACTTGAGTCAAACAACACAGATCCATGACCACCAAACCTCCCCACGTTCCCCCTACTTCCCTATTCGCTGGCTGCCGCTCCTCCTGTACCCCTGTGGCATCAGTTCTGTCCCCCTAACGTGGGTCGGATCTGACACTGCAGGGTCCTTTGTTTTGGTGTCCCCAGCTCCCAATGTTGAGGAAACCGGTTACACCCCTGCAACCCCTGAGGAAAAAAGATACCAAGCATGGGGAGCGAGGCACACCCTGCAACCCTGCTCTTCATATTCAGTATTTTCGGATCCAAATTGATCGAAAAAATTCAAACTAATTGTAGTGAACGAATTTGCCATTCGTTCAAATTCTTTAAATCAATTTAAGTAATAATTCTGACTTTCTCCTTACTTACTTCTCAGTGAATCAAATAGCTCTCTTCTGGTTTCCGTCAGGAGTAAGTCTGAGTTATTCATAGTAACATCTTAGTGAATCAAATAACATTCTTTTGGCTTAAGTCAGGGTTACTCATTGTAACTTTTTAGTAAAACAAATATCCGTCTTCTGGTTTAATGCAAGAGTAAGTCAAACTTAACTTATTCAGCGAATCAAATAGCCCTCTTCTGGTGTAAGGCAGGAGTAATCCAGAGTTACTTACTCATAGCAACTACTTTGTGAATCTATAATACGTCTGAAGCTACCCAATGATGGGCAACAATGTTTTCTATTTCTATCAAACACAGCATCACCAAGTACACCCGTGTGTATCCGACCATGCGGGCTGTTCATTAAACTTTGTTACACTTGTTGTCAAACCCAAAAAACCGAACAGAGAAAAACACCTAGAGACCAGACAGGACAGTTCCCGGAAGTTGCTTGAGCACAATAAAGAGCACAATTAGCTCATGTAACACACAGGCCCAGAGGCTGCTTCAGCCCACACTACTGGCCACACCCCTTTGTGATGTCGCAGCCTGCTTACTCAGAGCCGCACCCCAATGGCCCAGCACAATCTCCTTTGGGGTGTGCTGCTGCACCTCTTCCTTGTTGCTGTTGTGACGCTGCTGGTGTCATGTTTGTCAGCATTCAGAGAATACCTTTTGTCTCGTGCGCATTTTTCCATACTTGCCATGTTCTACTGGTTCTGTGCTACGCATTCTTTCTCTCATTTGCATCAAGCAGCAACTTCGTTTTTCTATATTGATTGTATTGTTGTTGTACAAGGCACCTTCCGGTACCCACAATACTTCAAAGCACACAAAATAGAGAGCAAACAAAGGCATAGTTGGATAGCACATGGGTGTGGGGTGTGCATTCAAGTTTCAGAAAGGAACAGCACAGGTGGCAACCTTCAGGGTGAGGCACGGTAAGCATTTGGAGCGAAAAAATTGTAGTACTGTATACAAAAATGACATAGAGAGAGGGCCTTCCTGCAATGCGGTTTAAGGCATGTTCATTAAGATTACACAAAGAGGCCTCCTTAGCCAGATGGTGAGTGGTGAAGGATTATGGGAGTTGTAGTCCAATACTTCACAGAGTACTACGTCCAACTCCATGCCTCGAGGGCCGGAACCCTGATAGGTTTCAGGATATCCCTGATTAATATTCTTGAGCAAAAATATGCATACATTTAGAATCGTTGTATGCAAATTTGTTTGTTTATTATTTATACAGCACACCACACCCTCAGGTATCTGGGTGCCTTATCAAGACATCTTAAAATACAGAGTACAATACAGAATAATAGCAAAAAGGATACAGACAGTGTATAGGGACGAGATGAATACAAAGTAATCAAATGGAAAAACATTTAGCAATAGCATTCGAGATAGAGAGCAGGATGAGAGCAGGTAGCAGTCACCGTTAAAGTCTTGTGTAGGCTCAGGCCAGACGGGTCATGGTGTCGTTGGTAAGAAGCCATTTTTTTGTGTTAAGCCTGAAGCTGTGGAAGTGTAGGTCAGAGCGTAAGTATAGAGGCGTCTAGGCGAAGGCGGCTTGTACGGGGAAACTAGTGCACCCAGATCTTTTTAGTTGAAGCGCGGGGTGAAGATACAGCGGGAGTTGACAGACCTAGTAGGTCTCATTGATGTTTTTAGGTTGATTTTGTCTATCGGGTATTTGGGGGCAGCCATATTAAGGCATTTGTGAGTGATGGAGACAAGCTGGAAGTAAATTCTGTCCTGAATGGTAAGCCAGTTATGACTCATTCTGGTTTCAGAGATATGGGGCCTCATTACGACCCTGGCGCTAATGGTTTAACAGCGCCGTAAAGAGCGTCGGCGCCGTAAAGAGCGTCAGCGCCATTAAACCATTAGCGCCTGATTACAAGGTCCCTTAGCGGGTTGGAGGCTTTAACGCCTGCTTTTTGCAGGCGTTAAAATCCAACCCGCTAAGGGACCTTGGAGCTAATTACGGCAACCGTAATTTACGGTGCCGTAATTAGCGCCTTCCCCATCCCCATTATGCCCTATGGGGCAAAATGGGAATGGGGAAGCGCAAATGGTGAATGGGGAATTACTGCCCCCACCAACCTTGTGATGGGGGCGGTAATTCCGCCATCCACCATGCCGGAGACCGGCATGGACCATGGTGCTAATAGCACCATGGTCCAGCGCCTGGGTCGTAATGAGGCCCATGGTCCCTTCTTGGGATGCTCAAGGCAGTCCTTAAAGCATTGTTTTGCAGGGTTTGAAGTTTGTTCAGCACATATTTGTTGGCTCCTGCGTACAGTGCATTGCAGTAGTCGATTTTGGACAAAATTAGAGCTTATGCTAGGATCATGCGGCTGTTAGTAGAAAGATAGTTTTGCATCCATAGATAAGTTTTCAGGTATAGGCTGTGGCCGTCACAATAGCGTTAACCTATTTTTTAAGGTTCAGTTCAGCATCTAGATAGAAGCCTAGGGTTTTTGTTTCCTTGGCCGTTGTGATCAGGTTGCCGTCTATGTTGAATGAGGTGTGTTTGGGATTATGTTTTTTAATGTAGGTGGAGGCACCTAAAATGAAAATTTCAGTCTTCCCGTCATTCAGGCATAAGCTGTGGGTAGCCATCCAGGCCTGAATGACGAGGTATATTTTGTTTAGTAGGTCGTCGTTGGAGTCGTAGTTGCCCGATAGTGGGATCAGTATCTGGGTGTAATCTGCATAATTGGTGAAGATGACACCCAAACGGTCCAGTATGTCGAATAATAGTTTTGTAAAAACATTATACAATGTAGGGAAGACGCATGATCCTTGTGGCACACTGCAAGTGATGGGGATGGGGTCAGCGGCGTCTGATGGAGAGAATACTCTCATCATTCTATTGTTTAAAGAGGACTTGATCCATAATGCAGCCTCAGGTGAGAAGTTCGCTGCTGAAGAGACATGCTCGCACAGTATATTATGGTCTACCAGATCGAAGGCAGCAGAGAGGTCTAGTAGCTGGAGTAGTGCACATTGTCGTTTGTCTTTTATCTGGTCAATTTGTGCTTTAAGATCTACGAGAGCAGTTTCAGTTCCATAGAGGGGTCGAAACCTGATTGTCTGAGGCCTAACAGATGATTTGCCTCTAAGTGTGACTGGATTTGGAGGTAGGCGGCTTTATCAATAATTTTAAGCAGGAAAGGGACTGTGGTTATCGGTCTGTATTTAGTTGGGATCGTGGGATCCAGAGACGCTTTTTTCAATAGGGGCAGTACCCATGCGTCTTTCAGGTTAGTAGTAACCTGGCATGCTTTGAAGGAGGCATTTATTAATCTGGTGATAAAAGGTGCGAGATCACTCACTGCATCTTTTATAATTTGGGCAGGGCAGATATCACCTTGACGGTTTCAAGGAGGAAATTATTTGTATGACCTCAGTTGTCAAGACTTGGGTGAATTTAAATTCTGGTAAGGTGTTGGTGAGGATGGTGGAGTCTAGTTTTTCAGTTAAGTTGGAGCCGATGATGGTGAGTTTTTGGAGGCAATTTTCCTTTGAAGGGTGGCTATTTTGATTGCAAGGGCATTTAGGAATATTGATGAGGGGTATCCTGAAAATCTGCCATGGGTCCGGCCCTTGAGGCCTGGAGTTGGACAACCCTGAGTCATGTTTCACATGCTTAAGAAGGTGCTTCCAGGTAAAACTATGTGAAAGATATAGCTCCTGCTTGTGGCGGGGAGAAAGCATTGCGGTACATCACAATCTCAGATCTGGGGTGCACCATAGAACAGACACACCCAAAAAGACTAAGGGCAAAAAGACTGAAGCCCAAATGCCCGGCCCCATAGAAAAAGAAATGGGGCTTTTGGGACTCTGCCTTTTTTTATTCCGTCCTTTCACACAGAACCCCATAGAACATCCTTGAATTAAAAAGAAAATAATTAGAAATACTGGTTCCATTGGTGTGCTGGAGTGCTTATGAGCCCACTTCAGAATCCAGGAAAAGACACTTTTATTTAATTATAAACCTAATGTGGCTCATCAACGCTCTTCAGATGAAGCACAAGTAACCGTTTCTTTTAATTATGTATTTTTTTTTAATTAAAGAATCTTCTATTGCAGATACCAGATTCGAGATTGTGCTGTATCAACATTACACACACTTTTCTTATTTTTTAGATTTGGCTGTTAGGTGGAACTTAAGTGCCACCCATAAACCGAAACTATTGCATTGGAGTACAGCCAGCAGGGAGATTAAATGCGAGCAGGGACACATAGCTTCTGGGTGTGGTTTGGTTCTTTCCCTCCCACTAACAGCCCCTCCCTGATAAATAGACATCCTCCTGGGATCTCTCTGAACTAGCTCTATCAAGTAGTAACACCAATCTATGGCCTGCCAGTGTTATTTCTAAGTAGTCTGCTGAGAGTTAATGGCTTAATTGCAGCTGTACACATGATACTGCTGTAATAAAAATGTCTTTATCAAGTGCACTTTCAGTTATTTGGTTTATATATGTTCCTTACAGATAACTCCTGTGAAAACAAGCAGTGACAAAGCTAACAGCTTTAACTTGTGAATTGGTATTATGTAGATATAAGCCAGGCACTGCTAAGATTTTCCTGGGCAATTCCACCATTTTCCAGCTGTTGCCATCTTTCGGCCCTATCGTATCATATGGTAGTGTCTGGCAAATGCTTATCTGATACCAACTGTTCGTTTTGCCAATGCTTGATTCGTTTACCTTTGTGAAAATGTAGGAACTGCATAAATCAGTTAATACATTTAGGAAATACATCATTTCGTTTCAACAGTGAGGGCAGAACAACTCTCCAGCTTTGCTCAGACTTATGTTCCGTAAAAAACGGGATTATCACTTGTTTCTATTTTCAGGGGAATAACTCTTCATAGAAATCGTTTACATCTTTTAGCCAGCGAGCAGTTAGATGGCTTACATAGCCTACCTGCTTTGTTTTTATTGATCCCTGAATAATCATTTAATTAGAAGGGATATACTCTTTAGTGTTTCCTTTCATAAATCTTAAAGAGCAGATAATCCTCTGCAGAAGCTTCAAAACATTGAGCAACGTTTTGAAGATCTCCGGAGAAAGTAACATTTTACTGAGTGTTTGGAGTCTGCTTAGTGTATAGCCATGCGGCTAATTTGCAAACCGCATAAGGGAAACAAGTGAAAGGTGAGGTTTGCTGCATTAGGAGAGGGCAGCTTTTCCATGCAGACACATTTGATGCTATTAAAGACACAGAGGCGAGCATTATGGTCCACTTCCTGTACATGTCACTCTCAGCAATACAACAAGTACACACAGCAAAACTACATTTCCCATCAAATCAAGCAACAAATGTAGTTGAAGGTTTAAACACGTGATTTATACCGTCCAGTCCTCTCCTTTCTCTTTCTTTGACGAGATAAAAAAAGAAACAAAAAAGTTCTCTTTCCAACAGAACAGCTTCTTCCCGTCAAACACAAATCACGTGGCCTGCTCGGGTCAGTTTCTCCCCGTGCCCGGGAAGACCACAAAGAAAACCTTTATTGCAAACAGATCAGGAGGATTCAGAACTTAACAACACCCAATAACACTGACCCATGACTGGACGAGGCATTCAATATGGCCGAAAAGCATAGCAATATACTAACATGTATACAATAAAAGGGGCGGATATTGCTCGGCTTTCTGCCTTTAGTGGAATAAAGACGTTCATGTTCTAAAAAAGCATGTAAGACCCGGATTCCGGGTCAAGACCTGGGGTCTTGCTACCTTATAACTAATGATGCGTCTTGCACACTCGAATTCAATTATAACCCTTGGAATGTTGATTAAGTGTTCTCATGGGACAATCTGCAGGCTATATGATATGATAGGTTATTTGTAATGCGGACCGGGGATCCAACCTGTGTTGCTCTGTGTCGTCTTGCTTCCAAGGCGAGCACGTTGCTGCTGAGCTATCCTCCCGAGACAACTATTAGAACCATTATTATTATTATTATTAGCTGCAGGGGCGATAGCAAATCAGGGAGTTTGGAATGCAGGCAGTAATCTCCGATATAAACCCACTGCTGTGGCCCTTACCCTGTGCCTGCCTGTTTCCCCCCACACTCCATAGCACCTTTAGCACCTGTGAATAACCACCGAAAGAATAAGTACTGTTTTCAGTCCTGCAATGCTGCACTTGGTTCAGGAGTCCGTTGTCAGTGTTGATTCAGAATCAACACTAGAAATTGACTCCTATTCCTGACATGGCATTACAGGACTGAAGACAGGTACGTTTTCTTTTTTTTTCAATTTTGACTTCGCCTATAGCACTCAAGTGTGGTTACTCATGGTGCTAATTGCTATATAACTATCGGCGGCGCTTCGATGAGGCCCTTAACTTGGGCGCCAGGTTCCTACCAGCAAGTTCAGCCTGCCACCTCGGGTTATATTGCCTCAGCATAGCCAGAAGAAATGCCTAATTTCAAGCCTACCTGCAGTGCAGAGAGTAACCGCAGCCAATTCCCTGTGACTATCCGGGCAGATTTTCATACTATCAATATGCCCGTGCATACCCACCCCAGCCAAGTCACAGTGACTACCCAGGTGGATTTAAATACTATCAACGGGCATCTGAATACCCGTGCTGATGCAAGCACCAAACGCAGAGTGGGCATCAATCCCAAGAAGTAGCGTACCGTAACCTGCCTGTGGAATAAGAATAGTGAGTATTATTTGCATTAATCATTTTCGGCCTTCTGTTATCCTTGTTAAATGTCCTTTCTGGGCTCAAATCTTTCACTCGGTTTTCAAGGCCCATAACGTGAGTCTGTAAACAGCCTACTTTCTTCAATGCATCCTCCAGCCGAGCAGCGAACACAGAGGCCTGAGATGCAGTTGCCCTATTTGACTGTGTCCCTAAAAGTCTTATATAGAATCTGGCTTCACCCTTAACACTTCTAACCCATCTAGCTCGCTCAGGGAAGTAGACAGATCCATGCGAACTTCAGATGGAAATGAGCAGCTCTGATTTGCTTTAGAATCTGGCCTCACCCACAATACTTCTAACCCATCTATATCGCCCAGGGAAGTAGACAGGTCTATGCGAACTTCAGATGGAAATGAGCAGCTCTGATTTGCTTTAGAATCTGGCCTCACCCTTAACACTTCTAACCCATCTAGCTCGCCCAGGGAAGTAGACAGATCCATGCGAACTTCAGATGGAAATGAGCAGCTCTGATTTGCTTTAGAATCTGGCCTCACCCTTAACACTTCTAACCCATCTAGCTCGCCCAGGGAAGTAGACAGGTCTATGCGAACTTCAGATGGAAATGAGCAGCTCTGATTTTCTTTGCCTCTTAAACACTGGCACGCCTAATGGCAGAGATGTTGGGGTTCCCTGGAACGCCAGACAAAAATCCAAATGTGTTCCTGGTTTAATGCAATATGACTAGCTATTGGCAAAGCTAAAAGTCTTGGCTTTCAAATAGGCGTGTGATATGGCAGGGACTGCCATAATGGTACTACCAGGCCATAAAATGGGAACAGCTGGAAAATGGTTTGATTTACTGGGAAAAAAGAGCAGGGCCTGACAAATGCCCATGCAATACCTACAGATAAGCCAAAACTGTTGGCTTAGTCAATACTTGTTTCAGTGCAAGGGACCGATATATATGAAATGCAACATTGTTTGAATGAGTAATGGTTTTTATCCCCAGGTTCTTGGTGTTACCGGTGGGTTTCTCATTCAATTAGGTCTTCTATCTCCTTGTTTGTGTTGAGACAGCTGTGTAGCTCCACAATCCATTACGGGTTTTAGATACTTCCTTTCTGTCGAGTGGTCACTGGTCTGTAGATGGAAATTGCATTACAACTTGTGCTCTGGCTTCTTAATTGGAGTATGCCTGATCCGCCCTTTGAATGCAGACTGAAGGACTTCATTAGTTGGTAGATTTGTGCATGTCCTCCAGTTAGGGGTCCTGCCCCTGGGGCCACCCACATACCTTTGTGTAGAGGTGATGGAAGGACAAAGAGATAGGCTGGAAGAGGAGAAGGAATGTGGTTTGCGAGGGTTACAAGAACTATTTACAATGCAGCCACATATTCCAGATTAGTACACAGCGAGGGTCAATGAGCTTGTAAAAAGCAAGCTCATTGCCCTCGCCCGGTCCTTACCAGCCCGAAAAGGCTCAGAGCACCACAGCATCCCGGAGTTCTTTCTGCAAATGGCCGACATGGAAAGGGAGAAGGGACTACGTGTAGTCCCTTCTCCCTTTCCATGGAGGCCATTTAAAAAAAAACAATTACATTAATTTTAATGCCCAACATGGAAAGGGAGAAGGGACTACATGTAGTCCCTTCTCCCCGATCCCCGGCAGCCATTTATTTTTGCTGTTTGTTCTAAAGTCGAGAAACGGTTGCAGCACCGTTTCTCAACTTGAGAAAAATTGCTCTTAGTACCCCAGTACGACATCTCGGGGGACTAATGGCAATATAACCCTGGGGAGGCATTACCGGTATGGTAATGCCCCCCTCGCATCACTTGGGCTTCTAACTATGGCCTAAATATTCAAGTGCAATATGTCCCACATTAAGGGGGCCATCTGAGGGTAAATTCTTGTAGCACATCTTTACTTTACTTTACTTTAATGCATTTATATAGCGTGTCCGTAGACCCGAAGGCGTGAGGGCGCTTCATGACATATACAACAAGCAACATAAAAAGCAGAGGATCCAGTAGGTAACGCCACAAGAGGTGGTAATTTAAAAAAGGACTCAGGACAATTTAGTTAAAGAGAAAGGTCTTCAATCTTACCTTAAATATTGCTACTGAATCAATGGATCTCATTTCTAGGGGGAGAGCATTCCAAGCTCTTGGTCCTATGGAGAAGAAGGCTGAATTGGCTACTCTGACAGTATGGCACTTTGGTTCAGACAGGAAGAGCTGATTATTCGATCTTAATGTTCTCATGCTATTTCTCGTAGAGAGAAGCTGTTGCAAATATCCGGGCATATTTCCAGATCTGCACTTGTGTACGACCGTCAGAGTTCGAAAAAGGAGTCTATATGCTACAGGCAGCCAGTGGAGCTCTCGTCTTGCCGTCGTAACATGATCTCTGTATTTAAGTTTCATGACGGCTATAATAGCTCCATTTTGACATATTTGTAGCCTATTACAATCGGACTTATTGAGTCCCATAAGAAGGCTAGAGCAATAATCTATTTTTGAACCTATTATTGCTCTAGCAATAGTCTCTGCATTATCCTGTGATATGAGAGGTCTTAAGTGCGCTAGAAGTTTAATATAGTATGCGCATGAAGATACCAGACTACTGACATGCTGTTTCATAGTCATATGTTGGTCAAAATTCACACCAAGTGTTTTTACTTTTTTTAAAGGCTTAATGGATTCTTCTCCCATCTGGAAGTTCTCATATTGTGAACCAAGTTGTTAATAGTGTGTGGAGAACCTATGACAAGCAGTTCGGTTTTCGACATATTCAGGGCCAACTTATTGTGGACCATCCAGGTTTCAATTAGAGTAAAAACTCTATTGATGGCCAATTCGTCTGCGCTGTGGGAACCAGAGAGCGGGATGACACATTGAGTGTCATCCGCGTAGTTGGTAAATATTATGTTCTCATAATCAAGCATTGCAAACAGGGGAGCCGTAAAAATATTATAGAAACAGGGGGAAGTACAAGCACCCTGGGGAACACCGCAAGTTGTTATTACGGGTTCTGATTCAGCAGTGCCACAAAAAACTCTACTGTCAGGATGATTAAGAAATGACAATACCCATTTGCATGCAAGCGGGGAGAAATTGGCCACTTCGCACAACCTGGTGGCCATGATATCATGGTACACCAGGTCGAAAGCCGCAGAAGGATCAAGCAGCACGAGCAATGACGCTTCCTTATTATCCATACGGGCCATAAGTTTAGACTTAAGTTCAAATTTACTCTCCGATGGTACAAGTAGTAAGGGACCCAGAGTTATGATAGTTGGTGTTTATATGTAATGCTTCACTGTAGATTCATCCCATTTCTAAGCGTTGTGATAACAGGTGTCAATATGACCCAGTTTGATGGCACCCATTGTACCAATCTTAAAAAGGATGAAGGACTGACTGATGATGAGCACTGAATTTGTGAGATTTCCGCCTGGGCATAATGAAAAACAAGGTATGATACGAGTGTGAGAGTAGTCGGGTGGAGGTGCTGTGGGCCGGAATGAAAGGGGTTCATAATATGGACGGCAGCTTGAAAGTCCATTTGAACAATTCAGTTCTCTAAAGTGTTCTGAATGCCTTGCAGTCTTCCATGGTTCTCAGCGGTGCAGATCGATTGTTCCAGGGTTTAAGTCCTTGAATGTTAGAGTGTTTCTGTTGCAAGGTGTTATTACCCAGAGATGACCAGGAGCCACAGGCAAAACCGAAAAGCGTCTTTGTTATGTTACAGTGCAGGATTGGTCAGCTTCAAAGGTACAGTAGACAAAAGACACAGGTAGGGTAAGGAACATCCACCGGCACACCCTATCTCTCTGCCCGTCTCTGCAGTCAGCACTCACTGCACTCTCAGAACCTCATGAAATCACTGTGCATGCATAGAAGGCAAGACAAGGCAGGAAGTAAGCACATTACAACAGTTTCCACCATGTTAAGAAGCTTGGCGGTGGTGGGGCTCAATTTCATGCCACTAGACAACTTCAGAATCTTTGTTGTGCGCAACTTCTGGAGAAATTGCCGTAGGTAGGCGGAGCCATGATTTCATATGGCTTGGTGTAGGATGCATAACATTTTAAATTCTATGCTATGCTCGACCTGGAGCCAGTGGGCGGAGAGCAGCGTAGGTGTGATGCGAGGCCAATTGCCATTTTGACTGCCCTCTTGCAGACGATTTGGAGCTGGTTTGTCTGTTCTTTGTGAGTCCGGAGTAGTGCAGTCTGGATCGGTCAGGGAGATCCATCTAAATACTTGGATTATGGGGTGGCACGGGTAATATGAAGGATGAGGCCCAGCCCAGAGCCAAGGATCACCCCTCGGTGTTTTGCTTCTGTCGCGTAGCTATTGGGGGATCTAGAACTTCAGGCCAGCAGAGGGCAGGTTAATGGTGCCCTTTGAGAGCAATACAATCATAATTTCTGTTTTGCCTGCTTTAAGGCACAAGTTGTTATTTATCGCCATCTTTGGATGCTTGTCAGGCACTTAAGTTATGTGTGGGTTGTTCTCAGGGTCAAGGCCATTTTGGGCCATGACTTTTGGGTATCACATGAGTATCATCATTGGAAGGCGAGTCCTTATTTTTTTAAATCTTAAATGCTTATGGTTTCCTGCAGTAATGAAAGAGCCACAGAAATAGGATTGATCCTTAGGGCTCCCCACTTGTAAGGGTGAACATGTAAGATCGGAAGCGGGATGCCTTGACTGAGGTATTCTATGTTCTAAGAAGAAGGACTGCCTATGAGCGCTAGTCCATGCATATACATGTTTTGGTGAATGCATACTACATGTGAGATAGCGCATTGCATATCATTTCATCAATATTCGATGAAGAAAGTGTCAGCACGCATTTCTGCTCTGGAATCGCTCACAGCTGAGGATATTGCAACACCTGATTTTCATATATATCAGCCTGTTACCCAATGTTTCCCTTCCAGCACCTCTCAAAGTGTGAACATATATCATTGAGAAACTTACTCTAAAGAATTTAGTTGAAGTGCAGAACAGGTCACCAATACCTTTTCCTCCCAATATATGATAGACGAGGATTCATAGTAAGGGTGTGCAAAATCTTTCACCGACATTTCAACAATTGTGTGAAGTTGTGCACTAAATGTTGTCAATGTCACAAAAGTGGGGATATTTTGAGAAATGCAAATAAAAGACATTTACATGTATTGACTGATCGTTATATTATGTATAGCAATCAGAAATATTGTAATACATTTCTTGGGCATTTATTACAATAAAGCCATTATACCATGAAAAATAATTAGACATATTATAATGTATTTTTATAAACTTAGATGATGTTAAATTTTAAAACAAAATATTATCCATCTATAACCATTAAGAGGGTATGAAATGCAAATATAAGCTTAATAAAATTACATGGCAGAACAGGGTTCCTATGTTGCAATGCTGTGTTCAGCTGTGGCAGCTGCAGGCCACTGGCTATCTCAGCTGGTGCAGCATCTCAATGTATGTTTTCTGGCTTATGCAGGGTTGTGGTTAACCTGATGACTGTCAAGAAATGCTTCTGCTAGGCACAAGAGCAGTGGGACATTCTCCAGAAGTGCATGCGTCTCGTAATGAAACTGGTCTTATCTGAACATGGCCTGCACAAGGCCTGGTGGGAAACCTGACCTGGCAGAGCGAGGACCATAGATGGCCTCATGCGTGTTACATACAATCTTAAAGCTGCCAAGATCCGGCCAGGAAAGGAAGTGCTGGTCAATGTCCCGCAACGATTGTAATTATAATTGATCATTTATAACGCGCTTAATACCCATAGGTAACTAAGCTCGGACCGGGGACCGAACCTGTGTTGCTCCATGTCGTTTTGCTTCCAAGGCAAGCACGTTGCCTCTGAGCTATCCTCCCGAGATACATGTTTTTGGTCAAGGGGCAAGGCTCAGAGCCCTGTAGGCTGCCTCTTAGTTTTTATGAACATTCTAGGAACAGAGCGCTCGAATGATGACTCAAAAGGGTTCCCTGTCCTCACTTGATTGTTAGTCTTAACGCTTCTTGCCAAAGAAGAACAGCTCACCACTGAGTCAATTATCAGTGAATTTTCTTTTTTCTAGAATTAAATTGCACCTCACTTTTATTGCATTGACTGATTTTTAAGATTTGTTTGCATTGTAGTTTCATTTGACAGATGTATTCAGATATCTATTTGCTCTGATGTATTAACTAAAATAGCTGATTGACTCGCCACACAATACATTTTAGGCTGGAATAGCCCTGAGGCGCACCCCCCCGAGTATGGTATTTTGAGATATCTGACATTAATAAAAGACCAAAGGGTCTCCTTATATCCAAATATGCATGGTTATTGCATATGGAATTTTGGCGCAGGGCTCAAAATGTGCCCTTGCCATTAGCCATTGGCTAGTGCTAATTCAATCTTGGTGAGTAAAACATGGTTTGCTGTGCTAAGCGTGGAAATGAGATGGTGAGTGACTTTTGATGGCTGACTGGCAGCATGAAATTTGACATTTGTACCCCTGTGAATGGCACATGGTATACCCTAATGAAGATAGGGTCTCTCTGGGGTACATCAGTACCCAGGACCTTCACAGACTCGGGGATTAAGGCTTGATGAAAAACTCAGTACCACTGAAATGTGGCAGGCATGCTGCCTCAAAGCCAGAGTACAAGGCTTTCCGCCCTAGAATAGAGGGCCTAGCAGCCTTGCTACATCTTGCAGGGCTATGCACCACATTGCCATGATTACATAGTAACCAAATTGGCATTCTGATTCAAAAGCTATGGGATTATACTCTCTTTGTTCACCATCAAATATAAAGAACTTTAACCAGTGGCACACCCTTGTTTTCCCTGAATTAATCAGAAACCCCAGATCAAATTGTTTGGTGTCTCAATAAGGGAGGACACTTTCTTCACCCCATTTGGTGCCAGTGATCTCCCCTTTGGGTTGTGAATTGTGTGTGTTAGGGCAGAATTAAATGTTTTGGGATCTTTCTCCCAATTTGGCGCAGTATTGTGCAAAGGTGCGAAAGCAAGTGTGGTCTGCTGTGGCAGTCCCGGGAGACTCTTTTGCTTTTGACACCATCTCATTAAAGGAGAAAGCCTTTAAAAGCAGGCCTGCTCTGCAGAGCAGGGCACGGAAGTGCAGAAGCATGTGTGGTCTGCTGTGATTCACTGAGAGATGTGTTGTCTGTCAATTTCCTGCGTTTTTCCGTGCAGAGATCTCTAAGACGAATAAAGTTACAGAGGAGTCTGGGTGCCCCTCTACTGAGAACGAACATGGGTCAAATACCCTGTTCTATGGAATTTCTTCCACTCAGGAGTGTCCACAACCACGTTTTAGCTCACCGCACCCCTCACAGAAGAGAAATATCCATTTGCATATCTGTCTTTGTCCCACCCACAAGGGCAGTCCAGCACCGAAATGCTAAGCAAATCTCCTCTGCACAAGAGTACCATCAGCAACCCCAGGCATGTGTTTCGGACTAGTGGAGCCTCATCAGTGAGGTGAAGCTGAGCCTTTCTATGACACAGTGAGCAAGAGGTCCATGTTTGGATTACCCTGGGTTACTTAGAGTGAAACTCCAAGTTTCACAAAGTTACAGAGGAGTGTGGGAGCCCCTCTACTGAGAACAAATATGGGTAAAATACCCTGTTCTATGGAATTTCTTCCACTCACAAGGGTCTACAACCACTTTTTTGCTCACTGCACAGTTCACAGAGGGGAAATAACCATTTGCATATCAGTCTTTGTCCCACCCACAAGGGCAGTCCAGCACCGAAATGCTAGGCAAATCTCCTCTGCATAAGAGTACCATCAGCAACCCCAGGCATGTGTTTCAGCCTAGTCGGGCCTCATCAGTGGGGTGAAGCTGAGCCTTTCTATGATACAGTGAGCAAGGGGTCCATGTTTGGATTACCCTGGGTTTCTTAGAGTGAAATCCCATGTTTCACAAAGTCACAGAGGAGTGTGGGAGCTCCTCTACTAAGAACGGACATGGGTAAAATACCCTGTTATATGGAATTTCTTCACCTCAGGAGGGTCTACAACTACTTTTTAGCTCACTGTACGCTTCACATTGGAGAAATACCCATTTGCATATTAGGGTTTGTCCCGCCCACAAGGGCTGTCCAGCACCGAAATGCTAGGCAAATCTCCTCTGAACAGTGGTCGAAGTGAGCGGAAGCAGACGGGAGCGGTGCTCCTATACTTTTTTAAATTAAGTTTTACAGCTCCTATACTTTTATTTTAAAAAGAAACCATTCCGGAACGGTTTCGTTTTAAAATAACAGTGTAGGAAGAGGTTGTAACTTGCACTTTCAGTGCACTGCACTGAACATTCCCTTAAACTGCAGGAACATGTGGTTGGGGGTTTGTATTGTGTGTGGGAGGAGGCAGGGCGATGGGGTTTTTGAGGGGCAGGGCAGGCCTGTAGGGAACATAGCTCCACTACTTCTTTTCTTCTCATGTTATTTCTCGTAGAGAGGAGCTGTTGCAAATATCCGGGCATATTTCCAGATCTGCACTTGTGTACGACCGTCAGAGTTCGAAAAAAGCAGTCTAGATGCTACGGGCAGCCAGTGGAGCTCTCGTCTTGCCGTTGTAACATGATCGCTGCATATAAGTTTCATGATGGCTATAATAGCTCCATTTTGACATATTTGCGGCCTATTACAATCAGACTTATTGAGTCCCATAAGAAGGCTAGAGCAATAATCTATTTTTGAACGTATTATTGCTCTAGCAATAGTCTCTGCGTTATCCTGTGATATGAGAGGTCTTAAGTGCGCTAGAAGTTTAATATAGTATGCGCATGAAGATACCAGACTACTGACATGCTGTTTCATAGTCATATGTTGGTCAAAAATCACTCCCAGTGTTTTTACTTTTTTTAAAGGATTAATGGATTCTTCTCCCATCTGGAAGTTCTCATATTGTGAACCAAGTTTGTTAATAGTGTGTGGAGAACCTATGACAAGCAGTTCGGTTTTCGACTTATTCAGGGCCAACTTATTGTGGACCATCCAGGTTTCAATTAGAGTAAAAACTCTATTGATGGCCAATTCGTCTGCGCTGTGGGAACCAGAGAGCGGGATGACACATTGAGTGTCATCCGCGTAGTTGGTAAATATTATGTTCTCAAAATCAAGCATAGCAAACAGGGGAGCCGTAAAAATATTATAGAAACAGGGGGAAGTACAAGCACCCTGGGGAACACCACAAGTTGTTATTACGGGTTCTGATTCAGCAGTGCCACAAAAAACTCTACTGTCACGATTATTAAGTAATGACAATACCCATTTGCATGCAAGCGGGGAGAAATTGACCACTTCGCACCACCTGGTGGTCATGATATCATGGTACACCAGGTCGAAAGCCGCAGAAGGATCAAGCAGCACGAGCAATGACGCTTCCTTATTATCCATACGGGCCATAAGTTTAGACTTAAGTTCAAATTTACTTCCCGATGGTACAAGTAGTAAGGGACCCAGAGTTATGATAGTTGGTGTTTATATGTAGTGCTTCACTGTAGATTCATCCCATTTCTAAGCGTTGTAATAACAGGTGTCAATATGACCCAGTTTGATGGCACCCATTGTACCAATCTTAAAAAGGATGAAGGACTGACTGATGATGAGCACTGAATTTGTGAGACTTCCGCCTGGGCATAATGAAAAACAAAGTATGATACAAGTGTGAGAATAGTCGGGTGGAGGTGCTGTGGGCCGGAATTAAAGGGGTTCATAATATGGATGGCAGCTTGAAAGTCCATTTGAACAATTCAGTTTCCTAAAGTGTTCTGAATGCCTTGCAGTCTTCCATGGTTCTCAGCGGTGCAGATCGATTGTTCCAGGGTTTAGGTCCTTGGAATGTTAGAGTGTTTCTGTTGCAAGGTGTTATTACCCAGAGATGACCAGGAGCCACAGCATAGCTCTCAACCATTTGAGTCGCAAAAGCGGGTGAAAACACCCGATTTTGTTTTTGGCGGGTGAGAGGCCCATTGAAATGAATGGGCCTGCAGGAGGCTTGGCGGGTGAGTCCACTCTTTTCAAGGCGGGTGACACCCGCCAAAAGCGTGTGAGTTGAGAGCTATGCCACAGGCAAAACCGGAAAGCGTCTTTCTTATGTTATGCAGGATTGGTCAGCTTCAAAGGTACAGTAGACAAAAGACACAGGTAGGGTAAGGAACATCCACCGGCACACCCTATCTCTCTGCCCGTCTCTCACCAACTGCCACACATAGAGCACTCAGCAGTCAGCACTCACTGCACTCTCAGAACCTCATGCAATCACTGTGCATGCACAGAAGGCAAGACAAGGCAGGAAGTAAGCACATTACAACAGTTTCCACCATGTTAAGAAGCTTGGCGGTGGTGGGGCTCAATTTCATGCCACTAGACAACTTCAGAATCTTTGTTGTGCGCAACTTCTGGAGCAATTGGTGTAGGTAGGCAGAGCCATGATTTCAGATGGCTTGGTGAAGGATGCATACATTTTAAATTCTATGCTATGCTCAACCTGGAGCCAGTGGGCGGAGAGCAGCGTAGGTGTGATGCGAGGCCAATTGCCATTTTGACTGCCCTCTTGCAGACGATTTGGAGCTGGTTTGTCTGTTCTTTGTGAGTCCGGAGTAGTGCAGTCTGGATCGGTCAGGGAGATCCATCTAAATACTTGGATTTAGGGGTGGCACGGGTAATATGAAGGATGAGGCCCAGCCCAGAGCCAAGGATCACCCCTCGGTGTTTTGCTTCTGTCGCGTAGCTATTGGGGGATCTAGAACTTCAGGCCAGCAGAGGGCAGGTTAATGGTGCCCTTTGAGACCAATACAATCATAATTTCTGTTTTGCCTGCTTTAAGGCACAAGTTGTTATTTATCGCCATCTTTGGATGCTTGTCAGGCACTTAAGTTATGTGTGGGTTGTTCTCAGGGTCAAGGCCATTTTGGGCATGACTTTTGGGTATCACATGAGTATCATCATTGGAAGGCGAGTCCTTATTTTTTTAAATCTTAAATGCTTATGGTTTCCTGCAGTAATGAAATAGCCACAGAAATAGGATTGATCCTTAGGGCTCCCCACTTGTAAGGGTGAACATGTAAGATCGGAAGCGGGATGCCTTGACTGAGGTATTCTATGTTCTAAGAAGAAGGACTGCCGTATGAGCGCTAGTCCATGCATATACATGTTTTGGTGAATACATACTACATGTGAGATAGCGCATTGCATATCATTTCATCAATATTCGATGAAGAAAGTGTCAGCACGCATTTCTGCTCTGGAATCGCTCACAGCTGAGGATATTGCAACACCTGATTTTCACATAGATCAGCCTGTTACCCAATGTTTCCCTTCCAGCACCTCTCAAAGTGTGAACATATATCATTGAGAAACTTACTCTAAAGAATTTAGTTGAAGTGCAGAACAGGTCACCAATACCTTTTCCTCCCAATATATGATAGACGAGGATTCATAGTAAGGGTGTGCAAAATCTTTCACCGACATTTCAACAAGTGTGTGAAGTTGTGCACTAAATGTTGTCAATGTCACAAAATTGGGGATATTTTGAAAAATGCAAATAAAAGACATGTACATGTATTGAATGATCGTTATATTATGTATAGCAATCAGAAATATTGTAATACATTTCTTGGGCATTTATTACAATAAAGCCATTATACCATGAAAAATAATTAGACATATTATAATGTATTTTTATAAACTTAGATGATGTTAAATTTTAAAACAAAATATTATCGATCTATAACCATTAAGAGGGTATGAAATGCAAATATAAGCTTAATAAAATGACATGGCAGAACAGGGTTCCTATGTTGCAATGCTGTGTTCAGCTGTGGCAGCTGCAGGCCACTGGCTATCTCAGCTGGTGCAGCATCTCAATGTATGTTTTCTGGCTTATGCAGGGTTGTGGTTAACCTGATGACTGTCAAGAAATGCTTCTGCTAGGCACAAGAGCAGTGGGACATTCTCCAGAAGTGCATACGTCTTGTAATGAAACTGGTCTTATCTGAACATGGCCTGCACAAGGCCTGGTGGGAAACCTAACCTGGCAGAGCGAGGACCATAGATGGCCTCATGCGTGTTACATACAATCTTAAAGCTGCCAAGATCCGGCCAGGAAAGGAAGTGCTGGTCAATGTCCCGCAACGATTGTAATTATAATTGATCATTTATAACGCGCTTAATACCCATAGGTAACTAAGTTTGGACCAGGGACCGAACCTGTGTTGCTCCATGTTGTCTTTCTTCCAAGGCAAGCACGTTGCCTCTGAGCTATCCTCCCGAGATACATGTTTTTGGTCAAGGGGCAAGGCTCAGAGGCTGCCTCTTAGTTTTTATGAACATTCTAGGAACAGAGCGCTCAAATGATGACTCAAAAGGGTTCCCTGCCCTCACTTGATTGTTAGTCTTAACGCTTCTTGCCAAAGAAGAACAGCTCACCACTGAGTCAATTATCAGTGAATTTCCTTTTTTCTAGAATTAAATTGCACCACACTTTTATTGCATTGACTGATTTTTAAGATTTGTTTGTATTGTAGTTTCATTTGATAGATGTATTAAGATATCTATTTGCTCTGATGTATTAACTAAAATAGCTGATTGACTCGCCACACAATACATTTTAGGCTGGAATAGCTCTGAGGCGCATCCGCTGAGTATGGTATTTTGAGATATCTGACATTTATAAAAGACCAAAGGGTCTCCTTACATCCAAATATGCATGGTTATTGCATATGGAATTTTGGCACAGGGCTCAAAATGTGCCCTTGCCATTAGCCATTGGCTAGTGCTAATTCAATCTTGGTGAGTAAAACGTGGTGTGCTGTGCTATGTGTGGAAATGAGATGGTGAGTGACTTTTGATGGCTGACTGGTAGCATGAAATTTGACATGTGTACCCCTGTATATGGCACATGGTATACCCTAATGAAGATAGGGTCTCTCTGGGGTACATCAGTACCCAGGACCTTCACAGACTCTGGGATTAAGGCTTGATGAAAAACTCAGTACCACTGAAATGTGGCAGGCATGCTGCCTCAAAGCCAGAGTACAAGGCTTTCAGCCCTAGAATAGAGGGCCTAGCAGCCTTGCTACATCTTGCAGGGCTATGCACCACATTGCCATGATTACATAGTAACCAAATTGACATTCTGATTATACTCTCTTTGTTCACTATCAAATATAAAGAACTTTAACCAGTGGAACACCCTTGTTTTTCCTGAATTAATCAGAAACCCCAGATCAAATTGTTTGGTGTCTCAATAAGGGAGGACACTTTCTTCACCCCATTTGGTGCCAGTGATCTCCCCTTTGGGTTCTGAATTGTGTGTGCTAGGGCAGAATTAAATGTTTTGGGTTCTTTCTCCCAATTTGGCTCAGTATTGTGCAGAGGTGCGAAAGCAAGTGTGGTCTGCTGTGGCAGTCCCGGGAGACTCTTTTGCTTTTGACACCATCTCATTAAAGGAGAAAACCTTTAAAAGCAGGCCTGCTCCGCAGAGCGGGGCACGGAAGTGCAGAATTATGTGTGCTCTGCTGTGGTTCACTGAGAGATGTGTTGTCTGTCAATTTCCTGCGTTTTTCCGTGCAGAGATCTCTAAGACGAATAAAGTTACAAAGGAGTGTGGGTGCCCCTCTACTGAGAACGAACATGGGTCAAATACCCTGTTCTATGGAATTTCTTCCACTCAGGAGGATCCACAACCACGTTTTAGCTCACTGCACCCCTCAAAGAAGAGAAATATCCATTTGCATATCTGTCTTTGTCCCACCCACAAGGGCAGTCCAGCACCGAAATGCTAAGCAAATCTCCTCTGAACAAGCATACCTTCAGCAACCCCAGACACGTGTTTCGGACTAGTCGGGCCTCATCAGTGAGGTGAAGCTGAGCCTTTCTATGACACATTGAGCAAGGGGTCCATGTTTGGATTACCCTGGGTTACTTAGAGTGAAACTCCAAGTTTCACAAAGTGACAGAGGAGTGTGGGAGCCCCTCTACTGAGAATAAATATGGGTAAAATACCCTGTTCTACGGAATTTCTTCCAATCACAAGGGTCTACAACCACGTTTTTGCTCACTGCACAGTTCACAGAGGAGAAATAACCATTTGCATATCAGTCTTTGTCCCACCCACAAGGGCAGTCCAGCACCGAAATGCTAGGCAAATCTCCTCTGCATAAGAGTACCATCAGCAACCCCAGGCATGTGTTTCGGCCTAGTCGGGCCTCATCAGTGGGGTGAAGCTGAGCCTTTCTATGATACAGTGAGCAAGGGGTCCATGTTTGGATTACCCTGGGTTTCTTAGAGTGAAATCCCATGTTTCACAAAGTCACAGAGGAGTGTGGGAGCTCCTCTACTAAGAACGGACATGGGTAAAATACCCTGTTCTATGGAATTTCTTCACCTCAGGAGGGTCTACAACTACTTTTTAGCTCACTGTACGCTTCACATTGGAGAAATATCCATTTGCATATTAGTGTTTGTCCCGCCCACCAGGGCAGTCCAGCACCGAAATGCTAGGCAAATCTCCTCTAAACAGTGGTCGAAGTGAGCGGGAGCGGACGGGAGCGGTGCTCCTATACGTTTTTAAATTAAGTTTTACAGCTCCTATACTTTTATTTTAAAAAGAAACCATTCCGGAACGGTTTCGTTTTAAAATAACAGTGTAGGAAGTGGTTGTAACTTGCACTTTCAGTGCACTGCACTGAACATTCCCTTAAACTGCAGGAACATGTGGTTGGGGGTTTGTATTGTGTGTGGGAGGCAAGGCAATGGGGTTTGTGAGGGGCAGGGCAGGCAGGCAGGCCTGTAGGGAACATAGCTCCACTACTTCTTTTCGAACACTTCGACCACTGCCTCTGAACAGAAGTACCATCAGTACCATCAGCAACCCCAGACACGTGTTTCATCCTAGTTGGGCCTCAATAGTGGGGTGAAGATGAGCCTCTCTAACACACAGTGAGCAAGGGGTCCACGTCTGGATTATCCTGGGTTACTTAGAGTGAAAATGTATCTCTAAAGATGTATGTATTGTATTATAATTGTCTTTACCATTGGTATGGTCACAACGCACTGTTGGTTGAACCCCCTCGGGGGACAGAAGTCCAGGTATGGGAAATTCGTCAGAGGAGTTTAGAATGCATGTTTGCATTTCAGCCAAGATAATGGTAGGTAGGTGTGGCCATGTCCCAGCTAGCTGCCCATATCGAGCTGGCATGTGGATGGGTGCTGAGAGGTAGTCAGGTGAGTATGCAAGAGCAGGAGACTCATTATGTGTGCAGCTAAACCAACATTTTGTGGTGGGGATAGCTGCTTTCTTCTGGCAGAGGTGTTGTACGCTGTGTCTTAGAGTAGTGTATGATAGCAAATCCATGTGGGTTGAGGGCCGTGCCTTCGGCGATCTTCCATTCACCTAGATTCAATACATTGGCCACACTTTTGGAAAGGTTGTCCGCCCAAACAAAAAAGTCATAGTTTAAGCAGGATAGCTCATGGGTCTCCTTTCCCTCTCTAAAAATCAAACGCAACTTTGGTATAAACAGGGACACTGTCTGGAGCTAGGAACATGGCATGACAGATGAAGAAGATTGGTACTGGTTATCATCGGCACTTTCTAACGAAAGCAAGGAATTCTCACTGATTTAATGCCTTAAGATTAAATTCATTAAGCATGCTTTCTTGCAGTAGTTGTGGTTACAAAAACATTTTACATCTTGGGATCTCCCCTTCTTTCTCTGCAGTTGTTGACATCATTTTTGTGCAAGAGACTATGTTTGTAAGCTCATTGCGCATGGAGGGCTACACTGTGTTTTTGCAGATGGCAATAAAGAGATATAGCGGTCATCCTGGTGGCGGGCTGGCCATAGCTGTAGACATGAAATTGGGGCTCTTATGTACTCCTATCGATACTTTGAGTGATGGTCTTCTAGTCATCAAAATACAGTCTCTGCAAGATGTGCTAAAAACTGACATTTTGTTCTTCAATTTCTATTGGGACCCTGCGTGTATCAATATTGACACACACTATTGAAGAGGCTTCCTGGATTGATCATTACAAAAAATCTATGCCTCTATCCCGGAAACCAATTCTCATTGTAACTTCATAAGAGAAAATGTGGCAAGAAGGCAGGGAGGGTTTTTCGGGGAAGATATTTTGAACTTAATCAAAAACACTAAGGACTCCAGAACCCTTTGCCCCAAAATCTTAACTCCTATTACTATTACATTTAATTCAGAGCTTTGGTCAGAAATCTTGGAAACATTATTTGCCTTACCTCGCTCATGGCACCTTTCTTATATAATTCCCCTTTTTAAAAAAAAAAAAAGGAGATAGAAGCAATCCTGTTAACTATTGTCCCACTGCGCTATTAGACGCCTCTAATAAAGTCATTGCCTCCTTATTTTCTTTTATTTATTTATTTTATTTATTTATTTTACTTATTTATTTGCATTTATAAAGCACACAGCAGCCCTTGCGCATCGTGGCGCTGTTACAGGATACTTGCTTAGGCGAACAACAGTTTACATACAGTTTACAAAAGTTTACCGATTGTGTTCTCATTCATACAATGGTGAAATGCGTTGGTAATGGCAAAAGACAATTGGTTCTCACCTTTAAGGAAAGGTGCGCAAGTGTGACAGTGGCTAGTGGAAGAGTTGGGCTTTCAGTCCCTTACGGAACACTGTGAGGGAGGTTTCTTTCCTGAGTGCGGGTGGTAGTGTGTTCCAGTTCTTTGGAGCTAGGACTGCAAATCTCACGCCTTCTGCTTTGGATCTTTTAAAGGTCGGGACTGCAAGCTAGTTGCAGTGCTGGGCCTGCTTGGGTCTTTCTGATGAGGGGCAGTGAATGGTTTCTGAAGGGTAGGGAGGTGCTGCGTTTGATAGGCAAGAGTGTGTGATGGAGAGGGTTTTAAAGAGAATGCGCTCTTTAACTGGGAGCCAATGGGCATCCCGTCTGGCTTGGGATATGTGGTCCCTCTTCGGAATGCTAAGGGCTGCCCTGAGAGTGTTGTTTTGTGTGGTTTGGAGTTTGTTCATGTTTTTGGGTGACGTGCCTGGGAGCAGGACATTACAGTAGTCCAGCCTTGCAACCACAGTAGCTCTGGCTATGGACAGGCAGTTTTGGGAGAGAGGTGGGGTCTGGCAGCGTTTATGATCTTAGTTGTTAGTCCGGCCGATGAGGCAATGGCACTAACTTGCTTCTTTTGAAGGAATTGAAATTTTGGGTAGATAAGCTGAATCTTCTATCAAAATGTCAAGTGGGGTTCTGTAAGCGATTGGGAACATCTCTTAATGGCACCATTGCGCAGAGGAAATCAGGAAAAACCATCTATATTGCCAGCAGGGACTTCACAAACACTTTTGATATGGTCATTAGAAAGAGGTTATGGTTTAAATTAAAAATGGGGGTGTTCCCGACGGCTTCCTTAGCCTTATCATGCTTTTGAACAAGAATACCCAAATTAAGGTCAGATTTGAATAGAGAAGGTTTTTTTTAAAAAATCTCAAGCTATTAATACTTATGTTGGTCTTAGGCAGGGTTGCCCTTTATCTCACCCCACTCATCTTGCAAAGAAAATTGAATGCATTTACTTCTAATACAGAGCAAAACAACCTACTGGTAAGTGAGAAACAAATCAAAGATGCTAATTTATACTCATAAGAGAGTGCCAAAGGCCATGATTCCTTCCGTTGGAATGATCAAACTAGAGATAATTAGCACTCTCACTTATTTAAACCTTACAATTTCTAACTCTTTTTCTCTTAGCTTAGTGAAACAATCATTGAGAGCTAAAATTAAACCCTTGTCCTCTCCACTAAAACATATATATGAGTCTTTGTACATTTCATTGACATCAATCTTGAAATTGTGCTCTACTAAAATGTTTCCAGCTTTTACATATAGCCTAGAGAGTGTTTTGTTTGACCTATGCTCTTTTTTATATTCCTTAGAGGGTATTCTTTGGAAAAAGACTCTCGGTCTTTCTCTAGGTCTACCAGACCTTTTGGTATGGCATGAATTGGGTTTGATATCCCTGGAAACCCTGTTTTTATGGAGAAAGTTGTTTCTATATGCTAAAATGGCCTGTCCTCCAAGAACCTCTCACTTTATCAATATGAAAAAAGGCAACTTGTGATAAAGCTGCTCTTTCCCTAGTTGAATTTGCAGTTAGATTTATGGACGGTGATCATATCTCTTTACTATTAACTTTAAAAAAAATATATGTGTATGAATTATTGGAGTTTTAAAGGAACTCTATGATAGTTTTATTGACTTATTGGATTTATAAGAGTATGTAGCCAGATGAAATCTACTATAATGTGTATCTTGTGACCTTCCTTGAAACTCATGCACTTGTAGAATATAGCCATTGATTCAATTACGTGACTTAGAGTGTAGCCTATCTATCAGTTCTAGGTAACTGTTAGAATTAGCCAATGCATTGAACCTTTTGCCCTCCATGTATATGGAAAACTAACCGAAGGCACAGCCACCGACCTGCACGCATCCAACATTATACATCACTCGACAACTCCCTGCACAACACCTCACGCATAAGAATGCAGCATCTGTTCATGACAATAATTGTATGGGTAGCTGCACACATAATGACTATCCTGCTCTCTCATACACTCTCTAGACTATTTCTCACCACCCATCAACATGCCCGCTCAACATGGGTGGCTAGCAGGGGCTTGGCCACCCCTTCATACTTTCATATTGGCCAATATGCAAACACACATACTAGCACCTCCTCGAACTTCCCATACTTGTACTCCGATCCCCCAACGGCGTTCAACCTACACCGCTTTATGACCATACTAATGGTGAAAGGTGCTATACAAATAACGTACTACTTCTATTAATAATAATAATACATCAAGAGAAGCATATTAATGTAATGAGATTTATAGATTATCATTGTATAGTTTTGCAATGTAACTTGTGTATTCATGTTTTGTGTAAGATCTTGATCTAAAATCAGTTCACAATAAAAATATTTAAGAAATGTTTTTCTGGCACACTTATTTTTTCTTATTTTGTGCTTAGTGTGACTTCAAAAGATGTCCCATATCAGTGCATCTTTTATTAGTATATGGTCATATGGAAGCTTTTTTGGCTCCTAGGACAAGGAGTGCTTTTCAAGCACTCCATTTTGGTTCAATGGGTGATTATAATCACACTACATTGGTTTTAGAGAGTACGCTGGTAGAAGCAGTAATGTAGTTTTGGCTTCACCAGGGGTGCAGCTTCATTTACTGCATTAGTAGCTCAATGTAACCGTTTGGTAATCAATGAGGTACTACTATATTGACATGTATTTTCTATTTATGTCTATATTTAGACATGCTTAATATGGCCCGTTATCTGAGACGCAGACTAAGCTTGTACACGCTGCGCTGAGAACAGTTTAATATTATGTGCAATGCAGGCCTCCTGATCTCCTCGCTATAATGCATAGTGCGATGTAAACACATTTATATTCAGTGAATTGCACAACCCGATGAAAACATGTTCTAAGGCAGGCTGAGTGTCACCTTTCCATGTAGCAATGGGTTACATTAGAGTTTTTTCATTATGCTGGGCTGTGCACCAGTGACATTGAAATTAGGTACATTGTACTTAAATAAAATCCCCATTAATCGCTACTCAGACTCTATCCAGTAAGAGAGCCAATGTTCTCACTAATCACAAAAACATAAGATAACAGCAGAACACTGCGAGCTAAAAAAACCAGGACTGCTGTAGTTCTATTGCAGAGGTTAAACAGTTAACTATAGTACACTGGCAAGTTCGCCATGATGTGCATGTGAAAACACAGTGATCTGAAATGCAATTGTTGGCAAAATTCCTGGGGCTCACTGAAGGACAGGACCATGTCCTTGCAAGAGAAAGATGTTGTTGACTGAAATGTAATTGTTGGCAACATTTCTAGGGCTCACTGAAGGACATGACCATGTCCTTGTCTTTGCAAGAGAAAGATGTTGTCGATTTAAATTGTTGTCAAAATTCCTATGGCTCTCTGAAGGACAGGCAGTAAGTGTGGAGGGCTTGCAAATAGGGAAGGCACAGATGGTATATAACAGACTAAGCTCAGATCCTTGGAAAGGCTGTTTGGGGTGAGGGAGCTGGCATGAAGACAGGGGCACACAGATGGCTGGATGGAGTTGGGGAGCAGGAAAGGCTTCCCTTGATGGGAGGGGTGATTTCACTCCTAATTCTTTTTCTAGATTTTTGAAGCCTTAAACTGAGTCCTGGCTGTTTTGATTATTTTGAGCAGAACTCTACTTTCTTTTGTGTTGTTTGTGGAATTATTGTTATTTTTCCTCAAGGCACCTTTATCTCCTCACAGCCTAAGAGTAGACACCTTATCCTGGATTGGCTATATGCTGGCACCAATAAGTCCAATGGACATTTCATTCTTTTTGAATACATTCAATTCCGTTTGAAGCACTTAATCCTAGTGTTATGCATTTTTTATGAAAGACCCAAGGTGCAGCAACGGGTGTCTTTTGTGATTTTTATTTTGAATTGTGGATTTGTCCAGGCATCCAGTTATTCCAGCTCTCTTCAGCTCCCTGCCTTAGAGAGAATAAGGAGGCTTTCTTTACTCCACATTTGATATCACATTGAGAAATGTTTTAGGGTATTGATTATCGATTGAGGCAGATGCCTCTATGCGATTGCATATCATGATTTGGTGAGCGAGGAGCTGGATTGCCTAGCATGTTTTGTGAGGTTGCCTATTATGCCCTGGTGAGGCAGGTAGTTGGTTTTAAGGTGACTTTGATTTCCTGGACAAAGTTGATCAATCTTAGCCTTGTCTTGAGGCAGAGGCAAATGAAAATGGTTCAACTTTTCCATTTATGGTTTATTGCACTCTCAGTGCGTTGTGTATAATGATGATAATAATGATGATGACATGTTTTATTACATATTTCTCATAATTAAAATTATTTATTATATGAGAGAGTAAGACACATTCATTGAGTGTTCATTAATGAGTGATATTAGATGACATTGAACATGACTATTAAGTGAGGAGCACCTTTTTCTTTTTTTATTGTGTATACAGTTTATCAAAACAAAAACTTTTACACACATTTCTAGACAGATTTCAAAAGATACACTATTAGCATAAAAACATAGCAACATTTTTTACACACATTTCTAAACAAATGTCAAGGAATACAGTATTAGCATATAAACATAGAAACGGTAAAACATAACTTATAACACCCTAATGTATATTGCTAATAAGGTATAAAATATTGAGAGAATAAGACAAAGAGCACAAGAGTAGGGTAATACATAAGACAGGGAAAACAATGGGAAGAAAAAAAGGAATTAATAGGAAGTAGTACAACTACACTAATTGGCCATCTTAACCCCATCTTCTCCCTTATCCCGAGGTGTCTTTACTTTTCTCAGTTTGATATCTGCCTCAAACTTCCTCAATTGTTCATCAGCGATTTTTCATACCTCTCTTATTGCAATTATTTTTCGCCGACTCATCCCTGTTAGGCTTCTTAACCAGAAAGCCTCGACATCTGAGTCTTCCTCAAAATTAGGATAGTATCTTTGGTTAGCAGAGATCATACCATTGCATCTGGTTAAGACATGCCTTGCTGATTCATTGTCATGTTCATTGCAGCCGATCCTACAAGTTCTTTCGGATTCTGGGGTCCCATTCCAAGCATCTCTTACTTCAAGAACATCTAGTCTATTTAACCTAATGTTCATAGAAATCCTATGAGTCGTAATAGACGGGAGTACCCTCAAGTAGTCTTGGGCTACTCCCAGTGTAAATGGCATTCTGGAGAAAGTGGCTAAAGATTTTATAGTTGCCACTTTATCATTGGACTTTACCCAGTCAAATTGTTTTTCGCTGAGGTTATCAGGGCTTTCAACACCGGCCCCTCTCCAAATTCCCACTTGGGTTTCCATCCCAATTTTTCAAAGAATTTCTCATTCATACCCTTAAATGTATCCAGTGCTCTACATGTACCTTTCTCCAAGGCAGCACCAACTACAGAGAGAAAATAATTGGGGGCAGAGTACAAGATCTTGAAATACAGTTTAGCTCTGTTAAGCTCAATCATCATGGCAGGTGAGGTTAGCCCCATTTGAAGCCTGATGGCATCTACCGGGGTGGAATTACTTAAACCAAGTATCCGGCACCATATCATGCCTTCAACTTTGTCTGCCCACATAGACCAATCGCTAAAGGATGCCTCCAGAACATATAGAAATGTGGAAGCAATTGTTTTATTAAAAACGGTACGAATGCCATCTAGGCTATAGCTCGCAGTTTATTTTAGAGAAAGAGAGGATCAGTCCCATAGTAGAGAGGACTTTTGCACATTTGTTGGATTTAAGTTTGTCCTTCAATGCTTCTTTGTTAGTCATGATATCTTGGTGTCATGCCTGCTGGGCTGTCCAGAACACCTGCATCTGCTTCTGCGCAACATCCTGTTCAGAAGAGGAGGAATTATGCTATCAGATCGGCTGTCAGGCCCTACTATAAACATTACAAACTCTCTTCAAGATCTCCATGGAAAAGGTGTTAGTTCTTCAGTAACACGTAGTTACGTGGTTCATGTCACGTGAGCTTGGGGGGGCGTAGCTTACCCATTTAAGCACTCTTGGGAACTCACCCGGTGCTTCTGATCAGTGTTTAATTCAATCCGTGAGGCTGGACTGTTGTAACGCTCGTTTCCCTTCTGCTTTCCTGAGCCATTTTGCTTTCTTTGCATTTGAAGACTTCTGGTCCTGTTCCGCTTTGGTAGGTTGTGTCTTGTCTCATTAGACACAGCTATTACTCCCGCCGCCACGCAGGCTTGCTTTCCTAACTGCCTGAAGATTGTTTTGTGAACTTTGTTGCCGCATCAGTTTCCAGAGACTGTTCAGCGGCACACTTGCTAACTATCTGCGGCGTGTCAGAGCATTGCTTTGCCGCATGGATTTCCGCGGCTCCCAGCGTTTGCTCCCTGCCTGCCCGCAGCGTGTTTAGTGGATCTTTCCGCCGCTCGGATTCTCGTGGCTCCTCATCCACCGGCTGCTTGGGCAAACAACTCCAGCGAACCATTCAGTACTGGAATCTTGTTGCCTGGTGAGAATCTTTCCTTTGTGCAGCCATACTACACGTGCGTGAACCATTCAGTACTGGAATCTCTTGTGCTGCCATAGTACACGTGCTTGAACCTTTCAGTACTGGAATCTTGTTGCCCGGTGAGTACCTTTCCTTTTGTGCTCCCATACTACACGTGCTTGAACCATTCAGTACTGGAATCTTGTTGCCTGTTGAGAGACATCATTTGGTGTGATCTTGGAATTACTGGAACTTTCATTTTGAAACTGAATAACTACAGTGCACAGAACTCTAGGATGCTTTGCTGCTCTAAGTGCACCTACCCAACACTAGTGCGTCCTTTGTGCCGCCCGGGTTTAGTAACTGACTAACCTCCCTTCCTTTTCTCGTTTCCTTGAAGTTCTGCTCCTTCAGGTCTCCGAACTCACTCTACTCTTCATTCCAAGGTAGGAGGATCTTCTATAAACACAGGTGGGGTGTGTTTGGTTCTGTGGTGAGTTAATTCAAATACTCAAACCAGCCATCTTCTTTTCGGCAAGAAGATTCCGTTCAGCTGAACAAGCCATCCAGTTGAATTAGCCACCCTACAATGAGGTGTTCCTCGCAATAATCACACCCTTCTCAGTGATTCACTGCACTGGCTTGAAAATATCCCAGCTAGTGGGGTGGATCATTGTGAAGGTTTATATAGATCTTCAAGGTGGTCATCAGGTCAAGACACTGCAACTTCAGCCTAAGCTAACTAGTCAGTCTGGTAAGCGTGTTCCTTTCCAATTGAAGTTGCTATCTTTGTGTCAGGCCGAACACTTGGCCCAAGTACTTATAAGTACTTACCCTCTTGATAGTACCGATATCTCATTGAATGTAGTTCTTAGTACAGCATGTGTGTCCTACTGCCTTAAATTGAGTCTTATCTATGTTGACATTGAGGCCACTTTTTTCGCATATTCGAACACTGCCTTTGCTCTATTGCAGATTCCATTGTATGTGTTATCAAAGATAACAATGTCGTCTGCATAGCAGATCCAGCCTAGTTTATTGTCCCTAATACTGGGAAAGGCATTTTTCTTTTCAATAAAGATTTTGTGGAAGTCAGAAAAAAATAGATTGAAAAAAGTGGGCGCTATGGCACAGCCTTGTCTTACTCCCATCCTGACTGCTATGCGGTCAGACATCAGGCCCGCATTATTCAATCGAACCCTAGTAGTGTTCTCCTCATAAATCGGCATACATATGTACAGCAAGTGTTCAGGCATACCCATACATTTCAATGTATCCCATAGTAAACCTCTATTCACCATGTCAAATGCCGAAGAGAAATCGACATAAAGGATATATAAGGGCAATTCCCCAGGGACCATTGCCTGTTCAACCAAGGTGTTGACAATCAGACTATTATCTGCTGTAGAGTAGCCTTTTCTAAATCCTGTTTGGGCTTTGTTCAGGACATTGTTGGCATTTATCCACCTGTTTATGTCTTACAAGACCAAAGTACAGAATATCTTGCACGCTACGTCTGCCTAGGACAGCAGACGGTAATTTGCTGGTAGATTCTGATTACCACTTTTGAAGACAGGTATGGTAATCGAGGTATTGCAAGATGTTGGTAGCACCCCTCTATCTAAGATTTTCCCAAAGGTAATAAGCAAAATATCAGGCCAGATATCCGCATTTTGCTTAATTATAAGATTGTATAAACCATCCGGCCCAGGGGCCCTAGATGTCTTAAGCTTCTTAATGATAGTTATAATATCCTCTCGCAGCAACACAAATGGCCTCATCACGAGTTGGGCGTTAACGCCGGCACTAATACTGCTGGCGTTATTAGTCCTACCGCCAAACCCACCGGCGCTATTAGCGCCGAATCACGGGTTTGGCGGAATGGGTATTGCCCATTCCCCATTGAGCCCATTCGGGAATTCCCTATTCCCCATTGGGCTCAATGGGGAAATTTTGCGCTTTTACTGCAGGTGGATTTCCCGCCGGCGGTAAAGGCACCGAAAATTGGCAAATGTTTGGCAGATTTACCCCCAGCTCAGAGCTGGGGGGAAATCAGCCGAAGCCATGATTTGGCGGACCCTTAAATGAAGTGGTAACAGCGCTACCGCCGCATTTAAGGGCTACCGCCAAACTCTTGATGAGGCCCAAGTCTTTTATAGGTTTCTTATGTAGCTGGTCAGACGTTCCTTTAAACTTCTCTTCCAAGAATCGCACCCAGGTGTTATTATCAATACAGCAGTTAATATCCTGATTAACGTTGCCCAATGTAGCCCTGAAATTTGCCCAAAGTATCTTAGAATCACCCGGCAAAAGAAATTTCACCATATTTTGCCAATTTATGTTGTTGCTTGAGGCTCTGTATCTAATTACCCAATTTCTACAAGAATTTGTAATCTTATGCTTAGCAAGTGCAAATGTTGATCCAGTAAGGACAGTATATTCTCGGGCTTTAATTGCCTTTCTCATTTTTTTCTTTTCAGCATGGATTATCTTATCAAAAGGCTTAGAGTGGTGTTTTTTAAGCAGGTTTGGGAACAGCCTGCTACCAATGGGCATCATATCATGGAGGCAAAGAGAGATCCAATTAACTATTTCATCAGGTGTCAGTTTAGTCATGTCCTGTATTAAGAGCGATTTACTCTAGATGCAGGCTTCCCTCGGGTTGCGATCAGACCACCCCAGCCCACTCCCATTTCCCAGCAGGTTTACTTCACCAATTCTATCCATCAGAGGACACTCACCCACTTTCACACTGATCAGACATCTAAAAATGGAGTGATCACTATACAAGCTTGGATTAACAGCAAACTGGGACACAGTATTAAGCAATGCAGAGCTCACAAAGAAGTAGTCTATAGTAGATCTATAGTGACCATTTGTCAAAGTGTAAATCACTTCATGTGATCCCTTTCCCAAGCTATTCACTATACATAAGTCCATTTCTTCTAGAAAAGAGTTCCATCTTTCTGCTTTAATGTCAACAGACCTACTCTCGTTGATCATTTGTTTGCCAACCAGGGAGATGTTTAAGTCACCCCCCAGTACCACACTGAACTCACCAGCAGCAATGAAGTTTTCAGACATACATTGACATTTTATTGTATATCTAGTGTGTTATCATCGCCCGGCAGATCATATTTACCAGCAGTAGCTCTTGACCATTTGCCATCCCAATCTTTACAATCAAAAGATTTTCAACACCTACCATGTCTGTACAGTTCTCAGACTTGAAGTTATTTTGTACAAGGGTAACTAGCCCACCAAATGGTCTCCCCTTTTCACCCTTCTTCGTCCTCCTACAATATGTGGTTTAGCCATCCTAAACCGGTTGATTAACGAGCCAGGTTAACGTTGGGAACAAATTGGTGGGAGGAAGGTACACAACCATTTCCAGTGCGCTTCAGTTAGATCGTCTTTTGATTTTTGATTTGCCGGGTTACCTGCTATGTTCCTTTCTTCATTTGCCAGTTCTTGGAATTTGGCTTGCTTCCTTGCCCCCCCCCCCATCTGCATCTATTTCATACCCATATTTCTTTATATCTGATTTCACACTTTTAATCAGGGACACTACTGCCTCTGAGTAGCCGTGCACTTCCATTAGACCTTTGGCAAGAGGGGTCACGAACTTAAAATCACTGGTTTTTATAACTCTAAGCATTATTTGCGATTGAAGAATTACAAGCAGTATAGATCTAATAATGGGTTTATTAAGCTTCTTCCAACCTGCAGATATGGTGAACACTTTTTTAGGAGGTTTCCTCATGTTACCTCCATCCTGGTCTATGATTGGCTGGCCAGGGCAAGATTTACCTGTACGTTCCAAGGGTTTTATTTTCCTCAGGTTCAGGCTAGGGGATTCAATCAATGAGATACTACTATCACTCAAAGCCTCTGATTGGTCTGAGTGGGATGGGGGCATCTATTTCAACTACTCTGTATTGATGCCTTATACAAGGTATATGTCTTTTAATACACACCGAGGGTTAATAGATGGTGTGAGCAATGGACTATCAATATAAATGTATGTGACATTGGTAAACCTCTCCTGTGCTGGCAATTGAGAGCAGCTGACTACTGCAGGCGTTCTGCCTGCTCTCATCTCTGTTTCTCAGTGACAGGCACATGGTTTCCCCTACCCCTACACCTACCACAGCCCCTGCTAGAGTGGTCATTGACACTCCCCTGGGGGAGGGGGACGGCAAGGCTCTCGAGGTAGGGGTGAAAAAAATCATGTCAGTATTTTTCTAAGTTCTCTCTGCCATTTTGTTTTTCAGACAGGGGTCTGAATCATGTGGCTCTCCTGATGTTTTGGACTACAACTCCCATCTGCCTTAGCCAGCATAGTCAATGTAAAGGGATCATGGGAATCATAGTCCAAAACATATGGAGAACCACAGGTTGAAGACCCCTGATTTAGGGAACCCAAGAGGAAGGTCTAAAATTGTTGTTGTGAAAACAGTGGCTCACTTTGAGCCCAGCCATGCACCCCCTGTTGTGGTTTTGGCCTGTTTAGCTGGTCAGGTGGAAACACATACAGTGTGGGTGGAGCTAGGTGTCTGGCGACTTTTAGGCCCAACCTAATTGACTGTCCACCAACCCCTTTGTATGAGTGCCCCTGTGTATGATTAAAGGGCCGACTGAGGCCAGCCCATGAGTGTTTCTGTATACATTGGAAATGCCTAATCCTAACTCACCCATACTGGGACTTCTGCATATTTCACTTGCCTGTGGGAGGATTTCTGACACAAAGTTGTGCTGCTGAAATTCTGGAACTAGGATTGGGCATGCTGACCGGGCTTGTGTCCCATCCCTTTGCTCCAGTTTCCTGCTGGAGGTCCTTCCTGGGCTGTCCTCGGCCCCCCCGCAGTACTCCTCAGTGACTGGCGGACACCACTACCCCCCTCGGCTGATTTATGGGCTGTTGTGGGTTACCTGTGTAGTTGTCTCCATCACAGTATAATTTTCTGCTGGCTGCCTGCACCGTATTGCCCCTTGGGGTATCCAAATCAGCTTGCTGGGTTCTTCTTTTTTCTGGCAGCCATCTTCATTGTTGTTTTCAGTCCTGGTTGGTAGGTGCCACTCCTCTACAGGCCCATTCTTGGTTGTCGTTGGCCAACAGTTCAAATGCCTGCGTGATCAGATCATGCCACAAAACCTGAAACAAAAAGTGTTTACCCTGTGAGTTGTTTCATCGTTCCTGAGCCGTGTTTTCGGGAACTCCCACAGTGAGTACTTACCTCTGGGCTCTAGCTTGGTGGGTTATTCAAGGTACTTACTCTCTGGTATCACCGTGGGCTGTGGATTTCTGCAGGTACCCCTCCATTGCGTTTTTGCGATAGACTTGCATTGGCACACACCCTGCTGTCCCCCCTTTTCTCCTGGGGCTCCTGTGTCTCGAACCTGTAACAGGAACTCTTCATGAGGGTCTCCCCTGGTGTCCAGTGCGATAGGTTACTACCTTCTCCACACCTGTGGGGTGGAACTGGGACTTGCCTGACCTTTCCCCATAGAAGCAGTTCTGTCTACAGGCTTTGTCCTGTTGTATCCTATAGTACACCTGCTCTAAACGTGAAACTCCCCTAAAGTGACTCTTAGAGTTAATCATCTAAACAGTGACATTTGTTTGTGCCCCCCACCCCCATCCCCTTGCGTCCAAGGAGTGTTACCCCCAAGACTTGGATCTTTAGCTTCTTCCCCTGCTTTACTGTAGATATTTAAATCCTCCTATTGCATTCTGGCCCATTTAAATGAAGTAAGTTACAGCGCATCATTACTTGTGTTTCTTGAAGTGTAATATGAGTTCATGGGCCTGGCCGTATCCTGAATATTGGTAGCTCTCTGGGCTTTGTTGGCTAGTCTGCAACCCCTTGTCCTCCCTCTTGGAGCTATACATTGTGGGCCTGATTAACAGAAGCGTTTTATAATGGCACAATCCCATAGGAAAATGCCGTGTGAATCGGGCCCTGTAAGTTTGAAAGCTCCTAGAAGGAGGTAGTTTGGGTTTGTAATGTTCGGATGAATATGTGCAAGCGTGTAGAAGCCATACTGCGCCTATTTTTTGTATGGCATTAGTGATGATAATAATCTATATTCTTATTGACTCACCACCCTCCTTTAGCCGGGTAGTGTGGCACACATTTGCATTAGCAGTGCGTTAGATCTTCAATGACAATTACTGTTTGTATACATGCACTGTGTAATTACTATGATCTGTGCCTAAATCTAAGTACTTCTTGGGACTGATAGAGATGCTGTGTTTGCTTGTGTGTTTATTAATTTGTATTGCGCACCAAGGCCGCATAGCATATAATTACAATATGGTACAGTTACACAGACATAAATTAAATGCAGGGATTTCATCATTAAAATGTATACTTTTCCGTATGCCAGTCTGGTGTATTGTTTGTGGGGTGACTTTTGGGAATAATTGTACTTCACTGCCAGCCTTACTCGCTCCCTTGAGTTAAGCCTCCTGGCTCTGCTATGATATGATAGGTTATTTATAACGCGCTTAATATCCAGAGGTTTCTAAGCGCGGACCCAGGAATCAAACCTGTGTTGCTCTGTGTGGTCTTGCTTCAAAGGCGAGCAAGTTGCCCTGCACTATCCCTCCCAACCCCCAACCCGTGACACCCCTATAACCACCATTAGAGACTCTGGTATTTCTTTTGTGTTGGAACCAGTGCTCAAGATAAGATTTTAAAGTGGGAGTATTTTACTGCCTACTTTTGAAAGTTGGGAGTAAAATGATTTTGTTGGGAGTAAAAATGTAGGCACATATGCCAATGGGAGTATTTTAAAAGCAAGTAAAATAGGTTTTAAAATGATAACGGAAATATTTTTGAAATAATGAATTCTTTGAATCTAGTAATTGATGTACATTGATACATTTTAACTTGTTTATTTATAACCTGCTTAATACCCAGAGGTTTCTAAGCACAGATCCGGGGATCGAACCTGTGCTGCTCTCATCCTCTTGCTTCCAAGGGGAGCACGTTGTCCCCCTTACGTCTTCGGATCAAGCAGCAATAACAGCAGTGCCCACCTCTGGTACTGCATGCACTACTGGTCCAAACAGAGCCATGGAGCTGTTCGGGTGAAAGCAGGGACACAAAGTGTCTGTTTACTGTTTTTTGTTGGGAGTATTTTTTCACCCTAATTTTGTTTTTCTGGGAGTAATTGCCTATCTTCAGGGAGTAAAAGTGTCTGATACACCACTTATCTGTAGGGCTGGTTGGAACCCTGTTTTACCATTAGGGTAGATGGTCCCACAGCCCTCAGCAAAGGGTTGTGCAAATATCTCCCTAACAGTGGACTTCGAATATTTGAGGACTGTCCGGATAAAGATGCACTCTCCTCTGCAATTTCCAGGTGTCAAAAGACAAATGCTATGGTGGCATTTTCCAATATATAATCACAAAAGAAGTAGGCCCGGGACCTCATCTATGCTTTGGGATCAGCAACTCCCGAGAGCTTATGGCTCAAGGTACATGCCGTCTTCTTCTCAAACAACAGACTATTGGTTTCATAAAAAAGAATGCATTTTCTCTTAGGTTTTCCGCTCTAGAAAATGTGGCACATTGATACTAACCCTCATGTTTATTGAAAATGATCAAATCCAATCGATTGGTGAAGTTGGTTTATTGCGGTGAAGAGAGCAATGCAATAAAATAAATGAAATAAGTTGGTTTAATGTGGTGAAGAGTGATGTGATAAGCAAAGGAAATGTATATTTTTGTATCCTTTTATATAGACCTGCTAAGAGAAAAGAAATTATTTTTGGATGAAACTAATAGTCGTATGGAAACTAATAGAGTTGCTGATCCCTAAGCCTGAGGCCAGGGGTACCTACTTCTTTTGTGATTATATATCTTTTCATTCCCATGGTTTAAGTAGGTCCCCTCCCAAAAACTATAGGGGCGACCCCATTGAGCTACGTCATTTTCCAATATTGCAATGCTTCCCCATCTCTGATTAGTGCTATGCTTGCTCAAATATGTGGGAGGTGTGGTGCCTTCCCCTTCTGGGTAAATAAACAGCTACTAAGAGCTCTGCTGAGCACTTGCTAGATGGCAGCAGCTGGAAAAGTATGTGTTTTCTGAGCATATGATGTCAGTGCCTGGCAAAGGCTTCTCTAATACCTTTACAAAAGCCACGACTGTTGGCTTTGCCAATGCTTCTTTTTAACTGGACTTCAGTGCAATGAACAGATGTGAGGACACACGTATTTGCTTAAAAAGCAAGTGGCTAAAGGCAAACTTGGTTAAGACATTTTTATTACACCAACAGAACATTCTCAGTTGCACTTAAAATGTTTACACTCAGAAGACTGCTTAGAAAGAACACTGGTAGATCCTATACATCACAAAGTTTGATATTACTGCATCATAGCACTAGCTTAAAAAGAGCCAAAGAGAGTGTGTGTTGGATGGGGAGGGCCAGGGAGTGGGTGGAAATAGCCAGACGTATTAGCCAGGCCATGGGTTGCCAGTGGGTGGGTAAAGGACCAAATAATGCCCATAATTTTGTGTCCCACTTCACATCCCACCTCCCTCCTATTGATACTCCAGTGCAGTAGTTTTATCTTTTACAGCCAAGACACAAAAAAGGGATATTTTTCACTAAGAGCAAATAGGCCCTGGTCATAATTAGACAGGGATTGAAGGGAAGTTCAAGTTAAGTAAGTGCTTCCTTGAAACTCAACCAGCGGCCGGACCCCCGGGTCTCTGCTCTGGTTTACTTTACCAAGCTGTATGCCGTGGTCCAAGTGAGCAGGAACGGTCGTGAGCGGTGTTCCACTACTTATTTTTTTTTTCTGTTCACAGCTCCACTACTTTTTGCCACCATTTTCACCATTCCAGAACTGTTCTTTGTCAACTTAAAGCACACGTCTCCACTTTACCACTAGATATCAGCTACAGCTAAACTGAAATCTATTTCAACTCAACTGGCTGTGTCAACCAGCAAGACTGTAACCCATGTCACGTTGCTCCTTCCTTTCCTACTCCATCCCCTGCCGGAGTCACAGTTCCACGACTTTTCTGCCACACTTCTACCACTGGCTGTATGACTGGACACTAGTGGCACGCCAGAACCAATGTCTGTTAAAGTGCCACTTCGCAGACATGCCTCCTGCGTAAACTTTAAGGGGTGCCCTTTTATAGGTCATAATAATAATTCAGCATTTATATAGCACTATGAACCCTCAGGTATCTGAGCGCTGCTTATTATTACCCACTGTGTGTGGTGCTCATTTATTGAGCTCAGAAGTATGAAAGGCTGAGTTTGGCCCTGCCGGGATTCGAACCTGCGTCAGCAGCTTCTGCACTGATGTCAAAGCGAGCTCTCTACTCGCTGTGTCATGATGCTCTCCTGGCAAGAACATTCAATAGCGCTCGAAAATACTCATAAAACGGAACGCAGCTCAGCAGTTTTGCCCTTAGACCCGACTACATGGCAGGTTTCGCCTGAGCCTGTCAGACTGGTTTGCAGCATGGGGCCATTGTGGTTACCTCGAGGGGCCCTGAGAAATGACGCCCTCTGCAGCATTCCTGAGTGCACGGTGCAAGCGCGCGTGCCGAATGACAGGGAGGGAGAAGAAGGGAAAATGTCATGCTTAGGGCGAGGGAAAGAGAAAATGAGAATGGCTTAAGAGTACCAGGGCAAGGCCGAGAACGCTGAAAACACAGACATGTGGCGCTCATTCTAAGTGTAATTTGATAGCGGGGAGCCGTAATGTTTGTATTACAATGGCTCCCAGCCCCCACATTTTCTTCATTTGCATGGCAGATTGAAAAATGGCAATGCAAAAGGTGGTGTACACTTTTGCTCTGCAATTTTGCACTCTTCCATGCAAAGTGAGTAAACACTGCATGGCATGCGAGCATGTCAGGCAGCCTGAACTTTTAATTGTGAGCCCCACTTGAGATGCTTGCATGGCAAGCAGTGCTCACAATTAAACCCTGCCTGACATTCTCACATGTCGGGCAGGGTTTAATTTTGATTGTGAACGCTGCTTAACATGCGTGCATGGTAAGTAGTGTTCACAATTACAATTAAACCCTACCCAATATGTGAGCATGGCAGGCAGTGCTTACAATGGATCCCTCTGAGGTCCTCCTGCTTTAAAAAGCAGGAGGACCTCGTATGGATCTCCAACAGTTGCACTGACATAAAAATCCATGCTGGCACAAATGCTGGAGCGTTTGTATGGCAATGGGGAAGGAAGTTGGCTTCAATACAAGTGGGGAGTGGTGGAGAAGGGAGGCCGCTTGTCGTCTGTGAGGCCTGTTTGATTCTAACAACGTTCTTCTAATGGGCAACATTTTGTACAGAATATAGTGGTTAAAAATAAGCTCAATTGCAACACCCTGAGACAACTTTGAAAGAACTGTGGGGTCTACCAGCGGTGAGTGGTCACCATACAGTTGGATCCTGTGGGGTCTGTAATTTAACAAAGATATCTACCCAAATAGACATCAGCTTACCGAAAATTGTGGTCACAAAAAGAGATGACAAATTGTAATACAGGAGGAGTCGTGTCAAGATTGCTTGTCGATGTCACTTGAGATACCCGGGAAAAAACGAGACAGAAGATCAAAACTCGTATTATAGAACATCAGAGTTGTCTATGCAACCAGATAGAAAAGGATCCGCTAGTTAAAAACTTCAAAGAAAAAAAATCATAAATAAAATTAATTTCAGTGAACAGTACTATGCAAAGTTAAGGGCTCAGACAAAAAAAGCACAGGTAACTTATCAGAAGAAATGTAACACTGAAGGACTGAACGAGGAAATTGAATGGCACTTAGTTGTGCAATAGGTTGAGTCATGAAACCAGATTAGAAAGATATATAATAAGAGCGACATAGTGTTTAACCACGGTTGCCAGGGATAAAATCCACCTGTTGAAGGTGGTCTCCACTTGTGCGTTATGCTCATACAATTACCGACTCCCTATACGTGATTCAGACTTGAAATAAACAATGATATTAGCATTTAGAGGTGTACTAATGACATGTTGTGTTTTTAAAATTTAATCAGCATGATAAACCACCCGGTGTGTCTTTAATGAACATAAGAAGTCACCTGTAGACCCAGCACAATCAGCCTAGACTCCCCTATTTCAAGATGGCCGCCATAGAAGGATAGTTCAATACATCCAAGCGGCACAACTAAAAAAATAAAAAAGGACCACGATCAGCGACACAACCCCTAAGCCACACACACGAAGACAAAGCCAAGACTCGGCAAAACAGTCGGATAATGAAATAATACAGAGCTCCACAGACGACCGTGAGGTGTCCCTAACAGGCAAGTCCATACATAAATGTAGTGTATAAACTATGGAGTAAACCCATAGTGAATACAGATAGAGAGCTAACTATAGCTGTATATTTTTTACACAGGCACCCCAGTGAAAAACGAAACAGCACAACTGTGGATCTCATACAACAGAGAAGCCACGCGGTTCAGGTAGAGACCTGGGTTGATAGTTCCTTTGAATGATCATGACATTAAGGCAAAAGCATCACTGATAATGGTCCTTTTGAGGATTTTTAATATAGGATGACAACTGTTGAGCAGCCACACAACACAGTAAAAGAAACAAGTGTGCTGTTGTGTTTTTCAGATGCAGCGATTGAGTCCCGCCCATGCAAAGAGAGTGACACTAATAGTCACTGGACGAGTATTAAAGGTAACCAGGTATTGTCCCCATGATTCCTTAAAAGTAATAACGGGATGGGTGCATTAAAGATTGGCATTTCTAGCTGATCAAATGTTCTTTGATTTTTTTTTTGCAGCTTGACTATATACATACAATTGTGAAAGAGTAGAGTACACTAGGAAAACCAGACCGTAGATTGATTATGGTCATAAATAGTTTAAAGGATGTGAATTGAACGCACATCATGAAATAGCCCCCATAGCACTATACCCCTGCTCTGCATTTACAGGAGAGACCAGAAACATGACATGTTGGGTTAATTATCACACAAAATGAGGTACACCGACAATTCTATTTAAGGACTGGACTTAGTGAGAATCAAGAGGTAGCACAAAAAGAAAAGTCACATAATTTCATCTCTTCAAAACAACACAATGAACAATTTTGCATCGAACAAAACATTATTCAAGCCAAAAACAATTGTAATATTAATCAAAAAATATGTTTACTTATTTTTCAAATAATAATACATACAAGTACAATCAGCAGAAACAATGTATTTTGCCATCACACGGATCTAACCCACTGCACAACCAATTCTCAAAGCATACATCCACCATCTAACCACACAAGTCAAACACAAAACACTCTCCTCACACACAAGAAGATAACAGTACAACAAATCATCACGAGTGGTACAGCCAGTTTCCACCCGGCACCGATTTGACTAATAGCGTGTGCCACCACTCTATTACGTGGAGACGATATTATAACACCTACGTAAATTAAATTATTTTGTTTATTTACCATTTATAAAGCGCTCACTCAGCCCGCAGGCATCGAGGCGCTGTTACAGGAATTGTTGGTTTTTATTAGTTGCGTAATTGTGTTTTTTTTGTTTGTCTTGGTTACGTATTTATAACTCTTAAACACCCAGAGGTTTCTAAGCGTGGACCCAGGGATTGACCCTGCTGTTGCTTCGTGTTGTCTTGCTTCCAAGACGCGCACGCTGCAGCTGAGCTATCCTCCCGGGACAAATTATAATACACAATTCTTATTTCAAAAACATCTTTTTCAGTGTAGCATATATTGTAATCAACAAATGCCAACTATAGTTTCGGCTCTGTGGGTCAACTGGTAATTTGGCATGACCCAGCCTTCCTCAGGGCACATCATGTTCCGGTGGGTTAGATTTTGCGTTTTCCTCTGACCCCCAGTGTTCTGTAAATAAACCATAGGGGTTCAATTACTGTTTATCCAAATCAGACCGCCCAATCAAACAGATATCTTGTAAGCTTTTGGACCAATTACATCTCAAGCTATATATCCTCTGTAGCCTGTGGGCTGTGGTGAAGCCAGGAGTGTATGGGTATCTATTTATTTACTCAATTCGTACGCATGCCTCAAAACACCTTTCCGATTCTCTTGGGTAATCTATAGGTCTCCAAGGCAACCATGAAGTTGTCCACACCAGCTTCCCAGGGCTGCAGGTTCCGTGCGTAAACTCACGTTACCAGCTTCCAGGCCTTGGGTTTATTAGGCATGTATTGAGTAACCTGTCTGTATCTAAATACACATATTTCACTGTATAGATTCCGAAGTGCAACACAGGGTGTATTGGAAATTAGAATCATTGCAACCAATATAATATATGGAATGTTACTTGGACCTAGGATGTAAAGGAGCTCTCCTAGAGATCCTATAGTTCATTGTATACATCCCATTTATTGTGGTACTAAACAGAAATGTTAAAGTTTTTGATGGTGACTTAGTTCGCGGGTGATACATAAACAAATGTATTTGCTAAATTAATTCATATACACCTTGTGTACTCCTATATTACGAGACGGAGCAATGGAATTCAGTTGTAATTGAGATTATGTATATTAAATGAATGAATAAATGAATACAATGGGCCTCATTACATGGGAGGCAGTAACCATGGCGCTATTAGCGCCATGTTTGCCACCGGTAATTTACCGATCCCGCCATGGTGAATGTCGGAATTACCGCCCCATTCCAAGGTTGGCGGGGCGGTAATTCCCCATTCCCATTTGAGCCCCCATAGGGCTCAATGGGAATGGGGAAGGCGACAATTATGGTACTGCAAATTGCGGTACCGTAATTGCCTCCAAGGTCCCTTTGTGGGTCCCGTCCTTAACGGCTGGTAAAACCAGCTGTTAAGGTAGGGACCAGCAAAGGGACCTTGTAGTAGGGCGGTAAGGGATTACCGGCACCGGTGCCCTTACCGGTGGCGGTAATCCCTTACCGCCATCCGTGTAATGAGGCCCAATGTATTTATAATTAAGTGGTGTACTCGTTTGCTGCAAAAAAGATAATAACACACAGATCCTGTTAGTATGTATGTCGCTCGGGATGGATCTGAGTGGTAACTCCGGTATTCGGGATGGACCTGAGTGGTAACTCCTGTATTTGGGATGGACCTGACTGGTAACTTCTGTATTCGGGATGGATCTGAGTGGTAACTCCTGTATTTGGGATGGATCTGGGTGGTAACTCCTGTATTCGGGATGGATCTGAGTGGTAACTTCTGTATTCGGGATGGATCTGAGTGGTAACTCCTGTATTTGGGATGGATCTGGGTGGTAACTCCTGTATTCGGGATGGATCTGAGTGGTAACTCCTGTATTCGGGATGAATCTGAGTGGTAACTCCTGTATTCGGGATGGATCTGAGTGGTAACTCCTGTATTCGGGATGGATCTGAGTGGTAACTCCTGTATTCGGGATGGATCTGGGTGGTAACTCCCGTATTCGGGATGGATCTGAGTGGTAACTCCCGTATTCGGGATGGATCTGAGTGGTAACTCCTGTATTCGGGATGGATCTGAGTGGTAACTCCTGTATTCGGGATGGATCTGAGTGGTTACTCCTGTATTCAGGATGGATCTGGGTGGTAACTCCCGTATTCGGGATGGATCTGAGTGGTAACTTCAGAATTAGGGTTAGTTTCCCGCGGGGGCCTTTCGTCTTTTGAAGCGCACTAACCTCAGAGACATCAGTGTAAACTGGAGGTGCCTGATCCTGGCTTCAGGCTGTTGCAGCGGCACTGGCGCAGCGTGGACTGGTAGTTGGAGAAGGATTCCACAGCAGTTGACCACATGGGTGGCAGTGATCAGGTTGGAAATTTTCATAGTGACACCACAGGACGTAGCATTGATATGATTAATGCAGGTGCCATCGGGCAGCACATAAACCTGATTGCAAATGTTTCAACCCTTACTGCACTCACGGTGCAGACCGTAGAATTTAATGACAGTCCCCAGGGCTGTGTTTTTGTAATTATTTGGCATGTTACTTATCATGTAACAATGCAGTCTTTAAGGGCATACTGGCTGATGCTTGAATCCTCTATGTCACCAAGGCATGTGTATCCGGGAACTTCATGGGAAGTCATTATCTTGTGGCTCTTTATTAGATTGGGGTGCCCAAGGATTGTAGTGCTTGGGAGACCAGATTGGGTTTTGTAGGTACTGGAAGGGTGCAAGATGTTACATCTGAAGACAAAGCCTATGGTGTGAAAACGAGTTTGCTACTGCAGTGAAAACTGTGGGCCTCATTACGACCCTGGCGCTAATGGGTTAATGGTGCCGTAAAAAGGCTGCAGCACCGTTAACCCATTAGCACCTGATTACGACGTCCCTTTGCGGGACCCGACCTTAACGGCTGGTCTACACCAGTTAATTTGTTAAGTTACACCCAATTTGCGGACCCTACTTAGCGCCTTCCCCATTCCCATAGAGCCCTATGGGGCGAAAATGGGAATGGGGAAGGGCCATGGTTCAATGGGGAATTACCGCCCCACCAACCGTGGAATGGGGTGGTAATACCCCATTGAACCATGGCGGACCCGTTACAACACCGGCACCAACCATGGTGCTAATAGCGCCATGGTTTAGCGCCGGTGTTGTAATGAGGGCCTGTGTATGTAGTGTCTAATAGGGCTTGCTTGTGTAGACAGCTAAAGCTGTCTGATTTAGATAGGAAAAGTCAGTGTGTTATTGTGCTTGTATAGACAGATTAAGCTGCCTGATTTAGATGTGAAAGGTCAGTGAGTTCCAATCTGAAATATCCCTTGAGAGTTGGTCTAGCAAAGCAGTTACTTTTAAAAGAATTGCAGAGGTCTGTTGGTCAATTCTTATTATGGATAAATCTTCGTGTATTGTGTCAATCACAATAAACCAGACAAGGATACAGGCTACCCACTCCCTTATCTAGGTAATCGCATAATCTTAAACTTTGCCTAGTACTATGGTTGAAGAATACACTGCACACTACCAGAAATCTTTTAAGAACCAATTTAATATATCATTATAAACCTTTTTTTTTATAAAAACAGTTCATAATGCACACAAGGTTCCCTTCATCAAATATCGCGGATGTCCCAGAACACATTAATAAAAACCTTTAACAAACTGTGAAGTTAGTATACATCAGTGACAACATATTTTACCAAACCAACACTCCAACACTACACTAGTTCTGCTATATGTTCAATCTTGAACACTCATAAACATGCATGTTGCCCCACCTGTACTTTAAAAGAGTGGTTCAGACCATTATAACTGTATTGTAAACGTCACTCTTCATGTTATTAAGACATATATATATATATATATAGTACAGCAGAGTGAATCTTTACGTGAATGACCTCCTCAAACAAGAATGGACGTCTGACTCATATATCTCTTTGGTCAGATTACAGGTCGACACATTGTGTTTCGGTCCCTAATGAGAGATATGTCTGTCCCAGACATTCTCCTATGATCACCAGAGGGGCCTTCATCAGGACAAATGGAATTTTGTGGTAAGTATTGTTTGCTGTTGATTTTCACAAATCTATTTTTCACATAAGCAACACTTTCTTATTTGCATGTACTGAGGGCGAGTTTCTATTATGGTTTTACTTTCAATGGATTCAATCTTCACCAGCATCAATGGCTTCTCCTTTTTTCTTTTTTCTTTTCTTTACATTTTCCCAAATCGATCTTAGGGCATATGAAGGAATTTAATAATCTTCTTACTTCTTCTGTACTTCTTATTTATTTTCTCATGTACGGCTGAACCAGTTAACCAGCCAGGTCCACGCTCAGTTGTACAGGTCTCCCAATATCAAAAAAGGTGGGAAGTACCCACAGTATACTTTTTGTGGCAATCATATCCAAAATCACATCTCTAAGGAAGTAGATGCCTTGTTGGAGCACATTGCAGTTGTCACCTGTGGCATAGAAACATCTTGCTATGATATACTAGGTGCCGATAGCCGAGATAGCATTCCGCCAGGATGTAAGGATTGTGTCTGCTCTCTGGGGTGCTTATCTCTAGGCTGCCCTAGTTGTGTAGCTATTTTTCTGATGGCACCCCAATTGCTGGATGAACTACATTTGTCAATGTCAGATATGAAAGAGCTTCACTTTGCATGCTTAACCATTGCCTGGAAACGCTTCCAATGGAGATTGCAAAGGATTCTGAAGTGATGTGTGAAGCCCACGCTCTGTAAGGATCTATCCTAGATCAAAAGTGCCATCTATTGTATTCATTGGATTGTATACCCCCTGAGGCTAACACACCTGAAGCATATGTGCTGTGAATTCTACCACTAAGCATGGCTTCGTTTATTCTCTCTCCATCCCAGAAAGTGCCTTCAGTGGCTTCCCAATCTGTGTAAAGAATATGTTGTTAAGATGAGGAAACCTAGATATTAGGTCTACGGTATCATCTCCATGCACTTGCCAACACCCCTGCACCCCATGTTGTGGTCAAAGAGACTGGGTCTCACCAGGAATCATCTGTAATGCTAACATAAAGCATGCTATCAAATACAGCATTTTTTGTAGACCAATAGAAGGTGTTCTTATTTGGTGGTGCACTAAAATTATATTCATTGTTATAATTGTATTCACCCTTTTTATGAGGTCCCACAGTGATTTAAGGAAACTGTGCTTTAAATTCAGGAGATGAATCTGAAAATGGCACTGCACAATGCTCCTTGCGGGTCTTGTTAATAAACTATATTAGGAAAAACGTATAAAACTGTGTCAAAGTATCTATCAAAAAAGACATGTTCAGCCAGGTCCTGCAACTCTTTCTTGTTATCTTCAGGATGTAATAGAGCTCATTTGATAAAGGTCTCAGGTATAGCCCTTAATATATCCCTATATACTTCTGAAACAAGAACACTAGGAGAAAAAATTATCGATTAATCTATCACTGGTAGTGTGTGCGCCTGAATTTGCAGGGTAGGCCCACCTTATATCCTGTATTGTTTTACCCAGAATAGGCCCAAACGAAGTGGGTGAATCCTTATAGTTGAATGGGCTCTAGTCTGCACATCCCTTTTGAGTGATGAGTGAGTATAGACCGATGTCAAATTAACCAGACTGCTAGCAGGGTGTGTTCCTGCAGGTATCAAAAATGTTCCAGTGGTTATGATATGATATGGCATTTATAACGCACCTATACACAAGTGTTTCAAGGCGCGACGAGGCAAAGGAGGGGAAAAACAGAGGGAAGACAGGGACAATGATCCTACTAGGCCAGGTGACATTGAGATTGTGCAAGTGCTGGGGAGGGGGAAGGGGAAAACTGCGGGGGGGAGAGGGGTGGGGGCAGTGCAGTACATAGGATAACATTGAAATAAAAAAGACAATAAATAAAAGCGCGGCCATCTGGAGGCTAGCGCAAGGGTAAGTACAGACATCAGGTGTGAAGTGCTAGTAGGGGCTGTAGAGATACAGAAACAGTCCCCGATTGCAAGGGTTTCCAGGGGGGCAGTGCAGGTGTGCAACTGGCAGGGAGGGGGCTGGGCCCGAGATCAGAGGGTAGCCGAGTAACCAGTGCAGTTTCAGAATGAGCCAGGAGATCAGCAGGGGAGAGGAGGAGAGAAAGCAGAAGCAAAGAGGAAGGTCTTGAGGTGCTTCCGGAACTGGTGATGGTTCTCCTCAAGTTTCAGAGAGACAGGGAGGCTGTTCCAGAGGGAGGCCCAGCCGAAGACAGAGATCTACCATCAACTGCTTGGAGAAGCAACTGACCCTAAGGGAGTTGGAGGCGGATGAGCGAAGAGCACGAGAAGGAAGATATTTAGGAAGAGAGAGTTGAATGTATTTAGGTCCCAGGCCCCAGAAGGCCTTGTGGACAATGCAGAGGGTTTTGAACTTAATCCACGCCACAACTGGGAGCCAGTGCAGAGATTCCAGTCCTGGAGAGATACGATCCCTGGGCTTGAGGCCAAGGACAAGTCTCACAGTCCTGTTTTGGATGAGTTGCAGAGGGCAGAGAGTAGAGGCAGGCAGATTTAGAAAGAGGCTGTTGCAGTAGTCCAGCCTAGAGAGAACCAGAGCTCTGGAGACAGTGAGCTTCTGGGGGAAGGAGAGCAACGGAAGAATACCTCTTAGGAGGTCCAGCTGGTAGTGTGACTTCTTAGAGACGTCAGAGATGTGAGGAGAGAGGGAAAGTGTGGAGTCGAAGATGACACCAAGGTTTTTTCGCCTCACAGGTGGGAACAGGAAGAAGGCCAAGAGAGTCTGGCCAGAGAGTGACAGTAAAAGAAGGGAGCAGGTGTGCAGATGAGGAGAATCTCGGCCTTACAGGCATTAAGGCAGAGATCATTGGCGGTACACCACTTCTAGATGGTGGACAGACAGAGATGAGAGAAGGAGAAGAGGTGGCGGAAGGGAGCCTGAAAATGAGTTGAGTATCATCCGCATAGCACTGAAATTTGGGGCAGAGAGCAGCAATGCAGTTGGCAAGAAGTGCCAGGTATTGGTTGAACAGCCAGCGAAAGAGGTTAGACCCCTGGGGAACACCACAGGTAGAGATAGAGATAGAGGAGAGGAAGGGCCTGAGTTGGACCTAGGGGGGGGGTTGATCGGAGAGGAAAGAGGTCAGCCAAGCCAGAGCCTGATCGGTGATACCTAGGTTATGACGTAGACGGTTGAGCAGGATGGCATGGTTGACCGTTTCAAAGGCAGAAGAAAGATAGAGTAAGATGAGGACACAGGGGGTGTTGGAATCGAGGTTGGAGAGCAGGTCTTCATGGATGTTCAGGAGAGCAAGTTTCGTGCTTCTGGCAGCTCTGAAGCCAGACTGATGGTCATGGAGACAACCAACTGATTCAGTGTGAAGATTAAGCTGGGAGATGGCCAGCTTTTCCAGGAGTTTGCCCAGGAAAGGAGTGATGGGGATTGGGCGATAGTCAGCTGGGCAGGAGGGCTCGGCAGAGGGTTTCTTAAGAAGAGGGTGCACAAGGGAGTCCTTCAGGGGGGATGGGAAGACTCAAGTGGTGAAGGAGTGGTTGCAGAAGTCAGCCAGGGCAGGAGCCAGGATGTCAATGTGGTCCTTGATGGTATTGGAAGAACAGGGCAAACCTGTTTTGACGAGACTTTCATGGATCAGACTTGTCTAGAAACCTCGTCTGAGGAGAACAGGGGAAAGGCAGAGAAGGGAAGGAGAAGTGGCCTAAAGGGGGCTAAAGGAAGAGCAGCAAGTAGAGGGAAGGGGGAGAGGAAGAGATTGAGGACAGGATGTCCTGAGTTTTAGAGATGAAATGAAAAGCCAGGGCCATGCAGAGGGCCTGGGAGGGGACAGGAGATGTAGAGACTGCAGCAGGATTGGCGAGCTCCTTGCTGATTTTAAAGAGTTAGGTCGAGTTGTTAGATGCCGCAGAGACGCGGGCTTGGATGTGGGCTCTCTTCTTTGTGTGGACAGAGAGCCTGTATTGCCTTTGGAGAATGCCGGAGGCCAGTTTGTCAGAGAATGTACTGGAAGCACACCATTTCCTCTCATCCACCCTACACTTGCGTTTAAGGGTGACGAGGTCTGAGTCATACCAAGAGTTACACTTTGCTTCGGGCAAAAATGATGAGGCCCATCCACTGCAAAAAATAAAACAGAGCTATAGTCCCAAGAATGATCTTCCATCCTGTGCTCCAGAATGTATTGGTCTAGCTGCGTAAACTCGGCATAGCTGCGCTTGGGGATTAAATAGTATTTGCATAATTAATACACTTGGGTGTTAGTATTGAAAAGTGTCAATAGAATGACTGCTGCTGGATCTGGCGTTTAATAGGCCCTACCCAAAGCCTGACTTCTAAAAATCAACGCAACTTATACACTGATACCAAAGCGCATATCGGAATAATACAATTTGTGATTTGTTAAACCACACACATAATGTAACTTAGTGACCAATGGGAACTTAGTGACTTAGTGAGCCATCACGTGTTTCGACCTTCTAGGTCTTTATAAAGGCTGTGACTTGCCTATCAACAGGCTCGGACTGGCCCATAGGGCAATACCCGACACAAAAAACACAAAATGCTAGCGTGGGCCAGTTTTGTTGGTCAATGTAGACTACTTTGACCAAAATAGTTTTGACAAGTGTTACTGAATAAATATTCTTTAAAATGCCAAATTTGCATAACATTTGATTAAATACCTCCTCCCTGGGTACTACTTCAACAGTTTGTCACAAATGGAATGAATTGCCATTTGCAACTGTGGGACGCTTTTTCATTGGTGCCCGAGACCATGTTATGCCCCAGTCCGACCCTGGCTATCAAATGTCAATTTAGTCTGATTTCAGTGAACAGTCCTAACATAAGATCTTTATCACAAATAGTACATGGTTTGTAAATTCGAGCACATTGCTATTGTCCAAATAAATCCTATTTCGGTACAGAATCCTGTACTGACCGTCCTTATAACACACTGTTGTCAACTATATAGCATATGAGTACATCCTGTATTGTTAAGCTATCATAAGTACATATTGTGTGAGTTAATAAACTATGATTTTTAATCCGATATTATCTCCTTAAAATGGTATGAATATAAGTAAGTAGTACGTAGTAATGCCGGGGTAGCCCAAAACATGGTATGCACCCTATTGATTACTTACGTTGAACAGGAAGAAATACTTGTAAAATGTTCAAGCACCGCTGACATTTCCTTATCTTCATACCATTTCTCACAGATTTGTATTTAACTTTTTTCATGCAGGTGTCTGTTTTCGCTTGCAGCATTGTCATAGAAAACAAAGTAATGGACCCGTTGCCAGAGTGGCTTCTTTGTTTTCTGCCCACTCCCTTAGAGCACACACTCTTCCTTTCTCATGTCAAGTGAATAGCTCTAGCTAGTGGGAGCTTTTGGCTCTTGCTTGCCTACAGGCCTGATGTTACCAGGTGTTCCTGTACATTTGGGTGTTTGGGAACCATCATTCCATTATTCTGCTCCATTAGCAATGCACAGGGTCTCCATTGCATAATAGGTTTTAATGTTTCCAGCAATGCATTGTTAAAATTACTAGGAAATGCATGAACGATTCAAATGTTTTGATGATCTCCATAAGTGATTGTAAGGTTGGGTGAGGTGGCCTGTACTGTCTCACACATGCAGGTGCCATATCAAGGTGCATGTGTATGGCTGTATATTGTTGAGCATATGTCCACAGTCATATGACGTAATAGACAACATTCTTCCGGAACTCTAGACCCACCTATCTCAATGGTTGCCTTTGTTCATTGGTCTCATGGGAATCAGTGAGAGTAGACTTTTCTTAAACCATATTAAACCAACCTCGGAACCCTTCTGGAGTGGTAATTTCTGTGGTGTCTTTGTGTTGGGTGAAACAATCTCTCTTTATTGTGTCTAACTGGATGGATGACTCCTTAGTATCTCTTAGGTTACTGGTAACTAAGAACACTATTTCATCTCCGGAGGGTCACAGGGAGCATTCTCCACGCCAGAGAGGCACAGGGTGTGCACCAAAAAATGTATTCTCCATGTCGAGTATAAAGAGTTGCAGGTCTTATACTTCCAGTGTTCTTGTAACCGTCTTTGTGTATTTGAACAATGACTGGATTACTTGGATCTATCAAAACATCTTTTAACTCTATGCCATTCCAATAGAAATGCCGTTAGAGAAAATGATACTTCCTAAGTCAACACTATACAACACAATATTTGAAAGGTATCATCTTTTAAGTCTACTGATGCTGTTGATGCTATGGAGATATTCATTGTTGCTGAAGAATGTTCATTTCATTGATAAAGGTCTATTCATTACACAAGTGTTGGTATCATGTAGGCATCTTCCCTGGGATCAATTTGAGGCAAGTTGGTCAAGAGCCCTGTAGGAATCAAATGCAATTTAAATTAGAAATGGAGCCCCCACCTGCCCCCTCCCCAGATTATGGGCCACTGCTCGCACGTGGCGTGGAGTACAGTCCACAGATTCATCTATAAAGGAGGCTACATCCTCAATTAGATCTAGTCTACTTTGTTCATGTGGGATCTTGTCTCCAGTGGTTTCCTGTCCAATCTTGTTATTTTCTTTAAAGTTCTTTTGTTGCTGTTTGTTGCTATTTCAAAAGGCTCTGTCTATTTTTCTTTCAGAGGTGTCGATCCACTTTTGACAGAGAAAACCCACAGTCCCATGGTGTGTTATTTCGAATATTTCCCTCCTGTCATTGTCCACCTGGAACTGTCAGTTGTTTTACCTGGGACTCCACTTGAGAGGTCTTGCCCCACTCTCATGATTGTGGGGAGTTCTTTGTTCATGCATCTGTTCCTCCCGCAGAGTGCAAATGCCTCTTTCAGGGAAGTAGTTTGGTAGTTCCCATAATTGCTATTACTAGGTCTCCACTGACACTGGTACAATATCTATTATCCGAATGCCCAGGTGGAGGAGGAAGGTTGTTTAGGTTGTTGTTTCTGTTAGGACGTGAGTGATTACTTTCCCAGGAGAAATTCTGGTCTGAATTTCCCTGGAAACCTGTTACTGGGTTCTCATTATTGCCCGTGGTGTCCAGGGTATACATCTGTAGGCCAGGATAGTCCTAGAACCTAGGTACCAGGGACTAATAGGTCTCCTTTTGGGTAATGTCAGTATTGTGCATGGAAGTTGAGGATAATTCTATTGGATCTAAACATAGGGGCGTCTCTGTCTTTTAGTATCATTAACATCAGATGAGTAGTTCTTTGTCCTATGTATCTGAGTCCAACAGAACAGTAATCCTTACCTAAGCTACCTTAAATGGTTGCTCTTGCAGGGGTATGTTTGGGGGTCCTTTCGTTCGTTTTCATAGCTGTGGGACTCCAGGCATCATATTCTTTTGTAGCCTGAGTAAAAATCCATTTCAATGATGGAGTATTATCAAAATCACTGAGTAACCACCTATTTCTAAAGGGCATGCAAGAAATTCGTTTTTGAAGGCCTGTCAGTGTCAACATGTTGAGATCTAGGCAACTGCATGCTTGAGCACAAGCAAAATATCAAGGATTTTGAGCCTCGGTGCACATGAGGTCAGATGCTCATCCGACATGAGGTCGGATTCCTATCTGTTGAAAAACATTTCTAAATCTCTGCTTTGTAAAAGGATCATTAGCAGTGTTTTATTTTCTTCCAATCTAGCAAAGAAACTAGAACCTCTGGGGGAAAGTATTTATTGTATGTGTTCAATATTATTTTGGTTCCCTTTCAATCCAAATGAGGCCATCATCTGTTTGTACAATTCTAAATATTCCTACACATTATATTTTTCATTTTTGTGGTAAGTTGTCAAAGCTAATGACGTCTCCCCTTGATCAGACCATTAAAATAATTAGATTCTGGTTTGTTTCCTTTTTCTGTTTATTTTTACCCCAAGTCCATCTTCCCTCAGAGTCAGAGCCGTGACCTGAACTCCTTTCATTCATACATACATTCATACATATTCTCCTTGTTGTGAAAACTGAATGAATGCTTCTTATGTATAAGGGGCCTCCCCCTTTCTCCTGTCTCTATTTCTGAGGTATGCGCCAAGTCCCTTTTGAAGGTTTGGATAATAGTGTTTCTTGATCCTTCTGTAAAAAATGTGTGTTTCTCAGTCTGCCTATGTACACCAGGGCTTCTGTAGGAAGAGGGTTCTAAAAGGCACTCCCTGAGTTGCGTTCCTTTTCTCTCAATGCTAGCCAGGGGAGCTAAATGGCCTCTTTTGAATCACGTCCTGGAACTAGTCTTACCTCAACTTGTTTTAGTACATGTATTTACTGATTCTCTGTGTTGGGACTACTCTCCTTTCCTCTTTTCGCCGAAGTAGATGATGCCGAGTGGCGGCCTAGAGAGTGAAGCAAGGGGATAGGTTGGGGAAGGTGAGCAGTCTTTCTGCAAACTAGAATTTCTGTTTTTCCAGGGTTGAGCATGAGGTGGTTAGTCGTCATCCAGGGGTCAATATCCAAGAGGCATGATGAAAGATCTGGATGGGTGGTGTCTGGTGATTCTGGGGTTTTGAGAATGATCTGCTTATCACCTGTGCAGAAGAGTAGCAGTTGAGATTGTGGGAGTATATGAGTGCCAGGAGTGGGCGTAAGATATATATTGAAGAGGAGGGAAAGGAATGCTCCCTGTAGAACCCCTTTCGGCATTGGGCAGGATGTGGAGTTGAAATGGTGAAGGAGCATTAAATGTGAGCAATTAGAGATGAAGGAGGAGATCCAAGTGAGAGCAGTGTTCTTGATTCCTAAAGAGCGTAGCCTGTCTACGAGTATGGTGTGGTCAATAGTATTGAAGGCAGAGGAGAGGTCAAGAATGATGAGTATGGCACATCCTTCTACATCCGTTGTTCTTTTTAGGTCGTTCCAAAGGGAAGACTCAGTTCTTTGGAGGGGTTTTAGCAGTCCCCTGAGTAGTCTTAGGAGTTAGAAGCATTTTGTGCGATTGGTTAATGATTGAGGGTGGAATACTGCCTGAGCAGGTTGATGATAGTATGTTTCTGAGGAGAGTGGGCGGGCATGGGTCTTCAGGGGATCCTGGCGGGTGGCTTTGCGCTAGGAGCGAGAGGAACTTCTGGTGTGAAATCGAGCAGAAAGAGGAGAAGGTTTGCATCGGGAGTGAGTTGGGACAGGGGACGGGTGGTGGGTGGAGAGCGGGCGGGGCATCATTGCTATTTTAGAGACGATTGAGAATTAGGTGGAGGGGGAGGTGAGCAACCTGGCGACTTGAATTCAGAGATGATTTTGTGCAATTCTTTGCTTGGGTTGCGAGAGATCAAGATTCTGTTCCCATAGAATTATTTTTTGGCTTTTATCATTTCCAAATTGTGGGCCCTTGTTAGTCTTTCGTGGGGGGTTTTGTTTAAGAGTGTCGGGTTGGTTCTCCAAGTCTGTTCCAGACAGTGCTTGGGAGAATTTGGAATATGAAGATGGCTTGAAAGTGCACCTAGGTTTAGGAGGTGAAACAGTGCCAGACAGTGCTTGAGAGTCTGGAGATATTTGAGGTGGGTGGTGTACCATTTGGGGGTTGGGCCTGATCTGAGAGGTACGTTTTGTTGGAGTGAGGCGGTGTGAGGTTGCTGGAGACCCATTAGTAGAAGAGTTTGATGGGGGGTTTAAAAGACACCCAGATTTAAAAGGTGAACAGGGCCTAAAATATAGCGACAAACACAACAAGATAAAGGTTTGAAACACCTAAGGCCTCATTCTGAGTCCGGCAATAAACCCTACCGGTGCTTTGGGCGGGTTAGCCACCAGACTCGCAACACTTTACCGGTGCCTGACATCCCGGTGCCACCGGTAGATTACAAGTCTCGGCAGATCGGGAGGTCAGGCGACGGTACATGTTAATCCCCATTTCCATGGAGCCCCACAGGACTCCATGGAAATGGAGAGACGAAAGCACTGGCACCGTTAATAATGGTACCAGTGCTTCCATGAGAACTCTGCCGGCTGGTGCCGTTGTGCCCGGCAGGTCAGACCTGTCGGGTGCAACGGCCCCCGTCTGCAGACTTGTAGTGTGGCAGTCCGGAATGGGTGCTGGTAAGTTACTACCAGCACCCTTAATTTCGGACCACCACCCTTGTGATGAGGCCCCTAGATTCAAAAGGTGAACAGCAGCTAAAGTACAGAAACCTTCCAAATATAAATCTAGCGAGCACCCTGATTCAAAAAGTGAAACCAGGGCTTAAAATGCAGCGATAATCACAATGCAAATAATGCTTTAAAAGCAAGTAGACTCAAAGGTGTACCATGCCTATAATGCAAAAATAATCAGAGTAAGGGCAGTGGTTTGGCTAGTGGTAGTGCTTAAGGCACCACCTGTACGCTAGTGGGGGTGGAGGTTGGATTGTGCAGGGTCTGGGGTGGGTAACCAGATGTGGTGAAAGAAGTTTGCACTGTGGAGGAGGGTGAGCCGGGCCTTCCTCCTTGGGCTCTCCCTATGTACCTTCAACTGAAGCCAGAAACCTTGGAGTCATCTGCGACTCCTCTCTCCCTCCTTCCTCCCTCACACTCAGGACATTGCCAAGAAGTCCCACTTTCAGCTATTCCTTCACAAAGGAATTTTACTTTTTCTCACTTTCCCTCAGATGCTCAATGTGACCCAAGTCGTAGTTCTCTCTAGGCTTGACTACTGCAATAGCCTCCTCCTGAATCTGCCATCTTCCACTCTGCGACCCCTCCCGCTAATCCAGAATAGGGCAGCAAGACTTATCCTTGGCCTTAAGCCCAGGGACCACAACTCTCCTGCACTAGAACGTCTGGACTGGCTCCCGGTTGTTGCATGAATTAAATTCAAATCCCTCTGCATCATCCCCAAGGCTGTCTGGGCCGGGGACCACACTATCTTCAACGTTATCTCACGAAATACTCTCCCCTCTAGACCACTATGTTCCTCTTGTACCAACTCTATGTGTGTAAAGCATTTAGCTAAACCGAGAGTAGGCGGTCGATCGCTTTCCTCAGCTGGCTCCCTCCTATTGAATAGCCTCCCCCTTCCTCTGCGTCTTGAGGAGGACCTTCTCGAATTCCGGAAGCTCCAAAAAGGCATTCCTGTTTTCCTCTCCTTCCCTTCTTCTCTCCTCTGCTCATCCCATAGTTGCTGCATCGGTGTCTGGGGCCCTTATGCATCCTCAGGGCCCTGACCTCCCACACCAATTCGACCCTGCTCCTGTCTATCCACAGCACTTGATTCTGCACATCCTCCGCTCTGGAGGCTCGCACTTACATCTCCCGCGGCACCAGTCCCGGTAGCACTCAGCATTCTAGCACTTCATCTGTGGCTCACCCATGATCTCGGACTCCCCAGCACTTAACCCCCTTTGCCCTCTTCCTTGCTTCACTTGCACGTTCTGAATACTCACAAGACATAGAAGTTCGTCCCTCTCACTCTTTCCCCCCACTGCTACTAAATATTGTGCTTTTTATGTTTTTTTTTTCCCACCCTTTGTCCCTCTGTGCCCTGTGGGTGCTTTGAAACAATATTTTCTTATTGTAGAATTACTTAACAAGCAAACAAAACATTTAAAAATTCAGAATTTCTTCAGTATTACTAGTACGAGGGGTGACATTTATGTTGATAATAAGCAATTCACTATGTTTGCACATGAATGTTGCCCCCGTGATGATACCAGCCAGTACTTGTTGGCTGTCCATCCCAATCCCCTTAATTGAACATTCATTTTGAATGCCAGTTGGAAGTCCACTTTTGGGTCTACCTATGGACTTCTAGTGGCATGTTTTAGTCATATTTCACCCATTCACCTGCAGGGAATCCATCAACCATGTCTCGTCCCATAAAGTAATGTGTGACCAGTACATATGCTTCTCCCCCTAATCCCCGTCAGTGTGATAATGTGAGTGACTGCATGCATTCCGGGACAAAGGGGAAAGAGAATGGTTAGGGCTGATTTATTAACCTGGGTTGTGGAATATTCGGTACCCATTGTCACCCCTGACTCCCCCATGCTATGATCTACTTCACAGCTACTGTTATTATCCAGTCAAGCACCCAGGCTGCCATAACTATAGATGCCCACAGTGGGTTTCTCTTTCCCATGAGGCATGGACTGTTAAGATGGCGGTAGTGGCTTACTATGTCCTATGCCGCCTTGTTTAAAGGGAGTCAATACAAAAAAGAAGGTGGGTGAGGCGCGCACTCCCGGTCCTGGTCAATTAAACCTGTTGCAAAAAATAAGTAGCTGGGTCAGATCCCAAAATTGACAAATATTCACAGGGTTAGATCCCTTCTGCTGCAAATCAGGTACTCAGTATTAACAGGGTTAGATCCCTTGCTGCAAATCAGGTATTCAGTATTAACAGGGTTAGATCCCTCAGCTGCAGTTCTGTGGTCTGTAGTTGTTCTCCTCCTAGCGCTTTCTTATCTCAAATAATCATCAGGGAGGCTGTTGAGCATGTGTGTCTAATTAGACTCAAAGTATTCTGGTAGCTGTAGTGAAAAAGATTCTTTCAGTTCAGGTGACCAGCAACGACACCCCTCCAAAGCACAAGTCCTTCCCAAATTTGGGGGAGGGGAGAGAACCATCTTTATGATTCTCCAAAGTGGGGCACAGGCACCCCGTGGCGCTGCCTCTGGAGCCCGGGACTCCCATAGCATTCAATACAAAAAAGAAGGTGGGTGAGGCGCGCACTCCCGGTCCTGGTCAATTAAACCTGTTGCAAAAAATAAGTAGCAGGGTCAGATCCCAAAATGGACAAATATTCACAGGGTTAGATCCCTTCTGCTGCAAATCAGGTACTCAGTATTAACAGGGTTAGATCCCTTGCTGCAAATCAGGTACTCAGTATTAACAGGGTTAGATCCCTCAGCTGCAGTTCTGTGGTCTGTAGTTGTTCTCCTCCTAGCGCTTTCTTATCTCAAATAATCATCAGGGAGGCTGTTGAGCATGTGTGTCTAATTAGACTCAAAGGATTCTGGTAGCTGTAGTGAAAAAGATTCTTTCAGTTCAGGTGACCAGCAACCGACACCCCTCCAAAGCACAAGTCCTTCCCAAATTTGGGGGAGGGGAGAGAACCATCTTTATGATTCTCCAAAGTGGGGCACAGGCACCCTGTGGCGCTGCCTCTGGAGCCCAGGACTCCCATAGCATTCAATACAAAAAAGAAGGTGGGTGAGGCGCGCACTCCCGGTCCTGGTCAATTAAACCTGTTGCAAAAAATAAGTAGCAGGGTCAGATCCCAAAATGGACAAATATTCACAGGGTTAGATCCCTTCTGCTGCAAATCAGGTACTCAGTATTAACAGGGTTAGATCCCTTGCTGCAAATCAGGTACTCAGTATTAACAGGGTTAGATCCCTCAGCTGCAGTTCTGTGGTCTGTAGTTGTTCTCCTCCTAGCGCTTTCTTATCTCAAATAATCATCAGGGAGGCTGTTGAGCATGTGTGTCTAACTAGACTCAAAGGATTCTGGTAGCTGTAGTGAAAAAGATTCTTTCAGTTCAGGTGACCAGCAACCGACACCCCTCCAAAGCACAAGTCCTTCCCAAATTTGGGGGAGGGGAGAGAACCATCTTTATGATTCTCCAAAGTGGGGCACAGGCACCCCGTGGCGCTGCCTCTGGAGCCCGGGACTCCCATAGCATTCAATACAAAAAAGAAGGTGGGTGAGGCGCGCACTCCCGGTCCTGGTCAATTAAACCTGTTGCAAAAAATAAGTAGCTGGGTCAGATCCCAAAATGGACAAATATTCACAGGGTTAGATCCCTTCTGCTGCAAATCAGGTACTCAGTATTAACAGGGTAAGATCCCTTTCTGCAAATCAGGTACTCAGTATTAACAGGGTTAGATCCCTCAGCTGCAGTTCTGTGGTCTGTAGTTGTTCTCCTCCTAGCGCTTTCTTATCTCAAATAATCATCAGGGAGGCTGTTGAGCATGTGTATCTAACTAGACTCAAAGGATTCTGGTAGCTGTAGTGAAAAAGATTCTTTCAGTTCAGGTGACCAGCAACCGACACCCCTCCAAAGCACAAGTCCTTCCCAAATATGGGGGAGGGGAGAGAACCATCTTTATGATTCTCCAAAGTGGGGCACAGGCACCCCGTGGCGCTGCCTCTGGAGCTTTGGGAAGGACTTGTGCTTTGGAGGGGTGTCGGTTGCTGGTCACCTGAACAGAAAAAAACGTTTTCACTACAGCTACCAGAATCCTTTGAGTCTAATTAGACACACCTGCTCAACAGCCTCCCTGATGATTATTTGAGATAAGAAAGCGCTAGGAGGAGAACAACTACAGACCACAGAACTGCAGCTGAGGGATTTAACCCTGTTATTACTGAGTACCTGATTTGCAGCAAGGGATCTAACCCTGTTATTACTGAGTACCTGATTTGCAGCAGAAGGGATCTAACCCTGTGAATATTTGTCCATTTTGGGATTTGACCCAGCTACTTATTATATTTTTTGCAACAGGTTCAATTGACCAGGACCGGGAGTGCGCGCCTCACCCACCTTCTTTTTTGTACTGAATGCTATGGGAGTCCCGGGCTCCAGAGGCAGCGCCACGGGGTGACTGTGCCCCACTTTGGAGAATCATAAAGATGGTTCTCTCCCCTCCCCCAAATTTGGGAAGGACTTGTGCTTTGGAGGGGTGTCGGTTGCTGGTCACCTGAACAGAAAAAAACGTTTTCACTACAGCTACCAGAATCCTTTGAGTCTAATTAGACACACCTGCTCAACAGCCTCCCTGATGATTATTTGAGATAAGAAAGCGCTAGGAGGATAACAACTACAGACCACAGAACTGCAGATGAGGGATTTAACCCTGTTATTACTGAGTACCTGATTTGCAGCAAGGGATCTAACCCTGTTATTACTGAGTACCTGATTTGCAGCAGAAGGGATCTAACCCTGTGAATATTTGTCCATTTTGGGATTTGACCCAGCTACTTATTATATTTTTTGCAACAGGTTCAATTGACCAGGACCGGGAGTGCGCGCCTCACCCACCTTCTTTTTTGTACTGAATGCTATGGGAGTCAAGGGCTCCAGAGGCAGCGCCACGGGGTGACTGTGCCCCACTTTGGAGAATCATAAAGATGGTTCTCTCCCCTCCCCCAAATTTGAGAAGGACTTGTGCTTTGGAGGGGTGTCGGTTGCTGGTCACCTGAACAGAAAAAAACGTTTTAACTACAGCTACCAGAATCCTTTGAGTCTAATTAGACACACCTGGTCAACAGCCTCCCTGATGATTATTTGAGATAAGAAAGCGCTAGGAGGAGAACAACTACAGACCACAGAACTGCAGCTGAGGGATTTAACCCTGTTATTACTGAGTACCTGATTTGCAGCAAGGGATCTAACCCTGTTATTACTGAGTACCTGATTTGCAGCAGAAGGGATCTAACCCTGTGAATATTTGTCCATTTTGGGATTTGACCCTGCTACTTATTATATTTTTTGCAACAGGTTCAATTGACCAGGACCGGGAGTGCGCGCCTCACCCACCTTCTTTTTTGTACTGAATGCTATGGGAGTCCCGGGCTCCAGAGGCAGCGCCACGGGGTGACTGTGCCCCACTTTGGAGAATCATAAAGATGGTTCTCTCCCCTCCCCCAAATTTGGAAAGGACTTGTGCTTTGGAGGGGTGTCGGTTGCTGGTCACCTGAACAGAAAAAAACGTTTTCACTACAGCTACCAGAATCCTTTGAGTCTAATTAGACACACCTGCTCAACAGCCTCCCTGATGATTATTTGAGATAAGAAAGCGCTAGGAGGAGAACAACTACAGACCACAGAACTGCAGCTGAGGGATTTAACCCTGTTATTACTGAGTACCTGATTTGCAGCAAGGGATCTAACCCTGTTATTACTGAGTACCTGATTTGCAGCAGAAGGGATCTAACCCTGTGAATATTTGTCCATTTTGGGATTTGACCCAGCTACTTATTATATTTTTTGCAACAGGTTCAATTGACCAGGACCGGGAGTGCGCGCCTCACCCACCTTCTTTTTTGTACTGAATGCTATGGGAGTCCCGGGCTCCAGAGGCAGCGCCACGGGGTGACTGTGCCCCACATTGGAGAATTATAAAGATGGTTCTCCCCCCTCCCCCAAATTTGGGAAGGACTTGTGCTTTGGAAGGGTGTCGGTTGCTGGTCACCTGAACAGAAAAAAACGTTTTCACTACAGCTACCAGAATCCTTTGAGTCTAATTAGACACACCTGCTCAACAGCCTCCCTGATGATTATTTGAGATAAGAAAGCGCTAGGAGGAGAACTACAGACCACAGAACTGCAGCTGAGGGATTTAACCCTGTTATTACTGAGTACCTGATTTGCAGCAAGGGATCTAACCCTGTTATTACTGAGTACCTGATTTGCAGCAGAAGGGATCTAACCCTGTGAATATTTGTCCATTTTGGGATTTGACCCAGCTACTTATTATATTTTTTGCAACAGGTTCAATTGACCAGGACCGGGAGTGCGCGCCTCACCCACCTTCTTTTTTGTACTGAATGCTATGGGAGTCCCGGGCTCCAGAGGCAGCGCCACGGGGTGACTGTGCCCCACTTTGGAGAATCATAAAGATGGTTCTCTCCCCTCCCCCAAATTTGGGAAGGACTTGTGCTTTGGAGGGGTGTCGGTTGCTGGTCACCTGAACAGAAAAAAACCTTTTCACTACAGCTACCAGAATCCTTTGAGTCTAATTAGACACACCTGCTCAACAGCCTCCCTGATGATTATTTGAGATAAGAAAGCGCTAGGAGGATAACAACTACAGACCACAGAACTGCAGATGAGGGATTTAACCCTGTTATTACTGAGTACCTGATTTGCAGCAAGGGATCTAACCCTGTTATTACTGAGTACCTGATTTGCAGCAGAAGGGATCTAACCCTGTGAATATTTGTCCATTTTGGGATTTGACCCAGCTACTTATTATATTTTTTGCAACAGGTTCAATTGACCAGGACCGGGAGTGCGCGCCTCACCCACCTTCTTTTTTGTACTGAATGCTATGGGAGTCAAGGGCTCCAGAGGCAGCGCCACGGGGTGACTGTGCCCCACTTTGGAGAATCATAAAGATGGTTCTCTCCCCTCCCCCAAATTTGAGAAGGACTTGTGCTTTGGAGGGGTGTCGGTTGCTGGTCACCTGAACAGAAAAAAACGTTTTAACTACAGCTACCAGAATCCTTTGAGTCTAATTAGACACACCTGGTCAACAGCCTCCCTGATGATTATTTGAGATAAGAAAGCGCTAGGAGGAGAACAACTACAGACCACAGAACTGCAGCTGAGGGATTTAACCCTGTTATTACTGAGTACCTGATTTGCAGCAAGGGATCTAACCCTGTTATTACTGAGTACCTGATTTGCAGCAGAAGGGATCTAACCCTGTGAATATTTGTCCATTTTGGGATTTGACCCAGCTACTTATTATATTTTTTGCAACAGGTTCAATTGACCAGGACCGGGAGTGCGCGCCTCACCCACCTTCTTTTTTGTACTGAATGCTATGGGAGTCCCGGGCTCCAGAGGCAGCGCCACGGGGTGACTGTGCCCCACTTTGGAGAATCATAAAGATGGTTCTCTCCCCTCCCCCAAATTTGGGAAGGACTTGTGCTTTGGAAGGGTGTCGGTTGCTGGTCACCTGAACAGAAAAAAACGTTTTCACTACAGCTACCAGAATCCTTTGAGTCTAATTAGACACACCTGCTCAACAGCCTCCCTGATGATTATTTGAGATAAGAAAGCGCTAGGAGGAGAACTACAGACCACAGAACTGCAGCTGAGGGATTTAACCCTGTTATTACTGAGTACCTGATTTGCAGCAAGGGATCTAACCCTGTTATTACTGAGTACCTGATTTGCAGCAGAAGGGATCTAACCCTGTGAATATTTGTCCATTTTGGGATTTGACCCAGCTACTTATTATATTTTTTGCAACAGGTTCAATTGACCAGGACCGGGAGTGCGCGCCTCACCCACCTTCTTTTTTGTACTGAATGCTATGGGAGTCAAGGGCTCCAGAGGCAGCGCCACGGGGTGACTGTGCCCCACTTTGGAGAATCATAAAGATGGTTCTCTCCCCTCCCCCAAATTTGAGAAGGACTTGTGCTTTGGAGGGGTGTCGGTTGCTGGTCACCTGAACAGAAAAAAACGTTTTAACTACAGCTACCAGAATCCTTTGAGTCTAATTAGACACACCTGGTCAACAGCCTCCCTGATGATTATTTGAGATAAGAAAGCGCTAGGAGGAGAACAACTACAGACCACAGAACTGCAGCTGAGGGATTTAACCCTGTTATTACTGAGTACCTGATTTGCAGCAAGGGATCTAACCCTGTTATTACTGAGTACCTGATTTGCAGCAGAAGGGATCTAACCCTGTGAATATTTGTCCATTTTGGGATTTGACCCAGCTACTTATTATATTTTTTGCAACAGGTTCAATTGACCAGGACCGGGAGTGCGCGCCTCACCCACCTTCTTTTTTGTACTGAATGCTATGGGAGTCCCGGGCTCCAGAGGCAGCGCCACGGGGTGACTGTGCCCCACTTTGGAGAATCATAAAGATGGTTCTCTCCCCTCCCCCAAATTTGGGAAGGACTTGTGCTTTGGAAGGGTGTCGGTTGCTGGTCACCTGAACAGAAAAAAACGTTTTCACTACAGCTACCAGAATCCTTTGAGTCTAATTAGACACACCTGCTCAACAGCCTCCCTGATGATTATTTGAGATAAGAAAGCGCTAGGAGGAGAACTACAGACCACAGAACTGCAGCTGAGGGATTTAACCCTGTTATTACTGAGTACCTGATTTGCAGCAAGGGATCTAACCCTGTTATTACTGAGTACCTGATTTGCAGCAGAAGGGATCTAACCCTGTGAATATTTGTCCATTTTGGGATTTGACCCAGCTACTTATTATATTTTTTGCAACAGGTTCAATTGACCAGGACCGGGAGTGCGCGCCTCACCCACCTTCTTTTTTGTACTGAATGCTATGGGAGTCCCGGGCTCCAGAGGCAGCGCCACGGGGTGACTGTGCCCCACTTTGGAGAATCATAAAGATGGTTCTCTCCCCTCCCCCAAATTTGGGAAGGACTTGTGCTTTGGAGGGGTGTCGGTTGCTGGTCACCTGAACAGAAAAAAACGTTTTCACTACAGCTACCAGAATCCTTTGAGTCTAATTAGACACACCTGCTCAACAGCCTCCCTGATGATTATTTGAGATAAGAAAGCGCTAGGAGGATAACAACTACAGACCACAGAACTGCAGATGAGGGATTTAACCCTGTTATTACTGAGTACCTGATTTGCAGCAAGGGATCTAACCCTGTTATTACTGAGTACCTGATTTGCAGCAGAAGGGATCTAACCCTGTGAATATTTGTCCATTTTGGGATTTGACCCAGCTACTTATTATATTTTTTGCAACAGGTTCAATTGACCAGGACCGGGAGTGCGCGCCTCACCCACCTTCTTTTTTGTACTGAATGCTATGGGAGTCAAGGGCTCCAGAGGCAGCGCCACGGGGTGACTGTGCCCCACTTTGGAGAATCATAAAGATGGTTCTCTCCCCTCCCCCAAATTTGAGAAGGACTTGTGCTTTGGAGGGGTGTCGGTTGCTGGTCACCTGAACAGAAAAAAACGTTTTAACTACAGCTACCAGAATCCTTTGAGTCTAATTAGACACACCTGGTCAACAGCCTCCCTGATGATTATTTGAGATAAGAAAGCGCTAGGAGGAGAACAACTACAGACCACAGAACTGCAGCTGAGGGATTTAACCCTGTTATTACTGAGTACCTGATTTGCAGCAAGGGATCTAACCCTGTTATTACTGAGTACCTGATTTGCAGCAGAAGGGATCTAACCCTGTGAATATTTGTCCATTTTGGGATTTGACCCAGCTACTTATTATATTTTTTGCAACAGGTTCAATTGACCAGGACCGGGAGTGCGCGCCTCACCCACCTTCTTTTTTGTACTGAATGCTATGGGAGTCCCGGGCTCCAGAGGCAGCGCCACGGGGTGACTGTGCCCCACTTTGGAGAATCATAAAGATGGTTCTCTCCCCTCCCCCAAATTTGGGAAGGACTTGTGCTTTGGAGGGGTGTCGGTTGCTGGTCACCTGAACAGAAAAAAACGTTTTCACTACAGCTACCAGAATCCTTTGAGTCTAATTAGACACACCTGCTCAACAGCCTCCCTGATGATTATTTGAGATAAGAAAGCGCTAGGAGGAGAACAACTACAGACCACAGAACTGCAGCTGAGGGATTTAACCCTGTTATTACTGAGTACCTGATTTGCAGCAAGGGATCTAACCCTGTTATTACTGAGTACCTGATTTGCAGCAGAAGGGATCTAACCCTGTGAATATTTGTCCATTTTGGGATTTGACCCAGCTACTTATTATATTTTTTGCAACAGGTTCAATTGACCAGGACCGGGAGTGCGCGCCTCACCCACCTTCTTTTTTGTACTGAATGCTATGGGAGTCCCGGGCTCCAGAGGCAGCGCCACGGGGTGACTGTGCCCCACATTGGAGAATTATAAAGATGGTTCTCCCCCCTCCCCCAAATTTGGGAAGGACTTGTGCTTTGAAAGGGTGTCGGTTGCTGGTCACCTGAACAGAAAAAAACGTTTTCACTACAGCTACCAGAATCCTTTGAGTCTAATTAGACACACCTGCTCAACAGCCTCCCTGATGATTATTTGAGATAAGAAAGCGCTAGGAGGAGAACAACTACAGACCACAGAACTGCAGCTGAGGGATTTAACCCTGTTATTACTGAGTACCTGATTTGCAGCAAGGGATCTAACCCTGTTATTACTGAGTACCTGATTTGCAGCAGAAGGGATCTAACCCTGTGAATATTTGTCCATTTTGGGATTTGACCCAGCTACTTATTATATTTTTTGCAACAGGTTCAATTGACCAGGACCGGGAGTGCGCGCCTCACCCACCTTCTTTTTTGTTTAAAGGGAGGCACTATTTTTATATACAGTCATAACCAACTTTGTGTAATTCTCCCACCCATTCCAGTACATAATTAAGTACTACGTACGAGTGCAAAAATACATTAGATGTGCAATATACAGTGCTCTCCAGTTGCTCCACAATATCAATGGGCCTCATTACAAGTGAGGCGGAATGGGTTAACGGGCTCCGCTAATGGTGGCGGGCCCGTTAACACCATTCCGCCTCATTACGAGGTCCCCTCGCGGGACCCGGTAAGGACGCCTGGTAAAATCATGCGTTGTTACCGGGTCCCGCGATGGGAAGAGGGAGCTAACAATCGGCCCGTTGTTAGCTCCCTCTCCCATTCCCAATGAGCCCTATGGGGGCTCAGATGGGAATGGGGAAGGTCCAGGACTGGGTCCCCAGAGGGAGGAATTACCGGGCCCTCCGAACTCGAAATGGCCCGGTAATTCCCCATTCTGGGAACCCGGTAAAGGAGCCCGGTTTGGCGGCAGCCATAGAGCTAATAGGCCCTATGTCTTCAGTACCAATGATACACAACTGCGGTATATGATTAAATAACTGGATGATAGTAGCACAATTTCGATATAAATTGATGTGGTTGGCAATAAAAGCAGTGCACCCTTAGTACAGGTCTGCCCCCTTTTGACTGTCAATGTGTCACGAACCATACCCGTGTTTCCTATTTCAGTTTATATTGCTGGCACATGTTCTTAATGCGGACTGCCCTTAGTGTTTTTTTGTTTTTTTGTATAGGTAATTTATTATGTGCCTATACATGTGTGTGTCTCAAGGCGCAACAAGGCAAGGGGAGGAGGTTGAGGGTGGAACGATCCTACTAGGCCTTGTACATTCAGATCGTACAAGTGCAGGTTATTTATAACGCGCTTGGTTTCAAGTGCAGATCTGGGATTGAGCGCGCTTGGTTTCAAGCGCCGGTCTGGGATTGTTGCTCAGCATGGTCTTGCTTCCATGACCCGCGTGATGCCAAAGAGCAATTCTCTGTAATTGTTAATCTCAATTTCAGACAAGTTGGGTTGGAGGGGGGGTGCTTTCATCTACATTCGGTTGCAATAGTTCTTCCATCCCATCAAACACTACAATATGTTTCATTTCTTGCTCGGCATCCTGCGCTTCAGCACTGGGCCCTTGTGCATGACCTTTTTTTGCAATCTTGACAGCAAGGAAAGTACAAATGTCCCTTGTTTATCCTACTGAACGCTTTTCCTTCTTCCACGACCTTTACAGTTCTCCTTGTCTGGAAACACCAAGAGATCAAAGTGTCCGTTTGAGTGAGTATGCAAATGGACATTCCTGGAGGAGGAGTCAATAATATAGTTATTGACCTGTTTAGTACTTCTCCCTATGTTTTTTGTTGTTGTTTTGTTTATTGCCTTTCCTGAAACGAGCCAATTGTGATACCGAAGGAATTACAATTGCGCCAATGTGGCACCTCCATATTGCTGCGCGTGAGTGGAAACTGTGCATTCTGTTAATTTCCAAGTCTGCACTTCTATAATGTTTGAAGTGCTCAGACAATTCATTAAACAGCCAGTTCTCCAGCTGTGTTAGGGATCCAGTATGCCTCTTGGTCTCATTATGTATGTGTTCCCACACTACAATCATTGATGGAAGTAAGAAGTCCTGGGCTTGCAAATTTGTAGTGGAGGTGGTCTCAGTTGGACTTGTGGTCCTACTTCCATTGCAGTCCTTCAGTACTGACTGCACAAGACGCTTGGAGCAGTACCCTCTCCACTTGCCCTCACCCCCCTTCATCTTCTGTCTCAATGGAAATTGTCCATTCGTTCTTAGATTCAGTTATTGGAAAATTCACGGCTATGATGGACAGTAAAATCGCACGTCACTTTGATCTTATTCCTGAGTGTCATATTTTGAATTATTGTCAATGATTCAGGAAGAGGCGTGGGGGGGTCACTTCGAACTCTATCAGTGTGTAAGCTCTAACAGATAGGCTGGGGGTCCCACCCTTCTTGCAACATTGCAGTTATCACCAGGGGCTAGATAGTTAAATTCTGCTCTGTGCTTATCGCTTAGGCAATATCATTCCTCCCTGATAATACGTTGATGATGCAATGTGTCATTTTAGTACCTAAACAAACAAGGGATTCTTGCAGTCTCTTTGACCTGATCTTCTAAAGGCATGGACATCGAGGAGGTAGACTGAAAATAGTAAGTGATCCTCCAATTTTTTCCACTAGAATCAGGTTCCCTATTACTAATAGTCTGTCCACCCTGTGATTGTATTTAGATTAATTTTGCCAGCTGTTCCTTAACTCTCCATATTGGGTATCTCCTTTTGGCCCACACAACCATCCATTGTTGGCTCAACACCACTTGTTCAAATGACAGTACTAACATGCATATCAGAGGCATCCAATTGCACTCTCTCCGGTAGATGGAGCCATGCATTGCATGCATGCAGTGTGGTCCAATGTTTCAGCAGACACCTTGTTTTTATATGCGGTCAGCTGTTATGGGCATGTGTAGTCCGAGAGGATGTATGGCTCAAAGGAAATATCCCAGTCTCTGCAGACCTAATAATTGGCAGCCAAGCAAATTCGGGTAGGAATTACTTCTCAATCTGAACACTTGGGCACCACTTCAGTGCAATGCCTTGTTTTTATAGGTGGTTAGTTATTGTGGGTGTGTGCAAGAGGGTGTACATCTCAAAGGAACTATGCTGCAGTCGCCATGCACCTAATAATTAGCAGCGGTTTATGATCATTGCATCGAAAAAGATGCATTGAAAAGACAATGCATCATAAACTATTCATCGAAAATAAATGCATCGAAATTCTATGTTTTACATTGAAAGTACATATCATCGAAACGTGTCCATCGAAAATAGCAATGGACAATTTCCATGGGTATGCATTTTTGAATGCAAAATATAGCAGTTCAATGCATTTATTTTCTACATTAAAACGTTACATGGAGCTGTCCAGTGCTGATATTTCGGCACTGGCCAGCTCCTGGTAACATTTTAATGTTTTTTTGTATACTGGGGCGTTTCCCCCTCAGACCTTCCCAACCCCCATGTTTATCCCCCCTTAACCCTAACCCTTCATCTAACCCTTAATCTAACCCTAACCCCAACTCTATGCCTAACCCGAACCCTAAATCTAACCCCTAATCTAACCCCTAATCTAACCCAAACCCAAACCCCTAACCCTTGCCCTACCTCTAACCCTAACCCTAATTATAGCCCTTGACCTAGCCCTAAATCTATACATAAAAACAGCATCAAAATCCATCAAATTTATTTCAAAGGAAAGGCATTTCGATGGAAATGATTTTCAATGAATAAAATTTGATCGAAGTGACTTAGATGCAATTGAATTCGATGAAAAGTCCAGATAGCATTAGCAGCCAAACAGTTCCTTTTCAATCTGATCACTTGTGCCAAGAATATAAAGTACACATTACCTTCATCGAGAGACACAGAAAACCAGGTGCTTTTTATCAGCACTTCCTTTCAAAATTCTGGGAGACCCAAAAGCTACTTATTCTGAATGTCAGGAAACAGAATTGAATTACTAAGGAATGTTTGAATTGTATCTTCAAATAAAAATTGTGTCTGGAAAAAGCATTGAAATTGGGAAATTTGAAAAACATAAATTAAACTAAGTGGGTAGAGCACTAGAATATGCAAATCACTGTGCTGATCGTGGGTAAGTATGGTGGTTCCTGCTGCTGGTGAGGGGTTCTTAGGAGACAATGCCCTTTAGTCTCAGAGAGGTTAGAGTGTGTTTGGCTAAGAACCAGTATCACACAGCTGCTGGGTCAGTGATGATATTAAGTTTATGGTTTTCTTACCATTCTCAAGAAATAAAAGATGAGTCTTGTAACTTGCTATTAGTGTGATTTAATTACACATTTGAGCCGACTTGTGTTTCGACTCGACATGGGTCTTTTTCAAGGCGTGTGTTATGTGTCAGAAAAGTGTGTTTTGTTGGTGAGCTCTAGCGGTCTCTGCTATCTTTCGTGATTGTCAATCTATATGGAGAGGCCCCGCTGGCCTTTCAAGTTGTTATCCAACAAGAGCCTCACGCCAGAGCTCACAAACATCACACAATTTTCTCACACATAACAGAAGCCTTAAAAAAAGACCCATGTCAGGACAAATCATGTGTTAATTAAATCAACCTAAAACCAAGATACAAGACTCACATTTATTTCTTGAGCGTGTTAAGAAAACCATACCGCTAATATCATCACTGACGCAGTGCCTGTGTGATACTGGTTCTTACCCAAGCCCACATAAATGAAACTACTTCAGATGTTTTGAAACCACGCACTATTAAAGAGGAATGTTTTCAAGAGATGGAATCCTGCATTAAATAACTTTTAGCTAGAAAACATAAATATAATTAAAATATGTCGGAGTCAGACTTTTAATATTCAAGTATATAAAATATTTTAGATTTAGCAAGGAAACCACTCACTTGAAAGTCTGGTACTGTTATTTTGAAAGAGGTGGCATTATTACATGAGAATTTAACAACCTCATTTTGCCCGTTTGTACTCTTGGTAATGTCATTTTGCGGAGAGGAGCAGCGAATGGGAATATTTGATCTCTTCTCTGGTAAAGAAGCCACAGACATTTGAGAAATCCTCCAATCCTCAAATGATTCTCAGATTCTTATCCAATCAGGTGAAGTGGGTATAATACAGCTGCCCCCTTTAAAAGGCCTAACTCTATGGAGAGAGGGGAGATATTTGGAAAACATATAAAAGCAGAAAGACCAGAGGATCCAAGCAGGAAAAATAACAGAGGTCACATATTAGACCTTTTTTTTTTTTACAGAAGGAAAATAAGAGCCATTCTGGAAAAGAGGCTTCAAAGCCACCTTGAGGAGGATTTTTTCTGGAATGGAACTGAAGCAGGTGGGGGTCCAGTGCTGGGAGCAGAACCAGATTGTATATAGCTGCAGTTGGTTCCAAGGTGCAGCCGACGGCCAGGCTGGTGTCCAAGCTGTGAGGAGAGCTTTTCCCGAGAGGCCCGGTAGAGCCAGTGTCTCCAAACAGTATATCACGAGCTGCTGATAGCTCACCGGAGGCTTCCCAGTAGCTCCTTGCATCAGACATCAAACTGAGCAGTGTGTGTTTATTTTTTTGTCTTAAGTCCCTCGTTCTCTTACCCTACCCCCTCCCTCTCCGCTTCCTGCAAAGAAAAACGTCAAAAGCTGTGTGCACGGTGAGAGGAAGGGCTGCATCTGGGCTTGAAGGGCTCAGGACAGTGTCTCAGCAAAGAGTTAACTGTCAATAACAAAAGTTAATGGGAAATGTGTGTTGTGGGCATTGCACCAAGAGGTGCAAATGATGGCTGATTAGAAAGCAGAGGGGTGCATAAATCTGCATGCCATGTGAAACAAAGGTGGGGCTATTTTAGTTTCACTCTCACTATGTTTCTTTGGATTTGTTTCGGCTAGCATTACTTTGCATGCTGGTAATTGTAGGCTTTCAATCAGAAGGGTGGGGGGATAAAGCGACAGTTGTAATAGTTTTTTTCTCAGCGTGTGTGTAAAAAAGACAATCTATGTGGACCCAGCTTTTCAGAAAAAAGCTACATCTAGCAGTATGTGTTGCGGTTTATAGTACAACTGTACATTAATTTGAAGATACTGAGTTCTCCGTTTTAAGGCAGTAGTACACCAAATGTATTTAAGTTTAAGATGCAATTTGCCATGAAATTGAGCAGCCTACCTCTATGCGTGTCCCAATACAGGAATGCAAGCACTAACAGCAATTTTACATTTAAGTAAATGTGGAAAACTACTAGCTGCACTGCATTCTGGGGCTTGACCACTTACATTTCTAAAAACTAAATAGGAATGTAAAATTACGTGCTATCAATGCCAAGCCTTACAAAACATGATTTTAGAGTTCTGTTTCAGCCTATGTTTTACAAAACAAGAATATGCATGAAGTAATTAGGTGAATAAAGTGACAGGTGCTTTGCTTTGTGTGTTTATATTTTGATATGTATAGCATTAATATAGCTTAAACGTAATTACTAAGTACAAAATGTTAATATACCAATTCATATCTTGTCTGGTTGGGTTGTTGTATGATTTGTGCGCATCACTTCAAAACTGAATGTAAATTTTAGCCCTGCGGAGTTACACTTTTTCCCCCACATGTTAATATCTTTTTCATATCTTGCCAACCATTTGGACCTATAAACTTGTAAAAGTAGTCAACAAAGTAGGTTTTGGCTTACTTTTCCTTGGCTGAATTCTGTGACATGGCCTGGGCGCAAATTAGCATGAATTGGGTATATTCTAAACTGGTAGTGGATTTTATTTTTTGACTTGGTATCTGCTGAATGTTTTTAAAACAGTAACACAATAATTAAAATACTCTCAGATTGTTTCTTTCATGGCTGCATGTGCACAAAAATTCTGGCTACAGATGCATCATCCAACAAAAGGCAAAAACTTCCTCCAGAGGGTGGAAAAATTTCATTTTCTTCCAGGCTAAAAAGAAAATAAACATCTTTAATCTACTGTGTACAAGTTACAGTGGTGGGGCGAGGGGTGGGGTAACGCTGAGAGACATTTTGCACATAAAGTATGAAAATATTTGCCTTAAAGGAAGCTCTGTCTGTGATCCTAAAAAATAGGAAAACTAAACACTGCAATGCAAATACTGTTATAGAGGCATCCTTCAGAGTTGCTAATTATTTGATGAAAAACAAATGTACTTTTACTGATGGTGCAATTGTGAAGGGTGTTGGGACTCCCGTGACGGAGTTTGTTGTAAGAGATTTTGAAAACAGTCCCTGATATGTCTGTATTGTGTACAGTTAGATGAAAACACTATGGCAGGGAGGATGTCTGCACGATCAGCCAATGTGATTGCCTATCTGCAAATCTGCCTTTTTCAGACATGAACTTCCTGAATTCAAAACTTTGATCCCATCTGGCAGCATCCAAGTACTGCTGTTTCGAGTTACACATCAGTCATCTTCACATTGAATCTCTAAATTGTTTCCTACATTCTGATGGGCCTGATCATTTTTGGGTGACAGATCCTTATTTAAAGAAAATGAAGTAGGAGTTCTAGAATGGCCTCTGAGGGAGAAGTAGCTTAGAGTAGCAGCTCCTGATCCCACCCTGGCAACCTTTTGAAACCTTCTGAAGCCTGTTAATATTTTTTGATAATGTTAGGAAAAAAGAAAAATTAACTTGTGGACAATCCTCTTTCGAAGAAACCCAAACAGATTACTGAGGATCTTGATGAAGACACCCCAAGCAGCACTGACATTTTTAAATTACTCAAGCAAGTAGCAAATGATATGCTTGAAGTGAAAGCAACTTTGAATGACCTGTCTGAAGCAGTCAATGGCTTGGAAACTCGCATGAAAGATGTTGAAGGCAGAACTGCTGGTTTAGAAAGGGAAGCCTCAGGAAGCTACAGAGCCTACCAGAAATTACAGGAGGGGATGTCAAGGCTCCAACTGGCAAACATGAATTTGGAAATTCAAGCCAGGAGTAACAACCTGCGCCTAATTGGCATTAAGGAACAACCAGAACCAGCTTTGCTCACTTCGGTTATTAATATCTTCCAAAGAGGTTTGCCTGGAAGTAATGTACAGCTCAAGGATCTGGATCAGGTTTTCAGAGCTGGGAAGTTGGAAACTGGCAAACCTAGGCAAATTATTGTGACGTTTGTAAAATCCAGCCTGAAGGAAGACATCCCACGTATTGCAAGAAGACAGGTCTCTCTGTTTTGGGAAGGAACCTTGTTTAGTATCTACCCTGATTTCCCCCAAAGAGGTGGTCCTTAAAAGGAAAGCATTTTAGGAGGCAAAACGCTTGGCTAAAGAACGGGGGCTGAAAGTTTCCTTGTTGAAACCTGCTGTCTTCAAACTTTTTCTACCAGATGGAGTTAAGCTTACAGAGGTTCCTGAACAAGCTTGTACCTGGATTAAAAATTGGCCTTGCTTGTCTACACAGACAACGACATCGTAACTTCAACTTTCTGTTTTTCTTATCAACCTTTAATGTGCTGTTTTAGACCCTTTTGTTGTTTATTTGATGTTTAATGTTATTTATTATTGGTTTCAGTATATTAATCGTTATCTTTATTTAATTATCAGCCTTTCATTTGCTTGGTGTTGGATATTTAAATTGTTGCAGTCCATTGAACTGTTATAGCACGGGAGTTGTCATTTCTTTGTTTTCCTTTCCTTTGGTTGCGGGGCACAAATCCGTATTAGAGTAAAGGACCCGATGAAGCACGTCTTTATTTTGTCATTGCGCTATGAGCGTAATGCCACGTAGTACTGGAAGGCTCCGGATGATGGTCTGTGGTGTTTACCATGGCGTTTATGTGACCGTCAGGTGGGTCATGTATTTTTTTTTTCTTTTTTTAGGTTTGGTAGGTTTGCTTCCCGAAAGCAAGGCGGAGCTGTAGCAATTCAAAGGTTACCTTCGGCGTTTGGGTCCATGACGGCACGTAGGGGAAAGCAAAGTTTAATTTGTCAGAGGGGGGTCCCCCTCCATGTCGCCCGGGCGGCGTCCTGCGGTGGGCTCTTGTGGTGGGCATCCGGGCTCTGGCTTGTTCGTCGGTCTTGCAGTCTGGCGTTGGGGGGGGCAGAGCGCAAGTATATATGTTACTTTGGCGTTTGGGTCCGTGACAGCGCCTAGGAGAAAGCAGAGTTTAATTTGCCGGAATATGTTTGCTGGTTTCTTGTAAAACTAATAAGAATGGGGCAGATTGAAATAGTTTCATTAGCCTCCATGCTAGAGTTCTCAGGAAACACGCAACAGCCCTTGTCTTGATCACACTTAATCCCCTAGTGCCCTAAGGCAACCAGTGAAATGCTTAGAGGTCTCCAATAATAATGTCTTGCAGTTGTAAACTGAATGTTTTTCCAGCAGTGTTTTTTGGGGAGCGTGTTGCGGGGGTATACAGAGTAAACAGCGTTGTTAGCCGTGGCTCCCTCTCCGGTCGCACAGGCAGTTCAGTATGTTGTAGCTTGATGGAATGAGATTGCGTTACACGTTCATCACTTTTCACGGATGATATAGCTTCGTTCCTATGTTTCTTAGCACTTTGCGTTGTGCTTTGTGAGCTGGGATTTGTAGTGTAGGGACACAGTAGTTCTTTCCTTGGGGAAGGTACATTTGGGTTTGAATAGGTGGGCTCTCTTCAGCATTCTCCAATACGCCCCCTGTATCCAACTGTTAGGGGAGTGCTCGAGGACTATGCAGGTAGTGCTGATTTATTCCGAAAGCAGCAGCATTTCTGTGTGTGACTATTTATCCATTATTAGATATTTGTGTTCTGCTCTTTTGGTGCCAGGCAGTGGGATTGGTGGGTGGGTTGGAGTTCGGGTGCTTGTTGCGTGGGCCCGCTGCGGGGTGCTGCTTGGGTGGCGGTGGGGGGCCTTGTCTCTGTGATCTTCCTGTACAGGGCTATCATTGCTATATTTTTGCTCCGGATTCTGTGAGAGCTACGCGCCAAATCGCTGCCCGCTGTTCCATGTTTATCTCTTGACCTTGCTCCTTATGCCATCCCTTAGAGTAGGTGAAGACCTGGTCGAGTTCTTTAGTGCAGATATAAATATGGCTGTGCTGTCTGACCCTCTGCACCTCTTGTTGCGCCTCGTTTGACGTCCCCTGGTAGCACCCAATGATGCAATGTGATATGCAAACCTCTCACCCTCCGACACTCCGAACATATCTTTACTACCAGGAATTAATCTAGCGCTTCCTCCCTCTGTCGAACACATGTGCTATATATAATTACATCCTCACTCTTGCTGCTTTCTGGGGGTGTTGTTCTGATGTGCTGGAGAGAAATCGCTGTTGTGGTGGATTTAAGTGGCAAGACATGGGGATTGATGAAGTTAACTCTATGGGTAATGTTGATGCAAATCAGCGGAGTTGGTCACAATGCAGGATGTGCCTAGTAGTGTTCATGAGGGTATTACTGCTGTGTCTCCTGTGTGGTTCGGCAACAGTGGTGTTTCAGTCGGACTAGAATTTTAGGTTTATGATTTGATATCATTGTAACAATTATGGGTTGTGTTCTGGGCTATATGAGGTGGGGTTTGGGATTAAAGCCAGGGTTCTTTGCTTATGCCTGTGAATGGGTTGTCCTTGATGTATGCAGGAATTAAAGAATTGTGTCTTAGGTTAGGCGTTGTGAGTAGATTTAGGGTGGGAATGGGAGATCTGGGATTGGTGATTATTGAAAGTTTTGTGTTCTTGTGACATTATACTTTTAGTTGCCTTAATGCTGTATCTGTGCAGTGTGCCATCTACTTGGTACCGTTCCTGGTATATCCTTGTGGTCTACTGCCCTTTTGGGGCATGTGCTTTATCTTTTTCTATCTTTCCTTTCTTTTCTTTCTCCTGTTCTCTCTCCCTGTCCTGTTCTTCATCTGTGGTTGCGTGTGTTATAAAATGTCTCAAAACTTGAACTGTACCATGAGCGCTAAAATTGTGGATCTGAAGATCATCTTGTGGAATGTTAATGGACTCAACAATGTGGTGAAAAGAACTAAAATTCTGTCTCATCTACGTTCAAACTCTTGTGACATTGCATTCCTCCAAGAAACACATTTGGAGGACTCTGAGGATGAAAAATTGAAAAGAGGATGGGTAGGGGATACTTACTTTTCTAATCACTCATGTAGGAAAAGAGGAGTTTCAATACTTATTAAAAAGATCTGCCTGTATCAGTCCTTGGAAGTAGAGGAGATAAAGAAGGTAGAATTATGTGTGTCTTAGTGAGGATTCAAGGTGTGGACATTCTCCAATGTAGCATGTATGCACCAAATTTAGATGATCCATTTTTCTTTCATTAGGTGGCTCAATTGCTTCAATGTTTTAACATGGACTCCATTATTGTTGGAGGTGACTTCAATCAGGTCATGGACTCAGCTTTGGATCCTTCTAATGGGGATTGTACCAGGACCCCGAATAAATGCAAATGCTCCATGGAGAATTTAATTAGGGAGTTCATTCCGGCTGACATTTGGAGGTTGGAGCACCCGTCGGACAGGGATTATAGCTTTCATTCTCAATGCCATGATACATATTCTAGAATTGACTTCTTTTTGACCCCTGGACGGGAAACTTCAAGTTGCTATGATTCGGCTATTGGACTCACTGCCCTGTCTGATCATGTACCTGTTTCATTGCGCTTGTACTCTCTGGTTAAATCATTAGGTGGAGAATGAACTCTTATATTGTGAAAAATCACCGGATCAGGCAGGAGGTGTCAGAAGAAATTGACAGCTTCGCGTCCAAATTAATAGAACTACCAATGTCCAATTATCAACTGTCTGGGAGGCACTGAAATGCTTTCCTCGGGGGGTGCTGATTTCCAAAACTGGTAAAGAGAGAAAATTGAGAACGGAAGAAATTCAAAGACTCTCTTCTGAAGCTAAACGCCTAGATGTTCTATTTGCAGCAAGCAAAGATGAAAACACAAAGTCCAACTTGAGAAGGGCTAAGTATGATCTGAACAAACTTATTTTCAGCCAGGTTGATTATGCCCTGTTCAGGCAAAAGATGAATTACTTTGAGAATGGTGAGAAAGCAGGGAAGTTACTGGCGCATAGACTGAGGGTGCCGGAAAGCGATCGCGTTATTGCTGAAATCAGTGATTTGAACAACACATTGGAAACTCAGCAAAAAGGTATGAACAATTTATTTTGAGGCTTCTACGAAAAGCTCTATGACTCTGAATTAGCCTGTGATAAAGTTGACATTGAAAATGTCCTTGACTCGCATGTTTCTTCTCGTCTGACACCTGATGAGGCGGCAGCCCTTGAGGGAAGGGTGGATATGGAAGATATACAATATGCGATTTCAAAGCTTAATGTGGGTAAGTTGCCAGGCTTAGATGGACTACCTAATGAATTCTATAAAGCCCTCCCCGGTTCTGCACTGCAACTTTTGTGTGACGTTTTTAATGATGCTTTTGAGTCTGGTACTCTACCTAACACGATGAGACATGCACTGATCACAGTACTTAAGAAGAAGGATAGGTCTGCTACCAGGTGCGAAAACTACCAGCAGATTAGTCTGATAAACTGTGACTGCAAGATATTGGCTAAAATCCTGGCTGGCCGATTGGAAAAGGTTGTCTCATTGTTGGTGCATGAAAACCAAGTGGGCTTTGTCTCTGGCAGGGCGGTGGCGGACAACATGAGACGCCTGCTGTTGACCTTTGAGAGGGGTCGCGCCCAGCCTATTGCCAATGCTGTAGTCTCTCTTGATGATGAAAAGGCATTTGATCGTGTGGAGTGGGAATTTTTGTTTGCTTGCCTTGCAAAAATGAACTTTGGGCAAGACTTCCAACATTGGTTCAAGCTATTATATAGCAATCCTTCTGCAAGTGTGCTGACGAATGGACTTATTTCTGATGCTTTTAGACTTCATCGAGGGACAAGACATGGCTGCCCGCTCTCACCTCTCCTGTTCATCTTGTCTGTTGAGCCACTTGCGGTATGCTTGAGAGCGGATGAGAACCTTCAGCCCATTATTAGAAATGGCCGGAATAACTTGCTTTGGTAGTATGCAGACGATTTGTTGGTCGCCCTTCAGGACCCTGCCACTGGTATCTCTCACCTGATGCGAGCTGTTCATTCTTTCTCCATGTTGTCAGGCTATAAGATTAACTGGCGCATATCTGAGATCCTACGATCAATAATCTGTGTCTACGGCATACATGTGCTCAGTTTCACTTTAGATGGTGTACGGGCACGATGAAATATCTTGGCATCTGGATTGGAGCAGATATAGGGAAGCTACCTGGCATAAATTTTGCATGGATCCTCCCGAGACTCAAATCGGATTTGGAAAGGTTGAAGTTGTCAACCTGGGGAAAGATAAACTGTAGAAAAATGAATTTGACGCCTCTGATAAATTACATCTTGAGTATGCTTCCTGTTAGGATGCCAAGGAGCATTTTCAAGGTGATCAATAGAATTTAGCAGAACTTTATTTGGCATGGGAAACCTCCAAGGCTCGCGATTTGGAAACCTCAACTCACATTGAAGTTGGGGGGAATGAACCTACCTAACTTCATGGACTACCATTTATCATTCTCCACTAGCCATTTGTGCAAGGTTGCTGACTCTGTTAATGAACAGTCTGAACTGTTATCATGGGAGTGTGGTGCGGTTTCCCAGTTGGACCCTAAAGCCCTACTGTCTTCTAAAAGATGTAAATCCAAAGTGACCAGTGCACTTACTTCATTTCTGCTGGACTGCTGGTGTGAACTCTCGAGTCGTTTGGGTACTGATCCTTATTTACATCCGGACACCCGGATGCATCCATTTGGACTAACTCGGCATTGAAATTCCAGGGAAAGTCCCTCTTCTGGATTGAATGGTTTGTTGCTGCTGTAAAATACTTTAAAGATTTGTTTGAGGATGGCAATTGAATACCGTACGCTCGACTTGCACAGTTACATGGCATGGTGGACTGCTCGTTTGCTGAATATAGAAAACTGAAGATTATAATTTCAGTTTGTGTTGAGGTGCCACTATTGTCTATTCAAAGTGCCACCTGGGCAGCTGTGGAGATATGCTCGAGTGCAGCACACCCTGCTTCCACAATGTATGGAATCATAAAGGCTACTAGAAAAGGAGATCCACGGCTACCGACCTTTTGGGCTGATGATTTAGGAGAAGAAGTTGGATTGAGGTGTTGGTGGAGGTGCTGTGAAAACACTCGTCTGGTGAGTTTGGATTGGGGCCTCAGAGCCTCTCAAACAAAATTACTGTTTAGGGCCCATTGGACTCCAGAGAGGTTGTTCAGGAGGCGACTTTTGGACACTGATCTCTGCTGGAAATATAACCACTCAAGAGGTTCCCTCAGTCATTTGATTTGGTCATGTCCCAAAACAATGCAGTTCTGGGTAAAGGTTTGTGAACGATTGAGTCTAGTCCTGAACATTGCAATTCGCATGAATGCTTCTTTACTCATTCTAGGCAATATTTCTATACTGGATGAAATTGACCTTGGCAAGAAAATTTGGTTGGTGCGTGCATGCATGGTTGCTAAAAAAATTATATTGAGGTCCTGGAAGTCAAGCCTTTCTTTTAATATTGATGAATGGGTGGAGTAGCTTCTAACTGTCTCGATGTATGAGAAAGTCATCTACAAATATAAGGATGAAATTGAAAAGTTTTGGGACATTTGGAGCTGTTTTCTTGATGTCTATGGATGAACTTGAACTTTCATTCAGGATTGCTATGCCCCTGGCTTTGTAGATTATTGCCCTATGTCATTACTTATGGTTTTATACCATGTCTTTGTGATATTCTTGTATCTGCTGCATGAATTTTTGCTTTTGTGATTTGCGTTCTTTGGCTTTTTGGTTCTCTTTCTTTTCCCTTTCTTCTTTTTCTTCTTCTTTTCTCTTTTTTATGTACCTCTATCCTTTTTCCTATACAGGATATTTAGTGATAATTTATGATGAACTGATTAATATGATTTGAGCCTGATTGACAAGGAGTGTGATTTTAAGATTAATGCCATATTTTGTTGTTATTTGCTGTTGTGAAAATAAAAATGTGAATTAAAAAAAAAAGAAAATGAAATAAAGATGTTTTTGAAGTATTTAAAATTATGGTAAATGCATACATTATTCTTTTTTTTATATAAAGAGCAAAAAAACAGCCGAAAGATTCTTGGTACAAATTCTCTTACTTACAGACATCACCAACCCAGTAGCTCTCGCCAGTAGCTCCAGCCTATTGGCCATTACCTATAAGTAGCTCTTGCTAAAATAATGGGTGGAGACCCCTGCAGAGGATGATCAGCCTGAGCAGAGTCCTACTGCCTTGTGCCCAGTAATGAAACCTTGAAAGTAAGATTAATTGATACCCAGAAGGGATGCTTAAAAGTATATCACCATAAGAATGAAATGTTGTTTACTGGCATCTACTTGACAGAAATTAATGCCCTTTGTTTTCAGAGTTCAGAGGCAAACATGTATATGGGTATGTAGGTTACAGTGGCCAACCCATTTTACAGAATAACTGAAACCCGAGGAGAACCATCTCGGGTTCCAGAAGCACCTCAAAACTTTTCTCTTTGCTTCTGCTTTTTCCCTTCCTCTCCCCCGCTGACTTCCTGGCTGATACTGAAACTGCACTGGTTACCTGGCCACCATCTGATCTCGGGCCCAGGTCCCTTCCCTCCTCCACTGGGGTGATACTGAAACTGCACTGCTTACCTGGTCATCTTGTGATCTCCGGCCCAGGTCCCTCCTCCGCCGGGGTGATACTGAAACTGCACTGCTTACCTGATTACCTGGTCATCCTCTGATCTCCGGCCCAGGTCCCTCCTCCACCGGGGTGATACTGAAACTGCACTGGTTACGTGGTCACCCTCTGATTTCGGGCCCAGGTCCCTCCTCCGCCGGGGTGATACTGAAAATGCACTGGTTACTTGGTCACCCTCTGATCTCGGGCCCAGGTCCCTCCTCTGCCGGGGTGATACTGAAACTGCACTGGTTACCTGATCACCCCCTGATCTCGTGCCCAGGTCCCTCCCCCGCCAGTCTCACACACCTGCACTGCCTGCCTGGCACCCCCCTCACTTGGGTACTGTCTCTGTATACCTACAGTCCCACTACCAGCACTTGATACCTGATTCTGCACTTACTGTGCACTTGCCACCTGCTGGCCGTTACTTTTACTTATTGTTATTTTTCTATTTCTATGTAAAATTTAATAGTGAAGTGAACACTATTCACTTCACAGACAGCTGTGGGTCGGTTGGGTTGGTGTGTGGGTGGCCTAGTTTTGCCCCTCCATTTTCCATACATTATAAATGGTCCTTTCAAAATGACCACTTCAGGCTACATTTGTTTGTTTTGTTTGTTTTATTCGTATTTATATAGCGCACAACAGCCCGAGGACATTGTGGCACTTGTTACAGTACAAAGCTTAGTTAGTTACATGGTCATTAGCAATAAATATATACAGGTTGCAATATAGTTACATAGTCATTAGCAGTATATATACAGGTTACAATATAGTTACATTACATTTGTGTTATATTCCAATATACATGGCAGAAGTGCAATTTAAAACAGCACAGCGCAAATGTATTTTTCCATAAGTGAACACCTGACTCCCTGAGTGACCAGATTACGTCACTAGTTTGATTTTGCTGTTGGAATTTTCAAGATTGAGGTACCTTTTCTTTTCCCAAACACTGCCAATGTAAAAAGAAATAAAATATTGTGTTATTTTGCCTTACCTATAAAGTAAAGCAGTCATTCTGAATAACTATCCACCCACTGATGGAATGGTGTTTGTTTTGAATGAATAATGCTAACAGAACTTTATTATAAGAGTTCGTAGAAAAATATAATTAGCCGGAACATATTAATTTTGACATTGATATATTCTGCCTATATTTGTCAAGTGATTCAAGTGTATTCCATTCAATTAAAAGTAAGGAGCCACCTGCCATTTATTTTGTAGGTTAATTGAAATAAAGTAATTAAGTAATTATATTATTACACTATTGTTTATGTCTTGTCTCAAAGGGTGAATGAGATTGAAGCGCATCAGACAATTTGACTGAAGTCTTAAAAAATTACCTTTGCTTCAACTTGGAACAAAAATGTAATGTAGTGGCAGGGGAACTATAAGCAGTCTCCCCGTCTACGTGCAATAGGAACTGGGCCCTGGAAATCCCCTACCCCAATAACAGGAGACCCAGCTATAGGACAAAGTTCACTGTCATTCAATTTTGTTCACTAGTGCCATCACAAAAACAAAATGACATCATAAAAACCTACCAGAGAGGAGAAGACTGGTTAATTAGGCAAACGATATATGTATTCCATAAGGGGTTAGTATGATCATTGGGTAAGCCATATCTGTTGGCAGCTCCTGAGACCACCTGTGTGTGTTACAAATCCAAAGTTACAGGTTAGTATAAAGGTCATTGGCCAGTGAAACATACCGTATGCTTAGCATGGAAGGTGATTAGGTATTGGACAGATAGGGTCTTCTCAGCCTTGGAGCTTTGCAAAGTTACCAGGCCAAGCGCAACCATTCAAGGTTGTGGGAACGACCCTGAAGGTGTTGCATGTTCCCAATAAGTTACCTTCTGAGATCTCCTAGGCCTTGAGCTTCAGCTTTGAACCTGTATAACTATTGTTTATTTTTTTATTTTTTATTTTATTAAAATATTTTCGTTTCCATTTGAAAACTTTTCATTTATTAATACATCTTTCTTACATAGAATCAGTGGAGTTCATTCATTAATTTAACAGTAGAATTCATTTTTTAGTTTGTGCAGATGTCATCTTTTTTCATGATTTTGATCCAAAATTGAATAATTACAAAAATGTAATTCTTGTCATGTCCTAAAAGGATTTGAGCCCATCTTTTTTTGGCCTCTGTCGTTGAGATGCCCATCTTAAAATAGTTTCTGCAGAGTAGTCTCTCATTTTGAAGTTCAGGACATTCCATAAGGATGTGATGTATAGTCTCGATCTTTTCTCTGCATTTACAAAATCTAACTATTGTATCCTTCTACCTTTGGTTCGATGCAAACAGCTTTCTTCCATATGCCTCGATTGAATAGGCACTGTCTCGTAGATTCAGGTCACATGTGTAGGGACCACAAAATGGAGCTCTTTTGCTTGAAATTAAGAGGATTTTTTTACGTGCGTCACAGGTGTCCTATCGCCTATGTTAACTGAAAACGTTCCTTCCCTACTTGTCTTTGGCGTGGCTGTGCACAATGTCTGCGCTAGAAGCTTTGTCTGCATGCTTCAGCAGGATCATTCTATCAGCCTTTCCCTGTATTCTGAAGTTCGTCTTGCTTTTCCCATTCACTCCAATGTACCTATAGCTTCCATCTTTATTTGCATGGCCGTCCATTTTAGTTTCAAGTAAGCGTAGGCAAGCCGTTCATATGTATTCTTAGGCGTCTTGCAGTTCCACGAAGCAAAAGGTATACATAACTATGTGAGTCATAATCATTTGCTTTGTTTCTATCAGCAATAAACTAAAGTGTTTGTGTAGCTTCGTGCAGGGATGCATGTGTGCTTCATGTCCAATGTATCTATGTCATGATGTCAACCGTGCATCATCGGAATTCTTTGTGGTTACAGTCAGTTGACTTGTTTGTTTGATGACATCATTATCTCTTCAATACTGTCATCAGAGTATGGTCTGAATGGTTGACTGAGTGAGTAGGGCTTTTCACACCTGTGATACATCAACGATGGTGAGGAAGGGATCAGAAGCAATGCACATCTCTCATTTCTCTATCGCCGGGCTGAGAGTGGGATGGGTGCACTGAGGGACACATTTGGATCTCCCTCTTCAAAAATTACCAAGCATGACATGGTCTTAGACCTACATGAAAGAGTCATTAACTTTAACTAATGGTTTCTAAGCAAAATGTAATTGTGAATGTTTCATTTGCTTCTAAAAAGCAATTATATTGACAGCAGCTTCTAATCTGTTCAAGAATGCTTTTAACATTTGTATTTACTTATACCCAATTTGCAGAGCTAAATGCGATATTTTTGTGCTATTTTATCACCTGAATAGCAGTCCCAGTCTCTTTAGAAAGTACACTATGCATTTTGTTCGACTGTATTTGCTCATTGGTGACCCTTGATCACCTGCACTCCTCCTGAGATTTAGCCTTGACTGCTCTCCAAAATACTGTGAATTCGACTGATACCTTCATAGAAGTGTGCCTTGTTCATCTAACAAGGGTGGCCTCCTAAACATCTGTCCACCAGGCAAGAGTTTAAAATCCATTTTAACAAATTGGTGGCAGTACTGGGATAAAGTCTGAGTTACTCCAGTGTTGCATACTGGCATAGTGCCTGAATTATAGTTGCACATACACACTGTGAATTTTGTTCGCTAGTGATTAAAAATCACCTGCTAAACTAATAATATGGACACAGTCACTGCTATTACCTTAAGTGCTTCCAAATCTGCAACGTTAAAAAGGCTGTGTGCTGAAAGAGGTATGTCAACCTCTGGAACAAAAACTGAGTTATTTCAAAAGATTATAGATTGCCAAGAAAGTACGATCGTATCTTGCCCTCATATGTTAGTGCAAAAGGTGCTGGGGCTGCTCCCAGTAACAGTAATGTTTTTGCTGACATCATTGAGAGGAGGAGAATTATGATGCCCTGCCCCATGTTTCATCTGTCTCCTCTGAGGCAGGCACCATGCTGGAGCTTAAGAAATTTAGACTCAGAGAGAAAGAGCTTGAGTTCAGCATGGCCAGGCTTGAGCTGGAGAAGGTGGAGACACAGAAAGACAGAGAACATCAATTGGAGCTTGCCAGGATTGTCGAGAGGCAGATGCCTATGTCAGCCATAGCTTCTGCCCTATCCCCTGCTCAATACTGCACAGGTGAGAAATATTACTTACTAAGAAAACCATGCCACCCTTTGCCCAGGCAGGGACAGCAAGAGATGGACATGATCTAAGCTGAAGATGGCACGAGTAACCACATTTGCATTGTGACAATACATGTGCATGCAAGACACAAAGCAAATGTGCACTCAACATGAAGAACACATACATTAGGTAATATATGCACTTATACATGAAGACTATCAACATAATCCATAAGGCATGAAGAATACCAACATAAGCAATGTATAAGCTAAATGCAACATGTATGACACACAAACGTAGGTCACTAACATATGTGATGAATCCTGCAGAGTCATCACCGTTCCCCAGCATAAGGTCTCCTCCCATGTGGCCAGGGCAAGGCAGCTGCTACCTGATCCAGATGCTGGTGGTGGTATTATTGGGGAAGATCACATGGGAGGAGATGGCTGTCAGGGAGAAGTGGTGACTCCCGTAGGAGAGCTGCAGTATTCATCCTTTTGTGGGGATGAAGATCCTATAATCCCCAGAAACCTGGCGGCATGTTGGCACTATGCGAAACCCACCACTGTGAAAACCCCAAAGATAACATATATAAGACCATTTAAACAGAATACGTTTTCCATATGATCATCTGTGGTACCCCCAATACACAACGGCTCTGTCTTGGGTAAATTTCCAGAACTTAATGTTGATGTACATAATGTTCTTAGGAAATCGGCTGTTTCCTCTAACCATCAGTTGAAACAAAGTGTCTTTAAAAAACCTGGAAACATTATAACCTACAATGCCGATAATACTAAGAAGAGTAGAGAAGAGTTGATGGGCACCACCAGTGATGTCAAGTAGACCATGCAGTATAGCTGTTCTAATTTGAGACAGCTGAGTGGAACATTTAAAGGGAAGGCCCAGCCAAAGCTGAGGGGCAGCAGTAGCATAGGAAGGAGTTGGAGAGCTGCAGGAGCCACAGATGCCAGAGCGGAGGGCCATGGCAGAGGTTGCAGGTATAAAAGTTGTTGCAGGCTTCTGCAGCGTGAAGCAGAGGTGGAGAAGAATGCTGAGGTGCAAGAAGCCCGGCAGAGAGGGAGAAGCCCTACCAAGTGAAGGTAGACCACTCCAGCAGACCGGCTTACCTGAAGTCCCGGTGGAGCCTGGTGAGTTCATGGGAAGTGCAGCACAAGCAGCAGCAGCTACTGGAGAGCTATCAACAAGTAGCCCATGGTCCTGCTTGCATTGAAGTCACTCTGCAGCATTGTAAAAAAACACCTAGAGATGCTGAAGGAAGCCAGTGAGTTTTACCTATAGTGAGAGGTAACCCTGGGGGTGCTCCATAAAGGACAATCACAGTTAAAAAACGATTGTGAAGTTCGTATAAGTAGAAAAGAAGGGCAAGCGGGCTACAATTCTCCTTACCTGGGATACCAGTTTGTGGAAACCTGCAACCCACATGCCATTGCTACACCCAGAAAAACCATTGAGAATTGTGTGGAATTAATACCATTCCTGGCAGGCGAGCATCCCAGGAGAGAAATAAGTTGTGTATGATGTTGACAAGGAAAGGAACAGTGGTTTTCAAATTAAGTTGCAGTCCATTCCTGGCAGGAGAGTAGGCAAATATTGAATATATAAACTATTGTTTTTTATGTAACCAGCGAGAGTGCCGATTCCATGTTTGTTTGCTGTATCTGCTTTATTCTGATTATAATAAAGCTGGGTTTTGCCTTGCAATTTGTCCATTTCCATTATTGAGTCCAGGTTGAACTGGCTCCATGACCTGTGTAATTTTGGAGTTTCCAGGCCATCTTAATAGCTGGTAACAGAGGTGATGGTTTGCTAGGAGTCATCAGATTGTCCCAATGACCCGCCATGGCCCGAAGACTACAGGGGTAGCCTGTGTAGAGATGGATTATGCATAACAGAGCGTGGTCAACGGGAGCCCCTTTCGAGAAAGTCCTGTCCGGTCCCTGAAGGCCGCACTCTAGGGCAGAGAGCAGCTGGCTGTTAAGGGAGTCTCGACATCGAAGACCTTCAGCAGATACACAGATGTAGGTATGACATTGTTTGTATGTTGGGTGATTGTGATGAAATTAAGCGATAAATGGTAAAGGAGCTAGCTTCCTACAAGGATCAGGCAGGATTGTGGGCTAATAATAAGAGACAACAAATACATCACCAGGAGTTGAGAAGACAGCCATAGTGTATTTTTTGTGTAGGAATCCTGGTGCTAGCCTTATGTTGTAGGATAGCTTGGGCTTTGTAGAAGTGAACTTTTGGGAATATTGCTACATATTGTAGAGGACATAACGTTGTGGACAGAAGAGGGTGGGCCGGTGTGAGAACATCAAGGTGGTGCTGCTCAGAGTGTGAGTGATGGTTGTGGTGTCACTCAGAAGGTATGGAGGAAACAGCAAGGTAGAGCTGTTCGGAACTTGAGTGGCATTTGTAGTGAGGCAGGAGGTGTGGTCTCAGAGAGATAAATATTCATTTGTGGAAAAGTATTATCAGGAAAGGGTTTGAAAGGGAGGCAAGAGATAATGAGTGAGAATTGAAATAAAATATGTTAAGTATTGGTAAATTAAGCTCTGATGTAGGTTCATGATAGACACTTTCATTATCCACCTGTGCAAAGCATTACCCCGGTTTGAGGACAAAATAATTAAATACCGCACAGTGGCTGTGTCACGGATTTCCCCCTTTCTCACCTGAGTTCGATCCTTGCAGGAATTCTTGGAAGGAGCCTTCTTGCGTATGGATTGGGTTTTGTACAAGCCCACGCGAGCCTCTTCTGGTTCCAGTGTGCGTTCAGCGTTCAGGGTTACTTGGAGTTTCCGGGAAGTTCAGGAAAGGAGGGAGGTGTACTCGGAGGCGGTACACGAGATCTGGGAATCAAGGCAGAGTAAGGAGGGAGGAAGGGAAGAGGGGGTAATCGAGGGTCCGGGAACCAGGAAACAAGAGATTAGTTACAGCGAACTACGACGCACACGTCTAGCCACTGCAAGCGGTAGCGTTGAGACGCACAGGGCCGCGGGGCGTGGTCTCTTTGTAGAATGAGCTACGTCTGACATGGAGGCTGGTGGAGAGCGTACAACGTTAGACGGCCATGTTGGAAGTACCAAGGCGTGCAATCCCTGTTGTAACAGAGACCAGGAAGTCCAAAAGGGACGCGTTCTATGGATCATGACAGGCTCTGGGACACGGTTGGCAAAATGTTTATGCCCGACAAGTAGACACTCACTCAAAGACAGTACTGCGACACATGTGCACCTATTTACATGACACACATAAGGGTAAACTGTTACAGAATAGACTAGCCATTTTGGGAACTATGGAAAATGTATGGGGTAGAGGAGTGTGAAGGGTGAAAAATGTGAGGCAGACAACTTTGTGAAGATTTTTCAAAAGATGCCCTTTTATTAACTCAAAACATTGGATAAACGCCTCACCGTCCCTACCCTAATGAAAATATCCTTGCCTAAAATAAACTAAAGGGAAACAATAACAAAAGGTTTCTCTCCCTCACACTTGTACATACAACTCAACATGGTAATATATGGCAGATCAAAATATAACAAATATGTACGTTAGATTCACAATCTGATAACAACTGTCTCTCAACATAATCTGGGTAAATTCCCCATCCCCAGATTCATGCAGGATTCTACTAAAAAGGATAAGGACATTCTGTCTTTGTGATAAAGTTCCAACTCAGTTCCTTTAGTTCCAACTTGACAACAAAAATTCCAATAAAGTTGTGTGTGTTTCAACTTGAATTCAACCAACAGTTCAACACGGTTTGTCCTCCTTCCACTTGTGACAAAGAGCTTAAAGTAACAACTTCTCATTAACCTAGAATATTTCCATTGCTCATTAGGATAAACAAAAATTGTCTTTGGCAAGATTCTGCAACAGTTCCCAGAACACTTATTTTAGAAATTGCAGATGATTATGCAGCAATTCACACACCACTTTCTTTAGTAATATTATTGTATCTGGATGATAGTACAACAGCTCACAAAAACACATTTGTGATTCTGCTACTTCAAGAAGTTTAATCACACCACAGTACTTCATTGACTTCCACCGGGTCCTCTCACCTGCCAGGCCTACTAGCACAAAGGTCTCTGCTCTGGTGTACTCTCCTGCCAGAACGGGATAAACTACTACATAGCCTTCTGGCCTGGTGTACTCTCCTGCCAGACCAAAATAAACTACAAACTGCAAGTACTACTGTGGTAAAGGTTAACATACAACTAATTAGCAATTTCTCTTGCTTCACAACATTAAGTTTAAGAATGTCTTCAGTGAAAACAAGAACCACACTGGTGCTGTTTGTTATTGCCACACGCAATGCAGGTTATGTCCCACTGTTTCTGAATGCCTTCTATCAGAAGGGCAGCCTTCCTAGTACTCTATTTCCCCACTTCTGCTTTGGCCTAATGTTGACAATGATTCTCGGTCACTCTTAGACCACTTTGGCTGTGGTGATGTGGGTTTAAGCCAGTTCCTCTTCTGAGCTTCTTTATATATGGGCAATAGGTTTTACAAACATTGGGATTCTCATTTTCTCCCTTTTGGCTTTGGCAATAGTTGTTTGGAATGGTTTCTCTATGTGTTGCACCCTCTTGTTATTGGCCTTTGATCCGACTCACATACAAACAATCACAACCTTGGGGTCTGAAGATTAAGTTCTTATTATGCAACTTGCTCCTTTTTAAGTCAGCTTGGTTTCCAAAATAATGATTTGTCTGCTTTATGTCAGTTCAGTATTCAAAAACAGGTTTCCTTTTGAATTTCACTCCGCTTGTATTACTTCGAAGGTTAAGGCACCCAGACTTGGCAAGCGAGTGGTTACAGAGCGCTCCTTGGTCGCAATCTCTTAGTGAACAAACTGAGTCTGGTGTGTGCATCAGTTTGCCTCGCTGTCTCCAGGTCCTCTGCTGCTGGTTTCCTTCGAGGCCCAGAATCCTCTGCTTCATGGCTTCCCGCTCGTCGATGTTCTCCTGCCACCAGAGCCTGACTGACATTGGGGAAAGCTTTCAAATAGTATGCTTTCCACTGCACGACTTCTGTAGCTATGATCCTCAAGGGGGAAAGCAGTCAATTGCAACGCACTACCTCTGCAATCAAGGTCTCAGACAGCAGAGACCCTCTTAGGACCGACAACCGCTCAATACATGATGGTGGTCCCAGCATCTCTGCTCTCCTCGATCTTCTGCTTCTGCTGCCACATGGAGGTGTTACAACTACTCCACCTTCTGCTACTGCTGTTCTCTATGGCCTACACTTGAGCGGGCCGTTTATGCTTCTCATATCCCTCAGATGTGGGTCCTGTGATAAATCAGCAACAATTCCCTCAAAGACCCTGGCCTGGGACCCTTCTAATGTGGCCAGGAAAAGACAGATGCTTTCTGATCCAGACCCTGGGGGTGGTGTTCTGTGAAAGGATCACATTTGGAAGAGGGTGGAGAACAGGTCAGGAGGAATGGGAAACCCCCATGTTTAACTTTTCCCCAAAGCCCCCCTCTCTTAATGGCTTACTGTAAAACAACAAACTCAAAAGCCCACATTTTTCATTATGGGTTTGAAGTCCCATACTTAGGGGAAAAAGAGGGCTGAACAGGTGCAGTGTTGCAGGAGTGGTCAGATCATCAAGTCAGATAACCCACACTTGAGTGAGACCAAGGCTTAAAAGGCCCCCTCAGTTGCAGGCCATGGGGAGCAGGAAGTTGTTTGAAAGAAGCAGAGGAAGCAAGAAGCAGCGTGGTATGTGTTGGCAGCCCAGGCAGAGGCTGGAGGACAGGGAGAGACGCTGGGACCCCTGTGTGGCAGATATCAGCTGCCAGTCCTGAGAGGGGCTATGCCTCTAGAAATCAGAGGTTGCGCAGTGGGAAACGTGCAGAAGGAAAGCTTATCCCGTGTGACCTGTTCTGCAGAGGCTGCGCAGCAGGAAGCATGCATGAGGCTGTTACAGGTGGCTGGTGTGCACCTGAGAGCCTTGAGGCAGTCTCCGGTGGCTGGCGTGCACCGGAGGGCCTCCAGAGCAGAAGAGGCTACACTGGAAGGTGCTGTGGACTCCTGGAAGCAGTTTGACTGGTTGTGAGGAGCTACAGCAGCTGAAACCCCAGGAGTGGTGAGGGAAATGGAGGCGCGCATCTTACATGGTGAGTCCACAGGCAGACAGAGCTCTATCCCCGCTCACGGAGCTTCTGCTCACGTTCTACTCACGTGTTGATTTTGAATACCGATCAATTGTAAAGGAGCAGCTCTCGCACATAAGTGAAAATAGCTCCCAAGTTTATGTTAAATATCAAACTAGAGAAAAGGAAAAGCAGCAGTCGACACGTGTGAGGAAAAATAACACACATTGATTGTGACTACCAAAATATTTGTACTTTTACTCATATGCCCTCGCATATGAGTAAAAGTAATTCCCCAGTTGAATTTGAATATCAAACTAGGGAATAGCAACAGAAGTATATTGTATCAAAGTGAAATGACTAACTTTGAAGGTCCGAGTCTGTGGAAACCCCAGCAACCTAAGGGGTAACTGTTAGAGAGTTGACACTGACAAGCATTGCCCAAGCCAAGAGAGACTAAGACCAAGGCCAATACAATCTATCCACTATTCTCAAAAGCTGAAAGTGGATAATGCAGGGTGCAGAAATTCAGACGTGTTGCCCATACTTTTTACAGCATATGGTATACTCTGGGATAAAAACACAGTCAAAATCCAGCGAGTAGAGACCTTATCCCCGTCAGTCATTGGTTACTTGAGTAGTGTGGAAACAGGAGAGGTAAAACAAGGTTACCCTTCTGAGAAAATATAACCAGAGGGAGAGGAGCATCATTACAGAAAAGTATTAAGGAGCATTAATGTGAAACTTGGTTTCCAAGAAATGTTGTTAGAAGTGTTGAAGCTGCAATTTGTTGAAGACTATGAAGTTGTGAACCTTTTGTCCGTAGACCTTAACCAGAGCTAAGGCCTGAAGTCAAGGTGGATGAATATCACCCTGATTCCAGCAAAGACCTGCTGCCCAACTCTACCACCAGGTCAGGAAGAAGCATGCCTGCAGACCCCTGCCACCATTCCATGATGGCCCCCTCATCGCCATGCTTCCAGCACTGCATCTTGCCCACCTTCAATATGCTGCCTCACCATTGGCTATGGTGTGGTACAATGGAGATTGCACATCCCCAGCCGGGAGGCGCAGCCGACCTTCAGTTAAGGCCTTATATGTCAAGGCGGATGGATGGCTTCTCTGCCAGGCTCAGCGGGCGAAGACTGGAAGCCACCTCCCATATGCAGTCAACTGTGTCTTCCCCTCAACCTGCCTCTCTTTGTAAGGTAAGCCCGCTCAATGGAGCCTTAGCCCAATCTATTGCCATGATACTACTTCAGTAAAAGTGTGACGTGCATGACTCGTGTCTCCACCTTTTCCATACCATGCCACTGCCCATACCACCCAACCTGCATGGACGCTGCAACTTCTAAAAGCGCCATCTATCCCACCCACCTAAAGAGATTTGGACTACACACTCCTTACCTTGGGACCTCCCCTAACATCTCATATGCATGCCTTACACTGCCGATGTGGCATCCAGCCCAGGGGGAAAGCTTTCCTGGAGTGTGCCCACAACCATAATGTCACTAACTACTTATGTTATGCCCTATACTGCCGATGTGGCCCGAGCCCCTGGGTGCAGCCTTTCATGGAGTGTACCCACAACTATAATGTCACTAACTACTTATTTTATGCCCTACACTGCCAATGTGGCCACTAGCCCACGGGTGTGGCCTTTCCTGGAGTGTGCCCACAACTATAATGTCACTAACTACACCGCATTTTACATACCTACTTCTGCACACTTGATTTAGCTCCCCGTAACATGAGGTGTGGCTTTGCCAGGTTTCGCTACCATACCTATTGTGACCCTGCTTACCTGTAATATGCTGCATTTTACCTTCCTACTACTGCACACTTGATGTAGCCCCCCCATCCCTGTAACATGAGGCAAGGCTTTGCCAGGTTGTATACACACACCAACTCTGTAACCATATGAGCATTCTTGCACTTCACCAATGTATTATGCACTTTATGTAACTAGCGCGTAGATGTCTCAGGGTTTGGTGAGCTAAAAGAAATTCAAATAAAGGCATTTGTTGTTGTGAAATGTTGTGAAATGCTGTGAAGTTGTTGTGAACCTTATGTCAGTTCACAATAACAAAAAAGGCATGTGTTGTTGTGAAATGCGGTTCAGGCAGGGGAGTATACCCGGATTGCAAACTTTTGAAGTTGTAAGTCTGGCGTGGGCATGGACCACACTAAAGTTGAAGTGATACCTGGTGGTCCTGACAAAGACAATGTATGTTGTTTTGGTGCTAAAAGAAGAGTAGAGTAAAGCTGTTGCAAAAATCATTTCTTTGGAAGTTATCAGTGTGGCAAAAATAATTCTCGCCAAGACCATTATTGTTGCTATTGATGAACTGTGCAAGAAAGAAGAGCCTTATATCCTTTATGTTGCAACTTTTTGTTGACAAGTTGAAGTTGCACCGAACGATAATGGAACTTTGTTTCAAATCAGAATTTCCTTGTGTTCTTTACTTGAACTGTGAAACAGAATCACGTTTAAACCTGGGGAAAGGGAGTTCGCCCAGGTTATCAAGAAAGACTCTGGTTAAATTGCGAATTTAAGCATTCTTGTTTTGAACAGCTATACATTTCCTTATTCATTTGTTCTATGTTTAAGTGTGAGGGACAGATATCCTATGTTAGAGTATTTGCTTTAGTTTATTTTAGGCAAGGAAATCCTTGTCAGGGTAGGGATAGTGAGGCGTTCATCCAACCTTTGATTATAATAAAAATGGCATTTGTTGAAAAAAAATGTACAATATGGTCTGCCTCACATTTCTGACCTCTCACAGTCCTTACTACTAAGAGGCTGCACTTTGAAGTCTGGTGCCTCTCCAGCCATCTTCTTCATCCCAGTACTTTGGGCATTGTGGGACTTGGAGTCCCCAATGTCAAAATCAGTTTTTCTAACAACTTAAGTTTTACAATAGGCCTTTCGAAGTGTAGGGTCTTGGGGCAAAGTTACAAAAGTGATTTTCCCATCCTTCATGACCTGCTCCCCATCGCCCATGTGATCCTCTTGCAGAAGACCACCCCAAGGGTCAGGGTCAAGAAGCGTCTGCCTTCTCCTGGAAACATTAGAGGGGTCACAGGCCAGGATTTCTGAGAGAATCACACTTGATTCATTACAGGAGCCATCGGCTAAAGAATGAATGCTTAATCAGCATGATGAAGGGAGCATAGCACCCACGGCTCCTCCTCCACCCTCAAAGTAGTGATCCGTCTTCATAAGCACAGGGATTGTATCAATTATGGGCATTAAAAGCAGCAGCGGGGTATACTAATCCCACATATGTCTTCAATACTGTATGCAGTGGGTGCATACGTGGAGAGAAAATAAGTAAGCAAAGACCAGTGTCCACATACATGGAATATGACAAGCGCTGCGACTTACAAGCAAAACAAACAGAAGCTGGGCAGCAGGTCCACAGAGAAAGAGACAGGCAGATCATCAGGGATGAGACAGCGATTGAATCAAATGAATAGGTAGGAGGACAGATAAATGCACATGTTGGATGGAAAGGGCATAGACTATCTTAAAGAAAGAGCAAGAGAAATTAAAGAAGGACAGGAGTAGTAAGAGAAAAGAGGAGATTGCAAAAGAAGGAATGAATAACAGGAGGGAGAAAGGAGGCAAGAGGCAGACAGAAAAATGGAGTGGAGTCGAGAAAAAAGCAAATCTGAGAAACAAAGTGAGGAGAGGGAAAGAAAGGAAAAGAAAAAGGAAGGGAGAGACAACAAGATGCGGAAAGAATTAAGGAAAGGCGACAAAAAGAAGTTGATATAATTAGGAGGCATACGCTCCCAGACACAGAGAAAGAGGACCTTAAAGGGATGTTCGAGTAAAAATTTTTATTTAAAAAATAGATAGGCAACATAAAAAAAAATACTAGCATTCTCTGTTTTAAAATGATAGCCCCAAATGGAAAATCAGCTATATCAGCAAATCAAATTTTTTACTAGACCATCCCTTTAAGAGAGATGCTGCGAGGAAGTGGGTGAGATTCTTGAAAAGCATACTCTTCCAGATGAAGGGGCTATACAAAGGAGGATTGGAAATCAGTGCAGGTGCAGAAGGGATGGCACCAGAAGCATAAAGGGGAGTAGTGGAGGGTCTCTGCAAGATGGGGGAAGGAATATATTGAAGGAGGTAATGAGTGGAACGTATAGGACGAGTCCCCTTGGGAGACTAGATTTTAAAGACAGAGAAGACGAAGGTGATGTCAGTGACAACACCATGTTGCAAGATGAAGAGAGAGGAAAGCAGAGGAGACAGGCACACAAGACGCTTCTACAAGCATGGGGATAGGGAAAGAGATAGCATGGCTAGATCTGGAAGAACCAGTGAGTAGGTCGGAGCCCATTGGACATTCCAGATGCCAGAAGATGCAATCAAACATTGTAAACAAAGGAATACAGAATGTAAATAGACAGGAATTTACCAGGATGGAAGAGAATTAGTATGACAGACACAGTGACAAAGACAACTGGTGTGGCTGCACTCTGACAGGGCACTGGGTTTACACAATTCCCCTTATTGGAGAAAGGGAGAGCACTGAAGCAATACATACCGTGGCCACAAATAGACAAAAATAATGTAATTGATAAATTGCCATCATTTATATCAGGGGTGGGAAAATGGATCTATGAATTAGAATGATAGTTGGCATGACCTTAGCAGTAGGTGGCATATAAAGTCTGCCTGCTTCCATGTTAGGAGAGCAATCAGATGACATTTGGAAGTGAGCGGGATATCCTACGTTGAAGGCACAAAATACTAACCATTACAGAGCACCTTTTAATGATTGTCGAGCTGATGTATGGAAGCACTTAGTGTCCAGTACCCAGACTCGTTGGACATGAGTGCTTTTTTGACTCGTAAAATGAGAGCCGATGAAGATCCAATGGCTTATAATCCGGATATGCAAGATAATGTAACTATTTTTTATCATATTCTATTTAAGGGAACTGCCCACGGAAGTGCAAAGACAATTGAGAAAAATTGTTGGAATGGAAACAGTCATGGGGGGTTAAAACAAGAGAAATACAGAAAAAAAAGTGGAACAGAAGATTGATGAAGCAAAGTTAGTCCAGAAGAAATTGTCAACATTTTCAGTTGAAGACAAGTGGAGGAAAACGTTTGAATTCACAAGAGAGACAGCCAGCAGTGAATGGAAATTTTGCAGGAAGGGGAGAGTATAATTATTTTCCACAAGGGTTTACACCCAGAGGCAGAGGGGTGGATGCCAAGCTCCACAAGGAATGTTTAATGGGGTGGGGTAAACCTAGGTTTGTAGGACAGCCACAGCAGTGTTGGACATGTGGGAAGATGACACATTTCACGCATATACAGAAGTAGGGCAGTGATGCAACAGAACTGGCAAGCAGCATATCCCACACTATATCATGCAGAGCCACCTGAATATTATGCCCAAGATCACACGCAACTCTAGGCACAAGCGCCACAAATACAACTGAACTGGTGTTACCGACCCAGCCCTTTAAGACGAGGCAACAATACTTTGAGATGGATGGGGATGCAGAATATACTCCAACATCAATAATCAAACTAACTCAGGAAGTTGGCAAAATAATGTTTTATTAGCAATTGTCTAAAACAGTGAGTACAATGAACATTCACTCAATCTTCTAACTCAACAAGTTTTATAAAGAAATGCAGGTTATATAGTGAAACCTCGTCATTGCGGACATCAATCTACGTGGCAAACTACAAAAATCTACCTGGGAAAGTGATTGGCTTAATGGGAACATCTAGGTATACGTTCCATACTTGTCTGGGAAAGTGATTGGGTCTCTAACATCAGATGGGGAAACTAAGCCTTCCCTAGTGCAGATCATTATGACCATCACTACATACACAACATCCAATTGGTTATACAAACTATAGGGCTCTCTATTACATGGCCTCTATACATGGTTGGCACACTTGAACCCCCTGTACTATTCCTCACGTGCTAGCAGGATGCAGGCTGGCTCCCAGGTGCTAGTGGGCTGGTCTTGACCATATCTTCCCACCAATTAGCTCTGTGGTCTTCAAACCTTTTTTGGCCCTGGCCCCCCCAAGCAAAATTTGGGCAGGCCGGCCCCTCCCCCCCAAAAAGACCAAATGGACAGTATGTATTTCGCACCATCACCGCATCCTACTCCCAGTATAGTCCCCACCTGCTCCAATCACAGTGGGTGGGCTCCCTCATTCCACTCCTACCCAGTCCCTGGGCTCTCCACACCCCATCACACACCCTAGGCTCTACCCATCCTGCTCCCACCACTATCCCATGGTTCCCGCCCATACTGCTCCCGCCACAGTCCCTGGCCTCCCCATCCTGTTCCCAAGGCAGTCCGAGGGTCAGTGGCTGCTGCAGAATTTTTGAAGAGGAGCATAACTATTTCCACCCAAAATGCCATAGCAACCGAGCGCAGTGAGGGCGATCGAACCAATCAATGAGGGTTTGGGGGATTCCCCTCCGCCTCCCGTGTTTTTAATTTTTTTAAATAATGGGTTAAAATGTTGCATTGTAGAGCATATTTTGTTTTTAAAAGAATGGGTAAATATCCAAACAGTTTGCAATTGGTGCTAGGGTGCTAGATGTCCAGTAAAAAGATACAATCTCTGTCCCCTGGGCCCCACTATGCCTAACACAATCAACATGATTATGTGTGTATGCAAGGCGATGGGGTGTCAAGTGGGAAAGCATGGTATTTTTGACTGGACATCTATGATAGAAATCTAGTAAAAAAAAAATACCATCCCTGTCCCCAGGGCTCTACAGCACCTCAGGAGAGCTGATTATGGCAGGTGGGTAGGGGGATTGTGCAACAAAGGCATTTATGCATTTTTAAAATGCCTTTGTGGTACAACCCTCCTCCTCGCCCCCCTCTATCCAACACTTGCCAAAATCAGCTCAACGGACCAAAACAAAAACACACACACACATTCATGCAGCAATCACTATCATTCACACGAGCATACATCACCATACACTCACTCATAACACAAGCATACACACATCCATACACAGGTTTCAATAAAAACAAAATGAACATAAATGTACCTTCTGCATTGGCCTGCGTGTGGATGCTGAAACGCTCTGTTCCAGGCTGCTCTGTCCGTAGGTGCGAGGCAGCGCAGGAGCTCCCCCTCGCACATACAGACATGCAGTGCCCCAGCCAGCATTTACAATGAGCTATTCAATGCTGGCAAAGCAAAACACCCCAGCCTTGCATGGCTCAGTGAGCATGTGAGGCTGGAGAACTGAACTGTCAAAGGGAAATAGGGTTTCCCATTGACAGTTCAGCCAGCCCAGGAGCACTCCCTCAGCTGGAAAAAGCAGCTGAGGGAGTGCTCATTGTTTCACTGGGCTGGCTCCTTAGCTCCTTCATAATGGGTGAGGGGGGCCACTGGGTGGGTGCCCCCTCGTCATTTTGCATGAGCCGTCAGGCTCGGACAGGCCTATAGAGCAATGCCAGTACCAAACACGCAAAATGCTATTGTGGGCCAGTCAAAATGGGCCAGTTTACTTCACTATGCAGTTAGTAGTCATTTCGACCATTGTTGCTGAATAAATATTCTATAAGTAACAATTTACTTACATTTCAACAAAAAGCACTCCCATGGGTACTATTCAAACAGTCTGACTAAAGGAATGCATATCCATTTACAACTGCAGGCCACTTTTTCTTTGGTGCTGGAGACAGTTTCATGCTTCAGCCCGACCATGTGAGCTGCCCCTACCCATTTCTTCCAATCTAAAAAAAAAGGCCCCCCAGGGATGCAGCCGCAGACCCCTGCGGGGGCGCACCCCCCAGTTTGAATACCGCTGAATTTGCCCGTCATCTATCATCACCCGACGTAGCTCGTCCCAATATATATTTTCATCCATTCATGTGACTGGAGACCATGTTTCAGAACTTTACTGCATTTAAAATATCATTTAATAATGAACCTCTGATGTCTTTAATGTTCTTGCACTTCATGTTCAATGGGGGTTTTGTTCTTCTCACACGTCTGGTAACTACTGTATGATCATCCAAGCTCAAGGCAGCCTTGACTTTCTTGATTCTGGGCCAGCCAAGCCTTTCTTATATTCGTCATCACACTGCCTAACCCACTTAGCACAACTAGGGGGCAATTCCAAGGACGATGGGCCACCTTGTGATGGATGACAAAAATGAAGTTTCCTTGTAAGGATAGCTACACAAAACAAAAGGCTATGATGAATGAGGAGAGGTTAAAATAACAGACCAAATGTTATTACAGTGCATAAATGCTGCAGAGAAAGGAGATACCTGGCTGCTGGGAAAGAACGCTGTTACTAATATACTGACAGGTATTTTTACCTCAGAAGGTTGGGTCAAAGGAGTGCAAAGCACAAGTACTCCTGACAGGAACAGTAGGGGTGGTGCAGAATGCAAATGACCTATGCCTCAATGAATAGACTGAATTTTCTAAACTGCTCACATTGGTAGAGGATGAAGCAGCCCCCTACTCAAAATACCCATGAAGAATGTCACAGTATGTTTCAGGAATACAGGTACAGTGAAAGTAGGGGGAAACAAAGGGTGCAAAACAAATGCATTTTTCGATGTGACAGGCATGAAAATAGGCACCGCCGTAATAATGGTGTAATTTGGGGAGGCTTGTGCTCCCTGTTGGTAATAAGTACACCAGCCTTGGCTGTCCCCCAAAATGAAGTACAGATTGGCGATTTCCCCAAAATAAACTCAGCACATAAGAGATCCTCACACTTTCACGCATGAAGAGGAGCAACTACAACTTAATGAAGATGGAAAAAAAAAAATGGCACCATACAAAGAGTATAAATTGTTTGACAGAACTGAAATGTTCCTTACATCCCCTTTACCGCCAGGTTGCATGCCAACACGAATCCAAAATGGCTGCAAATAACCCACTGGGGGCCATTGCAGACAAACCCAACAGTAAAAGGCGTTAATGCCATAGGGCAATAATACTCATGACCCTCAAGAACAGGTAGGTTCTCGATCTGATGACCGCCATGGAGGAGAGCATGTGTGGACAAATGGGCCTGCTGCACAGACCCACCCATATATAATGAGGAGACGGGAACCCTCACAGAGGCCATAGCCACCTTAACAGAAATATACACAAGGATGGTGGAGGAGGTAGCGAATAATGCCGATGACTGGTTCAATTACTTGTTCTCATTGATTTCCTCCTGATTGTTGAATGCATTCATAATACTGCTGGCCATTTTAGGACCATTTGCCTTCTGTTTTCTAAGGACTGCAATAAGCCAATGCAAAAAGACTGCCAAAGGGGCAGAAGGAATGAAAATAGTAATAAACTTGGATGCTCACATACATGAGTATACCCAAACAGATGACCTTGTCCTATTCCCAGGCAATGGAAAGCCCTATCACCTCCCCACCCCCGCCCCTGCACTTCAGCAATCTCAATGTCACTTGGCCTAGTAAGATCGCTGTCTATGTCCTCCCTCTGTTCCCCCTCCCTTGCCTCGGCGTGCCTTGAAACACTGTATAGGTGTGTTACAAATGCCATATTATTAGACAAAAACCAAATGTGCACTCATGAAGAACGTATACATTAGGTAATATTAGAATATTAACATAGCATCCATAAAAAACAAAGAATACCAACATAAGCAATCTATAATCTAAATGCAAAATGAATGACACAACATGCTTCCAATTAAATGAAAGGCATCAAGGCTTGACGAGAACACAATGCTGAAACCAAGTAGAGCTCAGGCAGGAGCTGGCAACCACAGCAAAGGTCACTATGAATTAAGGGAGGTTCAGAACATTCTTATAAGAGTACAACCAGCCTTTGTAAGCCAGGTGTAGGATAACTAAGTCTAAAGACTTCATTAAGAATAACTCAGGTGTCCCCGGTGGCAAGAGAAGACAGGACACTCCCATTAATATTCGCTAAACTCCCAATAAATGCAGGGTGAAATAATTCCAAACATGATTCCATCACACATGACCCTTTATTGAAGAACACAGTATTTTAATGAGCAACAAACACAGATAGGACACCTGCCTTACTCCTTACATGCATCCCCAGACATGAGATGCTACACAAGACCAAATGCAAAGATCACCCTGGCTCATGGCCTAGAAATGAGGGATGGTATCTTCTTTAATTGAAAGATAAGCAGCATGTGGACCTTTCTCCCTACTCCTGTCTGGCTCATCTCAACAGCCTGTCAGTTGGAATCCAACCAATGAAAATCTCATTGTTACACTGCCCATGAAGGAATGTGCCAGCAGATTACATGTTGTAGAAATTTCCTTTTACCTTCATCAATTTAGAGGTGGTCGCAGGAGGAACCATCGGACAAGCGTTACCAGATTTGAAATGTAACCCCTATAGAATGTATATGTATTCACCATTATGGACCAATACCCTTAGGTTTTGCTAGCTTCGATTACAGGATGTCGGTTGACAAATGTTGAATATATAAACCATTGTTTTTTATGTAACCAGAAAGAGCACCAAGAATTCCATGCTTTATTTTGATAATAAAGCTGGGTTTTGCCTTGCACCTTTTGTCTATTTCTGTATGTATGATGAAAATAATTATGACATCGACTGGCTGACTGTTTGCTTGTGAAGTACAAGAAGTAGTGGATGCATGGTTGCTCAGTCGACTACTCTTCTGTTAGCCTTTTGAGTTCCACAATGGCACTGCAGCCAAAGACTTTTGTTATACGGAAGCAAACTCATCTTAAAGTTTGGGAAAACGCCTGGCCAATACTTGAAGAGATTTAGAGAGTACAAATAGAAAGTAGTACTGGTGTCACATATGTAACTGAATACTTGAAAGACTGGTTGGGTGAATGGTTCTAAGGTAACCACCTTTTTGTGGGTATGAACCATTTGGTCAAGCTTAAGGACATGTTTGCCTCATGTTCCCCTGAGCTAAAGCAGCATCTGACTGACTAAGGAGTTAAGATCCTAAGAAGTTGGCCATTGCAGCTAACCTGTTGGTATCCCACAGGGTGTCTCGTAAGGACAAACCTGCTTCTAGTATGCAGGAAGAGGTGAAGCAGAAAGAGGGTGGGTCATCTGAAAAAAACTCCTTCCCAAAAGGGCCACGACAAATTAAAGAGGGTTAAGTCACAAGACCGTGTACAGGGTAGTGGGACTAACCATCCCAAGCACCTCTCTAGTTACCCTAACTCTCCCTAGGTCTCAAGGACCAGTGGATCTTGTGTGGCTTGTGGAGCAAGTGACCATGTAAGGGACACCAGATTATGGTGAAAACCTTGGGGACTCACTCTGAGAATATGGCCTTCTCTTATGAGCAAGACACTCACAGGGCATCCTGTTCATTCCTTCCTGTGGGATGGGATCTGAGATAGTCTGTTTCCCAGGAAACCTGGATTTTCTGAAGCATATGCCTCCATCCGTGATGGTACAAAGCATTACTTTGATATTATACTGGTAGATGGTACAGATAACCCCTGCCATTAGGGACGCCAGAGCTGTTGTAGAAACCACATCGGTAAACCCAGAGAATCTGGCCAGAGCTCCTATGATGCCCACCAATTTGGCTGATGGACCCCCTCAAGTTTCCAGTTATGCCAGTAACTCTAGCGGCGAATGGTGGAGTAGTTATACCACCTGTGAGTCCTTGGGAAGGCTCTGCTGGGAAATGACCTCAAGAGACTTTGGTCTTGTGTGGGAATCAGCAGAAAGACCCCACACTAGGTCTCAGACGACAGCTGAGCCAAAGAGGAAACCCAAGGCTAAGGTAGTCAAAAAGCAGAGAGGGAAAGAACATTTCCCCCTAACTCACCTACCACTGAGGTGGAGGCAGTTGGCCAAACCCCTAAACCAGATGAGGAAGAGGGGCTGCCTGAAATTCTCAACCCACATGACAACCCTAAATTGCAGAGTTTACTTGCAGAACGGGGCCTTGATAGGGAGGAGTTTATTTAGTGCCAACTTGAGTGCCCATCTTTAGAAGGCCTTATGAGACAGGACTGGTCACAGCTTGATGGGGAACATAGAATTTATTGGGACGGTGGCTCCTATATAGTGAGCCCAAGGTGCACTGAAGGTGACCAAAGGCGGTTGGTGGTTCCTCTTCAGGAGAGACCCCATCTCCTACAGCTGGCACATGAAGTCCCCCCCTTGCAGGTCATCTACTGGCCCAAGATGAGGGTCCAGATAGAAGGTTCATCAAAAGGTCTGGGAGCCCCTCTACCAAGAATGAACACGGCCAAATAACCTGTTCTATGGGAAGGTGCCCACTCGGGAGGGCCTACAACCACATTTTTAGCTCATTGTACCTTTCACAGAGGAGAAATAACCATTTGCATATCCGTCTTTGTCCCACCACAAGGTCTCTGCAGGAGTTGTGCCACCTGCCAAATGTCTGGAAAAAGTGATACAACAATTCAGGCTCCATGGTACCACTCCCCATCGTGGGTGTACCATTTGAGAAGTTAAAGATTGACATTGTTGGTCCCCTTGACCCTCAACATCCTCTGGCAGTAGGTATATTCTGTTGGTTGACCATGCCACCAGGTATCCTGAAGCCATCCCACTCAAGACTAAAACTTCCAGGTCTGTTGCTGAAGCATTACTTGGCCTTTTCACCAAGGTCGGCTTCCCTAAAGAACTTGTGTAAGACAGAGGCAGCATGTCCAAGTATATGCAAGCCATGTGGAAGGCGTGCAAGTCTGCTTACCCATGGACAAATGGCTTAGCTGAGAGATTCAACGGAACTCTCAAAAACATGATTGAGCTCTTGAGACCCACAGGAGAAAGTGGCACCATGCATACTCTTTGCCTACAGAGAGACCCCTTAAGAATGGGTTAGCTATAATCCCATTGAGCTTCTTTGGTCACGCTATGAGGGGACCACTGGCTAGTCAAGGAAGGAGCTACAACCATCAATACTAACGTGGTGGACAATGTGCTAGGTTTGAGAAAGGATTGCCTTACCAAAGTTGAAGGCTGGTCAGGATTTGGGCAAACATTGTTATGGCCAGATGGCATCACTTGTTCCCAGGCCAGAAAGTCCAGATTATTCCCATAAGGCCTAGAGCTGTACGGGATAAGTGGTTACAAAGTTGTGGAGTAACTTGGTGATGTGAACCATTTAGTGGATCTTGGGAGGCCCGTAAGCTCCCAAAGTAGGCATTCCTCCCTAGGATTGATACAAACACTCTGCTGGCTTCAGAGAGGGAGGAAGAGTAATCTGAGCCCCCTCCTGATCTGTTCCAAGCCAGTCCTTCCGGTGGCACTATTGAGGGAGTCAAAATGGCTCAACTGACTCCTAAGCAACATGGGAAAGTGAGAACTTTGCTGAGGCAATACTCCCTCTTGTTTTCACTTACTACAGGTTTGACACCTTGGTGCCAATTGACAGTGTGCCTACCAAAAGTAGTCATATGATGTCAGAAAAGGTAAGATCTCACATCAGGTCAGAGGTCAACAAGATGTAGGATCTAGGGCGTAACTGGCATCAGAACCACTGGACTGGACCATGGATTACTGGAGGGTTCAAAGTCAGTAACCTGAGAGTGGAGGTTCTGTGCAGATTACAGGGCTCTAAATGCTGACAAAGACCGATGCTCACACCCCTCCCAAGAACAGACACATTGGTAGACTGGGTGGGTGCCTCCAAGTATCTGAGCACTTTTGACCTTACTGCAGGCTATTTGGCAAATTTCCCCGACAGAGAATGCCAAGGAGAAGACTGCATTTGCGACCACAAGTGCTTTACTAGTTCAGGGTAATGGCCATTTGGACTAAAGAATGCACCTCTCACTTTTCAAAGGCTAGTGAACCATGTTCTGAATGGTTGGGATGAATTCTGCATTGCACGATAAAGCAGTCAGCCCCACTTGGGAAGAACACGTGAGATACGTGGAGATAGTGTTGCAGGCACTTCAAAGCCCACCTGACCATAAAGAGAAGCAAGTGTGGTCAGGGTTCAGCAGTCTACCTTGGGCATGAGGTTGATGGAAGGTTACAGCAGTACAAGTCTGGCTTACCCCTACAACCCAAATGAGCATTCATGGACCTCACTGGGTATTACAGGTGATTTATGGCAGACTATAGCACCATAGCTGCGCCTCCGACTGCCCTCATTACTCTGAAGAAACCCACTATCATCACTTGGACAGAGGAGTTTGAGAAAGCCTTCCAAGGCTTAAGACACCTTATGCCAGGCACCATACTATCAGAAACCTTTTTTTGTGCAGAAGGATACCTCAGATACTGGGATAGGTGCATTTCTATCACAGCTAGATGTGAAAGGCAGGGAAAGTTATATCAGCAGCCAGCTTAATGACAGAGAGCTCAGTCGGCCACCAGGGGGTGCACGGAGGAACACCCTCACTGTGTGAGCTCTGCACCCACAGGTCACTAAAGCGAGTTGAGCCCCTGCTTAGAGATCCCCCCGCGGAACTATGAACCATCTGGGGGCTGTGTGAGCCCCCTCCCACCAGCAGGAGAAATCCAGAGAAAAATCGGACCCAGGAAAGCCGCAACGTCGCTGTTTAAACTTCGGCCCGTGACGGGGCTCACCAGAGGCAGGTGAAACCCACGTGAACCCATGTGCAGGCCGGCAGGCCGAGTGAAACTTCCCCAGTAACGCCCGAGTGGACGATTTGGAGGGCGCTCACCCCGAACCGCGAGCCAGGCAGGAGATTCTGGGGGGGGGCTGCTGCCCCCCACGGGTGAGGAAACAAAGACGCCGCAGTGGGACACAGAGCCCCCCAGACCAAGCAAGACTGCCGGTAAGGTACGCGCGGCGCCGCCCACTCCTCGCCGTACGCGGACACAGATACCAGGCCAGGAGGCACACGAAACCTGGCAGGCAAGCCCCAGCCACGACGCTACCATCCCGGAAGACTGCGCGGGGCCTGTGCCGAGCCTTGCTAGCGTCAGGATCTATTGGGAATGTCTCCGCCACAATCCCTATGATCTATGCCCCCAATGCCGGTCAGGGAAGATTCCTGTCCAAAATAATTCCCAAAATTATGTTAGAATCATCTGGTCATGTTATCCTGGGAGGCGATTTCAACATATGGGGAGACCCCACATTAGACCGCAAAGCGGGTTATCCCATAACACAAGATAGAACCAGAGATGAACATGCCAATTTCACAGATATGATGGACCTGTACGGAATGAAAGATGTATGGAGACAAATGCATCCCACTGAAAGAGGCTACACCTTCTTCTCAGCTCCACATAACACCTTCACGCGCATTGACTACATATACTTCACTAAGGATTTATACAACACGACCACACACACAGAGATCGCACCAATCACATGGTCCGACCATGATGGCTGACATACAATGGGAGCATCTCCCAGTTAGAGGCGGGAAATGGAGGTGCAATGAGACCCTATGGAAAGACCCCATTTTCAAGACTGAGATGGAAACCAAAATCACTGAATACTTTAGACTGAATGATACTGGGGAGGTCGCTAAACAGGGGGTCTGGGATGCGTGAAAGGCAACTTGGAGAGGGATTCTTATGAGAGAGGGATCCAGCAAAAAAAGAGAGCCCTAATTGAAAACAGAATCCAGGAGGAAATCTGTCGGCTAGACAAGGAGGCTAAAGAAGGGGACACCCTAGACCCTGTCAAAATTAACGAGGCAAAGAAAAAGAGGGAAGAACTCCGCCCCTAGAACACGATCAAATAGTCCGCAAACTTCAGCTATTGAAACAAACATTTTATGAGAAAGGAGACAAAGCGGATACATTACTGGCAGCTAGGTTAAGGGAACAACGGGCGGAGTGTAGGGTCCAAGAGATAGTAGATGGAGGGCCCAATACAGAGATAGCCAATACCACCATCCCCGAAGCCTTCGCAGACTTCTATGAAACATTATATACCCCGGAGATAAGCCCAGACCCGCTTAGCATTGAGTCGTACATAAACAGCATAAATATGCCCAAAATAGCGTCCACAGATTCGGCCCATCTGGACACTCCCATAACAGGGGAGGAGATACAGGATGCAATAAAAAGATTACCCTTAGGTAAGTCCCCGGGAGAAGATGGATATACGGCTGGATTCTATAAATCCTTTAGTACGCAACTCATTCCCTTTCTGGTAGAACTGTTTCAATGAAATCTTGGAAACAGGGAGATCTCCGGACTCCTTCATTAGAGCCCTCATAACAGTGATCCCAAAAGAAGGAAGAGACCCTAAAAGGTGTGGATCGTATCGTTCCATATCCCTGCTCAACATAGATGTGAAAATCTACACAAGAATCCTAGCCGCTAGAATTTAATCATTTATGCCCTACCTTATCCACCCTGACCAAGTGGGCTTCATACTGGCCCGACAGGGAGCTGACACTATGCGCAAAACCCTCCACCTGATCCACGCCTCTCAAAACATGAATAAAGAACCTGCCTTGCTCTCCATCGATGCCGAAAAAGCCTTTAACAGGGTTAGCTGTGATTTCCTTAGATCTGTCTTGTGCAAGATTGGAATAGAGACCAAATTCAGAAGAGGAATTCAGGCAGTATACAATGTACCCAAAGCCTTGGTATGTGTAAATGGGGAATACTCCAGGTGGTTTGAACTAAAACGTGGTACCAGACAAGGATGCCCCCTGTCAGCCATTCTCTTTGCCCTGGCACAGAAGATGAGTGCAGACAATCAAAATAAGGGGAATGCACCTAGGCCAGACCTAATACAAAGTGGCACTCTATGCTGACGATATACTCCTCCATGTGGTCAACCCAGAAACGTCCATTCCTAGAGCTATACACCTCCTTGAGGAATACGGCCAGTTATCCGGATTTAAAATGAATCGAACCAAGTCATTCCTGTTCCCCCTACAAGGGTCCACAGAGGTAAACCTGACCGAATACTCCTCTCTTGGCCTAACGCTTTAACATAATATATTACAATATTTGGGAATACCAATCACAAAACAAATAGGAACCCTGTATCAAGCCAATTTCCCGAAACTCCTTGAAAATATTTGCCCAGACCTGGCCAGATGGAACAAAATGACAATATCCTGGCTAACGCCTTAACGCAATAAAAATGGTCTGCCTCCCGAGGTTTCTATACCCCTTCCAAATGCTCCCTATTGAAATACCAGGACATTATTTCCTAGAGGTTAAAAAAGCAATTCTAAAATTCCTGTGGAAGGGTAAAAAGGCTAGAATTCCCTACAACACCTTGACACTGCCCAAGGACAGAGGCGGGGTGGGCCTTCCAGATCTCAAGAGATACTATGGAGCAGCCCAATTACGTGTATTCATTCCTCATCTACGCAACCAGAAAGAACCACAGTGGATCGCAATGGACAACCTTTACCTATATCCGGCAACGGTCTCCGAATGGCTATGGGCCCCACAGAGGAGAATAGTGAATAGGTCAAAAGCACACCCAATCTTAGCAACCATATGGGAAATATGGAGAGAGCTCAGAGATGAAGAAGATCACCACATGGCCGTCTCCCCTGAGTCACTTATAGTCCCTAGGCATAAATGATCATATCCCCAATGTGGAGAGGTTTCTGGCTTGGTACGAAGCGGGGCTGGAGAGAGTAGGCCAACTCCTCCGAGGTGAATCCTTCATCACACTTCCTGAACTAACAGAGGACCTGGGAATAGGAGTATTGTCCACATTCCATTTTCTACAGATTAAAGGAGTTCTGACAAAACTAGAATGGAAAAATAAACCAAGTAGAGAGCTTACACCCTTTGAAAAGTTGCTCGACTCCAGGTCAGACAAAAGAGGCCTTCTATCCATCATGTACAAAACACTGATAGAAGCGGGCAGGGGAAACACGGCGTACCTCAGAACATGATGGGAGAAAGATTTGGGGACAGAGATCGATCAGGAAACATGGGACAATATGTGCCGAGCAACATCCCGAACTTCTATATTATGCCAGTACAAACTCCCCGCTATCAAGCTCCTACACCAATGGCAGTATGACCTGTACAAACTATCTAAAATGTATCAGTCAGCTAGCCCCATGTGTTGGCATGAATGTGGTGAAACTGCGGACTACTGGCACATGTGTTAGGACTGCCCCCGAATCAAGGTTTACTGGGACGAAGTCCTGGGGTGGATTAGGGACCTAGACGGCATACAGAGAATGGCGAACCCCCATATGGTCCTGTTTGGCTTTGAGAAATGCGAGGATGAATGGAGGAGGGTTCAGGGCCTGGCTCTGCACCTGTTGCTGGCCACCCGAGCCCTCCTAACTATGAAGTGGAAGTCTAACACAATCCCAACTGAGAGAGAATGGATCAATGTGGCAATGAACATATGCACCATGGAAAAAATAACAGTATCCCTACATGGCAAAGCGACGCAATGTAATATTCTATGGATGGACTTCTTAAATAAATACATGCCGGAGGCAGTACATTAAGAGAACACAATAAATACAGAGCTGACACACAAACACCCCTGGTCATAGGATTATCCTCCCTAACACTATACAATACCTTCCAGATACCCCAAGCGATATAGAAAGAATACAGACAGAAGTACCCCCTTCCGAAAGAGACCCCGAGAGTGTTGAGAAAAAAAAAGTATCCACCAACACACAAAAATATGTGGAATCACATGTAACCACATTACTCCTGAGACGCGGAAGGGGGAGAGACAAATCGTAAAAATGGAAACCTGAAAAATGTATTTTCTTTTGGAACTTTGTTGATTAATATGGAAAATTCTAACTAAGTTGAAGTAAAGTGATGTTATGGAACCGTTGAAAGTTATATATTCTGATGTATAACCACAGCATATATGTTTACTTTTTCTTTTCTCTCTCGTCATCGAGAAAGCTGTTCTGTATGAAAATCCAATAAAATCAAATTAAATTTTTTTTAAAAAAAGACAGAGCTCAAGTGGTATACCGTGGAAAAGGAATGGTTCCATAGTGTGGGCTCTTCAGAAGCTGATGCCCTACCTCTATGGGACCTACTGTGCAGACAGGCCCTTAAAATTGGCCGATGGATATGAAGGGTGAGATCTGCCAATTCTGGGCCAAAACAGAGCTGAGGGCGGTGAGTAGTAAAGTAAGTTACCAGTGGCAATGTGTTGATTGAAATGCATTTAAGGTTATTTTGTCCTGCTCTTCTGCTTGGGTAATGTTTGCTTCCCAAAGCCCTCCAAAAGTCAGGAACAGCGCCATTCATCATAGCAGAGCCTCTCCCAGCTCTTGGAACCCATTTCAACCCTTCCCATTACTTTTTTTTCTGCTCCCTAAAAACGACTTTGTGAAAATTGCGCACAACTGGGCACTTTTACAGACGCATTGAACACTGAACATTGAGCACAGGGCTCCATTCATCTTAAGGCTGGACTTGAAAGAATACAGTTAGTGCTAAAAAGTTACTCATCCTTTTCCCTTACAGGTATTGGGGTTAATAAAACTCACACGGACTCGAGCAAGTGTATACGATACATAGTGTGTTGCTTCTGTGGTGTTTTGGGCCTAAAAATAAATAGTACGTCTAATTGAACAGTCCAATTGTAATTCTTGGTGGGCCACTGTGCTCGTTGGAAACCCCTGATCTCTTGTCACTCCTCCTGAGATTTAGCCTGGTTTGCTCTCCAAGCTACTGGTCTGGCCATCTTCACAGAAGTGTCCCCAGTTCATCCAACAAGGGTGGCCTCCTAAAAATCTGTCCAACAGGCCAGAGTTTAGAAATCCATTCTAACATGCATAGCTGGAGTTATTTGTAGTAATTTTTTTTATTGTGGTTAGAAAAAAAAAAGTTACAAATGTGATTATAGAGTAGGAAGTGGAATGTTAACGCTATAGTACGGTGGGGGAATGGGTGTGCCAGAAGGCTATGGCTCCTGGGTTACTTTAAATAACCAAATATATGGAAATTGGACACATCCAAAGGCCATGGCTAGTGGGCTCTGTAAGTGGTTTCAACCCAGCACTCCACCTAGCGTGTGATGCCCACCTGGAACCCTTAATTAAATATTTTTATGTCTGAAGTTCTTTTATTTCTGAACGATGTACCCTTATATCACACCCCTCTCTTTGAATCCCCTGGTCTCACTGAACCAAGAAGAAGGTTGTTTTGCAAAGTTAAGATTTATTTTATGAATTTGAACAATATATATATCACACTTATGAATTATGAACAATATCTGGATATCACACTATTAATATGTATACAATGATCAGCATTGGGTGATATTACAGTCAATCTTTTTAATCAATAGGAGTATGGATGAAAAGAATAATGTAGCATAGGATAAAACTTAATGTGGGTTCAATGAAATGCAATGATATAAGAGTAATGCAGCACAGATATAAAACTTGATATGAATTCAATCAAATGCAATGTAATCACTCTTTCCCCCTGATACTACTCAATCCCCCCTAATATGCAATATAGAGATGGAAGGAGAGAAGAACAGGTTTCAGGAATAAACACTCTACAAATACAGTTTCAATCCCAATTCCCCCCAGCAAGCAGAGAGAAACAGGAATGAGTTTAAAACAGGTCAATTGCTTTGAATGTGGTTTTGTAATTAATGGAAAAAACACTGAAAAATGACTGATTCGCTAAATAGGATTCAGAATTAGTGGGAGCTGCTTTGGATAGTTCCAGGTAGACACTAGCAATGATGAATGAATAACTGGTAGATAGGAAACTGAATTCAGAGGTTAAATGCACAGAAATAGCTGTTTAAATGTGTTGAAATTTAGCCAAATGCAGATTCGCAGCAACTTTTTCCGCGTTTACGAGAAACGCGATTGCGGCAAAACTATAAGGAGTTTGAATGCGGTTTTGGATTAGTTTGAAAGCTGGGGATGTTAGCTTCAATTTGACACTTAAATTCCTAGCATGTACGGTTCAAATGTTAGAGGTTTTAGTAAAAGTCGATTTTTCTCAAAAAGAGTCAAGATTTCAAATGAGAGATGCGTTGAAGATTACAAACAAGGATTTCTTAATACTAAGAGGCTATGAAAATGCGAGATACCAACGGTACAGCCACCAGGCCAGAGGCGTCTGTCTGATCTTTGCCCGCTGCGACACTTGCCTTCTTCAGCAAAAATATTAGCGCAAAGATGATTTATCACTACAATTATCACAGGATTATATGGATGAGAGAAGGATTCAGGACGGAGAAAAGAGATTCTACAATGCAGTCTGGATATGATAGAATGGGTTGGATAGGATTACTTAAGGATAAGAGATTGGCTAACGACAATTCTATGCTAAATACTCACATCTATGGTTTTGGAATAGGCCCGTCGGGATCTGGTCATAGGTTTTGGACAGGAATCTGCTCGCCAACGGACAGGATTCAGGCGTTTGGTTCTGCACTCAGCAAGGCACTCTGTCTCTGCACGGCCTCCGGTTCCAGATCTTGACGGGTTGGTTCTGGGTTACAGCTCTGCTCTACTGGTTTGGATCTCTGGATTCTAGCAAAGATTCTTGGCAAGAACCAGAAACAGCACAGCCCGGCTGTTGAATTGTTTGTGCCCCTTGGAAGTTTGGGGTTAAAATCAGGTTGCAAGATTTTAAAGGCCAGCTGAGAAGGGTTCAACTCTGGATTGGGCCTTCTGCTTTCAGAGTTCTGGAGTCTGGATCTGGGTTCTTCCTGCAGAGCGCTTCGCCAGTAAATCAGTTGATGGGTGAATGTGTGTGTCTATGTTCTCAACAGTCCCTATTTATGCATTTCCCAAGGGGGTAGGTAGGCTGACTATACTAAGCCCAACCCTCTAAGAAGCCGATTGGTCAGAGAATTTCCTCTCCCCTGATTTGAGAAGCAACCAGAGTGTCATGATATGTCATAGTGATGCTGCAATTTACAATCCAATTTACAATTTAAAATCCCCTTTGTTCCTACACAGAAAATCTATTCTTCATATAAAACATATTTCCAATATCACCAACTTGCTAATAATATATTTACATTACAGATTAAATAAGGCACGTAACTGTCCAAGTCCCATCTTTTTAAACGTTTCGGTTCACAAATGACAGTTTTTCGCGCTTTTGGTTGGTTACCCAGTGTCAGATCTGTACAAATTTTTCCAGATACATGCACATAACACCTGGGCATACTCCTGTGAAGTTTCATATTTTTAGCATTATGACAACTGCTACAAAGTCCACATTTTGATAGTTTTGTCTCTGAATATCGCACAAATTCCAGAGTGGTTTTAAAACATGAGCAGACATTTCATTTTAACAATATATTTACAGATTTCTACCAATTTTGTTCAGTTTTCTATGAGTCTTTTTCAAAAAGATATTTTCTGTGCTCTCCGAATAAACAAAACTGTCTCTGCCCCCAAGGTATTGGCTGGGCCAGAGCAGTCCCAGGCTTCTTCCTGCCAGCAGTTGTTTTCTGTCACACCCGAATTTGCATTTCCTTTCATTCAAGAGATTCTTTTGTTTCTTGTCAGAGCAACAGGCCAAAGTCTCCCTCCCCCCCATTTCCTTTCACACCTCCCTGCCAGTTCTTCAGCGGAGGGCAGGGGGAAGATTCCTTTGTTTGGGAGAAACTGGAATGTCTTTGAAGCTCAGTGTGGCTGGCTTTAACTTACTTTTAAAACATTGTTTAATATAGTCTCTCTAAAATACAATTTACATTTTTACAAATATAGCCACAAATCTCTTAATTCCAGCCTTTTTAAAACAGAGATTGAATTGTCACTCTATATTACTTTTGATGGGAAGTCTTTGTTTCCATACTTTGATTTTAAGGCACAAGTTTAAATGACAGTATAAGTAAATGTTAGCTTCTGACACAGGCAAGCGGCGGTACAGCACCTTTTCCAAGCAAGCATCTTTAAATGTGGATTTTCTTCTGACAAAATATGTTTCTTCTGACATTGTGCTTAGGTGAATTCTTTAAATAAAGTGATGTTTAACACCCAACAAGGATATTGGATCTTTGTGATGTTTAGGAACCATGATTTTTGCACTTTCCACAGCCAAGGAAAAACAGATTTTTAAAGCAGTTCTGGGTTTTCCTTTGCAATGCAGCACTGCTTTTTCAAGTAGTTTCATTTTCCTCTGTGGGCAGCCAAATGATAGGTTTTGGCAGTGGTCTCCTGTGTTACCACCGACATAAGCAAAATGGATTGGCATCCTATTTTTCAGGTTTTCCTGCGCACTTTCAGAGATTTTTATATCAAATATCTTTTTGGCGGACACACTGTTTCTGATGCAAGCAGCGCACAGTGATGTTTCAGGGCATAGACTAGTGGGTTAAAACATCCCACAGCCCCAACAAAACCCATTGGGGCAACATGCCAAGGGACCATTGTGAAAGGTCATGGCTAGGGGGAGCAAAAGAAACCTAGTGGTGGCTAGGGTGACTAAAAGAAACCTAGGCACATAAGATAACTAGGGCCTCGGATTGTAGGCCCATTTGGGAAACCTATTGAATCAATATGTAGAGTGGCAACGTCTAGTGGGACGTAGAAAGCTATTGGGGCAACATTATAAAGAAGCCACACACAGAAGCCCACGTCAAGTGAGTGGTAAATAGCATTTTAAAAGATACAGGGGGCATGGCTGCAGGCAGTGCTTGCTGGCCAGGGCCTAAGGCCCTGGCTAGTGGAACCAAAAGACATTTAGTGTGGCCATGGCAAACGGCTGTGCCCAAAATAAAGACTGGCGGGTGCAGGGAAGACATGTACAGTGAGCAGGGCCAAAGGCTGCGGCCTGTAAAAAAGAAATAAAATCTAACAAAACCATGGAAATGCAATGAAAAAAATCCTTAGTTAAGATGGTCAAGTTGTACAGTTTTATGCAACAAAACACTTCAAATTCAGTAGATGTGGTAAGTCTACCAGCTTAACTCAGTGTGTTCCCATTGCAGAGCCCTTAGCGCATACATAAAAGAGAAGGGATTCACAATGACATACAAAGCCATCATGACTTTCCTCTGTACAACTTGCATGCACCGTAACTAAGGATTTTTCAGAATATATATTCTATATGCAGCAAGAATAAAGACTTGCAATTTGCCAATTATGGTGGTGAAATTCAATATTTGTATACGATTTACGCCAACAATATGGCACAATACAGGATCGTGTTTGGTCACCACTGAAATGGTGGCATGAATGAAGTTCATAAAAATGTACAAATTACTCTACCGGATTCTATTTGCAAAGAATAAGAAAAAAGGTACCAGTCTAGGAAGTATTTTTTCATTTTAATTTAGACCGTCTTGACGCTGGAGAGGAAAACAAGGAAGAGAAAGTGCTTCCCCAATGCATTTCAATCCAGGCAATGGGCCATACACCCATGGTAACTGAAGTTGAAACACAGAGGGATATGGCAATCAGAATGAGATTACAACCACCCACCTATCTAAGGATAGGACTAGGATTCAAGGGGTCTCTTTTCTACCTCTTACACCAGTGTAAGATTCCAGGATGCTATGGAATATAGATTGGTCAAAAGATCTTATTAAAAAGCAGGAATAGGAACAGAAGACAAATATACAAAACATCAGTGTAAGGAGTAGGTTGTCTCCACTGACAGTTCTGGGCAGATTCCTCAGCTTTAACCTTCTCCTGGTTCTTCCGATAGCAGGATCTCGGAGGCTGATCCTGCCCATGGACCAAGGACAGCCTCCCTGCTTCTGAAACTTGAGAACCATCTCCGGTTCCGAAAGCACCTCAAGACCTTCCTCTTTGCTTCTGCTTTCCCCCCTCTTCTCCTCACCTGATGAACTCCTGGCCGAAACTGAAACTGCACTGGTCACCTGGCTACACTGTTCTCAGGCCCAGGTCCTCTCCCCACCAGTTGCACACTTGCACCCACAGGCAACCCTGGCAATCAGGGGGGCTTTTTCTGTATACTTACAGCCTCATATGGACACTTGACACCTGGTCTGCACTTGCCACCAGCTGGCCGCACTTATTTATTTTACTGTATGTACTGCACTGCCCCTCCTCCCCCGTCAAGATTTATTACACTGCACACGCCACTTAGGGAACTCCTTCCCCTGCAGTGAACGTGGTGCACAATAAAATGCATTTTATTTTTAGTATACTATGGATTCTTTCGAGTAGGCCTCCAACCTGTCTTGCACCCAACCTCCACCAGCACCCCGTGTAACAATGGACTAGGAGCCAGGCCAGTGTGTAGTAAGATATTTTATTAATTTATCATTCAATATAAAATGAGGATAATACAACAACAGCCACCAAAATTGTGGAAACTAGATCCCTAGAGCGACAGGGTTGAAATAGACTTACACTCACTTTTGTTTTAATGACACAGGAAAACAATAATTCCACACAGAGCGATAGCATAAACAATATGGGAAGCCTGCAAAGAAAAGGAAAATCCGTTGGTGCAAAATGGAAGACTGAGAATTATTTCTCACAACTGCTAAGGGACAGAATGGAAGAACATTTGTACTGCTTACACTTTGGAGACAGGCAAAGTTCGAGGAAATAAGAGAAGGAAAATAGTTTTTTGGGAGAAAGCAAATGCAAAGGGAAAATACAGTGGCAAATGGAAATTCATTTACACCAAGGCTGATAATGAAAGGTAGGCTCTGGAAAAGGGGTTTAGCTCAGTCGGTTTTGGTTCAGAATGACAGATGCAAAGAGGCAGGGCACTGGCAAATGAAAATTTGCTCAGAAGGGCATCATTTAAACAAAGGGACAAATTTGTTTTTCAGCTCACCAGGGGATGGATTCTTTTGGGCAACACTTTAATGACTAACATAACAATTAACAAAACTACTGGGCAAATGATTGTTGGTTTCAAACTCCAACAACACCGCTCATGTGAAATTAAATGGGGGAATTCATGGATTTACTTACAAAAATACTAAGGATGTATGCAGACAAATGAGGTTTTTCCATGGTGATATGCTAACATACACAGGCAAACAAGAGATTCTTTTATGGAGAGATGACAACTACACTGGCAATTGGGGGATTTCAATGGGGAAATATTGGATGCACTGCTACAAAATGAAGGGCTTATGCAATTTAGGGCTGGGTTATTACTACTTACATAGCAAGCATTTAAAATTCAGGAAAGCCAGCTGTTTCTCAAGACACTGGAAAGAAAGGGTAGGGTGGTTGTTACTCCACTCTCAAAGATGTTGCAGCCATCTCCGTCTTCCTTTTCTGTCTCCCCGGGATTTTGTGTTCGAGTCCTGGTACAGTCCCCTTATTTAGCAGAAATGACATCACTAATTTTACAATCTAGAGGAAGTACCCTGCAATAATTCCTGCTGCTAGGATTGGATAGTTACTCTCTCCACCCCCAGTCAGGATTGGTTTAGGGGTTGGGAGCACCATCTGTCTTTTTCCATTTGTCAACATCGTGTTCCCTTTTCAACTTTTTGGCAATAACTAGTTTATGCATCACAGCTTCATAATTGTACTAGCAACTTCCATACAAAACCTATCTGTACGATGTAGCATGGCCATGTGTCACATTTTTGTCATTTTCATAAAATGTATAAATTATGAATATTAACGTTATAAAAGCATATTCCTACTTTCATTTTCCACCCACTTTCACATATGCAACATGATCTGCCAGAAACCTAGTCTAAATGGCCATTACAGTTCCCAGAGTGACAGGTAGATGCATTTTATACCCCCAAAACTGCCTGGAAATTACATTAAAAAAAAGGCATAAAAAGATGAATCCCTTCAGATTGCTGTGCAAAATACCTAAAAATAATAGTCTTAGTGTTTGTCAGCAAATGGGATGGCCGCTTCATCCCTGACAGCCATCTGTTCCTCTGGGTCAGTCTGACCAGAGATTTTTAGGAGTCTCTTTGAAGTGGGTGCAACAAGGATTCACACCTTTTAAGTCATGCTTCAGCCTTCTCTTGAAGTCCCTGCCAGCAAGTAAGTGAATTTTTATGCCTTCCGCAGCATCACATTTTATTGCAGGGTTATTAGATGGGAGCTGTAACATCCAGCTGGAGCGGGGCTTTTCATTGTGAAGTTTTTGCACCCAGCCAGAACAGGTTTTTCCTGAAGTGTCTCTTCAACTGTCACTGGAGTTTTATGGGGGAACCATAATATACATTGCTTTGGTCAACCCACACATACTGTTCTGCTTTCCTGACATTTTTCTGTGAGCAGTGATCGCTTTCCCATTGTGGAGTTTTAAAGCTGTTATTTGCAAGCACATTCAGGCTGCTTTTGCTTCCAATGTTTAAAAATCCTGTTTTTCCATGTCGCGGGATTGCTGGATTCCTCCTTTTGTGAATTACATTGCGGCTTGTTCATTTATAATTATAGGGAAGCCCTTTTAGCCATGGTTCTTTAATTTTTCATGTGCAAAAGAAAACGCTAGTCTGTTTTTGTTGCAGTGTTTAAATTCCTGACATGCATATGACAGGCAAAGCAAAATCTAAGCCGTTTTTCGCTACAGTGTTTAAATGGCTGCTATTCCTGTGAAAGGGACTTCTGTTTGGGGCCTTTAAATGCACTGCACACTTTCCCCCCTCCCCTGCACCTCAACGTCACCTGGCCTAGTAGGATCGTTCCGTCTTCCCTCTGATCCCTCCCCATTGCCTTGTTGCACCTTGAAACACTTGTGTGTATAGGCGCGTTATAAATGCCATAGCATTTAGAAGTTGTTGAAACAAATAGGCAATGGATATAGCAGAACATCCACAATGCCCCAAAATTCCAGGCCCCATATAGTAACCTAAACACATTACATAAATGATTATGATCACCTAATAAATGTAGGTTGTCTCGTCTGGAGCAGATCAATTCCACAATATTCTGTCCGGCACAATATTCAAAAGAAATTCAAATTAGAGATCACTTGGTTGACCCAGATGCCCCCATAGTGTTCAAGGTGGCAATTTTTTGTGATCAAAGTAGAAGTATGTAGCCTACTCAGAGGCTAGCTATGGGGCAATGTGCTCGCCTTGGAAGCAAAACGACAGGAGTAACCAGTTCAGTCCCGGTTCCGCGCTTCGAAATCTCTGGGTATTAAGCATGTTCCAAATAAAATATAAATACAAGATGGGCACCAATAGTCTTTATATTAGGTCTCTATGTTAATACACGTTGGTATACACCTGGATATGTAAAGTTTGATTTAACAAATTCACATCTATAATCAACAGACCGACTATTGCATTTATTCACCAAAGCATGCCAATGTCACGTCATCAGCATTTACTACATATAAATGGTTCTCCATTCGGCTGTGGATTTAGCGGCACTTCTCTGGCAATATTTTTCATGTTGTGGTTTAATTTTAACCAATTACTTCACACATGGGATTTCCACAACATTCATCAAATGAGCGACATACCAACCACCCCCTGCCTTTTTTGTTTGACTGGGGCACAAAGACATGGTTTTGGCCTTTACTGATTTTTAAACCTAGGACAATAGTATGGCGAGACATGTTAGGGCATTCATGTACACTTTATATTTCGGTTTAATCATATAATAGCTGTTGCAAGATACCAACAGTGACTGCTACACATTAAATGTAGGTTTACTCTTTGAGGCCGCAAGCAGATCCCTTGTGCTTTAATGTTCTAAATGAATGACTAGGTCCGACGCACTTCTCATTCCATTTTGATGAGCCTCATCTGACTGCAAAGAATCTCATATTATGGGATTCATCATTTGAATTGGTTATCGGGGAAAACGCTGCTGTTGTATATCTAAGGGAGCACACGGCACTGGGAGTGTTGCCTTGGTCTCCTGTAAGTTTGCAAATGTGTGCGCGCTGGCCCCAACCGGAGGGTCTTGAAGCACCTTATATGTTTCAAAGTTTGAAATGGTGGTAGTTCAAAAAAAAAGATACAAAATGGTTTCAAGAAAGATAAGGAGACACCAGTTGCAGGTAGTCTTCACCAGAGCAGGAGCTCTGGCCGCACCCAGGACCATCCATCTGCACCTCATCCTGCCGACACATCTAGGGAAGAGAGGGCCATTTAATCCACCCGCCCCCAGCCCAGCCCGAGCGATTACGAAAATTGCCGAATTTGGCAGCATTATTGATTTAATTTCCGCGACACTGAATCTGGTAAGATTTACCCAGCTACCAGGCCGCAGAAAGGTCCTGCCCTCCTCTGCAGCCACCAGATGCCATTTGCCCCTTCTATAAAGCACAAGGCTTTTGTCCACCTCAAGATGGCCGCCTCAAATGCCTCCACCTCCTCGCCCCCTCTGAGATTGCTCCAACAGGCCCCGATTGGCTCCCTCTCCTGCTAAGAGGCCAATCAGGACACTGTCAGGCGAGAGCCAGCCTCCGAGAGAAGGCATCGAGAAAAGGCTCAGTTCCTGACTGAGCTGACCGAGCTGCAGGCTGCACCAGGGCACTAAGCTCCGTCACCTTTCACCTTGTTTTCTGCCCTACTTGCCCACTAGTCAACCCTTGCCTGCCTAGGACTTGTGCCCATCCTGAACATCCAGGTCTAAGATTTGGACTCTGCCCTCGCAGTACACCAGACTCCATTGGGGTTCCTACCAGGACTTTGAAATAACACTCTACTCTACATCACAATGGTAACTTTAAATGTGAGTAGCTCCTGGCTGTACCTGTACTACCACTCGTTCACCATCTGTAGCACCATTTGATAATTGCTTCCAAGTTTATTATGTTACCACATGTTAACTATACCCGACTCCTGCTGCACCACCTCTGTCAGTTATACTTACTGTACTGCCTTAGCTGCATGTGCATTATACTGCCATTTGATAGCTGCACTTAGCCTGCTACTACATCACTATTTGATAATTGAACTGCCATTTGATAGTTGCATTTAGCCAGCTAGTGCATTGCCATCTAAACCGCCACACATGCCCTCAATTGCTTAATGAACAGCCATCTTCGGCCAGACCACCACAGCCACACTGCTGGTACCCTGTCTGCAACTAGTGCACCAGCCTGCCTGTTCGCCATGCCTCCCAGCATACTGAGCTGTTAGTCCTGACTGTCCCTCCCAATATGTACTTTAGTAGTAGCGTTGCCCAAAGCATTTGTGACATCACCTCGATATGATCCACTCAGCCACCTTGTCTTAAATGAAGATCTGGCTCACTTCTTGCCATACAATACTGCCCTCCACACTTTATCATTGCAATTGTCTGCAAGCCCTGGGGAATTTCGGGACCATGTTCCAGCTCCCAACAGTCTTTCACTCCTTCAAGTTTTCCCTCCAAAAGTTATTTGCCATAGCCTTGGCCATTACACTCTACTTTATTATCCACCTAGTGCACACAAGCACACATGACTGTTGCCTCATTCACGTTACCATAACACTACAACCAGACCCATGTCTACCTACAACACCAATCCATACCTTAACAACCCAGCCCTATGGCTTCAACATTTTGCATCTAAACCCACTCCTATACTACCATGCTCACTTGCTATGAGAAATGCCAGACTTGGCACTAGACAGACTCACTCCTACCACCACTTGACCTTCCGCCAAAACAAACTTACACTACCCGTCACCAGAACTGCTTCCTCTCCACGTACATCCACACCAACCCTTTAATCCAGTTATGAACACCATCAAAGGGGCATTAATGCCAGATCTCACAGTCCACGCCTCAGGTGGAGGACCTCATCCTCACCCACGACCTGGATTGTCTGGCCGTCACAGAATCCTGGCTGCACAGCCTCTGGTCCTCTACTCTCGCTAGCCATTCCATTAGATTATGACTGCAATACTAGCCAATCTAAAGGTGGAGGCATTGCCATCATCAACTTCCGCCTCTCCACAGCTCATGAAATCTCATCCATGGAAGCCCCAACAGCCAAATTCTCCCTCACCCCCAACCACACCATCTCATTCCATCTACTCTACAGGCCACCAGGGCCACTATCCTCCTTCGCTGAAGACCTTTCCAAAATTCTGACAGACACTAAAACTAATTCCCAAAGTATGGTACTAGGTGTCTAACCTGGGACTTACTGACCCCAATGACAGCTGCCTTGACGATTTGACAATGTGCTTACCAACGCAGGTTTTACCCAGCACATCAACACCTCCACACATTCCAAAGGTAGAATCCGATTGGATAGCGGACTTCAATTGCGGAATTAATGTGGTAGCTAACCAACCTTGTGCTTGGACCGACCACCATTTAATCACATTCAACATCCCTGCCATAAACATTGTGCCCGCCATCCCCACACGAAATAAACATGACATAACCTGCGACAAACTCCTCCCTTTCATCCTTCCAGTCGTGAATGATGAAGCTCTAGTATGCACTGTTTGACACTTTCAACCATACTATGCTCAGAGCCCTGGACTTCATTGCCCCTTCAAAACTCAGAAATCCTAAACCACGAGACGAGCTTACCTTAACTCCTGGTTTACACCCCAACTTAGAATTCTTCGTAAAGAAAAACAAACTGCTGAATCATATTGGAAGAGTAACCCTACAGAAGCTAAAGCAGCTAGTATATTGCTAGCTACATTAAAGTATAAGGAAGCCATAAGCTAAAGCCAATACTAAAGAACTATTTAGAATCTTGAAAGAATTGGAAACCCCCCGTCACATCCATCAAAGATAGCACGTGGTGCACTAATATCCAAAACGCTCTCCTTGGTAAGGTAGCCACACTCCAAGCCAAAATTAATAAAACTAATCTACAATCCAACTTTCTCCCAACTATAAACCACTCTCCCATACTGATTCCGTTCAGCTTTCCAGCCTCATCTACCACTGAAGTGGAAAATATAAATAGCCTCAAACTTAATTGCCAAGGGGACCTCTGTCCAGCACCAATCAAGGAAGAGGCCCACGATCTAGCTCCCTTCATCACATCAATTCTTCCTTCAGTAAGGGGATTGTACCCGACAACTTGAAGAATGCCTGGGTTATCCTACTCCTAACACACCTTGGATCCCAATATACCTACAAAATACAGGCCCATCACCAAAGTACCATTCTTACTAAAAAAAAAATCCTTTGACCGAGCTGCATACCTACAGATTCAAGACTATCTTGAATCCAACAAACTCTTGGGTCTAAGGCAATCTGGGTTTCGGCCCCGGCATGGAACCCGCCCTTATTGAACTCAAAACACAGATCAAAGATTTAAGAGACAAGGGTAAACTTGCTCTACTTCTCGATCTCTCTGCAGCTTTTGATCTAGTTGATCATCAAATTGTGTCGGCACCTTAAACTAGCCGTCCATTTTTCTGATAAATCCACAGCTTGGATCAGTTAATTCCTGGACAACAGATCAATGTGTGTCTTCTCTCCACTAGCAGCAGCATACCAGGCACCAGTCACCTGTGGGGGTACCACAAGGTTCTTGTTTTTCTCCCACGTTGAACAACGTGTTCACAAAACCTTTGATATCTTGGGACCATCTGGGTGTTATATACCAATTATGCTGATGACACCCAGATACTCATCCCAATCTCAGGAGATTACGTGGCTGACTCTCTCTGTAAATGCTATCTACCTAGTCATCCAAGCCTGGATGGCGAGACACGGACTGTGTCTAAATGATGAGACGACAGAGCTCGCGCTCCTCAAAAACTATCCAAACTGGCCCCTGATTTTAACTCCATCATTGACAGTAATACTATCAAGGCATCGAAGGACGCTAGAAAGGGATTTACCTTATCCTTGGCCAGACAAATAAATGCAGTGGCCTCTGCAGCGGCATACACCTGCAAGCTTATTACAGCCAGCCGCCCTCTCCTTTCACCAGCCAATTGTGTCACACTTGCCAGATTTCTCGTGTTGTCAAAAATTGACTATCTGGGCACCAACAAGTTACAAATCGTCCAAAACAATGCTATTAGAGCCGCTCTCAACATCCCTAGGAGCTGACACATCTCGGACACCAGGCGTAATCTGCGCTGGCTCTCCGTCCCTCAACGAATTACACTGAAAACACTTGCTCTCAAATGCCTTGCCAACCAAGCTCCTTTCTACTTAGCCAACAGATCCACCCCAACAACACTAACAGACCTCACAGAACCTCAGACTAACTGCCTCGCTATACCTCGCTTCAAACTTCAAAGATCTGGTGGAGCCAGCTTCCCAGTATTGGTGGCGAAACTCTGGAACTCGCTTTCCTAACTTGCTAAGATCTGAACCTTCCTCAGTTTTAAAAACATAGCTTAAACCTGGCTAACCGCCCAAGACCCTTCACCTACATGCCATCCACAGCCCATGCACTAGCCACTTCCTGTAAATAGGCCTTGCCCTCCCTTACCCGTAACTGCATTATGTTTATAAATGTTATTGGAATTTTTTTAAACCGTCATTTAATTGTAATTTTACTGTCATGTCTGCCTTGTGCTGCAACTAATACACGCACCCGGTTGCCTTTGGTTCCTGGTGCGCTCTATAGAGTACCAATAATATGAGTAGGAGGGGTTGGTAGTGTGGGAAAATTATGTTTGAGGCTTTCTGAAAGTGGGGGATGGATTATGCAGTGTATATGTGAAGTATGATGTTCCATGCCCTAGGTTCCCAGTGGGCAAATGCTAGTTTGTGTACGAGAGTTTGCAGAGTGCATGTATGTTAAGGGGCTGGCTGGGTGTTGCGAGTGATGGTGTTGATTTTGTCATGCAGGCAAGATGGAGTTTAAGTTATGGCTTTGAATACAATGCAGAAGCAATTCTACGCGGTATGGACAGCTAGTGGAGCTGGACAAGAGCAAGGGTGATGTGTGAATGAGTAGGTGGGAGTACACTCTTGCCCTCCTTGCAAGCCATACAAAACCAGAGTCCAGTGAGGAGAGTATTTCCATACCTTCGAGAAGCGTGCTTGGAAAGAGTCAGGAGAAAGACAGATATGTCCGATTGTGTAGTTGTAGATTGCATGTTTTGGTGACACAGCTGAGGTGCGTAGATGAAAGCAAAGGATGTGGATTGTTGGATCTGGGAGGGGGTGATTATGGGCAGATTGGAATGGTTAAGTGTGGGGTCATTCAGTTGGTGATGGGACAGGCTGGAGATTGACATTGTGTTTGATATGCATATTTCCAAGGGATTCAACATTTAGGTTGAGGAGCAGCGGGGTCTGATAAGGGAAATGAAGACCGTCTCAGTGAGAAAGGTGGTGAAGCAGTGGAGTACTGTGCCGGATTTGAGGTGGGATGTCTAGTAGAATGGTGATGTGTTGAAGGCTGCAATGAGGTAGAGTAGTGCTGCGTGTCCTTCGTGACGTCAGAGTATGAGACGAGAAGCATTCTCAGTGCTGTGTCCAGCCTGATAGATGCAAGGGGTGGTGTCAGTTGGATAGTGACAAATAGGATTATTCAACTAGTTGTCTTAGACATTTGTAAGGCGCCTATACACAGGTGTTTCAGGCTCCAAAAGACAAGGGGAGCATGGGAATATACAACAATGAAATGTTAGATTGGTCATGACAGCCCTACAATGCAAGTGCAGGAACGCGGTGATAGGCTGGGGGGCGTGCTGATGTGGGGTGCCCCCCTGGGTGGGGCAGGCAAGTGCTTGTTGGTCCACGGTAGAAAGTGCCATGGGAAGGGGGGGGGGGGGAAAGACAAGTGGTCAGTAACTCAGTAAAATCGGGCAAAGGGCAAGTGCTTGCAGAGGATGCTGGGGTTGTCTGGCCCTAGTAGAATGGGGTGAAGCAGTGATAGCACCATTCGAGAGATTGACGTGGATGTTCTTCCATTGGGGAGTTAGGGAGGTGATGCGTGCATGCATCGTCCAGAAAGTGTCGGTAGTGAGGGTATTGATGGGATGGAAGAGGTCCCATATATTGAAATATTTGGGAGTGGGCAGAGTGAGGAAGGGCTTTCCTGATATACATTGGAGTGAAGCATTTGGAGGGAGTTGCCTACTGCAGTGAATGGGTGGCCTTGCACAAGGCCATTTTGTATTTATTGTCGCAGTGTCCGATGGGCGTTTCAGGTTGAGCAGCACAGGTTCCTTATCCACTCGGCGAACTGTTGAACCATGGTTTGGAGCTGGGTTTTTGGCGGATTCAATTTTGTTGATTGCCTGTGCAATGGGCAGCTCTGGACTCCAGTGGGCCATTCCATAATACCTAGCTGCACAGAATGTACACTAGGGCACGGCCACTGCCCATTAAAGTACAGCCTACTGCCCAATCGGGTCAGAGGACCATGGCAGGCAGCCATAAAATGAGATCTAGATTAGATACACGCCCTCAAGTCCACAGCTGTCCATGGCTGCAGCTTCAGGTAATGTCAATGAAACCTACCTTCTCTGCTCCCCTCAGGCAGTAGAATATTCTACAGTACATCCATACAGCACGTTTGGGCGGGCCTCCAAACAATATCCTTCAACACAACCTTCACTGCATAAGTGTTTTGGTAGGTGTTCACCCACCTCCCCCCACCCTCTCGAATAAAAAAATCTGTCCGCAAAAGACCTAAAGACACTACAGTGCACCACTGATATATGAAAGGGGACCGATTCTCCCATCAGCAGTGTGCTACTCACAACCAAGTGGCACATTTTCCATGAAGGAACGACAAGTCTTTGAAGACATACAATACACTTTAATTCACAATTAAAAAATATATATAAAATGCTAGAAAGTGACCCGTAGGAATAAACCAGTGTGCCTATAATAAACAAGACTTAAAACAAATCTTCAGAGATTATGATGTGTTCTCCCCCCAAAAAAAGGTGGCAAGGATCCGGTGATTCATAGTGGCAATATAAAATCCAGGTCACAAATATTTATTATACAGTCTTTCACGAGAGCAAGACTCCAAGCATGTAGAGCTCCTCACAGAAATGGTCCATCATACATAGTAGGTGGCGGCGTATACAAGACTGGGAACGAGAAGGGCAGCATGCTGAAAGTTGCTAACATACTATGGGCAGCTTCCCCCCCCTCCACCCACCCTTCAAAGTGTCCATAGGACCAATATTTCACAGGCAACCAGGAAAGGTCCTCCATATTGGTTAAGGCAAAGACCAAAAGGCAGTCCCATAATCTGCTCAAGACAGCATCTGGCGCTTCTAGCATTCAATCCGGCTCCAGTAGAACATGCTCCCAAGTAGCACCCAGAACTGAAAGAAAAAGATGGCGTCAATATTTTACACTGAACATAAGGTTCCCACCAAGCAGTTCCAATCTCACTGCAGGTTCCCGTTCCAAGGTGGCCCACCCCGCCCCCTTCACGTGGTGCCATTCAGGTGTGGGGCAGTGGGGAACAGATAGAAAGCAGTTACTCAGTACTCACCGTCCAGCACAGAATGGCAAAACCAAACCAGGCAACACCCCAGGCATGGCGCATCAAGGGACCAGCAATTAGGTCATAGCACCCCTGCACAGGAAAAAGAAGCACAATTAGCCTTCACCCTTTGCTAACATGCAACCACGGAAGAGACCCAGGTTGCTACCATGTGGTGGTTGAAGAGCTAGGCAACAAGAGTGCCACAGGACTGCAATACAACATTTGAGCATGCTAAAAGCAAGGTAAGACCTACACAAACCACACCAGGGTGGACCACTTCAATGTGTAATCAGCGGCAGAACTAGTCAAGAAAATTATGGCACGTCCAACATGCCCTTCGTAAAGATCAGCGTGATCGACACTGTCAAAGCAGACGGTTGATGCAGAACTAGGATAGAAAATAGGTTGGGAGTGCTTAGAGGAGATGAAGTTGGACACTGGTGAGAGCAGTTTCTGTAGCGCAACAGGTACAGAGGTCTGCTTGCAAGGGTGTGGGAACAGGGAAGTCTCGAAGGTTGTGCATGTTTAGAAGTGTCTCAGTGCAGAAGGAGGCACAAGGTGGGACTTACCCGCTAGGTCAGGCCAGGAATGGTCCTGGTAGGTCAATTATTTCCACCTCAGACAGGGATGGCAGGAAAAGTTGTGGGAAACAGTCGAAGGACAGGTTGATGGGTTCATTGAGGTGAGCGGCCACTACAAAGCTTGATTACCTGAGAAGCAAGGGGGTCTGATGGGTAACAAGAGAGGGTTAGGAGATGGTCTTCAGTACAAGTGTGACTAAAGCAGGAGACAAAGGCAGAGGTAGAGTGTAGAATGAGGGAGGGGGAGGGTATCTAATTTTGGAATTGTTTGTAGCAAAGTATTCCACTAGACCATTAGCTGCGAAAATGGAGTGGATGGTTATAGATTTAGATCTAGTCTTGATTTGAGAGTTCAGGACAGAGTTGCAGGTCCTCATGAGAGTGAAAACCTCCATGTGCGCAGCAACCAACGTCTGGCTATGCAGAGTGTGTACGAATGGGGGACCCATGGTTTGGGATGGGGATGCCATTACACGGGTGCAAGTTTAACAGCGGGCAGAGAGGAGGTTAACGTGGAGAGATGCAGTGCCTTGGCTTGAGGCCAAGGGCAATCTTGCAGTCCTGTTCTGCATTAGTTGCGGTAGGCAAAGTGTGAAGGTGGGGATGTTGCAGTAGTTAAGCCTGGAGAGAAGCAGTGCTCTGGAGACAGTGAGCTTCTGGTGATAGGGACCTTTGAAGTACAGCTGGAAGAGGGCTTAGGAGGGAAATCATGTGTCCCAACGAGAATGAGCTACATCTTAACTAAGTTAGAGATTTCTGTTGGAGGTGCACCAGCCCTGAATCGCAGAAAAGACAGTCAGGCATGAAAGAGTACACCGAGGGAAGCCTCAAAGAGGAGTTATCCGCATAACACTGGAAGTTAGAGAAGGTTCAGATCAAGCAGGCCAGACATCAAAAAAACCACGGTGAGAGAATAGAGCCCTGGGGACACAAGTGGAGAGAGGTGGCAAGAAATGACCCTAGTTGGACCAGGGAGGGACTGTCCAGGAGGAAAGCCACGCCAGGGCCGAATCCGCGATGCCCAGGTTCTCAGGGAGTATGATCAGGGGAACGCAATTGTCAAAGGCAACGCAAACGAGGATCAGACCTTCATGTGTTCAGGAGTTTCCATGCCTATGGCTGCTCAGAAGTCAGCCCAATGGTCATGGAGATCATCAACAGATGTTGACATGGGCAGCTTTTCCAGGAGTTTGCCCAGGAGTGCTAAAAATCAGGGGATAGGATCAACACAAGGCTTTTTTTTAGCAAGTGCACAAAGGGGTGCTTAAGGAGAAAGGGGAGAATGAAAGGAGAGGGGAAGAGCCATTGGTGAAAAGAACGATTGTACTGGCCATGGCTGGAGCAAGGGAGGCAATGTGGTCCTTGATGGTTCTGAAGAGCAGTGAGCACCTGTAAAATGACTCAATAGATTTGTCTAGAAACATTGTATGCACTGTATGGTCAGTGAGGAGGTGACCGAATGAGTTATAGGGAGAGCGCAAGGACAGGTTGTCCCAAGTTTTAGTGGTGAAATGACAAGCCACTCCCTCCCTTCTCTGCACGCTGTTCCAGCCACCTGAGGCCCTTCTCAGGGCTGCGACATTTGTGGGGAAGCAAAGGTAACTTTGCTTGGAACTACCATGGCATGGGCTGGCGTGCTGTTACTGGCCATTCCTGTCCCCTAATGGGGCATGAAAGCCATAAAAAGCAGTAGAGGCGGCCATGGCATTGGAGTGAGTAGGAAGAGAGTAGATACCCAACGCCCATTTCATGGGGGGGGGGGGGGGAAAATAGCTGTACAGGGATGCCAGAGTGTCAGAACGAAAAATCCAAGCGATTGCAAGAAGGTCTAGGGGAGTAGTCAGCATCCCAGAGTGCAAAGTGAGTTGATGCAGTAAGGATGTCCGATCAACCTACGCTTAACCTTTCCCCCAACCCACTCAACAGGAATGACACTGGATCCTCCTTTGCCCCCGTTGACCAGCTTCAGGCCCAATAGCCCAAAACACTAAACTTTGCTTCATTCAGTGATGCTTGCACCATTCTCAAAGCACCGAACTACAAATCTGCCCAGGTTCCCATCGCTCTGGATTTTCCACTGCCCAACTTTATTTAACCTTCAGGTCAGCGAGCCATACATTCACCATTTCCCAACATTGGTTTAGAAAGTGCCTAAAGTATTCATGGCCAATTTAAATCTTACCGTGTTGTAGTAATGGCCAGAAACGCCAAGTTTACATCCATCTATGTTTTCCGGCTGTCCCAAGTCATTCATCACACAACACTGGCGCGGCCAAGGGAAATCCGAATCACTGTTGACCGTCCTGAAAGACGACGCGTACGCCTGCCAATCCGTCGGGCCATTCACACCACAGCAATTATTCTGTGGAGTAAACAGTTCTAGGTCAGTCCAATAGCCACCGTACCCACATTTCTAGCTATATTAAAAATCTCCCCACGTCCATTACAGAAGCTGCTAGTTCACCACAAATCAAGTCTATGTGCACTATACGGGCACCATAGTCAGATGGAAGAACCCTCGAGGACCAGTTTGTGCAATTTGAGCGGGTGAGTATCTGCGGTGCTCATCACTGGCAGCAAGTGTTCATGCTTCCCATAGCCCTCATCTGCTACTTGTGCGCGGAGTCCAGTCAAGGTTCCTCCATCAGCCAACTCACTAACCCTGGTTACCATTGCTTTAAATGGCCAGATAGTACTGCCACGCCACGTCTCATCAGGAAGTCAGCAGCACCTCACCAGTAAGCAGATGCTTGGGAGTACCTGTACTGGCATTACTTGTTGCAATGCACACCCATTTATCACGAGACTGAAAATGGAGGTGTCGGCAGGGACAGTTTAATGCCTAAGACCTCCGTTTTGACACTTTCTTCTCACCTTATGGCTTGGTGCATCACTAACACGATGCCCTGCTACACTGCACCAAGGCAACACTAAGATTCTGCTCATGGGTGCGTGGTGCTCGCAACTAGCTGCTGTTGTAGTTAGCAGCAGACACCTGGAGCTTCAGGTTCATGAAATTAACTGCCCATTCCAGGGTGCCCCACCTCACCCCAAAAATGCAACAAAACATCTGCACAGGCTCACCAGATGGGTAGCCTTTGAAGCATCAAGATATTCTAGGTTAGACCTACCAACTTAAGCATTCTCAATTGACCAACTTTCCCCAAGGGAAACCTCTTCAGGGCCCACCTCTACAATCCATGCACACCGCCACTACAGCCACCAAAGGCTCCCCTCAGAACTCATGATACTCTCAACATGAGCAACAGTTGCCCAGTGCTCGTAGGCTGCATCCAAAATAGAAGCCCATTCCTGGCCGTTGTATGTAGGGCAAAAACAATCTAAGCCCGCCTCCAAGATCAGCGATGACAGCTGGAAGCAACAATAACCCACAGCACTCACAAGCAGCATGAGGCGATTCCAGGTTGCAGTAACACCGTTGATTTTCCAGGCCTGGTCATTGTTGACAGGGTTCGGATTCTGGTACAGCTCCAGCATCTGCCGCAGGAAGAGGTTCGGAATGAACTAGAAGGAAAACTAAGGTTAGTTGTGCCAGAAAGAAAATATATATAATTCCGCCTGTACAATAGCCAGGTGTCTGCAACCTTTGTCTCTCCAGATGTTTAACTACAACTCCCATCAGCTTTTAGTCCAACATCTGGAGGGTTGCAGAGCAACCTGTGCTAGGGCAACCTGCAACAAACATGGATCCAATTACAAATTGGTTACCACTCCATACACAGCGTTCACAGGATGCAGCTTAAGGTGGAATATAGTATCGGCACAAACCACCCTCCATTAATAAGCAAGCGATAGCAATGTGATAAAAACCCCAAAATTGTAAACATGTATTCAGTAATGAAAAATCAGGGGCAGGCAGAGGCATTGAAGGTAAGCGCCCGCCCCCCACAAGCCATAGTCCTGGGTCTTCTGGTTGTAGCCATGGATAGAAGCTCAGCAGCTCCATTCAAAGGGCTAGCCAGCCCTGGATCCTTTCCAGACCTAGCAAAACCCCTGGGGGTGGAGTAGGGTTGAAAAGCCTAATGACATGAAGATAAAGCAGATGTTCTGCACTTTCTAATCACCTTGTGCATCCACCTACCATTTGGCAGCTGCTTGTCCCCCCCCCCTTCCAAAACGAACCCTTACTTACAAAGTCACGCTGCGTTGCTGCAGTAATAGAAGACGCCACTTCAAAACAGTACACGATGAACATCAAGATTAGGTACTGGAATACATAATTTGCATGTCAATTGAACAATCTGAAGCTTCACAAAGCCATAACTACCCCACACAGTAACTAGTTGCAACCCCCCCACCCCTCTGCAAAATAAAAGTGCACAGGCAAGCTACTGAGGAATACGATTCAGGGACACCAGAGCTGTGCTGAGGGCATGCAAATCTTATATCCTTGCAATTTCTGCACAGCTATGTCACAAATGTGGCCAGTGGAAACCAGAGGCTGTGGTACAGAAGCAAGAGCATGCACACAAGTGGTTAAGGGTCAGCTGCCAGCAATTCTACAGGTCACGGAGCTACATCAAGTCCACGCTCCTGAATGCTGAACGCTCCAAGCTATGGAGACAAGCAATGGACCAAGGCAAGTATTGTACAGCAGAAAACCGAGCCTTACCACCAACAACATCCTCCGGTTGGACTTCATGACACCCACGATGCCCACAATGGACAGGACGAAGAGGCAGAAGCCGGTGAAGATGCCTATCCAGGCAGCACCAAAGATGTCGTCATTATCTGTAGCTTCAAGAAGTGGGTAGAGGCTGCTCTGGTCCGAGACAAAGAAAATGCACTCTGCCGTTAAGGCTATCCCGCACATCTGGAACCAAGAACAAACAGGTGTTAGGATTACCATGTCAATTTATCACAAGCCAAAACCATGCACCATCGGAAGAAAAGTTGATATACTAGAAGGTAAGGCAGCAGAATCTTTTATTAACACAACCATGGAAAATAACCTACCGCAATAACCACATTCCCAAAAATGAGGAGACCTTGAAAGAACTGCACACCAGCATCTTTCGCCATTCTCTACTGCTGCAATTTATACTGCAAGAAAAGAAATGCAAGTTAGTCACTCGCGTCCCTGGGTTTTGTGACACCATTGAAGGGACAAGCAGCACTATCAGACAACGTGTAAGATCACAGTACAGAGAAATTGCATGGACTATATAACAGAGGGATTTTTTAATGGGGCATCAAGTGTCCTCTGATACTCCCCAGAAAGATGGCGGGCTAAGCAAATGAAGGTCTTATAAATATCCCATTTCACCTGGAAAAAAAACGAGGCGAGCGAAACCAACATTATGAAGGGCAGCGGGGACCAGCATATTGCAACACTGATAGGATCACCATAGCAACAACTCAAAAGCATCTTGAAAGCCGACAGCCCACTCCCGTCAACAGCACACCGAATGTTACACGGTTCCCATGCCACAAAGGCACATGCATCAAGTTATGCAAACATAGGAACGCATTAAGAGATCCATTGTCCCCAATGCAGGAACTGTACAGGAAGTGGCACAGGATCAGAAGCTGCCACGGTAGACCTGGGCAAATGGCCTGCAAGGCAGCTTCCCTGCTCCAGTTGGGAGTGAACCGGTTTAGATTCTTGAAATCTAGATATAGGAGTTGTGCGAGCAGTCCCAAGACTGTAGTGGAGGAACAGTATTACAACAAAGGCAGCTGAAATGAAGAATTTGGAGCAATAGGTTAGAATCTGCAGATGGCAAGTTTCCCCTAGCATTGGTTAAACAACCAAAGAAACCTAGGTTATGAACCGAGAGTGGGCAGGTAATGTGGGGACGGTATGGGTGGGAATACAAGTGGTAGGGTGGAGGTGCAAGGGCCTCATTGCTCCCCTATGCTCAAACCCTCCTGCAGAATCCACCAAGCCACCCCATGACAAAAAGGCAGCAAGAAATTTGGAGATTTACCAAAATCAGTGGTTAGACTGGAGGAGAGGGAGTATGGAAATGGAGGGATAAAAGACACCCTTGGGGTGGAGAGGAACCAGAGTGGCAAGCAAGGTGCCATTGTTGATAGGGTATGCAAGACAAAGCTGCAGATCCAACTAGGCTTCCACCACGGTCATGCATGAGTGGCACCAGACAAAAGCCTTTAGAAGATTTGATTGGCTAAATGTTCACCACGTGCACCAGTACCCAACCAGTAAGCACATTAACCCCACGCATCAAACTTGAGGGCAAAGGATAGCCAAGCTTAGGCAGTGCTTGCTCCTACACGCAGAGTACTGGCTGTGCAGTAACAAGCAGCTGGTGGCAGACCAAACCATAGGAGATAGAAATATACTGGACTGTTAGATAATGAACACTCCTCCGCCATGATGCACAAGTTACCACTGCACCATTGGAACCAAAAGTGATTCCCATGCGGACCAAGTTATGTGCAGTTTCTGCAGCCTGTGGCTCGCTACATCCTGCAGACTACAAATCCCATGATGCACTGCCATTGAATATGTAGTCTTGGGACTGTAAGCCAAAGGACTACTAGTCAAACCCCAGTACCTGTGCAACCTGGACCTAGTGGCCTTGTCTTCCGGTGGTTAAACATGATGAATTCAGTCCTTGCGCACCAAACCACGCCCCCACGCAATACTGAATAATGGTACCAAAGGTTTGCGCAGCTGCCATGTTTTGTAGCCGTCAAAACATCACGGAGGTAGTTTTGCAGCCCTGCAGGGGGGGTTCGGTTGTTGAATACACAGGGAAGGCAACGGATGGCAGCATGCATAGCCGAGTAGGGGGGGGGGGGGGGGGGTACATGCGAACGGTAACTCTTTGGACACGTGCATCGCCACTTTCCAGATCAGGCCCTCATTCGAAATCGGCCCCACCTTCGCGTTTGAATGGTTTAATGTTCTAGTGTGCAGATGGTGTTCAGAAAACTCTGGAGGTGGGCGAGCCTGACGAAGGCTGAGCCCCAACTCGAGCCCACAGCAGGCCCCACCGGGAGCCTGTCCCGACCACCAGGCTCGGCCCTACCCATGGACTCCCTGGCTCCCCCAGCTCTCGAAAGCACAAGGGAACCAAGGTAGCGGAAAGGGGGACCCTTTCCCCAGGACTCGAAACCGGATAGGAAGCAATTATTTTATTTTTAAGTGATGCAAAGATGGACACAGACCGCCAGGTGCACACAGCAACATTGCCAAAGACAAGATCAACACAGCGCCCACTCCCACCCCAACCAGTGCCATTGCACCTCTGCTAAGTTTTGAACACTGGGCACGAAGCATGGTTTTTATAAATTCACTCCATGGCCCAATTGAGGCACCTGCAAGTGGCAATGTGCATTGGGAGGGCAGGATGAGCTAATCTGGCTTAGGGAATAGTTGGGGGTGGGGGTCAGTAGGTCCTGGCATGGGAAGAGGGGGTGTTCTTGTTCTTTTTTCTAAAGCAGAGTATCAATCTCTACCTTCGCATCAAACACGTGGGCTGTTGAGAAAAAGCAACATCGAAGCCACCCCAGTGAGAGCCAACCAATGGCACAAGATTCAGCATAAAGGCGTGCCAACCAATACAACTAGGTGTTCAGTGATGGGATGATGTGGGCGGGGTTGGATATATGGACTAACCAATGGTAGATGCCAATGCATAGGGCTCTATATGGGCAGCCGTTAATGAGAGTTATGAAATAAGGTTACTGCTGTGGGTTTCTCACTTTATAGCGTGGGCGGACTGATGTTTAGGCGTTTCTCCCGGTCATTTACTTTGGGACTAAAGCGAGTTTCTTCACGCACTGGGGCGGCTCCATCATTTTGGTGTGCAGACTGATCTTAGCCAACACACGAGCGTGTACTTTCCAGCGTGCACCGCGTTATCCATGGACCCATCAGAGCGGAATCCAGAAAATCCACCCTTGCCGTCAGAAGCCATGGAATGCACCCGAGCAGGGAACCACCTGGGCCAGTGCGGTGACCTGCAGGCACATACCAGGTGAGGCACACACATTTAAGGGTAGCATTGGTGACCACCGAGGTCTCCCTTGCTACCCCATTTTTTTTTTAATGAAGCTCCTGGGCTGTGGCCAATGCCATGAGAGCTAGAGTGGCTGGCGGTCTTGTTCAGGCTTCTTAAAAAAAAAAAAATAAGCCAAATAAATATTAAAGTGGGTTCCACAAGTGTAACACTTTGAACAATGACCGTAAATAAGAAACAACGATTCGTTCCTATTCTTTCTGGGATTATATACAATTGCTAGACTCATTAAAGGTCTATTTCAGGCACACTTCAGGGGGTGGGAGGCACTGATTTAGATTCACAATGCAGACACTAAGCATCAATTTCGGACTATGTATTGTGCTTTTCGCAAGTTGCAGTTATAGCATGCCGTTTTCTGCCGATACGTGGTGATCCATTCTTGAATCACCATATTTTTTGTAGTGTACTTATATGTGATGCCACTTCAAACAGTAATTTCCATCGCTTCCTGGGGTGGGGTCAATGTCAAAGGTCATGTGATGCCACTTACGCTACCCCTGGCATTGTGGGGCAAGGACGTCCCTGGGTGTGGCACTGGAGAGACATTCTGCGCAACCCAACACCGCCCACAAGAGTACCACCCACCTCGAAGGAAGGGCTAGTATATAAGCGTTCCTATCACCAAGGACTGGCTCTACTCCTTGGTATCAGATACCCGCTAAACAAGTACCCTTAAACTCCTAAAGTCTACACCCATTCCTTGAACCGCCTTGTGCTTTCCACCCCAGTTGTAGGTCTAGCCCGTTGCGCTTTTTTTTTTTAACCAACACGGACATGCCCACTAGAGGTGTCACGGAATTAGTTGTGTGCCGGTATGATAACCTTCTTGCCAAATGGCGGTATATCATGGTTATTGCGGTATAATATTTTCTAAAAAAAAAAAAAAAAAGGTCATACATTGTCAGATTTATCAGAAACAAAACCAGGCACCCAGAGCCAGAATTGGGCTTTTAAACATACTTTCCACTGAAATCCCATCCCTTGCTTCCACCAAACACAAACAGGTGTGGAGAGGGAGGGGTGGGGGAGAAGAGCCCTGCTGCGACTGGCAAAGCAAACCGAACAGCTTTTCTTAAGTGGTCATTCAGGCGTTTAGCTCCCCCACTGGCCAATGGTGAAGATGAACATGCTGCCATCGTTATAACCTGCATGCCACAGATCAATGGAGGCTTGTGCACATACACACACGCATGCTCTTCAGGTTACAGCCTCGAGGGCCAAAAGGTGTTCAGTATCTTACTCTTTGGTATGGCAGCAGGGAAAACCCACAGATAAGTGAATTATATGCAAATTCAATGATCGAACCACGGAAATCCCCATTGTCATGTTCAGCAAACATTATCCATTATAAATATATAAACCCCAACGCCGCCAACCAAAAGTAAGCCCTTTTCCTTCTTGGCACTGTATTTATTCTTCCTATTGCTAACATACCGGTTGTGTCAGGCATGTGTGGTTTATGGAATGGCATTAAAAACTGCTCCAACTGATACCGCTTGGCATGGCACATCCAACAGTGCAAGACCAAGACTGTGCATCACTTGCTTACTGCAGCCTTTCCAAATCATATTGCGAAGGTTATTGTTCAATTAAGTGGTTTGCGGTATCTTTAATGGTACACTGTTATACTGTTACATCCCCTAAAGCCCACAGCACAGGTGTGGCGATGGAAGCAGCATAACGTGATCGTCTATGGAGTAGGCTACTCCACTGGAGTAGGCTAGGTCACTCATGAAACTTGGGTCTGAATATATAATGCAGGGCGACAAACAAAAGTATATATAAATAAACACCATGTGCCCATGGTAATGCCAATTTCTATTACTTGGGGCTGGAGGGCAGCAATGTATATACAAATATGTCCTGCTAATCGCCCAAGTGCAAAGGCTGCAAGAGCTCACCTCCAGTACATCAAACAAATAGTTTACGGAATCTAACCGGGAGGGCAACCGCCACCAACATGTAGTCAAAAAAATTCCTACGTTAAGGGTTAGGGAACACTACCACGGGCCTACACATCTGTCTCCACAAAGCAGCTATGACGAGATGGTTCAAACAGATCTCAGGGTTGCTCCTCTAGAGGAGCACAATTGCCCCCACACACTGACACCCTAATTCACAAATATCTAGACTGACCAAAACATTGAGATGGCCTTGAGCGAATAAGGAGTCTATTCATGCAGTTCTAGTAACAAAAGCTAAAGTTGTTGGCATATCAGTTTCTAAACCATCAGCCTCACACCTCTAGTACACCAGAAGCTATCTGAACAGATGGAACACAAACCTCCCATGTCCAATTTTGGTAACGTGGATTAACAGCAGGCCCATCTCCACATGGTCGTTGATTGCAACACAGTGAAAAACTACAATTACCCAAGGATAAAACTGGACTGGCCCGTCAAGGTTGTATACAAATATCTATGTGTCCAGCCAACTACAACAACCCACCCTGTAAAGGAACACAGAAGAGTTCCACAAAGGAAGGGATGCACTGTGGATACTGACAGGAGGGTAGTTAAGCCTTACTGTTCAAGGTTATTTGGTTTCAGCACCAAGGGGGCAAAGGGTTGTAACTGGCTCCTTGGGTCTTCAGAGAAGGACCTGCGAAGGGTGAGGCAGAACCACAATGTAACTGGTGCTGAAGAAGTTCTTGGTGTTCGCGTAGAGGCAGCTCCAGGGCACAGTGCAGCTGCTGGTACCAGGCAAGAGAGGATGGACAGACATCTCCAGGCTGTCGGCGCAGGGCCAAGAATTGTTCTGTGCTGTGTGATCTGAAGGCTCTGGTGATTTGCAGCGTAATGGAGTGGTGCAGCCGGACGCGGTTCCAGGACTCCGTCTCGAAAGGAAAGAGGGGCGCTGGATGATGCTTGTGCGGCACTCTTAGCATCTTCGCAGGGCTGTTGACCTTTCAAGGCAGACGGCCCAAAGCTTGAGTGTGTGCAGGCAATTACCATGTCCTTATTTCAGATACTTTGGCACTTCCCACCTAGGAAGCTTGCTGGTAGAACCTAGCAGGGCGTGCAGGGTGCTGGCTGGTTACTTGTTCTGCTGCAGGGGTCCTCCCGAGTCCAGTACCTCCCTCAGTTCCCTGAAGGTTTAGGGGAGGGATCTTGATTCCCTCTTGAAACACCCGGCCTTCCTTACTGGTGGAAGATGCAACCTTCAATTCGGGTCCAAATGAGCCCTTGTTACTCATTTCAGAGTCTTCAGAAGATCTGCTGGGTTCAGCAATCTTTTAAAGCCAGATAGCCTACCTTAATGAAGCAATCATGGGTCCCCACCAACAATCGTCAGTCCGGACCTTATGCATACATAACAGGAGGGCTCTGCAACAGGACAGAAGGGGGTGACAACATATACACAAGTCCCACCCATTTTCCTGTCAGTTATAGATCAAAGTGTTTCTCTGGTTAACTGAGCCCTGATGAAACTGATGAAAGTGCAGGTTTTCCCTTTGAACCTCCCCTCTGAAAGGGGGTCAGCTCTGCAGGGGTTTGCCTATGGTAAATAGTGGACCCAGACATGCATTTCACTGCCTTTCATAGAGGGGCAGGAACTAGCTTCAAGCTAACACATGCACACCAAAGGGTGTTAGTCCCACCTTGCTGTTGGCTCTACAGAAACCAAGCCCACTTGGCAGACTTGCTAAAATTCCAATTCTCTCATTAGTATGCACTGCCACCAGCTGGAAAATAAGGAATGCAGATCCATGGAGCTTTTGATATTTATTTAGGGTGCTTATGGCTAGAGGAAGGTGTGCCTTCCCCTCGTTGGAAACTTTGATGTACCCAGGGCTGTCACATTCCGTGTGACAGACAGGGAAAGATGGTACCTGTAGGCTGTGCCTTCGTAGACTACAGGTGACTATGTGGTGCAGGAAGCAGATGAAATGGCTGCACATTTCTCAGGTTTGTCTCCCATCATTCATTTTCATTTATCAAAAAAACCAATAAGCCCAGGTGAGTATACAAAAGCTGAGTAGAGACCAAAAACTGGAAGCTGAATACAAACACCTTCAAAGCTTTCAAACTGAGTTGTTCAGCCAAGGAGGCAACCTACTACAGCCCCATTGCTCTTCCGGACCCAAATCATCAACACACGCCACTTTATTTTGGCATAGTATACACTGTATCTCATGATCACACATGGAACATGCAGGGGGAAATAAATCAATGTTGAGTTAGTGGACACCATTTTCCTCCATTGCGGAAAGATGCCTTTACTGTGTAGTCTATAAGCAATAACTATTGGCATGGGAAATGAAGATGGGATGTGGTAAGGGGCGCACAACCAGGGGGTTTGAGGCATCACCTACTGAGGAGTACTCTGTACGAGTAGGCACTACAGCAGCTACTCAGCAAAATAGTATACCCAGTTTTTTTACAGGCTATACCTTCTCAGGAGGGAGAGCCAGGAAGAACAGCATTGGTATTGTGGCAGCACAATCAAGGCATGTCCATCTTCTGCACTCACCGGGCAGGCTAGTAGAAGGGACCCACAGGATTCCATCAACTCTGAGAAGGAATCCCTCCCTATATAGGCAAAACACCACATCAAGCCTGTTAAGGGTCCAGTCCCAGCGGTGGTAAAGGGTCATTCCCACACTGATGTCATACCTAGAAGGCCTTGATGCAAAGTGGGGAGGAGGGGCAGGAAGTATGGGAACCCCAGCAAAAGGTAGGGAGGCCCCTTTTATGAAGCCCTCACTCGACACTGGTTTGCTCCATTAAAGACCATCAGCAGGACCCTGGTGAGAGGTGGCCCTTTGCCCTTGTGCCAGTTCCAGACCACCAGGGAGTGTGCCCTGGAATACGTGACTGACGCGCCTTCTCCCGAGATCAAGGGAAAATGCTGCGTGGTTCGACCCAACATGGTGGTTGTGTTCAGTTCAGCCGACCTAGATAGCATATACAGCTACACAGACCAGCTGTCATGAAAGCCTCTATAGAGCGGAGGGGGGAGGATCAGACGTGCAGTCCAGTATATGGGGCAACAAGACCAAAATTGGTATGGGTGCAGTCGGGCAAAGCCTCGCCCCAAGGAGCAGGGTCCTACAGCAGATGGAAATGCAGGTAATCGTGGCCATCATTAATATCGGTGTAGTCAGATGGGGGCGGATCATGTGCACGGCTGGGGAGCTCTGATCCAACTCGTATATATGTAGGTGTGGTTACAGAGGTCTAGGGTTTGGAAATGGCAGAGGGCACTCAGATGCAGAAGTGTAGCGTTTGCAGAATCTGTGGCCAAGCACAGACAGGCATTGTGGAGGGCCTTAGTGCCAGGCCTCGATGCCCCCTGCCAGCTATGTGGATGCTATTGTGTAATCTCATAAACCACCATGTCAAACCAGGCAGAGCTTATATTACACCAGCAGGTTATTTTGTTGCAGTTATATTTGTAACCAGAGGTATATTCAGCTAATCCAGCTCAGTAGGCACTTGCTCAAAATACCCTACAGTACTGTACCCCCTAGACTGCAGTAGGGAATGCAGGACCAGCTACAGAACAGAGAAGGTCCTAGCCATCTTTGTATGCCATGTGTCCTGGCATTGGTCCCTTGTTGCAAACCAGCATTAGAAAATTAACAATGCTGCTTCTCCTAGGGGCCCTTTACCCCACCATTGGCCAGTTGTTGCCAACTTAGTGCAGGTGAAAAACACAAAACAAAGATCACCCCACACAACAATCAAATCTGCCAATGTGGGTTTCATGTACCTAATGTGCACAATACCCACCACCCCACACGGAAAGTTACAAGGCTCCAAATGAAACGCACCGTGAAAGGACCATTTAACTCCCAGACGCAACTTGAACCAGTACTATTGCAGTAGTTGCCATATAAAATAAACACTCACGTGCCAATGTTGACAAATAATGTTAAAAAAAAAAAAAAAAGAGGAGGGGGGTAGACTGGCTTTAGCCAAGAAAATTGTAGAAATGGTGTCGGCTATTCTAAGCCAAAATATCCAAAGTAGTTTGTCCCTGAAGAAGTGCAATGGCCTACACCAGGGCAACCAACTATCAAGAAACGGTACCCCAGAGAGGTCACGGGGTGTTTTGCCTTGATTAGTGGGTCGTGTGCCCCTGGCAGAGTTGAAGAACTGCAGGTTAGTGTGAATATCATGTTGGTTGAAGGGGGTGCCAAGTATGTTCTAGGTAAAGGCTGGAAGTTTGTGGTCTTATTTGTCAGGGCTTTGCTATGCAATCTATTCTAGACCCATCTCCAGATTAGGTCTGAGAAGCTAGAGTGGCACGCCAAGAAGACGTCAATAGGTCTGGGAAGCCTGGGCCAAGAAGACGTCAATAGGTCTGGGAAGCATACATCATCCATTAACACTGGGAGTTGCCATTAGTTGGTGCAGAAATAAGAATGCCCAACACTGAGGGGACAAGCCGGGACAATGGACATCAGTTTATAGATAAGCCCAGCAGATTAGTGTAGGCAAAGCCTTCTGTTCAGGCTTAAGCATAGCTATTAGACGATCAGAGCATATACGCCCATTTCACCTATTGCCACGTGACTGCTTCCCCTGGAATCTGATTGGACAGGCCACTCCATTATCCTAAACTATGATTATGTGTGGGTAATTCATGCCACCTCTGCATAAGTCAGCGCCCCACACACACAAAAAAAAATATTCTAAGGAGTCTGGACATACCAAGCACCAAATTGAAGAGCGGCCCAGGGAGAAAATCGCCGCCAAGAGGCTAGGAATGAGACCAGCAGTAACACACCCGTTTCCAGAGCGGGCACATCAGTGCACTCATTCTACATTTCGGGTGTGGGTGGACATCGCTTGGGCGTCACCCACCCGGCACCCCAGCAACATGAAACGACCAGGGTGCATTGCGTGGAGAAACGTTTCCTGCTACGCCCCATCCCCCATAGGTCAGCGGGCCCCATTCACCTAGGCAAAGAGCCCCCAGCCATTAAGATTCGTATACCCCTTTCCTACAGAGTAGGAACAACAAGAAGACAGGCCCAGTGTCACCGGAAATGGACGATAGCACAGTGGCAAGCGCGGTTTTAGAAGCAAGACGACACAGAACAGTGGTTCGAATCCCGGCTGCGCACAGTACAAAAAAAACAAAGTAGAATGCATGCACGACCACGTGAGAGTTTAAGTTGAAGTGGGCGGGTGTGGTGCGCCCCCTCCAGTGGAGGGACTTGCTGAAAATATTGGGGGTGGGGGTGACATCTGAAGAAAAGGTGCCCCAGCCAAATGAATGGCGACAAAATGGTGCGCCATGGAGTTGGGGGGGGGGCAAACACCCCTGCCCCCCCTAAAATTACGCCCACGGTCCCTCTACTTCAAGTTGTCACTGTTTTTTTAAAAAAACAGAATAGTTTTTAAAGTGGAGGAAGAAGTTGAAATGTGCAGTCCAGTGCGTGTGGAAGAGGGCAGGCCACATATTAGTTCCACTACTTTTCATAAAGTTCGACCAGACCCCGCCCCCAAACACTAGGTTCGTAGCCATTACTCGCGCCACATCCTGCAAGCCCAATCCCCCCCCCCGCAATCCACGAAGTCCACGCTGTGGCATGGTAGAATTCCATCCCCGTGACCCCCATAACCCCACACACAGCAGAGGCCCATCAACCTGGTTCCGTGCACAGCCGACGGGCGCTACCTGGAGGTGCAGCCTTTCTGCCCCGCATGCACGTCAGCCCCCGAGCCTCCCGAGACACTCCCCGCCACACAGCATCACACACCCTCGCGAGCGCGCAGGATTTACCAAACCTGTTCACCGTTCGTGGAAAGAAGCAGTTTAAAAATAGACGTGCCTGTCTATGACCCCACCCGCCGGTGGCAGCAGCCAGGGGGTAAAGAGGATACTTGTGAGCAGGGTCGGGCTGGCCCATAAGAGTTTTGATGCAACAATGAAAAAGTGGCCCACAGTTGTGAAAGGCAATTCATTCCCATTCTGACAGACGGTTTGGAAAGTACCCACGGGGGAGATTTTTTGTACGGAAGAGTTAATTCAGCAACAATGATGAAAAATACAAGCTGCACAGTGAAGTGTGTCAACAGATCCACTTTGGCACACAAAACACCTGGCCCGAGCTAGCAGTTTGGGTCGGGCTTTGTCCATGCCCGCACGGGCGTAAAGGGTTGGTCCCCCTCCCAACTTTCACGGCACACCATTCATTTGGCAGGTACACCTTTCCTTTAGATGTCATGTGTCCGCCGTACCCCCCCTCCACACACATTTCTCGCAAAGTTACTCAACTGCAAGCCCACTTGTGAAGGCCACACCCGGCACGGTTTCCCTTCTCGGCTCTTTGGAGAGCACCTCCAAATTAAGGTGACACCGTCCCCCTCCAACCGAAAACACTCCCAGAGGTTAGTGGCGCGCCTCGTGGGCAGAGTGAATACGTGAGAGGCGCGGCGCTTTCCAGTGCAAGGGGCCGAGCCTCAGGGCCACAGGCTGTAAAACTTCCAATAGAAAGCCTACGTCCCGTTAAGGGTACACTAGTGAAAGTAAAACGGAAATTAACCTTATGCAAAGAAATGCATTCTACATCTACAGACAAATGACGTGACTTAGGAAGCGATGGCACAGCACCGGCCACCAGCCCGTGAGACCCCTGGACTTCCCTTAGGGCCGACCGAACACCAACCGGCCGTGCAGCCGAGCTTGCCAACCCCCTCACCTCCAACACCAAAGGTCACAGTCGCAAGATCAGCTAGGCAGGCCCGGGGGGGGGGGGGCGTGCACCATATTGGGAAGTCTCGGGCCTCCCCCGAGTCTCAGTCCTCAGCCAACGGAACAGGGCTCTTGGAAATGTATAGCTGGTCAAATACAAAACCCAGAGATCCCGTGCACACGTAATGGGGGCTTGACATAGACCCCGCCATGAGCAACAAAAGCGCGCATGCGCAATACACCAGCAACCCATTCAACGCTGGTTCTCAACACCATTTGGGGGGGGGGTACATCAGCAGCAGCGGGTACCGCTGACCCACTCTGTACTAAAGCCCGGAACGGTAGAGCAGGGCACGACTCTATGCAACCCCTTGTCAAAACCACAACCAGTGGGGGCGGGGAGGTCAATAAGCAGAATCGAACGTAATCGCCCCCACCCCCTCCAAATGCTTCCGGCAAGTTGCGAGAGGGCGCGCCCCAGCGTCCACCACCAACCTCAAGCAGCGCCTAGAAGACCCAACCGCGGCCACACATCACTTTGACAGTTAAAAAAAGAGCCTTATTCGTACGTAAACCAAATGTCCCCTCACTGCCACAGGAGATGCCAAAGAGGAATGCATTCAGGAAGGTGGATCAACCCCCGAAGTAAGGCCCCGCGACTCGGGGGTCCTTGTGAGAACCCCGATGGGGACATAGCTCCCCCGCCCATAGCCCCATTACACCCGAAACTGAAGCTAGTTTTTGGTTTCGATCAATAAACGTTTCACTGAACAGCCTGAACCCCACCAACCGCACCCCCAAAAAGTAAAATACTGCTGAAAGAAAGCGTATCATGGACGAAAACTTACTAAAAAAGCTGCAGGCTCGTCTTCGTCTATCTAGGCCGTAACTAAGCTAATGAGGAAACACCTCCACAGACCACCATTCTTACAAAGAGCGCATATGACTTTGTCCGCTGAATCCCACCCTCATTAATTAAATACGCGCAAAGCAATGCGTAATCTTGGGCTGCCATTGCAAGCCCGGGGCCAGCGAGCGCTCTCACCTGCTCCGGTCCACGCCGCGGCTGCTTCCTCCTTCGCTCGCACCTTCCTATAAGCTAAAGCGCACCTGCGCCTCCCGCCTCTAGCAAAGTCTTTAAAGCGCTGCAGGCCCTCGGCGATGGCCTGCTGGGATTGGCGCCAGCGGGGTCACGTGATCCGCAGGCACCTGGCTCAACCAGTTCCTCTATTCTTTTTGGGGTGGGGATGCACCGAGCGGCCCTGCTGTGCATTCATTATGCGAGAATGCGGCTATTAAATGGTTGCATTCCTGCGTGCACACGGGGCTGGGGGTCAGCTACAAAGGGGGCGGGGGACCTTTGGGGTGCAGTGGACGGGGGTCATAAGAGTGACAGAAAGAGGTCTAGTCCCTCACGCCAGGTGTCCGCTGCTCGAACAGGTTGGAACTTTTTGTCTTTTCTGTGTACCGGTCGGTGCCTGTAAATACGGAACTACTGATACCAGAATGCAAAGAATATGGACGGAACGGACCTATTTGGGGTGCTCAGCGTGGCTATAATTCTGTGGCTGGTGATCAGGGAACCGGAATATGTTGTGGGAGAAATATTGATAGAAATAGCTTCCTAGTGGCCCCGTTACATCTTTGATAACAGCTCGACAGTTCTGGCTTCTAGCATATGTCACTTTGCATTGTGGGACGTGTAGTTCCACGATTCGATGATACACATGGGCCATCTAATGCCAGCATACACACAAAGCACTGCTGGCTGGAACGCCAATCTTAGCTGCGGCATTGGCACACTTGACCTGGGCTACCTCGTTGCCATGCAGAGGGCGAGAGGTGAACGGGTTCATCTTTTGAACAGTGGCACAAAGTGAAGACTGCTCTTAGGATGCCCCCATGACGGGGTTAATAAATATACCAGTCCTGGTTTTTCTTTGCATTCTGTATTAATGTTGGGGCGAGCCGCAGTTTCGATTATCAAAAGGCAAAGGGGGAAAAGGGATTGGACGAACTAATTGCATAATAAGACTTTACAAATAGGCCAACTGGCACAATGTCTCCAGAGTCCTTATCATAGAGTCCTGGACTCCTTTCCAGCACTGCACACACACGGGGGACTTGGCTGAGATGGAACCATGCAGCAAGGCTGTCTTCAGCCATGTAGACTTCTGGGACTTGTAGGCCCGTACTTATTTTATTTTAGCATTTGTAAAGCGCACTGCAGCCCACAGGCAATGAGGCGCTATAAGGAAACTTTAAGAAGGCCTGCTTGAGGGTTACAGTAAGCGGCCCCACATGGTATATATAAATACATCCGAATTAGAATATAAATAAAAATAATAATAAAACGATCTGTTCCGGCAGGCCAAGTGAGTAAAGTGCTACTCTAGCAACTTGAAAGGGGTAATCCATGCTCCCGCACATTGCCATACATTTAAGACAGCTCAGTCAGTTGAGCGTCTGTTGCTGAGGCTGGTGTGTAAGGAGCCCCAGAATGCTCTGCAGTTGCTGCACTCCGCAGGTTAAAGTCCCAAGGGAATTACCCCAGCCTGCCATCCCCGAAAATCGATAGAAAAATTACACTACAGTGAATAGCACACGTTAATATTCTTTGGAGGGTGTCCCGGCCCAGTCTTGGAATTCCACTTTTCACATTTTATGTAGTCTATATGTGCAAAGGAAGTGGCTGTGGAGTGATTTCTACGGATCTGAGTACACTCGGGGCCTCAAGATATACGAGCTATACACAATTCACCAAATAACCAGTGTCCATGTATTTTTATTCTATTCGAGGCAGGTCATTTTTTGCTGAATGTGCCTGGAGTGGCTGCCCCAAGCCGCACAGGATCGGTTGGGTTGGAACCGGTTCTGCCCGCCCCTTACTGGAAGGACACTCCGTTTGGCGGCTTGGTCAGCAGTGCGTGTGACATCATGCATACTTAAGTGCCACACCCAGTTTGACGCTGGGTCCTCAGCCCCCCCCTCTGATACCCATCACGTGTAGTCTCAAAGACTTGGAGCCCTGAAGTGGTCCCAAGTCATCCAGCAGCCGCTCGTCTTCCAGTGCTGTGCTGCGCTTTGCATTCTGGAACTTGAAGTCCCCTTCATGAGCAAGGGGGAACTCAAAGTAGCAGATCGCTAGTGACCATTGGAAAAGCGACCCAGACCTGACATGCGACAACTTGACGGCTCTGGGAGAACCTCTCTGAACCTAGTTGCCAGCTGCCTCCATGTCCAGTGTTTGGGGGTTTATTTTGTGATTTTTTTTTAGCTATCATCACTTTTTATGGTGAGACTTACCAGCCCACACCGACACATCATTTTTCCTCTAAAACAAAATAAAATCGAATCTATACATTTAGCATGAAATGTGTCAATCACTTTACATGTAGGACAAGAAAATGTTGCTCTTGGTGATAGGTGACCAGAAACAAATACAGTCTCTGAATGTTCTGGAATCTTTCAGGATCCAACATCTTATATATATATATTTTTGTTTTTGCATAGGCCCATAGCCTGTAGGTAGCGTGGCACTAGTTTCATTGCAGCTTATATTTAACGCGCTTTTTTTTCCTCCCAAGCACGGGCCTAGGATTCGAACCAGCCTTGGCTCAGTGTGGTCTTGCGTCCAAGAAGCACGCGTTGCCACAGAGCCATCTTCCTGTCTCCTTTCCACTCTCCCCCCACTGGCCACTCAAGGAAGAATCTTCCCGTTGTTAGAACTGGCTGCTTCCACTGTTCTTTCTCTCTGTTCTCCACCTGAAAATGAAGTCTGCAAGGTGTATTTCTTTAGGGAGACCCTGTACAGGCTCGGCCTGGCCTGTTGGGGAAATAGGACAAAGCCAGTGTGGGCCAGGATGAGGGGTCACTTCACTGCAGCTCGTAGGTTTGACCAATGGTACTGAACACATATTCTTTAAAATGCCCCATTTGCAACAAGTTCACACACAACCCTTGCCTGGGGGTGACAGAAGGAACAAATTGCCCATTAGCAACTGTCGGTCACTTTTTCCAATGGTATCTGGACCGATGTTATGCCCCAGTCCGCCCCTTACTGCTTTCACTCTCGGGAGGATAGCTCAGGGGGAACGTGCTCGCCTTGGAAGCAAGACCACACGGAGAAAGACAGGTCCGATCCCCGGGTCTGCGTATTAAGCGCATTATAAATAACCAATTGTATCAGAAGCATCGTTTCAGTGTGATAAGCGACACAGACTCTTCTTTTAAAAATGGAGAGGCCGGCTGGCATGAGCCTATTGTCACGTCCCAGGCAAACCGAGTCAACAGAGCTTTTTCTGGTTTGCCACAAGAGGAAGGAAGTATCAGTTTCAAGTACTTTCTATTTGGCTAACAGCAGCTCACACCAGGGTGTTTACAAAGCTGGTGGCCCTTCTGCTGCTCACCTGCTCTTGGGTGGGATCCAATCCTTCCATATTTCGACATCTCTGAGGGGGACAGCACAGTCCCATCGCCAGAGAATGCACGCAGCGTTTGCAGATTGGTGAGTTCTAGTAAATTGGGGGTGGACTCAGTCATCCCCCTCTCAGGATCTGACCTTCATAGGAGTCCTGATTTGCCCCGGACAGGGGAGGGTGTTTTGCTCCTGCATCCATTTCTGGGCACCTGCAAGCGAGTAACTGATGGTAAAGAGTCACATGGCTTATTGTGTGTTCGTGATACCCAAGGCCAGGCCAGAGAGTCGCAGGATTTTGAGGCTCGAGTTCCAATAGCCCAGACGCTGAGATCAGAGCTGCATTGGTGGCTGAAGTTGGAGAATCTGGGGACAGGAGTAGGGGTGGATATTTCCATAAGGGTCACACTTCCTTCAGAGGCCAGCAGTCTGGGATTGGGAGTCACTATGGGAGAGTGGCCTTGCCAGGAAAAGTGGGTTGCCTCTGAGACAAGCGACTCCACAAATTAGAGGGAACAGGCAGGGCTCCCAAGGCCTTTGGTCAGGAAGTGGAAGGTCAGGCAGTGTTGGTGAGGAGAGACAACTCCACAGCAATGGATTGCATGATTTGCCCGCGGCGACAAGATGTTGGAGAACCTAGCTAGGGAATACAACAATAGGCAGAGATTCAGCTAAAGTCCCAGGAGGCAGCGCACTTTCGGGGAGTGGAGAATGTGGGACCAGGCAGGGGCAGCAGGTGTTTCCCAGCCTTCAAGAGGTGGCTCTACCAAGGGAAACCTTTCAGGAAGCATGTCTGAGGCTTGTGGTTCCAGATGGACACGTTTGCATCTCCAGAACCCGTTTGCATCTCCAGAAATGCTGTACGCACGTCTCGGAATGTTCTGGAATCTTTCGGGCTACAGGAGAGCCACTGATGTGGAACAGTTCTGCTTGAGGATTTAGACTAAAGAGGCATGTGAGTAGATACGAGGACCATAGGCCTGCCCCAGATGCTGGTGCATGCTTCCCCCTCCGAATCCAATGAATCAAGCACGTCAGGTCTATTCTGGTGGTAACGTACTGGCCACAAAGGAGTTGGTTTCCCACTCTGCTGGAGCTGCACGATGGGTAGGTGTTGCCTAGTTCCTTAGTGAGGGGCCAGGGAAGTAGAGGGTCCCCCAGATCCAATGCTCCGCCTGGAAACTGAACAGAGAAAGATACAGAAGTTAATTTGTCCGCTCAGTTAGCAGAGACAAGCCTTTACTCAGATCTATGCGACCACTGAGAACAAATAATGTTGAAGCTGAAAATACTGTTTTTTTAACCCTTTTTACCATACATATGGAGAGGGGTAGGTGGATGCCTCTTCTCTAATCCCTCACCACCGTCCTATTGGAGTAGCAGACGGAGAGCTACAATTGGGAATCCATGCAACATTCCTATACCTCGTCGAGTGTTTGAAAGATGATATGCACTCAGGCAGCCAATCAGAATATACCCTCACGTTGAGGCAGAGGAAGAATGTCCACTGCCAAGATGCCAGAATGCGGCAATGGCTAATATGGAGAAACTTTAAGTAAAGTCTGACAACAGAATGATGACATAAAGAAGATGTATGAACCTCAGCCGAAACGATATGAAAATACTTAAGACGGACAATGTAACTGAAGCATTAACATAAACATGTACCTAAGGGTGAAATAATCGTGAATATAAGAAGATGAAGTAGTGTGCTGACCAATAACTGTAAATGCGCTGTAAAGCAAGGTAGAAAAAGCATATAGAAGCTTGCTAAAAAGAGGTATATACATAACGTTTAGGACAGCCATACGAAGAAAATGGACGATGGCCTGTGTTAAAAATCAACCCTGCTACCTCAAAAGACGAGCCTAGGATTGCAAATTGAAGAACTGATGAAGAAGCTGTTTTCGTGTGTAGAATAAGGGCTATTTCGAAAGATGGGTGTAAGGCACAAAGGTAGTCGAATAATCAGACCATGTGCATAAGACATTTCTGCTAAGATTAGGAGAGACAATGACATTTGCTGGTGCCAAGTGTTGAAGAACCACGTGGGCAAAAGCCTATGTGTGGTGGAGTGAGCAAGTCTGTAAAGGCAGAAAGGGTAAAGGCACCCTGGTTAATAAAATAGTAGTACATGAGAGGCTGAAATTGACTAAATCGTGGACTCCTAATATGTGACTCAGAAGTAAAAAAAACAAAGGCTATTCATTAAACATTAGAAGCCGAGATGGAGATAGTGGTGTGCTCATACTCCCTTGAATGTTCCAGATTAGTAAGCAGACTACAAGGTGAACTACAAAAAGAAGACCTTGGCTAAGGATCATCAGGTCGATGACATACGATGGACTAATTGGGAAAATGGGGGGTAGTCCAATGGGATTCAAACACCTAAGTTTCGTTTTTACTCATGTGCTGCTAAACAAGCCGAAAGTCCAAGGTTAGATTGGGTTGGCAACCAATCATAAAGCCTGCCACACACTTTTACATACAATGTTGCATTTACCAATCCACTGCCATTTTCTCTGCTACAATCAGTATATTATGCGTGTAGAAGAAGCTCAGGGCGAGTCCTACAGACAAGGGGCAGCCAATGATATATTAACTTTATATAATTCTATAAATAGACATATTCCCCTAATCCAATCCCTCCCCTTAATAGGTTTTACAAATACCATATAGGATGACATCATAAATGACGTATGTAAAAGTATATACACTCGGTACAAGCAAGAGAAAGTGTGAATACACATGCATCTATTTTGATATGTGTTATGGCTCCCTGCTTTCTTTCATTGAGATTCAATCAGTATTTTACCATCTTCTTTGGGTCTATCTGGTTATTTGGTCTAAGATATTGTAACGCTCACCTGACTCCCACGGGGGCGCTGGCCTGGTTCGCGCTGCTGTGACCTCGTCTAAGGTGATGCGCAGGGTTCGGAAGACGGACTGGACCGGGCCCCAGATCTGGCTTGTCTGACTCGCAGAAGTATCCTTCTCTAGGTGAGAATAGGGGGTTAACTGTCTGCGGGGTAATGCAATCGGCCTCCCACTTACCCCTCTCACCCTCCTCAAAACCCTTCTGTGCTTCCCCGTAGCGTCTCACCTTAGGGTCTGGAAGGACGAGCTCTCCATCCTGCTTCTGATGCAGGGGCGCGTTGGTATCCAGTTACGTCACTGGATTTTCGGATGGGTGAGAACCAAACTTGCTTGGCTTCCAGGTAAGTTTTTCTATAAGTGGTTCCCCTTGTGTCCATGCATTAATGTTCTAATGCTAGTGTCTTTTTACCCATAGGGGCCGGGGTACGGAATGCCGGGGAACAGGCACCGACCCGAGGTGAGCGGTGAAATCCTTGTGGAAATCAGGTAAGTCTTTAATGAGTGTTTTGGTAATGTCTTTTCATTCACTCATTAACGCTGATGTCTTTTTCCCCTTAGGGGCCGGGGTCCGAAAATGCCTGGATGCGGCGCGGACCCGAAATGAAAAGGGAATGACCCAACAGGTAAGTCTTGACATGGAGTTTTAGCTTCCCTTTTCCCTTCTTTCTCTCACCTTTGTTCTTGTCTTTTTCTCCCTAGGCGCGGGGGCGCGACTGCGAATCCGGATGGTCGCTGCTGAACATGGAGGCGCCCTGTAAAGGTGAGTAGAATGCGGCGCTGCAGCGATCGATGCGATGTGCTTTTAAAAATAAATGTCTTCCTTTTCAGGATTGTCGGCGAAATGTCTCTGGGATGCAGATTTAGCAGGTGAGGCCTTTTCCTTCTTCTGTTCTCTTGTTCCCTTCCTTTGCAGGTGATTCAGGATGCTGGCAGGTGTGGCATAAGTCAAGATGCAGGAGCAGACACGGTGAGCGTCCAGCTGCTAGATGCAGAACAACGCGAAGCATGTGTGGCTGATCGGGTGTGGTTTAAATAGCCTTGGAAGAAATTCCTAGAATGTGTCCTTCCTCCAATCAGGTATGTATCCTTCCCCGACCACGCCCGGGTGGTAAATGAGTCCCACAGGTAAAGTAGTTCCTTTCAGGCCTCAAGGAGGCCGGGGTTCTGCAGCATGGTCTGCATCAGGTAAGTGCACCCAAACACTTTCATAATGAGCCTGGCGCCTATGGTGCCAGGACTGACGTTTTCTATGAGCCTGGCGCCATAGGCACCAGGACGCTGTCCAAAGGGCCCCTATAAGGGGTTGCTGGGACCTTCCCCGGGGACTTGATGTCCGCTTTCGGGGATGCAGGGCCTGAGCCGGCTCCCTGGGAGCGGGCATCGTGACAGCACTCCCCCCCCAAGGCCCCTCCCAAGGTTGTTCCCTCCGGGGGTTTTGGTTTGTTTGGGAAGAGTCGGTGGAATTTCCTGACTAATCGAGGTGCATGCACATGGTCACTGGGTTCCCACGACCTCTCCTGAGGTCCGTACCCCTTCCAATCAATTAGGTAGAAAAGCTTTGACCTAAACATTTTTGAATCTAAAATGTTCTTCACTTCGAATTCGGGTTCCCCATCTATTTAAATAGGTTCTGGAGGTTTGAGTAGTCGGGTTCCGGGTACCACTGGTTTCAGAAGTGACACATGAAAAACAGGGTGAATTCGCATATTAGCTGGTAAATCAAGTTTAACCGCTACTGGGTTAATTATTGCCATAATAGAATAAGGTCCCAGATATTTTGGGTTAAAAGTTCGAGGCCCTTTGAGCGGTAAATTTCTGGTAGCTAACCACACTTGATCCCCAATCTGATACAGAGGTGCTTCACTCCGATGTAGGTCAGCATTCTCCTTGTATTTTCTCTTGGCTTGTTGTAAATGCGTGGTTGCCTCTTTGAATGCTCGGGTAATGGTAGAATGCAGATGTTCTACTGCGGGCACTCTGAGGTTCTGATGTGAGTCGAGGTTTGAGGTTCGAGGGTGATGTCCAAACAAGGACTATGGCCAGTTCCAGAGTGTAGCAAATTATTATATGCGTATTCGGCTATCCAAAGAATGTCTTTCCAGTTGCTTTCAGATTGCTGTAACATAGACCGTAAGTACTGCTCAAGGGTCTGATTTGTCCTCTCGGTCTGACCATCGGTCTGAGGGTGGTGACTGGTCGATAATCTTACGTCGATTTGTGCCATTTGACAACATTTGCGCCAGAAGTGGGAAAT